>NC_135235.1:194633157-195866594 GCF_051348905.1 Ranitomeya variabilis
CAAATGTTATGACAAGTCTGTTTCCTTTCATGCTGAAACTAAACTCATCTAGTGGAAACTTCTCTATATCTTCTCTGGATGTTTCTGTTTGTACATGATATGTTGCAGACAAATCTCTGATACCTGAGGAAATTTAGAAAAGAACCTGAACCTACTGAACCGCCGCACAACCAGCTCTACCCTCTCCCAGTGTGTCATCACCCACCCCCTGCAGACTGTGAGCCCTCGCGGGCAGGGTCCTACCTCCTTATGTACCCGTGTGCCTTGTTTTTTGCTCATGTTTAATGTATTTGTCTATATTTGACATGTAAAGTGCCATGGAATAAATGGCGCTATAAAAATGTATAATAATAATAATAATAATAATAATAATAAAAAGAAGCCCAATTGTATACTGCAGATTATGACATCCAGCATGAATGTCTACCCTGAAATGTATCCTGTAGGCCTAAAAGAATAGCAGTTTTTTATTCACCAAATACCAAGAGAGGCTTCTTTTGACTACTGCAAACGAGAGATTTATTGCTCTTCAAGCAATGAGTAATTGTCTGACTAACAGCCTGGAAAACCGAGGAAAAAAGAACTAGAGAAAGTTTAGAAACATATACAATAGTTGTATTTATGAGAGCCTCCCAAGGGTCTTTAAGAATATTATATTCCGTTAAGGAATAGATCTGATCCACCAGATTTTGACCTTTTGGGCAGGTCCACCAGATGTAGCGCATTTCAAATATAGTGGGACAACCCCTGAAACAATTAGAATACTTGTGGACTGCATCGACAATACAAGCTGGTACCACTACCTACTAGTTAAGACCTTGAGGTTGGTTTCAAATCATTAAGTTATTGAGAAGTCCTTTTGTTCTAGAGATCCAAATCTGGGACCATTGAGTTTCAGTGAGGGTGGACCCCAAATCTGATCCCCCGTTTAGATACATAAGTTAGATGTTTAAGAAAGGGGAAGTGACTCAAGATAGACTAGAGCAAGGAAATAAGGCCTGGGGAGTGAGCAGAGGATCTACGGTATATCTTTGTGTAAATTATGTTAATATGAAGGATTTGGAGGCCAAATCAGCTATGTCAACAGCCAAGCAGAAGTTTTGACTACGGCTGGGTACGGAATGGCACTAATGCCTTTGTTGCCATAACCATGTTTATTTTTAAGCAACTAATCATTTCTTATCAGTAGGATAGAATATTTAAAGATTTAAAGTGGAAATAGATCTTAAGGGCAATAAGGCTGTTCTGACACATTTTCAATAAATGTATGTCTATTCCAGGTGACTACCCAATGAAGTTGTTTGAGAGACTGCCTGGAGGGTCTAAAGGTGTCATCAGAGTAATAGGAGGGTACTCTGAAAAATCTAAGGATTAAAACATATTGTGATTTATTTCACACTTGTTTCTTTACTCCCGGTTTCCATATGTCTTCATTTGGGAATTTGCTGCTTTCAGTCTGAATCTACAATGTGCACATTCTAAAAATAACAAGTAACTATTGTGAAACAGGCGTGTCCAAACTTTCGAGTGGTACTGTATATATATATGTAAGGCATAATTTCCCCTGTGGTGGCACTGCAGAAAAACTCAATACTCCCAGGTTTCTGTTGTAGCAACAGTTGGAAATCCTGGGATTCAGTTTTTGACAAGCCACACTTACAGTTGTCAATCGTGGCCGTTAAATGACCATCGTTCAGGAAAGTACTAGACAGGCCAACCAGGATTGTAGGAGCACAGAATGATCGTTAAAGGGAACCTGTCAGCGCAAAATGGAAGTTGAGCTAAGCCCACCGGCATCAGGGGCTTATCTACAGCATTCTGTAATGCTGTAGATAAGCCCCCGATGTAACCTGAAAGATGAGAAAAAGAGGTTAGATTATACTCACCCAGGGGTTGTCCGATCCAATGGACGTCGCGGTCCGGGGCCTCCCATCTTCTTACGATGACGTCCTCTTCTTGTCTTCTTGCCGCAGCTCCGGCCCAGGCGTACTTTGTCTGCCCTGTTGAGGGCAGAGCAAAGTACTGCAGTGCGCAGGCGCCGGGAAAGGTCAGAAAGGCCTGGTGCCTGCGCACTGCAGTACTTAGCTCTGCCCTCAACAGGGCAGACAAGAAGAGGACGTCATCGTAAGAAGATGGGAGGCCCCGGACCAGACCGTGACGCCCATCGGACCGGACTGCAGCGGGACTGCCCCTGGGTGAGTATAATCTAACCTCTTTTTCTCATCTTTCAGGATACATCGGGGGGCTTATCTACAGCATTCCAGAATGCTGTAGATAAGCCCCTGATGCTGGTGGGCTTAGCTCAACTTCCATTTTGGGGGTGACAGGTTCCCTTTAATACAGTTATTCTGTGCATATAGAATGTTATTAGCACTGTTTACGCACTGCCAAGAACAATGTTTTTAATACCGGCATGAATAGTTCCATCACCCGGCAAACAAGCATTTTGCTCATTAATTCAGTGATTGCCTGCATGTTTTTAGACTAGCCAATAATCAGTGGATGATGACTCTAGTGAATGCTCATTCCCGGTTATCAGCTTGTCTAAATGAGCCTTAAAGGGAACATGTCACCAGGTTTGGCCGATATGAAATACGGCCACCACCTTTCAGGCCTGATATACATTTTTCTATATTTCTGTATTTCTGCCCCCAACCCGACCTGTAAGAGAAGCAAAGGAGCTTTTATTATACTCACCTGCGGGGCGGCCCGGTACGAGGGGTGTCACCAGTCTTGCTCCGGCACCTCCTATCTTCTTGTGATGCCATCCTCCTTCTTGGTTTGTGTGGACAACACATCCCTACGTCATCCACACAAGTCTTCTCGGCATCGCGCTCCTGTACAGGGGTACTTTTCTGTCATGTTGAGGGCAGAGCAAAGTCCTGCATTGTGCAGGTTCCGGCAAGGGTCAAAGAGTCCCGGCGCATGCGCACTGAATACTTTGCTCTTCCCTCAACAAGACAGAGAAGTACACCTGCGCAGGAGTGTGATGTCAAGGAGACTTCTGTGGATAATGTAGGGTTGTGTCATCCACACGGACCAAGAAGGAAGACCGCATTGCAAAAACATGGGTGGCTCTAGACCAAGACCAGTGACACCCCTCTGACCACCCCACAGGTGAGTATAATAAGTTATTTTTCTTCTCTTACAGGTCGGGTTGGGGGCAGATATACAGCATTATAGATTACTGTATATCAAGCCTGAAAGGTGATGGCCATATCTCATATTGGCCAAACCTGGAGACAGGTTCACTGTAAATATTTCCATAATGCCTAACCTCTGTAAAACATTTCATGTAATTATTCTTAGCTCCAGTGACCTGCACATATTCATTACTCAGAAACCGATTAACTTCGGCAATATTTGTAGACAATAGAACAGAACTATTCTATTAAGATCCAAAATATTCTTTATTTGAAAGAAACCTGAAACATTTGATCCTTGAACAGGGATAACACAATGCTGGAATCGCTCCCAGTTATACATGTAAATTGTTATTTTGGCAAAATATTATAGATATAATGTAGGACAAAACAGGATTAATGATACACATTACTATTTCTTGCTTCTTACTCCACCATACACTGTACCCAGACCACTGTGTATGCCCAGAACAGATCTGTTATGTATGATACATAGCACTTGTAGCACCTTTCAGCTTAAAGGGAATCTGTCACCGCGTTTTTGCTACCCATCTGAGAGCAGATACGCTGATTCCAGCGATGTATCACTTACTGAATGCTTGCTGTCATTTTAATAAAATCTTAGTTTTATCAGCAACAAATCTTCCAGTTTTCAGAATGCTGATCTCTGTATAGCCCCGCCCACACCACTGATTGGCAGCTTTCTGTCTACACTGTGCATAGGCATAAAGCTGCCAATCAGAGGTGGGGGTGGACTTGGACTACATGGCAGCTGGCTTACTAGTCCTCTAGTGATGATCTCCTGCTGATAAAACAGTGATTTTACCAAAATTACAGCAAGCAGCCCAGTAAGTGATACATCGCTGGAATCGGGCTCTCTGACTTTATAATATGCTGCTCTCAGATTACATAGAGAAGATTCCCTTTAATAGAAAAAAAGTTTGGAGAAGCATCTTCACAGAATAATGTAACGGACTTGACTGGGGCCCATGATTCCAGTTTCCTTCAAATGTTGTACTTTTGGCACTCTTCTAGGGTTATATGAGAAGCAAAACCTGGACTCCAATCTAGTTTGTGTTTTTTTACAATGTTAAAATGGTTGAAAATCTCTTATTTGGCTTAGAAAGTGATCCGGTATAGATTTCATACATAAGTACCAAAGTCTTGCTTGAACTTGAAGAAAATTTAGGAATGAATATTTTGAATATGGCAGATTGGGTCGGTGTTTCACCACATTGAGTAGCCTCTTTAGCTAAGGGCATGGGGATGAGATCATGTGTCGTGAAGGCATCCATACATTAAAAGTGTATAATTCTTAAAACGAGATCTAAAGTGTTTTGACTTTACAGCAGAGAACCCGCAGTGAGGTCTGTCAGGTGATCCTTCAAAAACTACGAATTTGGCGAAGAGTTTTCATAATTATCTTGAGTATTATTAGACTTGTCTGCCACCAGGTTGCATCATTTATTGGTAGACCATACCATAGCAAGCACACAGCAATTTTCTTCTGCTTGCTTTATATTCCACCAGTTGATGGCTGTCCATCGAGACTTTGGGTCTTCGATTCTGGAACTCATCAGAAGACACGTGTAATTTAACAATAGGTTTTTTGAACACTGATGATGTCTGCCTACACAAACCAACTAACGAAACTAAATGACTGCCAATCAATTTACCAATTGTTGGTCATTTAAAGGAGTTGGCCACTACTAGGACAACCCCTTCTTAAGCTAAATGTTTGTCCCCGATAAAACAATAAAGCCTATACGCACCTCCCGTTCCCCCTGCCATTTCCATGGTGTTGGCACTCGCAATCCTGGGGCTGTGATGCAGTGTTTTGTGACCCCGGTGCCCAATCAGAGCTGGCGTCACGGTCTCCGCCTTCGTACGAACTGAACAAGAAGAGGAAGCCAGGGCTGCAGCTCATCCGGACTTCCTCGTCATGTTCAGTTTGTACAAAGCCGGAAACAGTGACGCCAGCTCTGATTGGGCAGCGGGCGTCACGTGTCATTCCACCGCATCACAACCCCAGGATCGCGAGTGCCAACACTGCTGGAACGGAGCCGGCAGAGGAGGGGAGTATAGGCTTTATTATTTTATTGGGGCCGACCATTTAGTTTCAGAAGGGGTTGTCATAGTAGTGGACAACCCTTTTAATAACCTGTTCAAGCAGGGAGACAGCAGTAAATGATCTGTAGTAGATCACTCAGTGTGCATAGCCTGACAATGCCCTTGGCAGCGACTTTCCTGTTTACACAGGATGAGCCAACAAGAATGCTAATTTTGTGGTACAGAACAGATCATTTCACCCAATGAACTATTGACTTTGCTTATTCGTCAGGTGCCTGTTTACATGGCAAGATAATCATGAAACGAACATTCTTAAGAAAGTTAATTCACGATAATCTTTCAGTGTAAATGCAGTTTAAATCACGTTATTGCACTGTCTGTGCCAGCTGGGAGAAGCTGGTAGCTTTCTGCTTCCTAGTTACACTTTGCCAATGTCGGTCGTATACTGGGTAGTGTAGTGAGTGGTATCTGTAGAGAGCCAGATGGAGATCGCCACCAGGCACTGTGTGTGATAGTAGCCACTGCAGTCACAATCAATGTGCAAGCGCACATACACTGGGCAGCGTTCGCTCTAGGAGCCTTGTCCATCACGAGCTAAGGCAGTCCCAAAGACGCAAATAGAGTGGGTGTAATGGTGTACCCAGATCATGGCTACGTCATGGGTGTTCTGAAGGTCCCTCATTTGCATGTGGATTATGGTTTTTTTTGGAAGCACTGTACCAGCAACAGTTACAGTACTAGAGTAATACTTGTGTGGAATGAGGTGACCACAGCACGTCAGAGAGAAAGAAGGGAATATGGACTGTTATCCTCTGTGCTGGATTGTTGGACATTTATCCTGTTACTGAACTGCATTCGTGTTCTGGACTATTTTTTATCCTTTGTGTGGTGGATCGTATATCTGGACCTTTCGTGTTTTTGTCTAAATAAAGATTCTTGGATGTTTTCACTCATCTCTTGCTCTGTTGATTGTGTGATACCGGAGAAGGAACCCGTGACAACTGGTGGCAAGTGGCGGGATCAACAGAGCGTAACCTAATGGAGAACCACCCACAGAGTGAGTACAGAATTTGGACTGTATCCAGTTTACAGGGGAGAGCCAGAGACCTGGGCCTGAACTACCAGGGACTGACTAAAGAAGACTTAATTGATCTACTGGTGGGTGCTAACCAGACCACCTCCTCCCATATGTCTGAAGGACAAGCGCAGGAGACAGGGATCCCCACCCCAAAAAGCCAGTGGGTGGTGTGGTACGAAGAAGAGATGGCGATTCTGGGCGCAGGCGTCTCTCAGGAGTACAAGGAGGAGGCTGCCCACCGGGCACAGCGGAGACAAGAAGCAATGGAGCTTGAAAGAGGGAGTAACGCAATGTGGAATGTAAACCCAACGATCCGGGAGCCTGTACGGATCACCCGGACAGACTTTAAGCCATTTGATGAGGCTTCCGGAGATGTGGAGGGGTTCTTCAAGGACTTTGAGCAGCAGTGTGCTGTGATGGAGGTGCCCCACTCTGGCTGGATGCGTTTGTTCGTGGGACTCCTGAACGGTAGCCTGGCGGAGGCTTACCGAACCATTGACTCACAGCGGAATCGAGATTATAACATTGTAAAGCAGACTATCCTGGATTACCATGCTATCACCCCAGAATCATATAGGGCCAAGTTTCCGAGACCTCCCATGCACCACGGGGGGATCGTTTAGGATGTATGCACATAAGATGTCTCAGGCATGTCGGAGATGGCTGGAAGCAGAAAATGCCTTTACTGTGGAAGATGTCATACAGGCGTTCCTTATAGAACAATTTCTTGCCAAGTGCCCCGCAGAGGTAAAGGAAAGGGTCCAGGAGCGCACGCCATGCACCGTGGATAGAGCTGCAGCCCTGGCCGATAAAGCCCTTACTATCCGACCGCAATGGAGGAGGCTTCTGGACAATGAACCACGGCCTTCGACCGCACCCCATCCCTCTCCGATTATATCTGCCCCTCCACCCAGCCGGAGGCCGATGACAATCACAGCTCACAATCCTGGGCCCCAACAGTTCCGACCACGACCTGTGGGTATCACAGAGAGGAGATGTTACGGGTGTGGGCAACCTGGACATTTGCAGTCTGGCCGTCCCTCAAGGATTCGGAGGGAGCCCCACGCAGCCCCACCTCGTCCAGTGCATCTTGTGCACTCCATCCCGCCTGAGAAAGAGCTACCACCACCCCCACCAGAGTTGACCACCGACCACAGCACCATAGATACCCCTGCTGGAGTGTACGGACTCCGGCCTTTGTCCATCAGAAATACACAGCAACGGCATTGCCACCTACAGGATGTCTTAATTGATGGATACAAAGTGTCGGGATTTAGAGACACAGGGGCATTCCTGACTATCGCTGACCCCCGTGTGGTTCGACCCGAGGCATTTCACCAGGGCCCGGGAATTCCCATTGTCCTGGCAGGGCGTGTCCGCAAATATATACAGAGAGCTTTGGTATGTTTGGATTTCGGTTTTGGAGAAAAACTGTGTTGGATTGGCGTTATGGGAGGACTTCCTGCAGATATCCTCCTTGGAAATTACATTGGGGAGTTGCACAGTCATTTTATGGGAGCAGAAGGTCCGTGGGCCTCTCCCTCTTCTGAAAGAACAATTGGAGGGAGATATCACAGATACCGCAAAGCCCATCATTCCCTACGTTCTAGAGTTCAGAGACTCTCGCCCAGCTAGCTACCTTGGCTAATGAACATCAGCGAACGGCCCAGTCCAGTCAAAAAGCCTGGTATGACCATAAAGCCAGGACCCGGGAATTTATGGACAAGTGCTCATGATTATTACCCCTGCCACTGTACAAAGAACTATAAACAGTGGAGCAAAGTGGACTAAAGTGAGCAGGCCAGAGGTCTGTGTAGACCTCATAGCGTGCTCACTTATTATGGGGGAGAGATTGTGATGGTGTGATATGCTATGTGGGTATCATTTTTGTGTATATTTCTATTTAAATATATATTTATATAAATAAAGATTATTATTATTATTATTATTATTATTATTATTTTACTGATTATCATGGTGTTACTGTATCTTGTAGGATGAGTTGTTATTTACCATCTGATATTCCCCCCACAGTTCTGTATTGTTATCTCTGCACAGGGTCAGTGAATAATGTGGTTTGCTAATATGCTAATGACATGTTGACCTAGCTTGTTGAAACAATGAGCCCCTAAGACCTTCCCTCTCCTGGCCTGTGAATGAGGGGGGAGACTTGAAAATATCAGGGAGGTGAGACACAGAGATCAGTCTTATGTGGAATGAGGTGAACACAGCACGTCAGAGAGAAAGAAGGGAATATGGACTGTTATCCTCTGTGCTGGATTGTTGGACTTTCATTCTGTAAACTGAACTGCATTCGTGTTCTGGAATATTTAATCCTTTGTGTGATGGATCGTATATATGGACCTTTCGTGTTTTGCCTAAATAAAGGTCTTGGAATTGTTCACTATTCTCTTGCTCTGTTGATTGTGTGGTATCGGAGTAGGACCCTGTGACACTCCCATTAAATATAATTATGGAAGATTAGATTGCAATTTGTTTAGGCTATGGGTGAGCATCAGGTGTAATTAAAATATACCACATTGAATACACAAATTACTTGAGTAAAGTTTGAGGATGGTCTGGATGGCTAACTTGAAAAAATATAATATTATAATTTATGGGTACTAGATTTTGTGATGGGACGTTGAACCAGGGAACTATTCTGATTGTTGTATGAGGAGTCGGAAAGGAATCGTTCCATTAATATGGGCCAACTGGATCTGTATCGAGGTTTTTTATTGCCTTCCTCTAGATCAACATGTTAGGATATAGGTTGAACTTATGTCTACTTTCAACTTTGAAACTATGAACATGTACCGAAAGCCACTTAAATAATTTTCTTGGACCTAGATACATAAGTGTCTGATGCTCTAATAATTACTTTTTGTACATGTCAATGAATCTCACAATCTCAGTACCGAGCATAAAATGATTCTCCATTGTGTATAGGTAATAGGTATACTTTGGTTGCACCTTCAAGCGTCAGGATTTCATTTGGTTTGGCTCTTGTAATTCTCAGCAAATGTTTCCATGATATTCAGAACGAATTGTGTTTCTCCACTTCACAGAAGTCAATAAAGTGCCTTCATTTGAAAAAGACACACCAGTCTTTGTTACAAGGTTTTTCGTATTAAGCTTTTTTTTGCCGATGCTTTTCCAAATCCCCATAGTTATAACTTGTATTACATGTAAGTAATCAATTCTTGGCTACTCAGAATCATCAAGCAAAGATCAAGCAGCACTTTCTGAAAACGATGAAACAAAACCAATCTAGTATCAGTAAGTAAATGACTTGATTGACTTGTTATTAACACAGAGATCACTTTTCACAAAACATGGTGGCGAAGAAACGCCAATAGTAGTTTTGTATGGATACGTCTGATCTCCTTAAAAATTACTTCCTCCCCCTCCTCCCCCCCCCATACCAGAAATCTTTTTTTCCTGTAAAAAGATGCAGGAGTAAAAAATATTCTCCTGCATGTATATTTCCGCAACACTATGAGTTCCTGTCTCCACTTTACTCTCCCAATGCCTACCCAATAATGGTCAATGTAGAATCACTCAGAAAATCATGTTAGTAATATTTCTTCTAAGGGATCTACAACCCGAAGCATGTCTAACTCAAGTGAAACCTCTGGATTTAGTGATTTCGTGTCCACAAGGGCAGGTGGCTCCTCTTCACAAAAGCAGTTAAGGGCCACTTCGTTCTCATAGCAGAATGAACTACGAGACACTATTGAGTATTTTCTTTCGGAAAGCTCTTTGGCGCTGCATGTTGGTGTACCTGGGACTTCATAAGTGCGATGAAAGTGTAGGTAGTCTACCTCGTAGTGATTGCGTTTCTCAAAAAGAACTGGTTCAAATCTGCAACCCCATAAGATCTCAGAAGGAAGATAGGAACTCCGACACTGAGTAGTCATTGCCGTGGCCTCCACCATGCCTTCTAGGATAACTACCAACTCAAAGTTTGCCGTTTCCAGATCTGCTTTGCCAATCTCATACAAAGGACTTTCTTCATCAATCTCATGAACAATGGTAACTGGAGAAACCAGGAATATTCGGTCTGTACCATTGTCAAATCCAACATTGATATCGGAATGGTCCAGTGGAAGATATTCTCCTTCTGGGGTGACTCTAGGCTGTTAAAAACATAGATGAAAACACGAATGAAAATCAGAATAAATGCACATAGTAGAAGACTAAAATATAAACAAATAATAAGGAGCAGGTATGATGTTGGAAACAAATGCCTTTGCAGTCACGTTTTAAGTATTTCTGGAAGTGACATTTAGAAATTTGGCACTAAAATACAATGTGGCTGCAAGTGGAAACTGGCACATTGCGGGATCTTGAGTTAGGGCCAAGTATGTAGGGGTTGTAGAGGTAACAAAATATGATGAAAGATGACCTGAAGCATAATCTAAAGGTTTGAAAGACTACATAAGAATTTACAATTTAGTAGAAATTCAGACTTTAGTAAAATTATTTCAACCCTGGCCGGTCCAGTATTGAACATGCCATACTACATATATTATGCAAGAATGGTATAAAACATTTTTGGAACAGATGATTGTTGAATAATGTGACATTCATATTATGTAATTTTGGCCCAAACTCCAAAAATATCATTATGTAATTGTCTTAGAAAATATATCCTAAACTCAAAATCGGATTATTCTCTCCGGATCATAAGTTTACATTGGAGGGAAATTAAATCCTGTAACCCAATACATCCGGCACATTTTTTTCCTGGTGTTTCTGCCAGTGCGACCTTGGATGCCAGTAGATAAATGCTCAACTAATTATTTCTAAGAATAGAACCCTCTAGTTACGAAGGATAAAATAACATTTCTTAAAATCTACAGCCCAGATTCAGTGGTTTGTCAAGAGTTTTGTCTCGAGACTTGCAAATTTTTTTGGGAGGTTTCTGGTAGAAAATTGACAAGAAGAAAAGTTGCAAATTCCGAAATTCAATGTGGCATATGGTTTGGGTTAGAGGTGTTAAGGTGCAGTTGATAGTTAGACACCATGAGACCTGAGTAAGCTGAGCTTTATGTAGTAATTAGTTACGATCCGTGGAGATCAACTGATCTCCTCCAAAGTTTACCACTAGTTGTAGTGCCTGTGAATGGGATTACAGCTAAGATTTCTCCTGAAATGTCCCGTTTTGACAATTTGGGAGAATAATCATTTGCTTGGGGTGACGCAGACTATTGTTTGCCAAAAAAAAGTAATTTGTCAAGTTGAATTTTTTTTGTTCTGAAAATGGGTGGAATTTTGGCTGATCAAAATCTTACGCGTTTCATTCAATTGAACGCAACCAGACAGAGGAGGTTGCACCCCACCAATCTAATATTGAAGGCTTATCCTAGGGATAGACCTTCAGCTTTGGTGTCCTGGGACTCTTCCATGACATCATCTGTTTGGGGAATATGGTAGACCCCCCCATTTATTAAATAGCCATTTCATCAAGCCAAAATCTACTGGTTCAGTTGAGTTTTTTCTCATATATAGGGGTCTTTAAACCAAGTAATTATAAGCAAGAACGGTATTCATCTGCCTCTGTCTTTTGATAATTAATTTTCTTTTACTCTGAAGATTTTATTGCATAATTATATAGACTGAGACTGCACAAAATAGTAACATTGGCACAGGGAGGTCCTAATCCTAATAGTTATTAATAGTTTTTAGTGTCACATAATCATCTAGTCTCTGCTAATATGTGATTTTTATTTTAGTATAATCTAGGTTTATCACTTGTTACTCCAGGGTGGCACATGTTAAGAAGCTGAAACTCCTAAACCCTTCACCCAATGTTAATGTGGATCCCCTCAAATGAAAGCTGAAAGTCTGCACTTCATCTGCATCTGAATTGTTTTGTTTAAAATTCATTGTGGTAATGTCTATAACCAAAATTAGAAAAATGTTGTCTCTGTCCAAATATATATGGACCTAACTGTATGTCCTGAAATTTCAGTTTTACTTCATCAGGTTTGGCTGGGTATCTGAATATCCCATTCTCCTGTATACAATAATACATTTTCTCAGATCTTTAAAGAGTAAATTGTCATTTTAAATTTTATTCCATAAATCAATAGTACACATGGAAATAAGAAACTTCCGCATTTATCACCCACTCCTCGTTTTAGTTTACAAATACGGATGTAAAATACTGACCAAATACTGAACGTGTGAATGTGACCTTTTGAGGGATTCATCAATTTGAAATGATATCGGAATGGTCCTTGGTGAGGGCTGACACCTCCCCCCAAAAAGTAGATTGCTAAATTAGAATTTATTTAGCCATTGTCTGCTGAAAATGGGTGGAATTTTGGCTGGTCAATATCTTAGGTGTATGGCCAGCTCAATTGCACAAAGGCACCACCAGTAACTTGGATGTGGATCATTACACTTTATACGTGCTTGGACTTTTACAACTGGCAGAGATGGCCTCTTCTCTGCCAGTTTATGAAGCTCTGGTGGCACTTCATGGAGATGCAAGCCAATGCTTACTCAGTGAACTCCACCACTCAATCAGGTTGAGGGATGCTTTCCCAGGATAGTCAAAGCATTTGGCTGACCGTCCAATCAAGGAGACCAGACAGAGGGTTGACTTGGCGATTCAGTGGTCCTGGCACCATGTTTAAGCTTCCTATTCTCTATTCCAAGTGACAGTTTTTATTTTGTTTGGCTGCTACCTGTTGTGTTATTCTGGATTATTATTTTGTGTTCTGACCCAACTTTTCTGGATTAACCCATAGATGACCGCTTAAGTTTGACCTGAGACTATTTAATTTTTCCTACACCTAAAATCTCTGCCTGCCTCTCCTGACTTTCCCTGACCTTTGGTTCGGTTTCTGTCATTGACTGGTAATTCTATTTTTGATCATGTAATATTTCTTTAATTTATTAGTATATGTGGTTTGTGCTTTCTTGTCCACTAGAAAAACATCTATCCTCAATCCATCCAACATGGTATACTCAGTATTTTCTTGATGCTGTATGAATAAAGGAGCCTTTTACTGCAATGTCTCTTACCTGCAGGAGCTGCGCTCGTACATGGGCTTCTACTAAATGGCTTTTCCGTAGATTTGCGACTCTCCACATGAGACACAATTTGCCATCTCTTAAAGCTATGATAGCATTTTCTGTGAACACAAGAGTTTCATTTCTTTTCTTAGGTTTGGCAATTTTTGCCATGATGGCTCCAATAATGAAGGCATCAATAATGCATCCCACGATGCACTGCAGTACTACGGTCAATACCGCCAATGGACATTCTTCTGTAACACTTCGAAATCCATAGCCAATGGAAGTTTGAGTTTCTAAAGAGAAAAGGAAGGCTGCCATAAAGCTGGTGACTTGTAAGAAGCATGGTGAGGCAGGGGTCTCCTCTGAGCCAGGTTCAGGTGGTGGAGCCAAGTCCCCATGCAGTGAGGCAATGAGCCAAAAAGAGAAACCAAAAATGAGCCAGGAAACTACGAAAGTAAAGGAAAAGATGAGAAACATCCACCTCCAGCGAATGTCCACACACGTGGTAAAGAGGTCAGTCAAGTAACGTTGGCTCTTCTCACTGAGGTTGATAAACTCTACGTTGCAATGGCCATCTTTCTGCACAAATCGGCTGCGCTGACGGACAGGTCTAGTGTGTACTTTCCCGTTACGGTAGGCAGTCGGCTTCATACCCTGAGTTAGTTCTGATTCTTCTTCCTCACGGAGTGGGTCTGGAATTTCTACACTGAATCGACGCATGGCACGTGCTACTCCCATGGTTAGGGCACCACGAGGAAGCATGGTGGTGCTACCCATCCTATGATTGTAGATTGTAGGTTTGGTCCGAAAGTCAGGATCCCGGAAGTTTTAAAGGCACAAAATGCTCATGATGCAGAACTTTTAACCAATCCTACAACGAAAAAAGAGAAGCAATAGTAAATGTGTGCAAGAAAATGTATTTGTCCATATGCATAGAGACACATTTTAAGTTATAAGCCTCTTGGGCAATATTTATCTGCATGGGTTGCCATTTTTTTAAAAAGTTAACCCCGAACAAAAGATTGGCTGCATCGGTGATGTAAGCTGTGATGTCACCACTGTAACCAAAAACACAGACTGGAGCACCGGCGGGGAGTCACCCGTGGAACGGGGGAGGATGACTAGTATCTATCTGTTATTTTACATTACGATAATCGTTAGGGGTCCACTTTACTAAAAGTGGAAAACCCCTTTAACTTCCTTTCTAGGGACATATTACAACCTTACCCTATGGCATAGCCATAGACAGTGGTATTATTTCTGCACTATGTAGGTAACAGACAACACTATTACATATATCCACAGGATTTGCCATAAATGTAGAATCTATCTGAAGAATGGGGCGTGATACATGTCACTGTCAGAGAAGAAGTAGTCAGAACGCCCATTCATTTGTGACTGTGCTTGGCGCGGCCGGCGCTCAAAACAGTTGTGGTTCTTATTGATGGGACTCACATGTACCATACATTTATGGGATATGCCATAAATGTATGAGATGGAAATACCCCTTTAAGTGAGATAATTTTTAGGAAATATACTGTATGTTGATATTCTTTAGATATATTCTGGTACTATTACCAGATCACCAAAGTGGCAGTATTAAAGGAGTTCTCTGGTTTAGGAAAACCCATTTTCAAATACCTTATTACGGAGCTCTGAAATAATAGATGAGCATAACTTATTCAATTAGTTATAGCAGATGGTGACTGCAAAGAGCTTCTTTGTCTCTGGAGGACCTGGCATGGCAGCCTTGGACTCCACCACTCATGTGGCCTACATTTAGCCACATACGACTGTAATATTTTTATCTGAAAAACATTGTGCTAGGCTTCTGATAGCATGCATCATCTTCTGCAGCTGTTTTCTTGCCCCTCTGAAGGTGTCTTTCTCTCCTCCTCCCATAGTATTTGAGTACCTAATTGACATTTATACCATTTATACAGTTCAAGGGAATCTGTGACCCCATCTGAGAGCATCATAATGTGGAGACAGACACCCTGATTCCAGTGATATGTAATTATTGGGCTGCTTTCTGTAGTTTCTATAAAATCACTGATTTATCAGCAGGAGATTATCACTGAAGGACTAGTAAACCTGCTGTCTAGTCAAGCTCTGTATAACCACGCCCCCACCTCTGATTGGTACTTTTCTGCCTGTGCACAGTGTGTGGGGTGATGTGGGCGGGGTTATGCAGAGCTCAGCATTCAGACCTGGTTGCTTTGCTGCAGATAAAACTGATTTTATCAAAACTACAGCAAGCAGCCCAGTAAGTGATACATCGCTAGAAGCAGGGTCTCTGCCCCTGCATTATGTTTCTTTGAGATTACATAGCAAAAACCTGGTCACAGATTCCCTTTAAATGCATTCACGTTACTTTTCCTTCACCACATGTCCAAAGCCAGCTAAAACCATAGAGAGCTGCTATAACATACTAATATAAAATACTAATAGAAAGGTATTGCCTAAGAAAAAAACATTTAGCAAAAAAAGTAACATTTTCTCGTAAATGAAATATTTCTGTAGAATTGCATCGTGTCCTCTGATGTACAGTGCCTTGCAAAAGTATTCGGCCCCCTGGAACTTTTCAACCTTTTCCCACATATCATGCTTCAAACAAAGATACCAAATGTAAATTTTTGGTGAAGAGTCAACAACAAGTGGAACACAGTTCTGAAGTTGAACAAAATTTATTGGTTATTTTACATTTTATGTGGAAAATCAAAAACTGAACAGTGGGGCGTGCAATATTATTCAGCTCCTTTAACTTAATACTTTGTTGCGCCACCTTTTGCTGCGATTACAGATGTAAGTCACTTGGGGTATGTCTCTATCAGTTTTGTACATCGAGAGACTGAAATTCTTGCCCATTCTTCCATGGCAAACAGCTCGAGCTCAGTGAGGTTTGATGGAGATCGTTTGTGAACAGCAGTTTTCAGCTCTTTCCACTGATTCTCGATTGGATTGAGGTCTGGACTTTGACTTGGCCATTCCAACACCTGGATACGTTTATTTGCGAACCATTCCATTGTAGATTTTGCTTTATGTTTGGGATCATTGTCTTGTTGGAAGACAAATCTCCGTCCCAGTCTCAGGCCTTTTGCAGACACAAACAGGTTTTCTTCAAGAATGGTTCTGTATTTGGCTCCATCCATCTTCCCATTAATTTTAACCATCTTCCCTCTCCCTGCTGAAGAAACGCAGGCCCAAACCATGATGCTGCCACCCCCATGTTTGACAGTGGGGATGGTGTGTTCAGGGTGATGAGCTGTGTTGCCTTTACGCCAAACATATCGTTTGGCATTGTTGCCAAAAAGTAAGATTTTGGTTTCCTCTGACCAGAGCCCCTTCTTCCACGTTTGGTGTGTCTCCCAGGTTGTGTTCCTTGGTCTTCATGATGCTCTCTGTGCTTCAGACAGAACCCTGAGACTCACAGAGCAGGTGCATTTATACGGAGACTTGATTACACACAGGTGGATTATATTTATCATCATTAGGCATTTAGGACAACATTGGATCATTCAGAGATCCACAATGAACTTCTGGAGTGAGTTTGCTGCACTGAAAGTAAAGGGGCCGAATAATATTGCATGCCCCACTTTTCAGTTGCTAAATTTCCACAAAAATTTAAAACAACCAATAAATTTCTTTCAACTTCACAATTGTGTTCCACTTGTTGTTAATTCTTCACCAAAAATTTACATTTGGTATATTTATGTTTGAAGTATGATATGTGGGAAAAGGTTGAAAAGTTCCAGTGAGCCGAATACTTTCGCAAGGCACTGTATGTGGGTCAACACCTTCTTGTGTGTCTGGGCCTCGTGACAGCTACAGACCTCGCACACACTTGTACGTTCTCTCCTGGAACAAGAGCTGCTTATGTTTCCATATAAAGCAGATGTGAAGCTTAGTGGCAGCAGACTCGGAATTTCATGACAATGTCATATCTAATCTCGGGCAAGGTATCCAATTTGCATGTAAGGTCAATGATGCAGCAAGAAAAAAAAACATGTGTTTTCTATATTGACAGCAGCACTGTCTATCACACGCCACATTCGATGATGCAATACCCATACTAATTTTCCTTGTGACAATTATCTACGTAAATTAAGCTGGTCTCATTGATAAGACGCTAACCGAGGAATGTTCCACCATTTTTTTTTCCTCCAGCAAAAACTAAAGACTTGGCAGGAAAAACACTGCATAAAATAAGCACGCTTTTGTGTGCGCTTTGATGCTTTTTTTCCATTCATAAGAGTGAAAATCGCTGAAATAATTGACATGATGCAAATTTCAAATAATGCCCGGCAGCTCAAAAAATGCAAGGACAAAAATCACACGTGTGACTAACATGTTTGAAATCTCAATCACTTGGCTGGTACGGTGAAAAACACACACACACACACAGATATATATATATATATATATATATATATATATATATATATATATATATATATATATATATATATATATATATATATATTGCCCCCAAAAATAAGGGGAACACTTAAACAACAGAACATAGCTCCAAGTACATCATACTTCTGTGAAATCAAACAATCAAACTGTCCACTTAGGAAGCAACACTGTTTGACAATCAATTTCACATGCTGTTGTGCAAATAGAATAGACAACAGATGGAAATTATTGGCAATTATCAAGACACCCTCAATAAAGGAGTGGTTTTGCAGGTGGGAACCACAGACCACATCTCAGTACCAATGCTTTCTGGCTGATGTTTTGGTCACTTTTGAATGTTGGTTGTTCTTTCACACTTGTGGTAGCATGAGACGGACTCTACAACCCACACAAGTGGCTCAGGTAGTGCAGCTCATCCAGGATGGCACATCAATGTGAGCTGTGGCAAGAATGTTTGCTGTATCTGTCAGCGTAGTGTCCAGAGGCTGGAATCGCTACCAGGAGACAGGCCAGTACACCAGGAGGCGTGGAGGGGGCCGTAAGAGGGCAACAACTCAGCAGCAGGACTGCTATCTCAGTCTTTGTGCAAGGAGGAACAGGAGGAGCACAGCCAGAGCCCTGCAAAATGACCTCCAGCAGGCCACAAATGTGCATGTGTCTGCACAAACGGTTAGAAACCGACTCCATGAGGATTGTCTGAGTGCCCGATGTCCAGAGATGGGGGTTGTGCTCACAGCCCAACACCGTGCAGGACGCTTGGCATTTGCCACAGAACACCAGGATTGGCAAATTCGCCACTGGTGCCCTGTGCTCTTCACAGATGAAAGCAGGCTCACATTGAGCACATGTGACAGATGTGACAGAGTCTGGAGATGCCGTGGAGAGCGATCTGCTGCCTGCAACATCCTTCAGCATGACCGGTTTGGCAGTGGGTCAGTAAAGGTGTGGGGTGGCATTTCTTTGGAGGGCCGCACAGCCCTGTGCTCACCAGAGGTAGCCTGACTGCCATTGGGTACCGAGATGAGATCCTCAGGCCCCTTCTGAGACCATATGCTGGTGCGGTTGGCCCTGGGTTCATCCTAATGCAGGACAATGCCAGACCTCATGTGGCTGGAGTGTCAGCAGTTCCTGCAAGATGAAGGCATGGAAGCTATGGACTGGCCCGCCCATTCCCCAGACCTGAATCCGATTGAACACATCTGGGACATCATGTCTCGTACCATCCACCAACGTCACGTTGCAGCACAGACTGTCCAGGAGTTGGCGGATGCTTTAGTCCAGGTCTGGGAGGAGATCCCTCAGGAGACCATCCCCCGCCTCATCAGGATCATGCCCATGCGTTGTAGGTAGATCATACAGGCATGTGGAGGCCACACACACTACTGACAATCATTTCCTTGTCTTGAGGCATTTCCACTGAAGTTTGATCAGCCTGTAACTTCATTTTCCACTTTGATTTTGAGCATCATTCCAACTCCAGACCTCCGTGGCATATTAGTTGTGATTTATGTTGAAAATTTTTATGTTTTATTGTTCTCAACACATTCCACTATGTACTGAATAAAGATTTACCTCAAATGGACCTGCAGGTGGCCGTAATCAGTTCTACCTGCCTTAAATTGTAGGTTAAACTCAGGAGAGAAAAAAACACCAGTACACAGGCAGAGATGCTTACCTGTCCAGGGCCTCCAAACAATTGCACTAGCCAAGGTGCAGCGGACCCAAATAAAGATGGCAAATGCACAGGTGCAATAATACCGATAAGGCAGCCAGCCTACAATCCGGAATTGTCCGCTTGGTGCACCTGTGCAAACAGATAATCTGTATGTGGCATGTTCACACAGAGATGCAGAGCATATGGCTCAAAGCCTATTAATGACGCCATATAGCGGGCTAGCCATTTCTGACTGTAATGCATCCTGTGCGAACAGAGGCCACAGTTTACAGAGCCATCTAGGGCCCAGCTGCACCCTGAAAAAATATAAAGTGCACAAAAACATAACAATGTATGCAAGGTATTGGTTGATATTATGGCCACAATACTTAAGCCGGCAACCCACGTCAAGGGTCCTTACATATTGCCGGTCCTAATCTAACAAAAAAACACTATAAGAGGAAAAACTCCCACTATTCTAGACAAAAAAAACCCAGTATACAGGTGTTATTGCACCTGTTTATTTGCCATCTTTATTTGGGTCCGCTGCACCTTGGTTAGAGCAATTGTTTGGAGGCCCTGGACAGGTAAGCATCTCTGCCTGTGTACTGTACTACTGGTGTTTTTTTGTCTAAACATAGGAGATACATGAGTGTTCAGTTAACAGTAGGTTTGGTAGCCCGAGAGTGGTATATATAGTAGAGCAGGGACGCATCAGAGGGAGGTCACCTTGCCGTGGGTGATGGGCATACATGAATTGGCCAATCTATGCGCTAAGAACCTTCATTTTTCAGTTATTACCGTAAGTACATTTTTTGAGTAAAACAAACTAGATTCAATATTTTTTATGTTTTTCAGTGTTTTCACGTGGACTAATCTTATACATAGTGCTGGTGTGTGTGTGTGTGTGTGTGTGTGTGTGTGTATATATATATATATATATATATATATATATATATATATATAGTGGCATAGCGACTGGTCATGTGATTAATGGACGGTATGTATCACAGAGGTGGGTGGCCCTGTGATGGAAGCCTGGGTATGTTTTGCTCAAGCAGATCTACTGCTGAGGGATTTCCTTACATTGGGAAGGCTTCCAGGTGATTGGAGAGATGGGTGGGTCCAGTCACCTACAAACCCACCCAAAGAGGCGTGTGTTGTGTATCCGCTTTTTGGGCTCCCCTGGTGGTTGCTGGTGGTACTGGTGACTTGTTTGCACTTTGGTGCTTCTGTTCACCTGCTTCCATCAGCGTTTGGGAGTTTCCTATTTAGCCTTGCTCTCCAGTCATTTCCTTGCCGGTCATCATTGTAACCAGAGCCTTCGGTTGCATGTTCCTGCTACTAGTCTGCTGATCAGCTAAGTGGACTTTGTCCTTTTGTTTTGTATCTTTAGTCCAGTTTGCAGTTTTTGTATTTCTCTGTAGCTGGAAGCTCTTGCGGGCTGAAATTGCCACTCCTGTGTCATGAGTTGACACAGGAGTCTTAAAGTAATTTCAGGATGGTTTTTTGAAAGGGTTTTCAGTTGACCGTGAAGTCCTCTTTTGTATCCTTCTGCTATCTAGTAAGTGGACCTCTCTTTGCTAAATCTACTTTCATACTGTGTATGTCTTTTCCTCTTATTTCACCGTTATTACATGTGGGGGGCTGCTATCATCTTTTGGGGTATTTCCCTAGAGGTAAGCCAGGTCTGTTTCTTCCTCTACCAGGCTTAGTTAGTCCTCCGGCTGGCGCGTGGCATTTAGGAAGCCGTAGGTATGCTCCCTGGCTACTATTAGTTGTGTGGTAGATTTAGCTCACGGTCAACTCGAGTTTCCATCACCCGAGAGCTCGTTCGTTATTTATATGTTTCTTACGTTCCCTTGCCATTGGGAACCATGACAGGCGTGTTTGAACACCTAAGATGGTTTTGTGTTGAAGGGCCTGTGAGGTTCCTGTGTATGGAACAGTTTGTTCCTGTGCAAGGTTCTGGACGGTCAGTGTTGGAGACTCCTGGGAGTGGAGTCGTCCTGGAAGCACCTGGAGACCGTAGACCTGGACGGTCTGTGTTGAGGACCTGGGACTGACGTGAAGTCAGTGTGAGGAGTGGAACTCCTGAGAGGTAACCCCGGACAAGGGGATTATAATAAACGGCAGAGAAGCCCATCTGCTGCATGAACTGTCTGATGTCCTTTAATGTTTCGTGGCTGTATTGAAACGGACTGTACCCTATATGGTTTATGTGGAGTTTAAATAAACCATATGGACAGATTTGTGTGAGGAACCGTGCCTGTCTATGATGATTCTGCTGCCAAGCGAGTGTCCCCAAGACCCGTAGCGGGTGAAACGCTACAATATACATAATATATACTTGAGTATAAGCCGAGATTTTCAGCCCATTTTTTGGGGCTGAAAGTCCCCCTCTCGGCTTATACTCGAGTCATACTCAGGGGTCGGCAGGGGAGGGGGAGCGGGGGCTGTCTAATTATACTCACCTTCTCCTAGCGTGGTCCCTGCAGGTCCCTGGCTTCCTGACGCCTCAGCTTCTTCCTGTACTGAGCGGTCAAAAGGTCAGGAAAAGGTCAGAGAGGCCCAGCACCTGCACACTGCAGTACTTTGCTCTGCCCTCAACAGGGTAGACAAAATACGCCGGAGCTGTAGCGTGAAGACAAGAAGAGGACTTCATCCTATGAAGATGGGAGGCCCCGGACCGGACCGCGATTCCCATCGGATCGGACCGCCTGCCCAGGTGAGTATAATCTATCCTCTTTTTCTCATCTTTCAGGACACATCGGGGGCTTATGTACAGCATTACAGAATGCTGTAGATAAGCCCCTGATGCCGGTGGGCTTAGCTCACCGTCGATTTTGGGGGTGACAGGTTCCCTTTAAACTGTCAACGTTTTATGTGAGGTTTCGCATTGCCTGAAGATCCAGTGGCTGTGAACTCTGGTAACCTGTTTGGAATTTTAATGCACTTGGAATTTTTTTCCCCAGTTTCCAGTACACTATGTGGTGGAATGAATGGTGTCACTCAAAAGTACAACTAGTCCGCAAAAAAACAAGCCCATATATGCTGGTAAGTGGCTGGCAAGATAAAAAAGTTATGGTTCTTGGAAGATGGAGAGAAAAAACAAAAATGATAAAATGGAAAATGGCCTGGGGGGTGATGAGGTAAAAATACTTGCAATAGCCATATAACACCAGCACGAATGCCTTCTGCAGGCGTCATTCTTCTGATGTTCATGATGGGTTTACTAACAAACTAATACATCAGATCTATAAAATGTCATTAGGATCAGGTTAGCTCCTTAATTCCTATATGTGTAGACAGTTATCAGGCAGGCAGAACTTGCCAGGCATTAAGTTTAACATTTCCACTAGTGACCAACCAAGTGACCCAATAACAGCAAAAGACAGTAAGTGTTGTCATAGCGATTTGGAAACGCCAGGATGGTGCTTAATAATTAAAATTTAACTTTTTGTGTAAAATAGATTTTAGTATGAAGTATAAAGGAGATCTTTGTTAAAAAATAACATTTTAAGAAGATGATCCTTTGAAAACGTTCTTCTTCCTATGGTTACAAAGAGTTTCTCTCTCTGGAGAGAGATCCATCCTATATGACACAGACAGCCCAATGATGGATGTGAACGTACGTGTGTCTGTCTGTCTGTGTCTTTCTGCGTGACTGGTTGAGCCTAGACTGTATGGGCTCTTGGTAGTGTGTGTATATATAAATATACATTGAAGAACTGAAATAAGTGAACTTTTTGATGATATTCTAATTTAGTGAGAAGCACTTATATACAGGTGCTTCTCACTAAATTAGAATATCATCAAAAAGTTCATTTATTTCAGTTCTTCAATGCAGAAAGTGAAACTCGTACAGCTATGGCAAAAAATAAGAGACCACCACATCAAAACCCTGCCATGGGCAGCCCAATCTCCAGACCTGAACCCCATTGAAAACCTCTGGAATGTAATCAAGAGGATGATGGACAGTCACAAGCCATTAAACAAAGAAGAACTGCTTAAATGTTTTCACCAGAAGCAGTGTGAAAGACTGGTGGAAAGCATGCCAAGACGCATGAAAGCTGTGATTAAAAATCATGGTTATTCCACAAAATATTGATTTCTGAACTCTTCCTGACTTAAAACATCAGTATTGTTGTTTCTAAATGATTATGAACTTGTTTTCTTTGCATTATTTGAGGTCTGAAAGCTCTGTTGGTTTTTTTTGTTGTTTTTTTTAATTTTGACCATTTCTCCTTTTCAGAAAAAAAATACAACATTTATTGCTTGAAAACTCGGAGACATGTTGTCAGAGGTTTATAGAATGAAAGAACAGTTTAAATTTTACTCAAAAATATACTTATAAAGAGAAAAATCTGAACATTTTGCAGTGGTCTCTTAATTTTTGCCAGAGCTGTATATTATATAGAGTGATCTATTTCAAGTGTTTATTTCTGTTAATGTTGATGATTATTGCTTACAGCCAATGAAAATCCAAAAGCCATTATTTAAGTAAATTAGAATAATTAACAAAAAACACCTCCAAAGGCTTCTTAAAGGGAATCTGTCACCCCAAAATTGGCCTATAAACTAAGGCCACCGGCATCAGGGGCTTATCTACAGTATTCTGTAATGCTGTAGATAAGCCCCAGATGTATCCTGAAAGTTAAGAAAAACAGGTTATATTATACTCACCCAGGGGCGGTCCCGGTTCGGGTCCGATGGGAGTCGCGGTCCGGGTCCAGCGCCTCCCATCTTCATAGGATGACGTCCTCTTCTTGTCTTCCTGCCGCGGCTCTGGCGCAGGTGTACTTTATCTGCCCTGTTGAGGGCAGAGCAAAGTACTGCAGTGCGCTGGGCCTCTCTGACTTTTCCCGGCGCCTGCGCACTACAGTACTTTGCTCTGCCCTCAACAGGGCAGATAAAGTACACCTGCGCCAGAGCCGCGGCAGGAAGACAAGAAGAGGACGTCATCGCATGAAGATGGGAGGCACCAGACCTGCACCGCGACTCCCATCGGACCTGAACCGGGACCGCCCCTGGGTGAGTATAATATAACCTATTTTTCTTATATTTCTGGATACATCGGGGGCTTATCTACAGCATTACAGAATACTGTAGATAAGCCCCTGATGCTGGTGGCCTTAGTTTATAGGCCAATTTTGGGGTGACAGTTCCCTTTAAGAGACCCTTTCAATAGGCTCCCCAATCATGGGGAAGACTGCTGACTTGACAGATGTCCAGAAGGCAGTCATTGACACACTCCACAAGGAGGGTAAGCCACAAAAGGTCATTGCTAAAGAAGCTGGCTGTTCACAGAGTGCTGTACCAAGGCATGTTAATGGAAAGTTGAGTTGAAGGAAAAAGTGTGGTAGAAAAAGGTGCACAAGCAACCAGGATAACCGCAGCCTTGAAAGGATTGTTCAGAAAAGGCCATTCAAAAATTTGGGGGAGATTAATAAGGAGTGGACTGCTGCTGGAGTCATTGCTTCAAGAGCCACCACACACAGACGTATCCAGGACATGGGCTACAAGTGTCACATTCCTTGTGTCAGCCACTCAGGACCAATAGACGACGCCAGAAGCGTCTTACCTGGGCCAAGGAGAAAAAGAACTGGACTGTTGTCAGTGGTCCGATGTGTTTTCAGATGAAAGTAAATTTTGCATTTCATTTGGAAATCAAGGTCCCAGAGTCTGGAGGAAGAGTGAAGAGGCCACAATCCAAACTGTCTGAGGCCGCACCTTTTATATGCACATGATGCAAACAGACTAAAACAGAAATCACGCTGCATGCACACTAGTTAAAATCCCAGCTCATACCTTTGTATTTTTCAGTATGTGTGTCCACTAGTTGGGACCAGTCGGTCTCAGCCCTTATCTACACGCATGTCACTTCACAAACAGTAAGGTTTTTAATATTAGAGTTAGGACTGTCCCAATTACGGTCACCGTGAAGTGGTGGGATGGCTTTCACCTTTTCTTTGATCAAAAAACATCTACTATATAATTGTCTAAGGGTACTTCCGTCTTTCTGTCTGTGCTTCTGTCTGTCTGTCTGTCGCGGTTATTCGTTCGCCGATTGGTCTCGCCAGCTGCCTGTCATGGCTGCCGCGACCAATCAGCGACGCGCACAGTCCGGAAAAAAATGGCCACTCCTTACTCCCTGCACTCACTGCCCGGCGCCCGCATACTCCCCTCCGGTCACCGCTCACACAGGGTTAATGCCGGCAGTAACGGACCATGTTATGCCGTGGGTAACGCACTCCGTTACCGCCGCTATTAACCCTGTGTGTCCCCAACTTTGTACTATTGACGCTGCCTATGCGGCATCAATAGTACAAAATGTAATGTTAAAAATAATAAATAAATAAAAAAAACTGCTATACTCACCCTCTGTAGTCCGCTGAGCCGCTCGCGCAGCCCGCCATCTTCCGTTGGAGGTTGCGGTTGCAAAGATGGTATGGCAGAAGAACCTGCCATGACGTCACGGTCATGTGACCGCGACGTCATCACAAGTCCTGCGCACCTGCGCGGAAAGGACCTGACTTGACGTCACGGTCATGTAACCGCTACACGGTCATGTGACCGCGACGTCATCACAGGTCCCGTGCTCAGACCAACCCTGGGACCGGAAGCTGCCATGGACTACAAGGGGCCCTCGGAAAGGGGAGTATATGTTTATTTTTTATTTTTTAACCTGTGACAAACGTGGCTGGGCAATATACTACGTGACTGGCCAATATACTACGTGGCTCTGTGCTGTATACTTCTTCGCTGTGCAATATACTACGTGGCTCTGTGCTGTATACTACGTGGCTCTGTGCTGTATACTACGTCACTGGGCAATATACTACGTCACTGGGCAATATACTACGTGACTGGGCAATATACTACGTCACTGGGCAATATACTACGTAACTGGCCAATAAACTACGGCGCTGGGCAATATACTACGGCGCTGGACAATATACTACGTTGCTGGGCAATATACTACGTCGCTGGGCAATATACTGCGTCGCTGGGCAATATACCGCATGGCTGGGCAATATACCATGTGGCTGGGCAATATACTACGTGACTGGGCAATATACTATGTGAATGGGCAATATACTACGTGACTGGGCAATATACTATGTGACTGGGCAATATACTACGTGACTGGGCAATATACTACGTGACTGGGCAATATACTACGTGGCTGGGCAATATACTACGTGGACATGCATATTCTAGAATACCCGATGTGTTAGAATCGGGCCACCATCTAGTGTTAAATAAGTACCTTATATTATTTTCATGCACTATGCTATTTACTTAATTGCTGCAGGGTATTTAATCATTATGTTTCTGTCATTATTTTTTTCTGTTCAGTGGCCAAGTGTGAACGTGCGCTTACATGCTGCATGCACACCAGTTTATATCTCAGTTCATACCTTTTGGTTTTTTTTCTGACTGTTTGCATCATGTGCATATAAAGGTGTGACCTGCCTTTCCTTTGAGCTGGGCATTATATTGATGTGGCTTTGTAGCCATTAGTTGGGCCCAGTCCGTCTCAGCCCTTGCATGTCATGCACATGCATGTCACTTGACAAATGGTAAGGTTTTTAATATCTGAGTTAAGACTGTCTCAATTACGGTCACCATGAAGAGGTGGGATGGCTTTCACTTATTTTTTTAATAAAAAAACATGTTAACTAAGTACCGTATATTATTTTCATGCACTATGCTATTTACCTATGGATGCCCCCGTCTACAACATTTTATCACTGCCTATTATGTTGCTTTTCATATCAATAAGAAATGCTTGAATCAAGGAAATGGAATTTATTGACTTGCAATGCATGTAACATAGCAGTACAGGAAACGAGTATGGCAAAGTCGATTTGACATTTCAGAGATATTGAACATGATCCATAAAGAGGTCATCTAAGTTTTTGCTGGGGAATACTACAATTGTTTTTGCTGGTAATGTAATTTGTCTGCATAGAAATCAATTTTATAATCCGAAATCACGCAGACTGTAGCGTGCAGACAAACTCCGAGAGGGTACAACATGTAATTGTTAAAGGCTCAAAATCCTTTAGTCCTAGACTGGAGGCCAGTTTACTTTGTCTTGCATGCGATCACATAGCTTTCCACAACTGTTATGTTCCAAATCTATTACTAGAAAGATTACAATGCACATGCAAAGTCAACAGTTCTAAAAATTACACGAAAGCATTTCAGATGCTTGGTTGCAACAATGGCAAGACTTATGCGAAAGCAACAGGATTTGGACAGTAACAATAGCTGATCAATGGTTTGTTGAGGAATTTGAGGAAATCTAAAAGTTACGATAAAATCAGGATGACTAAATAGCATGATGAACATGATGAATGTGTTCAGTGTGGCACACAATAGTCTCTGGAATCCTCGTTGGTCAACTATGCATCCAAAACAAGGACAAAGTTATTTTTAGTATGGAGTTGCCCAATGAACCAAACTTTTGTCCACTTTGCTATTTGAAAACTTTACCATTGAAACTATATCAATTTTCTTTCTACTGCTATCTTATTCTGTTGTTACTTTTTTATCTGTAGGGTCCCCCTTAAAGCACAAGTTGTGTGATTGGAAACATTGGAATCCTCACAGCATGCGCACTACGCACTGTTGGGGTTCTCCGACGCCGGGAGCACGAGATGCTTGTGAGGGTTTTCCGACGGTGGGAGCAACGGATGCTTGTGAGTGTTCTCCGATGCCAGGAGCACCGGATGCTTGTGAGTGTTCTCTGATGCCGGGAGCACCGGATGCTTGTGAGTGTTCTCTGATGCCGGGAGCACCGGATGCTTGTGAGTGTTCTCCGACGGCGGGAGCACCGGATGCTTGTGAGTGTTCCCGACGGCGGGAGCACCAGATGCTTGTGAGTGTTCTCTGACGGCGGGAGCACCGGATGCTTGTGAGTGTTCTCCGACGGCGGGAGCACCGGATGCTTGTGAGTGTTCTCCGACGGCTTGAGCACCAGATGCTTGTGAGTGTTCTCTGACGGCGGGAGCACCGGATGTTTGTGAGTGTTCTCCGATGGCGGGAGCACCGGATGCTTGTGAGTGTTCCCGACGGCGGGAGCACCAAATGCTTGTGAGTGTTCCCGACGGCGGGAGCACCAGATGCTTGTGAGTGTTCTCTGACGGCGGGAGCACCGGATGCTTGTGAGTGTTCTCCGACGGCGGGAGCACCGGATGCTTGTGAGTGTTCTCCGACGGCGGGAGCACCAGATGCTTGTGAGTGTTCTCTGATGGCGGGAGCACCGGATGCTTGTGAGTGTTCTCCGACGGCGGGAGCACCGGATGCTTGTGAGTGTTCTCCGACAGCAGGAGCACCGGATGCTTGTGAGTGTTCTCCGACGGCGGGAGCACCGGATGCTTGTGAGTGTTCTCCGATGCCGGGAGCACCGGATGCTTGTGAATGTTCTCTGATGCCGGGAGCACCGGATACTTGTGAGTGTTCTCCTATGCAGGGAGCACCTGATGCTTGTGAGGGTTCTCCGACCCTGGGAGCACCGGATGCTTGTGAGTGTTCTCCGACAGCAGGAGCACCGGATGCTTGTGAGTGTTCTCCGACGGCGGGAGCACCGGATGCTTGTGAGTGTTCTCCGATGCCGGGAGCACCGGATGCTTGTGAATGTTCTCTGATGCCGGGAGCACCAGATACTTGTGAGTGTTCTCCTATGCAGGGAGCACCTGATGCTTGTGAGGGTTCTCCGACCCTGGGAGCAGCGGATGCTTGTGAGTGTTCTCCGATGCCGGAAGCACCGGATGCTTGTGAGGGTTCTCCGACCCTGGGAGCACCGGATGCTTGTGAGGGTTCTCCGACGCCGGGAGCACCGGATGCTTGTGGGGGTTCTCCGATGCCGGGAGCACCTGATGCTTGTGAGGTTTCTCTGACCTTGGGAGCACTGGATGCTTGTGAGGGTTCTCGGACGCCGGGAGCATCGGATGCAAGACTGCAAGTATGTGATTTGCATTCATTCAATCACGTTCTAACTAGAGGTGCGCAGTCTCGCTCAATGCAAATGTATTGATCAAGGCTGGACATGTCTAGTCGGAATGTAGCTGTAAGTATGCAGATCAGATACTTGTTGTCACATGACCACCCACTCCCAGAGTCAGCACCGAAGAATCACTGCATGTTCTGAGGATTTCCAAGTCTGCAGTCACATACTGGCCAGGCAACCCCTTTAAGCATCATTAATACCACAACTATCCAGGGGCTACATATCAGAAATGCAGAGGTAGCAGTTGTACAAAACCTTGGTGCCTGAAGGAACTTTGCCACATAAGAAGAATATGAATGGCATGCGAGAGGTGGACTGCCCAATTACAGATACTACATTGACGTGCAGAAGCTTCAATTTACTCTGAGTCTTCACTATCCATACAGAAACTCCTATTCTTCATCTAGGAGTAGACCTAGTTCTGTGTTAATCAAAAAATTGCGAGTTAAACTGCACCTCATATAGCCCAGGTCCTATAGGACACTATTCATGACTCACGTCATAACCAGGGAGTTTATCCTGGAGAAAATCCATACCAAATAGTTGAAATGACAGCGTCTGACACGTCGGTGAAAAAAGATTCACATTTTATTCCGCCTCCTGTGGCAACGTTTCGATCCAACAGATCTTTCTCAAGAACCTGAGAAAGATCTAGTTCTGTGTTAGTCTTACATACCAGTTAGTATTTTACATTGGCACAGTTGATCCTGAGTTACAACCTAGATTATGTTGTATTATGTTACAGAGATGTATTCACAATTCTGTGGTCTTCAATGCTGAATCTTCCATTTTTCCTTTCTGGCTGAATGCCTACACAGTGCCTGTTCTGGTGATTCACATTCTAGGATGTGCATTCTTTGTATGAGGCTCTGTAGGATAATCTAAAGAATAAAAGACTAAAGCCCAACATACACATTAGTCTAATGCTGGCCATACGTAATGTGTCTGGGACCTCCTAACTGTCCGCCAAGAAGATGTTGAGTGAGACAAGGATCTTGCAAGTATGTCTTTGACTAGGAGATCGGTGTGTTCTGGATGAAATAAGCCGGTGCCTGATTATTCAGACAGTGGCTGTCTTATAGAGAACACAGATGTGCTTGTTTATGGGTGCCTCTAAGTATGGGGGACTCAGTTAAAGTGGGTGTAAGCTGGATAGTGCTACCGACATCTCATCTCTTGTCACAACAAAGCATCTGGTATGAAGACATGCAAATGGTTGTACCTTTGCTCCCCCAACAGCTGCCATTGGGAGAGAATTGGAAGGCCTTCAAAAACATTAAAGGGTTGGCCAAATCCCTCAGGCCATAATACAGACTATTAATCTGAAGATTTTTTTGTAGCGTCTGTAATATTAGCATGCATTGCTTTTAAACTAAATGTAGAAAAGGGCAATGGCAAACTGTATTAGCTGTTGGAAGCACTGGTTAAAATTACTCAGCCTCTTTAGTCCCATTTTTCAACTAGCATTTTATTGTTGTATAAATCCCATGATGCATCAGTACAGCAGTGCCTGGGAAGTTGGAGCTAATACCATCTCTGCCCACTGTGGTTTCATTGTGATCATCCTCTCGTCTATAATCACCTAATTATGCTTATAGATTATAGATCTAGTCATGGGGCTGAACTGTGATCTCCTTCCTTATAACTGTGTGATCTGAGCTGTGCAATCATCATCAGTAACTGTGATAGGCATTTCTGATTCCCCTGTGAATGATATGGTGACCCGCTTCAGAGAACATAAAGGCTTGTAATTCCCAGGAGGTCACATGAGATCGCATTACCCAACTTAAGAAAAAATCTGTCACTTTTTAGAACACCTAAATAAGGTAATACCAGCTAACTATATGATATTCGGGGACTAGTGATAGAATAAAAAAACCAGGGCGGCTATTTTAACTTTGCATGTAGAGGGAGCTATGTGTAAAAGACAAAGCTTCAACAAATAAAATAAGAGATATTATCTGTAATAGATAATCTGCACGTTGGTCGAAACACTCGGAAGAAGGTGAGTAGCGTGATGGTCTCTGTATTCTCCATTATTTTATACGGGTTCTTACATTAAAAGTGTTGAAGTCACGTTTGAATTAATTATAACATTTACCTCATAATATTATTCCCTGTTAGAGATTTCTATTACTAATTAAAATGAAAGTGTTATTTAAAACTAATGATAACATAATTAGTAATCAGTTTAAAAACCAATAACTCTGCTTAAATTTCAACCATCTTCATATTTCTAGTTTTTTTCTATAATATTTATGGCTGGAAGCAACCAGAGAAGCTAACGTCAAAGTATTATTTATCCGCTGTGACCTTTACCCGTCACATGGTCCTGGTTTAAGTATTGATCCATGTCATAGAAAAAAGGCAGAAAGAAAATTCCTCGCTCGTGTTGGGATGCCTTAGGCGAGGATTAACTTTAATGTGGGTTTAACTGTTCAATCATTGTAATATCTGGTTCAAGAATGAGTTACAAAGAGGCATGGGACTCAATGCTCAAACTTTTTCACTTGCGAGACCTTCAGGGGGATTTTTAGGAACTGCTCGAAGACCCTAGACTAAACTGAGCTTTGACTGACATTTTATGACCAAAGGAAACGGTCCTTGTGGTTTTACTAAACCAACCCAATGAAGATAAGGTTTGGTTCAGAAGAAACCTAAGAGGTCCAGATCTTGGTGCCATAATATGGACTAAGGGAACAGAATAAGCAATAAGCAGAAAGCTATTATTTAGGTGCACCAAATATGTTTAGGCTTTTTGGGCTATCCCTCTTTGGCTATGGTCTGCTTTCCTTGGAAAGCTTAATGTGCAGGATCCGATCTATGAAAATGATATGAATCCCAACAAACTCCAGTGCAAATCTGTTTAGATAATTGCTTTTGTCCTTCTTTCCTTTAACGATCACTGAGGGTCTCATCACCGGGAACTCTACTTTTCTATGACATGGATCAATACTAAAAACAGGACCATGTGACGGTTAAAGGTCACAGCGGATAAATAATACTTTGACGTTCGCTTCTCTCTAAAGATAAATACAGTATGCCAGCCCCAGTTACAGGGGAAATCCACAATATAAAATGTATTTAAAATATTGAAATATCTCCCTAACAATCAAAGCGTGCAATATTTTAAATGAATAAAATACATTACAAAAAAATCAGGAAAAAATAATTAATAAATCAGCAACAAAAACAATCCAAATTTCTATTTAATAGTACCACTCCATCGGAAAAAAAACATATGCCCAATATATAAAAATAATGTCTATGTAAGGGGAACACTAAATAAAATGTTTTTTTTTAATGCTTCCTTGTGGTGGTAAATAATTATCTTTTAAGAAACATCAAAAATAGACACTTATAATTTTTTCTTTTCATTTTCACATGATATCTGCAAAAAAAGAATATACAAATTATTTAAAAATTAGCCCTGTAGTATCATGAAAAAAATAGGTAACAATTGTACCCGAAACAGATCAGGAGCTAGTTAACCCTTCACGCTGCGGCCCTTTTTCGTGTTTTCGTTTTTCGCTCCCCTCCTTCCCAGAGCCATAACTTTTTAATTTTTCCATCAATATGGTCATGTGGGGCTTATTTTTTGCGGGACGAGTTGTACTTTTGAACGACATCATTGGTTTTACCATGTCGTGTACTAGAAATCGGGAAAAAAATTCCAAGTGCGGTGAAATTGCAAAAAAAGTGCAATCCCACACTTGTTTTTTTGTTTGGCTTTTTTGCTAGGTTCACTAAATGCTAAAACTGACCTGATATTATGATTCTCCAGGTCATTATGAGTTCATAGACACCTAACATGTCTAGGTTATTTTTTATCTAAGTGGTGAAAAAAAATTCAAAAATTTGCTATAAAAAAAAAAAATCGCACCATTTTCCGATACCCGTAGCGTCTCCATTTTTCATGATCTGGGGTTGGTTGAGGGCTTATTTTTTGTGTGCTCATCTGACGTTTTTAATGCTACCACTTTTGTGCAGATACGTTTTTTTGATCGCCCGTTATTGCTTTTTAATGCAATGTCGCGGCGACCAAAAAAACGTAATTCTGGCATTTCTAACTTTTTTCTCGCTACGCCGTTCAGCGATCAGGTTAATGCTTTTTTTTATTGATAGATCGGGCGATTCTGAACGCGGCGATACCAAATGTGTAGGTTTGATTTTGTTTTTATTGTTTTATTTTGGATGGAGCGAAAGGGGGGTGATTTAAACTTTTATATATATATTTTTTTTTTTCATATTTTTGAAAACATTTTTTTAACTTTTGCCATTCTTCAATAGCCTCCATGGGAGGCTAGAAGCTGGCACCACTCGATCGGCTCAGCTACATAGCAGCGATCATCAGATCGCTGCTATGCAGCAGAAATGCAGGTGTGCTATGAGCGCCGACCACAGGGTGGCGCTCACAGCAGGCCTGCATCAGTAACCATAGAGGTCTGAAAGACCATGTGACGGGGGTCGGCGATGCGCTCACTTCCGGCCGCGCGGCCGGAAGCGATAGTTAAATGCCGCTGTCAGCGTTTGACAGCGGCATTTAACAGGTTAATAGCGGCGGATGAATCACAATTTCACCCACCACTATTGCGCGCACATGTCAGCTGTACAAAACAGCTGACATGTCGCAATTTTGATGTGGGCTCAGCGCCGGAGCCCACATCAAAGGGGGAGACACGACATGCTCAGTAATAGTACGGGGCATGTCATGAAGGGGTTTAAAGGTGTTATCTGGAAGTTTTTGTTTTTTTTGCTATGTGCCTAATTAATAACTACCTGCCTGTTGTGCCTGGCACCGATCTCTGTCAGCAAAAGGCAGTCATAGAGTGCTCCTACCGGTGATACAGAGGCTCTGACATCACATCGACAGAGCAGCGATTTCTCATCTGCTCTGCTGTGCTAATGTCATACTGACTGGCAGCCAGCTTGGCAGTCACGCCCTGTTACCAGTGCAGCTAGGGAGAGGGAAAGCTGCTCTGTTGATGTGGAGCAGCTGAATCACTGGCAGGAGCGGGCAGTAACCGCTCTAAACCGGGTACAACAGGCAGGTAGCAAGGTTAGGTTAGCAATTACCTACCTGTAAATTTTTAGGCACATAGTAAAAAAAAATACCTAGATAACATCTTTAACCCCTTCATAACCTTGGGATTTTCTGTTTTTCCGTGTTCGTTTTTCGCTCCCCTCCTTCCCAGAGCCATAACTTTTTTATTTTTCTGTCAATATGGCCATATGAGGGCTTATTTTTTGCGGGACGAGTTGTACTTTTGAACGACATCATTGGTTTTACCATGTCGTGTACTGGAAATCAGGATAAAAATTCCAAGTGCGGTGAAATTGCAAAATAAGTGCAATCCCACACTTGTTTTTTGTTTGGCTTTTTTGCTAGGTTCACTAAATGCTAAAACTAACCTGTCATTATGATTCTCCAGGTCATTATGAGTTCATAGACACCTAACATGACTAGGTTATTTTTTATGTAAGTGGTGAAGAAAAATTCCAAACTTTGCTAAAAAAAATTGCGCTATTTTCCGATATCCGTAGCGTCTCCATTTTTCATGATCTGGGGTCAGGTGAGGACTTATTTTTTGCGTGCCGAGCTGGCGTTTTTAATGATACCATTTCGGTGCAGATACGTTCTTGTGATCGCCCGTTATTGCATTTTAATGCAATGTCGTGGCGACCAAAAAAACGTAATTCTGTCGTTTCGAATTTTTTTCTTGCTACGCTGTTTAGCGATCAGGTTAATCCTTTCTTTTGATAGATCGAGCGATTCCGAACGCGGCGATACCAAATATGTGTAGGTTTGATTTTTTTTATTGATTTATTTTGAATGGGGCGAAAGGGGGGTGATTTAAACTTTTTATTTTTTTTTATTTTTTTCACATTTTTTTTTACTTTTTTTTTTTTACTTTTGCCATGCTTCAATAGCCTCCATGGGAGGCTAGAAGCTGGCACAACGCGATCAGCTGCTACATAGCAGGAATCATCAGATCGCTGCTATGCAGCAGAAATGCAGGTGTGCTGTGAGCGCCGACCACAGGGTGGCGCTCACAGCTACCGGGGATCAGTAACTATAGAGGTCTCAAGGACCTCTACGGTTACACTGCAGAAGCATCGCTGACCCCCAATCATGTGACGGGGGTCAGCGATACGCTCATTTCCGGCCGCCCGGCCAGAAGCGCCGGTTAAATGCCGCTGTCTGCGTTTGACAGCAGCATTTAACTAGTTAATAGCGGCGGGTGAATCACGATTTCACCCGCCACTATTGCGGGCACATGTCAGCTGTTCAAAACAGCTGACATGTCCCGGCTTTGATGCGGGCTCACCGCCGGAGCCCTGCATCAAAGCGGGGGATCTGACCTCGGACGTACTATCCCATCCGAGGTCAGAAAGGGGTTAACATGTAAGCTAACCTTTGAGTTACTTAAAGGGGTTTTCACATTTCCAAGATCCTATCCCGATATGTAGTAGGTGTAATAACAGTATTATTAGCGAATACCTCCAATTAGAAATATAGTATAATTCTCCCGATTCGCTATGTCACTTACCCCATGTCCAGGGCATTACAGTAGCTTAGGCGTCCATGGCTATAACCATTCATAGTGACAGTTAGTTGTTTGTGGTCTAAGAAATCTATGTAATAATGTAGGCAGTGTGAAATCTTATGGCAGGTCTTCTTTACATTGATTTTGTCGCATACATTTTGTATTTATGTATTTAATACATTATACCGTCGCACTCGTATTTTTGCTCCATAATCTCGCTTGTGCCTCCGTAATCTCCCTTATATCATGCAAACAATTAATTGTCTCAATCAATATGACCTAGGATTGTTATTGGAACATTTTTTCCATTACACATAGACCCAGTGACTATCTGATGCCTTCACATTGCCACACGAGAAAGTGATGATTAAGTACTCTTTGTAACAAGGAATATACTTTCTGATAGGACTAAGTGAAAAAGGTCACGCTGCATTTCCTGGCACGGATACATTATTGATGCTTTGTTTCTACTGTTACATTTACTATATCCCATAGGAGAATCTTTCCTGTATTTCCCGAGCTCCCATTATAGCCTATGACCCATAGCGCAGTGACACAGGGGGACAAACACAAGGATATTACGTTATCAATTATTCATACTATTTATCTTTGCTGCATATGTGACCCTCCAGGTTTATATTTTTATTTATTTATGCATTTAGACTTGATTAGCTATGGTCAAACTTCTCACTTGTCATTACTCCTCTTGTATGCGTTAGTGTTGTATTAGTATTTTTTTATACACAATTTATAGCATTCCGATGACCACAGAAGACCTGATTTCAGGCATAACGTGGTCATTGGGACATATTTATGTACTTTTAGATTATTTTTTTCATCATCTACGGGTTCCTCTGACTCACATTAGGTGGTGCACATGATTGAGGGAGGACCTCCTAATATGATAACGTCCTTCTCCTCACGGGTGTTCCCTAATCCTACATCCTCCACTCGCGACAATTCCCCTCTTAGTTCTCCTGAGTGAGCACATGTCTCTGTGCATGCTCCATACTGACTCACCGCTATGGCATGGCAACGCAAAGTCTATTGATGCCCAATGCAGAGATGAGAGACACAACAAAGCCCCTTTCAAGGTGAAACATCTGACCACTGGGTTTGGACTCCAATGTCATGAAAACAGTGGCAGTCTTGCACCATTCAAAGTATAGGACTGATTCTCGGCTATCGTAGTAATGCCCAGACTTGATCACTCCAGGAATTATTTATCATCTTTCTACATCTATGGATTATTACTGTAAGCCAAAATCAAGAGTGTCTCTAAAAAAAAGAAATCCAGAGGAGGTATGAATCATCAGTCAGGGTAGGGTCACACGACCGTTTTCTCTACAACCAAAAAAAATTATCCAATTATTCTGATCAGACTTTTATCAGTTTGATCAGAGTGGATTCCATTTTTCTTGGACGTGGAGAGAAAAAAAAAGGTTCTCCACCTTCTCCATTCTGTCAGTCCATGAAAATGGGACCACACTCGGATTTCATCCCACTGCAGTCCAATTATTTTCACTGACCCATAAATTTGCATTGCGAATTATGATCAAAATCGAACAGGTCTCCAAATTTTTCCGTAGACCACTCGGCCCAAGGAAAGAAATTGGATATGTGCGCAGCCCCATAGAATATCATGGGTACAAGTGCTATCCGTCAAAACCACGCATAGCACTCATTCGAGAAAATCAGTCATGTTACAGTTTTTCTCTGTAGGTTCCACTCCTGATTTTGCCTGCTAAACACTGATGCAAAATGCTCATCAAATACTGAAACAAGAATAGGGTATTATACTCATGGCTACTATTTATATATTGAATTGATTATTATTATTATTATTATTATTATTATTATTATAAAATAGTAGCTTGTCACAGGAAGCAGATTCTACATCCAGTTTTTCAGAAGCCATTTTTATAAAGTTAAATCAGCAGCATGGACCATGGACTTTTCCTTTGAACTAGTTTTGATAGATTCCCTATTGATGATTTTTGCAAAAGACAGTCATCTACATGAAGCAATTGTTGATTGGAAAAGAGGATGACCAGAAACAAGATGAACTGAGACAATTACAGAATTAATATAAAGGAAATTCAGGAAATTCTGACTCTATTCAATTATATAAAGTCACCAAGAGTCAATGTTTTTTTCAACTATTATCATTAATAATAATCATATTATTAACATTCAGAAACAAAAGAGAAGCATGCTAATAAGCTAACAAGATCTGATTTTTTATTGTTAGGTTATGTTCACATTTCCGTCATTACTTCCGTCCCATGACTGTACTGTACAGTACATCCAAAAGGCCCCCATCTGACCCAATTACACCGCATGCTGCAGCAGCGTCTTCCCATTCTTGATGTCAAGTGACAGAATTGTTGCCAAAAATCATGAGCGTGTGAACAGAGCTTTAGTATTAGTGATTTATTGAATAGTATAATATCTTACTGTCAGTGAGAACACTGGAGAGATCACACAGACCTCACCGCTGAAACTACTTTGTCAAGGATAACAGGGCAGGAATCATGCAGATCATACCCCTGCTAGAAGTTTGTAAGAGAGACGCAAGTCCACTGCTGCCAATTGTCAGGACAATTACACAATTGACTGACGAGCGATGGTCGAAGACGCGGCAGTTTCCACTAGTAGTCCAGCTATTTGGAAACTCACAGTGGGAGTATTGTGTATATATACATCCGATTCCAACGCATGGAACATATATATGTACCCCGATACGATCACTGCAAACTCTATGTTAAAGAAAGAATCTACCAGCTATCACCACCAATCGTTTATACGGGCCAACTGCACAGGTAGCATATGGCTTCAGGGGTGTGGTTTACAGAGCAAAAGGAACAGAACTATTACATTTTGTATATTCAATCTGGAAAGGCAGGCAGAGTTTATAAAAACTAAACAAGTGTTAGGGGTCGAGTTCCCTCCTCTGCACAGGGGGAATCTCGGTCCATCTCCGCTGCTGTCTCCCATTCTTCTCCTGCGGCAGTGGAGCCTGCTCAGCAGAGACGTCGGTCCCAGCGTCTCGCTCAGTCTGACTCTGTGCTAAGAGTTACTGCTGCCTTTCCTGCTTCTGCCATTGAAGTCGGTGCTGGGCAGCGGCGAGCAGACGCTTCTGGGTCTAAGTCCTGCTTTGCTCGTTCTGAGCATGCCCAGAGTAAGATCTCTCAGTGGAGATCGAGGGTCACATGATCTGATACTGCAGCTAAGGTCATTGGCTCCTTCAGGAAGGTCCTGTAGGTGCTCACGATCTGGTGTAGCTTCTCATTGGTCCTTCTAGGAAGGTCCTGTACATGCTGCAGCTATTTAAGGTTCGCATGACCGCACGGCCATGCACTAGTATTGTTCTTTGTTAAGTGCTTTGCGCCAGTGTGGTCACGAGAGTATGTGTTCAGGGACCCGGCTGAAATAAGCCCGTGGAATGCTGGCACCTCCAGCGAGGAGTTTGTGTTTGAATCTGTTCAGGGACCCGGCTGAAATAAGCCCCTAGAATGCTGGCACCTCCGGCGAGGAGTTTTGTGTGCATGCGTGACCACTGACTGCTCTCTGTGTGGGCAGTTAGCCTCTGCCTCTGTGAAGCCTAACAGGGCACAGTGCTTTTCTTTCACGACTACTCGGTGAAGTAACTGAGTTAGTCCATACCGCCATATCGTGCCGCCGTTGCTAGCAGCAGGTACTCCTGCACAGTGGACCCCGGGCTGCGAACGCACCAATATCAATAAAAACATCTCTATTTATTCGGTGCGTTCCGCTAGCCGTAACAACAAGATTATACAAAATGGGATCAAAACAATACAATATATACAATCACATGGAATAAAAGGGATAACAAAAGTAAGTACTAAACCTGTGTCACGGAAATGGCTCAGAGCTTTCTACTCCTTAGAAAAATGGACAGAACCACAGCAAGCTGTACCTTCCAGGACTGGCAAATAACCAAATCCCAAACTCTGATTTTTATTAGTTCAAGGTTACGTCCACATACCTGATCTTGTTGAGTTCATATGGGGGCTGGTTGTGGGATGTGCTAGATCTCTTAGAAGATTATGAGATCCCCAACTTTCAGGATATCTTCATGCCTGGAGGTCCCAGGCAAGAGATATTGTCTTCATTTTCCCCATCACTATTTTACCATTCTAGAGATGAGACATGGCATTGATAGCATCATCCATCTTATCGATATTAAGTTGGAGGTGTTAGAATGGCCTTACGGTGATGTGAGTGAATATATTATCGTTGTCCCTTTGCTACAAGACCAAAAATATATCTCACATAAATATCGGACAGATGCAAAATCCAATATTCATTACTGAGCACTAGCTCCAAAATATCTGAGACAATTACTTTGAACAGAAGAAGCTCTTGCCTCAGAACTGTACATTTCTACCTCTGAGTATATGAATCCAAACCTTGCTGGCTCGTTCTCAGAGCAGATCTCTGCTGTGATTACCTGTTTACCGCAGGAGGTCCTACTTCAATGTAGGTTGAAGTGTCAGCTCTTTCTCACTTCCCCAGTTATTATTAATCCCATATGTTCAATGTCTCCTCTGTGGAGATGTCTTTATGGCTTAAAATTTTTCTCTATGACTACATATTAACTCTTCTTCATACAAATCTTCACCTCTACTTAATGCAGACCTTAGTGATCTGTGGCCTGTGGGCCACATCCATCCCTTTGGCTGTTCCTGTTCATCCTGCATATCAGGACAAGCAAAGGCTGGAAACAGTGGCATACCACCTGTGAGATGGGGGAGCCCAGTGCCAAACAGCACCATGATCCACTTGCCCAGCATCCCAATTTAAGAATTAATGAATACAGAGCCTTTAGCTCCCTTTTCCACCATTCAGCATGTCCGTCAGTGTCTTAGCATAGCATCATGATTATGTCACTAGATCATGGATGCTGTACGGAGCTTCAGTCAATACACATCACAGACCAGTGAGGGCAATCATACTGTTTTGGGGGGCTGTGGGAAGGATGATATTGGTTAGGGAGCTGAGGAGACCTTCATATTGTGTGTGGAAGGACTGTGGGAGATCATATTGTTTTGGTGGATCTGTAGACCCTGCATAATGTGTTTGACTATTGGAAATTATACTGTTGGGAAAGCCATAGAGGTCATCACACTGTTTGAGGTGTTTTGCTAGTGATTATACTGTGTTAGGGGCTGTTGGAGCCATCATATTGTGTCTGGGGGGCTATGTGGAATCAAACTGTTTGAGAGCGCTGTGGAGACATAGTATGAGAGCTCTCACATCCCTCCCACACACTATTGTGTGTGAGAGTATTGTGGGGGAGTCATACTGTTGTGGGGCTGTAGGTGTATCGCACTGTGTGTGGGAGGGCAGTGGGGGATCGTAGAGTTTGGGGGCTGTAGGCGTATCAAATTGTGATTGGGAGGCAGGGAGATTATACTGTTTGGAAGGACTGTGGGGATCGCAGTGTTTGAGCTGACGTTTTTACTGATGCCATTTCGGGGCAGATATGATGTTTTGATCACTTGTTATTGGATTCTATTGTAATGTTGCAGTGACAAAAAATAATTCTGGCGATTTGATTACTTTTCTCGTTACGTCTTTTACCAATCGGATTACAGTATATACTCGAGTATAAGCCGACCCGAGTATAAGCCGAGGCACCTAATTTTGCCACTGAAAACTGGGTAAGCTTATAGCCTCGAGTATAAGCCGGGTATGCATTGTCCCCTCATCCCTGTCCTGCTATGTGTGGCCCCCCGGTCTCCTAGCTGTATGCATGGCTCGGCATCCTCCTCCATCCTCCCCCTTGAATGCATGGCTCGGCGTCCTCCCCCTTGTATGCATGGCTCGGCGTCCTCCCCATCCTCCCCCTTGAATGCATGGCTCGGCGTCCTTGCAGCGCCCCAGAGTCCTGGTCGTTGCAGTACTGACACTCCGCCACTAAGTGGAGTGATGGTACGTCTGATGGCACTTAAGGAGTTCACCTGACCAGGTATCACAGTCACACTTTACACTTCACATTCTGGCCACCAGGGGGAGCAAAAGGTTCTATATATTAGGCCACTCCTCACAATCTGGTAAAACTGGGGGCTGGATAGGAAGTTAGTCAGAAGCTGACTGGGTTGGAACCAGGCAACATCCTGTGGCAGAGGGTGTTGCGGGGGAAGATTCAGGGGGGTCTCTGTCAGGGGTGGGATCCTGACAGTGGCCTAGCGAACAGAACAGAACGTCACGGAGCCGCGCCTGCACTCGAATGCGGTGGCATCCTAAGAAAGGAAAAGAAGCGAGGTTTACTGTGGAGAAGTGAGAAACAAGATCGCAGCAAAAAGGAGATAAAGCCAGTAGGAGTCGTGCCGTAAGATCGAGACAACATCCTACTGAGGCGCGTAGCCGGTGGCCGGAACACCGAGGAAGTATTAGGCTCCAAGCATTACTTCAAACAGCGGCAGGACAGTTAATTTTAGGTTGGCTGTCTCACCTAAATCACCTAAGCAGACATAGGGGGAAATTGTGGGAGAGGGGCGACGCTAGGGTCCCGGAAGAACTCCAGGCCTACCCGTCATACGGGTGCGTTCTATCCATATCATCTGGGGGACGGAAAAAGAACATCAGAATAGATACGAGTTGTGAGAGAAGAACATCAGAAACAGACACAACAGTTGTGAGGACTATCCCCTGGTGCTCAGCAGGGAGGTACTACAACACACAGGCGCTAGAAGGTAGGCACTGATTTCCACCTGCAAAGGGAACTCTGGATGTGCCTTTGGACCGGCCGGTCTCAGCCAGCCCTGTTAGCAGTGCTCTGGATTGAGGATCCTGAAGCCTTCAGTAAAGAGGTAAAGAGACTGCAACCCTGTGTCCTCGTTATTCATCGCGACCTGCACCACGCACCATCATTACATCTCTCATTAGACGCCCCTTAGCAGCGTCACGGACCGGGTCTAGCCACCGTGACAACCCCAGGACTGAGACAGAGAGGCCCGGTACCGAGTACCCCGCGGCCCTGTGTCTGGGGGCGCTCCATCCTCCCCCATCCTCCCCCTTGAATGCATGGCTCGGCGTCCTCCCCTATCCTCCCCCTTGAATGCATGGCTCGGCGTCCTCTCCCTTGTATGCATGGCTCGGCGTCCTCCCCCGTCATACTCACCCTCCTCGCACGGTCGCTGCACATGCCTGCATCTCTGTTGTTCCTCCGCTGCAGCTCTTCCTGTGCTGAGCGGTCAAGTGTTACCGCTGACTAAGGTAATGAATATGCACTCTACACCTATGGGAGTGGAGACGCGTGCATATTCATTACCTTAATCAGTGGTACCACTTGAGCACTCAGCACAGGAAGAGCTGCCGCATCGGGACAACAGAGATGCAGGGACGTGCAGCAACAGCACGAGGAGGGTGAGTATGACTGGGGAGGATGCTGAGCCATGCATACAAGGGGCAGGATGGGGGTTCCTGCTGCTGCTCCCCCTCCCCCACCCATGCTGGCTTTCTGGACAATGACTCGTGTATAAGCCGAGGGGGACATTTTCAGTACAAAAAATGTGATGAAAATCTCAACTTATACGGTAATTTATTTTATATTTTGATAGATGGGACATTTCTGAACTCAATGATAGCAAATGTCTATTTTTATTCGTTTTAATTGTTTTATTTTTAATGGGACAAAAAGAGGGTTATTAGAACTTGTGCTTTTTTTTACTTTTATTTTTTACTTTTTTTGTTTACTTTTTACTGTATTTAATAGTCCCCGTATGAGACTTGAAGCTGCGATCATCCGATCTCCTGTGCTATACATAGCAGGGCTTCAGCTCTGCTACGTATAACAAAGATCATAATCTCCTATGAACGTCGGCCACAGGCCAGCGTTCACAGGAAGGTCATGATGACTGGCATGGGGGTTTTCGCAGACGCCACCCTGTCATGGCAACCCATCAGCTCCTTGCGATCACATACTGGGCGTGCCAATGAACAATCCGCTGCAAACTAAATGCAGCTGCCAGTGACTGACAGCGGGATTTAACTGGTTATCAGCCGTCGGTGGATCTTTGATCTACTCACATCTGTTAGAGGCACTTGATGGCCGATTACGTCAGCCATCAAAAGTGGTGAAAAGATGTGGAATCAGTGTATGAACCTGGATTAAAGGCAATGATGTACATATGCATCATCATTCATCAGTCGTGAAGAGGTTACGTGATAAAATGTTATTAAAAAATATGTCAATTATGATATTAATATTGCGCAAAATTAATTTCAGCCTGTTGCTTCGACCCTCCACCACAGTCTAAGTCTCTCACGCAGCTGCTTGGGAAAATTAATTGCTCGCCCCTGATCTAATGTATTTTCTTCACTCTTTAATAGGAAGACTAGAACATATTTTTAATATACAAGCAATGCATGGTAACTGTGCTGCAAAGTGCAGGAAGTTATATAACGCAGTCCTGTGACCGCCATGAAAAGAGCCGCAAACCTCAAAAACGGTAGTTTTTTTTGTACAGCACAAAGCAATATGTTGGTGCTAAGTAATAATGCGATTATTATACTGTACCAACGTTTCAATCATTATACAGTATATAGTGATATGCCCCATGAATACATTACTGTATCTCCCGTCATACAAGTAATCAGTGTCACCTCTGTTGACTTGTTTTGTACTAAACACTGATTAGAAATGTTCCCAAATAGATATTAATTTCCTGCTATGGATTCATTTTGGAAACAAAGGGAAAAGCACAGATTAATTGGAACATGTCATGAATTCATTGACACAATTTAGCCTCATAATCGCGCTTGTTAACTGTTTAATCTCAGATCTGTTCTGCACATGCTGCGCAAACATTAAAGGATTCAGACGCTTTTCCCGATTTGTGAAATATAATTTTTAATTTAATTTTCATCCTTTCAAGAATTTATGTCAGTGACAACTCTCAAAGTCTGAAAGATGCATCCAGTTATTGCAAGTTTGATGATGATTAGCATATGACATGAATAATACAAGGCATTGTGTTTAGCCTGCGAATGGGAAAAATACATTTGCTATTAAATATTGTTAATAGGACCAGTGCACGTTTTGTAGATTTGCAAATAAGTAAAATTAAAAATTGGTCATTGAGTATTGAGAAAGTTCATGGCACATACAAGTTTATACAGTATAGATTATACGTACTTATATACAATGTATACAGCACAGATTCTATTACTTATATACACAATGTTTACAGCACAGATTCTATTACTTATACACAATGTATACAGCACAGATTCTATTACTATACACAATGTATACAGCACAGATTCTATTACTTATATACAATGTATACAGCACAGATTCTATTACTTATATACACAATGTATACAGCACAGATTCTATTACTTATACACAATGTATACAGCACAGATTCTATTACTTATATACACAATGTATACAGCACAGATTCTATTACTTATACACACTGTATACAGCACAGATTCTATTACTTATACACAATGTATACAGCACAGATTCTATTACTATACACAATGTATACAGCACAGATTCTATTACTATACACAATGTATACAGCACAGATTCTATTACTTATACACAATGTATACAGCACAGATTATATTACTTATACACAATGTATACAGCACAGATTCTATTACTTATACACAATGTATACAGCACAGAATCTATTACTTATACACAATGTATACAGCACAGATTCTATTACTTATACACAATGTATACAGCACAGATTCTATTACTATACACAATGTATACAGCACAGATTCTATTACTATACACAATGTATACAGCACAGATTCTATTACTATACACAATGTATACAGCACAGATTCTATTACTTATACACAATGTATACAGCACAGATTCTATTACTTATACACAATGTATACAGCACAGATTCTATTACTTATACACAATGTATACAGCACAGATTCTATTACTTATACACAATGTATACAGCACAGATTCTATTACTTATACACAATGTATACAGCACTGATTCTATTACTTATATACAATGTATACAGCACAGATTCTATTACTTATACACAATGTATACAGCACAGATTCTATTACTTATACACAATGTATACAGCACAGATTCTATTACTTATATACAATGTATACAGCACAGATTCTATTACTTATACACAATGTATACAGCACAGATTCTATTACTTATACACAATGTATACAGCACAGATTCTATTACTTATACACAATGTATACAGCACAGATTCTATTACTATACACAATGTATACAGCACAGATTCTATTACTATACACAATGTATACAGCACAGATTCTATTACTATACACAATGTATACAGCACAGATTCTATTACTATACACAATGTATACAGCACAGATTCTATTACTTATACACAATGTATACAGCACAGATTATATTACTTATACACAATGTATACAGCACAGATTATATTACTTATACACAATGTATACAGCACAGATTCTATTACTTATACACAATGTATACAGCACAGATTCTATTACTATACACAATGTATACAGCACAGATTCTATTACTATACACAATGTATACAGCACAGATTCTATTACTAATACACACTGTATACAGCACAGATTCTATTACTTATACACAATGTATACAGCACAGATTCTATTACTTATGCACAATGTATACAGTACAGATTCTATTACTTATACACAATGTATACAGTACAGATTCTATTACTTATACACAATGTATACAGTACAGATTCTATTACTTATACACAATGTATACAGCACAGATTCTATTAGTTATGCACAATGTATACAGCACAGATTCTATTACTTATACACAATGTATACAGCACAGATTCTATTACTAATACACAATGTATACAGCACAGATTCTATTACTAATACACAATGTATACAGCACAGATTCTATTACTTATACACAATGTATACAGTACAGATTCTATTACTTATACACAATGTATACAGCACAGATTCTATTAGTTATGCACAATGTATACAGCACAGATTCTATTACTTATACACAATGTATACAGCACAGATTCTATTACTTATACACAATGTATACAGCACAGATTCTATTAGTTATACACAATGTATACAGCACAGATTCTATTACTTATACACAATGTATACAGCACACATTCTATTACTTATACACAATGTATACAGCACAGTTTCTATTACTTATACACAATGTATACAGCACAGATTCTATTACTTATACACAATGTATACAGCACAGATTATATTACTTATACACAATGTATACAGCACAGATTATATTACTTATACACAATGTATACAGCACAGATTCTATTAGTTATACACAATGTATACAGCACAGATTCTATTACTTATACACAATGTATACAGCACACATTCTATTACTTATACACAATGTATACAGCACAGATTCTATTACTTATACACAATGTATACAGCACAGATTCTATTACTTGTACACAATGTATTTTCCTATATGAACTGTTCTCATTTATAAGAAACTTTATTTGTGAGTTTTTATTCTTTTGTCTCTGTTCCAATCCTGTCTCGTTGTGTTTTTACTCTCACCTCTTCCATAAGGCTCAAGTGATTTTGTCTGTTATCCTTAAGCCTGTCTCTCTCTCTAATCCCTACGTCCTGGTCTCTCTGTAACTTACCCTGCAAAATCATCATTAACAGCTGCAGGTATTCTGTAATGTCCAGTCTACTCTGGACAGAATAGAGGGTCTTACCTGGAATTCCTGTGGACCTTGGCATTGTTGATGACTTGGGCTGATATAATGTCCTACTTCAGAGTTTCAGATGATCTCCTTAATTCAGCAATGTCCCGCAGCGTGATAAATGCTTGTTAAAGTTCTTCATTTTCTCGGCCACCTTGGATAAATAAAAAGCCCCTTTATTCTTATTTTTGTGTATAAAATTAAGTGTTCCTTGTCCTCTCAGGCAGCCGGTTATATCACTGTCAGTCTCTTTGCTTCACTTCTCCATCTTCACATGTGGGAATTTCAGGGAATAAAATTAAATCCCCACTGAGGTGACTCAATCCTTTGATCCAATCAGTGCTCTGCCCTTGGCCTCCAGCCAATCACCTCTCGGTCCCTGTCCCCTATGAGGAGGAGCCTTTCTTGAGCAGGCTGGGAAGTGACTGGAGCTGAGGGACTTGCCATCGCCTACTTATAGTCCAACTTTAAGTGTCCTCCTCATTGACTCGCTTCATGGTAACAAATACAAAATAGATAATATAGGAAGCCGAGAGAGACATTAGCTTGCATTACTGAGAGCTCATTAATGACTTTGTTGGTGCACTGACTGACACTCGTCTCATTCAGCAGAAAGGTCAATGTGCCTATTGATCTGAATAACGAGAGAGGGAAAATTGCACTCGTCTCCTCTTTTAACATGTGTTTTATGGACATATCACAACAGAAGAAAATCAAAATGATCCTAAACATTATTTAGAGCTAAATATTTGCTTTCGCAGTTCTATTTACGCACTAAAAGATTAATTTCTCAGCATTATCAAAAGTAAAATAATTCTGCTTTTATGATTGGATAGGTTCTGAATTTGAATCCTTTAGAGCGGCTTCTTAAACTATTGATTTGCCGCAGGAAAAGGAGCACATTTATTACTCCTTGCTCTGTTCTTCCTGCCGGCCATAGTTGGGGTTGGTGCCATCAGTGGCAGGACTCCAGGACTTCCTAATGTCAGTATTGGCACCCTACTTCATTTCTAAACTGCTACTTCTTTTTTTTGCCATGAACTGTTCTCTCTGATTATTTCCTAAATTTTGCCAAGGAGTATTATCTAGAACCACTGAGCCATAATTTAGGTTTTTTTTTCAATTGTTATTCTGCTTGCTGACTCTAGTCTCGTGCATCTTTTATTCCTGATTTTGATCCCACTGCATAATGTAAAGGGTTGTCTTGTTACAGACATTGGTAGCATAATGTTAGCAGATCACTGGGTGCAACACGAAGACAAGGACAAGGCGGAAGTAACCAACTTAACTTTTTGTTCTCCAGGTGCGACTACAGTTAGGGGGTGATTTGCACAAAGAGTAATTTGTGCGTAAATGGGTATTTGCAGAGTACAATATTCAATAATAGCAAGGTTGTTAATAACGCTCTTGCAGCGTGATGTCACTAAGTTATATGTCTAGCTTCAAATGAGAACAGTTTCACAGTAATATGGGTTATGATCCCGGGTCTCCAGTTCGTCCCGCTAGGCCGCAAGTCCTTTTGACAAAGTCAGTCAATGCTCTCTGGGCCTCCCTCACTCTGGTCGATCACACCCTATCTGTAGCACCACGCCAGATTAATCTCTGTACTGTACGTCAATGTCGGAAGTAATATCCTGGTTTACACGCGGCTCCTGGTCACTGCCGCAGACGTTTACTTCCAGATCAGGGTCCTCGCCAAATCTTCGGGGCTTGACCTGCAACATGCATTTGTTCAGACTGGACAATGACTGGGCCTTGGGTCTTGCCCAGTGTAGTTTGGTCTCTGGATCTTGACTGGTGCAGGTATGGGCCTCAGGTCTTGACCAGCATGGTTTGGTCTATGGATCTTGCCTGGCACAGTTTGAATCTCCCTTGCGGGTGCACAGCAGCCCGCTGGTCTCTCGAGTACGTCAAGGTATCTCAGCCGCGGCGTCCCCCTGAGCACACTTCCTGCTGCTCGCTCTCCTTGGCATCAAGTCTCTTCCCACCTTGTCAATTCTGCCTTTTATATTGGGAAACTGTGACATGAATGTCACCTGACCTAGTGCTCCATCTAGACTTGTCCTTCTTGAAACACTCCCCCCCTCTTATTGGTTCCGCAGGGTCCTGCTTGGACAGTAGATGGCAGTATCTGGTCACAAATGCAATAAAGCTCTGAGGAATTTCATCTTTTACTGCACACGCTCTTACAATAGCACTAGGAGATGTTCCAGTGGCAGGAGTCTGACCCCAGACGAACCTCCAAAATGTAATGGCACCTTGAAAGAGCTTTGCAACTTGACCTCCTGGTGCCTTTGATTTGCTTTTTTCTGGGCAGGCAAATGAGTTGCCACATAAGAGGAGCTGTCATCTTCTGCCTTGGCCATTCTAGTAATTACATGCATCCTTTGTTAAATAACAATTCTGTAGAATCATTGCTGAGAACTATAAGTTGTGTAATTTCCCTATTATTTCTCCTAGAGATGTATGAATAAATTGACTCCTAGGTTTTAAGTTATGCATCCCAACATAGTCTGCTGCTGACAGCACAATGTAGGGTTATACCCCCAAAATAGTAATTTATTTATTGTCAATTTATTCATAATTTTCTATGAGGATCCAAAGAGAAACAACATGATAAAAATTGTAAGAAAAGATGTTCCAGAATTGTTTTACAGATGGGTATAGATCAGACATCGAAGACATGTGCCAAGCAATCAAAGTGTATGCGGAGATGATCCTTTTACCCTTGACTTGTCAATCCTTGTTGACAACAATCGTTTTGTCACTGCTACTAACAACATTTGCCACCTTCTCCAAAGAGCCAGGAATAAGAATCTGCTCCAAGGACTCGTACTCCATGACATACAAATTATCTCGGTCAACTTGTACTAATCCAGTTGTTCCATATACAGCTTGCACATGCAAACCTGTAAAAAAAATCAGCATTTAGATTTATATTTGTCAAATATATATATATATATATATATATATATATATATATATATATTTATTTGGTGAGGTGGATTCTCTAAGCCATAGGTCACAGTGAGTAGCATGAGTTGGAGGTGACAATGTAGTAGAAATTGCAGCACATGAATAGGGGAGGACCAGAACAGCAGGGTATGCTGGACATCAGATGGATAAGTGAAGAGTGAAGAACCAGATATTGCTGAAGTGCAGTCACACAAATGAGCAACAGAGAAGTACATGTACTCTGAAACTTGCTGCAGAGATATGGTTAATAGTTGAGAAATATGCAGTCAAGGACCTGCAGCAGGGATATGGTTAATAACAGAGATGTACTGTATGCAATGGGAATATGCAGCAATGGTATAATTAATAGCAAAGATGTATGGAATCAGGAACATGCAGGAAGGGAATACTTAACATCAGAGATATATGCAGTTAGGAACTTGGAGCAGGCATATGGTTAACTGCAGGGTAGCAGCGATTTATTAGCAAACTGGCAGCTTGATTGCAGAAATGCAGTACACACTTCAATAGCCAAAATGCATTCACAAATTAGTAGTTTGCTTGCATTGATGTATTACCTTAAAAGCAGAGACTAAAGGCTCCCATACACAGTAGGCTAATGTCACCTGAACCCACCAATAATGAGTGTTTGGAAAACAGTTTAATCATCGACAAAGATGTTGATGGAACATGTCTGATTTCGGACTGCCAATCTCAATGGTTCTCCCGTAGATAAGCCGATGGCCGATGTGTTAGTTTGTGACTTTTCTATGCATCCCCCTTTTTTTTTTCATGTGCGGCTGTGTCCCCGTATGTTCTTTGCGTGGCGTCTCCATGACAACCTAGCACAACTGTGACTGCTGCGATAACACCACGTGACCATCCTTACTTGCAGCTGCTTTCCCGGAAGCAGTTCCTGTGGCGTTTCCATGACGACCGGATAGGATAGAAACACGGCGTTCCATTTGGTACTTTGTCATCGCCTGTACAATCTTCCGTACCGTTCGGAGGTTCCTTCGTTCTTTTCACATTGTTTTTTTCTGTTCCATCATGCTATTAGTTTATGCTAAACAACACTACCATTACCCCTCCCATTTGCGCATGCGCCTCTGTTTGTGCCTGGTCCTTCCATCTTATTGGCCATTTGTAACATAAAAAGGTACTGTACCAACGTCTATCCACCCCTGGTCGAAGCATTTCATTGCGAAACGCGCGTCGGGTGTGGTGGACGCCTGGATCCTCTTCACTTGAACTGGTAATGACTATTTAAAGCTACTTACAATTTTGTATCTTTCGCATGCATCTTTTCAGTCACTTTAGCATTCCTGCTAAACTCGTTCGGCCCTTATATGTATTTATAGGCTCAATCTGTTTTGCCTACACAGACTTACTTGATCGGTGTGTTCTGCTGTACTGAATTAGCTTTTTTGTAATATAACAGCACTTGCCTTTTCTATATATGCTTGCGATTGATTAATTGATAATCATTATCTAATGTTTTACTGTTAGTATAGTTGTTGTTTCCAGGTGTATCCACCTTCTCTTTCCTGTTCATTTGGTCCTCGCCTGTCTATTTTTATTGCTGCTTTACTACCAGTTTTCTGGTGTTGTTTTTACTCTTTTGTCATAATAAAATAATGGTTTTTTCATGGGTATTTCTGTGTGTAGCCTCTTTTTATAGGTGTTTATATTGACTTTTCCACAGTGTCACAAGGAGGTTTTGTCCAACTGTCATGGCAGCGCCAGGCTCTGTGGATTCTACAGATTCAGATACTCCTCCTTGTGACCCCATAGATAGTTATGGTCAGTACAGTGACTCCGGGCGCTGACATCTTAACAGGCCAACTTACATGTTAGCGTAGGACACCTACTTTGATATCACCTTCACAATTATTTAATCCATTGAGATTTTCAGTAGTTTCAGTTTGTATTTCTTTGAAGTATGTCAGAATCACCTCCCAGAACTGCTGTTTTGATGTGAACGGCCTCCCACTCTCATTGATATTTTGTTTGCAGATGCTCCAAAACATCTCAATAGGGTTGAGGTCAGGGGAGGATGGTGGCCACATCATGAGTTCCTCTCCTTTTCTGCCCATAGCAGCCATTGACTATAGGTATTTTTTACAGCATGAGATGGTGCATTGTCATACTTGAAGATGATTTTTTTATGGATGGCATGGTTCTTCTTTTTGTACTATGGAAGAAAGTGGTCACGCAGAAACTCTATATACTTTGCCAAGGTAATTTTCCCAACCCCAGGAACCCTATCGGCTCTTACCAGCTTTCTCCCCATAATTCTGGCCCAAAAATTGGCTCAACCACCTTGCTGATGTCGCAGCCTTGTTGGGACATGGTGACCATCCACTACTCCATCCATCTGGACCATCCAGGGTTGCACAGCACTCCTCAGTAAACAAGACTGTTTTAAAATTAGCCTTCATGTATGTCTGGGCGGATAAATGCAACCATTTCCGCTTGTAAATACTGTTTAGGGGTGGCTGAATAGTAGGTTTATGCACAACTGCAAGTCTTTGGACCATCCTACATATTGAAGTTCATGTTACTCCCAAGGAATCAGCAGCTTCAAAAGCCTGTTTGCTGCTTTGTAATAGTAATTTTAGCAGTTTCTTTCTTAATACGATGAATTTGGCAGAAACTTTCCTCGTTATGCCTTTAACTGCACAAACCCATCTGTGCTCTGTAAAAGAACCAAAGATAAAAACAAAACCTTAGTACAATAGTAAATAAAAATAAATAGTAATAGTACATGAAAAATGCATAGAGTACTTAGTTAACACTGTTTTGATCCAAAAAGCCATCCCACCACGACAAGGTGTACCCCAATTGGGATGGTACCTGCCACTTGTAGTTCACCTCACTATCAGTCAGCAGATACATTGGGCTGTTCATTTAGTTTATATAGCTTCCCTCGGACAGGTATCTTAACAGTCGAAACCCAGGTCCTGCTCTGCCCTTTACTATTTTTATCTATTTCACTGCTGCCACTTAGTGACATGAAATAAAAGAATTAGGTACCTGTTCCATTTGTGATGCACCTTGTTGGGGTGGGATGGCTTTTATGCTCTTTTGATCAAAACAGTGAGTGTTAACTAAGTACCCTATTGTGATGCTAGTCACTCCTCTTGGTCAAGGCATGAAGCTGGATAGTCAAGAAGTCCGAGATCAGATACCAAGAGAGCTCATCATAAACAAAGTGGTAAGTAGAAGGCTAGTCAAGTCAAAGTCTGAGGTCAGAATTTTGGGAAAGTAGCAGATCAAGACAAAACGACAAAGCAAATGGATGGTCCAAGGTCAGAAAAGAAAGATCAAATACAGGAACACAAAGAACAGAGCAAGCACACACCATTTGAGCTAAGCTACAACTGGCATTAATTAGAGGCAGAGAGCCGGCTAAAGAGCCAGGTAAACACTTGAATAGCAGACAAATGGAGAAAGCTCCCACACGCTCTTGCCCTGATCGGACGGCTAAACTGTCACTCAACGTTCTGAACTTCTGACAGCTCCGCACGCTCCAGCCTCTGATTGGACAGCTGAGCTCTTCATCACCATACCGACTGCTCAACATGCGCCTGTCCAGGATTGGATGTCTGAACTATCAGTCACTGCTTCCAGTTACACCAATAGGCGGAATCATGACACCTATGTTATTTACATGTACTATTACTATTTATTTACATACTACAGGGTATTTGATCATTTTGTTTTTATTATAGGTTCTGTCTGTTATATGGTCAATGTGAATGCACACCTATATATTGCACTTATACCAACATATGCTCTTGCTCAATTTTTGGGGTCTTGAGCTCTGTGTCAACCACAAATTTCTTCACAGCACGATGATCACAATTAAGTTTATGTGAAATATCTAATGTTTTCAAACCTTGTCCAAGGCATTGAGCTATTAGACACTTCTCGGCAGCAGAGAGATCATTTTTTCTTTCCCATATTTCTTGAAACCTGTGGCCTGCTTAGTAATGCGGAAAGTCCTTAAGTTTTCCTTTAATTGGGCTCACTTGTCAAACTAATTATCACAGGTGTTTGAGATTGATTTAATTGATCTAAAGAGCCGGAACACCGTGAGACACAAAACCATCAATGAGTTTATTTGAAAAACAAAAAATGAAATCTTTATGACCTCTAAATCAAATTTGCATAATATTTTGGAATGTGGGGTATGCTTTCTGAATACTCAGACACACATGGGTGTCTGAGCCATCCTGAAAAGGCTCAAAGATGCTTTCCGAGTAACCATTGTAACCTGGTGCAGACTAGTACAGAGGGAACCAGCCATAGGAGAAAGGCGCAAAGGCCAGAATTGGAATCGGGATAGGAGAGTAACATTATTGAATTAAATTTTTAGAGTCATTATTTGGCACAGAAAGTACAGAAGGACAATCTTTAAAAAGATGGTTTTATCTGACTAATGGCTTATTAGTAACCAGATTCCATTTATCTTTGCTGCTTCGTCTTACCCAACCACAGAAAGCAACTGAGGATGATCATAAAAATAACCTAAAATCATCATAAATAGAAATCAACGGCGATTATATTTTGGCTAACACATTTTATTTTCCTAAAATGGTTATACATTCCCTATCAATCTGAGCTGCCTAACCTCTCGCCGTCTCAAATTGTTTCCACCATTACTGCAAAATCATTCTATCTGTTTCTGCACAAATGTGATCTGAAATGGGTGATGTACTCATGAAAGGATTTAATTACAAGATTTCAACGTAGCCTCACAACTGAGAGCTTTCCAACAATAAACTTGTGTACGCCATGCACTCAAAATAACCCATGGCGTGCTTCAATACTTTACAAACATCTAATGCATCTCACTATTCAACATATCACATGACAAGGCCAGACATAAACTTTCCTTTACAAATGTGCATGTTTTATTGGATTAAATAGCCATCTACAAAACAATACAAAGTATATAAGGAAAGAGAAATCTATTTATGAAGTTAGCAATAATATTATACAAAAAAAGGCTGTGGCAAGTAGAGATGGGCGGGGACCTGGATGTTCAGGTCCAGCAGGTTAGGCCAAACAGTTACGAAAAGTTTGGGTACCAAAACAGTACCTGGACCCAAACCTAGACCCCATTTACTTGAATGGGGGACCTGAACATCCAGTGTTTGCTGCCTTGTAAAGTGCATGACAGCTCGGCAAACACCGCTTCTGATCAGCGGTGAAATCATCCCCACCGGTCAGAGAGCCGCAGTTCCCACGCTGTCAAAAGACAGCATGAGCGCTCAGCTGTGATCGGAGGTATAAAGTTTAGCTCCGGTCACTGGTATCAGCTGATGGGACTACAGCTCCCATCATCCGACACCTGCTGCCGCTGAAATCAGCGAGAGCGGGAGTGACAGATGGGAGCATTCATCAGTCGCTCCTGTACTGTAAATAATTTACAAAAAACCCAGCGTGAGTTCCCCTGTATTTTTGTTAACCAGGCAGGCAAAATTCACAGCTGGGGGCTGCAACCATCAGCTGTCAGCTTCAGCAAGTCTAGATATCAAGATTAAAGATGTCCCCACGCCGTATTTTTAAATATTTAAATAAATAATAAAAAAAAAAAACGCATGGAGTCCCCTTATTTTTGACAACCAACCTTGCTAAAGCTTGACAGCTGGTGGCTGGTATTCTCAGGCTGGTAAGGGTCCATGAATATTGGCCCCCTCCCAGCCTAAAAATATCAGCCCGCAGCTGCCCAGGAAAGGCACGTCTATTAGATTCACCAATTCTGGCGCTTTGCCCAGTACTTCCCACTTGCCCATATTTGTGGGGTTGATGTCACCTTTGTATTGTCAGGTGACATCAAGCCCACGGCTTAGTAATGGAGAGACGTCTATAAGACAGTTATCCATTACTAATCCTATAGTTATATGGCAAATAAAGACACAACCAGAATAAAGTCCTTTAATTGAAAAAATTACACAGACTCCTTTATTAATCTCAATTAAACCATACTTACGACCTCGCCTAATTCCACTAAAGCCATCGATCTCCTGTAATAAACCAAAAATAATAAAACAACAATATTCCATACCTGTCCGTCATTCTGCTCACGCTGTAATCCATGTCTGGGGGAAAAACAGTTTTCAACCTGGACGGTGCCAAGATGCGACTGTCCAGGCTGAGAACTACTGGGGAATGAACGGCTGCGAGCGCGGCCTCGGCGACTGGAGGTGACTTCATCGCGTTTGTGCTACTCCCTGTATAAATCAATTATCAGCAAAGGTTTATGAGACACATGGAAAGTATATTCCATAGGTTATGCGGACACATTAAGGATTTCAAACAGAAAATTCTGATGTTATGGCAGAAAAAAACGCTGCGTAAAATACGCCTCATTTTTGCAGCATTTTTGTTGCATATTTCTCCCACTTATTAGTGTGCAACATGTGCATGAGATTTCAGAAATATCATTCACTTTGATGGTCTGGTAAAAAGCTGCGTATTTTCCGCACCAAAACCGTGCTTATAAAAAAAAAAAAAAAATGAGATGTGTGCATAGCCTTACTTTTTTGTAAAACGGAGAATGCCATAAACAGTTAACTAAATATTTGCTTTTGTGGGGCAGTGGCTGAACTATTCTGATACCCTGCTTTGTAAGTGAAGCATTACTGTGCAAAAAGATTTTGATAAAAGTTTATTGGGCAATTGTTGAATATTTAATTTGCCTAGAAAACTATTATGAGCATGGCTTCTTTATTGTCATGTACCTTACCTTGTTTTAAAACTATCTCTATATTCGCTTCCTGGTTAATGAAGTCGGAGAGGAAGAGTAATCAATGAATGGAAAAATCCCCCAGGCCTTCATCCCTCGCCATGTCATTAAGAGTCTGCTTTTACTAATGATCTCAGACATACCCTAACATTGATAAATAATATAGCCACTACCTGTTTTTTATGCTTCCTCTGTGAGAAATATGATCGTGTACATTCAATAATATACAAAATAACATATGTCATGGCCCCACCAGGGAACAGCACAGTGTGATTTACCATGTACTGACTCATATTTCATTAGCTCGGATGAAGGTTGAGGTCATTACCTAAAATTCAGTGGGTTACGTTTTGTCTTTATTTCAAAATTACGCAGAGTTATTCTTTCTATAAGAGTATTGAATGGTTGTGTTCACCAGATCTGGTCATTAGAGTTGAGCGACTTTTTTACTTTTTTAGGATCGAGTCGTGTTTCGCGAAACCCGACTTTCTCAAAAGTCAGGTCTGGTGAAATCGGCCGATTATTGCGAAAAGTCAGGGGCCGACTGAAGTGAGTGGAGGACAGGAAAACACCTACAGTGCCCATTTTAATGCCAAAAACATCAATTCTTATTACTTAAGCTTGTCAATCTTAATTTACTTTATAATAATAGTTACGCATTGAAAACAGGGGGTCATTTGGCTAAAGTTGTGGGGGGGGGGTAGGGCTGGCTCAAGATTTTCTTGGGCCCAGGAAACGCGGAATACGTCACGGCGGTGGAGCAGGGAGAGGTAAGTATTTCAACTTTGCAAGTGCTGTGATCCTGAGCAAGCAGGGAGGGCCCACTAGTTGGCCCTGGCACAGGGCCCCTCATAGTACGGTGGTGTGTTTGACGGCGGGCGGCGCCTCCCACTGCCAGAGACACTTTTGCGTACTATGAGGGGCCCTGTGCCAGTGCCAACGAGTATGCCCCCCACCTGATGAAGGAACCTGCACTTTCATCTGCACCTTCCTCTTTGTCCCCGTGTAAGGTGGTATAGTATGCGGGAAGGGGAACCTGACTTTCAGCAGGGTCAGATTCTGACTGTGTAGAGTGCAAGGGGAATGTAGTTTTCTGGGTTAATGTACCAGCAGACTCATCTAGCAGTGGCTGGGCAATGGGCAGGATGAGGAGGAAACACAGATATAGGCCCAAAATAAAAAGTAGGCTAAAAGCAGTTAAAAATTGGTAACAGGAGTACACAGGCGGCATAGCTTTGTTCAGTGGAGGACAACTGTAAGGACTGGCTGACACAGTTACTAGGCCCAAATAAGTAAGTAGGCTAAATGCAGTTCAAAATTGGTAACAGGAGTATGCAGGCAGCATAGCTTTGTTCAGTGGAGGACAACTGTAAGGAGTGGCGCAGACAGACACAGGTAGTATGCCTAAAATAAAAAAGTAGGCTAAATGCAGTTCAAAATTGGTAACAGGAGTACACAGGCGGCATTGCTTTGTTCAGTGGAGGACAACTGTAAGGACTGGCTGACACAGTTACTAGGCCCAAATAAGTAAGTAGGCTAAATGCAGTTCAAAATTGGTAACAGGAGTACACAGGCGGCAAAGCTTTGTTCAGTGGAGGACAACTGTAAGGAGTGGTGCAGACAGACACAGGTAGTAGGCCTAAAATAAAAAAGTAGGCTAAATGCAGTTTAAAATTTGTTACAGGAGTACACAGGCGGCATTGCTTTGTTCAGTGGAGGACAACTGTAAGGACTGGCTGACACAGTTACTAGGCCCAAATAAATAAGTAGGCTAAATGCAGTTCAAAATTGGTAACAGGAGTACACAGGCGGCATAGCTTTGTTCAGTGGAGGACAACTGTAAGGAGTGGCGCAGACAAACACAGGTAGTAGGCCTAAAATAAAAAAGTAGGCTAAATGCAGTTTAAAATTTGTAACAGGAGTACACAGGCGGCATAGCTTTGTTCAGTGGAGGACAACTGTAAGGGTACCGTCACACAGTGCAATTTTCGTCGCTACGACGGCACGATCAGTGACGTCGCAGCGTCGTACGATTATCGCTCCAGCGTCGTAGACTGCGGTCACACGTTGCAATCACGGCGCTGGAGCGATGCCGAAGTCCCTGGGTAACCAGGGTAAACATCGGGTAACTAAGCACAGGGCCGCGCTTAGTAACCCGATGTTTACCCTGGTTACCAGGGTAAACGTTAAAAAAACAAACAGTACATACTTACATTCCGGTGTCTGTCCTCCGGCGTCTCAGCTTCTCTGCACTGTGTAAGCACAGCGGCCGGAAAGCACAGCGGTGACATCAGACGTCACCGCTGTGCTCGCTTTCTGGCTGGCCGGCGCTCACAGTGCAGAGAAGCTGAGACGCCGGAGGACAGACACCGGAATGTGAGTATGTACTGTTTGTTTTTTTTTACTTTTACGCTGGTAACCACGGTAAACATCGGGTTACTAAGCGCGGCCCTGCGCTTAGTTACCCGATGTTTACCCTGGTTACAAGCGAACACATCGCTGGATCGCTGTCACACACAACGATCCAGCGATGTCAGCGGGTGATCAAGCGACGAAAGAAAGTTCCATACGATCTGCTACGACGTACGATTCTCAGCAGGGTCCCTGATCGCTGCTGCGTGTCAGACACTGCGATATCGTATGGATATCGCTAGAACGTCACGAATCGTACGGTCGTAGCGATCAAAGTGTGACTGTGTGACAGTACCCTAAGGAGTGGCGCAGACAAACACAGGTAGTAGGCCTAAAATAAAAAAGTAGGCTAAATGCAGTTTAAAATTTGTAACAGGAGTACACAGGCGGCATTGCTTTGTTCAGTGGAGGACAACTGTAAGGAGTGGCGGAGACAGACACACGTAGTAGGCCTAAAATAAAAAAGTAGGTTAAATGCAGTTTAAAATTGGTAACAGGAGTAAACAGGTGGCATAGCTTTGTTCACTGGAGGACAACTGTAAGGACTGGCTGACACAGTTACTAGGCCCAAATAAGTAGGTAGGCTAAATGCAGTTCAAAATTGGTAACAGGAGTACACAGGCGGCATTGCTTTGTTCAGTGGAGGACAACTGTAATGGGAGGCAGACACAGTTAGTAGGCCCAAATAAGTAGGCTAAATGCAGTTCAAAACTGGTAAAAGGACTAAACAGGCGGCATAGCTTTGTTCAGTGGAGGACAACTGTAATGGGAGGCAGACACAGTTAGTAGGCCCAAATAAGTAGGCTAAATGCAGTTCAAAACTGGTAAAAGGACTAAACAGGCGGCATAGCTTTGTTCAGTGGAGGACAACTGTAATGGGAGGCAGACACAGTTAGCAGGCCCAAATAAGTAGGCTAAATGCAGTTCAAAACTGGTAAAAGGACTAAACATGCGGCATAGCTTTGTTCAGTGGAGGACAACTGTAATGGGAGGTAGACACAGTTAGTAGGCCTAAATAAGCAAGTAGGCTAAATGCAGTTCAAAACTGGTAAAAGGACTAAACAGGCGGCATAGCTTTGTTCAGTGGAGGACAACTGTAATGGGAGGCAGACACAGTTAGTAGGCCCAAATAAGTAGGCTAAATGCAGTTCAAAACTGGTAAAAGGACTAAACAGGTGGCATAGCTTTGTTCAGTGGAGGACAACTGTAATGGGAGGCAGACACAGTTAGTAGGCCCAAATAAGTAGGCTAAATGCAGTTCAAAACTGGTAAAAGGACTAAACAGGTGGCATAGCTTTGTTCAGTGGAGGACAACTGTAATGGGAGGCAGACACAGTTAGTAGGCCCAAATAAGTAGGCTAAATGCAGTTCAAAACTGGTAAAAGGACTAAACAGGCGGCATAGCTTTGTTCAGTGGAGGACAACTGTAATGGGAGGGATACACAGTTAGTAGGCCCAAATAAGTAGGCTAAATGCAGTTCAAAACTGGTAAAAGGACTAAACATGCAGCATAGCTTTGTTCAGTGGAGGACAACTGTAATGGGAGGCAGACACAGTTAGTAGGCCCAAATAAGTAGGCTAAATGCAGTTCAAAACTGGTAAAAGGACTAAACAGGTGGCATAGCTTTGTTCAGTGGAGGACAACTGTAATGGGAGGCAGACACAGTTAGTAGACCCAAATAAGTAGGCTAAATGCAGTTCAAAACTGGTAAAAGGACTAAACAGGTGGCATAGCTTTGTTCAGTGGAGGACAACTGTAATGGGATGCAGACACAGTTAGTAGGCCCAAACAAGTAGGCTAAATGCAGTTCAAAACTGGTAAAAGGACTAAACAGGTGGCATAGCTTTGTTCAGTGGAGGACAACTGTAATGGGAGGCAGACACAGTTAGTAGGCCCAAATAAGTAGGCTAAATGCAGTTCAAAACTGGTAAAAGGACTAAACAGGCGGCATAGCTTTGTTCAGTGGAGGACAACTGTAATGGGAGGGATACACAGTTAGTAGGCCCAAATAAGTAGGCTAAATGCAGTTCAAAACTGGTAAAAGGACTAAACATGCAGCATAGCTTTGTTCAGTGGAGGACAACTGTAATGGGAGGCAGACACAGTTAGTAGGCCTAAATAAGCAAGTAGGCTAAATGCAGTTCAAAACTGGTAAAAGGACTAAACAGGCGGCATAGCTTTGTTCAGTGGAGGACAACTGTAATGGGAGGCAGACACAGTAGTAGGCCCAAATAAGTAGGCTAAATGCAGTTCAAAACTGGTAAAAGGACTAAACAGGCGGCATAGCTTTGTTCAGTGGAGGACAACGGTAATGGGAGGCAGACACAGTTAGTAGGCCCAAATAAGTTTGTAGGCTAAAAGCAGTTCAAAATTGGTAACAGGACTAAACTGGTGGAGGTGCTTGGTTCAGCGGAGGACAATTGTAAGGAGTGGATGACACACTTAGTAGGCCCAAAAAAGTAAGCAGGCTAAATGCAGTTCAAAATTGGTAACAGGAATTACCAGGTGGCATTGCTTGGTTCAGCTGAGGACAATTGTAAGGAGTGGCTGACACAGTGAGTAGTGTTATGACCTGGTGGTAACGGAGCAGCACTGATATGACCTGGTGGGTATGGAGCAGCACTGAAATGACCTGGTGGGTACGGAGCAGCACTGATATGACCTGGTGGGGACGGAGCAGCACTGATGTGACCTGGTGAGTAGTGTTGAGCATTCCGATACCGCAAGTATCGGGTATCGGCCGATACTTGCGGGTATCGGAATTCCGATACCGAGATCCGATACTTTTGTGGTATCGGGTATCGGTATCGAAACAACATTAATGTGTAAAATAAAGAATTAAAATAAAAAATATTGCTATACTCACCTCTCCGGCGCAGCCTGGACCTCACCGAGGGAACCGGCAGCGTTCTTTGCTTAAAATGCGCGCGTTTACTTCCTTCTGTGACGTCACGGCTTGTGATTGGTCGCGTGCCGCCTATGTGGCCGCGACGCGACCAATCACAGCAAGCCGTGACGTAATTTTCAGGTCCTCAATGCCTAATTCTAGGCATTCAGGATTTTAAAATTACGTTCCGGCTTGTGATTGGTCGCGTCGCGGTCACATGGGCGACGCGACCAATCACAAGCCGTGACGTCACGGGAGGCAGGAAACGCGCGCATTTTAAAATTACGAGACGGCTTGTGATTGGTTGCGTGCCGCCCATGTGACCGCGACGCGACCAATCACAACAAGCCGTGACGTAATTTCAGGTCCTGTATGCCTAATTCTGCACTCAGGACCTGAAATTACGTGACGTAATTTTAAAATGCGCGCGTTTCCTGCCTCCCGTGACGTCACGGCTTGTGATTGGTCGCGTCGCCCATGTGACCGCGACGCGACCAATCACAAGCCGGAACGTAATTTTAAAATCCTGAATGCCTAGAATTAGGCATTGAGGACCTGAAAATTACGTCACGGCTTGCTGTGATTGGTCGCGTCGCGGCCACATGGGCGGCACGCGACCAATCACAAGCCGTGACGTCACGGAAGGAAGTAAACGCGCGCATTTTAAGCAAAGAACGCTGCCGGTTCCCTCGGTGAGGTCCAGGCTGCGTCGGAGAGGTGAGTATAGCAATATTTTTTATTTTAATTCTTTATTTTACACATTAATATGGATCCCAGGGCCTGAAGGAGAGTTTCCTCTGGGAACCATCAGGGATACTGTCCGATACTTGAGTCCCATTGACTTGTATTGGTATCGGGTATCAGTATCAGATTAGATCCGATACTTTGCCGGTATCGGCCGATACTTTCCGATACCGATACTTTCAAGTATCGGACGGTATCGCTCAACACTACTGGTGAGTAAAATAGATCATGGACTAGCTCTGAGGAGGTGGTAGCTTCACTGACCGCAATCCCTAATCCTAACACAAACACTAGAAATAGCCGTGGGATGTTCCTGTCACTCCCTAGACGCCTCTTCACAGCCTAAGAACTAACTACCCCTAAAGATGGAAATAGAAAACTATCTCGCCTCAGAGAAATTCCCCAAAGGAAAGATAGCCCCCCACATATATTGACTGTGAGTGGAGAGGGAAATGACAAACGCAGGGATGAAAACAGATTTTAGCAAAGGAGGCCAACTCTGACTAGATAGACAGAAATAGGAAAGGGCACTGTGCGGTCAGTATATAGAACCTAAAAATCCACGCAGAGATTACAAAAAATAACCTCCACACCGACTCACAGTGTGGAGGGGCAACTCTGCTTTCCCAGAGCTTCCAGCTAGCCTGAACAGTTCATATTGACAAGCTGGACAAAAAGAGACATAACTTTAAACTGAACAGTAAGTACAAGAACTAGCAAGAACTTATCTTATGCTGACATGGACAGGCCATCAGAGAGATCCAAGGAGAAGGCTGAGTCTAACCCAGAAAAACATTGACAGCTGGCATGAATTACAGACCAGAGCCCTGTTAAATACCAAGGCCAAGGGAGCCGATTAGTGAAATCAGCTGCCAGGCCAAACTCCAGGAGCAGCAGTTCCACTCGAACCCACCAGAGGGAGCCCAAGGGCAGAACTCCCAAAAGTACCATTCACAACCACAGGAGGGAGCCCAAGAACGGAATTCACAACAGTACCCCCCCTTGAGGAGGGGTCACCGAACCCTCACCAGAGCCCCCAGGCCGATCAGGACGAGCCAGATGAAAAGCACGAACCAAATCGGCCGCATGGACATCGGAGGCAAAAACCCAAGAATTATCCTCCTGGCCATAACCCTTCCACTTGACCAGATACTGAAGTTTCCGCCTCGAAAGACGAGAATCCAAAATCTTCTCCACCACATATTCCAACTCCCCGTCAACCAACACAGGAGCAGGAGGGTCAACGGAGGGAACCATGGGTACCACATATCTCCGCAACAAAGATCTATGGAACACATTATGAATGGAAAAAGAAGCAGGAAGGGCCAAACGAAAAGACACCGGATTAATAATTTCAGAAATCTTATAAGGACCAATAAAACGAGGCTTGAACTTAGGGGAAGAAACCTTCATAGGAACATGACGAGAAGACAACCAGACCAAATCCCCAACATGAAGCCGGGGACCAACGCACCGACGGCGGTTAGCAAAACGTTGAGCCCTTTCCTGAGACAACGTTAAATTGTCCACCACTTGAGTCCAAATCCGCTGCAACCTGTCCACCACAGAATCCACACCAGGACAGTCCGAAGGCTCCACCTGCCCCGAAGAAAAACGAGGATGAAAACCGAAGTTACAAAAAAAAGGTGAAACCAAGGTAGCCGAACTGGCCCGATTATTAAGGGCAAACTCGGCCAACGGCAAGAAGGCCACCCAATCATCCTGATCCGCAGACACAAAGCGTCTCAAATAGGTTTCCAAGGTCTGATTGGTTCGCTCAGTTTGGTCATTTGTCTGAGGATGAAATGCCGAAGAAAAAGACAACTCAATGCGCATTCTCGCACAAAAGGACCGCCAAAACCTAGACACAAACTGGGAACCTCTATCAGACACAATATTCTCCGGAATGCCATGCAAACGAACCACATGCTGAAAAAATAATGGAACCAAATCAGAGGAGGAAGGCAACTTAGGCAAAGGTACCAAATGGACCATCTTAGAAAACCGGTCACAAACCACCCAGATGACAGACATCTTCTGAGACACAGGAAGATCAGAAATAAAATCCATGGAAATATGCGTCCAGGGCCTCTCAGGAACCGGCAAAGGCAAAAGCAACCCACTAGCACGGGAACAGCAGGGCTTGGCCCGGGCACAGGTCCCACAGGACTGCACAAAAGAATGCACATCCCGTGACAAGGAAGGCCACCAAAAGGACCTGGCAACCAAATCTCTGGTACCAAAAATCCCCGAATGACCAGCGAATACAGAACAATGAATCTCAGAAATTACCTTACTAGTCCATCTATCAGGAACAAACAGTTTACCCACAGGACAGCGGTCAGGTCTATCAGCCTGAAACTCCTGAAGCACCCGTCGCAAATCAGGGGAGATGGCAGAAAGAATCACCCCCTCCTTGAGAATACCAGCCGGCTCAAGGACTCCCGGAGAATCAGGCAGAAAACTCCTAGAAAGGGCATCCGCCTTCAAATTCTTAGATCCCGGAAGATACGAGACCACAAAATCAAAACGGGAGAAAAACAAAGACCATCGAGCCTGTCTAGGATTCAACCGCTTGGCAGACTCGAGGTAAATCAAATTCTTATGATCGGTCAAGACCACAACGCGATGCTTAGCTCCCTCAAGCCAATGACGCCACTCCTCAAATGCCCATTTCATAGCCAACAACTCTCGATTGCCGACATCATAATTACGCTCAGCAGGCGAAAACTTTCTGGAGAAGAAAGCACACGGTTTCATCAAAGAACCATCAGAACTTCTCTGAGACAAAACGGCTCCTGCCCCAATCTCAGAAGCGTCAACCTCAACCTGAAAAGGGAGAGAAACAGCTGGCTGACGCAACACAGGGGCAGAAGTAAAACGACGCTTAAGCTCCTGAAAGGCCTCCACATCCGCAGAGGACCAATTCACCACATCAGCACCTTTCTTGGTCAAATCAGTCAGAGGTTTAACCACAGTAGAAAAATTAGCAATGAAGCGACGATAAAAATTAGCAAAGCCCAAAAATTTCTGAAGGCTCTAGTCTTCACAGATATAGGTTGAGTCCAGTCATGAATGGCCTGGACCTTAACAGGGTCCATTTCAATAGCCGAGGGTGAAAAAATGAAACCCAAAAAAGAAACCTTCTGAACTCCAAAAAGGCACTTATACCCCTTCACAAACAGTGCATTAGCACGAAGGATCTGAAATACCATCCTGACCTGCTTCACATGAGACTCCCAATCATCGGAGAAAACCAAGATATCATCCAAATATACAATCATAAATTTATCCAGATACTCCCGGAAAATATCATGCATAAAGGACTGAAACACAGATGGAGCATTAGAGAGCCCGAAAGGCATCACCAGATATTCAAAATGGCCTTCGGGCATATTAAATGCTGTTTTCCATTCATCAACCTGTTTAATACGAACAAGATTATACGCCCCTCTAAAATCGATCTTGGTAAACCAGCTAGCCCCTTTAATCCGAGCAAACAAATCTGAAAGTAAAGGTAAAGGGTACTGGAATTTAACCGTGATCTTATTGAGAAGGCGATAATCTATACAGGGCCTCAAGGAGCCATCCTTCTTGGCAACAAAAAAGAACCCCGCTCCCAACGGTGACGAAGACGGGCGAATATGCCCCTTCTCTAAGGACTCCTTTACATAACTCCACATAGCGGCATGCTCTGGCACTGACAGATTGAAAAGTCGACCCTTAGGGAACTTACAGCCAGGAATCAAATTAATAGCACAATCACAGTCCTTATGAGGAGGCAGGGAACTAGACTTAGGCTCATCAAATATATCCTGGAAATCCGACAAAAACTCAGGAACTTCAGAAGAAGGGGAAGAGGAGATTGACATTACAGGAATATCACTATGTATCCCTTGGCAACCCCAACTAGTCACAGACATAGATTTCCAATCCAGCACCGGATTATGTACCTGTAACCATGGAAAACCTAGCACAACAACATCATGCAAATTATGCAACACCAAAAAGCGAATATTTTCCTGATGTGCTGGAGCCATGTACATGGTCAAATGTGTCCAGTACTGAGGTTTATTCTTGGCCAATGGCGTAGCATCAATCCCCCTCAAGGGAATAGGGCTCTGCAAAGGCTCCAAGGAAAAACCACAGCGCCTGGCAAAGTCTAAGTCCATTAAGTTCAGGGCAGCGCCAGAATCCACAAATGCCATTACCGAAAAGGACGACAGTGAGCAAATCAGAGTAACAGACAAGAGAAATTTAGGCTGTATAGTACTAATGGCAACAGATCTAGCGACCTTTTTAGTACGCTTAGGACAATCAGAAATAGCACGAGCAGAATCACCACAGTAAAAACACAGCCCATTCTGACGTCTGAATTCCTGCCGTTCTGCTCTAGTCAAAGTCTTATCATATTGCATAGGCTCAGGACTCTGCCCAGAGGACACCGCCATATGGTGCACCACCTTATGCTCACGCAGGCGCCGATCAATCTGAATGGCCAGAGACATTGATTCGTTCAAACCAGCAGGTGTGGGGAACCCCACCATAACATCCTTAAGGGCTTCAGAAAGACCCTTTCTGAAAATAGCTGCCAGGGCATCCTCATTCCATTTTGTAAGCACAGACCACTTTCTAAATTTCTGGCAGTAAATTTCTGCTGCTTCCTGACCCTGACACAGAGCCAGCAAGATTTTTTCTGCCTGATCCACAGAATTAGGTTCATCATAAAGCAGTCCGAGTGCTTGAAAAAACGCATCTACATTGAGCAATGCAGGATTCCCTGGCTCAAGGGAGAATGCCCAGTCTTGCGGGTCTCCACGGAGCAGAGAAATAACAATCTTTACCTGCTGAACGGAGTCACCAGAGGAACGGGTTCTCAGAGCAAAAAACAATCTGCAATTATTTTTGAAGTTCAAAAATTTAGATCTATCCCCAGAAAACAAATCAGGAATAGGAATTCTAGGCTCAGAAACCGGAGTCTGGACAACATAATCTTGGATATTCTGTACCCTTGCAGCGAGATGATCAACACGCGAGGACAAACCCTGAACCTCCATATCAGTACCTAAATCCTGAACCACCCAAAGATTAAGGGGAAAAAAAAGACAAAACAAGCTACAAAACAAAAACAAACAAACAAAAAAATGACTCAGAACTTTCTTTTCCCTCTTTAGAGATGTATTTAACACATTGTGGGCCAGCTGTACTGTTATGACCTGGTGGTAACGGAGCAGCACTGATATGACCTGGTGGGAACGGAGCAGCACTGATATGACCTGGTGGGTACGGAGCAGCACTGAAATGACCTGGTGGGTACGGAGCAGCACTGATGTGACCTGGTGGGTAAAATAGATCATGGACTAGCTCTGAGGAGGTGGTAGCTTCACTAATCCTAACACAAACACTAGAAATAGCCGTGGGACGTTCCTGTCACTCCCTAGACGCCTCTTCACAGCCTAAGAACTAAGTACCCCTAAAGATGGAAATAGAAAACTTTCTCGCCTCAGAGAAATTCCCCAAAGGAAAGATAGCCCCCCACATATATTGACTGTGAGTGGAGAGGGAAATGACAAACGCATGGATGAAAACAGATTTTAGCAAAGGAGGCCAACTCTGACTAGATAGACAGAAATAGGAAAGGGCACTGTGCGGTCAGTATATAGAACCTAAAAATCCACGCAGAGATTACAAAAAATAACCTCCACACCGACTCACAGTGTGGAGGGGTAACTCTGCTTTCCCAGAGCTTCCAGCTAGCCTGAACAGTTCATATTGACAAGCTGGACAAAAAGAGACATAACTTTAAACTGAACAGTAAGTACAAGAACTAGCAAGAACTTATCTTATGCTGACATGGACAGGCCATCAGAGAGATCCAAGGAGAAGACTGAGTCTAACCCAGAAAAACATTGACAGCTGGCATGAATTACAGACCAGAGCCCTGTTAAATACCAAGGCCAAGGGAGCCAATTAGTGAAGTCAGCTGCCAGGCCAAACTCCAGGAGCAGCAGTTCCACTCGAACCCACCAGAGGGAGCCCAAGGGCAGAACTCCCAAAAGTACCATTCACAACCACAGGAGGGAGCCCAAGAACGGAATTCACAACAGAGTAGGCCCTAATAATAAAGTAGGCTAAATGTCTGTGTCAGGACTCTGAACAATTTTTATTACCTTTTTGTGCATTACTGCCCTTTTCCAAGATGGCGTCTTTGGTCTCATGTGCACTGTGTCTTCCTGCTATAAAACTCCACCCCAGCCTTCAGTCTGTGCTAGAGTATTCTGCCTTGCATCCAGCTCCTGACCTCTGTTGACTCCCTGGCTATATACCTGCTCCTGTGAACCTGTGGGGTTATCCTGCTACTCTGCTCTGAGTTCCTGCTGCATACATCAGTTCCAGTAATCCTCCTTCATCTGCTGCTCGTGTTTGCTTCCATCTGCATTTGCTGGACATGTAAGCTGTTTCTGCTCTGCAAGAACCTGAGACTATTACCCAGATTTCCCTGGTTGAGCTAAGGTATTATTTGAACTGCCTTATAAGCATATCTGTCATGATCTCCATGGCCAGAGAACTAGCATAAGCCTCTATAGGAACAAGCTCTTGGAAGATGTAACTATACTGACCATGAACTAAACCTACCGCATCATCTAGAAGTAGCCAGGTAGCATGTCCTACTTTTTATCCCTATATGCCCAGCGCCGGCCGGAGAACTAAATAATGCTAGCAGAGGGAAATATAAGACCTGACTCACCTCTAGAGAAATGCCCAAAAAAAGGAGACAGAGGCCCCCCACATATATTGGCGGTGATTTTAGAAGAAATAACAAACGCAGCAGGAAAATAGTTTTAGCAAATTTGAGGTCCGCTTTCTAGATAGCAGAAGACAGAAAGCATACTTTCATGGTCAGTAGAAAACCCTAACAAAACACATCCAGAAATTACTTTAGGACTCTGGCATTAACTCATAATACCAGAGTGGCAATTCCTGATCAACAAGAGCTTTCCAGACACAGTAACGAAACTGCAGCTGTGAACTGGAACCAAAATACAAAACAAAACATGGACGAATGTCCAACTTATCTAGTAGATGTCTGGGAGCAGGAACAAGCACAGAGAGGCTTCTGATAACATTGTTGACCGGCAAGCATCTAACAGAGAAGCCAGGTTATATAGCGACACCCAGATCTAATCAGAACAGGTGAACAGGGAAGATGATGTCACAAGTTCAATTCCACCAGTAGCCACCGGGGGAGCCCAGAATCCAAATTCACAACAGTACCCCCCCCTCAAGGAGGGGGCACCGAACCCTCACCAGAACCACCAGGGCGATCAGGATGGGCCCTATGAAAGGCACGAACCAGATCAGAGGCATGAACATCAGATGCAGTGACCCAAGAATTATCCTCCTGGCCATATCCCTTCCACTTGACCAGATACTGGAGTCTCCGTCTGGAAACACGGGAGTCTAGGATTTTTTCCACAACGTACTCCAACTCACCCTCAACCAACACCGGAGCAGGAGGCTCAACGGAAGGCACAACCGGTGCCTCATACCTGCGCAATAACGACCGATGAAAAACGTTATGAATAGAAAAGGATGCAGGGAGGTCCAAACGGAAGGAAACAGGGTTAAGAATCTCCAATATTTTATACGGACCGATGAACCGAGGCTTAAACTTAGGAGATGAGACCCTCATAGGGACAAAACGAGAAGACAACCACACCAAATCTCCAACACAAAGCCGAGGACCAACACGACGGTGACGGTTGGCAAAAAGCTGAGTCTTCTCCTGGGACAACTTTAAATTGTCCATCACCTGCCCCCAGATATGATGCAATCTCTCCACCACCGCATCCACTCCAGGACAATCCGAGGATTCCATCTGACCGGAGGAAAATCGAGGATGGAACCCCGAATTACAGAAAAACGGGGAAACCAAGGTGGCAGAGCTGGCCCGATTATTGAGGGCGAACTCCGCCAATGGCAAAAAAGCAACCCAATCATCCTGGTCAGCAGACACAAAACACCTCAGATATGTCTCCAGGGTCTGATTAGTCCGCTCGGTCTGGCCATTAGTCTGAGGGTGAAAAGCAGACGAAAAAGACAAATCTATGCCCATCCTAGCACAAAATGCCCGCCAAAATCTAGACACAAATTGGGTTCCTCTGTCAGAAACGATATTCTCAGGAATACCATGCAAACGAACAACATTTTGAAAAAACAGGGGCACCAACTCGGAAGAAGAAGGCAATTTGGGCAGGGGAACCAAATGAACCATCTTAGAAAAACGGTCACACACCACCCAGATGACAGACATCTTCTGAGAAACAGGCAGATCTGAAATAAAATCCATCGAGATGTGTGTCCAAGGCCTCTTAGGAATAGGCAAGGGCAACAATAATCCACTAGCCCGAGAACAACAAGGCTTGGCCCGAGCACAAACGTCACAAGACTGCACAAAGCCTCGCACATCTCGTGACAGGGAAGGCCACCAGAAGGATCTTGCCACCAAATCCCTGGTACCAAAAATTCCAGGATGACCTGCCAACGCAGAAGAATGCACCTCAGAGATGACTTTACTGGTCCAATCATCAGGAACAAACAGCCTATCAGGCGGACAACGATCCGGTCTATCCGCCTGAAACTCCTGCAAGGCCCGCCGCAGGTCTGGAGAAACGGCTGACAAGATAACTCCCTCCTTAAGAATACCTGTGGGGTCAGAGTTGCCAGGTGAATCAGGCTCAAAACTCCTAGAAAGGGCATCCGCCTTAACATTCTTAGAACCTGGTAGGTACGATACCACAAAATTAAACCGAGAAAAAAATAATGACCAGCGCGCCTGTCTAGGATTCAGGCGCCTGGCGGTCTCAAGATAAATCAAATTTTTGTGGTCAGTCAATACCACCACCTGATGTCTGGCCCCCTCGAGCCAATGGCGCCACTCCTCAAACGCCCACTTCATGGCCAAAAGCTCCCGATTCCCAACATCATAATTCCGCTCAGCGGGCGAAAATTTACGGGAAAAGAAGGCACAAGGCCTCATCACGGCGCAGTCAGAACTTTTCTGCGACAACACTGCCCCAGCTCCGATCTCAGAAGCGTCGACCTCAACCTGAAAAGGAAGAGTCACATCAGGCTGACGCAACACAGGGGCAGAAGAAAAACAGCGCTTAAGCTCCTGAAAGGCCTCCACAGCATCAGGGGACCAATTAGCAACATCAGCACCCTGTCTAGTCAAATCGGTCAATGGCTTAACGACATCCGAAAAACCAGAAATAAATCGACGATAAAAGTTGGCAAAGCCCAAAAATTTCTGAAGACTTTTAAGAGAAGAGGGCTGCGTCCAATCACAAATAGCTTGAACCTTGACAGGATCCATCTCAATGGAAGAGGGAGAAAAAATATATCCCAAAAAGGAAATTCTCTGAACCCCAAAAACGCACTTAGAACCCTTGACACACAGAGAATTAGACCGCAAAACCTGAAAAACCCTCTTAACTTGCCGGACATGAGAGTCCCAGTCATCCGAAAAAATCAGAATATCATCCAGATACACTATCATAAATTTATCCAAAAAATCGCGGAAAATATCATGCATAAAGGACTGGAAGACTGAAGGGGCATTAGAAAGACCAAAAGGCATCACCAAATACTCAAAGTGGCCCTCGGGCGTATTAAATGCGGTTTTCCACTCATCCCCCTGCCTGATCCGCACCAAATTATACGCCCCACGGAGATCAATCTTAGAGAACCACTTGGCCCCCTTTATGCGAGCAAACAAATCAGTCAGCAACGGCAATGGGTATTGATATTTAACCGTGATTTTATTCAAAAGCCGATAATCAATACATGGTCTCAAAGAGCCGTCTTTTTTTTGACACAAAGAAAAAACCGGCTCCTAAGGGAGATGACGATGGACGAATATGTCCCTTTTCCAAGGACTCCTTTATATATTCTCGCATAGCAGTATGTTCAGGCACAGACAGATTAAATAAACGACCCTTTGGGTATTTACTACCCGGAATTAAATCTATAGCACAATCGCACTCACGGTGCGGAGGTAGTGAACCCAGCTTGGGTTCTTCAAAGACGTCACGATAATCAGACAGGAACTCAGGGATTTCAGAGGGAATAGATGATGAAATGGACACCAAAGGTACGTCCCCATGAGTCCCCTTACATCCCCAGCTCAACACAGACATAGCTCTCCAGTCAAGGACTGGGTTGTGAGACTGCAGCCATGGCAATCCCAGCACCAAATCATCATGTAGATTATACAGCACCAGAAAACGAATAGTCTCCTGGTGATCCGGATTAATACACATAGTCACTTGTGTCCAGTATTGTGGTTTATTATTAGCCAATGGGGTGGAGTCAATCCCCTTCAGAGGAATAAGAGTTTCCAAAGGCTCTAAATCATACCCACAACGATTGGCAAAGGACCAATCCATAAGACTCAAAGCGGCGCCAGAGTCGATATAGGCGTCAGTAGTAATAGATGACAAAGAGCAAATCAGGGTCACAGACAAAATAAATTTAGACTGTAAAGTGCCAATGGAAACGGATTTATCAAGCTTTTTAGTACGCTTAGAGCATGCTGATATAACATGAGTAGAATCCCCACAATAGAAACACAACCCATTTTTCCGTCTAAAATTCTGCCGCTCGCTTCTGGACAGAATTCTATCACACTGCATGCTTTCTGGCGTCTTCTCAGTGGACACCGCCAGATGGTGCACTGGTTTGCGCTCCCGCAGACGCCTATCGATCTGAATGGCCATTGTCATGGACTCATTCAGACCCGCAGGCACAGGGAACCCCACCATAACATCCTTAATGGCATCAGAGAGACCCTCTCTGAAAGTAGCCGCCAAGGCACACTCATTCCACTGAGTAAGCACAGACCATTTACGGAATCTTTGGCAGTAAATTTCAGCTTCATCTTGCCCCTGCGATAGGGACATCAAAGTTTTTTCTGCCTGAAGTTCCAAATGAGGTTCCTCATACAGCAAGCCCAAGGCCAAAAAAAACGCATCCACATTGCGCAACGCAGGATCCCCTGGTGCCAATGCAAAAGCCCAGTCTTGAGGGTCGCCCCGGAGCAAGGAAATCACAATCCCAACCTGCTGTGCAGGGTCTCCAGCAGAACGAGATTTCAGGGACAAAAATAGCTTACAATTATTTCTAAAATTCTGAAAGCTAGATCTATTCCCTGAGAAGAATTCCGGCAAAGGAATTCTCGGCTCAGATACCGGAGCATGAATAATAAAATCTTGCAAATTTTGTACTTTCGTGGTGAGATTATTCAAACCTGCAGTTACACTCTGAAGATCCATTATTAACAGGTGAACACAAAGCCATTCAAAGATTATAAGGAGAGAGAAAAAAAAGAAAGACTGCAGCATAGACAGACTGGCAAGTGATCCAATTAAGAGCACAGAGAAAAAAAAAAAAAAAAAAAAAAAAAAAACTCTCAGCAGACTTCTTATTTCTCTCCTTTCTCAGCCAAGGATTTTAACCCTTTAGTGGGCCGGTCAAACTGTCATGATCTCCATGGCCAGAGAACTAGCATAAGCCTCTATAGGAACAAGCTCTTGGAAGATGTAACTATACTGACCATGAACTAAACCTACCGCATCATCTAGAAGTAGCCAGGTAGCATGTCCTACTTTTTATCCCTATATGCCCAGCGCCGGCCGGAGAACTAAATAATGCTAGCAGAGGGAAATATAAGACCTGACTCACCTCTAGAGAAATGCCCAAAAAAAGGAGACAGAGGCCCCCCACATATATTGGCGGTGATTTTAGAAGAAATAACAAACGCAGCAGGAAAATAGTTTTAGCAAATTTGAGGTCCGCTTTCTAGATAGCAGAAGACAGAAAGCATACTTTCATGGTCAGTAGAAAACCCTAACAAAACACATCCAGAAATTACTTTAGGACTCTGGCATTAACTCATAATACCAGAGTGGCAATTCCTGATCAACAAGAGCTTTCCAGACACAGTAACGAAACTGCAGCTGTGAACTGGAACCAAAATACAAAACAAAACATGGACGAATGTCCAACTTATCTAGTAGATGTCTGGGAGCAGGAACAAGCACAGAGAGGCTTCTGATAACATTGTTGACCGGCAAGCATCTAACAGAGAAGCCAGGTTATATAGCGACACCCAGATCTAATCAGAACAGGTGAACAGGGAAGATGATGTCACAAGTTCAATTCCACCAGTAGCCACCGGGGGAGCCCAGAATCCAAATTCACAACACATATCTATCTGTGTTGTGGACTAATTCGTGTCAAGTATCCTCAAGAATAATTGTGCTTCATAGACTTTCTGCGTGACTGCATTTTCCTCTGAAGTTTCCTATAGACTGCTGAGCAGCATTTGATATTTGCACCAAGTGTTGTGGACTTGAGTTTCTCTCTGCACCTGTTTGAATCACCGTGTGATAATATAGACTTTACCACTTATAAAACTGTGTCCTGTGGTTGTCTTGTTCCACGCAAAGAGTCTCCTGAGTTATCCCCTATAATTATTACAGTCTGCCAAAAAAATTTTTCAGAAAGAACCAGGTGGCATAGCTAGGTACAGGGGTGGGCTCCTCTGCTCAGTAGCAGAGAGTGGTAGTAGGCGCAATGTTTTAACTGGTCTAAATGGAGGCCAGGGCCCCTGTATATTTTAACTATCATCTATCATTTCAACAAATTTGTATTGGCAGTGCCATTGAATGATTTAACAGCACAGAAAACACAGTGGTGGAGCAGGGAGAGGTAAGTATTGCAAGTGGTAGAGCACTGTTCGAGCTGGGGGGGAACACTCTCTCGTGGGCTGCGGTACTGGCACAGGGCCCCTCATATTACGACGGTGTGTCTGACGTTGGTTGTGCACCACCACCGTCAGAGACACTTCATTGTACTATGAGGGACCCTGTGCCAGTGCCGTCGCCCAAGAGTGGGCACACCCACCTGTCCAGGCAAACGGCACTCGCACGGGTGCTTGCGCCAGGTGGTGACCACGGCCCTGTGGGGGGAGTCAGCCCATTTAGGGAGGTATAAAAATGGCCTATGGTGGACATTCAGCAGCTGCAAATGGAGGAATTGGAGCAGTCAGTAAGAGGAGGCCAAAAGCAAGACATTTTTAAGGCAAGCTACGTGTCAGCAGGGGAAGGTGGGGCCAAATAATTGGAAATCCATAATTGGTTCATTTTAATGAAGGTTAGGTCATCGACATTTCGGGTAGCCAGAGGTGTCCTTTTTTAGGTCAGTATTGAACCAGCCGCACTGAAGACTCTTTCGGAAAGCACACTAGCAGCAGGGCAAGCGAGCTCCTGTAATGCATATTCTGCCAATTCAGGCCAGGTGTCTATTTTAGATGCCCAGTAATCAAAGGGGAATGACCTGTGAGGGAGAACATCGATAAGGGCGGAAAAGTAGTTTGTAATCATACTGGACAAATGCTGTCTCCTATCACCTGTCGTGTCAGCGGTCATTGCAAAATCACTCCACAACCTGGTCATAAAACCCCTCTGTCCAACGCCACTTCGGATTTTTGCACCTCTAACACCTCTGCCATGTTGCCCACTACGCCTCATGTTAGAACCATCACCGCTGCTGTGTGCTGGGAATGCCTGAACCAAACGGTCTACAAGAGTTGCTTGTTTGGTAGCCAATATTTGCTCAAGGTTCTCATGTGGCATGATATTTTGTAATTTTCATTTATATCGTGGATCCAGGAGGCAGGCCAACCAGTAATCGTCATCGGTCATCATTTTGATAATGCGGGGGGTTCCTTTTTAGGATAGGCAAGGCATACTCAGCCATGTGGGCCAATGTTCCAGGTGTCAATTCACTGCTTGTGCTGGGTTGAGGAGCACTTTCTTGCAAATCAACATCACTTGTGTCCCGCAAAAACCCTGTACTTGACCTTGCAACGCCACCAGTTTCTATTGACCCCTGAGAAGCATCCTCCTCCCATAAATATTCGTACCCATCATCTTCTTCCTCTTCGTCTGCCACCTCGTCCAGGAGAGTTCCCTGAGCATACAATGGCTGACTGTCATCAAGGCTTCCCTCATCCTCGGCTGCAGATACCTGCTCCTTAATGTGCGTCAAACTTTGCATCAGCAGATGCATTAGTGGGATGCTCATGCTTATGATGGCGTTGTCTGCACTTACCAGCCGTGTGCATTCCTCAAAACACTGAAGGACTTGACAGAGGTCTTGTAGCTTCGACCACTGCACACCAGACAACTCCATGTCTGCCATCCAAGTGCCTGCCCGTGTATGTGTATCCTCCCACAAATACATTACAGCACGCCTCTGTTCGCACAGCCTCTGAAGCATGTGCAGTGTGGAGTTCCACCTTGTTGCAACGTTGATTATTAGGCGGTGCTGGGGAAGATTCAGCGATCGCTGATGGTTCAGCATACGGCTGGAGTGTGCGGGCGACCAGCGGATATGCGAGCAAAGTCTTCGCACCTTTAGGAGCAGGGCTGGTAACCCCGGATAATTTTTCAGGAAGCCCTGCACCACCAGGTTCAAGGTGTGAGCCAGGCAAGGTATGTGTTTCAGTTCTGAAAGGGCTATGGCAGCCATAAAATTCCTTCCATTATCACTGACTACCTTGCCTGCCTCAAGATGTACACTGCCCAGCCATGACTGCGTTTGTTGCTGCAAGTACTTGGCCAGATCTTCCGCGGTGTCTGTTGTCGCCCAAACACTTCATTTGCAACACAGCCTGCTGACGCTTACCACTAGCTGTTCGATAATGGGATACCTCGTGTGCAACACTGGCAGCTGCGGATGGAGTGGTCGTGCGACTGTGCTCTGTGGATGAGCTTTCGCTTCTGGAGGAGGAGGGGGAGGAGGGGTGGCAAACGCCTACATCCAACTGTTTCCTAGACCGTGGGCTAGGCAGAACTGTCCCACTATGGCTGTCCCCTGTGGACCCTGCATCCACCACATTAAACCCAGTGTGCCGTGATGGACATGTAACGTCCCTGGCCATGCCTACTGGTCCATGCATCTGTTGTGAGGTGCACCTTTCCACTGACTGATTGCCTCAGTGCATGGACAATGTGGTCTTTGACATGCTGGTGGAGGGCTGGGATGGCTTTTCTCGCAAAGAAGTGCCGACTGGGTAGGTCATAGCGTGGTACTGCGTAGGCCATCAGGTCTTTGAAAGCTTCGCTTTCAACCAACCGGTAGGGCATCGTCTCTAACAAGATTAGTCTAGCAATGAGGCCGTTCAAACCCTGTGTACGCAGATGAGAGGATGAGTACTTTCTTGTCCTAACGAGAGTCTCTTGTAGGGTGAGCTGGACTGGAGAGCTGCATATGGTGGGACTAGCGGTGGTGGTGGTGGACATGGCGGATTGAGAGAGGGTTGGTGATGGTATTCTTGATGTTGACTTACATACAGTGTTTCCTACCAAAAACCTTTTGATTCCCTGACTGCTTAGGCCTTGCGACGATACCTCCACATTTGCTGCTGGTGGTGTCCTAACCAGTGGACTTAAAGTGAGGGAAGCAATGTAGCGTTGCTGACTACCTTCATTCTGAGCAGGTGCACCAACGGTACGGGACGTTTGGTAGTTAGTCCAGGCTTGCAAGTGCATGCTGGTTAAATGTCTACGCATGCACGTTGTATTTAAATTTTGGGGATTCTTCCCTCTGCTAAAGGTCTTTGAGCATTTCTTACAGATAACTTTGCACTGATCATTCGGATCTTGGTTAAAAAATTGCCACACTCCACTATTCCTACTATGGAATACCTTTTCAGGCATTGCACGCTGTGCTACTTTCACCGGATGGCCACGCTGTCCTAAAACAGTTTTTTTGGTTGACAAACGTTTTTGGCCTGAGACGGGCCTGCCAGATGAAAGCTGTTGCGATGTAGATGGCTGCTGCGGATCATCCTCCTCCGCTTCTGAGCTACTGTCAGTGGCACCCTCTTCCCCCAATGGCTGCCAATCTGGGTCAACAACTGGGTCATCTATCACCTCCTCTTCAATGTCATGTGCACCTTTCTCTGTGTCACCGTGTAAGGTGCTATAGCGTTCGGGACGGGGCACCATAGTCTCATCAGGGTCAGTTTCTGGCTCAGTACACTGCGAGGGCAATGTAGTGATCTGAGTCAATGGAACAGCATAATAATCTAGCTGTGGCTGTGCATCAGTGCACTACATATCCGATTCATCTTGTAATGGGCTGTTAACAATTTCCCTTTCTAACCCAGGCACGGTATGTGTAAAGAGCTCCATGGAGTAACCTGTTGTGTCGCCTGACGCATCCTTCACTGTTGTTTTGGGTGAAGGACACAAGGAAGCGACTTATTTTGACCGGGAGCATCCACTGACAACTCGCTGCTTTTAAATTTGGAACTTTCTGAAGAGGAGGCGAAAGAGCTAGAGGCTGAGTCAGCAAGGAAAGCCAAAACTTTTTCCTGCTGCTCCGGCTTTAAAAGCGGTTTTCCTACTCCCAGATAAGGGAGCCTTCGAGGCCTTGTGTAGCCAGACGATGACGCTGGCTCAACACCTCCTGCCTTAGCTGCTATTTTGCTTTTCCCACTACCACCAGATGCTCCACCACCACCACCATCAGTACCAGCTGGCAACGACCACCCACGGCCTCTTCCACCAGACTTCCTCATTTTTGGGAAAATCTAACCAAAATAACAACCGTTATATGGTACTGTAAAACAAGATAGAAGGTGTATATAAACTTGTTGAGAATTTATTTCTCCCTTTTTTGGGGGGAGACTGCACCACAACTCAGGCCCAGTGTATAACACAACACAATGTAAGTGGCAGCAAGTGGCTGGCTGATACACGAGAAACTAAGAGGACTGAGGTATATCCACTTTGTGAGAATTTCAATTTCCCTTTTTTTTTTGGGACACAGAACCCAAACTCAGGCCCAGTGTATTTTACAATGCAATGTGAGTGGCAGCAAGTGGCTGGCTGATACACCACAAACTAAGAGGACTGAGGTATATATCCACTTTGTGAGAATTTCAATCTCACTTTTTTGGGGGGGAGACTGAACCCAAACTCAGGCTTAGTGTATTTTACAACACAATGTAAGTGGCAGAACGTGGCTGGCTGATATACGACAAACTAACAGAACTGACGTATATCCACTTTGTGACAATTTGAATCTCCCTTTTTTTGGGGGGAGACGGCACCACAACTCAGGCCCAGTGTGTAACACAACACAATGTAAGTGGCAGAAAGTGGCTGGAAGATATCTGAAAAAATCCAAGGACTGTAGTACAATTTCAATCTCCCTACAATGATTTCAGGACGAGAATGGCAGCAACAAAAAGGACTGCTGCACACAAAAGTGTGGACAAATAAACAAGATAACTGCAGAAAGGAGCAACAGGATTTTTGCTTTTAAAAAAGCAGTTGGTTTGCACAGCAGCGTGCAAACAGCAATGCAGCTATCAGGGAGCCTTATAAGGCAGCCTAATAAGCTACAGAGCTGATGCACAAAAATATAGCCTCCACTGTCCCTGCAAAACAAAGGTGGTGTTGGACAGTGGAAATCGCTACAGCACAAGCGGTTTGGGGGTTAATCTTCCCTCCCTAACTATAGCCCTTCGTCTGATGAAGCTGCAGCAATCTCTCCCTATGCTAAGATCGGCAGAAGTAAGATGGCGGTCGGCGTGCACGCCCCTTTATACCCCCACGAAGCGCGCCGCGGCAAGTTTTAGGCCACGCCTCTGACCACACCCATTCATAATTAGTCACACCCATATCCACGTCCCAACCACACCCATTTAGCACTACTGATCACACTGTTTCATATACAATAATTATAAACAAAAAAATATGGCCACACAGTGCCCCATACTGTATAATGGCCACACATGATGCTCCACACTGTATAATGACCGCACATGATGCTCCATACTGTATAATGACCGCACATGATGCTGCGTACTGTATAGTGACCCCACATGATGCTCCATACTGTATAATGGCCACACATGATGCTCCATACTGTATAATGACCACACATGATGCTCCATACTGTATAATGACCGCACATGATGCTGCATACTGTATACTGGCTGCACATGATGCTCCATACTGTATAATGACTGCACATGATGCTCCATACTGTATAATAGCCACACATGATGCTGCATACTGTATAATGACTGCACATGATGCTCCATACTGTATACTGGCTGCATATGATGCTCCAATCAGCAACTGGCACAGTATCGACGTAGATGTCATAATGGTTGCCATGGCGACGATGATGTCATAAAGGTTGCCTCGACCAATCAGCGACGGGCACAGTCTGCCGCGAATTCTGGAATCATCATTGTCCATATACTACGGGGACATGCATATTCTAGAATACCCGATGCGTTAGAATCGGGCCACAATCTAGTACTGTATAATGACTGCACATGATGCTCCATACTGTATAATGACTGCACATGATGCTCCATACTGTATACTGGCTGCACATGATGCTCCATACTGTATAATGGCTGCACATGATGCTCCATACTGTATAATGACCGCACATGATGCTGCATACTGTATACTGGCTGCACATGATGCTCCATACTGTATAATGACTGCACATGATGCTCCATACTGTATAATAGCCACACATGATGCTGCATACTGTATAATGACTGCACATGATGCTCCATACTGTATACTGGCTGCATATGATGCTCCATACTGTATAATGACTGCACATGATGCTCCATACTGTATACTGGCTGCACATGATGCTCCATACTGTATACTGGCTGCACATGATGCTCCATACTGTATAATGACCACACATGATGCTGCATACTGTATAATGACCGCACATGATGCTCCATACTGTATAATGACCGCACATGATGCTGCATACTGTATAATGACCGCACATGATGCTCCATACTGTATAATGGCCACACATGATGCTCCATACTGTATAATGACCGCACATGATGCTCCATACTGTATACTGGCTGCACATGATGCTCCATACTGTATAATGACCGCACATGATGCTGCATACTGTATACTGGCTGCACATGATGCTCCATACTGTATAATGACCGCACATGATGCTGCATACTGTATAATGACCGCACATGATGCTCCATACTGTATAATGGCCACACATGATGCTCCATACTGTATAATGACCGCACATGATGCTCCATACTGTATACTGGCTGCACATGATGCTCCATACTGTATAATGGCCACACAGTTGTTCTCCATACTGTATAATGATCCCACATGATGCTTAATACTGTATAATGACCCCCCTGTATGCATGGCTCATATTCCCCCCCCCTCCTGTATGCATGGCTCATATTTCCCCCTCCTGTATGCATGGCTCATCTCTCCACCCGCTCCCCCCACGCTCCCCCCACGCTCCCATCTTGAATGGCGCGGCTTACCGTCCTCCTTCATGCCCCCTACCCTGTCCCCCGTCCCTCATACTTACCTGTTCCTCACCGCGCGGCCATCCCTCTCGCTTCGTCCCGACTCCGGGCTCAGCACCTTCTTCCTGGGTGAGCGGTCAGGTGATACCTCATTAAGGTCATGAATATGCCCATATTCATGACCTATAATGAGCGGTACAACGTGACCGCTCATTCAGGAGCGCTGCAGAAGCCGAGACCATCGCTGGAGCAGGGTGAGTATCGTCTTCAAGGAGGGTGGGTGGGAGGCGGCCGGGGGGGCGGGGTCGGTCTGGAGGTGACCCAGCTTTTATAAAATAAAAAAACAGCCACAAACCTTGCTCAGGTGCCACCCCCTGCATTGTCCCCGCCCTAGGCACGTAGTGTGGGGCAACTAATGTCCCTCCCAGGATCGCGGGGCTGACTGTCAAAATCAGGACAGTCCAGTGAGATCCGGGACAGTTGGGAGGTATGCTTACATTATCACTGTAGATTAGGTTATGTCCATACAATCTGGGACTTGCAGCGAAAAAATTGTTAACTGCAGGAAAGCAGTAAAGTTTAGGCAAACTGGAAACTTGCTTGAAGAGATGTGTTGCCTTGATTGTAGAGACCAAGTGTAAACAGGACCATGAACAGTTGCATGCTGGTTCGTCCCTATGACTGAAAGCCTGTGTCATATTCGCAGGTGGCACACGTGGTTCGTGAACCCACTGTGATACAGGGTCGGGCTTGCCTAGGAGGGGCGTAGCTAAGGGGCTACCTGGTGTTCACTGGAGATCCTGATGGTGGAGTAAGGCTTCAGCTGCAGGTAGCTGCCAGGTACCACTTCTAGGCAATCCCCAATATCACAGCTGCCGACCCCAAGGATGATGTTTGCTGAATGGGGACCCGGGACCGGTGTCACTGACAGGCAGTATTCAGACACTGATACACATTCCGGACAATGTGGAATTCAGGGATAGGCTCTTGTTCAGATGCACGGGTCTCGGAAACAGGATCAGGTACCACCGACACAGCTTCAGGGTTGAGGTACCAGCAGAGGGGATTAAAGGTAAAGTACAAACTAAAGATGACTACAGGGACGGATCAGGATAAGAAAATTTCTATAAATGACTTAGGACAGGGGACCTGACAACACACAGTTGCCCTCTCAAATGTAGTGAACGTAAAGGGGTTGCTCTGGCACCTCCCTATTGAGGAGGGTGCATTTTATACAAGATGCATCCCAGCTCTTTTTCTGGGGGCATCTTTGTAGCTGTGTGCTGCCCCTTTAAGGACAGGGGAGCGCGTGCACTAGGTGCGCCTCTGGAAGCCTGTGTGGGGTATCCATGCAGGGGCACTGGCAATTGGCATTACAGCCTGAGCCTACTGAGAGGAATAAAGTATATTTCTTCTGGCAGCCGGGGCTCTCACTGCGAGCGCTGGGCAGCTTTAGAAAGCTATTAAACTGAAAATTAACCCTATATCTGCAGGTTAACAGGGTTTTTTACATGATGTGTTCCCTTTAAAAGGCCTCGGGTGATGTCAGAGGAGTTCACCGGGTTGTCCTATTTGTCTGTCCTATTTATGGCCAAGTACCCTTACTTGGATTATAAAGTAACTATTACTGTGTTTTCACATATATGCAAACTTTAATGTTACATGAGCCGTCTTATTTACAGCAGGCTATTTATCTACTACTATATAGTAATACACATTTTCAAGAAAAACCTAAACTGATATTGATAAACCATGTCTGACATTTCTACCAAAGGTCAATAGGTCCATGGCATGGCACTCCGTTGGGCGACCTTACATGCTACTATCAACATCTTTCCACTCACTCACTTGACAGCTCCAGTCCTAATCAGTAATGTCTCTTAAGACCTTTCCTATAACACCTCGACTTCTCTTCCACTGCTCAACCAATATTTACATGTATTCTAGTCTCCCTGCCTAGAAAATTAAAGCCCTATTGATCATTAGGTCACTAGAAGTGACTAATTACCATGAAGCTCTGGCAAAAATTAAGAGACCACTGCAAAATGTCTGATATTTCTCTTTATAGGTATATTTTTGAGTAAAATGTAAATTGTTCTTTTACTCTATAAACTTCTGACAATATATCTCTGAATTTCCAAGCAATAAGTTTTGTATTTTTTTTCTGACAAAGAAAAATGGTCAAAATAACCCAGTGCTTTCAGACCTCACATAATGCAAAGAAAACAAGTTCATAATCATTTAAAAACAACAATACTGATGTTTTAAGGCAAGGAGACATCAGAAATCAATATTTTGTGAAATAACCATGATTTTTAATCACAGCTTTCGTGCGTCTTGGCATGTTTCCACCAGTCTTTCACACTGCTACTGGCGCAAAAATGTAAGCAGTTCTTTGATGGCTTGGGACTATCCATCATCCTCCTGATTACATTCCAGAGGTTTTCAATGGGGTTCAGGTCTGGAGATTGGGCTGCCCATGTCAGGGTTTTGATGTGATGGTCTCTTAATTTTTGCTAGAGCTGTATATGTTACATGCTTTCTATAACAGACCTTTCATTTTGATGGATACCTTCTCAAGGGATCTTCAAAAGCATTTACCAAAAAGGTAGATTAAAGTGAATCTGTCACCATGAAAACTGCCTGAAATCTGCAGCACGCTGGGGTCCAGGGTTCAAATCCCACCAAGGACAACATCTGCAAGGAGTTTGTATGTTCTCCCCGTGTTTGCGTGGGTTTCCTCCGGTTTCCTTCCACATTCCAAAGACATACTGATAGGGAATATAGATTGTGAGCCCCACTGGGGACAGCGATGATAATGTGTGCAAACTGTAAAGCGCTGCGGAATATGTTAGCGCTATATAAAAATAAAGATTATTATTATTATCACAAGAAGAAGTGAGGTGCCGGACCAAGCCTAGCGAAACCTCCTCGGACCGATCCGCAGGTAGTTATAATAAAAGGTCTTTTTCTTGTCTTGCAGGTCGGGTTGGGGGCAGATATACAGCATTGTAGAAAAATATAAAATACATATATTTGGTATCGCCACATTCAGAATCACCCAATCTATCATTATATAAAAATAATTATTCCAATCGGTAAATAGTATAACAAGAAAATAAGTCAAAATGCCAGAATTACTTTTTTTTTTGGTTGTTGCAACATTGTATTAAAATGCAATGATGGGCAATCAAAACATTGGATCTACATTAAAATTGTATCAATAAAAATGTCAGCTCGGCGCACAAAAAATAAGCCCTCACGCAGCCTTAGACCCCCCAAAAAAAGAAGATTTCACGGTCTCAAAAAATGATGCAATTTTTTTTTTTTGTATCAAACTTTGGATTTTTTTTCACGACTTAAATAAAAAAGAACCTAGACATGTTTGGTATCTACAAAATCGTAATGACCTGCTTTTCACATGTAAAGCGCCATGGAACAAAAAGATCGAACAAACAATGCAAGTGTTTACTGCTCATCCATGACAAACCCTATGTACAGTATAACAGACCACTGCCGTTCCCCCATAGCCTTCCTCCCCACCATCACTGAGGGAGAGCTTTCTCAACTTCTCACCTCACCACTTGTGCACTTGATCCCATTCCACCTCCTCCTGAAACTCATTGCCGTGCTTATCCGGCCCTAACCCAACTTCAACCTATCGTTAACTTCTAGAACCTTTCCTTCTGCTTTCAAATATGCCATGATCACACCCGTCCCTCAACCCAACCTCTACGTCCAGCTATCGTCCCATTTCACTGCTCCAGTTCGCCACCAAACTCCTTGAATAGCATGTACATACTGTGCTTTCCTCCCACCTCTCATCTAACTCACTCTTTAACTGTTACGATACTGGTGTAGCACTGCTGTAATTCAGTGGCAAGTGGAGCATGAGCAAAGAAAAGCAAGAGGTCGTAGAAGTCCTTAGAGATAATACAAGAAGTTATAGGAAGCAATCCAGAGATAAGTGAGAACAGTCTGGGTAAGACAGTTCAGGAGCTGGAGACTGGAACTAGCTTTACAGCTAGACATAATACTCAAGCAGTGAGTTAGAGATCCATGTGGCTTTAAGTAGGTCGAAACAGGAAAAAAGATGGATTCCACAGGTTCAGAATCTGCCATCTTAGGCTACTTTCACACTAGCGTCGGGAACAACCCGTCGCTGTGCGTCGGGCCGAGGTTCCCGACGCTAGCGTGGTCTCCGCCGCACAACGGGGGCAGCGGATGCATTTTTCCCACGCATCCGCTGCCCCATTGTGAGGTGCGGGGAAGTGCGGGGAAGTGCGGGGAGGTGGGGGCGGAGTTCCGGCCGCCACCTCCCCGCACTTCCCCGCACCTCACAATGGGGCAGCGGATGCGTGGGAAAAATGCATCCGCTGCCCCCGTTGTGCGGCGGAGACCACCCTAGCGTCGGGAACGTCGACCCGACGCACAGCGACGGGTTGTTCCCGACGCTAGTGTGAAACTAGCCTTACTCTGTCATTGCAAGGGTTAAACTCCTGGAGCTCTCCATCCTGAATTGTCTCAGCTGTTCTGTGTTGTTCACCGATGGCACTTGTTGCAAGTGATAGTTGTTCTACTTTCTAGTTTGGTGTTGAAGAAGTTGTTCAGTTATCGAACCCTGCAGCTCTTGTGCACCAGGCAGCAGCTCTTCCCTCTAAGCTATTCAGCTCGCTGGACAGTTCCTTGCTAAATCAGATACTAGTACCTGTGTAGTTCCTGATGGTTTCAACCCTGAGTTCTTGATTGTCTCAACCCTGTGATCTCCTGATTGAACACCCTACTTAAACCTGGCACTGCACTTACTTCCTTGTGAGATTATTGAGCTCTCAGCCTTTAGTCTAGCTTCTTTCCATATGCTGCTTATCCTTAAGACTCTACTTCTGCTAACATGTACCGACCTCTTGCTATCTCCTGACTACGATTCCTGCTGGTGCTGCCCCTTGTTGTTGCAATATCACTACTCCAATTCGGGCCAGTCCATAACATCAGTGTTTGGAGTGGGTAATTGGAGAGCTTTTCAGGAGATTGCTGTGTGGAGTTTGTTTGCATATTTATCCTTATTCTCTCCTATTTGGTTTGTGCCTCCTATTCCTTCCCTGTTCCCACTCTGTTGTTTTGTGAGTGCATTTGCATGATTGTGGTTTTCTTTTATACCTGTATGTTAACCTCTGTCTTTTTGGTTAGTGTTTTCCAATACACTTCAGCCTCACATCTCCCTGGGTGTGGGAGAGAATAGATAAGGGTTAAGATAGGAGCTTAGCAAGGTAGGAGACCCGGCGTCTCCACCATATAGGTTAATCTGGGGGACAGGTATAGCCTACGGTGCTCCTAGTTTGAGGTAGATGCCCACAATTCCTTGTCTCTACGTGACACCCGTCCTATTCCTTTAACACAGTTGACCTCTCATTTCTACTACAAGTCCCCTCTCCCCTTGGGGTCTCCTTATATCTTGCCGTTTCCTCATACCTTTCTAATTTCAGATTTAATATCTCCCACTGCCATACTACCACCTCATCCCACCCTCTCTCTGTGAGTGTCCCTTAACACTTTGTCCTGCGACCCCTACTCTTCTCAATTTATACATTTGGCCTTGGAAAACTCATAAAATTCAATGGTTTCCAGTACCACATACATGCTGATGACACTCAGATCTATCACTCTAACCCAGAAATCACCTCTCTACTGTCCAGAATCCCAGAGTGTCTATCAGACATACCTTCCTTCTATTCATCACAAATCCAAACTAATCATCTTCCCTCCATCTCACCTAACTCCCCTACCTGATCTACCACAACAAATGACACCATACGTTTCAGGATCGCCCCCACGTAAGGGCAATGGGGTACTCGGTACCGGGTCCTTCGGTTCGGGGGATGTCACAGTGGCCCGACCCGGCCCGTGGCCCTTTGAGGGGCATCCAGTAATGACAGGACAAGAGTTTATAGGATAATAGTGTTCGTGACGCCACCTGTGGTATTTGGTCAGGGTGACCGACGCTGCTTAGGGGTCCGCTGGGGTGATGGAATGGCAGCTAGATGGTATACCTTCCCACAGGTGAAGTGTATCCCCAGGGCTTCCCAGAAGTGTAGATGGTGATGGTGTAAGGCGCAGTGAAGAACGAGGACACAAAGGGTGCAGTCTCTTTTCCTTTACTGAAGGCTTCAGCATCCACAGTCCAGGGTACGGACCACGGGGTAGGCAGAGTCCGGCCGGTCTGAGGGCAATTCCAGAGTCCCTTTATCCAGGTGGAAATCAGTAGCCTTCCTCTAGCGCTTAGGCGTTGTAGTACCTCCCTGCTGAGCAACTCGGAAAGGTCCTCACAACTGTTGTAGATGTTCTAGATGTTATGTCTCCCTCTCTGTCCCCCTGATGGATAGGACAAACACGTATAACTGATGGCCTGAGGCTTTTTGTAGGGACCCTAGAGACGCCCCGGCCTCCACAAGTTGCCACCGTGCCTCCTGTGTATAATGGTCGGGCAGCCATCGTGGAGTTAACTGTCCTGCCAGTCTCTGAAGTAAAGCATAGAGTTCCTTACTCCCTTGGTGTTCTGGCTACCAGTACTGCACTTCAGAAGGAGGCAGCCTGCTTCTAGCTGGTCTCCCTCTGATGTTCCTCTCCTTTTGCTATGACTTTGTTTCTCACTCACTGTAATGCAATTCCTTTCAATGTCTCTTTCTTGGGATGCTGCCGCATGGGATGCAGGCATAGCTCCATGTACCTTCGTCTTCCGTAGGCCGCAGTCTGGAGCTGGCTGGAAGTCACTCCAACCAGCCTCTGCCAAACTCGGTCGGGCTGTCTGATGCTCCCTGGGTGAAATTCAGCTCGCTTCTCCCTCACTTCCTATCCAACCCACCAGTTTTACCCAAGTATGAGGAGTGCCCTAATAGATAGAAGCTTAGCTCCCCCTGGCGGCCTGGAGTGTGAAGTGTGTTTTGTGGTTGTGATAGCTGGACAGGAGATCTCTTTCACTGCCATCAGACGTAACATCACTCCCCCTGGTGGAAGAATAACATTACTGCAACGACCAGGACTCTGGGGCACTGCATTTCCGTGTACTGGAAGTCTGCTGCTTCAGAGTAACACACGACTCTGCCCTGTCCTTCAAAGCACACATCCAAGCTCTTACCACTACCTGCCATCTCCAAATTAAAAAAAAAAAACAGAATCCATAATTTACTTAACCGTCAATTTACTAAAATGTTAGTGCATGCGCTCATCATCTCCCACCTTGAATACTGCAATACTCTCTTAAATGGACTTCCTGCTAACACTCTTGCACCACTCTCGTCCGCCCTTCACTCTGCCACCCGACTAATCCACCTTTTTCCTACCTAATCTTCTGAAAATCCCTTCATTGGCTCCTAATTTCCCAAAGTATCCAGTTCAAATTACTAACATTGACTTACAGAGCAGTCCATAATCTGTCTCCTCTGTATATTGCCGAACTAATCTCCTGATATCTTCCAACACGTAATATCTGGTCCTCCCAGGACCTCCTCTTCTTGGAATCTGTAAAAGGAGAGGGAATGATAAAATTTGGAATAAAGTGTAGGATCACAGTGCAGAACTATGATACTGATATACGGACATTGTTACCGAGGAAGACTGACGGGGCCGATTCTAGCTTTTCTGAGGTCAAAAATTTCAATGGTGTCCCAGCTGCTCAGCTCTGAACACTGCAGCGGTGCACCAGGAAAGCAGCAGCAGTGGTGAGAACCATGTACAGTACGTTTTCATGCTTTCAGTACTAAATTGCTAAACATATTCAAAGACGAATTAAATATGTTGGGATCAAAATCAGATCTCTTTTACAAGCAACAATCTATGCACAATTCAATCTTGCATTCTTTCAATGCTTTTAATACTTTGCATATGTAATATCCGATATTTATAATTCCACCAACACTCTAGGTCTGCACCACCTGTCAGCATGCTCGATCCATCCTATCATCTTACATTCTTCAAATCTTACAATGGCCAACATTAGTGTTCAGAATTCCTTGCAGTATACAGTCGTGGCCAAAAGTTTTCAAACTGAAACAAATTTTTTGTTATCGCAGTTTACTGCTTCAGTGCTTTTGGATCTTTTAACATTTCATAAATGTTTGCAAAAAAACCTCAATATTTACTGAGTTGGTCCTTATTTTTCAAGACTTCTGCCCTTCCCCCTGGCTGCTGGATATCAGCTTCTGGGCCAAATCCTGACTGATGACCGCCCATTCTTGTCTCATCAGTGCTTGGAGTTTATTACATTTTCTGTGTTGTTGTTTTCTCATTTGCTTTTTGAGGATTGACCACAGATTCTCAATGGGATTGAGAGCTGCGTAATTTCCTGGCCATAGACCTAAAATTTAAAAGTTTTGCTCACCAAGCCGTTTATGCTTAAATGTTAGTAAGTACCACAAAATCATGTCTTCAACACATCTGTTAAAATAAAGATAGTTGGAATTAGTACACTTCCACCCAACACTATCTCTGACTCCAACTCCATGATTCGGAAAGCACCGACCTTGGAACGTCATGGTGTTGACTTCATAGTCATAGGGCCTGATTCATCGCTTTTCTTTTTTTACTTGTGGTTTTTGCTGACGCAACATGAATAAATCTAGATGGAGACAAATGCGTACACAATAGGGCAATACCATAGGTAGAAGAGGGGTTAATTGGTGGTAGCGCTATCTTGGAGGTGTTGTATAAAGATACATCTAAAAAAGTGCGGAAAAACGCTGCTGCTGCCCCATGGCTGTAGAAAAGCAATCCTGCAGATGTGTGTTAGACAGAGTAGAAAGTGTGAAGTTCGGCACTGTGGGAATGAAGGAGCTTTGGCATATAGAACAAGGTTTTTATCAATAGCCAATACATTTTGGCTCTGACATTCGTTTTTCTGACCTTGAAAAAGATGCCGATCCGACACCAAAACATGTTGATTATTACTGAAAACCTTGTTCTAAAAGCCAAGGCTCTTTCATTCCTGCAGAGCAGCCCGAAGAACGTGTCACTTTCTACTCTGGCAAATTCAATAATATAGAAATTGAAGCTATGGAGGTATTAAAGTGAAAGAACATAGGGTAAAACCCAAATGGGAGGGGACACTGAGATAATTGGTGGTGTTCACCAGGAATGGTTGTGTGAGACAGAACTACTGAACAAATGCAGAATTCCAGCTGCTACTGCACCATGGCCGGCATCTTTCTCAAGTGAAAAAAAACAAATGTGACATTTAGGTTTTTTTCATTTGAGAAAGATGCCGGTATGGCGTTGAAATGCATTCTGGCAATAAAAAATTTCGACTCCATTGTGTTACCAGTATTTTATTCCAGCAGCACAGCCTACTATGAATATGAACCCTGGTCAAATTCATCAACATGATACATTTCATTCATGAATTTTGCGCTAAACCAAAAATTGTCTTTTTTTCTGATCTTAACTGTTTTTGCAACATTGCAGTGATAAAAGTTGTACTTTTTTCAAAATGTCGCAAACATGTGCCAAAACAACTGGCATTCATAAAACCACTCAGAGAAGGGGGGTCGAGTAGTGTTGCGCCAAATTTTGTGACCTTTTGAAAAGTTGCATTTTATGAATCTTTCTTAAAGATCTGGAAAAGTCATGTTGATTTTTTTGCAAATCAAAAAGTCACAAAAGATGATGAATTGGACTTGTAGACTAAAAACATGAGTGGAATGAGGTAAATTGCTCCACTAGCAGACACAGAGAGAAAAGGGCCCCTGTACAATAATGGTATGAAGTCCAATAGCGCATCATAATGCATAATTCCACCTGCCTTGGGGGGCAAAATGGGCCCCCTTACATTTTGCACCAATGATATGTCCACCCCTGATTTGTTCCCGAATGACTAAAACTTGGCCATCAGGCGTAAAGTCTTCTTGGGAAAAGTTCAATACTATTTATTCTTACCATTGGAATCGTGCTTTAATAAAAGAGAATATGTTGCACTGATTTTGAGCATTGAGAGGCGTATATGTGTACTAACAACTGATTAATATGAAATAAAGTGCTATCGTCATTACAGTAGATCTCACCGTGACATGTCTATGGTAGGTGACTTACAAATTGAAGCAATTGAGCTGTGTCATTCTGTTCCTGGCAGTTGACATATCTGTGTAAGGCTGGTTTCACACTTGCATTTTGATCTGCAGCGTTTTAAAAAAAAACGCAGGTGGTGAAAAAACGCATGTAAACGCATGCAAACGCTGCGTTTTTTAGACGCATGCGTTTTTACATGCGTTTTAAAAAACGCAGCGTTTGACCGCGTTTACATGCGTTTTTTGCATGCGTTTGCGTTTTTTTTGCGCAAGAAGAGAAATTTCACAATAACAAAAACAAGATAACCAGACACCACCAATGGGACTACAGTGGGCGTATATGATGGGCTCTCTATATTTAGACCCTACGGCTACTTAAATTTTAACAGCTTGCTACTGTATCCTGTGTCATGATGGATCTTCGCATGGAGAGCTTTTATTTCAACCTGGATTTCAGCTTCAAGATGTTTCTGGCCTGTGCTTTTGCTTGGGAGCAAGACCGAAACCGCGAAAGATGGAGAAGGAGACAACGTAGGCGTTTTTGGAGGCATCCCATTATTGAATTGCGTGAGAGCCGTGGAGCCTATCACACGCTCTATGCCGAGCTGAATGCCAACCCGGAGAAATTCCAGGAGTACACGAGAATGTCGCAAGAATCGTTCCGGGATTTGTCTCGTGTCCAAGGAGCCATACGGCGACAGGACACCCAGCTCCGTAGAGCGATTCCACCCGAGGAACGTCTGCTGGTGACATTAAGGTACGTTCAAAATCTAAACCAATGACAGTCCAAATTTTTTATTCTGCCTTTTTTTGGGGGGTATTTTCCTCTTTTTTTTTTTTTTTTCAATTTTTAACCACACCATAAAAAGAGTAGATTGTAATGTTGTTTTTTGTTTGTGTTTTTCTTCTAGATTTCTTGCCACAGGGGAGAGTTTATCTTCCCTCCACTTCCAATACCGGCTTGGAATATCCACCCTGTCCGGAAAAGTTGTGGACACCTGTCGGGCATTATGGAATGTACTCCGTGAGGAGTTTATACCACTACCCACCACAGACATGTGGCGTGAAATTGCTGACAAATTCTGGAATGTGTGTGATTTCCCCAACTGTTTAGGAGCGGTGGATGGAAAGCACATCCGCATTATCAAACCTGCCAGAACCGGATCGGAGTTTTTCAACTACAAAAATATTTTTCTGTAGTGCTCATGGCAATAGCTGATGCGGACCGTCGCTTCATCGCCGTGGACATTGGAGCTTTTGGCCATGGCAACGATTCCCAGACTTTCAAGAGCTCGGATATGGGCCGGCGTGTGTATGGTAAAAATTTTAATTTTCCCCCTCCACAGCCTCTCCCCAACACTCAAGGCCCACCGCTGCCATTTGTTATGGATGGGGATCAGGCCTTCCAGATGTGTGAAAATCTCCTGAAGCCCTATTCCAGTCGTGACTTGGACCACACTAGAAGGATCTTCAACTACAGACTGACCAGGGCCCGAAGAACTGTAAAGTGTACCTTTGGCATTCTGGTTGCTAAATGGCGCATTCTTGCATCAGCCATAAATCTAAAAGTGGAAACAGTTGACGAGGTGGTCAAAGCCTGTGTGGTTCTGCACAATTACATAATTACTAAGGAACGACCCCACATTGAACTGGATGAACCAGTTGCACACCCTCTGCCTGATTTCCAGCATCACCCGCTGCGGTCAACTGCAGCCGTTGGTCTCATGTGGGACCAATTTGCTGCTTATTTTGATTCAGATATTGGACGGGTGTCATGGCAGGACAATGTTGTGTAAATGTCCTGTTGTATCTTTATCTGTACCAGTAATTTTCTACAATGAAAATAATGTTTCACATTAATAAACTTTAGTGTTGGTTGTGTTGACCGTGTCTCCTATCTTTTTCCTCTCCAAACCAAGGTTACCCAAAAATGTGCAGTAAACCATGTCATATCCCCCTTTTTTTTGCATATTCCACACTACGAATGTTAGTAGTGTGTATGTGCAAAATTTTGGTGCTGTAGCTTTTAAAATAAAGGGTTAAATCGCGGAAAAAATTGGCGTGGGGGGGCATCACCGCGACTGAAGGTAACTATAGGTCATTGACCTACATTTCCTTCATTCCCCGGGGTTTACAGGCACGAGCACAGCTGCATTAGCAGAGCTCCTGCCTGTAAAATATTTTAACCTCTTCAGATGGATTTACCTCGTGGGACATGACAGATCATCAGAAGGTATGTATATTGTTGGTTTATTATTTTTCCAAGCGAGGGTCTTCAGGTGGATTGAGAGAGCAATAAAATATTAAAACCACCGGTGTGTTTATTTCATTAAAATACTTTTTAATAATGTGTGTGTGTTTTTTTTAACCCTTTCATAAAATTGGATTAATAATGGATAGGGGTCATATTTGACGCCTCTCCATTATTAATCAGGCTTAATGTCACCTTACAATAGCAAGGTGGCATTAACCCTTTATTACCCCATATCCCACCGCTACACGGGAGTGGGAAGAGAGAGGCCAAGTGCCAGATTTGGCGCATCTTCCAGATGTGCCTTTTCTGGGGTGGCTGGGGGCAGATGTTTGTAGCCAGGGGGGGCCAATAACCATGGACCCTCTCTAGGCTATTAATATCTGCCCTCAGTCACTGGCTTTACCACTCTGGCGGAGAAAATTGCGCGGGAGCCCACACCAATTTTCTCCGCGATTTAACCCTTTATTTTAAAAGCTACAGCGCCAAAATTTTGCACATACACACTACTAACATTTGTAGTGTGGAATATGCAAAAAAAGGGGGATATGACATGGTTTACTGCACGTTTTTGGGTAATCTTGGTTTGGAGAGGAAAAAGATAGGAGACACGGTCAACACAACCAACACTAAAGTTTATTAATGTGAAACATTATTTTCATTGTAGAAAATTACTGGTACAGATAAAGATACAACAGGACAATTACACAACATTGTCCTGCCATGACACCCGTCCAATATCTGAATCAAAATAAGCAGCAAATTGGTCCCGCATGAGACCAACGGCTGCAGTTGACCGCAGCGGGTGATGCTGGAAATCAGGCAGAGGGTGTGCAACTGGTTCATCCAGTTCAATGTGGGGTCGTTCCTTAGTAATTATGTAATTGTGCAGAACCACACAGGCTTTGACCACCTCGTCAACTGTTTCCACTTTTAGATTTATGGCTGATGCAAGAATGCGCCATCTAGCAACCAGAATGCCAAAGGTACACTCTACAGTTCTTCGGGCCCTGGTCAGTCTGTAGTTGAAGATCCTTCTAGTGTGGTCCAAGTCACGACTGGAATAGGGCTTCAGGAGATTTTCACACATCTGGAAGGCCTCATCCCCAACCATAACAAATGGCAGCAGTGGGCCTTGAGTGTTGGGAAGAGGCTGTGGAGGGGGAAAATTAAAATTTTTACCATACACACGCCGGCCCATATCCGAGCTCTTGAAAGTCTGGGAATCGTTGCCATGGCCAAAAGCTCCAATGTCCACGGCGATGAAGCGACAGTCCGCATCAGCTATTGCCATGAGCACTACAGAAAAATATTTTTGTAGTTGAAAAACTCCGATCCGGTTCTGGCAGGTTTGATAATGCAGATGTGCTTTCCATCCACTGCTCCTAAACAGTTGGGGAAATCACACACATTCCAGAATTTGTCAGCAATTTCACGCCACATGTCCGTGGTGGGTAGTGGTATAAACTCCTCACGGAGTACATTCCATAATGCCCGACAGGTGTCCACAACTATTCCGGACAGGGTGGATATTCCAAGCCGGTATTGGAAGTGGAGGGAAGATAAACTCTCCCCTGTGGCAAGAAATCTAGAAGAAAAACACAAACAAAAAACAACATTACAATCTACTCTTTTTATGGTGTGGTTAAAAAAAAAAAAAAGGCAGAATAAAAAATTCGGACTGTCATTGGTTTAGATTTTGAACGTACCTTAATGTCACCAGCAGACGTTCCTCGGGTGGAATCGCTCTACAGAGCTGGGTGTCCTGTCGCCGTATGGCTCCTTGGACACGAGACAGCAAATCCCGGAACGATTCTTGCGACATTCTCGTGTACTCCTGGAATTTCTCCGGGTTGGCATTCAGCTCGGCATAGAGCTTGTGATAGGCTCCACGGCTCTCACGCAATTCAATAATGGGGTGCCTCCAAAAACGCCTACGTTGTCTCCTTCTCCATCTTTCGCGGTTTCGGTCTTGCTCCCAAGCAAAAGCACAGGCCAAAAACATCTTGAAGCTGAAATCCAGGTTGAAATAAAAGCTCTCCATGCGAAGATCCATCATGACACAGGATACAGTAGCAAGCTGTTAAAATGTAAGTAGCCGTAGGGTCTAAATATAGAGAGCCCATCATATACGCCCACTGTAGTCCCATTGGTGGTGTCTGGTTATCTTGTTTTTGTTATTGTGAAATTTCTCTTCTTGTGCAAAAAAAAGCAAACGCATGCAAAAAACGCATGTAAACGCGGTCAAACGCTGCGTTTTTTAAAACGCATGTAAAAACGCATGTGTCTAAAAAACGCAGCGTTTGCATGCATTTACATGCGTTTTTTCACCACCTGCGTTTTTTTTAAAAACGCTGCAGATCAAAACGCAAGTGTGAAACCAGCCTTAGAGGGTAAGATCTCCACAAGTGGCCATTTCTGTGTGATAATATTGTGTTAGCGTACTCAGGAAATTTCCACCACAGTTGTTGGATTTGATTGCAGGGTCGAGTGGTATTTTTACTGTAAGAACACTGTGCTGTGGGTTCTCTGCCTGGTCGGGAAGTGACGCAAGGATCTCCGGACAAGTTACTTTTCAGAGAGGAAACTCCGTTAACTATGTGTGTTACCCAAGGTCTGCATAGTGCAGCCCAGAGTTAGATCGCCTTCTCATTGCACACAGTAGTGTTAAAGGAAGTGCGCACGACAGGTCTCGGAGAGTTCACATGACAATGGCGGAAGGGTGTCCTTATTCCCTAGTCTGACCGCTGTCCCTGACCTGATCTGGAAGAGTGCATGTGTAATGCAGCCACTTCAGCTTTCCTGCACCAAGTCTACAGCTTTCTTTATGAAAGGCGCAATTTGATTAAATTATTCAGAACTGCTTAGTCTTTGAACTATCTTTTTTGACAGATGGGTCTCCTAAATAAAAGGTGCTCACATGGTTTCTCACTACTGGAACCCTGCAATTATATGTAATCTGGAAAGGATATATTATACAGTACAGGCACATGGAGTGGCGGGTGCGTGACCCCAAGAATGCCATTTGCATACTCCCAGCCACATTCTAACTAGACGTGTGTGGCCTACAAGTGAATTGAGTGAGGCTGCGCCCGTCTAGTCAAAATTTGGCCGGGAGTATGCATATCATATATTTAAAGCCAGCGTTAGGGGCAGGCAGACCAGGCATCTGCTTAGAGACCCCGTTTCCCCATGAGTCCCCAGCCAGTGGCGTGCAGCTAGTAGCGCCAGACCATGCAACTGCTATGGGGCCAATGAGTCAGGGGGGCCCGGTGCCAGCGCCGCCCTTTTCAACTGTATTAGTATCATATATGCCAATACAGTTTAAAGCAATGATGGATGAGACAGTGTCAGATGATGCTCCCTCCCCCATCATTCCCCTTGCTGTTGATGCAGCGGGTGTGCAATGATGTCACTTCATCGCGCACCATGCCGCCAGTGGAGCTGCTGAGACGCTTTGCAGAGACCAGACAGTGGGAGGATAAGGAGGAGAGGTGAGTATTGTATTTTTGTTACATATATATCAGTAAGTACGTTGTGGTCAAAATATTTCATGACTATGGGGACTGCATTCTATGGGATTCCTGCATTATACTCTATGGGGTGGCTGCATTATACTCTATAAGGCTGCATTGTACTCTATGAGGGGGCTGCATTGCACTCTATGGGGAGTGTATTTTACTGTATGGAAGACAATGGGGAGTTTATTATACTATATAGAGGACTATTGGAAGTGTATAATACTACATGAAGGACTATTCGGATTGTATTATACTATATGGAGGACTATGTGGCACATCATACTATATGGAGGACTATGGGGTACATTGTACTATATAGAGGACTATAGGATGCATTATACTATGTGGAGGACTATGGGGTATATTATACGATATAGAGGACTATGAGTGCATTATACCTATGTGGACTATGGGGTGTATTATACTAAAGAATCAAAATGCTGCATATTCGAATGATTGGATTGTTTAAGCTGGAACAAAAACATTCTTCTCAGCAGCATATCACCTGGTAAAAACTGCAGATATGCTGCTGATAACATGATACTGTATGGGGACAGATTGATCTACTAGTGATTGTATTTGTCTATACTTGCCCCTTTTCACATGTAAAGCGCCATGGAATAAATGGCGCTATAAAATTTTTTAATAATAATAATAAATAATAATTGTTCTGTCCCCATCATTGCTCCTCAGCCGGTGTTAAGAGTCCCGGGAACAAGCATCAAATGACTTCAAATATTATCGATCACACTAGTTTAGCGGCCTGAACTGAGCAAATGTAAATGCAACCAAAATGTTTGTGTGATGGTGCAATATGTGAGCATTTGGGGCCCCACTTTGCCTAAAACCAGCCCTGCATATACTTGGGGTCACATGACCGCTTAGTCTCACCACTGGCATTGGAGATTCCTGACAGTGCACAGTGAACACGATGTGAAGATTCACAAGACTGCAGTCACATAAAGTGACTGCAGACCTTTGTGATAAGCTCACTGGTGTGTCAGAGGCTGCAGACCTTCGCTCAGCTCTGACTGCAGAACGTCTCAGCAATTTGCTCTGTAGACTTCTCCCTGGGCCTTCTGACTCTAGGACTCAGTGGCAACCTTCCCCCGGCTCTAGTTGACACACCTGGATCAGGGTGTTTATAACGTCCAGCTTGCTGCTGGAAGTTGCGGGTGTTATTGCTATTTCCATTTCCCTGTTGAGGCTTGGAGCTATATCAGTCGGCTATCTTCCTCTCTGGTGCTTGGAGGACATCCGTGTTTCTCTGAGTCTACTCAAGCTAAGTGTTTCCCTTGTTCGTTTATCTCATCTGTCTTTAGTTGTAGTGGGGATTGACTAGGAACATCCTGTCCTTCCCGATGCAGGGTTTATTGCCAGGGTCAGGCAGGGATTAGGTATCATACCCGACAATAGGTGCAGAACCTATATGGGGACGATAGGGCAGACAGAGTGACGTTAGATCTGCCTAGGGGTCTTTACTCCCCCCTTTCCTAGTGTTTGGTTCCCTTTCTCTTATCCCTTCGTGTTGCACTTAGCCATTGCTACACGTTGTGGGACATAAACCTGGACATACACTTTAAAATTTTTAAACAAAGCTTGATTTTCTTTGTTACTAGCTGTCTTTTTGCTTGGTCTACCTTTGTGAATTTTATACATGCACTTAAAGAAGCACTCCCATCAAAGTTTTTATCCTCTTAATATATTGCAATCATCATATTATATAGCACTGTGTGTTACACTCGCTCCCAGACTGTTTAGCGTGAGCATGGATCATGGCCCCACTGTGCCACAGACCAGCCTTACCTAGAGGCTGATATACTGGCAGGCAGGTGTTGGCGGACACGGCTGATATACAGGCTGATGTAGGAGCCAGTTCCGACAGGAGGGACAGGAACAGTTTCAGGAAGGACTGGGTCACAGGCAGGTATGCCTGGAACACAGAACGGTTAGGCTGGACAGACAAGGAAATGAAGATGTGGACAGGCAGGAAACTGCAGATGAGGACAGGCAGGAAACCACAGATGCGAACAGGCAGGAAACCGCAGATGTGAACAGGCAGGAAACTACAGATGTTGTCAAGCAAGATAAAGCAGATGCGGACAAGTCCAGAAACAGGAAAGATCAGATACAGGTACAGCTTCAGGGTTCTGGTCTTGGAATTCAGACCCAGGGAAATAGGTACAGGCAAGACCAGAAACAGGGCAGGACCTGGCAACTCAGTAGTTGCACACACACTGAAAGAGAATGTTGCTCAGGCACCTTCCAACAGGTGGAGGTGCCTTAAGTACCAAGTGCCTCTCCGTAATAGGCTGGGGACACATTAGGAGCACATACACTCTTTTAAAGAATCAGGAAGTTCCCCGCGTGTGCCCTTAGCATGCAGCAAGCAGAGGATCAGGAGCTCACTACACAGAGCAAGAAGAGAACAAGACGCTCACTGCACAGCCTGGGATGGTGAATACGTCGGTGTCCCAGCATGTTGGGAATGGGATGGGAAGCCATGTAGGGATGTAGGCAGTGGTGTTACACTGTGTACTTTCAATTGCTCATTTTCTCTTTCTGCTCAGTAAATTCACCTCTTTTCTCTGCTCTATATAGAAACAGGAAGTCTCTTTTCCCTGCATGAATCATCCTCCTCTTCCCCTCCTGACCCAGCTGCTCCCTCCTCCCCCTGCCAGGGACGTTTGCAGTGACTTATGACTCATACAGGAAAAATGTACTTTCTGTTTCTACACAGAGCATAGAAGGATTCAGATAGTTATTTTTAATCATGTGATGTCATTATGCAAAAAAGAAGAATTGTGTAGAAGAGCAAAGTGAGCAATTAAAAGCATACAATGTTATATATTAATGTGACTGCAATATATTAAGAGGATAAAAAATGTGAAAGGAGTGTTTCTTTAAAGGGAATCTGTCAGCTGTTTCATTCTGCCCAAACCACGAGCAGCATGAATCAGTCTGGTGATTGTAGCCAAGTGTATTTTTCCCGGTATTTCAGAGAAAAATATAGCTTAGAGCTTCTCCCGTCGCTCTAGGGGATTGAAAGATCTGTTCCATGTGGGTACATAAGGAGTGACCTGTCAATCACCTGCAGAAGCACTGGGAAGGTTCTTTAAACTATAATTCTCTCTAAAACACTGGATCTTTTCAGAGAGGAAGAGGACTTGAATGCTGACCCTTTAATGAGCCTTGCCACATGACTTAGGATAAAAAGCCGAACAAGAAACTGAGGCAGCTGAGGACTGATGTTCTTAGTCTGGAAGGGGGCCAATATCCATGACTCCTTCCTAGACTATTAATATCAGCCCGCATCTTTCTGCCTAGCCTTTGCTTGTTATTAATTACAGGGGGGACTCCACATAATTGTTTTGGGGATTCACCCCTTGTTAGTAACCAGTAACGGCTAAGTAGACAGCTGTGAGCTGATATTAATTACCTGGGAAGTTCTATGTTTACTACCCCCTTCCCAGACTGTAAACATCAGCCCCCAGCTGTTGGCTTTCTCTCAGCTGGTTAAGACAAATTAGGTAACCCAATTCATTTTTTTCTTTTATTTGTTATCTAAATACATATACAGTAAGGTAGCACGCACGAGAATGATTATATATGTCAATGAAATCTATTAATATATCTATTCCATATCTATTTGTCTATTTATCTGTCTATAGATAGCTCTATCTAAGATTGTTTTATTAGTTAGTAAACTAGCTTGAAATGACTGAGAATTGCTGTATGTAAAAGCTGATGTTAAAATCGCATTGGATACGCTGCGCATGTCATACAGATGTCATACGGATGCTGGGTGAGGAAAATCGCATTGTATTCGCATGACACGTGTCCTACTTTTCAGGAACAACATCATAATTATTTTATTTACGCTGATGAGTGTGAGCCATAAAACTGAATGTTTTTTGCATACAAGAAAATGATATATGAATGATGCCTAATGGTAAAATATAGATCTATGTGACAGCTTGGAGAAGCCGCTGCAGAAAGCAGGAAAGTTGTGCCTTATTCCTTAATATTTTATTGCCACTTTTGTAATACTTTCTAACAAGAAATACTAAAAAATACTGAATACGAATACAATGCACTAATACGAATAAAAGTAAGATGTATAATGAATATCCAGGTAATATCTGAATAACTAGTATAGTAAAGATTGGTCTCCCAAATCTCCTTGGAGTACTGTGATATAAAGATATCCCATCCAAGGGTTTTCTTCACTCATTGCCTTTAAATGAAACAGAAGGATTAGTGATGATCAGTGTAAAGGGGAATTCACAGTATTTCTAGTTTCTCCTTGAGGTCTCTAGTGCCATCTAGTGTTAATAGTTCGTAAATACTTTTATGCCCCAAAATGACAAAAGTATTGTAGGATACCTTTCCTCGTTCTCAAAATAATTCACAACGTCAGAGAGGAATTTCCCCCGAACAGTCATCGGACCGGCACGACATAGGCACCTTGGACATCATTTACACAGTATCTCTGTGAAATCAGCTAATGAATTGGAACAGAAGAAGAATTTCGGTGACTGACAAAGTTCCCTCTGATATTATTTAAATTTCCGAATGCAGAAATAATCTCGCAGATTGTGTGTTTAGGCATCTACCTTTTTGTGCTGGAAATTCTTAAGCTTTATCCATACATGTGTAGCCATTGCATGATTGCGAAAAAAAAGTGACTTTTTTTGATGCATGTGACGTTCCGAGTTTAATTGGTCTGTCCGCTTTTCATCAGTTTCAATCCTAATAACAAAATTAAGCTGAAGGGGCACAACAGGTCTGTGTGAAAATGGACCGCATGCGGATGACATCCATTTCTTACCCGCTTATCTGTAGGACCAATTCACTTGTACCGATGAGTTTGGTCTGCATTTCCGACCACAGCAGGACATGTCTCTGTGGAGCGCCCCCAGGGGCCGTGGGGTACTCGGTACCGGGTCCGGACAGCTCAAACGGGGATGTCACGGTGGCTGACCCGGTCCGTGGCCCTGGGACGTCCGTATAAAAGGGAAAGTTCTTTAAAGGGATAAAGTTTATGTTCGCGACGCCACCTGTGGTATTCGGTCAGGGTGACCGACGCTGCTTTAAGGGGTCCACTGGGGTGATGTTATGGCAGCTAGATGGTATACCTTCCCATAGGTGAAGTATAGCCCCAGGGCTTCCTAGTGTGTAGGTGGTGGATGGTGTGAGGCACAGGGAAGAACGAGGACACAAGGTTGCAGTCTCTTTACCTTTACTGAAGACTTCAGCATCAACAGTCCAGGGCAGCGGATCACGGGGTAGGCAGAGTCCGGCCGGTTTGAAGGCAAATCCAGAGTCCCCTTATCCAGGTGGAAATCAATAGCCTTCCCTTGCGCTGCAGTGGTGTAGTCCTTTACTGCCTATGGCTTCTCATAAGGGTCTCACAGATGTGGTGTTTGCGCCTCAGAAGGAGGCAGCCTGTTCGGGGCTGGTCCCCTTCTGGTATCCTCTTTTTTGCTTTGCCTTCCTTCACGCTCGCTGCAATACAATTCTGCCTTCAAAATGTCTCTTTCTGGGAGCTGCAGCTCAGAGGGCAAGCACAGCTCCATGGACCCTCTGTCCTCCTCAGAAGGATGTCTGGAACTAACTAACTTTCCCTACAGACTACCATATATATATATATATATATATATATATATATATATATATATATATATATATAGATCTCCCCCAGGCGCAGGGCAGTGGGGTACTCGGTACCGGGTCCCTTCTATCTCGGTTCTGGGGATGTCACGGTGGCCCGACCCGGTCCGTGGCCCTGCTAAGGGGCGTCCAACTAAAGGGGTGATGAGTTTGTCAGTTTTGCAGGTGGAAATCAGTAGCTTTCCTACTTGCGCCTGTGTGTTGTAGTACCTCCCTGCTGAGCACCACGGGATAGTCCTCACAACTGTCGTGTATGTTTCTGATATTCTCTTTCTACGTCCCCCAGATGATATGGATAAGACGACCCGTATGACGGGGTAGGCCTTGAGCTATTTTATAGGGACCCTAGAGACGCCCCTCTCCCACAATTTGCCTCCGTTGTCTTCATTAGGTTAAAGGTTGGACAGCCAACTTGGAATTAACTGCCCTGTTGTAGTTTGAAGTAATGCGTAGAGCCTATTACTCCCTCGGTGTTCCGGCCACCGGCTACGCGCCTCAGAAGGATGTTGCCAATCTTAAGGCAGAACTCCTCCCGGTATTATCTCCTTGTGCTGTGATCTCGTTTCTCACTTCTCCACAATATACTCCGCTTCTTGTCCTTTCTTAGGATGCTGCCGCAATGAGGTGCAGGCGCAGCTCCGTAACGTTCTATCTCTTGCTTAGTCTCTGCCATGATCCCACCCCTGACAGGGACCTCTGTCTGCAGCTCAGATGTTTCTCCTTCTCTCCCTGTCTGCCTGACAGGTCTTTCCTGGGTCTCACCCAGTAGCGTTCTCCGACTAACTTCCTATCCAACCCCCAGTTTTACCAGAGTGTGAGGAGTGGCCTAATAGATAGAACCCTTTGCTCCCCCCTGGTGGTTGGAGTGTGAAGTGTAGTGTGTGACTGTGATACCTGGTCAGGTGAACTCCTTTAGTGCCATCAGACGTACCATCACTCCCCCTAGTGGAAGAGCGACAATACTGCAATGACCAGGACTCTGGGGCGCTGCACTCCCCCCCATTAAATCCAGTACTCCCGGACTGGGAAAAGAAGAACAACAATACATGTTAGTAAAAGACATACAAAATTTTTGGAATGCTATAAACAAGTACATTTAACAGTGCTTCCCTTTATGGGAGGTGAGAACACTTGAGCGTTGCAAACAAAAACATATTTACAGTGTGCTTAAGATTTTAAATAACACTTATTAATTAACTAGCTATAAATAACTGTTATTACCCAGCCGGGCATACTATCTACTAAGTGCAAGTGCAAAACAGTAACTCTCCTTTAAGGGCGTATACCCACTAAAGGCATGCTATAAAACTCGCAAGTACAAATTAACATTTTCTTTATTTTTCTCTTTTACTTTCACATATGCAGGACTATCTGTCTACCCCTACGGGCCTACCGCATCTTTCCTCAGCTTTTCTCTCATGAAACTCTAATAATTACTTTAACTTCAATTTTATTCAAGAACATTATAAGACATTTCTATTTCTAGTTACATACTATCACTATGTAAAACATTATTACTACTTAACTTTCTTAAGGCAACATTATCATATTTAGGCTAAGTGCAACAATTGAACATCCCCTTTAAGGGGAAACCAAGTCTCTTCTGAGGTAGTGCAAACCATCAATTTCCAAGTCAGTTCAAAGTAAGAACTTTCACGCTGTAATCAGGAACAGTCTCTTCAAAAAGCTCTTCTTTTTGTAAAACCAGTAGGGAGCACCTTTAAGAAGGTGCAAACTATGTACAGCAACAGTTTGTGAATCATTCACCATCCATGATTCGGCAGTCTTTGATAAACGTATAAAACCCTAGACGGGTTTAAAGCAGCAAAAACATGGAAACAAACAGTTAACTATTTACATATCAGGTTTCCGAGGTTTATTCTTGTTCTGGTGGCCGTAGCTCCGCAGGTAGCAATGGGCGAGGCCATCCGCCCGGATACCTGCGGCTACCAGGTGCCACATAAGGAGCTCCCTCACTCCAGACAGGGTTCTGGGTCCCCACAGTTTTCTGTTCTGAGATGGCTGGGGCACTAGCCATCGCTGAGGCCAACTCTTTAGCCACTACAGTGGTAGTAGTGGCGACGGTACAGGTCGTGGTTCTGATGATGGTACACGTCGGAGTAACAACGGTAGTCATTGTAGTAGCAGTAGCCTGGCCACGAGGTGGCACCACTGCTACGGGAGACAATTTTACTGGCGCTTTGGTTGGTGGTGCTACAAGGTCTTGCTTTTTGTGCACGTTCAGGGCAAACCAGCCCCTTTCCCCAAAGTGCCTGGTATAGGTGACTATGTCCCCCGGGTAAAGATCTCGATCTGGGTGGCCTTCTCTGAGGTGGGACTCCACATCTCTCTGATTTACGAAGACCTCAGCATACAGGCCTGGCTCTTTAATGAAGCCCCAACCTCCACGGAGTCTAAAGGCGATGACGGTGCCTTGCCCACACGGGGCCTGGTGGATGTTGCGGTCCTTTCGGGCTTGGGCCTTGACCGCTAGTGTTATGACCCCAATGGCGAGGGTCTCAGAGGAACGTGGAAGTCTGCAGAATACAAAAATCCAGCTCATAGGGCAGTGGTAACTGGGTTGACCATATATCTACTCCTAACGCCAACACTAGAAGTAGCCGGGGATCATTCCTACGTTGATTCTAGATGACACGCGCCAGCCGGAGAATCTAGCTACCCCTAGTAGAGGAAAACAAAGACCTTTCTTGCCTCCAGAGAAGGGGACCCCAAAGCTGGATAGAAGCCCCCCACAAATAATGACGGTGAGGTAAGAGGAAATGACAAACACAGAAATGAACCAGGTTTAGCACAGAGAGGCCCGCTTACTGATAGCAGAATAAAGAAAGGTAACCGTCTAACGGTCCGGGGGGAGAACACCAGCCCCCTAGAGCTTCCAGCAAAGGTCAGGATATAGATTTGGAACAAGCTGGACAAAAATACAAAACCAAAACAAATAGCAAAAAGCAAAGGGCAGACTTAGCTGATATAACTGGAACCAGGATCAGTAGACAAGAGCACAGCAGACTAGCTCTGATAACTACGTTGCCAGGCATTGAACTGAAGGTCCAGGGAGCTTATATAGCAACACCCCTAACTAACGACCCAGATGCGGATAAAAGGAATGACAGAAAAACCAGAGTCAAAAAACTAGTAACCACTAGAGGGAGCAAAAAGCAAATTCACAACAGTACCCCCCCCTTAGTGAGGGGTCACCGAACCCTCACCACGACCACCAGGGCGATCAGGATGAGCGGCATGAAAGGCACGAACCAAATCGGCCGCATGAACATCAGAGGCGACCACCCAGGAATTATCCTCCTGACCATAGCCCTTCCACTTGACCAGGTACTGAAGCCTCCGCCTGGAGAGGCGAGAATCCAAGATCTTCTCCACCACGTACTCCAACTCGCCCTCAACCAACACCGGAGCAGGAGGCTCAGCAGAAGGAACTACAGGCACAATGTACCGCCGCAACAAGGACCTATGAAATACATTGTGAATAGCAAACGACACAGGAAGATCCAGACGAAAAGATACAGGATTAAGGATTTCCAATATCTTGTAAGGCCCAATAAAACGAGGTTTAAATTTGGGAGAGGAGACCTTCATAGGAACAAAACGGGAAGAAAGCCATACCAAATCCCCAACGCGTAGTCGGGGACCCACACCGCGGCGGCGGTTGGCAAAGCGCTGAGCCTTCTCCTGTGACAACTTCAAGTTGTCCACCACATGATTCCAGATCTGCTGCAACCTATCCACCACAGAATCCACCCCAGGACAGTCAGAAGGCTCCACATGACCCGAAGAAAAGCGAGGATGGAAACCAGAGTTGCAGAAAAAAGGCGAAACCAAGGTGGCGGAACTAGCCCGATTATTAAGGGCAAACTCAGCCAACGGCAAGAATGTCACCCAATCGTCCTGATCAGCAGAGACAAAACACCTCAAATAAGCCTCCAAAGTCTGATTGGTTCGCTCCGTCTGTCCATTAGTCTGAGGATGGAAAGCAGACGAAAACGACAAATCAATGCCCATCCTACTACAAAAGGATCGCCAGAACCTGGAAACGAACTGGGATCCTCTGTCTGACACAATATTCTCAGGGATGCCGTGCAAACGAACCACGTTCTGGAAAAACACAGGAACCAGATCGGAAGAGGAAGGCAGCTTAGGCAAAGGAACCAAATGGACCATCTTGGAGAAGCGATCACATATCACCCAGATAACGGACATGCCCTGAGATAGCGGAAGATCAGAAATGAAATCCATGGAGATATGTGTCCAAGGTCTCTTCGGGACAGGCAAGGGCAAGAGCAAACCGCTGGCACGAGAACAGCAAGGCTTAGCTCGAGCACAAGTCCCACAGGACTGCACAAATGACCGCACATCCCTTGACAAGGAAGGCCACCAAAAGGACCTGGCCACCAGATCTCTGGTGCCAAAAATTCCCGGGTGACCTGCCAACACCGAGGAATGAACCTCGGAAATGACTCTGCTGGTCCACTTATCCGGGACAAACAGTCTGTCAGGTGGACAAGACTCAGGCCTATCAGCCTGAAATCTCTGCAACACACGTCGCAGATCCGGAGAAATAGCTGACAAGATAACTCCATCTTTAAGAATACCAACAGGATCAGCGACTCCAGGAGCATCAGGCACAAAGCTCCTAGAAAGAGCATCGGCCTTCACATTCTTTGAACCTGGTAAATACGAGACAACAAAATCAAAGCGGGAGAAAAACAATGACCAGCGGGCCTGTCTCGGATTAAGGCGTTTAGCAGACTCGAGATACATCAGATTTTTGTGATCAGTCAAGACCACCACACGATGCTTAGCACCCTCGAGCCAATGACGCCACTCCTCAAATGCCCATTTCATGGCCAACAACTCCCGATTGCCCACATCATAATTTCGCTCGGCAGGCGAAAACTTCCTAGAGAAAAAGGCACAAGGTTTCATAACAGAGCAACCAGGGCCTCTCTGCGACAAAACGGCCCCTGCCCCAATCTCCGAAGCATCCACCTCAACCTGAAAGGGAAGTGAGACGTCAGGCTGGCACAAAACAGGCGCCGAAGTAAACCGGCGTTTCAACTCCTGGAAAGCCTCCACGGCAGCAGGAGCCCAGTTAGCTACATCGGAGCCCTTCTTGGTCATATCCGTCAAAGGTTTCACAATGCTAGAAAAATTAGCGATAAAACGACGGTAGAAGTTAGCGAAGCCCAAGAACTTCTGAAGACTCTTAACTGACGAGGGCTGAGTCCAATCAAGAATAGCTCGGACCTTGACTGGGTCCATCTCCACAGCAGAAGGGGAAAAAATGAACCCCAAAAAGGGAACCTTCTGTACACCAAAGAGACACTTTGAGCCCTTGACAAACAAAGAATTTTCACGCAAAATTTTAAAGACCAACCTGACCTGCTCCACATGCGAATCCCAATTATCAGAAAAAACCAAAATATCGTCCAGATAAACAATCAAAAATTTATCCAGATACTTCCGGAAAATGTCATGCATAAAGGACTGAAAAACTGAAGGCGCATTGGAGAGCCCAAAAGGCATCACCAAGTACTCAAAATGACCTTCGGGCGTATTGAATGCGGTTTTCCATTCATCACCTTGCTTAATGCGCACAAGGTTGTACGCACCACGAAGGTCTATCTTGGTGAACCACTTGGCACCCTTAATCCGGGCAAACAAGTCAGACAACAGCGGTAAAGGATACTGAAATTTGACAGTGATCTTATTTAAAAGCCGATAATCAATACAAGGTCTCAAAGATCCGTCCTTTTTTGCCACAAAAAAGAATCCCGCACCAAGAGGGGAAGAAGACGGACGAATATGTCCTTTCTCCAGAGACTCCTTGATATATGAACGCATAGCGGTATGTTCAGGTACCGACAGATTAAACAGTCTTCCCTTAGGAAATTTACTGCCTGGGATCAAATCTATAGCACAGTCACAGTCCCTATGAGGAGGCAGTGCACTGGACTCAGACTCACTGAAGACATCCTGATAATCAGACAAATACTCCGGAACTTCCGAAGGCGTAGAAGAAGCAATAGACACAGGCAGGGAATCCCCATGAATACCACGACAGCCCCAACTTGAGACTGACATAGCCTTCCAGTCCAGGACTGGATTATGGGTCTGTAACCATGGCAGCCCTAAAACAACCAAATCATGCATTTTATGTAAAACCAGGAAACGTATCACCTCGCGGTGTTCAGGAGTCATGCACATGGTAACCTGTGTCCAATACTGCGGTTTATTTGCTGCCAATGGTGTAGCATCAATACCCCTAAGAGGAATAGGATTTTCTAATGGTTCAAGAGTAAAACCACAGCGCTTAGCAAATGAGAGAACCATGAGACTCAGGGCAGCACCTGAATCTACAAACGCCATGACAGGATAAGATGACAGTGAGCAAATCAAAGTTACAGACAGAATAAATTTAGGTTGCAAATTACCAACGGTGACAGGACTAACAACCTTAGCTATACGTTTAGAGCATGCTGAGATAACATGTGTAGAATCACCACAGTAGTAGCACAAGCCATTCCGGCGTCTATGAATTTTCCGCTCATTTCTAGTCAGGATTCTATCACATTGCATTAAATCAGGTGTCTGTTCAGACAACACCATGAGGGGATTTGCGGTTTTTCTATCACATTGCACCGAATTAGGTGTCTGTTCAGACAACACCATGAGGGAATTTGCGGTTTTGCGCTCCCGCAACCGCCGGTCAATTTGAATAGCCAGTGCCATAGTATCATTCAGACCTGTGGGAATGGGAAAACCCACCATAACATTCTTAATGGCTTCAGAAAGGCCATTTCTAAAATTAGCGGCCAGTGCACACTCGTTCCAATGTGTCAGCACAGACCATTTCCGAAATTTTTGGCAATACACTTCAGCCTCGTCCTGCCCCTGAGACATAGCCAGCAAGGCCTTTTCTGCCTGAATCTCAAGATTGGGTTCCTCATAAAGTAAACCGAGCGCCAGAAAAAACGCATCAAGATCAGCCAATGCCGGATCTCCTGGCGCCAGCGAAAAAGCCCAATCCTGAGGGTCGCCCCGTAAGAACGAAATAACAATTTTTACTTGCTGAGCAGAATCTCCAGATGAACAGGGTCTCAGGGACAAAAACAATTTACAATTATTCACGAAATTCCTAAACTTAAACCTGTCTCCGGAAAACAGTTCAGGAATCGGTATTTTAGGTTCTGACCTAGGATTTCTGATAACATAGTCTTGTATGCCCTGCACACGAGTAGCCAGCTGGTCCACACTTGTAATCAAGGTCTGGACATTCATGTCTGCAGCAAGCATAGCCACTCTGAGGTAAAGGGGAAGAAGAAAAAAAAAAAAAAACTCAGAATCTTCTTTCTTATAATCCCTCTTCTGCAATGCATTAAACATTTAATACTGGCCTGGCAAACTGTTATGACCCCAATGGCGAGGGTCTCAGAGGAACGTGGAAGTCTGCAGAATACAAAAATCCAGCTCATAGGGCAGTGGTAACTGGGTTGACCATATATCTACTCCTAACGCCAACACTAGAAGTAGCCGGGGATCATTCCTACGTTGATTCTAGATGACACGCGCCAGCCGGAGAATCTAGCTACCCCTAGTAGAGGAAAACAAAGACCTTTCTTGCCTCCAGAGAAGGGGACCCCAAAGCTGGATAGAAGCCCCCCACAAATAATGACGGTGAGGTAAGAGGAAATGACAAACACAGAAATGAACCAGGTTTAGCACAGAGAGGCCCGCTTACTGATAGCAGAATAAAGAAAGGTAACTTATATGGTCAACAAAAACCCTATCAAAATCCACACTGGAAATTCAAGAACCCCCGAACCGTCTAACGGTCCGGGGGGAGAACACCAGCCCCCTAGAGCTTCCAGCAAAGGTCAGGATATAGATTTGGAACAAGCTGGACAAAAATACAAAACCAAAACAAATAGCAAAAAGCAAAAGGCAGACTTAGCTGATATAACGGGAACCAGGATCAGTAGACAAGAGCACAGCAGACTAGCTCTGATAACTACGTTGCCAGGCATTGAACTGAAGGTCCAGGGAGCTTATATAGCAACACCCCTAACTAACGACCCAGGTGCGGATAAAAGGAATGACAGAAAAACCAGAGTCAAAAAACTAGTAACCACTAGAGGGAGCAAAAAGCAAATTCACAACACGCTAGGTCCCGCTGGTGATGAGCCTCGCGTTGGGCCTGGTATTTCTCATCCGCCTCCTTCCACTGTTGGTCAAGCTGGGCCTGGTAATCTTCCCAGCTTAGGGCTTCCACCACCTCCCCTTCATGCGACTCCACCCCGGGGAACCCCATGAAGTCTGACCCGGGGTTCACCCAGCGGTATACAGTCCGCTCCGCATAAATCTCGCCCGGCAAGGTGGTTGGTGCAATCGGGGCCTTTAGGAACTGCTCCATACCCGTGGCCTGGTCCCAGGGTTCAAGGCGCTGGAGTCTATGGGTCCCGCGGGGAGGCGGCGCTGCGACAGGACCTATCAACAAGTCCTCCGTCACTGGGGCAGGGTCGGCGTGCTTACCGGCCGGAGCGGCGTCCTGCAGGTCGGCTGGTTCGACTGGCGGCGACATCTGCGGTGGAGTTGGCAGCAGCTCTGGCAGCGGTGCAGGAAGCGATGTCGGTGGCGAAAGGTCTTCTGTAGGCGCCACCTGGTAAGGGGCCTTGGTCTTCACCTGCAGCTGCAGGAGCTGATCTATCAGCTCCTCCATCCCAATCTGCAGGGAGTCAGCATCGGCGGTGAAGGCTTGGCTGTGGTGCCCTTCCGGGTAGTTGGGGGAGTCCTCTGCTCCGACCCCACACTCTGGTCCTGGGTGGCTGGCCATGGCATCCTCCACGTGGCTGACTTCTTCTTCCTGGCCCTTTTCCTGCTCTCTTCTTCGTGGGCGGTTCCGTTTTCGTTGTCTCCGCCCTCCATTGAGAATCAGGAGGCGGATCTCGGCTGCTGACGGACACATCCTCAAGGTACAGAAATATTTAGACTGGGCGGCCATTGTTCTTCGCGCTTCTTAGTTTGTTCACGCCCACAACTCCACACCCTTCTTCTTCTCCTGCGCTCCTTGTGGCGCTGTAATGGCGGCGGTTTTGTTGGGAATTTTTGGCGGCAAGTGGCAATACACAGTCTTTGCAATAAATCACAGTTCAAGCACACAATTCATACACAGTTCCAAGGCACACATGACCTGATTTTCAGGCTTAAGTAGATCCTGTTCGTAACGCCAAAGTTGGATCGCCCCCAGGCGCAGGGCAGTGGGGTACTCGGTACCGGGTCCCTTCTGTCTCGGTTCTGGGGATGTCACGGTGGCCCGACCTGGTCCGTGGCCCTGCTAAGGGGCGTCCAATTAAAGGGGTGATGAGTTTGTCAAGTGTTCGTGACGCCACCTGTGGTATTCGGTCAGGATGACCGACGCTGCTGAGGGGTCTGCTGGGGTGATGTTATGGCAGCTAAATGGTATACCTTCCCACAGGTGAAGATTGTCCCCAGGGCTTCCCAGTAAGGTAGATGATGATGGTGTAGGTCGCAGTAAATAATGAGGACACAAGGTTGCAGTCTCTTTACCTTTTACTGTAGACTTCAGCGTCCACAATCCAGAGCACTGCTAACAGGGCTGGCTGAATCCGGCCGGTCCGAAGGCACATCCAGAGTTCCCTTTGCAGGTGGAAATCAGTACCCTTCCTACTTGCGCCTGTGTGTTGTAGTACCTCCCTGCTGAGCACCACGGGATAGTCCTCACAACTGTCGTGTATGTTTCTGATATTCTCTTTCTACGTCCCCCAGATGATATGGATAGGACGACCCGTATGACGGGGTAGGCCTGGAGCTATTTTATAGGGACCCTAGAGACGCCCCTCTCCCACAATTTGCCTCCGTTGTCTTCATTAGGTTAAAGGTTGGACAGCCAACTTGGAATTAACTGCCCTGTCGTAGTTTGAAGTAATGCGTAGAGCCTATTACTCCCTCGGTGTTCCGGCCACCGGCTATGCGCCTCAGAAGGATGTTGCCAATCTTAAGGCAGAACTCCTCCCGGTATTATCTCCTTGTGCTGTGATCTCGTTTCTCACTTCTCATATATATATATATGGAGTGACCTACTAAATAGGAGCAGAAGCTCCCCCTGGTGGCCTGGAGTGTGAATCTGTTGCATGTTTGTGAAACCTGGATGCAGTTATCCTTCCTTGCCTCCAAATGTAGCATCACTCTCCCCGGGAAGAAAGCAACACTACTGCGGCGACCAGGACCCTGGGGCGCTGCATCTGTTTTATGTGAACCATCGGTCTGTAATACTCCTTAGAAAATAATGTGTCCACGTTCTGTCCATGGAAAACACTTGGAAAACATATGTGCAAATAAAACTTTAACTGACATTCAACCAGTACCAGCGGATCCCCGGCATTTTGCTGGATGGGATGGTTGCTGATCTACAGCACTGAATCAGAAGGAGGTTGTTGGTCTATCTGGAATTTTTGATACCAGACACTGTATCCACTTTAAGGCCTCGTTCACACGTTCAGTATTTGGTCAGTATTTTGCATCAGTATTTGTAAGAGAAAACCAGGAGTGGAACAATCATAAAAACACGTCACCACTTCTGGATTTATCACCCACTCCTGGTTTTGGCTTACAAATACTTCTGATTCAGTGGCCTTAGGGTATGTTCACACTATGTCTTTTTCCAGGTGGTTAAAAATGTCCGTTTTTCAAGCAGAAAAAGCTTTAGGAATCGCTCCTTTTCTCTGGAGTTTTCTAAACCTAAATTGTCCTTTTTATCATTTTTTGGTCTGTTTATGAATGCTTTTTGAATGTTTTTTTCCTTCAGCATTTTTTTATCAGCAGTTTTTGGGATGTTTTTTAAATCCATTAAGTAATGAAAAAATTCTTGCCAAAATACTCCAAAAGACTTCCAGGTATCTTTTTAGCCTTCTAATTGCCTTCTATTGTAATGAAGTTCCATTAGATCTTACCCATAGTTCCCACTCAGGACAGTGTGCCAGCAGCCCCAATGTGCGTTTCTTGTGGGCTTCTTCAGGGACTGTAACTGACAGTGCAGTGCTAGAATCTTTATATAGAACCAAGAAAGAAATCTCAGGTGCACTATCTATATGAATGGCCTATCAAGACAGAGTTTATACACATGAATAGATGAATAAATTTCCTAGGGTGCTGCAGAATTGCATAGAAAATACATGACCATGGAAAGAAAAAGAAAAAGCCTATGCATATAACAGCGCACACCTGAATAAATTAAACAAATAATGTAGAAAAGTATAACAATTTTTATTGAGCAAAATGCCAAGACAAAAACACATCAATCAATTTAAAAACAATTAAAACCAAGTGGAACAACCACTCTTCCCCCTGGAAAGACAATATGACCAGAAGTAAGGTCCGCTCCCACATAAATAATGCATGATTCTGTTTACAGGAAAAACATGGTATAACACATCAAGGTGCAATGTGTCAGCAGCATGCAAATTCTCCCTATCCAGAAATATGGCCAATATCAGCCCCAGAAAAAATAATAATAAATAGTACGGGCTGATAATAAAGGTTATAGACCCAGGAAGAAATCAGGGACTATATATAGTACAAAAATACAGCTGCACAGTAATTGTGGCTGGTAATGGGAGTGAATCCATGATAAAGAGAAATGCAAGATCAAATGAGGCACAGAATAATAATCTGTGCTGCCCTTAAAGTGCGCTGAAAAAATCCCCGTGAATGGGATTCAATACCATACCCTGCAAGCCAAGGGATAAGGAACGGACAGTCTCCAAGCGATGAGGAGGCAGGGCGTCAGGGGGAAGAAGTGGGAAGAAATCCCACGCGTATCGCTGCCTCTATGCAGCTTCGTCAGGGAGTGGATATCCACATGATGTGCCCGTCTTAAATACAAATACTGATGTCTCCTGTTAATTACCGTGCCGGGTGATTCTGTCCCAGGACCGGAAATGCATGGAAGAGGAAGTGCGCACCCATAAAGACGGTCCCGGAACCTGGAGCCATGAGACTCAGTACCCTGCTGACAGGTATGTTGCCGGAGCAGGCAGCGTAGTGAAGAGAAAATAGAAAGGGCGCATGCGCGGTGTGCGGCCGCACACAGAAAAGAGGGGAGGGAAGGATCTTGAACCGGGAGGGGAATAGCAGCCAAGAGATCACGAATAAATAAATCAATGATAATAGAACCCCAAAGTCAGTGACGGCGATATTAAATTGGACCCGAAAATATGTAAACAAAGAAAAAAGAAATAATTATATACAAACATACAAAAAATATATAATATATATACATATAAATACATAAACAGATCGCAAAGGAACCATGGGCATACTCATGGATGTCCCTGGGAAATTAATATATGAAATATACCCCCAGGCTGAGTTATTAGGAACCCAGGGCATAAACCTAGAGATCCCTGGGGTATTAATAATTTAAACCCCAGCCTAAATTAGGGAGGAATGAAGAAGAAACTGGAGTTATTATTAATATAACAATATAAACAATAATTAGAATAAATATATATATGTATGAAAATGTCCCAAAAAGTAGAGGGGGGACTAATACAATCCAATCAAATGTTCATATTTCCGAGATGCTCTTCCGTTCTGTTATAATATTTCCTCCAAATCCAGATTAGACCTTCCGGTGCCGTCCATACAGTAAATTTCTTAATCCAATCCCCATGTGTCCACATATCTCGGAGACTCAATTTTAGATCAAAAGAATTAAATACAGGTGTCTTCTTACTCCAATCAAACATGCCATATGAGTATCCGCAGTCTTTAATCCTGTCCCAGGAAACCAGTATACAAAAGCTCTTCATTTAGGCCAAACGGAGAGATAGATTTTAACTTGAAGATCCAGCGGGCTTCATGTTGTAATAGTAGTCTGTGTCGACTACCGCCCCTTTCATTACCCTGGATTCTCTGTAGGCCAAAAAAACGAGTGTTAGAGGGTTTACCCCCATGCATCCTCAAATAATGTGCCGCTATTGGCGCTAGTATTTTGCCCTTCTTGGAGTCTGAGTGGGCCAAATTAATCGTTGAAAGATGTTTTTGTGCCCGTTTCCTCAGCTCCTGTGATGTCTGCCCTACATATACTTTCTGGCATGGGCATATAATAGCGTAAATGACAAAACTTGTTTTACAATTAATGTAATGATAAAGAGAATGCTCTCCATTATCCCCAGGATTAATGAAAAGATCTCTAGTTGGAAACATGTATGGACATACACTACATCCACCGCAGGGGAACGAACCCCTGAGGCGAATCCCTCGATTGAGCCTAATTACCGGACGTGAGAAATGACTTCTCGTGACAATGTCCCGCAAATTGGGGGCTACTCGAACTACAGACAAATTTGACCTAATCAAGGACTTATACTTATTCTGTAGGAAATTAATTTTTCAGGTAATCCACAAGCAACCAGAAACCCTGCAAACTACTACCACTGAGGACCAACAGGTCTTGCAGGATCTCTTGGATCTGTTGGAGGAAAATACCACGCCCACAGGTAGGAAATCTTTCCCATTAAGAATTAAGTCCTCCTCTGCTCCATCTTTCTCGTTGGTCCCAGCGGTCAAATTCTTTTTTGAATCCGCTAAAAGGGATATTTTACGACTTTCAAAAAATATAGGCTCTGCTAATAACCTCTCTTATCAAGAGAGAAAGGCCATTAGATCTCTAAAAAACAATGATTCTATTATTATAAGAGAAGCAGACAAAGGGGGGAATGTGGTTTTGTGGCCCTCCAATATGTACCTTGAAGAAGCCAACAGGCAGTTGGGGGACCAGAGATTTTATACAAGATTACCGTCGGATCCCACCGATATCTTTCTGGAGAGACTTCATAACCTGATTAACCGGGCAGCCTCTATGGGAATAATCTCCCCAAGTGAAAAAAGATTTATGTGGGTGGATAATCCAGTAACCCCTACCTTTTACCTTCTACCTAAGGTACACAAGAATGTTCACAAGCCACCAGGCAGACCGATTGTGTCCAGCATAGGAAGTATGAGTGAACGGGTATGTACCTACATTGATTATTTTATTCAACCTATTGCCTCAGCGTTACCAGCTTACATTAAAGATACATCTCATTTCATTAGCGTGTGCCGCAATATCACCTTAACAGGCCAGGAATTATTAGTGACATGTGACGTTGAGTCGCTTTATTCTAATATCTGTCATACCCATGGTATTCAAGCACTTTCTCACTTCCTGGACAGCTTGACTGGTTCTAATCGCCTTCACGATTCATTTATTCTGGATCTTCTCCACTTTATCTTGCATCATAATTATTTCCTGTTTGACAGGACTTATTATAAGCAAGTATCAGGCGTGGCCATGGGTGCGCGGTGCGCGCCGGCATACGCTAACATCTTTTTGGGATGGTGGGAGGAAACAATTGTCTTTTGCTCACAGGGCTATTTGAATCATGTCAAACATTGGTACCGCTTCCTGGATGATATCTTTTTCATTTGGGTGGGGACGGAGGCTTCCTGTGTCCAATTTTTAAGGGAACTTAATGAAAATTCATTGAATATTTTTTTGACATCTTCTTGTTCCCCGATTTCAGCAATTTTCCTGGATCTTCGGGTTATGGTCGATGGTGACAGACTGCTGACTGACCTGTATCGAAAGCCGACTGCCACTAATAATTTGTTACAATACCAGAGCTTCCATCCTCTCCATACCCGAACTGGGATCCCGGTGGGACAATTTCTACGCACTCGACGGAATTGTACAACGGACGAGAATTTCACAGAACAGGCTAAGGACTTGACCATGAGATTACGTGGGAGGGGATATCCAAAGAGGACGATTTCTACTGCCTTCCAGCGTGCCAGGACCTTGAATCAGGATGCCCTTCTTACTTCGTGTCCCCGTTCACAGGACTTCTCAGTAAGGTTCATCACTGAACACAGCACAAATTGGAACCAGGTGAGAGACATTTTAAACCGGAATTGGGACATCCTAACCTCGGATGTTCAAACATCTTCTTGTGTCGGTTCTAGACCACTCATGACGGCAAGGAGAGCCCCCAATTTGCGGGACATTGTCACGAGAAGTCATTTCTCACGTCCGGTAATTAGGCTCAATCGAGGGATTCGCCTCAGGGGTTCGTTCCCCTGCGGTGGATGTAGTGTATGTCCATACATGTTTCCAACTAGAGATCTTTTCATTAATCCTGGGGATAATGGAGAGCATTCTCTTTATCATTACATTAATTGTAAAACAAGTTTTGTCATTTACGCTATTATATGCCCATGCCAGAAAGTATATGTAGGGCAGACATCACAGGAGCTGAGGAAACGGGCACAAAAACATCTTTCAACGATTAATTTGGCCCACTCAGACTCCAAGAAGGGCAAAATACTAGCGCCAATAGCGGCACATTATTTGAGGATGCATGGGGGTAAACCCTCTAACACTCGTTTTTTTGGCCTACAGAGAATCCAGGGTAATGAAAGGGGCGGTAGTCGACACAGACTACTATTACAACATGAAGCCCGCTGGATCTTCAAGTTAAAATCTATCTCTCCGTTTGGCCTAAATGAAGAGCTTTTGTATACTGGTTTCCTGGGACAGGATTAAAGACTGCGGATACTCATATGGCATGTTTGATTGGAGTAAGAAGACACCTGTATTTAATTCTTTTGATCTAAAATTGAGTCTCCGAGATATGTGGACACATGGGGATTGGATTAAGAAATTTACTGTATGGACGGCACCGGAAGGTCTAATCTGGATTTGGAGGAAATATTATAACAGAACGGAAGAGCATCTCGGAAATATGAACATTTGATTGGATTGTATTAGTCCCCCCTCTACTTTTTGGGACATTTTCATACATATATATATTTATTCTAATTATTGTTTATATTGTTATATTAATAATAACTCCAGTTTCTTCTTCATTCCTCCCTAATTTAGGCTGGGGTTTAAATTATTAATACCCCAGGGATCTCTAGGTTTATGCCCTGGGTTCCTAATAACTCAGCCTGGGGGTATATTTCATATATTAATTTCCCAGGGACATCCATGAGTATGCCCATGGTTCCTTTGCGATCTGTTTATGTATTTATATGTATATATATTATATATTTTTTGTATGTTTGTATATAATTATTTCTTTTTTCTTTGTTTACATATTTTCGGGTCCAATTTAATATCGCCGTCACTGACTTTGGGGTTCTATTATCATTGATTTATTTATTCGTGATCTCTTGGCTGCTATTCCCCTCCCGGTTCAAGATCCTTCCCTCCCCTCTTTTCTGTGTGCGGCCGCACACCGCGCATGCGCCCTTTCTATTTTCTCTTCACTACGCTGCCTGCTCCGGCAACATACCTGTCAGCAGGGTACTGAGTCTCATGGCTCCAGGTTCCGGGACCGTCTTTATGGGTGCGCACTTCCTCTTCCATGCATTTCCGGTCCTGGGACAGAATCACCCGGCACGGTAATTAACAGGAGACATCAGTATTTGTATTTAAGACGGGCACATCATGTGGATATCCACTCCCTGACGAAGCTGCATAGAGGCAGCGATACGCGTGGGATTTCTTCCCACTTCTTCCCCCTGACGCCCTGCCTCCTCATCGCTTGGAGACTGTCCGTTCCTTATCCCTTGGCTTGCAGGGTATGGTATTGAATCCCATTCACGGGGATTTTTTCAGCGCACTTTAAGGGCAGCACAGATTATTATTCTGTGCCTCATTTGATCTTGCATTTCTCTTTATCATGGATTCACTCCCATTACCAGCCACAATTACTGTGCAGCTGTATTTTTGTACTATATATAGTCCCTGATTTCTTCCTGGGTCTATAACCTTTATTATCAGCCCGTACTATTTATTATTATTTTTTCTGGGGCTGATATTGGCCATATTTCTGGATAGGGAGAATTTGCATGCTGCTGACACATTGCACCTTGATGTGTTATACCATGTTTTTCCTGTAAACAGAATCATGCATTATTTATGTGGGAGCGGACCTTACTTCTGGTCATATTGTCTTTCCAGGGGGAAGAGTGGTTGTTCCACTTGGTTTTAATTGTTTTTAAATTGATTGATGTGTTTTTGTCTTGGCATTTTGCTCAATAAAAATTGTTATACTTTTCTACATTATTTGTTTAATTTATTCAGGTGTGCGCTGTTATATGCATAGGCTTTTTCTTTTTCTTTCCAGAATCTTTATATAGGACTCCATCACCATTGTTTTTTAATGGAAACATATACAGTATGTGCTGGGTATTAACTTTACAAGCACTGGCACTTTAATTTATCCTATTTGCTGCTTTCCATTGAGCTTTTCCAAACATCACGGAACTTCATTATCCATAACATATGTGTTTCCTTTTAGTTTTACATACGGTACCTCTTTATTAATAATATATCATGTTACTTTGTGTCTACCACTGGTGTTACCTGCAATATGTTCTCTAGGAAACATATATGCACCGGGTATTAACTTCACAAGCACTGGCACTTTAATTTATCCTATTTGTTGCTTTCCATTGAGCTTTTCCCAACATCACGGAACTTCATTATCCATAACATATGTGTTTCCTTTTAGTTATACATACAGTACCTCTTTATTAATGATATATCATGTTACTTTGTGTCTAGGTTTTACCTGCAATATGATCACTAGGAAACATATATGGGTATTAACTTCACAAGCACTGGCACTTTAATTTATCCTTTAATTTATCCTATTTGCTGCTTTCCATTGAGCTTTTCCCATCCATGAATTACTGTTCTAGGGACAGTGTGCTTTACACCTGAGTCCACTATTCTCTTTATCTATATTATTGTTGTTTTGATGTTTCATGCTTAGTCTGCTATGTATTTTATAAAATAAACTTTGATATATATGAGCTTAGACAAAATCTCTCTATTCTTTGTGTATCTAATATAAATGGGAGTGTCTTTTACTACTTTGGCCCTTTTACCACTAGGCATAGGGCCTTACTTACTGCATTATTATGAATTTGGTTCTTAGAATTTTGCTGAGCTATGATGTGCGTCGCCTGAGTAACAGCACAGTGCGAAGAGACGTCTGACGCCTAGTAATGCAGAAAGTCCTGGCCTGGAGTGAAGACAACAGGCGAGTACTGGACAGTGGCTGCCGGGATGGCAGGACAGGTGAGCGGTGAGGTGAGCATTAACATTTTATTTTTCTTTTTTTCACACTCTACCGATTTCGGAGTGAAATTGCAGCATGCCTAAGGTATTGTGGGAACCCCTAGATCTCAGTCTACTGCTTTGGAGTGATTTCTGTGGAAAAGCTTCGGTTATCATTATACCCATAATGGGGGCTTTGGTTGACCCTTCTTTGAAGGGGGTGGGAGCTGGATGTGGCTCACGACCCTCTCTCAATGCTGAATGTGGCTCGCGACCCTCTCTCTTAGCTGAATGTAGCTCTCAAGGTCAGAAAGCTTGGGGACCACTGCTCTAATTGTTCCACTCCTGATTTTGGCTTACAAATACTGAGGTAAAATACTGACCAAATACTGCTAGTGTGACGGCAGCCTAATGCAGCTGAGAAAAGATACGCAGATCTGCACTGCCTCATTGAATAACACTAGTCCGAGTGCAATCCGATTTTTTAGCAGATTGCACTCGTCCGATTTACACACTAATGTGAGCGAGCCCCTAGACTGCTTGTGCTTGGTGATCATAGCATTTCTGGATGACTCAGACAGCTCTTTTCTTTGCCATTGTGAAAATGAACAATGAATAAAATTGTTCTTTTAAGCATCAAAGCCACATCACAGGCCAATTATGTGATCACTGGCAAGGTAGGATCAAGTGAGTCCAATTTCTAAATAATTACAGGTTAGTCCAATATGTCCCCTGTTTTAAACTTAATAAAGTGCCGTTAATCATGTCCTTGCATTGTTTTCAATTTTGTATTTCTTTTTTTTCTGTTTTGTCATCTTTGTGCTTTTTTGTATCAATGCATGAATATGTATATATGAAGTTTCTAGTGACAGTACATATATTATATATATATGTGTATATATATCACAGTGGGTATGGAAAGTATTCAGTCCCCTTTAAATTTTTCACTCTTTGTTTCATTGCAGCCATTTGGTAAATTCAAAAAAGTTAATTTTTTTCATTAATGTACACTCTGCACCCCATCTTGACTGAAAAAAACGAAAAAAACAGAAATGTAGAAATTTTTGCAAATTTATTAAAAAAGAAAAATTGAAACATCACATGGTCATAAGTATTCAGACCCTTTGCTCAATAGAAGTACTCTTTTGAGCTAGTACAGCCATGAGTCTTCTTGGGAATGATGCAACAAGTTTTTCACTCCTGGATTTGGGGATCCTCTGCCATTCTTCCTTGCAGATCCTCTCCAGTTCTGTCAGGTTGTATGGTGAACTTTGGTGGACAGCCATTTTCAGGTCTCTCCAGAGATGCTCAATTGGGTTTAGGTCAGGGCTCTAGCTGGGCCAGTCAGGAATGGTCACAGAGTTGTTCTGAAGCCATTCCTTTGTTATTTTAGCTGTGTGCTAAGGGTTATTGTCTTGTTGGAAGGTGAATCTTCAGCCAAGTCTGAGGTCCAGAGCACTCTGGAAGAGGTTTTCATCCAGGATATCTCTGTACTTGGCCGCATTCATGTTTCCTTCAATGACAACCTGTCCCTGCAGCTGAAAAACACCCCCATAGCATGATGCTGCCACCACCATGTTTCACTGTTGGGAATGTATTGGGAAGGAGATGAGCAGTGCCTGGTATTCTCCACACATACTGCTTAGAATTATCACCAAAAAGGTCTATCTTCGTCTCGTCAGACCAGAGAATCTTATTTCTCATAGTCTGGGAGTTCTTCATGTGTTTTTTAGCAAACTCTATGCGGGCTTTCATATGTCTTGCACTGAGGAGAGGCTTCCAACGGGCCACTCTGCCCTAAAGGCCCGACTGGTGGAGGGCTGCAGTAATAGTTGACTTTGTGGAACTTTCTCCCATCTCCCTACTGCATCTCTGGAGCTCAGCCACTGTGCTCTTGGGGTTCTTCTTTACCTTTCTCACCAAAGCTCTTGCTCAGTTTGGCTGGGCGGCCAGGTCTAGGAAGACTTCTGGTGGTCCCAAACTTCTTCCACTTAGGGATTATGGAGGCCACTGTGCTCTTAGGAACCTTGAGTACTGCAGAAATTCTGTTGTAACCTTGGCCAGATCTGTGCCTTGCCTCAATTCTGTCTCTGAGCTCCTTGGCCAGTTCCTTTGGACTCATAATTCTCATTTGGTCTGATATGAGTATGAGTGTCTGAGCAAAGGGTCTGAATACTTATGACCATGTGCTATTTCAATTTTTCTTTTTTAATAAATATGCAAAAATGTGTACATTTCAGCTTTTTTTCAGTCAAGATGGGGTGCAGAGTGCACATTAATGAGAAAAAATGAACTGTTTTGAATTTACCAAATGGCTGCAATGAAAGAGTGAAAAATTTAAAGAGGTCTGAATACTTTCCGTACCATATATATATATATATATATATATATATATATATATATATATATACACAGCGCGCCAGAGTCCTGGTCGTTGCAGTAATGCCATTCTTCCACCAGGGGGAGTGATATTACGTCTGATGGTAACAAAGGAGATCTTCCTACCAGGTATCACAAACCATACACTACACTTCACACTCTAGACCACCAGGGGGAGCCATGCTCCTATCTACTAGGGCACTCCTCACAGAAGGGTAAAACTGGTGGGCTGGATAGAAAGTTAGAGAGAAGCTGGCTGGGCTTTGCCCAGGCAACACCTGTCAGGCAGACAGGGGGAAAGGAGGAACATCTGAGCTGCAGACAGAGGGTCCCTGTCAGGGGTGGGATCCCGACAGAGGTCTAGCAAGATAGAAAGCTACGGAGCTGCACCTGCCCCACGTGCGGCAGCATCCTAAGAAAGGACACGAAGAGAATTGTATTGTAGAGAGTGAGAAACGAAGTCACAGCACAAGGAGAAATCACCGGGAGGAGTTCTGCCCTGAAATAGGCTGCCTCCTTCTGAGGCACGTAGCCGGTGGGAGGAACACTGAGGGAGTAATTGACTCTACGCATTGCTTCAGAAACTGGCAGGACAGTCAATTCCATGTTGGCTGCCCGACCTTAATACCTAAGAAGACACAGTGGCAAATTGTGGGGGTCGGGGCGTCTCTGGGGTCCCTATAAACAAGCCTCAGGCCATCAGTCATACGGGTTTGTCCTATCCATACCATCTGGGGGACAGAGAGGAAGAAATAACATCTAGAACATCTATAAGAGTTGCGAGTTCCTTACCGAGTTGCTCAGCAGGGAGGTACTACAACACACAGGCGCTAGTAGGAAGGCTACTGATTTCCACCTGGATAAGGGGACTCTGGATTTGCCTTCGGACCGGCCGGACTCTGCCTACCCTGTGGTCTGTACCCTGGACTATGGATGCTGAAGTCTTCAGTAAAAGGTAAAGAGACTGCAACCTTGTGTCCTCGTTCTTCATCGCGCCTCACACCATCCACCATCTACACACTGGGAAGCCCTGGGGACATACTTCACCTGTGGGAAGGTATACCATCTATCTGCCATAACACCACCCCAGCGGACCCCTAAGCAGCGTCGGTCACCCTGACCGGATACCACAGGTGGTGTCACGAACACTATCCCTTTAAAGACCTTTCCCTTTCAATACGGACGCCCCTAGGGCCACGGACCGGGTCAGCCACCATGACATCCGCACTGAGAACCGAAGGGCCCGGCTCCGAGTACCCCGCTGCCCTACTGGGGGCGATCCATCTATATATCGTATATACTCGAGTATAAACCGAGATTTTCAGCCCATTTTTTTTAGGCTGAAAGTGCCCCTCTTGGCTTATACTCAAGTCATTGTCCCAGGGGGTCGGCGGGGGAGGGGGAGCAGCAGGAGTGGTGGCTGTCACATCATACTCATCACCTCCTGACACTGTCACTGCTTCTCAGATGGTCTCTTGCACCCACAGTTCTTCCTGTGTTCATCGGTCACATGGTACCGCTCATTAAAGTAATGAATATGGACGCAACTCCACTCCCATAGGCGTGGAGCGCATATTCATTACTTTAATGAGCTTTGCCATGTGACCGCTGAACACAGGTAGAGCTGAAGGCACCAGAGACCATCTGAGAAGCAGAGGCAGTGCCTGAAGGGTGAGTATGATGGAGGAGGGTGAGCCATGCGATATTCACCTGTCCCCGTTCCACCGCCGCGCTGTCTTCCGCGTCTTCTGGCTGTGATGTTCAGGTCATAGGGCATGATGACGTCTTTAGTGCGCGCTCTCTGCCTGAACAGTCACTGCAGAGACCCGTAAGACACAGCGGCGCCCAGCGTTGGAGCGGGAACAGGTGAATATTGCAAGTGCCGGGGGCCTGAGCCAGCGGCGACACCGGCACCTAGCCCCCATAGCGCGCTGGTGTCCCCGCCTGCTCAGGACAACGGCACCTCTTCCCCAATGACAAGAGGTGAGTATGTAATTTTTGTATTTTTTTTTTTAATCGCAGCATATGGGGCTTATTATTCTATGGAGCATCTTATGGGGCCATCAACCTTTATGGAGCATTATATCTGGCATATTTTTCTATGGAGCATCTTATGGGGCCATCATTAACCTTTATGCAGCATTATATGGGGAATATTTTTTGTATAGAGCATCTTATGGGGCCATCAACCTTTATGGAGCATTATATCGGGCATATTTTTCTATGGAGCATCTTAAGGGGCCCATATTAACCTTTGTGCAGCATTATATGGGGCATACTTTTTGTATAGAGCATCTTATGGGGCCCTTCATGAACTTTATGGAGCATTATATGGGGCCCATCATGAGCTGTATGGAGCATTATATGGGGCTCCTGATTCAATATGGATATTCAAAAACATTTAACCTACTGATGTCTCAATTAACTTTACTTTTATTGGTATCTATTTTTATTTTTGAAATTTACCAGTAGCTGCTGCATTTCCCACCCTAGGCTTATACTCAAGTCAATAAGTTTTCCCAGTTTTTTTGTGGCAAAACTAGGGGTCTTGGCTTATACTCAGGTCGGCTTATACTCGAGTATATACGGTGTGTGTATGTGTATATATATATATATATATATATATATATATATATATATATATATATATATATATGCCTCTCACAAAATTAGAATATCATCAAAAAGTTAATTAATTTCAGTTTTTCAATGCAAAAAGTGGAACTCATATATTATATAGAGTCGTTACAAACAGAGTGATCTAATTCAAGTGTTTATTTCTGTTAATGTTGATGATTATTGCTTACAGCCAATGAAAGCCCAAAAGTCATTATCTCAGTAAATTAGAATACTTTATAACACCAGCTTGAAAAATGATTTTAAAATCCGAAATGTTGGCCTACTGAAATGTACAGGGGTTGGACAAAATAATGGAAACACCTAACGTTTTGGCATCATAATCTTTGAACATGTGATAAACATGCAAACCGTGACATATGGTAATGTTTTGTAGTTGATTATTTGTGTTATGTGATATGTGTATGTAAATTATTAGTTTGTTTTGCATAATTGTAAGAACATTGATGAGAACCTGATACCAATGGCAGACCTCTCGTATTTTCAAAGAGGCCAAATTGTTGGTACTCGTATGACAGGCGCTAGTGTAACAGAAAGTGCCCGATTGTTTGGCGTGTCAAGAGGTACTGTCTCCAAAGTAATGACTGCATTTGAAAGAGAAGGAAAAATGTCCACAGCAAAGCACAGGTCCGGCCGAAAGTCAAAGTTGACTGAGAGAGACCGTCGAACTGTAAAGCGAATTGTGAGAGAGGATCGCAAGACCACGGCTCCGAAAATCACTGCTGAGCTCAATGAACACCTACAGAACCCAGTTTCCACGAAAACTGTTAGTCGGGAGCTGCACAAATCTGGATTCCACGGAAGAGCTGCAATTAGAAAACCACTGCTCTCAATGACAAATGTTTCCAAGCGTTTAGAGTGGTGTAGAAACCTCCAGAATTGGTCCCTCGAGCAGTGGAAACATGTGATATTCTAAGACGAATCATCGTTTACCCTATTTCCAACCTCCGGCTGAGTGTACATTTGGAGACAGCCGAAAGAAGCATTCCATCCAGACTGCCTTCTCCCATCCGTAAAACATGGTGGAGGTTCTGTGATGATCTGGGGTGCTATTTCATGGAGATCCGCCGGGCCAATGATATCCCTTTATGGAAGAATTAACAGCCGAGATTATTTAGGCATTTTGGGCGACCAAGTGCATCCAATGGTTCAAGCACTGTTCCCGGAGGGGAACGCCATCTTTCAAGATGATAATGCACCAATTCATGCAGCTAGAATCGTTAAAGCATGGCACGAGGAACATTCTAATGAAGTCGAGCATCTCATCTGGCCCCCACAATCCCCAGACCTCAATATTATTGAGCATTTATGGTCGATTTTAGAGATTCAAGTTAGATGTCGATTTCCGCTGCCATCGTCGCTCAAAGAACTGGATGGTGTTTTATCTGCAGAATGGGCTAAAATTCCTTTGGAAACAATTCACACCTTGTATGAATCCATACCTCGGAGAATTGAGGCTGTAATCGCCGCAAAAGGTGGACCTACACCATATTAAACTAACTTTTGTTGATGTTTCCAGGTGGTTCCATTATTTTGTCCAACCCGTGTATGTTCAGTTAATGCACACAATACTTGATTGGGGCTCCTTTTGCATGTAAAGAACATGCCTGCAACTGTGAACATTTGGTTTTTTTTTTATTGTGAAACAAACAGCAAATAGGGCAAAATAACTGAAAACTTCAGTGAGCATAACTAGTCACTTTTCTAAAGTAAGTACTTTGTAGAGCCTTCTTTCATGCAAATTACAGCTGCAGGTCGCTTTGGATAAGTCTCTATGAGCTTTCCACATCTGGACACTGGGATTTTTGTCCATTCCTTAAGCCAAAACTGCTCCAGCTTCTTCAAACCAGATGGTTTCCTCTGGTGGACGGCAATCAAATCCGACCACTCAATTGGATTATGGTCTGGGCTTTGACTAGGCCACTCCAAAACATTACACGTTTCCCCTTAAACCACTCAAGTGTTGCTTTAGCCGTATGCTTTGGGTCATTGTCTTGTTGGAAAGTGAACCTCTGTCTCAAATCACTGACAGACTGAAACAAGGTTTGCTCAAGAATATCCCTGTATTTCACACCATCCATCTTCCCCTCGACTCGGACCATTTTCCTTTTCCCTGCTACCAAAAACATTCCCACAGCATGATGCTGCCTCCACCATGTTTCACTGAGGGGATAGTGTTCTTGGGGTGCTGAGCTGTGATGGTTTGGCGCCAGACATAGCGTTTAACTTAGTGGCCAAAAAGTTCAATTTTGGAATCATCTGACCACAGCACTTTGCTCTCCCACATGTGTTTTGGCAAACTCAAAATGAGCCTTACAATTTTTTTGTGCAAGTAAAAGCTTTTTTCTGCCCACTCTTCCATAAAGGCCACTTCTGTGGAGTGTATGGCTTATTGTGGAAGTATAGGCAAAACTCCAGTCTCTGGGAACTCTGCAGCTCCTTCAGGGTTACCTCGTGTCTCTGTGCTGCCTCTCTGAATAATGCCCTAATGGCTTGGGCCCTCTCTTGGCAGGTTTGTTGTGGTACCGAGTTGTTTCCATTTGATGATAATGGATTTGATGGTGCTTTGGGGGGTCATCAGAGATTGTGATTTTTTTTTTTATAATCCAACCCTGACTTGTACTTCTCAACAACTTTGTCCCTCACTTGTTTGGAAATCTCCTTAGTCTTCATGGTGTTGTTTGGTTAGTGGTGCCTCTTGTTTCATGGTGTTGCAGCTTCTTTGGTCTTTCAGATACTAACAGACCATGTGACACTTAGTTTGCACAGACACAGGTGGACTTCCTTTCACTAAGCATGTGACTTTTAAAAATTTTAGGGGATTCATAGCAAAAGGGTAAAGGAATATCAGTGAAGAGCGAACGTGCTTGGAATAACGTCTTATCTGAGCTTGCTCAGGTGTTATCCGAGTATCTTTGGCGTGCTCGTATATTATGTTTCTGTCCCCCTCTCTTGTGAGTACATGATTTGCAGCTGTTAGACAACCTGAACACTTGCAGGGGTTGCCTGTTTGTTAGGGAATCCCCACATGTATTCAGGCTGTCTAACAACCGCAAATCATGCAACCATAGGGACACAAACTTAATATACAAGGACGCCCAAGATACTCGGATAACACCCAAGGAAGTTATCCCATCACTATTGAATACATATGCACATGCCAATTTGTATTTATTTTATCCCATAAATGTAATCTATATCTATATAATTCTCACTTCACTTGACCAACTTAGACTATTTAGTGCTATCATACACAAATCGGATTACAAAAATATTTAACCACAAGTTGTAATGTAACAAAATAGGTAACAAGTCAAGGGGAGTGAACACTTTTGCAAGCCACTGTGTATGTGTGTGCATAAATAAATATATATATATGTATATATACAGTGCCTACAAGTAGTATTCAACCCCCTGCAGATTTAGCTGGTTTACACATTTGGAATTAACTTGGCATTGTGACATTTGGACTCTAGATCAGCCTGGAAGTGTGAAATGCCCTGCAGCAAAAAAGAATATTATTTCTTTGTTTGCTTGTTTGTTTTTTAAATTGTGAAAAGTTTTTTCAGAGGGTCATTTATTATTCAACCCCTCAACCCCCCCAGAATTCTGTTTGGTTCCCCTAAAGTATTAAGAAGTAGTTCAGGCACAAAGAACAATGAGCTTCACATGTTTGGATTAATTGTCTCTTTTTCCAGCCTTTTCTGACTATTTAAGACCCTCCCCAAACTTGTGAACAGCACTCAAACATGGTCAACATGGGAAAGACAAAGGAGCATTCCAAGGCCATCAGAGACAAGATCGTGGAGGGTCACAAGGCTGGCAAGGGGTACAAAACCCTTTCCAAGGAGTTGGGCCTACCTGTCTCCACTGTTGGGAGCATCATCCGGAAGTGGAAGGCTTATGGAACTACTGTTAGCCTTCCACGGCCTGGACAGCCTTTGAAAGTTTCCTCCCGTGCCGAGGCCAGGCTTGTCCGAAGAGTCAAGGCTAACCCAAGGACAACAAGGAAGGAGCTCCGGGAAGATCTCATGGCAGTGGGGACATTGGTTTCAGTCAATACCATAAGTAACGTACTCCACCGCAATGGTCTCCGTTCCAGACGAGCCCATAAGGTACCTTTACTTTCAAAGCGTCATGTCAAGGCTCATCTACAGTTTGCTCTTGATCACTTGGAGGACTCTGAGACTGACTGGTTCAAGGTTCTCTGGTCTGATGAGACCAAGATCGAGATCTTTGGTGCCAACCACACACGTGACGTTTGGAGACTGGATGGCACTGCATACGACCCCAAGAATACCATCCCTACAGTCAAGCATGGTGGCGGCAGCATCATGCTGTGGGGCTGTTTCTCAGCCAAGGGGCCTGGCCATCTGGTCAGCATCCATGGGAAGATGGATAGCATGGCCTACCTGGAGATTTTGGCCAAGAACCTCCGCTCCTCCATCAAGGATCTTAAGATGGGTCGTCATTTCATCTTCCAACAAGACAACGACCCAAAGCACACAGCCAAGAAAACCAAGGCCTGGTTCAAGAGGCAAAAAATCAAGTTGTTGCAGTGGCCTAGTCAGTCTCCTGACCTTAACCCAATTGAAAACTTGTGGAAGGAGCTCAAGATTAAAGTCCACATGAGACACCCAAAGAACCTAGATAACTTGGAGAAGATCTGCATGGAGGAGTGGGCCAAGATAACTCCAGAGACCTGTGCCGGCCTGATCAGGTCTTATAAAAGACGATTATTAGCTGTAATTGCAAACAAAGGTTATTCCACAAAATATTAAACCTAGGGGTTGAATAATAATTGACCCACACTTTTATGTTTAAAATTTATAAAAATTTAACTGAGCAACAAAACTTTTTGGTTTGTAAGATTTATGCATCTGTTAATAAATCCTGCTCTTGTTTGAAGTTTGAAGGCTCTAACTTATTTGCATCTTATTAAACCTGCTAAATCTGCAGGGGGTTGAATACTACTTGTAGGCACTGTATGTATATGTATATATATATATATATATATATATATATATATATATATATATATATATATATATATACACTCACTGGCCACTTTATTAGGTACACCATGCTAGTAACGGGTTGGACCCCCTTTTGCCTTCAGAACTGCCTCAATTCTTCGTGGCATAGATTCAACAAGGTGCTGGAAGCATTCCTCAGAGATTTTGGTCCGTATTGACATGATGGCATCACACAGTTGCCGCAGATTTGTCGGCTGCACATCCCTGAACCGTTGATACAAGGCAGGATGGATCCATGCTTTCATGTTGTTTACGCCAAATTCTGACCCTACCATCCGAATGTCGCAGCAGAAATCGAGACTCATCAGGCCAAGCAACGTTTTTCCAATCTTCTACTGTCCAATTTCGATGAGCTTGTGCAAATTGTAGCCTCAGTTTCCTGTTCTTAGCTGAAAGGAGTGGTACCCGGTGTGGTCTTCTGCTGCTGTAGCCCATCTGCCTCAAAGTTCTACGCACTGTGCGTTCAGAGATGCTCTTAGGCCTACCTTGGTTGTAACGGGTGGCGATTTGAGTCACTGTTGCCTTTCTATCAGCTCGAACCAGTCTGCCCATTCTCCTCTGACCTCTGGCATCAACAAGGCATTTCCGCCCACAGAACTGCAACTCACTGGATTTTTTTTCTTTTTCGGACCATTCTCTGTAAACCCTAGAGATGGTTGTGCGTGAAAATCCCAGTAGATCAGCAGTTTCTGAAATACTCAGACCAGCCCTTCTGGCACCAACAACCATGCCACGTTCAAAGGCACTCAAATCACCTTTCTTCCCCATACTGATGCTCGGTTTGAACTGCAGGAGATTGTCTTGACCATGTCTACATGCCTAAATGCACTGAGTTGCCGCCATGTGATTGGCTGATTAGAAATTAAGTGTTAACAAGAAGTTGGACAGGTGTACCTAATAAAGTGGCCAGTGAGTGTGTATATATATATATATATATATATATACATATTTCAAAGTGGTTTCACTAACCACTTTATGTAAGGAGATATTTTATGTGATATAATTAATATTCAGGGGTGCCAATGATGTTAACTGTATCCACTGTATTTATATGTATATATTTGATTCTGAACATGAGAAAGAAGGGGTCTTGGAAAGGAATTCCTAGAGCATGAATGATTTTGGTGTTCTACATTTCTGAAAGTATGTCAAACATGCAATATAATTTTCTGCTCTTTTGTATTTTTATACTGATCTGGCACGAGAATGATCTCCTGTTCTATAACGCTGTAATGCTGCTTTTATCTTTGCATTCCATTTTCCATAGTTAATTTCTCTGATTTGCTGCTCTACTTTCGTGTAATACATAGTTTAGACTGTAAACTTCAAAACTAGTTCTTGCACGTGTCATTTCAATAAGACAATGATCACGGGGCTTTATAGGACTCTGCCCTGACAGAAATCTGATAAGCTTAATTACTCTCAGAGAATTTATGTTTATTTTACATATTTTTTTAACTAGTCGCTTGGTTTGCTCATACTGTGCAATGTGTACATTGATGCATGTACTTTTTGCACTGTGTATATTCAGAGTCTATTCCTTTAGACATTTTCTTGAGAAAACGTTAAACTGTTAGGCCTGTCAATTATGAAATCTGAAGATTACGAAAGGATTTGGGGCCGCAATGTAGTGCCCCGTGTCAGAAAGCTGGGTTTGCGTCCTGGGTCATGGATCTTTCAGCAGGACAATAACCCCAAACATAATTCAGGAAGCACCCAGAAAAGGATGGAAAAAAAGCACTGGAGAGTTCTGAAGGGGCAAGCATTGAGTCCGGATCTAAATCCCATTAAACACCTATGGAGAGATCTTAAAGTTGATGTTGGGAGAAAGCACCCTTCAAATATGAGAGACCTAGCGCAGTTTGCAAGAGGAGAGTGGTCAAAAATTCCAATTGAGAGGTGTAAGAAGTGTTACGGATCTGCAACACAGGACTAAGGTAGAAGGGGGAAAACTGGCCCTTCACTATAACTAGGCTGAAACCCTACTATGGAGTGGGCGACCCATTCCTTGTGAATAGACCCACCGACGATCCTAGGTTAATCTCAAGCGAAGACCTATAGATAAGGGGAAGGGATTCCCTAAAAGAACTAAGGACTGGGTACAAGAACGGGTCACCTCCTAATAGAAAACAAAGAGAAGGCTGCAGACCCCATTAGAAAACAGAAACTAAGGCTAGCAGAACCAGAGGTACCAGCACTGCACAAATAACACACACAGAAGACAAAGCAAAGCACCAAGCTAGAGCTCCAGCAGATAAACACTGTTGTCCAGCAAGGACTGGGAGGCAGGTGCTGTTTAATAACGAGTGAAACAAACACCTGACCCAAGACAAACCCAGCACCAGAGGAAAAAGACCAGCAGCCAGAACTCCACAAGAAAATGGCGGATAGTCACAAACTAAACAGATTCCAACAAGAAGTTTGGTGATGGTTATAGGAAGGGATTGATTGCAGTTATGAAATTTATTCTAAAAAGTGTGCAACCAAATATTAATTTGAGGGTGCCAACAATTTTTTCTGGCCCACTTTTGGGGTTTTGTGTGAGATTATGTCCAATTTGCCTTTTTTCTCTTTTTTTTATTTTTATATATATATATATATATATATATATATATATATATATATATATATATATATATATATATATAAACACAGACACACTGTATATATAGTTCATGTTCATTCCCTCTACTCTTTATTCACACCTCAGGGTGTCTTGAAAGCAATTTGTTATCTGTGAAGAAACTCACAAGACAAGGAAATTAAGTTATATTTAAAGATGATAGCTGTATTATCTCAAAAGGAGGTCACACACTTGCAGAAGGAAAAATCAAAGATGAGCTGTACCAGCTAAAGTGCAATGAAAGTGTATACACTGCTAAGCATGAGCAACACAAGAATTGTATTAATGTATATGTAACAAAAAGCCATGAGACCTCTGGAAAATTAGTGCAGGATGTGCCATTAATGAAGAGAGACTGTCATCTGCAATCAAGCTGAACCAAAGTGTGCTGGAAGATTTTTAGGGAAAATTACCTTGTGTGCTGGACCGGATCAGGTGACCCTCAGTAAGGACTTCCCTGATATAAAAGCCCTGCATGTCCAACTATGAGGAGATTTGGTGCCAGGGAAGAGATGGGGCAGATGTGCTCCAGAGACACCACTGAAACCATCGTAACAGGCCTCAGCTGGCCATCTGAAATCAAGCAGAACCAAAGTGTGCTGGAAGATTTTTAGGGAAATTTACCTTGTGTGCTGGACCGGATCAGGTGACCCTCAGTAAGGACTTCCCTGATATAAAAGCCCTGCACGCCCAACTATGAGGAGATTTGGTGCCAGAAAAGAGATGGGGCAGATGTGCTCCAGAGACACCACTGAAACCAACGTAACAGGCCTCAGCAGGGAGTCTGTGCTACCCAGGTGTCAGTCACCACCTGGCGCTGAGGTCCGGTCCTCTCTGCCCTGAGCCTGAGAATCTTCCACCGACGGTCAAGCCAAGAAGAGCTGCGCAGCGCATGCAACAGGAGAGGCAAGCCTGCGATAGAGGAGGAACATTGCGCGTGAGCAGGGCCATCAATTACAGCTATCACCTACGGTACCGGGGTCGGCTAGGACTAGCACTACAGGTTGGGAGGGAGCTAGTTGGTGCATGGGAGGCTCAACGGGCTTTAATAGACAACATCAGGGAGAGACTTGTGGCCTAGCTGGAAAACCAGGTGACCCCTGCTAGGGCCAAAGCTTCGAGTGAGAACTCACGTGATGACTCCCAAGACTGGGCACACCACTAAAGTTAAGACTTTCTTGCTTATTCTAAACCTGTTGTGATTACATTGCATATCTACTAACACTAATTGTTTAAAAGCTACTGTTGTATATAAATTGCATTATAGCAACTCCTGGCTGTTTCCGCCTCGTGATCTCTGCTTGACTTGTTGTATCCAGACACCTGCATTACATATGACATAGGTGTCTTGCATATAGAGACCTGAAAGCAATAAGAAACTTAGTTTGATAACAACTTGTACTAGCTGCCTTAAAGAGAAAATGTAAAGAAAATCCTTTCTAAGATAAGTATTACAAAATCAGAACTTAATAAATACAGATGTTTGTGCTGCAATGAGTCAAACTCCTGGAAAGAAGAGATTTTCTCACATTGATTGATAAATATTCAGGATATACAATTGTCTATCTGCTTCGCAGACAGCAAAAATGAAGTTCCAAAGAAACTTGAAATATATCTCTCTGAAGTATAGAACAAATTTGGGAGAATGCTAAAAATTCTGCATGCAGATAATGGAACAGAATATACCAGTAATGAGACACATAGCATTTTAAGGAAAAATTGAATCGTATTTCAGACCAATGTACTATACATCTCTGAAGAAACTGGTGTAGCAGAAAGTAGAAATCGGACACTTTGTGAAAGTGGAAGAAGTATGCTATTTGACACTGATTTTCCAACAACAGTGAAACCCAGAAACGATATAGAATCCTGCACTCAGAAACAAACAAGTTAACAGTAAGAAGAGATGTAATGATTAATGGGAACTTCATGTCGCTCAAGTTTCATGACATCATACCAGTAGTCCAGCTGAAGAAACAACAATCTCAGTTACAGTTTCAAAATAACAATACAAAGAATGTAGACATTTGGTTAGGTTCTTCAACCACTGAAGAAGCAACAGAAAAATCAGGTGAACCTGAAGTCAGGAGATCGTCAAGATCAAAGAAAGGTATACCAGCTAAGCGTGTATTCGACACCACCTGTTGTGAATTCCGTTCTCGGACTCCCTCCTGTGGTCATGAATGGTACTTTGGTTAGTTCTGCTCTTGGACTCCCTCTGGTGGCTTTGAGCGGAACTGCTGGTCACTGAGGTTGGTTTTGTCAGCTGCTCTCGTTTATTGCTATGCTGGCTTCCCTATTTAACTCCACTCAGATCGTTACTTCATGCCAGCTGTCAATGTTTCAGTATTGGTTCAGATCTCTCTTGGACTTCTCCGAGGACCTGTCTACTCCAGCAGAAGCTAAGTCTTTGCTAGTTCATTTGTTGTTACTGCTTCCTGAATATATTTCTTGGTACTGCTTATTTCTAGTCCAGCTTGCTATCATGATATTCCCTTGCTAGCTGGAAGCTCTGGGGTGCAGAGTGGCACCTCCACACCGTGAGTCGGTGTGGGGAGTCTTTTTGCTTACTCTGCGTGGTTTTTTGTAGTCTTTTGTGCTGACCGCATAGTTCCCTTTTCTATCCTCTGACTATTTAGTGAAGTCTGGCCTCCTTTGCTAAAACCTGTTTCATTCCTGTGTTTGTGACTTTCCTCTTAACTCACAGTCAATATATGTGGGGGGCTGCCTTTACCTTTGGGGAATTTCTCTGAGGCAAGGTTAGGCTTCTATTTCTATCTTTAGGGGTAGTTAGCTCTTAGGCTGTGAAGAGGCGTCTAGGGAGAGTTAGGTACTCTCCACGGCTATTTCTAGTGTGTGTGATAGGAGTATAGTTTGCGGTCAGCAGAGTTCCCACTTTCCCAGAGCTTGTTCCGATTACTAGTTTACTCATCAGGTCATTCCGGGTGCTCCTAACCACCAGGTCCATAACAACCACCTGTGTCAAAGCTGCAGTCCATGGGATGAGCTACAACAACTATCTGTCCATGAAAAATTGAGTGGATTAAAGCTGTTAATGAGGAAATGAAGTCCCCTCATCAACTTCAAACGTGGAAATGCACAAAACAATCACAAGGCAAGGAAGCAATCAAATGTATAATAAATGGGTTTTCAAGACCAAGTATAACTCTGAAGGCAAGGTTCATAGATTTAAAGCAAGACTAAATGACTAAACCTGAGGGTTATATCAAAGAGGGTGAAGAGAATATCATTTCGAAACTACAACAATCTCACTACAGTCTTAAGCAATTGGCAACAGCGTGGAACACCAAACTGAAACAAGTCTTATTGAAAGAAGGATGTAAAAGAGGTCAAGCAGATCCGTGTTTATACACAAAATGTACAGACGGAAAGTGGATTTATATGTGGATGATGTGTTTATGGTTCATCAAGAGGAAACGGAAATTGCAAAGATGACTAAAATTCGGAATCAGCATTTTGAAACTAAAGATCTTGGAAATGTGACATATAACCTAGAAATCCAGGTCCAAAGAGAAGATGGAAGCTTTCTTCTAAGCCAAAGTGCAAAAATCAACTCAATTCTGAATCAGTTTGGAATGTCAGAAGCCAAAGGTATCTCAACAACAATGGAACCATCCTTACTTAATGTTGAACGGAAATGATGATCTGTTACATAACAATGAGAAATACAGACAGGCAGTGGGGGCACTTATACACATAGCCACTGACTTGACCAAATATTGCAGCAACACTTGGAATTCTCTGCAGAAATGTGGAAAAAATGCACCAAAAAGACTGGAGTGCCGTTAAGAGAGTTCTTCGATATTTGAAAGAAACTCAAGACCTAAATTTAAGAATATCTGCAACAGGAGATCTAAAACTCACAGGCTATGTGGATGCAGACTGATCTGGTGATTTAAGTGATTGTAAATCGGCACATGGTTATTTGTTCAAGTTTGGAGAGTTCAGTTTCTTGGTCTAGCAGAAAACAGGTGCCTTCAGCCTTGACATCTACAGAAGCAGAGTATGTGTCTGCAGCTCACGCAAATCAAGATGTAATTTGGTTAAACCAATTGTTAGACGATCTTGGTAAGCCATCAACTCAACCAATGGTGATTTATGAAGACAGCCAAGGATGCATTAAACTTGCATGCAGTGAGAAGATCAATGCGACAACCAAACACATTGACGTTAAACATCATCACCTGCGTGATTTCATAGAACGTGGCATAATAGTTTGTTTGTTGCGAGAATGACCAGATGATAGCTGATGTTGTGACACAGCCACATCCATCAGCCAAATTTGAAAAATTCAGAACCACTATGGGACTAACAGAATACGTAGTTGTTGAGTGGGAGTGTTGGAATTATGCTTATTATTACATATATTTCAGCAACTACTATTTACTACGGTTTAATAGTGCATGAATTTCTGTGTCCAGCAGTAGTGTTGTATTGTTAATAATGTATTGTTGGAAAAAAAAGGAAGTTCCTGCTCACTGTGTGTGTAGTCGAAGCACATTTTTCCTTTCACTTTGCAAGCTGACAAACAAGATGTTAAAGGGAACCTGTTACCCTCAAAATCGATGGTGAAGTAAGCTCACCGTCATCAGGGGCTTATCTACAGCATTCTGGAATGCTGTAGATAAGCCGCCCATGTTACCTGAAAGATGAGAAAAAGACGTTAGATTATACTCACCCAGGGGCGGTCCCGCTCCGATGGGTGTCTCAGGTCCGGTACAGTGCCTCCCATCTTCATTCCATGACGTCCTCTTCTGGTCTTCACGCCGCGGCTCCGGCACAGGCGTACTTTGTCTGCCCTGTTGAGGGCAGAGCAAAGTACTGCAGTGCGCAGGCGCCGGAAAGGTGAGAGAGGCCAGGCGCCTGCGCACTGCAGTACTTTGCTCTGCCCTCAACAGGGCAGACAAAGTACGCCTGCGCCAGAGCCGCGGCGTGAAGACCAGAAGAGGACGTCATGGAATGAAGATAGGAGGCCCCGGACCGGACATGAGACACCCATTTGACCGGACCGCAGCAGGACCGCCCCTGGGTGAGTATAATATAACCTCTTTTTCTCCTCTTTCAGGATACATCGGGGGGCTTATCTACAGCATTACAGAATTCTGTAGATAAGCCCCTGATGCCAGTGAGCTTACCTCACCATCGATTTTGGGGGTGACAGGTTCCCTTTAATCCTAAGCTATAAGAAATACCAGTTGTAAGCTGTTATCTTTGTTCCTGAATAAATATATATTCACTGTTGAACTGCTGGTTAGTGCAGTGATTGCTCAATTGCCAACAGTAAGTTATCAATTAAAACAGTAAAATCTAATGATAAAACACTAGCACATATTTAGTATGAGTATAGGAATTATTTATAGTTATGGATTGGATTACAAGATCGGTGGAGAGAGGTTTGTCTTTTTGTAGGATGAAACAACTGCTTTTATGAATATTACATATCCACAAAGATAAGGCCAATCTCTTTATAAGAGAAAATATGATTCTGAATTGATATAGTATGGGGAATGCAAGTATTTAGTAAAACAGATATATATGACACATATGACAGATCCTGTCGCAACATATTTTCCAATCAAGATAACAACCTTGTGTGTGGTGACCTATTTGGTTGAAGTCTAGCTGCTTAAACTAGTGACCAACTCGCATTGCTAGATTAAATTATTATTTTTACCTTGCAGTCATAGTATACCATTTCTTATTATCAGGAAGTAATATTAATATTACTACCTGAGAAGAAGAAATGGTATTAGTTTGCAAATTGTTTTTCAAATATATTTCTCACAGATTTTGTTCCCTAGCACTCTCAAAGTGGACAGGACTCTGATAAGCTAACAGACTTGGTGGACCAAACAGGGTTTAAATTGAACCTGTCAGGACCCTGATGCCCTCCAACCCAGCAGCATTCACCTATGCATGAGGAAATTCACTGCCTAAACATCCCTGTATAATATTATTCAGTGAAAACTAGGTATATAAAAAGAATATATAATGTCCCCTTTTCCTATGCTAATTAGGTCTTTGACTAGTTGATGTGGCCTAATTTCTCCAGGCTAGTCAGCACTCTTTCCATGTTATCAGAGCACTGTGGGCGTAATAACATAATTTGCATCAACTGGCGTCATTGCCAGCTGATGCAAATCTCACGCATGCGCACCGCTCATTTCGGTAGCGTCGCTGCGTATCTGAAGCAGGGTGTTTGCTTCCCAGTCTCAGAGGCGCACTGGCACATGACCGGAAGCCATCTTCTGAACTTCCGATCATGCACAGTGTGCCTCTGTACCTGGGAAGCGCACACACACCTGTACAAAATCCTGTGAGAATCGTAGCATAATCCTGATATTAAAAGAAGCATTTTATGAATCCAGTTAAAGTATGAAATAGCTCATGCAATTTCACTGCACTTGGAATTTTTTTCCCGTTTTCTAGTACACGACATGCTAAAACCAATGATGTCGTTCAAAAGTACAAGTTGTCCTGCAAAAACAAGCCCTCACATGGCCATATTGACGGAAAAATAAAAAAGTTATGGCTCTGGAAAGAAGGGGAGCGAAAAAACGAAAACGCAAAACCGAAAAAGGGCAAGGTCTTGAAGGGGTTAATAATATCTGCAGTTTATAGAGCAAAAAAGTTGTACATCTACAACCAACCTCTACAAGAGAAGAAGCATTTCAGGAAGGAAGTGAAAGAAAATGCAAGGTTCGAAGGAAGTAATACAGTAATAAGAGAAAGAAGTAAGAAAAAGTTGAAATGTTAAGGTCAAAGGAAAATGGCAAAAAAAAAGAATAAATACTTGGAGAAAAGCAAGGGAGGGAGATTGTGAAGGCGTAAAGAAGAGAGAAAGGGAAAGAAGAATAACAGAAGGTAGAAAGAAAGCAAATGAAGCAAGAGACTAAGCTAAGAACAAAATGACCCATTGGGGGCTGACAATATAAAAAAGTGGATGAAAAGTAACATAATAATTTGAACTGAACCCAAAAGGAACAATATAGTCAAAATTAATAGTAGCAAAGCCGTCATACCATAGAGACAGACCATATGAAGGAGTCCAGTTCCCTTTGGTTTTGGGTAGTGCAGAATTCCCCTCTCCAGAGCAAGCAAAATCATGGAAGGGAGAGGAGGGGGAATGTTCTGTTCCTTCTGCTTTGGATGGCAAAACAAACCACTATAATTTGGGGTGGGTTTGCCTAGTGAGTCTTTTCCCTCTCCATGTACACAACTGAATTAATAATTATTGTCCTTTTGTTCATTATTTTGTGTAAAGAAGAGAAATCCTGAGTGCGGATTGCTATTTTTTCAATGTAGTTTGGTGGCAAATGATTGTCCAGTAAATCAGAATATGATTTCCGAAGTGAGACACAATCCAAATAAATCTCTCAGTAAAACTGTAACAATTCAGCATCACTTGCTTTATAAACACTCTGAATTCCTTCAATAGACCTACATATAATATAACTTGTCATGTGTGGGACGTAACCAACCACAGGAATGTAATGGGCACGGGAATGGTGCCATGGTTAATATACCAAGGATTTTGAAAAACTTTTATCCTAACCACGATTGGTTTATGTAAATCTCAGCAAAATGGCTTTGGCTTGAGAAAATACATACAAGCTCAATTACGTTTATTGAAATACATTAAAATGAAACTTTTTGGGTTATAAAAAAATGTAATATATTGCAAGCTAAGAAATCAGGACCCTATAAAAGGAGGACCCCATATGGAATGCATTGTGTTTATATTCTTGGTGGCGCCTTTTATCTTTTACATCTTGTAATTATTCCTTAACATATTATTGAAATGATGTAATGATTAGGTCATCTGACTTTCCATAAACGCACAATTCTATAGACATGGGTAGCCTTAAATGTGTGCTATAGGAGGGAGAGTTATTAAGGTATTTGCTCTAGTTTTCTAGCACAAAAAGTAAAAAATGTCATGCTACAGTTACCATTTTTTAAAGTACCGTAGGTGGGACTTTGCAAGAGAGATGTGGCCAACCTGAACCTAAGATTCAAAAATTCTATTCAGTGGCATGCGCCCTTAATAAATATGGAACATCTAAGGCTACTTTCACACTAGCTTCGTGCACTGCACGTCGCTATGCGTCGTTTTGTAGAAAAAACGCATCCTGCAAAAGTGCTTGCAGGATGCGTTTTTTCTCCATTGACTTGCATTAGCGACGCAGTGCAACGGTTGCGTCGTGTTGCGTCGGACCGTCGCCACCAAAAAACGTTGCTTGTAACGTTTTTTAGTGCGTCGTTCCCGTCTTTTCCGCCCCCGCCTCCCCGCACCTCACAATGGGGCAGCGGATGCGTTGAAAAACAGCATCCGCTGCCCTCGTTGTGCGGCGCATTCACTGCTAGCGTCAGTACGTCACAACGACGCAATTCATCGTGCGTCGTCCGACGCTAGTGTGAAAGTAGCCTTACTCTAGAGGTCTTCTTCTGAGGCAGACATACCAAATGCTAGTCTTAGTAAATTTCCCACTACAAGACAACCCCAATGCTAATTTGGGCATTACAGTGCAATCTTCACCACCAACTGGTATGTGTGTGTTTTGTTGTCCCATATTTTTAGGGGGCTTTGCAGGTTTTGGACTGAAATCCAACCAAGTACAGCATTTGCATGAAGTTTGTATGTTCTCCCTGTGTTTGCATGGGTTTCCTCCAACACACAAGACATACTGATAGGGATAGGGAATTTAGATTTAGGACTAAAAGGGGTTGTCCAGCCTTAGGCTACAAGTCTGCAGTCTCTCTATGTGACTGCAGACTTGTGAATTCTCACATTGCACACCCTGTGCTCTGTGAGGATTCTCCAGTACTGGGAGCAAGCAGCCATGTGATTACAAGTACCGTATTTTTATGATATAAGACGCAACGGACTATAAGACGCAGCTAGGTTTTAGAGGAGGTAATAAGAACAAAAAAATTGAAGCAAAAAATGTGGTCAATTCTGTACTAATATCCACTATCCTGGTATGCATGGCCTCCTCTTTTCTATCCTGGCGTGCATGGCTCTCTCATCCCTATCCTTGTATGTGTAAGAGGGTGGTGCTGTTATGGACAGTAAGGAACACGCTGTCACTTTAAGAGGCTGCACCCCCTTGTCTGGCATGATGGAATGTTCTGCTTCTCCCCTGCAATAATCGTTGTGATGAACTAGTCTGTGCAGAGTGCAGGTGTGGAGCTGGAGCAGCGTGTGTGAACTGAGGCTGCTGCAGAGAGGACTTTTTGTGCTGAAAGCTCGAAGAGAGAAGAACTGTGTCCTGATATAGCTGCAAGAGAGCCACGAAGATACAGAGAAAGGGATTTACAGTTTCCAGGAGCATCCCTAGGATCCAGAAGCAAGGAGAAGACCACGCTTCACAGAGCTGACAGAAAGCCGTGCGCACCACCGTACAGACTGCTGGGGCCCCCCTGGGACTGGATCTGATTCTCCAACATCACCGTGAGTCTGTTCCTGTTTGGTGCACCTGTTAGGGCCTAGTGGAGGCTTCAATAGTCAGTACACGCGAGCCATGTGGCCTGCTTAGTAAAGGCCAGGGAGGTTATACGTAGAGTAGCATCATCACTCATTTATTGTTTACATTTGCTTGTTAGACATATTTTGAGTCTGCAATAGTTGTAGCACCTTGCTGTTTTACGGAAAAGTTAAAGCAGTGGCGTAGGAAGGGGGGTGCGGGGGGGGGGCCGCCCCGGGCGGCACAATGCGGGGGGGCGGCACAATGCGGGGGTGAGTCAGTGGCGTATCTAGGGGGGGAGCAGCCGGCAGGGGGGCGCAGTCGGGCCGCCTAAAGCGGCGGTCCGCAGTGTCTCCCCCGGCGGCTGCATTCTGTCACCCCCCGCGCTGGGAGTCAGCTGTTCTCTGTGCCGACTGTCAAGCTGACAGCCGGCACAGAGAAGCTGCAGCGTGCCGGCTCCCAGTGTTCAATTGTACTCGTATCTGTGATGCGAGTACAATTGAAGCTCTGACTGCCGGGTCAGAGCGATGCCAGCAGCGTGATCAGGTCATGTGATCACGCTGCTGACGTCACTCACCTGCGCGGCAGAGCAGGAGATGCAGAGCGGTGGTAAGTGCTCCAATGGAGCTGAAGACACCGAAAGTGCAGGGGGGGAATTTACTGTGTGGGGAAGGGGGGCATATATTGTGGGGGGGATTTACTGTGAGTGGAGGCTGGAGCTGAAGACACCGAAGGTGCAGGGGGGATTTACTGTGAGTGGGGATGGGGGAAAATATTGTGGGGGGGATTTACTGTGAGTGGGGATGGGGGCATATATTGTGGGGGGGATTTACTGTGAGTGGGGATGGGGGCATTTATTGTGGGGGGGATTTACTGTGAGTGGGGATGGGGGCATTTATTGTGGGGGGGATTTACTGTGAGTGGGGATGGGGGCATTTATTGTGGGGGGGATTTACTGTGAGTGGGGATGGGGGCATTTATTGTGGGGGGGGATTTACTGTGAGTGGGGATGGGGGCATTTATTGTGGGGGGGATTTACTGTGAGTGGGGATGGGGGCATTTATTGTGGGGGGGATTTACTGTGAGTGGGGATGGGGGCATTTATTGTGGGGGGGATTTACTGTGAGTGGAGCTGAAGACACCGAAGGTGCAGGGGGGGATTTACTGTGAGTGGGCATGGGGGAAAATATTGTGGGGGGGATTTAATGTGAGTGGGGATGGGGGGCATATATTCTGGGGGGGATTTACTGTGAGTGGGGATGGGGGGGGATTTCATGTGAGTGGGGATAGTGGGATATATTATTGGATTGGGGATATTTAATATGAGTGGAGATGGGGGGATTTATTGTGGGGGGAGATTTAATGTGAGTGGAGATGGGGTATTTATTGTGTGTGGGGGGAGATTTGTCATGGGGATGGGGGGATTTAATGTGTGGGGGAGATCTGAGGACACAAAATGAAGAGCAAAGGGGGAGATGGGGGGGCATATATGAGGAAACAGTATGGGGGATGGGTGCAGACAGCTTGGGGTCAAACAGGGGAATGTATGCGGACACAGTATGAGTAGCGATGTGAAAAACGTATGTGGACAGAGTACGGGGAGTGAGGGTGTTGGGATGTGTGCATGCGTAGCATGGGGGACAGTGTAAGGGCACAGCCAGGAGGGGATATGATACAAAGGAGGGGGAGTGTGATGAGAGAGTACAGTATAAATACTGGGCCCTATAGGGGGGACACAGTGTGAGAGGTCAGTGTGAAGAGGGGTCCGGTATAGAAAGGGGAGGTCAGTGTGAAGAGCAAGTACCATAAGACAGACAGTGTGGGGGTCATATTTTATGCAGACAATATAGTGCGGGGAAATTTTTTATTCAGGAGCATTATAATGACACTTGTATCTTTAAGGGCGTCATGTGGAGACTTTCTGCAAAAGAATGGAGAAGATGGAAGTCTGCAGAGACGGCTGTGGATGAGAAAACTCATCATGGGATCTGGACAAGATGAAGAAAAGAAGAACGGCTCCAGAGGCGACGTCATCTATAAGGTACCTGGATGTAAATGTTATTTGTGATACTGACTAAGGCCGGAGACACACTGGTGCGAGATACGGCCGAGTCTCGCTGGTTAAAAGCAAGCTGTGGCACCGGCATTCCGGAGCGGAGCGTGCAGCTGCATAGCAATACATGGAGCCGCACGCTCCGCTCCGGAATGCCGGTGCCACAGCTTGCTTTTAACCACCGAGACTCGGCCGTATCTCGCACCAGTGTGTCTCCGGCCTAACTCTCATGTTTTTATTTATGTTAGGAGCATTAAAGGGGATGTCCAGGTTTGTAATGAGTCTGCAGTCATTCTTTGTGACTGCAGACTTCTGAGTTCTCACAGTGCACCCTGCACACTGTCAGGATTCTCTGGTGCTGGCGATTTACATACATGCGGTCACGTGCTGACTAGACATGTGTGGCCTCACTCTATGAAAATGAACTGAGCGAGGCCAGGCACATCTAGTCGGAATGTGGTCGGAAGTAATCGCATGCTTGTGCTGACATGACTGTCCACCGGCCAGGGAGAATCCTAAAAGTGTGCAATGCATTAGTTGTGAGAATTCAGAAGCTGCGATGTCAGGATTCACCTCTGCAGGTTCCAGTCGTCGACACATGGACACGTCACTCATATGCGATTTTCATACTCATGGTCCTGTAACAACGAGCTTCTCTTCTGCTTCTCTCAGTTTTTCACTGAACATTGGGAGCTTAAGGGAGAGGAGCTCGTCGGTACATGACTAAGTGTGAAAATCGCATACGTTCTAGGGGGGGGGGGCGCCAAACTCGGGAACAGCCCCGGGCGGCAAAAGCTCTAGCTACACCCCTGAGTTAAAGTTCATAACTCTTGTAAATTGTCTGTTGCCATTGTATACCCCTGTTTGCATCTTCCTCATTCCCTTCATTCCTTGCCTTCCAAATAAATCTACCCTTTGTTGTTTGCACCTCATCTTGTGTACAGTAGTCTTCCTGCACCGTGGTGGTCCCCCGGCCATCGCTTCATATGCATGGCCCCCTCATCCCTATCCTGGTATGCATGGTCTCCTCATCTCTATCCTGGTATGTATGGCCCCCTCATCCCTATCCTGGTATGCATGGCCCCCGCATCCCCATCCTGGTATGCATGGCCCCCTCATCCCCATCCTGGTATGCATGGCCCCATCCACATCCTGGTATGCATAGCCCCGTCATCCCTATCCTGGTATGCATGACCCCATCCACATCCTGGTGTGCATGGCCCCCTCATCCCTTTCCTGGTATGCATGGCCTCCTCATCCCTATCCTGGTATGCATGACCCACTCATACCTAGCCTGGTAGGTACGTTCCCCTTATCCCCATCCTAGTAGCCATGGCCCCCTCATCCCTATCCTGGTATGCATGGCCCCCTCATCCCCATCCTGGTATGCATGGCCCCCTCATCCCCATCCTGGTATGCATGGCCCCCTCCTCCCCATCCTGGTATGCATTGCCCCATCCACATCCTGGTATGCATAGCCCCCTCATCCCTATCTTGGTACGCATGGCCCCATCCACATCCTGGTGTGCATGGCCCCCTCATCCCTTTCCTGGTATGCATGGCCCCCTCATCCCCAGCCTGGTAGGTACGTTCCCCTTATCCCCATCCTAGTAGCCATGGCCCCCTCACCACTATCCTGGTATGCATGGCCTCCTCATCTATATCCTGGTATGCATGGCCCCATCCACATCCTGGTATACATGGCTCCCTCATCCCTATCCTGGTATGCATGGCCCCCTCATCACTATCCTGGTAGCCATGGCCCCCTCATCTCTATCCTCGTAGACATGGTCCCCCTCATTCTTATCCTGGTATGATTGGCTTTCATCCCCATCTTGATATGCATGGCCCCCTCATTTCCACCCTGGTATGCAAGGATAAACAAATACCGAACATAGTAAAACCTCTATATAAAAAAAGTAAAGTGTGAACCAATTGTATTGTGAATGATATATAGTTGCTAGGTAGATCAATGGAAGACCATTCGAAAATGTGAAGAAACTGAACAAAGAGAACCTTGAACTTATGGTCTAATAGGGAAACATAAGAATCAATTGATGCTTTATACAAAATATACTTTTATTGAGCAAAAAATGGGTAAACGGTAGCACTGCAACAAAAAATGTGCCCGTACTTGGAATAAAAAGTCAATAATAAATAGAATAATTGAAACATATATAGTCAACAGAAAATGGTGGACCAAAAATAATAATGATGATAAATATATAAAAAATATAGTCATCTATTTATATAATTGCCTTGTAATGTTTTCATTTCCTTCTCTATCCAGATGTCATCGTATCCCAGAATTCCAAGTGGAGGAAGTTCACCAACTGCCATACTGGGACATCCAAGTGATGGGTGTCTCCATATGGAAACTGCTGCTGGTACCAACCTATTGCACGGTACCACCAGTGGAACACCGTCGTGAACACGCTGCCACCGGGATCAGCCGAATGATTCACTAACTGCCTCCTTCTTTGTACAGGAGGAGCGCATGCACACTTTTAATGTGACTGCCGCTATCTGTCTGCTCAAAGATTGGTCTGCGCCAATTACACGCAGGTGAGGTGAATCATTCAGCTGATCCCGGCGGCAGATGAGGTACGTGTCTACAGGCAGAGGAAGCCGGTCACATTAAAGTGGTTTTCCCACGAACGAAAGTTCATTTTAAAAATTGTCTGTGTCTGACCGTGTACGGAGCATACCACATCTCCTGGGCAGGGGAGGAAGCAAAAGATAATACTGACATTACAGCAGGGGATCACAGGGGATTCATTTTGCGAGGTAAAATATTTCACTGACTGTTTTTAAAAAATATTTTACCTCACAAAATGTATCCTCTGCTATCTCCTGCTGTAATGTCAGTATTGTCTTTTGCTTCCTCCCCTGCCCAGGAGCTGTGGTATGTTCGATACACGGTCACACAGACAATTTTTAAAATGAACTTTCGTTTGTGGGAAAACCCCTTTAAAAAGTAAATAACAATGCCAACATGGCTCCTCCTAAAAAGTATGCCAATGACAATGAAATGAAAAGCAGTAAAGGCACAATGTCAAAGACAACAAAGGGCAAATGAGACTCTTGAAGAGCAACAGCATCTCTGGGACAAAAGCAATGCATATATGCGTAGGCGTCAAGCACATGAGTCCCCTGATGCAAAAGTCATTAGATTATCACAGGATGCCATTAGGCAACAACAGCGCCGCATGCCTGCCCCCATCGTGACATTACCGCCCTCCCGAAGCGATAGCATCTGGCCTCCATCTAGTGTAGGTATAAGCACAGAGAACACCAAATAGAAGAGCCAGAGAAAAAATGGGAGAACCGGAAAGATTCAAAAATATTCATATATCAACAGTGAAGATAAATTATGGCATGGTCCCTACTTTCTGCACAGAGGGGAAAAAGAATCTAAGTGATAACACAGGTGATATATATGTACACTAAAAAATGAAATTCATAAAAGAATCAATATGTGTATATGGGGAATTAGGAAGGCAGGGGTATGCCAGTGATTGTCCTGCAGCATTACATAGAAAAGGGCAATAGAAGACACAATACATACAGGTGTAATCCTACAATAACAGTGGAGTAATATGCCCTATGCAATGAAGTGAGATAAAAAAAAAACGCTACCAATACTGATGTATAAGAAATAATTTATTAAACAACTCACAGACGAAAAAAATATTAAAGGGTATGTACCCTAAGGACAAAACAAAAGATGGGTTTGTAAGGGGAAAAGCCTGGCAACAACTGCCACCACACAGATCTCATGGCAAAGAATAGATGAATAGCAACACAGAACAAAATGCAGAGTGACATATGTATCTCACAGTAACAACCATATGTAACAACCAAAGATGTAGAGATTACATGTGGAGAGGTATATGCTAAATAAAAAGCAAATTTTCATTATTCTCAGCTCAAAGTGCCACTAATAGTGCATTTAGATATAAGTGCTTATCCATGTGGGAGAGACCTGGGTGACCGGCTGTGTTAACCGTAGCCCCGACGCGCGTTTCGTGTTATGGGCTTCCTCAGGGGACTGTGTGGAATGCCACACATGCTGCCATATACACTCACTGGCCACTTTATTAGGTACACCTGTCCAACTTCTTGTTAACACTTAATTTCTAATCAGCCAATCACATGGCGGCAACTCAGTGCATTTAGGCATGTAGACATGGTCAAGACAATCTCCTGCAGTTCAAACCGAGCATCAGTATGGGGAAGAAAGGTGATTTGAGTGCCTTTGAATGTGGCATGGTTGTTGGTGCCAGAAGGGCTGGTCTGAGTATTTCAGAAACTGCTGATCTACTGGGATTTTCACACACAACCATCTCTAGGGTTTACAGAGAATGGTCCGAAAAAGAAAAAAAATCCAGTGAGCGGCAGTTCTGTGGGCGGAAATGCCTTGTTGATGCCAGAGGTCAGAGGAGAATGGGCAGACTGGTTCGAGCTGATAGAAAGGCAAGTGACTCAAATCGCCACCCGTTACAACCAAGGTAGGCCTAAGAGCATCTCTGAACGCACAGTGCGTCGAACTTTGAGGCAGATGGGCTACAACAGCAGAAGACCACACCGGGTACCACTCCTTTCAGCTAAGAACAGGAAACTGAGGCTACAATTTGTACAAGCTCATCGAAATTGGACAGTAGAAGATTGGAAAAACGTTGCTTGGTCTGATGAGTCTCGATTTCTGCTGCGACATTCGGATGGTAGGGTCAGAATTTGGCGTAAACAACATGAAAGCATGGATCCATCCTGCCTTGTATGGAGCATCTTTGGGATGTGCAGCCGACAAATCTGCGGCAACTGTGTGATGCCATCATGTCAATATGGACCAAAATCTCTGAGGAATGCTTCCAGCACCTTGTTGAATCTATGCCACGAAGAATTGAGGCAGTTCTGAAGGCAAAAGGGGGTCCAACCCGTTACTAGCATGGTGTACCTAATAAAGTGGCCGGTGAGTGTATATAGGGGCCCATTCCAGGTGTCTCTGATTAGTGCTGCGCACACATGGGCGCGTGCGGGGTGAATCCGCGGCCGTGTGTGTGTCACATCCGGCCATCCATACATACAGGTGGATGCACGGAGCACAAAGCTAATAGCAATGTAGGGTAATAAGCAGCAATATAGAATGGTAAAGTGCAAGGTGCAACAGTGCAGTAACAGCAGCTGAAGAAAGATAAGAACGGCTCATACCTATTTGGTCCGCCAATCCAAGTACAATGCACATCCCGATGCGCGTTTCCGAACTGAGTCCTTCGTCAGGTCTCTTGATTATATATGTTTCTATTATGCTATTTATTACTGACTTTTTATTCCAAGTACGTGTAAATTTTTTGTTGCCATGCTACAGTTTACCCATTTTTTGCTCAGTAAAGGTATATTTTATATAAAACATCAATTGATTCTTATGTTTCCCTATTAGACCATAAGTTCGATCTTCTCTTTGTTCAGTTCCACCTTGGTATGCATGGCCCCCATCAGAAAAACATTAAAAAAAACATAAACCATTATACTTACCTTCCTACGCTCCCTCGCAGCATCTTGTTCCGATGCCAGCAGCTGATTTGGCAGTGACGTCATGCGCTGCTTACAAGCAGAGTACAGATGCCAGAATACTCACTGCTCCCCATGTTGGAACTATGTGCGTGGAAAGCAGTGAATATTCATTGCTCTTTAATAGCAGGTACAGTGTTAGCCGCTGGCTTCCTGCAGCTGCAGGGCTTTTATTTGTTGCCGCTACTAAAGGGAATGAATATTCACTGCATTACACACCTATGGGAGTGGAGACCAGGGAATATTCATTCCCTTAAGTAGCAGGAACACGCGAACGCACGGCAGCTGCAGGAAGCCGGCTGCTGTGGCTAATAACGTGTCCGCTATTAAAGAGAAATGCATTTTTATTGTCCTCCATGCCCGTGGGCGTGGAATGCAGTGAATATTCATTTCTCTTCAGCAGCGGGCACAGGAGTTAGCTGCAACTGCCGGCTCCTGCCTCTGTGACACTGCGGTCTTCTGACTCCATACTATTGCGGTAACCTCGTGACAATATGGCATTCAATAAATACCAGTAATATATAGCACTATATTATTATTATTATATATTTATATAGCACCATTAATTCCATGGTGCTGTACATGAGAAAGGGGCTACATACAGGGTTATAGATATAATTTACAGTACACAAATTTATGATGACAGTCTGGTACAGAGGGGAGAGGACCCTGTCCTTGCGGACTTACATTCTACGGGATACTGGGGAAGAGACAGAAGGTCGGGGATGCTGCAGCTCTGGTGGTGGTGAGGCGGCAGCTCGGGCGGTTGGTGAGGCGGCAGCTCGGGCGGTTGGTGAGGCGGCAGCTCGGGCAGTTGGTGAGGCGGTAGCTCGGGTGGTTGGTGGGGCGGCAGCTCGGGTGGTTGGCGAGGCGGCAACTCGGGTGGTTGGTGAGGCGGCACAATGGTTATTGCAGGCTGTAGGCTTTCCTGAAGAAATGGGTTTTCGGGTTCTGTCTGAAGGATCCAAAGGTGGTGGATAATCCGATGTCTTGAGGCGTGGAATTCCAGAGGATGGGGGATATTCGGGAGAAATCTTGGAGGCGGTTGTGTGAGGAACAAATAAGTGTGGAGGAAAGTAGGTCTTGGGAGGATCGAAGATTGCGTGAGGGAAGATAGTGGGAGATTAATTCAGAGATATAGGGAGGGACAGGTTGTGGATGGCTTTGTTGATTCAAACTGGATTCAACAGCATGTGGACCCAGTGCGGTAGTGTTAATTGTATCTGTATTGTGGTATTATTTAATAACAGTATGTCATTATTTTGTGATAATATAGAATTATTACGGTCTATTCTTATGTGAAGGTAGGCACACATGTCTGGCCTGGGGGTCTCCATAAACCCATTTTTTGTCATTTAGAGACTTTTTCTACAACCCCGTGGATGGTCTATTATTTTGCATCTCAGGTTTGCAGAGGTCAAATATAGTGCAGCGCGCCGAATGTTTTCTTAGATCTTTAGCTTCTGTGTTCTTTCTGCATTTTCTCATATTAATATAATTTACGTATTTCAATTTCCGAAACTTATCTTATTAAACGGTTTCTTTTTTTCCACTTTTATCCTTTTGTTCTGTTATTATTGGATGGTTAAACCGCACCGAGAGAGAAAATCAGTCAAACAGGAAATAACATAGTGACCAGAACATCGCTGATTGGATCATGTGGACTGAAGTATGCTCCAGTTTCTTTAAACAAGCCTATGTTTTCCTGTATAAGAGGCCCCGGCTCAGTGCTGCGAGCAAAGACATTCTGTATCCACAGCTGAGCATTTCTATACACCAACATGTACTGCATTTACTAGGTGCAATTCTACAGGGCTATATTCTGCGACACTAAACTGATCATAGGGCTTCAATCTATTGTTCCCTGTGCTACCTGCAGTCTTATTTCTCTGTATTAGGGATAGATAATTAGATAGATTAATTTTCGTGGTCTTTATGTGTTCATAAACAGATACGTTTGTTACAGTCATGGCCGAAAGTGTTGTCACCCTTAAAATTGTTCCAGAAAATGAAGCATTTCTCCCAGAAATGTATTGCAATTACACTCGTTTTGTTATATACATTTATTTCCTTTGTGTATATTGGAACAACACAAAGAAAGCAGAGAAATAAAGGCAAATTGGACATAATTTCTCACAAAACTCCAAAAGTGAGCCAGACAAAATTGTTGGCGCCCTCAACTTAATATTTGGTTGCACCCTTTGAAATAGATAACTGCTATCAGTTGCTTCCTATAACCATCAGCAATCTTCTTACACCTCTCAGCTGGAATTTTGGAGCATTCTTCTTTTGCAAACTGCTCCAGGTCTCTCATATGTGAAGGCGCCTTCTCCCAACAGCAATTTTAAGATCTCTCCACAGGTGATCAATGGGATTTAGATCTGGACTCATTTCAAGCCATTTCAGAACGCTCCAGCACTTTGTTTCCATCCATTTCTGGGTCCTTCTTGAAGTATGTTTGGCGTCATTGACCTGCTGAATGACTCATGACCTAGGACGCAAACCCAGCTTTCTGACACAAGGAACTACATTGCAACTCAAAATCCTTTGGAAACCTTCACATTTCATGATGTTTTGCACACAGTCAATGCAACCAATGCCAGTGGCAGCAAAGGAACCCCAAAACATCTTTGACCCTCCACCATATTTGACTGTAGGCACTGTGTTCTTTTCTTTGTAGGCCTCAGTCCTTTTTCGGTAAATAGTAGAATGATGTGCTTTACCAAAAAGCTCTATTTTAGTCTCATCTGTCCACAAGACACTTTCCCAGGAGGATTTTGGCTTATTCACAAACATTTTGGCAAACTGCAGCCTAGCTTTTTTGTGTCTGTGTCAGCAGTGGGGTCCTCCTGGGTCTATAACGTTTCATTTCATTCAAATGTCGATGGATAGTTTGCGCTGACACTGATGCACCCTGAGCCTGCAGGACAGCTTGAATTTCTTTGTAACTTGATTGGGGCTGCTTATCCACCATCAGGAGTATTGTGCATTGCAACCTTTCGTCAATGTTTCTATGCTGTTCACATCCAAGGACATTAGCTACAGTGCCATGGGTTATAAACTTCTTGATTATGTTGCGCATCAAGATCTCTGGAGATGGCCGTGTAACCTTGAGATTGTTGGCATTTTTCAACAGTTTTGATTCTCAAGTTCTCAGACAGTTCTCTTTTCCTCTTTCTGATTTCCATGCTTAATCTGGCACACACAGCCAGCCACACAATGTAAAGATTGAGTCAACTTCTCCCCTCTTTATCTGGTTGCAGGTGTGATTTTCTTATTGCACACACCTGTTACTTGCCACAGGTGAGGTTGAACGAGGATCACATGGTTGAAACAAAGTTGTTTACCCACAATTTTGGAAACGTGCCAACAATTTTCTCCTGCAAATATTTGGGGTTTTGTGTGAAATTTTGTCCTATTTGCCTATCTTTCTCAGTTGTTGGTGTTGTTCCAATACACACAAATAAAATAAACGTGTAGAACAAAACATGTGTAATTACAATACCTTTCTGGGAGAAATACTATTTTTTTGAACAATTTCAAGGGTGCCAACACTTTCGACCATGATTGTAAGTGATAGATAGAAATGTGAAAAATAGATTGATAAATAATAGATAGAATGCAACAAATATCCATATAAACAAAGCTTACTTACAACTTTTTTGTATAAATTTTAGTTCTCACATAAAACAAGTGTCCACATTATGTGGAACCACAAGTAACACTGATGAAGAATAAATCAATATAGCAAAATATAGTCTATAAGACTTATAGGGAATCTTTCAGCATCATAACATAGGGGCAGAGACCCTGATTTCAGTGATGTTTCATTTACTGGGCCATGTGTTGCTGTTTCAATTCAATCAGCAATTTATTAGCGGGAGGTTATCACTTCAGGACTAGGTATCTCCTGCTTCCTAGTCCAATCACACCCTCACCACTGATTAGCAGCTTTCTAACAATGCACATTGTACACAGAAAGCTATAGCATTCCCAGCTCTGCTAAGTCTGCAGCAGAGAAAATGGTGCTTCTATCATAACTGCTGCACCCAATAAGTGACACATCACAGGAATCAGCGTCTCTATCCCTATATCATACTGCTGTCAGATTACACAGAAATAACTGCTGAGCTGACATATTCCTTTTAACTATTTGTTCCATATTATGATCTCTTATGTTTTGACTTCTGTCCAGTCTTTGGCTCTGCCAAATATTCTCCCACTTTTTTCTCTTGTAGCATAGAAAATGAAACCCTTTCAGTTTGAACGACTGATGTGGCCATTTATTTTCTTGGCACAATCATGAAGAGGCCCGTCCATTCTCCAAAGATCATTACTGTACTTAAACGAGTTTGAAAAGTGGATTCCAACGCTTCCTATAATGTAAAGTAACACAGACAGTGCTCACCTTCACCTGTCCAGTGCCGACTCTCTGCCGATTCTTCCGTTTTTGTATTTTGGCTGTAGCGATGACATCACATCAGCAGTGTACAACACTGATGCAACCAATGCTAACCACTAAGTCACAGCACAATGCTAACCACTGAGCCACTGTACAATGCTAACCAAAGAGCCACTGTACAATGCTAACCACTGAGTTACTGACAATGCAAACCACTGAGCCACCATACAATGCTAACCACTGAGCCATCATACAATGATAGCCACTGAGCCACCAAACAATGATAGCCATTGAGCCACCAAACATTGCTAACCACTGAGCAAATGTACAATGCAAACCACTGAGCCACCGTACAACGCAAACCACTGAGCTACCATACAATGCAAACCACTGAGCCACCATACAATGCTAACCACTGTGCCACCATACAATGCTAACCACTGAGCCACCATACAATGCTAACCACTGTGCCACCATACAATGCTAACCACTGAGCCACCATACAATGCTAACCACAGAGCCAATGTACAATTCTAACCACTGAGTCACCATACAATGCTAACCACTGAGTCACAGTACAATGCTAACCACTGAGCCACCGTACAATGCTAACCACTGAGCCACCATAAAATGCTAACCACTGAGTCACCATACAATGCTAACCACTGAGCCAACATACAATGCCAACCACTGAGTCACAGACAATGCAAACCACTAAACCACTGAACAATGCAAACCACTGAGCCACCGTACAATGATAGCCTCCAAACTGCTAACCACTGAGCCAACTGAAAATGCTAACCACTGAGCCACTGTAGAATTCTAACCACTGAGTCACCATACAATGCTAACTACTGAGCCACAGTACAATGCTAACCACTGAGTCACAGTACAATGCTAACCACTGAGCCACCGTACAGTGCTAACCATTGATCCACCATACTGACCAAGAACGTCTATCAGGATGCACCATTACGGCATGTGCCCATGACATTACATGTTTACAGGGATAATGACTTGCTGTATGCCAAGTGCCCCAGTATACAGTCATACAGAACAATTTTAGGATAGAAATAAATCCTTTATTTTTATATTGTGCATAGATTTGTTACATTGGGTTGTAAACGATTGCGAAGTTGTCACCCATCACTGTTCTGGATCCAAGAGAGGGGCGAAGAGGCTGAAGAGTTGCCCTGATCTGCTGCATTTTATGGAACATCTGCCCCATTGCGAGGTTTAGGGAAAATCTTACTGAAAACTGGGGAATGATCCAATAATCCTGCGCTGAATACGTGTATATTTGTTGTAGATTTGGTGTCCTGGAGAATAAGTCCAGGAGGATCGACTCCACGTGAAGAAATACTTGGTAGAGTTCAGATGCCAAATACAGTGAAACACCTGCACAACGTTTGCTCCGACCTCAAAAACCCAATACAAAAATTGTCAAAATATGCAAGAAGCAATAATCCTTTGGTCTGCGATTATTCCAGCTTTTAATTATTTGCTCAGGACATATTCATCAGAGTGCGCTAGATCTGACCCTGGCAGGTTACAACCTCCGAACCTCCGCAGAGGGATAACTGTAAGGTATCAGCCTTCCTAGCCACCTAACATGACACTGGACTTTAAACCCCAAGGCATTAAATGCAGTGACAGAACGATCTGCAAATATTTACACATCTTTCAATGGAATTTTTTGGGGGTTGGATTTCATTATTTGCTCAGCAAATTCAAAGTCAAACACGTGACAAAATATATTACTTACATGAATATCCAAACGGACAAATATTGGTATTGTTCACAATATGGAGGAGCATTCAGCGTGGGATTAGGTCAGATTATTTTCTAGAAATTGTTTCACTATATGAGCTGGTGTTATACTTCAGCTCTATTCACTTTATCTTGGCAGTACTGCATTTCCAGGCATGTCCCTATGAACTATATGAGCTGTTCATGGACGAAAAGAAAAGCTGATTCCTTGTTTCACATAGAGTGCCTGCAGACTGTACCCCAAGTCTGGACAACCCCTTTAAAGCAAACCTGTCATCAAAATTTTGCTAAGTAAACTACAGGCATTGTCAGGTTGGCACAGTTATTTTGATTAAAATTATAGTTGGGGTGATGGAATCTTTCTTGTGGTTCTTGTTTAATCTGTGTTAGAAGTTGGCAGTTAATGAGATGCTCGTGGTCCGGGGCAGCCTGTGGGCTGCTTTTTTTCATGCTCTGGCCTCATCGGAATCATTGTGGCTCAAATTACAGGTCACTGAACCTTCAGTAACCTGATTCCTATTCTAATTACTGAGCTTGAGCAGTTAATATTGTTTGTGATCTTTAAAAAAAAAAAAAAAAAGTAATTCCACCAAAATGGCGACGGTAGTGGCGCAGGCACAGTTGCTACTGTACATGCGCTGCCACCACTTTGCTGGAGCCATTTTATTTTCTCCAACAAAGTGGCAGCGACGCATTCAGAGTATCATCTATCGGTAAGAGATGCTGTCAATCTGCACAAGCACCACCTCCCACCAGGAGGAGGAGGCCGATGTGAAGCAAACCGGTGTGTATGTGACCGGCAGAAAATTGTCCCAGAAAGCATGTTGTCCAGAGGACTGGTGCTGAAGTGTGCATCCAAAACTGTGTAACGTTCCATGAAATGTTCAAGTGTCCACCTCTTTGTGGGTATTTGCTCATTTTGTTGTTTTTTTACTTAATTTTTGTCTGTGAAATGGCCACAGTGTGAACATGCTCTTGCACAATGCACGTATACCAATTGATGCTCCGGCTCATTTCTTCGGTTTTGCTGTAGTTTCTTGTACTTTGTAAAACAGGAGTGTGGTCCCACTTTCTGAGCTAGGCATTTAATCTATATAGCTTCCCATGGACGGGCCCCTCTCCTGCTCTGCCCTTATTCACATTGAGGTTGGCTGACACAAGTGTTGTGAATTCTGTTCTCGAACTCCCTCCTGTGGTCATAAATGGTACTTCGGCGAGTTCTGTCCATGGACTCCCTCTGGTGGCTGTGAGTGGAGCTGCTGGTTCTGAGGTTCCTTCTCCAGCTGACCTCATTTAGTTCTAGGCTGGCTGCTCTATTTAACTCCACTCAGATCGTTACTTGATGCTAGCTGTCAATGTTCTAGTACTGGTTCAGTTCTCTCTTGGATCTTGCAGATGACCTGTCTACTCCAGCAAAAGCTAAGTCCCTGCTAGTTAAATTGTTTATCTCTGTTTTCTGTCCAGCTTGCTATCATGATTTTGCCAAGCTAGCTGGAAGCTCTGGGATGCAGAGTGGCACCTCCGCACCGTGAGTCGGTGCGGGGGTCTCTTTTGCACACTCTGCGTGGTTTTTGTAGTTTTTTGTGCTGACCGCAAAGTTGCTTTTTCTATCCTCAGTCTGTTTAGTTAAGTCTGGCCTCCTTTGCTGAAACCTATTTCATTCCTGTGTTTGTGACTTCCATCTTCACTCACAGTTAATATTTGTGGGGGGCTGCCTGTTTTCTTTGGGGAATTTCTCTGAGGCAAGGTAGGCTTTATTTTCTATCTTTAGGGGTAGTTAGCTCTTAGGCTGTGAAGAGGCGTCTAGGCAGAGTCAGGTACGCTCCACGGCTATTTGTAGTTGTTGTGATAGGATTAGGGGTTGCGGTCAGCAGAGCTCCCACTTCCCAGAGCTGGTCCTGTATTACTAGTTTGCTCATCAGGTCATTCCTAGTGCTCCTAACCACCAGGTCACCATAACAGTACAGCTGGCCAGTAAAGTGTTAATGCATCTCAATAGAGGGATAAGAGAAGTTCTGAGACCATTTTTTTTTTCCTCTGCAGCGTGTTTTGTTTTTCCTTTCCCCTAAATCTCTGGGTGGTTCAGGACACAGGTGTAGATATGGACATTCAAGGTCTGTCCTCTTTTTTTCTTTGCTGCGTGGCGACCCTCAAGACTGGGCATTTTCCCTTGCGCCAGGAGATCCTGCATTGCGTAATGTAGATGCGTTTTTTCTGGCGCTTAGATTGCTTTATGATGAACCAGATTCAGTGGATCAGGCAGAGAAAATCTTGCTGGCTTTGTGTCAGGGTCAGGATGAAGCGGAGGTATATTGTCAGAAGTTTAGAAAGTGGTCTGTGCTTACTCAGTGGAATGAGTGTGCCCTGGCGGCAATTTTCAGAAAGGGTCTTTCTGAAGCCCTTAAGGATGTTATGGTGGGATTCCCCACGCCTGCTGGTCTGAATGAGTCTATGTCCTTGGCCATTCAGATCGATCGACGCTTACGTGAGCGCAAAACTGTGCACCATTTGGGGGTATCTTCTGAGCAGGGGCCTGAGCCTATGCAATGTGATAGGACCTTGACCAGAGCTGAACGGCAAGAATACAGACGTCAGAATGGGCTGTGTTTTTACTGTGGTGACTCCACTCATGCTATCTCTGATTGTCCAAAGCGCACTAAGCGGTTCGCTAGGTCTGCCACCATTGGTACTGTACAGCCAAAATTTCTTTTGTCCGTTACTCTGATTTGCTCTCTGTCGTCCTACTCTGTTATGGCATTTGTGGATTCAGGCGCTGCCCTGAATTTGATGGACTTGGAGTTTGCCAGGCGCTGTGGTTTTTTCTTGGAGCCTTTACAGTATCCTATTCCATTGAGAGGAATTGATGCTACACCTTTGGCCAAGTATAAGCCTCAGTACTGGACTCAATTGACCATGTGCATGGCTCCTGCACATCAGGAGGATATTCGCTTTTTGGTGTTGCATAATTTGCATGATGTGGTCGTTTTGGGTTTGCCATGGCTACAGGTCCATAATCCAGTATTGGATTGGAAATCAATGTCTGTATCTAGTTGGGGTTGTCAAGGGGTACATGGTGATGTCCCATTGTTGTCAATTTCGTCTTCCCATCCTTCTGAAGTCCCTGAGTTCTTGTCGGATTACCGGGATGTATTTGATGAGCCCAAATCCAGTGCCCTACCTCCTCATAGGGATTGCGATTGTGCAATTAATTTGATTCCTGGTAGTAAGTTTCCGAAGGGCCGACTGTTCAATTTGTCTGTGCCAGAACACGCCGCTATGCGGAGTTACATAAAGAGTCCTTGGAGAAAGGGCATATTCGCCCGTCGTCGTCACCGTTGGGAGCAGGGTTCTTTTTTGTGGCCAAGAAGGATGATTCTCTGAGACCTTGTATAGATTACCGCCTTCTCAATAAAATCACCGTCAAATTTCAGTACCCTTTGCCTCTGCTGTCTGATTTGTTTGCTCGGATTAAGGGGGCTAGTTGGTTCACTAAGATAGATCTTCGAGGGGCGTATAACCTTGTGCGTATTAAACAGGGCGATGAATGGAAAACAGCATTTAATACGCCCGAGGGCCATTTTGAGTACCTGGTGATGCCATTCGGCCTTTCTAATGCTCCATCTGTGTTTCAGTCCTTTATGCATGACATCTTCCGAAAGTACCTGGATAGATTCATGATTGTATATTTGGATGATATTCTGGTCTTTTCGGATGATTGGGAGTCTCATGTGAAGCAGGTCAGAATGGTGTTCCAGGTCCTTCGTGCTAATTCCTTGTTTGTGAAGGGATCTAAATGTCTCTTTGGAGTTCAGAAGGTTTCATTTTTGGGCTTCATTTTTTCCCCTTCTACTATCGAGATGGACCCTGTTAAAGTTCAGGCCATTTATGATTGGACTCAGCCTACTTCTGTGAAGAGCCTTCAGAAATTTCTGGGCTTTGCTAATTTTTACCGTCTCTTCATCGCTAATTTTTCTAGTGTCACACCTAAATGTTTCAGATCACCAAACAAATGATACAGATAACACAAGTAAAGACAAAATGCAGTTTTTAAATGAAGATCTTTATTATTAAGAGAAAAAGAAATCCAAACCCGCAGGGCCCTGTGTGAAAAAGTGATTGTCCCCTAAACATTATAACTGGTTGGTCCACTGTTATCAGCAACAACTGCAGCGCCGGGGAAGCAGGGACTGCACTGCGCCAGGAGCAGGTGAGTATACGGGGAGGGGAGCGCTGCGCTGCGCGATATTTACTTGCTCCTCGTTCCAGCCGCCGGTCCGTCTTCTGCAGTGACGCTGAGGTCAGGGGGCTACATTATATTCTATGAGGGAGGCTACATTACATTCTATGAGGGGGCTACATTATATTCTATGAGGGGGGCTACATTATGTTCTATGAGGAGGGCTACATTATATTCTATGAGGGGGCTACATTATATTCTATGAGGGAAGCTACATTACATTCTATGAGGGGGGCTACATTATATTCTATGAGGAGGGCTACATTATATTCTATGAGGAGGGCTACATTATATTCTATGAGGAGGGCTACATTATATTCTATGAGGGGGCCTGCATTATACCTTGTGAGGGGTTGCATTATATTTTGTGGGGGGCTGCATTATATTCTATGAGGTGGGCTGCATTATATTCTATGAGGGGGCTGCATTACATTCTATGAGAAGGGCTACATTATTTTATGAGGAGAGCTGCATCATATTCTATGAGGAAGGCTACATTACATTTTATGAGAGGGGCTACATTATATTCTATGAGGGGGGCTACATTACATTCTATGAGAGGGGCTACATTATGTTCTATGAGGGGGGCTACATTATATTCTATGAGGGGCTACATTATATTTTATGGGGGAGGCATATCCTCCGAAAGAAGGCAAGCGCCAAAATGCGCGTAGGGGGCAGGAGCACACATAGGCAGGGGCGTAACTACCACGGTCGCAGTGGTCACCATTGCGACTGGGCCTGGCGGGTCAGGGGCCCGGCAGGTCAGAGCAGTGGCGTATCCGGGGCATGTGCCCCAGGCGCACCTGACAGCGGGCTGCCTGATGATGCGGTGGTCCAAGGAGGGGGTTGGCAGGGCCAGGGAGCGGGGGGCTGTCTAATTATACTCGCCTACTCCTGGCGCGGTCCCTGCAGGTCCCTGGCTGCCCGGCGCCCCGGCTTCTTCCTGCACTGAGCGGTCACATGGTACCGCTCATTACAGTACTGAATATGCGGCTCTACCTCCCATAAGGGTGGAGCCGCATATTCATTACTGTAATGAGCGATAACGGTGACCGCTCAGTACAGGAAGAAGCAGCAGCGTCGGGGAAACAGAGACTGCACCGCGCCGGGAGCAGGTGAGTATAATGGGGAGGGGAGGGGAGCGCTGCGCGATATTCACCTCTCCTCGTTCCAGCCGCCACTCTGTCTTCTGCAGTGACTCTGAGGTCAGAGGGCGCGGTGACGTAGTTAGTGCGCGCCCTCTGCCTAAATGTCAGTGCAGAGGAGGCGGAAGATGGAGCGGCAGCTGGAACGAGGAGCGGTGAATATTGAAAATGCCGGGGGCCTGAGCGACGGAGAGGTGAGTATGTGATTTTTTTTTTATCGCAGTAACAGCAAATGGGGCAAATATCTGTATGTGGCATCTTATGGAGCCATAACATTTGTGCAGCACTATATGGGGGCCATAATGTTTGTGCAGCACTATATGGGGGCCATAATGTTTGTGCAGCACTATATGGGGCCATAATGTTTGTGCAGCACTATATGGGGGCCATAATGTTTGTGCAGCACTATATGGGGGCCATAGTGTTTGTGCAGCACTATATGGGGCCATAATATTTGTGCAGCACTATATGGGGGCCATAATGTTTGTGCAGCACTATATGGGGCCATAATGTTTGTGCAGCACTATATGGGGGCCATAATGTTTGTGCAGCACTATATGGGGCCATAATGTTTGTGCAGCACTATATGGGGGCCATAATGTTTGTGCAGCACTATATGGGGGCCATAGTGTTTGTGCAGCACTATATGGGGCCATAATGTTTGTGCATCACTATAACGGGGCAAGTGTCTGTATGGAGCATCTTATGGGGCCATAACGTTTGTGCAGCATTATATGGGGCAAATGTCTCTATGGAGCATCTTATGGGGCCATAATCAACGTTCCTGCAGCACTATATTGGGCAAATGTGTCTATGGAGCATCTTATGGGGCCATTATTAACCTTTATGCAGGATTATATGGGGCTCCTTATTCAATATGGATATTCAAAAACACTTAACCTACTGATGTCTCAATTAATTTTACTTTTATTGGTATCCATTTTAACATTATGGAGATTCAGAATTGTACCTTGGCTTGGTCATACAGTTTCAATAGAGTTAAGGTTTAAATGGGGGAGGGTTTGGGGGGGGGGGGCACCAACCTGATCCTTTGCCCCGGGTGCTGGAAAGACTAGATACACCTCTGCCTAGGGCCATGGACCGTGACATACCCCTTGAGAACCGAAGGACCCGGTACCGAGTACCCCACTGCCCTACTGGGGGGCGCTCCACACACACATCACACAAATGTAGCACACATCACACGAACGCAGCACACACATCACACGAATGCAGCACACACGAGCGCAGGACACACAATGAACACATACATCAGACAAGGACAAACACACAACAAGTGCATAATAACTACTGCACAAACTACATCATAAACAAGTCAGACACACTGCTAAGAATATCTGTCACAGACAAATACACACATCATATACAGTGGGGAAAATAAGTATTTGATACACTGCCGATTTTGCATGGTTTCCCATCTACAAAGAATGGAGAGGTCTGTAATTTTTATCGTAGATGCACTTCACCTGTGAGAGACAGAATCTAAAAATAAAAATCAGAAAATCACATTGTATGATTTTTACATACCGTATTTTCCGGCGTATAAGACGACTGGGCGTATAAGACGACCCCCCAACTTTACCAGTTAAAAAATAAAATCTTCTTAAAAGTCGGGGGTCTTCTTATACACCCTATGTCGTCTTATAGGGCCGGTGAATATGTGCCTTTTGGGGGGGGGGGAGTGATCCTGATGAGGACGAGGGGGCGTCTCACAGGAAAGTGAGTATCCCCCATTACCTTATCATAGCGCTGCAGCGTGGGGTCTCTGTGCTGGGAGCGGCGGCTGCTGTGCTGTGCTGTGCTGTGGCGGCTCCTCTTCTGCAGTGTGGGGCCTCTGGTGCTGTGGGGCGGTGGCGGCGGCGTATCTTCATACAGTCGGGGCTCCTCCGGCATCTCAAAGACTGGAAGCCCCGCCGGCAACTCCATGGGTACAATGCGGTCAGGTGGCCTCCGGGAAAATGGCCGCTGCTCAGATTCAGATCTCGTCCCGAGATCTCGGGAGACGAGATCTGAATCTGAGCAGTGGCCATTTTCCCGGAGGCAGCTCAATAGGTGCGATGCGGTGGCCCGGCCGCTGGGGGCTGCGCATGCTCAGATTCAGATCTCAACGAGATCTGAATCTAAGCAGCGGCCATTTTCCCGGAGGCCAGCGCATTGTACCGATGGAGTTGCCGGCGGGGCTTCCAGGCTGAGATGCCGGAGGAGCCCCGACTGCATGAAGATACGCCGCCGCCGCCACCGCCCCACAGGCCCCACACTGCAGAAGAGGAGCCGCCACAGCACAGCAGCCGCCGCCGCTCCCAGCACAGAGACCCCACGCTGCAGCGCTATGATAAGGTAATGGGGGATACTCACTTTTCTGTGAGACGCCCCCTCGTCGTCATCAGGATCACTCCCCCCCCCACCCACCATATACACCCGGCGTACAAGGCGATTCCCGGCGTACAAGACGACCCCCGACTTTTAAGAAGATTTTCAGGGGTTAAAAAGTCGTCTTGTACGCCGGAAAATACGGTAATTCATTTGCATGTTATTGCATGGAATAAGTATCTGATCACCTACCAACCAGCAAGAACTCTGGCTCTCCCAGACCTGTTTTTTTATACAAAATCGCCAGTGTATCAAATACTTATTTTCCCCACTGTATACAGGCACAGACATATTAGGTATACAAGCACCATACACACATATACAGTATAGACAGGCACATTCATATATACGCATACCATATACCGTATACAGTCACATACACACACAGGTGCATATACTAAATATACACTCATGCAATACACATATACACAGGCACACATACTATATACGGTACACAGAGGAAAACATATTCCTGTATATAGACACACAGGCAAATACACGCGCACATAAACACATGTATACTGGAGAAGCAGCACAGGCTGACTGCAGAAAGAAATAGACTGAACTAGTATAATTACCTCTCTTTTTTTCATAGGTTGCAGAAGACCCCTTGGACTTTGTGTCCTGTGCTTCCTCTCCTGCTGTGGATTTTTGGAGCTGGAGGACCTCCATCTTCCTGCTGACCCCTCAGCTCTGCTCTCCTTGCCCTCCTATCCTGCAGACCTGTTGTTGTCATTGGCTGCAGATGCTGCAGCCTCCATCCTCTCCTGAGCAGTGCCCCGACCATCTTGTTCCCCGCACTGTCACTAAGGGTGAGGGGTGGAGCTTATTGGTTGCAGGGTCCATCGGGATCTTCAGCAGCTTCCAGTAAGCCAGTCAAACCCTGAAAATATACAGAGCTCATGGCCCTTTTCAGTTTGAGAGGGCCCCCCCTCCGTTTGGACCCTGATGCGGCTATATGTCTGACCCTGCTCCTCTAAGGCATTTTTTTCTAAGCTAAACATATGAGAGACCTTCTATTCCTGATGGGCCCCATATAATGCTCCATATATAATGCTCCAGTGTATGATGGACCCCAAATAATGCTCCATATATAATGGGCCCCCAGCTCTCTGCACTGTGACTGTTCAGGCAGAGGACGCATAGTACTGATGTCATCGCACCCTCTGAAACGGCAGTCAGGGGATGTGGAAGACGCCGCAGCACAGGAACGGGGAGAAGTAAGTATTGCAAGTACAGGGGCCCTGAGTAAGTGCCCCTCCTCCTGATCAGGGCCCCAGCACTAGCCAGGTGCTGACACCGGCCCTGGGTCAGAGGCATGGGTTAGAGGTACAGTGCGGTGAGACAGAGGCGTAGTCAGACAGTCCGAGGTCTAGGCAGGTAGCACAGGATCAGTAAATGCAGCTGAGGCCAGGAGCAGAGAGTTCAGACAGGACAGGTAAACAAGTTGGGTCATTAATGGGAAGCAATGCCGAAACGGGTGCTGTCAGGATAGGAGCCAACATTTGGGAGAGGAGTTGTATTGCGAGCTGCCTAATAAAGGCCTTGCTGGCAGAGGATAGGGTAAGGAACCTAATCTCTGCAGGGCACAGCAGGGTTAAATTCCTGCAGACCCCCCTAAAGCTAAATGAATGCTATATGCAGATGCAGCAGTGCTGCAAGAAGTAGACTCAGCAGGACAGCCTGACACTGGGAGAAAGCGCACGGTGTGTAGAGGAGCTCTGAGGAGGCATGCGAGTTACTGCCGTGACACCCCTATCCTTTCAACATGGGATAACCTGCGTTTTTCTTTTTTTGGAACAACCCCTTAAAATTTAATTTATGGTAACCCCTTTAACATTGCATTTGCATTTATCTTTTAACTTTTAATATGTCTGCCGGCTGGCAAAGGATTCTACCATGTGCTATGTATGACACTTCTTTCTGCGTAGAAAATGGATTGTGTCTAGCTGAAGAGTTCATTTGCTATTTTAAGATATGATACTCAAAGGCTTAATGGAGCAGAAGAGAATTAATATTCAGACAACCAGCTGCTTCGTGCCATCTATTTTATATAATGAATGGCCTGATACTATTTAAAGTCTACCTCCAGGTCAGGGGTGCGCCTAATAATTATATTTCTAAATTTATTACATAGTAGATTTTGGTTGTTTTTTTACTGCATTAGGAAACACAGCCGCCTACTGTGTCAGCTATACTCCCTATCCACTAGGGACGCGTTCAAGAATTTTCTGCTATATGTAGGGGTTGTTGTGCTATGAAAAATACTAAATTGCACGCTTCAGTCATCCATTCTGTACTAGTGTGTCCGGCACTGCACATGAGCCCCAAACACAGACTGAACCTGAGAACCCATCTCTTCAGGAAAGCCTACAGCCTGCAACAACCATTCTGCTGCCTCGCCACCACCCTAGCTGCCGCCTCACCACCACCAGAGCTGCCACTTCACCACCACCCGAGCTGCCACCTCACCACCACCAGAGCTGCCGCCTCACCACCACCAGAGCTGCCACCTCACCACCACCCGAGCTGCCACCTCACCACCACCCGAGCTGCCACCTCACCACCACCCGAGCTGCCGCCTCACCACCACCAGAGCTGCCGCCTCACCACCACCCGAGCTGCCACTTCACCACCACCAGAGCTGCCACCTCACCACCACCAGAGCTGCCACCTCACCACCACCAGAGCTGCCGCCTCACCACCACCAGAGCTGCCGCCTCACCACCACCAGAGCTGCCGCCTCACCACCACCCGAGCTGCCACCTCACCACCACCAGAGCTGCCACCTCACCACCACCAGAGCTGCCACCTCACCACCACCAGAGCTGCCACCTCACCACCACCCGAGCTGCCACCTCACCACCACCCGAGCTGCCGCCTCACCACCACCAGAGCTGCCGCCTCACCACCACCCGAGCTGCCACCTCACCACCACCAGAGCTGCCGCCTCACCACCACCCGAGCTGACGCACCCCCGACCTTCTGTCTCTTCCCCATTATCCCATAGAATGTAAGTCAGGGTCCTCTCCCCTCTGTACCAGTCTGTCATTGTAAATTTGTTTACTGTAAACGATATCTATAACCCTGTATGTAACCCCTGTCTCATGTACAGCACCATGGAATTAATGGTGCTATATAAATAAATAATAATAATAATAAACACGACCACATTGATGGGGCCTAAGAAGAGGTCTTCTTGTTCCATACCAATGCAATTTCCCACATTCCCATAGATAATAAATGGAGCAGTGGGGTATATTAGAGACCTTTTCAAGGGATCATTGGGGGATCCAGAAGTAGGACCACCAGTCATCAGAAAGTTACCCCCCATCTGAGGAATAGGGAATATTTTACTAAGATGGGAATAACCCATCAAATCTTTTTTCTTGTAGATAAATTAATCAAAACAATGGAATGATAGATGATTGTTTGGCAATTTTTACAATTACGCTCAACAACTCCTTCAATCAAACTTCATCTCACTGTGGTCATGCAGTTAGAAGGTGACGGGGACTCGTTAATCCCATTATAGTGACAATCGTAGGGCCCCATCTGTTATATTTTTATAAGCTATCCAGAGAATATATAACAAACGTCAATTCTGGGAAAACCCAGTAGTAATAAGATGATTCTGATTTTAATAAATTATTGTTTGTTTGTTTTTTTCTTATATCCTTTTATAATCCAATATGTGTCCATGTGTGTTATGTAAATAAAACTTTACAAGAGAGGTCCTTATTGTTATCACATGTGGGTAGGTTTGTCCTAGGGGGTCATAAATATTGTAGTTCCTTTGTGACGCTTCTCTATAATGATGCTCCTTAAATTCTGTTGTGACTCTTCTCTAAAATGTTTGCAGTACTGAGTCCACATGCACACTAACAACATTACACAGATATTTCTCCATTAGCTCAAGTGATGTAATCTCGGACTCAGTTGTTGCTGCCATGCCACCTGTGCTAAAACCAAGGCTTAAAATATAGCCTGCGGGCAGCCACCACGGACAACTGCTCCAAATTATGCTGAGAAGAATGCTGAATTTTCTGAGGGGAGGTTGCAGGGCATATTCTTGTGAGAGTTTTGCCTACTTTTTAGAGCCTGCAAGTAATATTCGTGGGGAAGCATCAAGGAGCATTCCCTTATGACTTTCTCACACTCATTTAACTTTCTGACATTTAAAGAAGCAGCAAACAGGTACATTGGCGAAGAAGGGTCTGGTCTAGGAGCACCTTAGGTCAGTGTCGCTAAATGTAGCAGTAATGGGTCTGTCAGCCTGTGCAATCCATTACTTAAAAATGCCCCAAAAACACAAATGCGAAATTCCAGTTATATATTTTTTTTTTCATAATCCATTATGCATGTAGATGCGCTGCAAGCAAGGTTCCCCATGGCAGTATCAAAATGATGACAGGTTCAAACTTCACACCCAATTCATCTGCACATCTCCTTATCTCTTCTTTGACACCTTTCAGAAATTGACCTCAGGTCTTGGAGTAGAGAGTGTTAGATAAAAAATATATTTTGTATTAAGGTGTCATAAGGACGGTGAGGGACAATGTCACCATCATGAGGGACAATACCACCACACTAGAACTTTTCTTTAACACCCAGAAGATATTCTCTATGATGATTTTATACATTTTTAACACGGTTCTTAAGGTTTTTCGACATGTAGCTTATGGATAATGGATGTCTACTCTATGACATTAGTTGAAAGCGTTGGTTTTACACATACGTCGGAAGCTTTTCCTGGGGAACACTGGATGAAATGTGATTTAGTAGCACAAATGTTTGAGCTTGGTGGACTTCTTTATTTTTTCATCCAACTAAGTGAAAAAACATCACCGAAAACTGGTGCCTTGATGAAGAAGTACTATACACTGATACACAACGCCCTTTGTGTGAATTAAGTATAAAATTTAACATTTCAAAACTGGGCTTAGATTGTCATGCTATGGAGCCAATAAGTCTTATAAGTGCTTTGTGTCCTTGTCATTTATCCATACATTTTTCTGATGATGAGCCACTAGCTGCCAATGATACCTCTGTCTCTGAATCCAATCTGCAGGAAAACCTTGCCAAGATGATTGGTGCTGCTTTTGAGGGACCATCTGTTAGGGGTCGAGTTCATGCCTCTACACAGGGGGAATCTCGAACCATCTCCGCTGCGGTCTCCCATTCTTCTCCAGTTGCAGTGGAGCCTGCTCAGCGGAGACGTCGGTCACAGCATGATACTGTGCGGATGGTTTCTGCTGCCTTCCCAGTCTCGGCCATTGTAGCCAGTACCGGTCAGCGGCGAGCAGACGTCTCTGGGACTAAGTCCTGCTTTTTCCCTTCTGAGCATGCCCAAGGTAAGGCCTCTCATTGGAGGTCAGGGGTCACATGCTCAGGTACTGCTGCAGCTCTCATTGGTCCTCTAGGAAGGTCCTGAAGTTGCTCAGGTATTGTAGCAGCTTCCATTGGTCCTCTCGGAAGGTCCTGAAGCTGCTGCAGCTATAAAAGGTTCGCATGGCCGCACGGCCATGCGCTAGGATCACTTCATGTTATGAGCTTGCTATTTGTGATCGTGCCTGTGTGTGGATAGGGTTTGGCTGAAATAAGCCCCTAGAATACCCGCACCTCCGGTGAGGAGTTTGTATAAATGTATTCAGGGCTGGCTAATAGCCACTAGAATTCCGGTTCCACCGGAGAGGAGTGTTTGTGTGCTTCTATGTGTGCGTGACCACTGACTGCCATCAGCTCAGCAGTTAGCTGTGTTCCTCTGTGACACTAACAGTGTACAAAAAGAATAACGGGCACCACAAAGGTAAGTCAGTCAGGGATCAACCATATGCATATATAAAGGACAATTGAAAATCAAACAGGAAGAAAGATATGCATATCAATGGGATCAACCTTAAAAATATATAACTTTATTTATACAAAAAGCACAGCAGGGCAAGACATACATTTAAAAACATTTAAAAGCCAAAAAGCAAGCACATGGCTGATAAGCTACATGCAACCCCCCAGACAGTTGGAAACAAATACCATCAAGCACCCAATGATTTAAAGTATGTCAAAAGAGAAATATATATAAACATATGCAGCAATAAATGCCCATCTGCTACCAGCTATACTCTATGGTCATCAGACGAATTGCACCAAAAAGTGAAAATTTAACATGAGTTCCGCATCCTAGGCATATTTACCAAGTATTGTCATACAGAAATAAGAGCCACAAGGTTACAAGGGATGTAACCCAAAAAACTTGGGAGCGACACAAGTGCATATTTACCAAGTATTATCATACAAAAATAAGAGCCACAAGATTACAAGGGATGTCACCCAAAAACCTGGGAGTGAAACAGGTACTATGATCCAAAATCCTAAAAGTCCAAAAGAACCAAGTAGAGATCCAGTAGACAAAAATAAGGTGCTAGTGCTGGGGGGAGACTAGATCCCCAAGCGTATCAATGCTATGAGAGCGTCTTCATCAGGGAAGTGTGAGATAAACAACCTCACCCTGCTCTTATATAGCCAAATAATAAAGTATAATAATCACCATCTGTGAGGATGCGACGGCGTGTGGTTTCCTCATGGCGTGTGCAGACCAGCATCTGCTTCCGGTTCAACAAATTTACCCCATCGCGCTTGCGCAGTAGGTTGCTCCTGCCAGACTGCCGAGGCTGCGTAATAGCGAGCGCAGTCCTGGTATGAGGGTTGCCATAGTTACAAGAACGCCGGACTGATCAGAAGCTGCGCTTTCGCAAATACATCAAAGGAGGAGACTTCTTGTAATCAGAAAGCCCAATAGTAAGCACCTGCCCAGTATAACAACCTGGCCAAAGAAATGAGTCAATATGATTGTAGTATAGGCACAAAGATCGCCAGGAGCACTCGGCTCAGTTAGCCATGCATTTGCACACCTAACCAAGGGTTGGTACCAGGAAAGAAATACACACACTAAAGGCGGGGGTGTATAAACCAGATCGGAGGATTACCTCCTGCATCTTAGAGATGATCGTATTGGGGAACCCCATTGCGCCTGTGCCACTGATTTCTCAAGAAAAATGACCAAGGCTGCACAATAATAGGTGCAGTCCCCGATAACAGAGATGATTTACAAAGACGTTGAGCTGAGCAAAAAATGCGCTTACGCATACTGGCTGGAAAAGACCCTTTTTAATAAAAAAGTCAAACTATTAATGCCTGCGCAATGTGGTACTCCGACCTAAATGCAATGTCAGCGCAAGAGCTGCCAATAGCGCTGAGCTAAGTTTGTCATGCATTTACATCACCTAATAGGGGGGGATGGTCTAAAGAAAAATATGAACATTTAGAAACAAGGGTACGCGCACTAAATAGGGATACATTAGCAAAATGACATACATATTTTGAAAAACATTTGAACAATTACAAAACTTTGGCTTCCCTTTATGGGAGGTGAGGACACTTGAACGTTGCAAGAAAACCAGTTTGTAAAAGTGCATCTGTATTGTCTTTAGACAGATGAAGTGAAGAAAAGGCTCTTACGATAGCAAAGTGGGCAGAACCAGAGTGCACCTTGGAGGTGCCAAATTATTTACAAAGAAAGTCTTTGGGTAAGCATTGTCCATTACCGCAATGTCCATTTTTAAAGCTGTAACAAAGCTAAGCAAACAATTCAAACATATATCAACAGTTATTAACATTTTTAATCTTTGTACCTGGCTGGAATTTGGCCTTTGGTACTACGGGTAGACCTGCTTAGTTCCTGATCTTCTGTGTCTGTTGTAGCATACCCACTAGTGCATGTACTATGTGTAGGTATACTAGGTAGTCGTCTGCGTGGTCTCAGATTCACCATGGGTCTAACAGTTTCACCAATAGCAGAGGGTGGAGTCTCTTGTTCCACTGCTGGGGTGACAAGTGCTGCTTGAACCTGTTGGTGCGGAGTCTCTTCATGTTCTGGATGGCTCTGAGTTGCATTTTGTTCTGGTGTTCCCAGCTGGGGAAAAGTCAAGACAGGTATCACAATGGCCTGATTTATTAGAGTCCAGGATTGGGGAAAATCTCCAAGAACAGTGTGTATCATCTTCTCTTCCATAGGTGGAGATGTTCCTGGATCTGTTTCTCTGTTCCTCAATTTATCAGGGCATTTCTTGAGATGGTCTCTGGATACTGCCGTTGAAGTTTCTCCTCCATCTTTGCTGATAAGACAGACTTTAGTATTGTCAAAGTTGGACGGTAAGATGGTATATGCTTCTGCTTCCCACTGATCATCAAGTTTTTTCATTCTTCTTTTACGCTTTAACACTTGTTCACCTGGTGACTAGGGAGTTGCAGGAGCATGCTGGTTGTATTCTCGCTCTTGTTTTTGTCTGGCTTGAGATAGACTTCTTTCAACACACTCTTGTACTTGACAGTACTTTTGCTGTCTTTCTGTATCCCAATCTGCATCAGATGATGGATTTTCTGGGGTTAGAACTCCCATGTCCAGATCAACAGGTAGTTTGCTGGATATTCCTCTCATCAGATATGCTGGAGTACAGTTGATGGAATACACTGGAATGTGGTTGTACAGATCTACCAAGTCTGGCACCTTTTCTGGCCATAAGTTCCTTTCTTCCACAGGCATGGTCTTCAGTAAGTCGATTACCACTTGGTTCATCTTTTCGCACATTCCGTTGGTTTGTGGGTGATACGGGGTTGTTCTGATCTTTTTGCATCCGTATAAGTTGCAGAACTCTTGGAATACCTCTGCTTCAAAGGCTGGACCTTGATCAGTAAGGACCTTCTCTGGGTATCCGTGTGGTCTGCAAAAGTACCGTTGAAAGGCCTTGGCCGCTGTTCTTGCCGTCAAATCCTTGACAGGTACAACTACCAGGAATCTGGAGTCGTGGTCTACAATGGTCAGAGCATAGACATAGCCGGATCGGCTTGTTGTTAGCTTCACATGATCTAGCGCGACCAATTCAAGTGGCTGTTTGGTGACTATGGGCTGTAAAGGAGCCCTCTGGCTGTCACAGTCCTTCCTGCGTAGGCTACATGGGCCACACTCTCGACACCACTTTTCAATGGTTTTCTTCATGCCAACCCAGTAGAACCTTCCACGAAGTAAACTCTCCAACTTCCTCCATCCGAAGTGTCCTGCTCCATCGTGGTACGCTTCCAGAACCATTGGCGCATCTTGTCTTGGGACTACTATCTGCCATACCAACTCATGCGTGGGTCGATGCTTCTTCAGCACAGTTAACATCGTAGATAAACAGTTTGCCTCTCCCCTTCCACAGTTGTTGCGTCTCTTGTGGATCATCCGGGCCAGGGTGTGAACCTGCCTGCGTCAGGAGCTCTTTCACCCGACGGACCGCGGGGTCACTGTCCTGGGTCTCTGCCCATCCATGGTGGGGCAGGGGATTCAGCAAGGCGTCCTGCTTGTTCTTGCGCCTGTTCCTCACATGATGTGAATACTGAGTGGCCTCGGGGCGATGGAAAGCTGGCAACTCTATTTCTTCGAGTGTTTCCGAGTCTTCTCCCATTTCTGGCAAGTTGGGCATCCTGGACAATGCATCGGCATTTGCATTCTTGTGCCCTGCCCAGTACTTGATGGTGAAATCATAATTGGACAACCGGGCCATCCACCGCTGCTCTAAGGCACCGAGTTTTGCTGTGTCCAAGTGTGTCAGTGGATTGTTGTCCGTGAAGATGGTGAATTTTGCTGAGGCCAGGTAATGCTTAAATCCTTTCAGTGGGAGGAAGTTTTCTGCTGGCGTAAGCAATTACCCTCTCTTTGCCTTTCTGGACCTGGGACAACACGGCTCCCAGTCCCATGTTGATGGCATCCGCATGCAGCACAAACGGTTGGTCATATTCAGGGTAAGCCAGTACCTCTTCTCCCATCAACGCCAACTTCAAACAAGTGAAGGATCTCTCCAGTCCGTCGTTCCAGTCAAATGTGGTATTCTTACCCTTTGTTTTCTTGGATTGGCCCACCAACAGGTCTAGCAGTGGCGCGGCTTTCTTGGTGAAGTCTTTGATAAACCTCCTGTAGTAGCCTACAACCCGAGAAACTGCCGGACTTCATGGAGGTTGCTGGGCTTCGGCCAGTCTCTGATCACAGTTACCTTATCTGGGTCTGGGGCCACTCTTTCGGCACTCACTACATGGCCCAGGTACTGCACTTTGGGCTTTAACAGATGGCATTCGGACGGTTTTACCTTTAGGCCAAAGTTGGACAGGGCTTCGAACACCTCGGCCAGGTGCTCCAGATGGTCCTCATAAGTCTTGGAGAAGACAATGACATCGTCCAGATACAGAAATACGGTTTCAAAGTTCTTGTGTCCAAGACAGCACTCCATCATCCTCTGGAATGTTCCTGGGGTGTTGCACAGTCCAAATGGCATGTAATTGAATTCACAGAGACCCATCGGTGTGGTAAAGGCCGTCTTTTCCTTGTCCGCCTCTGCTACGGGAACCTGCCAGTACCCACTGGTGAGATCCAAGGTAGAGAAGTAGTTAGCAGATTTTAAAGCAGCTAAAGGTACCTTCACATTAAGCGACGCTGCAGCGATAGCGACAACGATGCCGATCGCTGCAGCGTCGCTGTTTGATCGCTGGAGAGCTGTCACACAGACCGCTCTCCAGCGACCAACGATGCCGAGGTCCCCGGGTAACCAGGGTAAACATCGGGTTACTAAGCGCAGGGCCGCGCTTAGTAACCCGATGTTTACCCTGGTTACCAGCGTAAAATGTAAAAAAAACAAACAGTACATACTTACATTCGCGTCCCCCGGCGTCCGCTTCCTGCACTGACTGAGCGCCGGCCCTAACAGCAGAGCGGTGACGTCACCGCTGTGCTGTACTTTCACTTTCACTTTACGGCGCTCAGTCAGTGTGGGAAGCGGACGCCGGGGGACGCGAAGGTGAGTATGTAGTGTTTGTTTTTTTTACATTTTACACTGGTAACCAGGGTAAACATCGGGTTACTAAGCGCGGCCCTGCGCTTAGTAACCCGATGTTTACCCTGGTTACCAGTGTAAAAATCGCTGGTATCGTTGCTTTTGGTGTCAAACACGACGATACACGCCGGTCTGACGACCAAATAAAGTTCTGAACTTTGTTCAACGACCAGCGATATCACAGCAGGATCCTGATCACTGCTGCGTGTCAAGCTAAACGATATCGCTATCCAGGACGCTGCAACGTCACGGATCGCTAGCGATATCGTTTAGTGTGAAGGTACCTTAAGGACTCTTCTATTCTAGGCAAAGGGTATGCATCTTTGTGTGTAATGCGGTTTATCTGCCTATAATCTACACACATCCTCATTGTGCCATCTTTCTTCCTGACAAGGACTAATGGAGCTGCCCAGGGGCTAGAACTGTCTCTAACTACCCCAGCCTCCTTCATCTCTCGCAACATGTCTTTGGCACACTGATAATGAGCTGGAGGTACAGGACGGTATCTCTCTTTAATGGGTGGATGATTTCCCATGGGGATATGATGTTGAATCCCTTTTACCTGCCCAAAATCTAGGGGGTGCTTGCTGAATACTCTCTCATACTCATGGACCACCCTGTAAGCCCCTTGTTTTTAGTGTGATGGTGTAGAGTCAGTGCCCACGTGTAGTTTCTGACACCAATCTTCCATTTGTCCTGCAGAGCCACTGTCCTCTGCCTGGTTGGACAGGACCAAGGGTTCTGTTGCCTGTATCACATTATTATCAACAGCAAACAGTTTGGCAAGTGTGGCATATTTGGTTAGGTAGACCTCTTCCTCTCCACAGTTAAGGACACGCACTGGGTCCCTCCCCTTGCGGACTTTAACCACCCCTCTGGCTGTCAGGATTGTGGGCCTGCTGTCTGAATACAAAGGTTCTACCAGGGCCTGGTAGTCTTTACCTCTGAGGCCTATTGCTGCGCGACACCATATTAACATTTCGCTCCTGGGGGGTATTGCAATGGGGATTGAATCACTCACTGTGGCACAGCCAATTTCTCCTCCAGATAGTTCTACCTGCTGTCTCTGCACTAGAGCTTTGATTTCTTTCTGCAGGACATGTTGCTCACTTGTACCAGCAGTTTCAGCCACCTGTTTCAATAAGACAATAACCTCTGCAAGACAATTTTCTATGGCATTAGTACCAATGGTCATCATGGGGTTACATTCACGTCGGTCAATATCAACAATTACAATTCCTTGGGCCTTCAATTCTACCTGTCCCACTTTAATGGTGACCTCTTTGTACCCCACTTGTGGCAATGGCTGAACGTTACTGGCTTCTATGGTGAAATCATCATCAGGGCCACGAGTAATGTCGGTGTCTTCCCAATAACGTTTATGAAGGATGTAAGGCATAGTTGTCACCTGAGAACCGGTGTCCAACAGAGCGTTCATGGGGATACCGTGGATCACAATGGGGAGAACAGGTCATCCTCCAATGTACTTCGTTCGCCAGTTGTTTGGGCCTGGTCGTCCTACTCCTGGGGGTTGGCCCTCTGCCCCATGGGTTGCTCGTTTAAATGACAGTACCTTGCGATGTGGCCCGCCTGTTTGCAGCGGCAGCAGATGGGTCGTCCGTCCTGATGATAGCGATTGTCGTCCGTTCCTCTGGTCGGTGGGACTCTCCTCTGTCGTCGCCAGGGAACATCCTCCGGTTTGGAAGCCAGCTTGATCTTCTCCTTGGGGGCCTCCTGCAAGGACTGCACGGTCCGAGCTAAGGCAGCAACGCTCTTGGTCAGCTCCTGCATCTGGAGGTGTAGTCCTGCAGGGGAATCGTCTTCCAGGATCTGGGCATCGGCCGCAGCAGAAACTTGAGGATCTGGCGCCACCTCCTGGTGATACGTGAGGGCTTGACGCCTAGGAAGTACTGCACGGCTGGGATGTCGCTCCTGTAGCACTTAGATGGCCTTGTCTTTAAATTGCGCAAAGGCCAGGTCAGGATTCTGCATGGCCAGGAGGTGCAGTTGGGCTCTTTGGTTATTGCACAGGAGTCCTTCAATGAACCGCTCCTTTAAGAGTCTATCTTCATCTTGCACGCTGTTAGGATCAACCTGCTTGATTGCCTGCAGTGCTTCCTGGAGATTAAGGGCATAGTCCCGTAGGCTATCCTGTGCTCTCTGCTTGCACCCTTAAAACTTCAATTTGATTTCTGTGGGGGTGTGGGTGTCAAAGGTGGTTTTAAGCTTTGCAAAGACCTGCTGCACGGTCCCTTTATCCGCAGCGGGCCAGGACTTCACCTCTCTCAGAGCCGCTCCAAACAGTTGGCCCGTTACCATGTGAATCTTCTGAGGTTCTGTTGAAGCGATGGCTGGGGGACCACCACGGTGCAGGAAGACTACTGTACACATGATGAGGTGCAAACAACAAAGGGTAGATTTATTGGAAGGCAAGGAACGAAGTGAATGAGGAAGATGCAAACAGGGGTATACAATGGCAACAGACAATTTACAAGAGTTATAAACGTTATCTTTCCCGTAAAATAGCATGGTGCTCCAACTATTACAGACTCAAAATATGTCTAACAAGCAAATATAAACAAGTGATGATGCTACTCTACATATAACCTCCCTGGCCTTTACTAAGCAGGCCACACGGCTCCTGTGTACTGACTATTGAAGCCTACACTAGGCCCTGACAGGTGCACCAAACAGGAACAAACTCACGGTGATGTTGGAGAATCAGCTCTAGTCTCAGGGGGGCCCCCAGCAATCTAATATGGTGGTGCGCACGGCTTTCTGTCAGCTCTGTGAAACTTGGTCTTCTTGCTTCTGGATCCTAGGGATGCTCCTGGTAACTGTAAATCCCTTTCTCTGTATCTTCGTGGCTCTCTTGCAGCTATATCAGGACACAGTTCCTCTCTCTTTCAGCTTTCAGCACAAAAAGTCCTCTCTGCAGCAGCCTCAGTTCACACACGTTGCTCCAGCTCCACACCTGCACTCTGCCAGACTAGTTCATCACACCGACTATTGCAGGGGAGAAGCAGAACATTCCATCATGCCAGACAAGGGGGTGCAGCCTCTTAAAGTGACAGCGTGTTCCTTACTGTCCATAACAGCACCACCCTCTTACACTGTCAGGGGATAAAACTCAAGCAGGCTGCAGATTCCTTCTTTAAAGTCAGTTAATGTATGCGATTCTCCAGAGTATCGCGGGAGCTGCTCCAGGTATGTACGGCATGGAGAAGGGCATGATGGTCATAGTAGCCATGGTGGTGTCCAGCTGGCTGATGGAAGCGGCAAGCTCTGCGGGACCCGGCGGCGGTACAAGGCCTGTGGCTGCGCCTATTGCGGGGCCTGGGGGTATTGCTAAGCCTGCGGGCGCTTCTAAGTCTGCAGCTGCGACCTCCGCTACTTCCCCTCCCGGGTCGCACATGGCTGTTCCTCCCCTCTGCTAACCTGGTGGAAGTCGGGGCTCCTCTCCGGAATTGGCACTTTGCAGCGTCTCTTCTTGTGGCTCTGCTGCACGGCGTCTCCACTTCCGGCTTTCCAGGCAGCAGCACGGCATCCGTCTTCCTGCATCGCGCTCTTTTCGGCGGGCTCCGCCCATGAAGGTATGGCTCCTCCCCTCGCGCTCCACACGGCACGGCAATGGCGGATTTTGGCGGCAAATTGCAACAACAGTCTCTCAGCACAACAGTTAGGCACAGTTCTTTTAGGCGCACATGACCCGATTTTCAGGCTTAAGTAGATCCTGTTTGTGATGCCAAAGTTGAAGCGCCCCCACATAAGGGCAATGGGGTACTCGGTACCGGGTCCTTCGGTTCGGGGAATGTCATGGTGGCCCGACCTGGTCTTTGGCCCTTTAAGGGATGTCCACTAAAAGGGAAAGTTTGAATAATGTTCGTGACGCCACCTGTGGTATTCAGTCAGGGTGACCGACGCTGCTTAGGCGTCCACTGGGGTGATGTAATGGCAATTAAAGCGTAGAGATCCTTGCGGTATGCTGGCTACCTGGATTCCTGCGCCTCAGAGAGAAGCAGCTTGCTCCTGGCTGATCTCCCTCTGATATTCCTCTCCTGTGCTCTGCTTTCCTGTACACTCTCTGCAATATGCTCACTTTAGTGTCTTCTTCCAGGAGTTGCAGCACATCATGCCACTGAGCTCCTCTTCCTCTGTCTTCCTGACAGGAACTGAACTCTGAACCCCTTTTCCCTCCAGATTAGGATGTTATATAGGGGAGTTCACCTTAAACAGGCTTAGAGCTCCCCCTTCTTGGTCTGGAGTGTGAACATGTTGCATGCATTGTATTTACCTGGTGAAGAGATCTCCTTTATTGCCTTCAGATGTAACATCACTCCCCCTGGTGGAAGAATGACATTACTGCAACGACCACAACTCTGGGGCGCTGCACTAGCGCCAGGGTCTGGCTAGAAAATGGCGGACGATCAGCGTCTACAGCGGTACATCCTGCAGCTGGAGGGTAGGTTGGCGGCTCTAGAACGCACAACCTCAGCTGTGGATGTTACCGCAGTCACTGTTCAGGCTGCTAGTGTAGCTGCAGCCAGTTTGTCCTCTGCCACCCCTGCTCCGACTTTATCCTGTCTCCCGCTACCAGACAAGTTTGCTGGTGGCAGTAAGCTATGGCGGGGATTCGTGAGCCAGTGCACCATACATCTAGAGCCTCTGGCTGCATGGTTTTCCTACGGAACGGGCAAAGGTGGGATTTATCATATCCCTTTTGTCGGGCAGGGTGTTGGAGTGGGCAATGCCGCTGTGGGAGCGTGATGATCGTGTGGTGCAGAGTGCTCCTCGCTTCCTGGACACTTTGCAACAGGTCTTTTTAGGACCTCGTGTCACCCACAATACCGTGCTCCAACTGTTGTCAATTACACAGGGTTCGTCCAGGGTCAGCCAGTTCGCCGTCCAATTTCGGACTCTGGCATCAGAGCTGGAGTGGCCAGATAAAGTCCTTATTCCGGTGTTCTGGAAAGGACTGGCAGACCATGTGAAGGATGCCTTGGCCACCAGGGAGATTCCTGCCACACTGGAGGAGCTCATTACAATCTCTACCCGCATCAACCTCCATTTTAACGAGCGGAGGTTAGAGCGGACCCAGTGTAGGCAGAGGTTCCGGTTGGCTCCTACCTTCGCCAGCCCTCTGGAATCTCCTGTTCAGGCGTCCGACGCCCATTAGGCCATGGAGGTTTCTCGAGCGGGACCTAAGTCCCGGGCCGCTCGTGTACCCGTGGTTTGTAATATTTGCCAACAATCAGGACATTATGCCAATAAATGTCCTCAGCAGTCGGGAAACGATCGCGTCTAGTAAACATTGGAGGAGGTTCACTAGACACAGCGGCATTTTCCTCCTAGTTGTCCTTTAAAGGGACAATCTCTTTAGGCTCGTCCACTATAACAGTCGAGCTTTGTGTGGATTCTGGAGCGGAGGGGAATTTCATGTCCTCTGCCTTCGCTCAGCGCCACGCAATACCCCTGGTGATGCTCCCCAAACCGGTGACTGTTCGAGTGGTGAATGGGTCGACACTTCCCTCACAAATCACACATACAGTAAAGGTACCTTCACACTAAGCGACTTTACAACGATATCCCTAGCGATCCGTGACGTTGCAGCGTCCTGGCTAGCGATATCGTTGTGTTTGACACGCAGCAGCGATCAGGATCCCGCTGTGAGATCGCTGGTCGTTGCTGAAAGTCCAGAACTTTATTTCGTCGCTGGATCTCCCGCTGACATCGCTGAATCGGTGTGTGTGACACTGATCCAGCGATGTCTTCACTGGTAACCAGGTGTAAGACTATTCTTACTGAGTGTGTTGGGGGACACTCGCTTGGCTGCGATATTCAAGCACACGGGCACGGGTTTTTAAAACAAAGCAGTCCATATGGTTTATTAAGCCTCATAAACCGGGTTATGCACAGTTCATTCTGTATATCTCATGAACACAACAGGCACCAACTGGTGATATTAACTTGCGTCTTCAAACACTTTAACTATGACTTTGACTCACGGACTCTAAACATGCTGGTCCTCACTGACCAGTTGCCGTGGGTTACCACACAGTCCAGGTTACAAGCACCAACAGCTTGTGGAGGTACCTTATGGGAGCTCCTGCTCCGTCTGCTGACTCCTTGTCAGTCCTCTCTCCTGGGGAAACTGCCTTACGGGGTTCACCAACTTGCCTGGCCGGCACACATCAGTCAGTCCAGAGCCACCGAAGGACTGTAGCTTCCCCAAGTTCCACTGTGTGTTGCTCAGGGGTCCTGGTACACCTCCCAGGACCTCTCACGCCAGCATGTGCTCTCCAGGAAGCCTCCTACCAGGTCTTCCAGCACAGGGGCATACACAGCCCACACACAGCGCTCAGGAACCCCCTGTAACCTCACCACTCAGGTCCACTCACTGGAACCACACAGGAACCCAGGGACCATGTGACCCACACCCTGGTCATGTTATGTACCTGTAACCACACCCACAGTAATGGATCACATGGCTGGTCACGTGATCCTGACATCACTGTAGGTCTATTCTCACGGCCTCAATACAACTCCGTGCACATACCGGGGAGACCATGCAGCGCCCCCTACCTGTTACAGGGGTCACTGCATCACACAGGGTAAACATCGGGTTACTAAGCGCAGGGCCGTGCTTAGTAACCCGATGTTTACCCTGGTTACCATTGTAAATGTAAAAAAAAAAAACACATACTCACATTCCGGTGCCCGGCGTCCGCTTCCCTGCACTCCTCCTGCATCCTGTGTAAGTGCCGGCCATAAAGCAGAGCGGTGACGTCACTGCTCTGCTCTGTGGGAGATGCCGGAGATGTTCGGCGCTGACACAGGATGCAGGAGGAGTGCAGGGAAGCGGACGCCGGGCACCGGAATGTGAGTATGTGGGGTTTTTTTACTTTTACAATGGTAACCAGGGTAAACATCAGGTTACTAAGCGCGGCCCTGCGCTTAGTAACCCGATGTTTACCCTGGTTACCAGGGGACTTCGGCATCGTTGGTGGCTGGAGAGCCGTCTGTGTGACAGCTCTCCAGCGACCACACAGCGACTAAACAGCGACGCTGCAGCGATCGGCATCATTGTCTGTATCGCTGCAGCGACGCTTAGTGTAAAGGTACCTTAAGACCATCCCTTTCTCATTATCTATGTCCCCTTCCCATCAGGAGATTATCTCCCTTCTTGCCATTCCCAAGGGAATAGACGAGATTCTTCTAGGAATACCTTGGCTCCGTTTCCACTCCCCACATATTGAGTGGACCACAGGGAGGATTTTGGGTTGGAGTGAATCTTGTAAGGGCAGATGTGTGAGGGAGTCCATTCAGGTTTCCACTACAGAGATACCCGCAGATCTTACTTCCCTTCCCAAGTGCTATTGGTCCTATGCAGACATGTTCTCCAAGAAGGCTGCGGAGACTCTTCCGCCTCACTGCCCCTATGACTGTCCTATTGACCTCATGCCTGGAGCTGAACCTCCTCGGGGACGGGTCTATCCCCTCTCTCTCCCGGAGATGGAGGCTATGTCCCAAAACATCCAGGAGAATTTGGCAAGAGGGTTCATTAGGAAGTCAGTGTCACCTGTAGGGGCGGGGTTCTTCTTCGTGCAGAAGAAGAATGGAGAACTACTTCCATGCATAGATTACAGGGGTCTTAATGCCATCACCGTTAAGAATAAGTACCCGTTGCCCCTGAGCTCTTTGATATGCTACGGGGAGCAAGGGTATTTACCAAATTAGATCTGCGGGGTGCTTATCACCTGATTCGCATCCGTGAGGGGGACGAATGGCAGAGGGCTTTTAATACCAGGGATGGGCATTATGAATATCTGGTGATGCCCTTCGGGCTCTCTAATGCCCCAGCCGTTTTCCAAGACTTTGTGAATGACATCTTCTGGGATATGCTCTCCACCTCGGTCGTAGTCTATCTGGATGATATACTCATCTACCCTCCAGATATTGACTCCCACCGGAGAGAGGTTCGCAAGGTCTTCGACCTCTTACGGGAAAATTCTCTTTATGCCAAGTTGGAGAAATGTGTGTTTGAGCAGGAGTCCTTGCCTTTTCTTCGTTATATCATCTCCGCCCGGGGATTGACTATAGATCCTGCCAAACTACAGCCCGTGATGGACTGGCAGGAACCTCATTCTCTCAAAGCGTTTTATGGGGTTCATTAATTATTACCGTCAATTCCGCATTTCTCGACTTTGGTAGCTCCCTTGGTAGCCCTCACCAAGAAGGAAGCAAATCCCAAATTATGGTCGGAGGAGGTCTTCAAGGCCATCCTCTCTATAAAATCTCATTTTGCTAGCGCTCCCATTCTACACCGCCCCAATGTAGATAAGCCGTTCATTATGGAGGTGGATGCCTCATCTGTTGGTACTGGTGCAGTCCTCTTCCAAAAGGATGCTCAAGGTCGGAAGCATCCCTGCTTCTTCTTTTCCAAGACCCTCACACCAGCAGAGAGGAATTATTCCATCGGAGACAGGGAGTTGCTAGCTATGAAGTTGGCTTTCTCTGAGTGGAGACACCTCCTGGAGGGGGCTCGCTTTTCCCTTCCAAGTCTTCACCAACCACAAAAATCTGGTGTACTTACAAACAGCTCAGCGGCTAAATTCTCGCCAGGCCAGATGGTCCTTGTTCTTCTCCTGGTTCCATTTCACCCTCCATTATCTTTCTGGGGAGAAGAACATTCGTGCTGATGCGCTCTCTCACTCCGTTGTGTCTTCTGAGTAGTGTTGAGCGATACCGTCCGATACTTGAAAGTATCGGTATCGGAAAGTATCGGCCGATACCGGCAAAGTATCGGATCTAATCCGATACCGATACCCGATACCCATACAAGTCAATGGGACACCAAGTATCGGACGGTATCCTGTATGATTCCCAGGGTCTGAAGGAGAGGAAACTCTCCTTCAGGCCCTGGGATCCATATCAATGTGTAAAAGAAAGAATTAAAATAAAAAATAGGGATATACTCACCCTCCGACGCAGCCTGGACTTTACCGCCGTAACCGGGAGCCGTTGTACCTAAGAATGCGCGCTTGAAGGGCCTTAGATGAGGTCACTGCACTCTGATTGGTCCGTAGCGGTCGCGTGACCGCTACGCGACCAATCACAAAGCAGTGACGTCACCTAAGGTCTTTCAAGCGCTTGAAAGACCTTAGGTGACGTCACGGCTTTGTGATTGGTCGCGTAGCGGTCACGCGACCGCTACGGACCAATCAGAGCGCAGTGACCTCATCTAAGGCCCTTCAAGCGTGCATTCTTAGGTACAACGGCTCCCGGTTACGGCGGTAAAGTCCAGGCTGCGTCGGAGAGGTGAGTATATCCCTATTTTTTATTTTAATTATTTATTTTACACATTGATATTGATACCGATTCCCGATATCACAAAAGTATCGGATCTCGGTATCGGAATTCCGATACCCGCAAGTATCGGCCGATACCCGATACTTGCGGTATCGGAATGCTCAACACTACTTCTGAGGAGGAGGAGCCTCAGCTTATTGTCCCTTCCGAGAGCCTGAGAGCCGTGGCTCCGGTTTCGCTAGAGTCGGTGCCCCTGGGCAAGACTTTTGTACCTACTAATTTGCGACCGGAGGTTCTCTCTTGGGCTCATTCGTCCAGGGTGGGTGGACATTTTAGGACCAAGAGGACATCTGAGCTGTTGGAGAGGATGTACTGGTGGCCGCATATGGTCCGTGATGTCGGAGACTATGTTCAGGCGTGTGTCTCCTGTGCCAAAAATAAGACTCCTCGACAACGGCCGGCTGGGTTACTTTATCCTCTGCCGGTGGCAGACAGGCCCCGGGAGATGGTCGGGATGGACTTTGTGGTGGGCTTACCCAAGTCTCATAGTTGCACCATCATTTGGGTAATCACCGACCATTCTTCTAAAATGGTGCATCTGGTGCCGCTTCCACGGTTACCCTCTGCACGGGCCTTGGCAGCGTTGTTTATAAGACACATTTTCCGCCTACACGGTATGCCGGACAAAGTTGTCAGTGACCGAGGTCCCCAGTTTGGTCTCGGTTCTGGAGAGAGCTTTGTCGTCTACTCAGTATTTAGTTAAATCTCTCTTCAGCATATCATCCCGAGACGAGTGGATTGGTAGAGAGGACCAATCAGACCTTGGTCACCTATTTGCGACATTTCGTTTCTGCCAGGCAGGATGACTGGGCATCCTTGCTACCGTGGGCGGAGTTTGCGCTTAACAACGCAGTAGCCGACTCCACTGGTCAGAATCCATTCCTCCTTAATTATGGTCAGCATCCGCGGGTTCCTGTGCCTATGCCAGATTCTTCCGCTGACTCTAGGGTGGCAGACTGGGCTGTGGAGGCATGGGATATTTGGGACCGCACTCAGGATGCCATCCGAGCCTCCAAGGAGAGAATGAGGTCCTCCGCCGATGCACATTGGTGCCCCACTCCGACCTTTGCTCCTGGTGATTTAGTGTGGCTCTCCGCCTGTCACATTAGGCTGCGAGTTGAGTCCACTAAGTTTGCTTGGGACCTTTCAAGGTCCTGGAACAGGTTAACCCTGTGGTCTACCGTCTGGCCCTCCTCAACGCCTAGGTATCACCGACACCTTTCATGTGTCCCTCTTAAAGCCCGTACACATGTCCCGGTTTTCCGAGTTATCTGCCGGGACATCGGGTTCGTCTTCGGACGATTACGAGGTGAACGCTATTTTGGCCCAGAGGACAGGTCCTGGGAGCCTGTTGAGAATATTCGAGCTCCGCTGCTCATTGCTGCCTTCGAGTGTTACGGGGCTCTAGAAGGGGGGGGTAATGTTAGGGGTCGAGTTCCCACCTCTGCACAGGGGGAATCTCGAACCATCTCCACTGCGGTCTCCCATTCTTCTCTAGCCGCAGTGGAGCCTGCTCAGCTGTGCGACTAAGTGAAGTAACGGAGTTCACTTATACCGCCATATAGTGCCGCCATCTTCTAGCAGCAGGTTCTCTCCTGCACGGTGGACCCCGGGCTGCGAACGCACCAATTATAACATCTATATTAACTCGGTGCGTTCCGCCAGTCCTTACACCATCAGTAGTTTCATCCTCTAGGTTTTTGACATGAGACACCTTGCAGTATGACTGGGACTGTGCATATCTGACCCCACTCGGTAGGGTCTGGTCACCTCAAAATCTATATTTTGTGCTTCTGGGTCACTACAAAAAGAAGCATTGTATTCACGTGCCTTCAAACTCTGTACAAAAGCCTTTTTTCCTGGTCATAGCCATGCCACTACATTCTTCTCATCTCAAGCCTGTACTATAGCACATTATCAACTAGTTGGTTGTTGCCTTTTCTTGTAACGACGTATAAGCAACTTGTCACATTTGACCACTCTCTGAAGTGCTAATTTATAAAAGAATACATAATTCAGAAAAGTCTGCAGCCTGCACACATTCTTTTTATATATATTTTACTCTACCTCCAATTTTTTAGCCCTGCAGATTTTTACATCCTTTGACCTCACTAATTTATGACATGCAGATTGCATCTTCAGAGAAAAAGAGGGCTTGAACTCTATAGCGCCACCTGTTGAAAGTAGCGATCCTACAAGTCACAATCAACCCTGCATGGCGAATAAGACTCCTTACCTTGACAAGCCAGAGCTGGTATGTCACTCTCCACAAGGAGAAACCTTACCCCTTAGACCTTAATTTATGACAGAAACATAGCCAACGAGTAGGGTTTTCTCTTTGCTCTTCACGCGGACTGGATGTGTAAATATACCATTGTTTGAAATTGCCCACATTCTTTACAAATTTGGGACTTGGTAATATGATATTAAGGATCTGGCATGGACCTCTGACTATTTCACAGTTATGACAAAACCTGCTGTACTCTCTAATTTTCCTCCTATGCCACAACTCAACTTCACAGCAACAGTTGTACTAAAATGACCCCTACTGTAGAAAGTTAATTTATTTCCTTTTATTATACTGTAAAGTGGTGCGGAGCGGTAGCCGTAGGCGAGGGACTGACACTCAACGGGCATGCTATATGGAAGGCGCGGGTGTGTGGACTTTGGTATTTTTGCCTGTGTTCGTGCAGGCCGTATGTTCTTGCTGTTCTCGGCTGGCTAGTACCATAAGACAACGCGAGAGATCAACAGTTCGTCTTAAACATTAATTCTTTACTTAATGGTTCCAGCAGTTCCTCAGTTACACCTTAACACACGAGACAGCGGGCGCATGATTTCCAATACATTCGAGTTTCACAGCACATCATCAGACAGTTTCGGTACCTACTGGGTTGTTGTCAATGTTACTAGTCCTATGCATTCCAGCACAATCCCGTCCGACACAACAGTACAGTTTATTGTGGTCATCTTCCCTTCCAGTGGTTCCACATCTAGTTTCCTTATTGGTCCCGTGAGGAGCTGAGGCTGTGTGGAGATGCAAGACGGTGAGCTGACCCCAGCTGTGAATTTTTTTTTTTGGGGGGGGAGGAATCCAATTCAGACTTTTGCTATGGGGCCCCATGATTTTTATGTATGCCCCTGGTCTCATCATGCCCAGAGTAAAGCCTTGTGCTTGGGGACAATTAGAAGTTGACTATGCTCACCCACCAGTGAAGATAACCCAGTACCTGGCCATTAGTCTGTACTTCGGCTCCTTCAGTCTAGGGCTGCTATCTTTGTTCTTGTCCAATACTTACACAGCTCTAGGATTATGCTAAGGGTATACACAGCTCTAGGATTATGCTATCCCCAATCCTGTTTGCTTCTCCTGCCACAAGTCACCCAATGTATATGGTCTCATCAACCTGTGGGCTAGATGTTTGTCCTTATCAGACACTTGGTCTACTCCTACTCCAACTACAACTACACTGAAGAACTGCCTCTGTCCCAATATATATTGACCCCTCCTATTATGGACTTGTCCCAACAGTTAGCTACTTCTGACCCTGCTGTTTGTTGCTGGGCAGATCTTCCTTACAAAACATTATCTTATAACACTATACCTCACATTATGCATTGCATTACTACACATTATACAGGTACACACTACATTATCACAATACATTACAATTCACATTACAGTATACAAGATGCAAGACATTATTCACATTACACTAACGTGATTGGTGTCTTCATGGGTAGGAACATGTCTGCAATGGTCCACCACCCTTGCAATACCCCTTATCTTCTTGGACTATGTTTGTTTCCTCTGCTGTGCTCCTATAGCACTTGGTAAAATTTACTCTCCAGTAGGGGGTCAGGTGCCAGTGTTGCAGGTCCCACTTCAAAGTTGGGTTTGTGTCTTAGTGGTGATTGGCCTTAGTTTTCTAATGGTCCATTTTTACAATGTGCCTTGAGGCCTACAAAAATATTAATGTGTACCAAACTCAACAATTTTGGCATGACCAAATCTATCTAATGTGTGTAGAGTCTTGGTTTTTTTCCCCAGCAGATAATGCAGTGGGATGGATTTGGTATGCTGAACTTCAGTGCCAGATCTTCTTGTTTACCCTCATCCTGTATAGGATTAAAATCTAGGGACTGTAATGGCCATGGAAACAAGAAAAACTTGCTGTCATGTTCGTGAAACCAATTCATGAATATCCAACCTTTGTGGCATGAAGCATTATGCAGCTGAAAGTTTTCTTCTACCAAGGTGCCAGCTACTGCCATGAAGCCATGAACTTGGTCAACTACAATGCTAGGAAAGTTGTACTGTCTAAACATCCATCTACTGGTATCAGAGGACCCAGTGTGTGGGCAAAGATGCACCAGCTCGCCTTATCCACATGACTTAGATTCTCTCCATGGCACCAAACATCACTCCTACCAGGTATAACAATCTTCAGTAGTAAAAATATTTATGATCCAGCATTTAATGGAAAAAAAACAGCTTTAAAGGGCTTGTCCACTTTAAAGAAAGGGGAAGCGAACTGTGTAAAATGCATAAAATAACAAGCTCAACAGATATTGATCTTCCCGGGGTCGCTCTCTGGCTCCCTGACACTTCTCCAGTCCTGATGTTTTGACGTCACATCTCACCACTGTATGACACATCAGTGCACAATGACTGGCTAGATCGGTGACACATGCTGCTGACTTGACATCACTACTGTTATCAAAACCTCTGGGACTCTGGAGTATCTGCTGAGTTTGTTATTTTATGCATTTCACAGTTTGGGACACACTGTCCTGAAAGTGGACAAGCCCTTTTACCTGAAATCAATCCAATAAAAATATATCTGAAAACAGCGTGCATTAAAAACACCTCTCTACTTACGCACTTCAGATGCAACATGTGTCCTTTGTGATAGATGTCTTAGGGTGTGTCAAGAAAACATTTGCCACACCAAGTTCCACCTCCCTGACCTATCAGCATTGGACAGGAAAGGGTTCTTCAATCCCTATTAAAGCACATTTGTGCTAAGAAGCAACAAGCTGTGGATGTTTAAGCATTAGCTGATGAAATTCAGCTGCACCACCATTTCAGGAGGACATTTTTTGACATCCTTATTTGACCCCTTTCGTTGATAAGTTATTTCCACAGGATCCCCTTTCACTGTCTGTTGTTCCTCCATCACATCATTTTGTGTGTACTCTCGACCACACAAGGAGGTCAATCAACGATCACCATGCCTGGCTCATAATTACTTGGATGGTTCATTTTTCCCAACGAAAATAACCCACGGAAAGGTTACTCGTTTACTTGCTTTAATTCTAAGTTCCAGAGCTCCATGACAGTCATGAAAGGACAGCGTTTCACATAAAGTTCTCCTAACTTTCTCTAAAAAAAAAATCATGACATTGTTTAGCTCTTGGATGTCAATAAAATCTGAGCCAAAAAATTGGAAATTAAGACAGGCGTATTCAAGAAAAACAAAATAAACAGGTAAACCGATTTTGTTGAATTGTTGGCAAATCTTCAATATTTTGGTTAGCTCTGTACATTTATATGCGCATTGAACATCATCTACATATGAGGATCATCGTGGTGGTCCCCCGCTGTGTCTGGATGTCAGTGTGGGCTATAAATTGGATTGCCAAGAATTTACAATATTCTGGTTCTAAAAGATTGTTGACAAGCAAAACAACAGTGGCTTTATGTGCAAGTCCAGGATTAGGTCTCCCACTCTGCTACTGTTTGTTCTTTATCCTGTATGTTTCTCTGTACTTTTGTCTGTGCAGCTGCGTTCCCCCGCAGGGTATTTTATCCATAACACTATGTCTTCTTAATGATTTTCACAGTCGGAAAACCTTTAAATAAATAAGTAGATGGATAATGTGGACAGATAAGAATATGAAACATATGTTGGATATTTTCATATCCATAATGCAGGAGCCCCTTCCCTGCGGCTCCAGATCTCATTACATTTCAACCACACCTCACTCTTGGCTACAGAATGGAGGGTCAGTGTTATTTCCAGACGTAGAAGAAAGCAGAGAACTCGGACACCAAAGTGTTCTCCATAACTAATGTGTTCTCCATAACTTCATCATTCCTATGGTGCGAACATGGAAACTAAAGAGTAATCTAAGGAGAAGTTCATTTCGATTAATTTGTTTTAAAGACTTTGTGCAGATGGAGTTTTTGTTGATAGTTTTTTTTGGAGAAGAACCGGTCTAAAAAAAAGCCTGGAAAATTGCTTCAAAAGCACTTGGTAGACTCTCCTTATTCATTTCTATTGTATGTCCACATTGATGTTTATATGTTCAGTATTTTGAGCAGGGTTTTTTTAACATTAGGTTTTATAAACTGGTGGGAAGAAAGTGCATGTCACTTCTTTGAAGCCGGCTTCTGATGGAACTTGATCCAAACATGGCATTGTCCATTCAAAAGGTTAAAAAAATGCTTTATGAAAAGGACGCTTCGAAAAAACTTTATTAAACGAACCAGAAAATGAAGAACTCCTCCAAAAACTCACCAAAGAAGGAGAGTTTTCTGAAGAGGTTTCCACTTGAAAAAGGTTGATGCCCTCAAAAAGATACGACTGCACACAACCAAAGATGAACACACGCTGGAGAATCTTAAGGCCCCGTCTCACATAGCGAGATCGCTAGCGAGATCGCTGCTGAGTCACAAATTTTGTGACGCAACAGCGACCTCAGTAGCGATCTCGCTATGTGTGACACGTACCAGCGATCAGGCCCCTGCTGCGAGATCGCTGGTCGTGTCGGAATGGCCTGGACCTTTTTTAGGTCGTTGAGGTCCCGCTGACATCGCTGAATCGGTGTGTGTGACACCGATCCAGCGATGTCTTCACTGGTAACCAGGGTAAACATCGGGTTACTAAGCGCAGGGCCGCGCTTAGTAACCCGATGTTTACCCTGGTTACCCAGGTGCTGCAGGGGGACTTCGGCATCGTTGAAGACAGTTTCAACGATGCCGAAGTCGTTCCCCTGATCGTTGGTCGCTGGAGAGAGCGGTCTGTGTGACAGCTCCCCAGCGACCACACAACGACTTACCAACGATCACGGCCAGGTCGTATCGCTGGTCGTGATCGTTGGTAAATCGCTATGTGAGACGGGGCCTTTACTGAAGGTTTCCGAGATTAGGATCTGAACAAATTCACATTGGGCAACAGACTCATAAAATGTCCACTTAAGAGACGTAAGAAAAATTATTAAAACGCATCTGACTAGTACAGCAGCAAAAAATATCATTAAAAAACATCTACATATTAACTTGGCCGAAAGCATGGGGTAAGCATGGGTAAAACTATAAGATTTTGAAGGAGTTTTCCATTTCCTGAAGCATTTCCTGTAGCGGATTTGAAGAGTTTTTCAAGAGATTTTGCAAAGTTTTCAACCTGAAGCATTTCTTTTGCAGCCTTTTGATTGGACAGTGCCTAGTTTGGAGCATTGTTTCATCAGGATCCACCTCCTTGTCGTCATTCAGATATTTTTGAGAACCTGAAGTGGTTTAAAGACACTCAACAGCCTGAATATCTGAACGGTAAGTCGTTTTTGGAAAGAAATGAATAGCAATTCTTTTAAGCACTTTGTGAGCATTTTTAGGTGCGGAAAAATACCCTAAGGCTTTCACACACAGCAATTTTTTATAAATGCAACAGCAGTTTTTATGCCATTTCTTAGGCCAAAAAAGGAATGGGAAGTAAAAAGGATGAGCCCGATTCATAAACGTTTTTTGACAGTTTTGGCGCAACTCGAAGTTGAGCAAACATTTTGCAACTTTTGGCGATTTTATGCCAGTCCGGACCAGCTTTGCCAAAATGGGTGGAGCTTCAGCGGGATGGGGCGTGGCTAAGTTCGCCCATCTAACTAATCAATTCATGACTGGAATATCATTTCTGGTAGAGGCGCACGCCAGTTGTAAGATTCACCTAATTCAGTAAGTGGCATGTCTCTCTTAATGAATTATGTCCATCTTACTCCATCGGTGCCTTCATGAAGACAGGCGTATTACACAGGAAACCTGTCATGTCCCAAAATGCTATTAGTCTGCCACCAGTCACAGAGGCGTGCCCGGAGTGATTACAGTCAAGTGGGTGGCGGTTACAAGTACGACCCTGCACTTTGATTCACAGCTCTCTCTGGAATTGCTCCATGCACGCCTTTATGACTGAAAGCTGGCGGCTCTAGGTAGGAATGAGGTTAATTTCCTCCCGGTAGCCACACTTTCAGTGCAGTGGCCTCACAGCATTGTGACGCTATTAAACCTACATGTGCAGGTTAATAGCGTTTGGAGACATAACAGGTTCCATTTAATGAATCGGGCCTAATGAACTTCTGTTTCCTGCTGTATCCACTTCTGATTTTGACTCAAAAAATAGTATCTAAAACTACTGATGTTTTTCTAATGTCTGCCTTATAATAATAAGTATTTTATTTATATAGCGCCAACATATTCCACAGCACTTTACAATTGAAAGCAACAACCGAAAGGAACCTAAAAGGGGTTCTCCGGGAATAGAAAAAAGTAAAATGACTAGAGGAAATGTAATTTTAAATAATTTCCTAAATACATTTAATTAGCAATTCACAATCATTTGGTCTAGGCAAGTAATCAATGTAGAATTAAAATGGCCGGCATCTTGTTACACTGACAGAAACCTGTTCTAGAATGATGGGATAGATGCCTGTGAGCATGTGCAGTAGGAAGCTCTGCTAATGAGAGCTGGAGACCATTATACTGTTAATTAAAAAGACAGGGAACACAGAAGGGTGAGCAATAGTGTTGAGCATTCCGATACCGCAAGTATCGGGTATCGGCCGATACTTGCGGTATCGGAATTCCGATACCGGGATTCCGATACTTGCCGCGTATCGGATACCGGAATCGGAAGTTCCCAGATTCAAAATGCACAAATTCAGCCAATGAGAATGATTTCAAGTGTGGGCACATCCTGTTCAGCATGGAGGGCATGAAACTACTGGCATGGCTGTGATTGGCTGCTGAAATGATGTCATGATGCAGTTTAAAAGTCGCTGGCGCCATTTTGCGATCACTCTGCTGTGAATTCAGTTAGTGACAGGACGCTGTTTGCTGACTGAGGGACAGTTTAGAGATAGCGATTTGCTTCTTTGTGCTTTCCAAAGGCTAATTTAGCAACCGCTGTGTTCACCTACTATTCACCTTGCTTTTGCCTTGTAGCGCTGTTTTCACAGCGATCTGCAAGGTCTGTGTGTGTGTGTGTGTGAGTGCAGCCCACTCTCTAGTCTGAGTGCAGCCACATAGGCCATCCATAGCTGGTTGTATTCAGTTCAGGGAGGGTGGTTCATTGCCTCATACTGTCCTTTTTTTTTTTTTTTTCCAAGTAGTGTAGTCTGCTGCTAATTTATTCAAAAAAATCCTATTAGTGTCTTTCCACCCGTCTCCAGCTAATTTGTGGAAAAACACTACATAGGATAACGTAGAGGAGGGTTTTTGGGCCTTGCAGCGCCGTTTACGGCTGTCTGCACGGTCTCCGTGTGACTGCAGCTCGCCCTGTAGTCTGTGAGCAGCCATAGCCTGGTTGTCTCCAGCTCAGGGTTGTTCACTGCGTCATACCGCAACATCAATTTTCATTTTGTTTTAAGTAGTGCAGGCTGCTGCACATTTTTTCAAAAAATTCCTATTAGTGTCTTTCCACCCGTCTCCAGCTAATTTGTGGAAAAACACTACATAGGATAACGTAGAGGAGGGTTTTTGGGCCTTGCAGCGCCGTTTACGGCTGTCTGCACGGTCTCCGTGTGACTGCAGCTCGCCCTGTAGTCTGTGAGCAGCCATAGCCTGGTTGTCTCCACCTCAGGGTTGTTCACTGCGTCATACCGCCAAATCAATTTTCATTTTGTTTTAAGTAGTGCAGGCTGCTGCACATTTTTTCAAAAAATTCCTATTAGTGTCTTTCCACCCGTCTCCAGCTAACTTGTGGAAAAACACTACATAGGATAACGTAGAGGAGGGTTTTTGGGCCTTGCAGCGCCGTTTACGTCTGTCTGCACGGTCTCCGTGTGACTGCAGCTCTATCTGTTGTCAGTTCAGCCCCCAAAAAATAAATAAATAATAAAGTTCACCAAACACACCAGTGACACCACTTTACATTTGTGTAGGCCACATTAGCTCATATTAAAGTCTAGTCCACACTTTAGAAAATTAGTGTTTCTTATACCTGTTAGGAGGAGTTGTTCAGGAATAAGCACACAAATCCGTGTGAAAGAAAGTACTTTTCTGCTTATCTTTATCAGTCAACCAAGATGAAGAAGGCAGTGAGTAAGGCACGTGGGCGTGGGCGTGGGCGCGGAGCAGGGAGGGGACGTGGGGATTCTGTGCCTGCTGCGGGCACCGGTGACTCATCAGCACCCACTTTCACAAGGGAACAGTCATTCATGCGCAGCTTTGTCGCAGAGCGCCGTACACCGCTGCTGCGTGAAGAACAAATTGAAGCCGTTGTCGGATGGATGGCAGCTAATGCATCAACTTCAATTAGTGCCACATCCTCTCAGACACAGAGCACTGGAGAGCAGCCATCTGTCTCTTCACCACCTGCCAAATTGCCCAGGCAGACAGAGAGCCCAGGACAGGAGCCGTCTCTACTTCTGTTCTCTGAATCTCTTGGCTTGGAAACAGGGGGCCAGCCAAGCAGCATTGGAGAAATAGAAGAAGAGGCAGGGTGCAGTGATGCCCAACAGCTTTTTCTCTCTTCCTCTGAAGAGGCGGGTGGGCCAGTGGCTCCGGTCACCACATCGCAGGCCGCATCAGCTGATGATGACACTCAGGTGCCACTTACTGGTGCGTGCTCTGCTGCTGAGACTACCCAGGAGGAGCAGTTGGGGGCAGAGGGTAGTGTAGATGATGAGGTCCTTGACCCATCTTGGCGTGAGGGACAGGAAGGTGGTGGGAGCAGCTCTGAGGAAGAGATTCCCCGTACGGCCCAAAGAGGGAGAGGGAGGGGGAAGACTGCGGATCCTGCAGCCTCCGCTTTGGCACCCGTTAGGAGCATGTCTCTTCCAAAAGCCAAAAAGGGCGCTCCCAAGACTTGCAGTGCCTGGTCCTTTTTTGACACAGTTGCAGCTGACATTTGCTATGTCAAATGCAAGGTGTGTCATCACAAAGTCAAAAGAGGTCGAAATGTCAGCAACCTCAATACCTCCAACATGTGGAAACATGTGCGCACCAGGCACCCGGCGGAGTTAGAAAAACACACTGAAGAGCTAGGCCAACCAACAGCGGCAGCTACCACCTCTTCAGCTCGTGTTGCCTCTTCCTCCAGCTCACACGCAGCTGGTTTGGCTTCCTCCCAGGATCGCCGTGGAAGAACCTCTGGCCCTGTTGTCCAGAGACCCGCTGTAATTCCACCCGCAGCACCACTTTCCCAGTCATCCACACACTCCCAGCCCAGTCTACAGCCATCGGTAGTACAGGCATGGGAGAAAAGGCGGCCTTTCTCGTCAAACCACCCACGAGCACAGGCTCTGACTGCAGGCATTGCCAAACTTCTGTCACTGGAAATGCTGTCATTCAGGCTGGTGGAGACTGACAGCTTCCGTGACTTGATGTCATTGGCAGTCCCACAGTACAATGTGCCCAGCCGCTTTTACTTCAGCAGGCAAGCCGTCCCTGCCCTGCACAAGCATGTGGAGGGACACATAAAACACGCGCTACTGAACGCCGTCAGTAGCAAGGTCCACCTCACCACCGATGTGTGGACCAGTCAACATGGACAGGGGCGATACCTTTCCCTCACTGCCCATTGGGTTAATGTCGTTGAGCCGGGTACAGACCGTGCGAGTGGCGCAGGACGTGTCCTGCCCACTCCAAGGATTGCAGGAATCCATTCTGTACGCATTGACTCCTCCTCCTACACCAGTTCCTCAGAATCATCGCTGCAGGAGCCGTCACAGTCCACCTCCACATGGACCCGTGATGAACGTGTACCTGTTACGACCGACATGAGCACAGCCGTGGCCAAACGTCAACAGGCCGTCTTGAAATTAATTTATTTGGGGAATCGAAGCCACACAGCGCAGGAGCTCTGGAATGCCATCAAGCAGGAGAGCGATGTGTGGTTTGTGCCAGCGAATCTCCAGCCAGGCATGGTAGTGTGTGATAATGGCCGAAATCTGGTGGCAGCTCTGGGCCTCGGCAACCTCACTCACATCCCATGTCTGGCACATGTGCTCAATTTGGTCGTGCAGAGTTTTCTGAGGGACTATCCGGATCTTGATGCACTGCTGCACAAGGTCCGCCTAGAGTGTGCTCACTTGCGGCGTTCCAGCACGGCAAAAGCGCGCATTGCGGCTCTGCAGCGCCGACACCGCCTGCCGGAACATCGCATCATATGTGACCTACCTACCAGGTGGAATTCCACGTTACATATGTTGGAGCGGTTGTGTGAGCGGCAGCAAGCTGTAATGGAGTACCAGCTGCTTCAGGCTCAAAGAAGTCGCAGTCAGCGCCGTACAGACTTCACAACCACAGAGTGGGCCACTATGAATGACGTCTGCCAGGTTTTGCGTCCCTTTGATTATTCCACGCGGGTGGCGAGTGCAGATGATGCACTAGTCAGCATGACTGTCCCCCTTATCTGCCTGCTTGAAAAATCACTGCAAGCGCTAAGGGATGATGTTGTGGAAGAGGTGGAGGATGAGGATTCAGCATTTCCATCATCTTCTGGACAGTCAGCGCCACGTGGTTCCTCACAAACGCGTAGGCAGGGGACAGTTTGTGAGGAGGATGAGGAGGAGTCAATGGAGGAGGAAGACATCCGTCCAGAGGAGGGAGTTACACAATTGTCCAGTACTCAGTGTGTACAGCGAGGGTGGGGTGATGACGAGCGGGCAGAGATCACGCCTCCAGCAGGGGACAGCGTTTCTTGGGCAGTTGGCAGTCTGCAGCACATGGTGGATTACATGCTGCAGTGCCTGAGAAACGACCGCCGCATCGCCCACATTCTCAACATGTCTGATTATTGGGTGTTCACCCTCCTCGATCCTCGCTACCGGGACAACGTAGAAAGCCTCATCACACCGTTGAACCGTGAGCGAAAAATGCGGGAGTACCAAGACACACTGGTCAATTCCATCATCTTCTCCATTCCAACTGAGAGAAGTGCTGCTAGTGCATTCCAAAGCAGCTCAGTGCGTCCAGGCAGTGGTGGAGGCTCTGCACAAAGAGGGAGCAGAAGCAGTGCCTCTGCCCAAGGCAAGACCAGTATGGCCCAACTGTGGCACAGTTTTCTGTGCCCGCCACAAAAGTCTACACCATCACAGACGGCTCCAGTCAGCAGGAGGCAACGGTTCCGTCAGATGGTGACAGACTACATGTCTTGCCCTCTTGCTGTACTCCCAGACGGCTCTTCCCCTTTCAAGTTTTGGGTCTCAAAGCTGGATACATGGCCAGAGCTAAGCCAGTATGCATTGGAGGTGCTGTCTTGCCCTGCGGCCAGTGTATTATCGGAACGTGTCTTTAGTGCTGCTGGTGGTGTACTAACTGACCGTCGCATGCGACTATCCTCCGATAACGTTGACCGGCTTACTTTCCTGAAAATGAACAAGGCCTGGATCTCGCAGGAATTTGCCACTCCTCTTCCTGATTAAATCATTAGGTGACTGTCTACAGTATCCAGGTCTCCTGTTGTGTTCATCTTTCTACCACCTGAACTTAAATTCCTGGGCTCCAACACCGCCAGTTGAGGCTCAGAAGTGCCGTCTGCACAGTCAAAACATACGACCCAGTGTTATTGGGTTTCAGTAACGTCAGCTGATCCCCAACTGTGTAGCCGGCAATGTGTCCTGCGACCGCCACGCTGACACAACAACTGAAATGTAAGAGAACCTGTCCCCCCCCCCAAGGCGTTTGTTACTGAAAGAGCCACCTTGTACAGCAGTAATGCTGCACAAGGAAAAGGTAGCTATTTTTGTTTAGCTCCTTGCACACGCAGAACTTAACACTTATAAAATGTGTCCACTGATACCGTGTGACCGTCCCGGAGGTGGGACTTTCCTTCGTAATATGACGCAGCACAGCCGTCATTCCTACCCCCTTGGCGCCGTGCCCCGGCTCCTCAGCGTTGTTTGATTCCGTCCCGGAGCCTGCGCTGTTATGTTATCCCTTGGCCAGGCACACTTAGCGCTGCCCGTCTTCTGACATCATTTGGTGTCAGGATGGCTGCGCCTGTGCGGCCGCGCTGGCCGAGAGCCCGCCTCGCAGTGTCTTCTGATTTAATCCCACTGGGGGCCTGAGATCCATGGACATGCGCAGTGCATATCTGAACCTCCACCTCTCACTCATCTCCCTACGGCTTCTTCAGACTGTGCGGTGTCAGCTGGTCCCTAATAGCATGCCACGGCCGTGACACCGCACAGTCTTAAGAAGCCGTAGGGAGGGGAGTGAGAGGCGAGGATATGCACTGCGCATGGCCACGGATCCCAGGCCCGCGGTGGGATTACATTAGACACCACTGCGAGGCGGGCTCTCGGCCAGCGCGGCCGCACAGGCGCAGCCAGCCTGACACCAAGTGATGTCAGAAGATGGGCAGCGCTAAGTGTGCCTGGCCAAGGGATAACATAACAGCGCAGGCTCCGGGACGGAATCAAACAACGCTGAGGAGCCGGGGCACGGCGCCAAGGGGGTAGGAATGACGGCTGTGCTGCGTCATATTACGAAGGAAAGTCCCACCTCCGGGACGGTCACACGGTATCAGGGGACACATTTTATAAGTGTTTAGTTCTGTGTTTGCAAGGAGCATCATGAAAAGAGCCACCTTTTCCTTTTGCATCTTTTTTGCTGCACAAGCTGGCTCTTTCAGCTACAAACGCCTTGGGGGGGGGGGTTAAAGGTTCCCTTTCGACTTTCTCCAATCAGGCTTCGGCCTACATTGTGTTCCTCTGCTTCTCCTCCTGTCCCTGGGCTCCAACACCGCTAGTTGTTGCCTGGTAGTGCTGTACGCACAGTCAACAGTCCCTCCTCTGTTATTGGGGTTCAGTAACGTCAGCTGTTCCCCTGCTGTGTGTGTGGCAATCCCTCCTACCTCCTCCTACCTCCTCCACCTCCTCCTCCTCCACCTGTCCCTGGGCTCCAACACCGCTAGTTGCCGTCCAGTAGTGCTGTACGCACAGTCAACAGTCCCTCCTCTGTTATTGGGGTTCAGTAACGTCAGCTGTTCCCCAGCTGTGTGTGTGGCAATCCCTCCTATCTCCTCCTCCTCCTCCACCTGTCCCTGGGCTCCAACAACGCTAGTTGCCGTCCAGAAGTGCTGTACGCACAGTCAACAGTCCCTCCTCTGTTATTGGGGTTCAGTAACGTCAGCTGTTCCCCTGCTGTGTGTGTGTGGCAATCCCTCCTATCTCCTCCACCTCCTCCTCCTCCACCTGTCCCTGGGCTCCAACAACGCTAGTTGCCGTCCAGAAGTGCTGTACGCACAGTCAACAGTCCCTCCTCTGTTATTGGGGTTCAGTAACGTCAGCTGTTCCCCTGCTGTGTGTGTGGCAATCCCTCCTATCTCCTCCACCTCCTCCTCCTCCACCTGTCCCTGGGCTCCAACAACGCTAGTTGCCGTCCAGAAGTGCTGTACGCACAGTCAACAGTCCCTCCTCTGTTATTGGGGTTCAGTAACGTCAGCTGTTCCCCTGCTGTGTGTGTGGCAATCCCTCCTACCTCCTCCACCTCCTCCTCCTCCACCTGTCCCTGGGCTCCAACACCGCTAGTTGCCGTCCAGTAGTGCTGTACGCACAGTCAACAGTCCCTCCTCTGTTATTGGGATTCAGTAACGTCAGCTGTTCCCCAGCTGTGTGTGTGGCAATCCCTCCTATCTCCTCCTCCTCCTCCACCTGTCCCTGGGCTCCAACAACGCTAGTTGCCATCCAGAAGTGCTGTACGCACAGTCAACAGTCCCTCCTCTGTTATTGGGGTTCAGTAACGTCAGCTGTTCCCCTGCTGTGTGTGTGGCAATCCCTCCTATCTCCTCCACCTCCTCCTCCTCCACCTGTCCCTGGGCTCCAACAACGCTAGTTGCCGTCCAGAAGTGCTGTACGCACAGTCAACAGTCCCTCCTCTGTTATTGGGGTTCAGTAACGTCAGCTGTTCCCCTGCTGTGTGTGTGGCAATCCCTCCTACCTCCTCCTACCTCCTCCACCTCCACCTGTCCCTGGGCTCCAACACCGCTAGTTGCCGTCCAGTAGTGCTGTACGCACAGTCAACAGTCCCTCCTCTGTTATTGGGGTTCAGTAACGTCAGCTGTTCCCCAGCTGTGTGTGTGGCAATCCCTCCTATCTCCTCCTCCTCCTCCACCTGTCCCTGGGCTCCAACAACGCTAGTTGCCATCCAGAAGTGCTGTACGCACAGTCAACAGTCCCTCCTCTGTTATTGGGGTTCAGTAACGTCAGCTGTTCCCCTGCTGTGTGTGTGGCAATCCCTCCTACCTCCTCCACCTCCTCCTCCTCCACCTGTCCCTGGGCTCCAACACCGCTAGTTGCCGTCCAGTAGTGCTGTACGCACAGTCAACAGTCCCTCCTCTGTTATTGGGGTTCAGTAACGTCAGCTGTTCCCCAGCTGTGTGTGTGGCAATCCCTCCTATCTCCTCCTCCTCCTCCACCTGTCCCTGGGCTCCAACAACGCTAGTTGCCGTCCAGAAGTGCTGTACGCACAGTCAACAGTCCCTCCTCTGTTATTGGGGTTCAGTAACGTCAGCTGTTCCCCAGCTGTGTGTGTGGCAATCCCTCCTATCTCCTCCTCCTCCTCCACCTGTCCCTGGGCTCCAACAATGCTAGTTGCCATCCAGAAGTGCTGTACGCACAGTCAACAGTCCCTCCTCTGTTATTGGGGTTCAGAAACGTCAGCTGTTCCCCTGCTGTGTGTGTGGCAATCCCTCCTATCTCCTCCACCTCCTCCTCCTCCACGTGTCCCTGGGCTCCAACACCGCTAGTTGCCGTCCAGTAGTGCTGTACGCACAGTCAACAGTCCCTCCTCTGTTATTGGGGTTCAGTAATGTCAGCTGTTCCCCAGCTGTGTGTGTGGCAATCCCTCCTATCTCCTCCTCCTCCTCCACCTGTCCCTGGGCTCCAACAACGCTAGTTGCCGTCCAGAAGTGCTGTACGCACAGTCAACAGTCCCTCCTCTGTTATTGGGGTTCAGTAACGTCAGCTGTTCCCCTGCTGTGTGTGTGGCAATCCCTCCTACCTCCTCCACCTCCTCCTCCTCCACCTGTCCCTGGGCTCCAACAACGCTAGTTGCCGTCCAGAAGTGCTGTCCGCACAGAGCCAAACACCTCGCCAATGTGTTAGTGGGGTTCAGCACCGCCAGCTGTTCCCCTGCTGTGCAGCCGGCAACGTGTACTGCGACAGCCACGCAGGCACAACAAGTTAAATTTAAGGAAACCTGCCCCCCCCCCCCCAGTCGTTTGTTACTGAAGGAGCCACCTTGTGCAGCAGTAATGATGCAAAGGGAAAAAGTGCCTCTTTCCGTGGTGCTCCTTGCATATGCTGAACCTAACACTTATGAAAAGTGTCCCCTCCTACCGTGATACCGTCCGGTAGGTGGAACTTTCCTTTGTGATGTGACGCAGCACAGCCGTCATTCTTACCCCCTTGGCGCCGTGCGCCGCCTCCTCAGCGTTGTTTGAATCAGTCCCGGAGCCTGCGCTGTTAGGTTAGCCCTTGGCCATGCACACATTTTGCGCTGCCCGTCTTCTGACATCATTTGGTGTCAGGCTGGCTGTGCTTGTGCGGCCGCGCTGGCCGAGAGCCCGCCTCGTAGTGTCTTCTGATTTAATCCCACTACTGGCCTGAGATTCATGGACATGCGCAGTGCATATCTGAACCTCCACCTCTCACTCATCTCCCTACGGCTTCTTCAAACTGTGCGGTGTCAGCTGGTCCCTAATAGCATGCCACGGCCGTGACACCGCACAGTCTGAAGAAGCCGTAGGGAGGTGAGTGAGAGGTGGAGGTTCAGATATGCACTGCGCATGTCCATGGATCTCAGGCCCCCAGTGGGATTAAATCAGAAGACACTACGAGGCGGGATCTCGTCCAGCGCGGCCGCACAGGCTCAGCCAGCCTGACACCAAATGATGTCAGAAGACGGGCAGCGCAAAATGTGTGCATGGCCAAGGGCTAACCTAACAGCGCAGGCTCCGGGACTGATTCAAACAACGCTGAGGAGGCGGCGCACGGCGCCAAGGGGGTAAGAATGACGGCTGTGCTGCGTCACATCACAAAGGAAAGTTCCACCTACCGGACGGTATCACGGTAGGAGGGGACACTTTTTATAAGTGTTAGGTTCAGCATGTGCAAGGACCATAATTAAAAGAGCTAAGTTTACCTTTTCCAGCATTAGTGCTGTACACGATGGCTCTTTCAGCTACAAACGCCTAGGGGGGGGGGGTTAAAGTTTCCCTTTCAACTTGCTCCAGTGCAGGCTTCGGCCTACACTCTGCTCCCTCTCCTCCTCCTGCTGACCCTGGGCTCTAACACCGCCAGTTGGGGCCCAGATGTGCTAGCTGCACAGAGCCAAACACCAGCCAATGTGTCAGTGGGGTTCAGCACCGCCAGCTGTTCCCCTGCTGTGTAGCCGGCAACGTGTCCTGCAACAGCCACGCAGACACAAGAACTGAAATAGAAGGAAACCTGTCCCCCCTCCCCCAGGCGTTTTTACGTTTTACAGCCACCTTGTACGACAGTAATGCTGCATGTGTGCAAGGTGGCTCAGAAACTTATTCTCCTTGCCCATGTTGAAGTGAACACGTCTAAAAATGAGTCCTCTGCGACCATTAAAACGTCCCTCAGGTGTGATTTTCCTTTGTATTGACACGCAACAAGCTCCTTGGTAGCGCTGCCCGTCTTCTGGCATCATTGTTTGGCTGCCTGCGCCTCTGCGGCCGCCTTGCCCCACACAACGCCCCTCGGTGTCTTATTTATTGGGACTGCGAGGGTATGATTGATGGGCATGAACGGTGCATTTCTTCGCCTGTCCCTCACCTCCTTCCGCCTTCTTCGGACTGTGCGTCTTCATGGCTGTGGCATGCGATAAGGGATCAGCTGACGCCGCATAGTCTGAAGCGGGTGTAAGAACCCAAGCGAGAGGCGAACATATGTACTGTGCCAGGCCATGAATCCCAGCCCCGCAGTGTTTTAACAATGTTAAGACACTGGGGGGCTGGGATTCATGGTCATCGCAAACCGCAACGGCCGACATAACATGATGTCAGAGGATGGGCAGCGCTAACAGCGCAAGGCCAAGGGATAACACAAAAGCGCAGACTCCTGTGCAACAAAAAACGATGCTCAGGAGGCCGCGCAAAGCACCAAGGTGGCATTTTTGCCAGCTGTACTGCGTCTCTTTACGAAGGGAACTCACGCCTCAAAATCAGTTTGACTGTGTAAGGGCCTAAATGTTATACGTGTTCCTTTCAGCGTGTGCAAAGAGCAAAATTAAAAGAGCAACCTTTGACTTGTGCAGCATTACTGCTGCATAAGCTGTGGCTCTTCTACTTTGTAACCCCTGAGGGGGGGTTAAAGGTTACCTTTGAAATTGGTTCAATTAGGCTTCGGCCTACACTCTGCTCCCCCTGCAGAGCCCGGGCTCCAACACCGCCAGTTGGGGCCCGGTACTGCTAGCTGCACAGAGAAAAACACCAGCCAATGTGTCAGTGGGGTTCAGCACCGCCAGCTGTTCCCCTGCTGTGCAGCCGGCAATGTGTCCTGCAACAGCCACGCAGGCACAACAGACCCAAAGCTGCCGCCAGTGCAGGCTTCGGCCTACACTCTGCTCCATCTCCTCCTCCTGCTGACCCCGGGCTCTAACACCGCCAGTTGGGGCCCGGTACTGCTAGCTGCACAGAGAAAAACACCAGCCAATGTGTCAGTGGGGTTCAGCACCGCCAGCTGTTCCCCTGCTGTGCAGCCGGCATCGTGTCCTGCAAAAGCCACGCAGACACAAGAACTGAAATTGAAGGGAACCTGTCCCCCCTCCCCCAGGCGTTTGTACATTTTACAGCCACCTTGTACAGCGGTAATGCTGCATGTGTGCAAGGTGGCTCATAAACGTATTCTCCTCGCACATGTGGAACTGAAAACACGTCTAAAATGTGTCCTCTGTGTGACCATTTAACCGTCCCGGTGGTATGACTTTCCTTTGTAATGACACGCTGCAACCCCCTTGGTAGCGCTGCCCGTCTTCTGGCATCATTGTTTGGCTGCCTGCGCCTCTGCGGCCGCCCTGACCCACACAACGCCCCTCGGTGTCTTATTTATTGGGACTGCGAGGGTGTGATTGATGGGCATGAGCAGTGCATCAGTTCGCCTGTCCCTCATCTCCTTCCGCCTTCTTCAGACTGTGCGGCTTCATGGCCGTGGCATGCGATAAGGAATCAGCTGACGCCGCACAGTCGGAAGCGGGTGTAAGGACCCGAGTGTGAGAGGCGAACATATGTGCTGCGCCAGGCCATGAATCCCAGCCCCGCAGTGTTTTAACAATGTTAAGACACTGCGGGGCTGGTATTCATGGTCATCGCGAACCACACCGGCCGACATTAAATGATGTCAGAAGATGGGCAGCGCTAACAGCGCTAGGCCAGGGGATAACACGACAGCGCAGACTCCTGTACAGCAAATAACAACGCTCAGGAGGCTGCACCCAGCACCAAGGTGGGATTCTTGACATCTGTGCTGCGTCTCATTACAAAGGGAACTCGCGCCTCCAACACAGTTTGACTGTATAAAGGGCTAAATGTTATACGTGTTTCATTCAGCGTGTGCAAGGAGAAACATTAAAAGAGCAACCTTTGACTTGTGCAGCACTACTGCTGCATAAGCTGTGGCTCTTCTACTTTGTAACCCCTGAGGGGGGGTTAAAGGTTACCTTTGAAATTGGTTCAATTAGGCTTCGGCCTACACTCTGCTCCCCCTGCAGAGCCCGGGCTCCAACACCGCCAGTTGGGGCCCGGTACTGCTAGCTGCACAGAGCCAAACACCAGCCAATGTGTCAGTGGGGTTCAGCACCGCCAGCTGTTCCCCTGCTGTGCAGCCGGCAACGTGTCCTGCAACAGCCACGCAGGCACAACAGACCCAAAGCTGCCGCCAGTGCAGGCTTTGGCCTACACTCTGCTCCATCTCCTCCTCCTGCTGACCCCGGGCTCTAACACTGCCAGTTGGGGCCCGGTACTGCTAGCTGCACAGAGAAAAACACCAGCCAATGTGTCAGTGGGGTTCAGCACCGCCAGCTGTTCCCCTGCTGTGCAGCCGGCATCGTGTCCTGCAAAAGCCACGCAGACACTTGCTCTTGTACCTTCTGCTCCCCATCCTGGTTCCAGTACCGTCAGCTGGTTCCAGGCAGAGCCTTTGGCTTAGGTGCCTCCCTCTGGGTATCCGAGTTCCACCAACGTCAGGTGGTCCTTGGTAGTGCTTTCAGGCACGGGTACCTCCTGCTTAGTAACCGGGTTCCAGTAACGTCAGCTGGTCCTCGGTAGTTCCATTGGCTCTTGGACCTTCGGCTACCCATCCGGGTTCCAGCACCGTCAGCTGGTTCTCGGCACTGTCTTTTGCTCTTGTACCTTCTGCTCCCCATCCTGGTTCCAGTACCGTCAGCTGGTTCCGGGTAGAGCCTTTGGCTTAGGTGCCTCCCTCTGGGTATCCGAGTTCCACCAACGTCAGGTGGTCCTTGGTAGTGCTTTCAAGCACGGGTACCTCCTGCTTAGTAACCGGGTTCCAGTAACGTCAGCTGGTCCTCGGTAGTTCCATTGGCTCTTGGACCTTCGGGTAGCCATCCGAGTTCCAGTTCCATCAGCTGTTTCTCTGCATTTTCTCAGCCTTCTTGTACCTTCTGCTACATTTCCAAGTTCAAGAGACTAAACACGATGACCCGGAAGACCACCCCTAAGATGACGACGACACCAGAGACGACAACCACCGTGATGACGACGACCCTGGAGACGATAACCCTGAAGACCACCCCGATGATGACGACCCCGGAGACGACGACCCTGAAGACCACCCCGATGACGACGACCACGGAGACGACGACCCTGGAGACGACGACGACCTGGAAGACCGAGAAGCAGAAGAACAAGAGGCTGCAGAACAAAGAGCAGAAGAACATTAAGCATAAGACTAAATATCAGAGCAAAAAATATTATCTAAATTATAAGCAGAAGAAGACTAAGCAGTGTATGGGAGTGAGTCCGTTCCTCCTCGTGGTGCCCCTGGATAGAGCCTGATGCTGCAGGCCAAACTGAACGCGGACAAATGTAACTGTTTTGTGACAGGCAGAACGGAAGGTGTAATCTTCAAACTTTTATAGATAACAACTACAGGAATGCCTGTCACAAATAAGAATATGATGAAGAAGTAGAATATGATGAAGATAATAGTAAAATAAAAAGAATATGAACAATGTAACCAAAAAAATAATAGGTAGAAGATGAAGAAGAAGATGAATAAGGTGAAGAAGTTGATGTCAAAGAAGCTGATGATGAAGATAATGAAGAAGAAAGTGTGGGAGAAGTAAAAAAGAAGGTGAAGGGCGTGGAAGTAGTGAAACATCAATATCTGACAAAATAAAAAAAAAATTAACATAGTCAAAATCTTTCTACCGCCGAACGTCATAAAAAACAAAACAAAATCCTGCTATTCTATTACATTGGGCTAAACCTCTGTGCCTTTAATGTCTCCGCCACGTCCCCCAATACATCCTACATTATTCTTAGTTGTTTTCCTTCATGTAGAATGAACCTACAAGTTTATAAAGGGTTTATTTTAATTCCGATATTTTCGTCCCATTGACTTGCATTGGGATCGGGTATCGGTATCGGATTAGATCCGATACTTTGACGGTATCGGCCGATACTTTCCGATACCGATACTTTCCGATATCGGAAGGTATCGCTCAACACTAGTGAGCAACTTCTTTTTATCTCAGCACTCCTGGTTACTTCAGTATTAGATCAGATAGACAGGATGGACAGCAGTGTGAGCAGCCTCTTCTTACCTTAGCACCCCTGGTATCTCCAGTATTAGATCAGATAGACACGGTGGATAGCAGTGTGAGCAGTCTCTTACCTTAGCACCCCTGGTATCTCCAGTATTAGATCAGATAAACAGGGTGGATAGCAGTGTGAGCAGCCTCTTCTTACCTTAGCACCCCTGGTATCTCCAGTATTAGATCAGATAGACACGGTGGATAGCAGTGTGAGCAGTCTCTTACCTTAGCACCCCTGGTATCTCCAGTATTAGATCAGATAGACAGGATGGACAGCAGTGTGAGCAGCCTCCTCTTACCTTAGCACCCTGTATCTCCAATATAAGATCAGATAAACAGGGTGGATAGCAGTGTGAGCAGCCTCTTCTTACCTTAGCACCCATGGTATATCCAATATTAGATCAGATAAACAGGGTGGATAGCAGTGTGAGCAGCCTCTTCTTACCTTAGCACCCCTGGTATCACCAGTATTAGATCAGATAGACAGGATGGACAGCAGTGTAAGCAGCCTCTTCCTACCTTAGCACCCTGTATCTCCAATATAAGATCAGATAAACAGGGTGGATAGCAGTGTGAGCAGCCTCTTCTTACCTTAGCACCCATGGTATATCCAATATTAGATCAGATAAACAGGGTGGATCGCAGTGTGAGCAGCCTCTTCTTACCTTAGCACCCCTGGTATCTCCAATATTAGATCAGATAAACAGGGTGGATAGCAGTGTGAGCAGCCTCTTCTTACCTTGGCACCCCTGGTATCTCCAATATTAGATCAGATAAACAGGGTGGATAGCAGTGTGAGCAGCCTCTTCTTACCTTAGCACCCCTGGTATCTCCAGTATTAGATCAGATAGATGGGATGGACAACAGAGTGAGCAGCCTCTTCTTATCTTAGCACCTCTGGTATCGCCAATATTAGATCAGATAAACAGGGTGGATAGCAGTGTGAGCAGCCTCTTCTTACCTTAACACCCCTGTTATCTCCAATATTAGATCAGATAAACAGGGTGGATAGCAGTGTGAGTAGCCTCTTCTTACCTTAGCACCCCTGGTATCTCCAAAATTAGATCAGATAGATGGGATGGACAGCAGTGTGAGCAGCCTCTTCTTATCTTAGCACCTCTGGTATCTCCAATATTAGATCAGATAAACAGGGTGGATAGCAGTGTGAGCAGCCTCTTCTTACCTTAGCACCCCTGGTATCTCCAAAATTAGATCAGATAGACAGGGTGAATAGCAGTGTGAGCAGCCTCTTCTTATCTTAGCACCCCTGGTATCTCCAGTATTAGGTCAGATAAACAGAGTGGATAGCAGTGTGAGCAGCCTCTTCTTACCTTAGCACCCATGGTATCTCCAAAATTAGATCAGATAGACAGGGTGGATAGCAGTGAGAGCAGCCTCTTCTTACCTTAGCAACCCTGGTATCTCCAGTGTTAGATCAGATAAACAGGGTGGATAGCAGTGTGAGCAGCCTCTACTTACCTTAGCACCCCTGGTACCTCCAGTATTAGATCAGATAAACAGGGTGGATAGCAGTGTGAGCAGCCTCTTCTTACCTTAGCACCCCTGGTATCTCCAGTATTAGATCTGATAGACAGGATAGACAGCAGTGTGAACAGCCTCTTCTTACCTTAGCACCCCTGGTATATCCAATATTAGATCAGATAAACAGGGTGGATAGCAGTGTGAGCAGCCTCTTCTTACCTTAGCACCCCTGGTATCTCCAGTATTAGATCAGATAGACACGGTGGATAGCAGTGTGAGCAGTCTCTTACCTTAGCACCCCTGGTATCTCCAGTATTAGATCAGATAGACAGGATGGACAGCAGTGTGAGCAGCCTCCTCTTACCTTAGCACCCTGTATCTCCAATATAAGATCAGATAAACAGGGTGGATAGCAGTGTGAGCAGCCTCTTCTTACCTTAGCACCCATGGTATATCCAATATTAGATCAGATAAACAGGGTGGATAGCAGTGTGAGCAGCCTCTTCTTACCTTAGCACCCCTGGTATCACCAGTATTAGATCAGATAGACAGGATGGACAGCAGTGTAAGCAGCCTCTTCCTACCTTAGCACCCTGTATCTCCAATATAAGATCAGATAAACAGGGTGGATAGCAGTGTGAGCAGCCTCTTCTTACCTTAGCACCCATGGTATATCCAATATTAGATCAGATAAACAGGGTGGATCGCAGTGTGAGCAGCCTCTTCTTACCTTAGCACCCCTGGTATCTCCAATATTAGATCAGATAAACAGGGTGGATAGCAGTGTGAGCAGCCTCTTCTTACCTTGGCACCCCTGGTATCTCCAATATTAGATCAGATAAACAGGGTGGATAGCAGTGTGAGCAGCCTCTTCTTACCTTAGCACCCCTGGTATCTCCAGTATTAGATCAGATAGATGGGATGGACAACAGAGTGAGCAGCCTCTTCTTATCTTAGCACCTCTGGTATCGCCAATATTAGATCAGATAAACAGGGTGGATAGCAGTGTGAGCAGCCTCTTCTTACCTTAACACCCCTGATATCTCCAATATTAGATCAGATAAACAGGGTGGATAGCAGTGTGAGTAGCCTCTTCTTACCTTAGCACCCCTGGTATCTCCAAAATTAGATCAGGTAGATGGAATGGACAGCAGTGTGAGCAGCCTCTTCTTATCTTAGCACCTCTGGTATCTCCAATATTAGATCAGATAAACAGGGTGGATAGCAGTGTGAGCAGCCTCTTCTTACCTTAGCACCCCTGGTATCTCCAAAATTAGATCAGATAGACAGGGTGAATAGCAGTGTGAGCAGCCTCTTCTTATCTTAGCACCCCTGGTATCTCCAGTATTAGGTCAGATAAACAGAGTGGATAGCAGTGTGAGCAGCCTCTTCTTACCTTAGCACCCATGGTATCTCCAAAATTAGATCAGATAGACAGGGTGGATAGCAGTGAGAGCAGCCTCTTCTTACCTTAGCAACCCTGGTATCTCCAGTGTTAGATCAGATAAACAGGGTGGATAGCAGTGTGAGCAGCCTCTACTTACCTTAGCACCCCTGGTACCTCCAGTATTAGATCAGATAAACAGGGTGGATAGCAGTGTGAGCAGCCTCTTCTTACCTTAGCACCCCTGGTATCTCCAGTATTAGATCTGATAGACAGGATAGACAGCAGTGTGAACAGCCTCTTCTTACCTTAGCACCCCTGGTATATCCAATATTAGATCAGATAAACAGGGTGGATAGCAGTGTGAGCAGCCTTTTCTTACCTTAGCACCCCTGGTATCTCCAGTATTAGATCAGATAAACAGGGTGGATAGCAGTGTGAGCAGCCTCTTCTTACCTTAGCAACCCTGGTATCTCCAGTGTTAGATCAGATAAACAGGGTGGATAGCAGTGTGAGCAGCCTCTTCTTACCTTAGCACCCCTGGTATCTCCAAAATTAGATCAGATAGACAGGGTGAATAGCAGTGTAAGCAGCCTCTTCCTACCTTAGCACCCTGTATCTCCAATATAAGATCAGATAAACAGGGTGGATAGCAGTGTGAGCAGCCTCTTCTTACCTTAGCACCCATGGTATATCCAATATTAGATCAGATAAACAGGGTGGATAGCAGTGTGAGCAGCCTCTTCTTACCTTAGCACCCCTGGTATCTCCAAAATTAGATCAGATAGATGGGATGGACAGCAGTGTGAGCAGCCTCTTCTTATCTTAGCACCTCTGGTATCTCCAATATTAGATCAGATAAACAGGGTGGATAGCAGTGTGAGCAGCCTCTTCTTACCTTAGCACCCCTGGTATCTCCAAAATTAGATCAGATAGACAGGGTGAATAGCAGTGTGAGCAGCCTCTTCTTATCTTAGCACCCCTGGTATCTCCAGTATTAGGTCAGATAAACAGAGTGGATAGCAGTGTGAGCAGCCTCTTCTTACCTTAGCACCCATGGTATCTCCAAAATTAGATCAGATAGACAGGGTGGATAGCAGTGAGAGCAGCCTCTTCTTACCTTAGCAACCCTGGTATCTCCAGTGTTAGATCAGATAAACAGGGTGGATAGCAGTGTGAGCAGCCTCTACTTACCTTAGCACCCCTGGTACCTCCAGTATTAGATCAGATAAACAGGGTGGATAGCAGTGTGAGCAGCCTCTTCTTACCTTAGCACCCCTGGTATCTCCAGTATTAGATCTGATAGACAGGATAGACAGCAGTGTGAACAGCCTCTTCTTACCTTAGCACCCCTGGTATATCCAATATTAGATCAGATAAACAGGGTGGATAGCAGTGTGAGCAGCCTTTTCTTACCTTAGCACCCCTGGTATCTCCAGTATTAGATCAGATAAACAGGGTGGATAGCAGTGTGAGCAGCCTCTTCTTACCTTAGCAACCCTGGTATCTCCAGTGTTAGATCAGATAAACAGGGTGGATAGCAGTGTGAGCAGCCTCTTCTTACCTTAGCACCCCTGGTATCTCCAAAATTAGATCAGATAGACAGGGTGAATAGCAGTGTAAGCAGCCTCTTCCTACCTTAGCACCCTGTATCTCCAATATAAGATCAGATAAACAGGGTGGATAGCAGTGTGAGCAGCCTCTTCTTACCTTAGCACCCATGGTATATCCAATATTAGATCAGATAAACAGGGTGGATAGCAGTGTGAGCAGCCTCTTACCTTAGCACCCCTGGTATCTCCAATATTAGATCAGATAAACAGGGTGGATAGCAGTGTGAGCAGCCTCTTCTTACCTTAGCACCCCTGGTATCTCCAATATTAGATCAGATAAACAGGTTGGATAGCAGTGTGAGCAGCCTCTACTTACCTTAGCACCCCTGGTATCTCCAAAATTAGATCAGATAGATGGGATGGACAGCAGTGTGAGCAGCCTCTTCTTATCTTAGCACCTCTGGTATCTCCAATATTAGATCAGATAAACAGGGTGGATAGCAGTGTGAGCAGCCTCTTCTTACCCTAGCACCCCTGGTATCTCCAAAATTAGATCAGATAGACAGGGTGAATAGCAGTGTGAGCAGCCTCTTCTTATCTTAGCACCCCTGGTATCTCCAGTATTAGGTCAGATAAACAGAGTGGATAGCAGTGTGAGCAGCCTCTTCTTACCTTAGCACCCATGGTATCTCCAAAATTAGATCAGATAGACAGGGTGGATAGCAGTGAGAGCAGCCTCTTCTTACCTTAGCAACCCTGGTATCTCCAGTGTTAGATCAGATAAACAGGGTGGATAGCAGTGTGAGCAGCCTCTACTTACCTTAGCACCCCTGGTACCTCCAGTATTAGATCAGATAAACAGGGTGGATAGCAGTGTGAGCAGCCTCTTCTTACCTTAGCAACCCTGGTATCTCCAGTATTAGATCTGATAGACAGGATAGACAGCAGTGTGAACAGCCTCTTCTTACCTTAGCACCCCTGGTATATCCAATATTAGATCAGATAAACAGGGTGGATAGCAGTGTGAGCAGCCTTTTCTTACCTTAGCACCCCTGGTATCTCCAGTATTAGATCAGATAAACAGGGTGGATAGCAGTGTGAGCAGCCTCTTCTTACCTTAGCAACCCTGGTATCTCCAGTGTTAGATCAGATAAACAGGGTGGATAGCAGTGTGAGCAGCCTCTTCTTACCTTAGCACCCCTGGTATCTCCAAAATTAGATCAGATAGACAGGGTGAATAGCAGTGTAAGCAGCCTCTTCCTACCTTAGCACCCTGTATCTCCAATATAAGATCAGATAAACAGGGTGGATAGCAGTGTGAGCAGCCTCTTCTTACCTTAGCACCCATGGTATATCCAATATTAGATCAGATAAACAGGGTGGATAGCAGTGTGAGCAGCCTCTTCTTACCTTAGCACCCCTGGTATCTCCAATATTAGATCAGATAAACAGGGTGGATAGCAGTGTGAGCAGCCTCTTCTTACCTTAGCACCCCTGGTATCTCCAGTATTAGATCAGATAGATGGGATGGACAACAGAGTGAGCCGCCTCTTCTTATCTTAGCACCTCTGGTATCTCCAATATTAGATCAGATAAACAGGGTGGATAGCAGTGTGAGCAGCCTCTTCTTACCTTAACACACCTGATATCTCCAATATTAGATCAGATAAACAGGGTGGATAGCAGTGTGAGTAGCCTCTTCTTACCTTAGCACCCCTGGTATCTCCAAAATTAGATCAGATAGATGGGATGGACAGCAGTGTGATCAGCCTCTTCTTATCTTAGCACCTCTGGTATCTCCAATATTAGATCAGATAAACAGGGTGGATAGCAGTGTGAGCAGCCTCTTCTTACCTTAGCACCCCTGGTATCTCCAAAATTAGATCAGATAGACAGGGTGGATAGCAGTGTGAGCAGCCTCTACTTACCTTAGCACCCCTGGTACCTCCAGTATTAGATCAGATAAACAGGGTGGATAGCAGTGTGAGCAGCCTCTTCTTACCTTAGCACCCCTGGTATCTTCAGTATTAGATCTGATAGACAGGATAGACAGCAGTGTGAACAGCCTCTTCTTACCTTAGCACCCCTGGTATATCTAATATTAGATCAGATAAACAGGGTGGATAGCAGTGTGAGCAGCCTTTTCTTACCTTAGCACCCCTGGTATCTCCAGTATTAGATCAGATAAACAGGGTGGATAGCAGTGTGAGCAGCCTCTTCTTACCATAGCAACCCTGGTATCTCCAGTGTTAGATCAGATAAACAGAGTGGATAGCAGTGTGAGCAGCCTCTTACCTTAGCACCCCTGGTATCTCCAATATTAGATCAGATAAACAGGGTGGATAGCAGTGTGAGCAGCCTCTTCTTACCTTAGCACCCCTGGTATCTCCAATATTAGATCAGATAAACAAGGTGGATAGCAGTGTGAGCAGCCTCTTCTTACCTTAGCACCCTTGGTATCTCCAATATTAGATCAGATAGACAGGATGGATAGCAGTGTGAGCAGCCTCTTCTTACCTTAGCACCCCTGGTATCTCCAGTATTAGATCAGATGGACAGGACAGACAGCAGTGTGAGCAGCCTCTTCTTACCTTAGCACCCCTGGTATCTCCAAAATTAGATCAGATAAACAGGGTGGATAGCAGTGTGAGCAGCCTCTTCTTACCTTAGCACCCCTGGTATCTCCTGTATTAGATCAGATAGACAGGATGGACAGCAGTGTGAGCAGCCTCTTCTTACCTCAGCACCCCTGGTATCTCCAGTATTAGATCAGATAAACAAGGTGGATAGCAGTGTGAACAGCCTCTTCTTACCTTAGCACCCATGGTATCTCCAAAATTAGATCAGATAGACAGGGTGGATAGCAGTGAGAGCAGCCTCTTCTTACCTTAGCAACCCTGGTATCTCCAGTGTTAGATCAGATAAACAGGGTGGATAGCAGTGTGAGCAGCCTCTACTTACCTTAGCACCCCTGGTACCTCCAGTATTAGATCAGATAAACAGGGTGGATAGCAGTGTGAGCAGCCTCTTCTTACCTTAGCACCCCTGGTATCTCCAGTATTAGATCTGATAGACAGGATAGACAGCAGTGTGAACAGCCTCTTCTTACCTTAGCACCCCTGGTATATCCAATATTAGATCAGATATACAGGGTGGATAGCAGTGTGAGCAGCCTTTTCTTACCTTAGCACCCCAGGTATCTCCAGTATTAGATCAGATAAACAGGGTGGATAGCAGTGTGAGCAGCCTCTTCTTACCTTAGCAACCCTGGTATCTCCAGTGTTAGATCAGATAAACAGGGTGGATAGCAGTGTGAGCAGCCTCTTCTTACCTTAGCACCCCTGGTATCTCCAAAATTAGATCAGATAGACAGGGTGAATAGCAGTGTAAGCAGCCTCTTCCTACCTTAGCACCCTGTATCTCCAATATAAGATCAGATAAACAGGGTGGATAGCAGTGTGAGCAGCCTCTTCTTACCTTAGCACCCATGGTATATCCAATATTAGATCAGATAAACAGGGTGGATAGCAGTGTGAGCAGCCTCTTCTTACCTTAGCACCCCTGGTATCTCCAATATTAGATCAGATAAACAGGGTGGATAGCAGTGTGAGCAGCCTCTTCTTACCTTAGCACCCCTGGTATCTCCAATATTAGATCAGATAAACAGGGTGGATAGCAGTGTGAGCAGCCTCTTCTTACCTTAGCACCCCTGGTATCTCCAAAATTAGATCAGATAGATGGGATGGACAGCAGTGTGAGCAGCCTCTTCTTATCTTAGCACCTCTGGTATCTCCAATATTAGATCAGATAAACAGGGTGGATAGCAGTGTGAGCAGCCTCTTCTTACCTTAGCACCCCTGGTATCTCCAAAATTAGATCAGATAGACAGGGTGAATAGCAGTGTGAGCAGCCTCTTCTTATCTTAGCACCCCTGGTATCTCCAGTATTAGGTCAGATAAACAGAGTGGATAGCAGTGTGAGCAGCCTCTTCTTACCTTAGCACCCATGGTATCTCCAAAATTAGATCAGATAGACAGGGTGGATAGCAGTGAGAGCAGCCTCTTCTTACCTTAGCAACCCTGGTATCTCCAGTGTTAGATCAGATAAACAGGGTGGATAGCAGTGTGAGCAGCCTCTACTTACCTTAGCACCCCTGGTACCTCCAGTATTAGATCAGATAAACAGGGTGGATAGCAGTGTGAGCAGCCTCTTCTTACCTTAGCACCCCTGGTATCTCCAGTATTAGATCTGATAGACAGGATAGACAGCAGTGTGAACAGCCTCTTCTTACCTTAGCACCCCTGGTATATCCAATATTAGATCAGATAAACAGGGTGGATAGCAGTGTGAGCAGCCTTTTCTTACCTTAGCACCCCTGGTATCTCCAGTATTAGATCAGATAAACAGGGTGGATAGCAGTGTGAGCAGCCTCTTCTTACCTTAGCAACCCTGGTATCTCCAGTGTTAGATCAGATAAACAGGGTGGATAGCAGTGTGAGCAGCCTCTTCTTACCTTAGCACCCCTGGTATCTCCAAAATTAGATCAGATAGACAGGGTGAATAGCAGTGTAAGCAGCCTCTTCCTACCTTAGCACCCTGTATCTCCAATATAAGATCAGATAAACAGGGTGGATAGCAGTGTGAGCAGCCTCTTCTTACCTTAGCACCCATGGTATATCCAATATTAGATCAGATAAACAGGGTGGATAGCAGTGTGAGCAGCCTCTTACCTTAGCACCCCTGGTATCTCCAATATTAGATCAGATAAACAGGGTGGATAGCAGTGTGAGCAGCCTCTTCTTACCTTAGCACCCCTGGTATCTCCAATATTAGATCAGATAAACAGGTTGGATAGCAGTGTGAGCAGCCTCTACTTACCTTAGCACCCCTGGTATCTCCAAAATTAGATCAGATAGATGGGATGGACAGCAGTGTGAGCAGCCTCTTCTTATCTTAGCACCTCTGGTATCTCCAATATTAGATCAGATAAACAGGGTGGATAGCAGTGTGAGCAGCCTCTTCTTACCCTAGCACCCCTGGTATCTCCAAAATTAGATCAGATAGACAGGGTGAATAGCAGTGTGAGCAGCCTCTTCTTATCTTAGCACCCCTGGTATCTCCAGTATTAGGTCAGATAAACAGAGTGGATAGCAGTGTGAGCAGCCTCTTCTTACCTTAGCACCCATGGTATCTCCAAAATTAGATCAGATAGACAGGGTGGATAGCAGTGAGAGCAGCCTCTTCTTACCTTAGCAACCCTGGTATCTCCAGTGTTAGATCAGATAAACAGGGTGGATAGCAGTGTGAGCAGCCTCTACTTACCTTAGCACCCCTGGTACCTCCAGTATTAGATCAGATAAACAGGGTGGATAGCAGTGTGAGCAGCCTCTTCTTACCTTAGCAACCCTGGTATCTCCAGTATTAGATCTGATAGACAGGATAGACAGCAGTGTGAACAGCCTCTTCTTACCTTAGCACCCCTGGTATATCCAATATTAGATCAGATAAACAGGGTGGATAGCAGTGTGAGCAGCCTTTTCTTACCTTAGCACCCCTGGTATCTCCAGTATTAGATCAGATAAACAGGGTGGATAGCAGTGTGAGCAGCCTCTTCTTACCTTAGCAACCCTGGTATCTCCAGTGTTAGATCAGATAAACAGGGTGGATAGCAGTGTGAGCAGCCTCTTCTTACCTTAGCACCCCTGGTATCTCCAAAATTAGATCAGATAGACAGGGTGAATAGCAGTGTAAGCAGCCTCTTCCTACCTTAGCACCCTGTATCTCCAATATAAGATCAGATAAACAGGGTGGATAGCAGTGTGAGCAGCCTCTTCTTACCTTAGCACCCATGGTATATCCAATATTAGATCAGATAAACAGGGTGGATAGCAGTGTGAGCAGCCTCTTCTTACCTTAGCACCCCTGGTATCTCCAATATTAGATCAGATAAACAGGGTGGATAGCAGTGTGAGCAGCCTCTTCTTACCTTAGCACCCCTGGTATCTCCAGTATTAGATCAGATAGATGGGATGGACAACAGAGTGAGCCGCCTCTTCTTATCTTAGCACCTCTGGTATCTCCAATATTAGATCAGATAAACAGGGTGGATAGCAGTGTGAGCAGCCTCTTCTTACCTTAACACACCTGATATCTCCAATATTAGATCAGATAAACAGGGTGGATAGCAGTGTGAGTAGCCTCTTCTTACCTTAGCACCCCTGGTATCTCCAAAATTAGATCAGATAGATGGGATGGACAGCAGTGTGATCAGCCTCTTCTTATCTTAGCACCTCTGGTATCTCCAATATTAGATCAGATAAACAGGGTGGATAGCAGTGTGAGCAGCCTCTTCTTACCTTAGCACCCCTGGTATCTCCAAAATTAGATCAGATAGACAGGGTGGATAGCAGTGTGAGCAGCCTCTACTTACCTTAGCACCCCTGGTACCTCCAGTATTAGATCAGATAAACAGGGTGGATAGCAGTGTGAGCAGCCTCTTCTTACCTTAGCACCCCTGGTATCTTCAGTATTAGATCTGATAGACAGGATAGACAGCAGTGTGAACAGCCTCTTCTTACCTTAGCACCCCTGGTATATCTAATATTAGATCAGATAAACAGGGTGGATAGCAGTGTGAGCAGCCTTTTCTTACCTTAGCACCCCTGGTATCTCCAGTATTAGATCAGATAAACAGGGTGGATAGCAGTGTGAGCAGCCTCTTCTTACCATAGCAACCCTGGTATCTCCAGTGTTAGATCAGATAAACAGAGTGGATAGCAGTGTGAGCAGCCTCTTACCTTAGCACCCCTGGTATCTCCAATATTAGATCAGATAAACAGGGTGGATAGCAGTGTGAGCAGCCTCTTCTTACCTTAGCACCCCTGGTATCTCCAATATTAGATCAGATAAACAAGGTGGATAGCAGTGTGAGCAGCCTCTTCTTACCTTAGCACCCTTGGTATCTCCAATATTAGATCAGATAGACAGGATGGATAGCAGTGTGAGCAGCCTCTTCTTACCTTAGCACCCCTGGTATCTCCAGTATTAGATCAGATGGACAGGACAGACAGCAGTGTGAGCAGCCTCTTCTTACCTCAGCACCCCTGGTATCTCCAGTATTAGATCAGATAAACAAGGTGGATAGCAGTGTGAACAGCCTCTTCTTACCTTAGCACCCATGGTATCTCCAAAATTAGATCAGATAGACAGGGTGGATAGCAGTGAGAGCAGCCTCTTCTTACCTTAGCAACCCTGGTATCTCCAGTGTTAGATCAGATAAACAGGGTGGATAGCAGTGTGAGCAGCCTCTACTTACCTTAGCACCCCTGGTACCTCCAGTATTAGATCAGATAAACAGGGTGGATAGCAGTGTGAGCAGCCTCTTCTTACCTTAGCACCCCTGGTATCTCCAGTATTAGATCTGATAGACAGGATAGACAGCAGTGTGAACAGCCTCTTCTTACCTTAGCACCCCTGGTATATCCAATATTAGATCAGATATACAGGGTGGATAGCAGTGTGAGCAGCCTTTTCTTACCTTAGCACCCCAGGTATCTCCAGTATTAGATCAGATAAACAGGGTGGATAGCAGTGTGAGCAGCCTCTTCTTACCTTAGCAACCCTGGTATCTCCAGTGTTAGATCAGATAAACAGGGTGGATAGCAGTGTGAGCAGCCTCTTCTTACCTTAGCACCCCTGGTATCTCCAAAATTAGATCAGATAGACAGGGTGAATAGCAGTGTAAGCAGCCTCTTCCTACCTTAGCACCCTGTATCTCCAATATAAGATCAGATAAACAGGGTGGATAGCAGTGTGAGCAGCCTCTTCTTACCTTAGCACCCATGGTATATCCAATATTAGATCAGATAAACAGGGTGGATAGCAGTGTGAGCAGCCTCTTCTTACCTTAGCACCCCTGGTATCTCCAATATTAGATCAGATAAACAGGGTGGATAGCAGTGTGAGCAGCCTCTTCTTACCTTAGCACCCCTGGTATCTCCAATATTAGATCAGATAAACAGGGTGGATAGCAGTGTGAGCAGCCTCTTCTTACCTTAGCACCCCTGGTATCTCCAAAATTAGATCAGATAGATGGGATGGACAGCAGTGTGAGCAGCCTCTTCTTATCTTAGCACCTCTGGTATCTCCAATATTAGATCAGATAAACAGGGTGGATAGCAGTGTGAGCAGCCTCTTCTTACCTTAGCACCCCTGGTATCTCCAAAATTAGATCAGATAGACAGGGTGAATAGCAGTGTGAGCAGCCTCTTCTTATCTTAGCACCCCTGGTATCTCCAGTATTAGGTCAGATAAACAGAGTGGATAGCAGTGTGAGCAGCCTCTTCTTACCTTAGCACCCATGGTATCTCCAAAATTAGATCAGATAGACAGGGTGGATAGCAGTGAGAGCAGCCTCTTCTTACCTTAGCAACCCTGGTATCTCCAGTGTTAGATCAGATAAACAGGGTGGATAGCAGTGTGAGCAGCCTCTACTTACCTTAGCACCCCTGGTACCTCCAGTATTAGATCAGATAAACAGGGTGGATAGCAGTGTGAGCAGCCTCTTCTTACCTTAGCACCCCTGGTATCTCCAGTATTAGATCTGATAGACAGGATAGACAGCAGTGTGAACAGCCTCTTCTTACCTTAGCACCCCTGGTATATCCAATATTAGATCAGATAAACAGGGTGGATAGCAGTGTGAGCAGCCTTTTCTTACCTTAGCACCCCTGGTATCTCCAGTATTAGATCAGATAAACAGGGTGGATAGCAGTGTGAGCAGCCTCTTCTTACCTTAGCAACCCTGGTATCTCCAGTGTTAGATCAGATAAACAGGGTGGATAGCAGTGTGAGCAGCCTCTTCTTTTCCTTAGCACCCCTGGTATCTCCAAAATTAGATCAGATAGACAGGGTGAATAGCAGTGTAAGCAGCCTCTTCCTACCTTAGCACCCTGTATCTCCAATATAAGATCAGATAAACAGGGTGGATAGCAGTGTGAGCAGCCTCTTCTTACCTTAGCACCCATGGTATATCCAATATTAGATCAGATAAACAGGGTGGATAGCAGTGTGAGCAGCCTCTTCTTACCTTAGCACCCCTGGTATCTCCAATATTAGATCAGATAAACAGGGTGGATAGCAGTGTGAGCAGCCTCTTCTTACCTTAGCACCCCTGGTATCTCCAGTATTAGATCAGATAGATGGGATGGACAACAGAGTGAGCCGCCTCTTCTTATCTTAGCACCTCTGGTATCTCCAATATTAGATCAGATAAACAGGGTGGATAGCAGTGTGAGCAGCCTCTTCTTACCTTAACACCCCTGATATCTCCAATATTAGATCAGATAAACAGGGTGGATAGCAGTGTGAGTAGCCTCTTCTTACCTTAGCACCCCTGGTATCTCCAAAATTAGATCAGGTAGATGGGATGGACAGCAGTGTGAGCAGCCTCTTCTTATCTTAGCACCTCTGGTATCTCCAATATTAGATCAGATAAACAGGGTGGATAGCAGTGTGAGCAGCCTCTTCTTACCTTAGCACCCCTGGTATCTCCAAAATTAGATCAGATAGACAGGGTGAATAGCAGTGTGAGCAGCCTCTTCTTATCTTAGCACCCCTGGTATCTCCAGTATTAGGTCAGATAAACAGAGTGGATAGCAGTGTGAGCAGCCTCTTCTTACCTTAGCACCCATGGTATCTCCAAAATTAGATCAGATAGACAGGGTGGATAGCAGTGAGAGCAGCCTCTTCTTACCTTAGCAACCCTGGTATCTCCAGTGTTAGATCAGATAAACAGGGTGGATAGCAGTGTGAGCAGCCTCTACTTACCTTAGCACCCCTGGTACCTCCAGTATTAGATCAGATAAACAGGGTGGATAGCAGTGTGAGCAGCCTCTTCTTACCTTAGCACCCCTGGTATCTCCAGTATTAGATCTGATAGACAGGATAGACAGCAGTGTGAACAGCCTCTTCTTACCTTAGCACCCCTGGTATATCCAATATTAGATCAGATAAACAGGGTGGATAGCAGTGTGAGCAGCCTTTTCTTACCTTAGCACCCCTGGTATCTCCAGTATTAGATCAGATAAACAGGGTGGATAGCAGTGTGAGCAGCCTCTTCTTACCTTAGCAACCCTGGTATCTCCAGTGTTAGATCAGATAAACAGGGTGGATAGCAGTGTGAGCAGCCTCTTCTTACCTTAGCACCCCTGGTATCTCCAAAATTAGATCAGATAGACAGGGTGAATAGCAGTGTAAGCAGCCTCTTCCTACCTTAGCACCCTGTATCTCCAATATAAGATCAGATAAACAGGGTGGATAGCAGTGTGAGCAGCCTCTTCTTACCTTAGCACCCATGGTATATCCAATATTAGATCAGATAAACAGGGTGGATAGCAGTGTGAGCAGCCTCTTCTTACCTTAGCACCCCTGGTATCTCCAAAATTAGATCAGATAGATGGGATGGACAGCAGTGTGAGCAGCCTCTTCTTATCTTAGCACCTCTGGTATCTCCAATATTAGATCAGATAAACAGGGTGGATAGCAGTGTGAGCAGCCTCTTCTTACCTTAGCACCCCTGGTATCTCCAAAATTAGATCAGATAGACAGGGTGAATAGCAGTGTGAGCAGCCTCTTCTTATCTTAGCACCCCTGGTATCTCCAGTATTAGGTCAGATAAACAGAGTGGATAGCAGTGTGAGCAGCCTCTTCTTACCTTAGCACCCATGGTATCTCCAAAATTAGATCAGATAGACAGGGTGGATAGCAGTGAGAGCAGCCTCTTCTTACCTTAGCAACCCTGGTATCTCCAGTGTTAGATCAGATAAACAGGGTGGATAGCAGTGTGAGCAGCCTCTACTTACCTTAGCACCCCTGGTACCTCCAGTATTAGATCAGATAAACAGGGTGGATAGCAGTGTGAGCAGCCTCTTCTTACCTTAGCACCCCTGGTATCTCCAGTATTAGATCTGATAGACAGGATAGACAGCAGTGTGAACAGCCTCTTCTTACCTTAGCACCCCTGGTATATCCAATATTAGATCAGATAAACAGGGTGGATAGCAGTGTGAGCAGCCTTTTCTTACCTTAGCACCCCTGGTATCTCCAGTATTAGATCAGATAAACAGGGTGGATAGCAGTGTGAGCAGCCTCTTCTTACCTTAGCAACCCTGGTATCTCCAGTGTTAGATCAGATAAACAGGGTGGATAGCAGTGTGAGCAGCCTCTTCTTACCTTAGCACCCCTGGTATCTCCAAAATTAGATCAGATAGACAGGGTGAATAGCAGTGTAAGCAGCCTCTTCCTACCTTAGCACCCTGTATCTCCAATATAAGATCAGATAAACAGGGTGGATAGCAGTGTGAGCAGCCTCTTCTTACCTTAGCACCCATGGTATATCCAATATTAGATCAGATAAACAGGGTGGATAGCAGTGTGAGCAGCCTCTTCTTACCTTAGCACCCCTGGTATCTCCAAAATTAGATCAGATAGATGGGATGGACAGCAGTGTGAGCAGCCTCTTCTTATCTTAGCACCTCTGGTATCTCCAATATTAGATCAGATAAACAGGGTGGATAGCAGTGTGAGCAGCCTCTTCTTACCTTAGCACCCCTGGTATCTCCAAAATTAGATCAGATAGACAGGGTGAATAGCAGTGTGAGCAGCCTCTTCTTATCTTAGCACCCCTGGTATCTCCAGTATTAGGTCAGATAAACAGAGTGGATAGCAGTGTGAGCAGCCTCTTCTTACCTTAGCACCCATGGTATCTCCAAAATTAGATCAGATAGACAGGGTGGATAGCAGTGAGAGCAGCCTCTTCTTACCTTAGCAACCCTGGTATCTCCAGTGTTAGATCAGATAAACAGGGTGGATAGCAGTGTGAGCAGCCTCTACTTACCTTAGCACCCCTGGTACCTCCAGTATTAGATCAGATAAACAGGGTGGATAGCAGTGTGAGCAGCCTCTTCTTACCTTAGCACCCCTGGTATCTCCAGTATTAGATCTGATAGACAGGATAGACAGCAGTGTGAACAGCCTCTTCTTACCTTAGCACCCCTGGTATATCCAATATTAGATCAGATAAACAGGGTGGATAGCAGTGTGAGCAGCCTTTTCTTACCTTAGCACCCCTGGTATCTCCAGTATTAGATCAGATAAACAGGGTGGATAGCAGTGTGAGCAGCCTCTTCTTACCTTAGCAACCCTGGTATCTCCAGTGTTAGATCAGATAAACAGGGTGGATAGCAGTGTGAGCAGCCTCTTCTTACCTTAGCACCCCTGGTATCTCCAAAATTAGATCAGATAGACAGGGTGAATAGCAGTGTAAGCAGCCTCTTCCTACCTTAGCACCCTGTATCTCCAATATAAGATCAGATAAACAGGGTGGATAGCAGTGTGAGCAGCCTCTTCTTACCTTAGCACCCATGGTATATCCAATATTAGATCAGATAAACAGGGTGGATAGCAGTGTGAGCAGCCTCTTACCTTAGCACCCCTGGTATCTCCAATATTAGATCAGATAAACAGGGTGGATAGCAGTGTGAGCAGCCTCTTCTTACCTTAGCACCCCTGGTATCTCCAATATTAGATCAGATAAACAGGTTGGATAGCAGTGTGAGCAGCCTCTACTTACCTTAGCACCCCTGGTATCTCCAAAATTAGATCAGATAGATGGGATGGACAGCAGTGTGAGCAGCCTCTTCTTATCTTAGCACCTCTGGTATCTCCAATATTAGATCAGATAAACAGGGTGGATAGCAGTGTGAGCAGCCTCTTCTTACCTTAGCACCCCTGGTATCTCCAAAATTAGATCAGATAGACAGGGTGAATAGCAGTGTGAGCAGCCTCTTCTTATCTTAGCACCCCTGGTATCTCCAGTATTAGGTCAGATAAACAGAGTGGATAGCAGTGTGAGCAGCCTCTTCTTACCTTAGCACCCATGGTATCTCCAAAATTAGATCTGATAGACAGGGTGGATAGCAGTGAGAGCAGCCTCTTCTTACCTTAGCAACCCTGGTATCTCCAGTGTTAGATCAGATAAACAGGGTGGATAGCAGTGTGAGCAGCCTCTACTTACCTTAGCACCCCTGGTACCTCCAGTATTAGATCAGATAAACAGGGTGGATAGCAGTGTGAGCAGCCTCTTCTTACCTTAGCACCCCTGGTATCTCCAGTATTAGATCTGATAGACAGGATAGACAGCAGTGTGAACAGCCTCTTCTTACCTTAGCACCCCTGGTATATCCAATATTAGATCAGATAAACAGGGTGGATAGCAGTGTGAGCAGCCTTTTCTTACCTTAGCACCCCTGGTATCTCCAGTATTAGATCAGATAAACAGGGTGGATAGCAGTGTGAGCAGCCTCTTCTTACCTTAGCAACCCTGGTATCTCCAGTGTTAGATCAGATAAACAGGGTGGATAGCAGTGTGAGCAGCCTCTTCTTACCTTAGCACCCCTGGTATCTCCAAAATTAGATCAGATAGACAGGGTGAATAGCAGTGTAAGCAGCCTCTTCCTACCTTAGCACCCTGTATCTCCAATATAAGATCAGATAAACAGGGTGGATAGCAGTGTGAGCAGCCTCTTCTTACCTTAGCACCCATGGTATATCCAATATTAGATCAGATAAACAGGGTGGATAGCAGTGTGAGCAGCCTCTTCTTACCTTAGCACCCCTGGTATCTCCAATATTAGATCAGATAAACAGGGTGGATAGCAGTGTGAGCAGCCTCTTCTTACCTTAGCACCCCTGGTATCTCCAGTATTAGATCAGATAGATGGGATGGACAACAGAGTGAGCCGCCTCTTCTTATCTTAGCACCTCTGGTATCTCCAATATTAGATCAGATAAACAGGGTGGATAGCAGTGTGAGCAGCCTCTTCTTACCTTAACACACCTGATATCTCCAATATTAGATCAGATAAACAGGGTGGATAGCAGTGTGAGTAGCCTCTTCTTACCTTAGCACCCCTGGTATCTCCAAAATTAGATCAGATAGATGGGATGGACAGCAGTGTGATCAGCCTCTTCTTATCTTAGCACCTCTGGTATCTCCAATATTAGATCAGATAAACAGGGTGGATAGCAGTGTGAGCAGCCTCTTCTTACCTTAGCACCCCTGGTATCTCCAAAATTAGATCAGATAGACAGGGTGGATAGCAGTGTGAGCAGCCTCTACTTACCTTAGCACCCCTGGTACCTCCAGTATTAGATCAGATAAACAGGGTGGATAGCAGTGTGAGCAGCCTCTTCTTACCTTAGCACCCCTGGTATCTTCAGTATTAGATCTGATAGACAGGATAGACAGCAGTGTGAACAGCCTCTTCTTACCTTAGCACCCCTGGTATATCTAATATTAGATCAGATAAACAGGGTGGATAGCAGTGTGAGCAGCCTTTTCTTACCTTAGCACCCCTGGTATCTCCAGTATTAGATCAGATAAACAGGGTGGATAGCAGTGTGAGCAGCCTCTTCTTACCATAGCAACCCTGGTATCTCCAGTGTTAGATCAGATAAACAGAGTGGATAGCAGTGTGAGCAGCCTCTTACCTTAGCACCCCTGGTATCTCCAATATTAGATCAGATAAACAGGGTGGATAGCAGTGTGAGCAGCCTCTTCTTACCTTAGCACCCCTGGTATCTCCAATATTAGATCAGATAAACAAGGTGGATAGCAGTGTGAGCAGCCTCTTCTTACCTTAGCACCCTTGGTATCTCCAATATTAGATCAGATAGACAGGATGGATAGCAGTGTGAGCAGCCTCTTCTTACCTTAGCACCCCTGGTATCTCCAGTATTAGATCAGATGGACAGGACAGACAGCAGTGTGAGCAGCCTCTTCTTACCTTAGCACCCCTGGTATCTCCAAAATTAGATCAGATAAACAGGGTGGATAGCAGTGTGAGCAGCCTCTTCTTACCTTAGCACCCCTGGTATCTCCTGTGTTAGATCAGATAGACAGGATGGACAGCAGTGTGAGCAGCCTCTTCTTACCTCAGCACCCCTGGTATCTCCAGTATTAGATCAGATAAACAAGGTGGATAGCAGTGTGAACAGCCTCTTCTTACCTTAGCACCCATGGTATCTCCAAAATTAGATCAGATAGACAGGGTGGATAGCAGTGAGAGCAGCCTCTTCTTACCTTAGCAACCCTGGTATCTCCAGTGTTAGATCAGATAAACAGGGTGGATAGCAGTGTGAGCAGCCTCTACTTACCTTAGCACCCCTGGTACCTCCAGTATTAGATCAGATAAACAGGGTGGATAGCAGTGTGAGCAGCCTCTTCTTACCTTAGCACCCCTGGTATCTCCAGTATTAGATCTGATAGACAGGATAGACAGCAGTGTGAACAGCCTCTTCTTACCTTAGCACCCCTGGTATATCCAATATTAGATCAGATATACAGGGTGGATAGCAGTGTGAGCAGCCTTTTCTTACCTTAGCACCCCAGGTATCTCCAGTATTAGATCAGATAAACAGGGTGGATAGCAGTGTGAGCAGCCTCTTCTTACCTTAGCAACCCTGGTATCTCCAGTGTTAGATCAGATAAACAGGGTGGATAGCAGTGTGAGCAGCCTCTTCTTACCTTAGCACCCCTGGTATCTCCAAAATTAGATCAGATAGACAGGGTGAATAGCAGTGTAAGCAGCCTCTTCCTACCTTAGCACCCTGTATCTCCAATATAAGATCAGATAAACAGGGTGGATAGCAGTGTGAGCAGCCTCTTCTTACCTTAGCACCCATGGTATATCCAATATTAGATCAGATAAACAGGGTGGATAGCAGTGTGAGCAGCCTCTTCTTACCTTAGCACCCCTGGTATCTCCAATATTAGATCAGATAAACAGGGTGGATAGCAGTGTGAGCAGCCTCTTCTTACCTTAGCACCCCTGGTATCTCCAATATTAGATCAGATAAACAGGGTGGATAGCAGTGTGAGCAGCCTCTTCTTACCTTAGCACCCCTGGTATCTCCAAAATTAGATCAGATAGATGGGATGGACAGCAGTGTGAGCAGCCTCTTCTTATCTTAGCACCTCTGGTATCTCCAATATTAGATCAGATAAACAGGGTGGATAGCAGTGTGAGCAGCCTCTTCTTACCTTAGCACCCCTGGTATCTCCAAAATTAGATCAGATAGACAGGGTGAATAGCAGTGTGAGCAGCCTCTTCTTATCTTAGCACCCCTGGTATCTCCAGTATTAGGTCAGATAAACAGAGTGGATAGCAGTGTGAGCAGCCTCTTCTTACCTTAGTACCCATGGTATCTCCAAAATTAGATCAGATAGACAGGGTGGATAGCAGTGAGAGCAGCCTCTTCTTACCTTAGCAACCCTGGTATCTCCAGTGTTAGATCAGATAAACAGGGTGGATAGCAGTGTGAGCAGCCTCTACTTACCTTAGCACCCCTGGTACCTCCAGTATTAGATCAGATAAACAGGGTGGATAGCAGTGTGAGCAGCCTCTTCTTACCTTAGCACCCCTGGTATCTCCAGTATTAGATCTGATAGACAGGATAGACAGCAGTGTGAACAGCCTCTTCTTACCTTAGCACCCCTGGTATATCCAATATTAGATCAGATAAACAGGGTGGATAGCAGTGTGAGCAGCCTTTTCTTACCTTAGCACCCCTGGTATCTCCAGTATTAGATCAGATAAACAGGGTGGATAGCAGTGTGAGCAGCCTCTTCTTACCTTAGCAACCCTGGTATCTCCAGTGTTAGATCAGATAAACAGGGTGGATAGCAGTGTGAGCAGCCTCTTCTTTTCCTTAGCACCCCTGGTATCTCCAAAATTAGATCAGATAGACAGGGTGAATAGCAGTGTAAGCAGCCTCTTCCAACCTTAGCACCCTGTATCTCCAATATAAGATCAGATAAACAGGGTGGATAGCAGTGTGAGCAGCCTCTTCTTACCTTAGCACCCATGGTATATCCAATATTAGATCAGATAAACAGGGTGGATAGCAGTGTGAGCAGCCTCTTCTTACCTTAGCACCCCTGGTATCTCCAATATTAGATCAGATAAACAGGGTGGATAGCAGTGTGAGCAGCCTCTTCTTACCTTAGCACCCCTGGTATCTCCAGTATTAGATCAGATAGATGGGATGGACAACAGAGTGAGCCGCCTCTTCTTATCTTAGCACCTCTGGTATCTCCAATATTAGATCAGATAAACAGGGTGGATAGCAGTGTGAGCAGCCTCTTCTTACCTTAACACCCCTGATATCTCCAATATTAGATCAGATAAACAGGGTGGATAGCAGTGTGAGTAGCCTCTTCTTACCTTAGCACCCCTGGTATCTCCAAAATTAGATCAGATAGATGGGATGGACAGCAGTGTGATCAGCCTCTTCTTATCTTAGCACCTCTGGTACCTCCAGTATTAGATCAGATAAACAGGGTGGATAGCAGTGTGAGCAGCCTCTTCTTACCTTAGCACCCCTGGTATCTTCAGTATTAGATCTGATAGACAGGATAGACAGCAGTGTGAACAGCCTCTTCTTACCTTAGCACCCCTGGTATATCTAATATTAGATCAGATAAACAGGGTGGATAGCAGTGTGAGCAGCCTTTTCTTACCTTAGCACCCCTGGTATCTCCAGTATTAGATCAGATAAACAGGGTGGATAGCAGTGTGAGCAGCCTCTTCTTACCATAGCAACCCTGGTATCTCCAGTGTTAGATCAGATAAACAGAGTGGATAGCAGTGTGAGCAGCCTCTTATCTTAGCACCCCTGGTATCTCCAATATTAGATCAGATAAACAGGGTGGATAGCAGTGTGAGCAGCCTCTTCTTACCTTAGCACCCCTGGTATCTCCAATATTAGATCAGATAAACAAGGTGGATAGCAGTGTGAGCAGCCTCTTCTTACCTTAGCACCCTTGGTATCTCCAATATTAGATCAGATAGACAGGATGGATAGCAGTGTGAGCAGCCTCTTCTTACCTTAGCACCCCTGGTATCTCCAGTATTAGATCAGATGGACAGGACAGACAGCAGTGTGAGCAGCCTCTTCTTACCTTAGCACCCCTGGTATCTCCAAAATTAGATCAGATAAACAGGGTGGATAGCAGTGTGAGCAGCCTCTTCTTACCTTAGCACCCCTGGTATCTCCTGTGTTAGATCAGATAGACAGGATGGACAGCAGTGTGAGCAGCCTCTTCTTACCTCAGCACCCCTGGTATCTCCAGTATTAGATCAGATAAACAAGGTGGATAGCAGTGTGAAATCATAAATTTTTTTGCCCTAGCATAAAAGATAAATGTTATTGTTAAAACGAGGCAAACTAAACTAACAGAAAAAACACACCCAAAATTGTGCTCAAAACAAAAAATGCCCAAAGAAAAACTAAAGGGGGGACCCTAGACACCCCTAGCTGCGGCCTCTATATGTCCCCTACCTGGCTGCGGAGGTTGGGCAGCCTCTTCTTACCTTAGCACCCCTGGTATCTCCAATATTCGATTAGATAGACAGGATGGATAGCAGTGTGAGCAGCCTCTTCTTACCTTAGCACCCCTGGTATCTCCAGTATTAGATCAGATAGACAGAATGGACAGCAGTGTGAGCAGCCTCTTCTTACCTTAGCACCCCTGGTATCTCCAATATGAGATCAGATAAACAGGGTGGATAGCAGTGTGAGCAGCCTCTTCTTACCTTAGCACCCCTGGTATCTCCAATATTAGATCAGATAAACAGGGTGGATAGCAGTGTGAGCAGCCTCTTCTTACCTTAGCACCCCTGGTATCTCCTGCGTTAGATCAGATAGACAGGATGGACAGCAGTGTGAGCAGCCTCTTCTTACCTCAGCACCCCTGATATCTCCAGTATTAGATCAGATAGACAGGATGGACAGCAGTGTGAGCAGCCTCTTCTTACCTTAGAAGCCCTGGTATCTCCAATATTAGATCAGATAGACAGGGTGGACAGCAGAGTGAGAAGCCTCTTCTTCCCTCAGCACTTCTGGTATCTCCGGTATTAGAGTAGATAGGCAGGGTGGACAGCAATGTAAGCAGTCTTTTTTTTATTTCAGAATCTCTGGTATCTCCAATATTATGTCAGATAGACATGGTGGACAGCAGTGTGAGCAGCCTCTTCTTACCTCAGCACCCCTAGTATCTCTAGTATTAGATTAGATAGACAAGGTAGACAGCAGTGGGAGCAGCCTTTTATTTCTCCAGCACCTCTGGTGTCTCCAGTAATAATTTAGATAGATGGGGTGGACAGCAGTGTGAGCATCCTCTTCTTACTTCATCGCTTCTGGAATCTCCAGTGTTAGGTTATCTCTAGTATTAAACCAAATACACAGGGTGGATAGCACTGTAAGTAGCCTCTTCTTACTGCAGCAGCCCTGGTACCTCCAGTATTAGATCATATATACAGAGTGGGAGGCAGTGTGAGCAGCCTCTTCTTATCTCGGCACCTCTGTAATCTCTAGTATTAGTGGATCACATCTTAACACATATGAAGAAGGGCGGATCTTCCTACTGCACATGCTCACAGACATCTATCCTAACATTCTAGGACAGATTTCTGTCAGTGTAACAAGGTGACATATAATTTAGTTCTATAGTGATCACCTCTCTAGACAAGACTATTGTGATTTGCTAATGAAATGTATTTAGGAATTTATTTATAATGACATTTCCTTTAGTTATTGTTTTTTTTTCCATTCCTGGAGAAAACCCCTTTAAGAGTTTGTATTTTAGATGCCAGTGCAGCCGCTAAGTTTTCCCAGGTGAAACCACTTCAGGAAAAATTTCTTATTTCTTAATTTCTGATAAAATGAAAGGTGAGCTCTGAATGCTTTTTATTGGCAACAAAACCAGTTTTGATAAATCTCTTAAAGGGAACCTGTCAACTGATACATGCTACCCAAACTGTGCGATCACAGCCATGTATGTTTTACTCTGAAACGCTGCAGCAGACTGCATGAATATCGAATCTGTTTACTTGTAGTATTTCTTAGGAAAAAAATTTTTTACAGCATACTCCTGATGTTTTCTGTGCCGTCATATGTTGCATTTATACAATTTTACCATTTTTGCAATGTTCTAGGAATGATGTTCACATCATGCAACAAAAAAGGAAAGCATTTGTAAAAAATCTATTATGCAAATTTGTATATCTAATTTCCCAGAGGAGCAAGCATGGCTTATAAGTCTCCTCACTCTGACATGCCAGGCTGGGCTTGTCACTTACCACAAGGAAAAGGGTTACTCCATGAAAAATCCATGAAACATATGCCTTTTTTGTATAAACTGAAAAAAATGGTTGAAAAATCAAATTTGAAGGACAAGATTACACCACTGGCTCAAAATGTGTGCCCACCCATGCAGCAATTAGAGGAGGGAGGACTAAACTGACAGGTACCAGTGATCCTGCGGTTTGGGCATCATGATAGCGCAGACAGGTTCCCTCTAACACGAGGCCAAAATGATTAAAGGGAATCTTTCACCTCAATTTGGTGGGCTATGTAAATACCCTGTGTTCGGTCAGATGGGCGGTGTTTCGTCTTCTTTCCTCCACCCCATCCTTCCCCGCTGTCCTCAATATTTTCAGGAATTTGAGTAGGTGTCCTCCATAGTTCGCGCGTGCGCAATGCAATCTTGTCTCGTGCATGCGCAGTATGCTTTGCCCATCTGCAGGCAAAGCTGAAAAGCATTACTACACATGCGCCGGTGCACTATGTCCCGGAAGTATTTTGCTGTGTTCTGGGACCAGGGCCAGCGTCAGCACACGACGTACCCGGGCAAGTGCCGGGGCCCTGGCGAGACAGGGGGCCCATTCAGGGCCGGCGTTAGGGGCAGGCAGCTGCCAGTGCCTAGCACCCACGCTCCCCCAGGGGCCTTCAGCTAGCTGTGACGCTGCACAAGGAAAATAACGTAAAGTGGACCCTCTGGACCGTGACACCGAACCCCTCACGGACGAGCTGACCTGGTGGACCGCCCCCTATACAGGGAGAGTTAGAGGCAGGCCCGAGAGGGACTATCGCCACGGAAGCTGGAAAACGGCTATACAGATAAGGACCAAAAAACGTAGTGGAACTAAAAGGAAAACCTGGAGAGAGACTGAGCGAGTTAGGTAGAGACAAGGGAGAGAGGGCAGGGGTGAGGAGATGCAGGACTATATAGACAGAGGCTGCTGGGACTCAGGACCATAAAGGAGCCGGACTACAATGATAGGTGGAAAACGGGGTAGGACTTGCAGAGACCCAGAGAGGCACTGGACAGGGAGTACAGGACGGAAGGAGACCAGGTACGGAGGAACCCAGGAGGGAGGAAGAGACTCAGGTATGGCGCCGAAGGCAGAGGAACAAGATCAGGAGAAGGAAGGACTACACGGAAGAAGCGGGGGACCAGGAGCACATGTGGAACACAAATGATCTACTGGCACAGAGGAAAGGAGGAGAGCTGCTTACGTATCGACGCGAAGCAGCACTTCCGGGTGAAGATCCTCCAGGACGATCGAGAGGAGGAGAAGGAGCGCCAGCAGGAAGATCAACGGTACGCACGCGCAGTGCAGAAACTGGTGTGCGCGCGCGCCCGAGGGGCAGGAGCGGCCGGGAGCGAGCGCAGAGAAGAGGACACCGCAGGAGAGGAGGCGTGCCGGAACGCCAAAGACTGGTGAGTATAGAGAGGTGGCGGCGACAGCGGCGTGACAGTATCCCCGTCCTTATGTCCCCCTCCCTTCTTAAGGCTGGAAAGAAACCTAGCTAAAATACGAGGAGCCTGAATGTTCTCCAGAGGCTCCCAGGACCTCTCCTCAGGACCAAAACCCCTCCAGTCCACCAGAAACAAAGTTTTACCCCTACGTTTCTTCACAGCCAAAATATCCTTTATTTCAAAGACATTACCCGTAGATACAGGGAAGGGGAAGACAAAGTCAAGGCATGAAATTGATTGAAAACTACAGGTTTGAGGAGGGAGACATGAAAGGAATTGGGAATACGAAGAGAGACTGGTAACTTTAGCTTGTAAGACACATCATTAATACGAGCCAGAACTTCGAAAGGACCAATGTAGCGAGGACCCAATTTGTGCGAAGGGATTTTAATGCGAATAAATTTCGACGAAAGCCAGACCTTATACCCTGGAAGGAATTTAGGAGAATCAAGGCGTCTTTTGTCTGCATGTCTCTTCATCCTAAGCTGAGCTGATTCGAGAGCAGACTTGGTCTCCTGCCAGATCCTGGAGAATTCCCTAGACAGAAGATCCGCCACTGGCACAGAAGAGACAGGAGGAACCGGTAGAGGAAGTCCAGGATGTTGTCCGTAAACGATGAAAAAAGGAGACTTGGTAGAAGCTTCGCTGGTATGATTGTTATAGGAAAATTCGGCCCACGGTAGTAAGTCGGACCAATCATTTTGATGAGCGTTGGAGAAGTGCCGAAGATAAGTCACCAGAATTTGGTTAGTACGTTCCACTTGACCGTTGGACTGAGGGTGATAGGGCGAAGAAAAGTCTAGCGAGATGTTCATGGACTTGCAGAGAGATCTCCAGAATCGAGCGGTGAACTGAACTCCTCGATCAGAAACGATATGCAGAGGCAGACCATGAATGCGAAAGATATGTTGAACAAAAATCTTCGCCAACACCGGAGCCGAAGGTAAACCTGAGAGAGGAATGAAATGAGCCATTTTGGAAAAACGATCTACGAACATGAGGATGACGGTGCAACCGGAAGAACAGGGAAGATCAGTGATAAAATCTATTGCAATATGTTGCCACGGAGTAGTAGGCACAGGAAGAGGATGCAGAAGACCAGAAAGCAACTGCCTTGGTACCTTGTTCTTAGCACATGAAGGACATGACTCAACAAACCCTCGGAGATCCTTAGAAAGAGTTGGCCACCAGTAATAGCGGGATAAGAGATTGAAGGTCTTCTTGACACCGACATGACCCGCCAGCTTAGAGGCATGTCCCCAAGATAGAACACGGCTCCTGTTCCTCTCAGAAACAAAGGTCTTACCCGGCGGTAATGAGGACAAAGCGATTGGAGCAACCGTGATGACTCTGGTCGGGTCAAAGATGTGCGCGGTCTCCTCCACAGTATCCACCGGCGAGAAGGACCTGGATAGAGCGTCAGCCTTGAAGTTTCTCTCTCCCGGCAGAAAGCGAAGTTCGAAATCGAACCGAGCGAAGAATAAAGCCCACCTGGCTTGTTGAGAGTTTAATCGGTGTGCTGAACGGATGTACGCCAAATTTTTGTGGTCCGTATAAATTACAAAGAAATGTAGGGCTCCCTCCAGCAGATACCTCCACTCCTCCAACGCCAGTTTGATGGCCAAAAGTTCTCTGTCACCTATGGAGTAATTCCTTTCTGAAGACGATAAGATCTTAGAGAAGAAACCACAAGGCACAAGATGACCAGAAGAGGACTTTTGAGAAAGCACGGCTCCAGCTCCGATAGCAGAAGCGTCGACCTCTAGGAAAAAGGGTTTACTTGCTTCAGGGCGATGAAGTACAGGAGCCGAGGCGAAAGCTTTTTTGAGAGAGAGGAAAGCCTCTTCGGCCTCAGTTGGCCAGTGATGAGGATCGGCACCCTTCTTAGTCAGAGAGGAGATAGGAGCCGACAGGGAGGAGAAGTCAGGAATGAACTGCCGATAATAGTTCGCGAATCCAAGAAAACGCTGGATTGCCCTCACTCCGAGTGGACGTGGCCAATTGAGCACGGCAGAGACTTTATCAGGATCCATACGCAGCCCAGAATCAGAGATGACGAAACCCAAGAACGGCAGAGAGGATTGTTCGAAGGCACATTTTTCAAGCTTTGCATACAGACGATTTTCTCTTAGACGTAGAAGAACTTGCTTGACGATGAGAAAGTAGATCAGGTGAAAACACAAGAATGTCGTCCAAATATACCACAACACAGGTGTAAAGAAGATCCCGAAAAACGTCGTTCACCAACTCTTGAAAGACTGCAGGAGCATTACATAGGCCAAAAGGCATTACCAAATACTCATAATGGCCGTCACGAGTGTTAAATGCAGTCTTCCATTCGTCTCCCGCGCGGATTCGGATCAAATTATATGCGCCTCTGAGATCCAATTTAGTGAAGACGCTTGCTCCCCGTAGACGGTCGAAGAGTTCCGGGATGAGAGGAAGTGGATACTTATTTTTAATAGTGATGTTATTGAGGCCTCGATAATCAATGCAGGGTCGAAGGGAACCATCCTTCTTCTTAACAAAGAAGAAACCAGCCCCCGCAGGTGAGGAAGACTTTTGAATAAAGCCTCTGGCCAAATTTTCTTGGACATACTCGGACATGGCTAAAGTCTCGGAGGGTGACAGAGGATATATACGACCTCTGGGAGGAGTGGAACCAGGAACGAGGTCAATCGGGCAATCATAAGGACGATGCGGTGGTAAAACCTCAGCCTCTTTCTTGTCGAAGACGTCCGAAAATGAAGAATAGACCGAGTGCAGATTCGCCAGTCCTGGAGCTGATGGAGGGGTACAAGAAGGCTTGACGGGAAGAAGGCATCTGTTCAGACAAGACTGTCCCCAGGTAAGAACGTCTCCAGATCGCCAGTTGAGGGTAGGTTCATGATTTCTAAGCCAAGGAAGTCCTAAAAGAAACGGATGGGACAAAGAAGGTAGAACATAAAAAGCCAACTTCTCATGATGAAGAGCTCCAATTTGAATCTCAACTTCCTCGGTGACTAAAGTAACGGACTCCCGCAAAGGCTGACCATCGACAGAAGCTAATTGTCTAGGAATCTCCAAGGACCTGACAGGAATTCCAAGTCTCTTAACAGTCTCAAGTTGAACAAAATTCTAAGCCGCCCCAGAATCTATGTAAGCCTCCAGAGAGAAGCGACTAGAGCCTAAGTGTAAAATAACAGACAAAATTAGAGGGGGAGAGGAATCATCACTACCTAGGAAGACCTCCCTTACCTGTCCTAGGCGGAGGCGTTTCCCGGCTTCAGAGGACAGGAACGCAGAAGATGAGAGGCACTACCGCAATAGAAGCATAAGCCCTGTGCAAGTCTCTCCTTACGGCGAAGTTCGGCGGACTTAAGGCGATCCACCTGCATGGGCTCTGGAGATGAAGAGGAAGAAACAGTAGTGGTTTGAGGAAAAGGAGCACTCCGAGTAGCAGAGACCGGACGGGGAGACCTCCTCTCTCTGACAGCCTCACGAGAGCGCTCCTGGAACCGCAAATCAATGCGAGTAGCCAAAAAAATAAGGTCATCCAAAGTAGTAGGAGTATCACGCCCCGCCAACTCATCTTTAATTCGAGAAGCTAGACCTCGCCAAAACGCCCCAACCAATGCTTCATTGTTCCACCCTAAATCAGAAGACAGTGTCCGGAAACGGATGGCGTACTGAGCCACAGTAAGGGTACCCTGGTGAAGGTTGAAAAGAGACTCTGTGGTAGAAACCAGACGACCGGGTTCATCAAATACCTTGCGAAAGGTATCTAAAAAAAGATTGAGTTGGGAAACCACCGGATCATCCCTCTCCCAGAGGGGGTTTACCCAGGCCAAAGCCTCGCCTTCTAAATGGGAAACCACAAAAGCTACCTTTGCTCAATCTGTAGGGTATAGCAGCAGAGACAACTCAAAGTGTAATTGACATTGATTGAGAAACCCACGACAAAATTTAGGATCTCCACTATAGCGGGGGGGTTTGGCCAAACGAGGAGAGGGCTGCGGAGCGGAGACCTGGGTAGGAGCCGAAGCGGCACCCTGAAGGGAGAGAAGTCGACTGTCGACAGAGGCCATAAGATTCAGAATATGAGCCTGAGTGTCCCGTTGTTGGCTAAGCTCCTGCTGTAGAGCTGCCAGCTGAGAGGAGTTAGAAGGATCAGAGGACTGTAAGGCCGCGAGACGAGACTCCATATTCTTTAAGAAGGACATGATCCTAGTCTGGTTCTCTCGCAAAAAAAGTAACTCCTTTTGGGTAGCGGAGACACAGCGGGGTCCATGGCCAGTAAATACTGTGACGCTGCATGAGGAAAATAACGTAAAGTGGACCCTCTGGACCGTGACGACGAACCCCTCACGGACGAGCTGACCTGGTGGACCGCCCCCTATACAGGGAGAGTTAGGGGCAGGCCCGAGAGGGACTATCGCCACAGAAGCTGGAAAAAGGCTATACAGATAAGGACCAAAAAATGTAGTGGAACTAAAAGGAAAACCTGGAGAGAGACTGAGCGAGTTAGGTAGAGACAAGGGAGAGAGGGCAGGGGTGAGGAGATGCAGGACTGTATAGACAGAGGCTGCTGGGACTCAGGACCATAAAGGAGCCGGACTACAATGATAGGTGGAAAACGGGGTAGGACTTGCAGAGACCCAGAGAGGCACTGGACAGGGAGTACAGGATGGAAGGAGACCAGGTACGGAGGAACCCAGGAGGGAGGAAGAGACTCAGGTATGGCGCTGAAGGCAGAGGAACAAGATCAGGAGAAGGAAAGACTACACGGAAGAACCGGGGGACCAGGAGCACATGTGGAACACAAATGATCTACTGGCACAGAGGAAAGGAGGAGAGCTGCTTACGTATCGACGCGAAGCAGCACTTCCGGGTGAAGATCCTCCAGAATGATCGAGAGGAGGAGAAGGAGCGCCGGCAGGAAGATCAACGGTACGCACGCGCAGTGCAGAAACTGGTGTGAGCGCGCGCCCGACGGCCAGGAGCTGCCGGGAGCGAGCACAGAGAAGAGGACACTGCAGGAGAGGAGGCGTGCCGGAACGCCGAAGACTGGTGAGTATAGAGAGGCGGCGGCGACAGCGGCGTGACACTACTGGCACATGACGCAGCTGCTATGGGGCCCCTGTGAGGCAGGGGGGCCCGTCTGTCGCAAGCGCCAACTCCCCCGCCGCCGCTTTGAACTTTACCGGCATCTGCCGGTAAAGTTCAAAGCAAATGATGGAGGAGAGAGCATCACCTGACGCTCCCTCTCCCATCATTCCCCAATCTACCTCTGACACTGCTGCTGCGGATGCGCGATGACATCATCGCGCACTCGCTGTGTGGCAGGCAGTGCAGCGTGTTGTGAATCCGCTTTTGGGCTCCCCTGGTGGTTGCTGGTGGTACTGGTGACTTGTGTGTCTTTTCTGTCTCAGTTCACCTGCTCCCATCAGTGTTTGGGAGTTTCCTATTTAGCCTTGCTCTCCAGTCATTTCCTTGCCGGTCACCATTGTAACCAGAGCCTTCGGTTGCATGTTCCTGCTACTAGTCTGCTGATCAGCTAAGTGGACTTTGTCCTTTTGTTTTGTATCTTTTGTCCAGTTTGCAGTTTTGTTATTCTCTGTAGCTGGAAGCTCTTGTGGGCTGAAATTGCCACTCCTGTGTCATGAGTTGACACAGGAGTCTTAAAGTAATTTCAGGATGGTTTTTTGATAGGGTTTTCAGTTGACCGTGAAGTCCTCTTTTGTATCCTTCTGCTATCTAGTAAGTGGACCTCTCTTTGCTAAATCTACCTTCATACTGTGTATGTCTTTTCCTCTAAACTCACCGTCATTACATGTGGGGGGCTGCTATCATCTTTTGGGGTATTTCCCTAGAGGTAAGCCAGGTCTGTTCCTTCCTCTACCAGGGGTAGTTAGTCCTCCGGCTGGCGCGTGGCATCTAGGGTTAATCAGGTATGCTCCCTGGCTACTATTAGTTGTGTGGTAGATTTAGCTCACGGTCAGCTCGAGATTCCATCACCCAGAGCTCGTCCGTTATTTTTGTGTTTTGATGTTTCCCTGCCATTGGGAATCATGACAGTATGACCGGCCCGTGTTAAAGTTACTGGCAGAAGAAAGGAGAGAAAAAGAAGTCTGTAGAGTTTTTTTTTTTTTTTCCTATGTTTGCTCCATAGTTGGATCAGTTGTATTTCAGCTCTAATTACAGCCTTTGCCTTTCTCTCCTTCTAATCCTTGAATGGCTCTGATCTCACCTGTTTAAAGATGGATCCTCAGAGCTTGGCTGCAGGTTTAAATAATCTTGCTACTAAGGTTCAAAATTTACAAGAATTTGTTATACATACTCCGATGTCTGAACCTAAGATTCCTACACCAGAGGTGTTTTCCGGAGATAGATCTCGGTTTCTGAATTTCAAATATAATTGTAAATTATTCCTTTCTCTTAGACCTCACTCCTCTGGAGATCCTGTCCAGCAGGTTAAGATTGTGATTTCTTTGCTGCGAGGTGACCCTCAAAACTGGGCATTTTCATTGACACCAGGGGATCCTGCGTTGCTCAATGTGGATGCCTTTTTTCTGGCTTTAGGCTTGCTTTATGAGGAACCTAATTTGGAGATTCAAGCTGAAAAAGCTTTGATAGCCCTATCTCAAGGGCAAGATGAAGCAGAGATATACTGCCAAAAATTTCGTAAATGGTCTGTGCTTACTCAGTGGAATGAGTGCGCCCTGGCGGCAAATTTCAGAGAGGGCCTCTCTGATGCCGTTAAGGATGTTATGGTCGGGTTCCCTGCGCCTACAGGTCTGAATGAGTCCATGACAATGGCTATTCAGATTGATCGGCGTTTGCGGGAGCGCAAGCCTGTGCACCATTTGGCGGTATCTTCTGAAAAGTCGCCAGAGAATATGCAATGTGACAGAACTCTGTCCAGAAGCGAGCGGCAGAATTACAGGCGTAAAAATGGGTTATGTTTCTATTGTGGTGATTCTGCTCATGTTATATCAGCATGCTCTAAACGCACAAAGAAGGCTGACAAGTCTATTTGCACTTTACAGTCTAAATTTATTCTGTCTGTAACCTTGATTTGTTCATTATCAGTTATTACTGTGGATGCCTATGTGGACTCTGGCGCCGCCCTGAGTCTTATGGATTGGTCCTTTGCCAGGCGCTGTGGGTTTGATTTAGAGCCTCTGGAAGTCCCTATACCTCTGAAGGGTATTGATTCTACCCCTTTGGCTAGTAATAAACCACAATTCTGGACGCAAGTGACTATGCGTATGACTCCAGACCATCAGGAGGTGATTCGCTTCCTTGTGTTGTACAATTTACATGATGTTTTAGTGCTTGGATTACCATGGTTACAATCTCATAACCCAGTCCTTGACTGGAAAACATTGTCTGTGATAAGCTGGGGATGTCGGGGGGCTCATGGGGATGTACCTTTGGTTTCCATTTCGTCATCTACTCCCTCTGAGATTCCAGCATTTTTGTCTGATTATCGTGATGTTTTTGAAGAGCCTAAGATTGGTTCTCTCCCTCCCCACAGAGATTGTGATTGCGCCATAGATCTGATTCCTGGCAGTAAATTTCCAAAGGGTCGTTTGTTTAATTTATCTGTGCCTGAACATGCTGCTATGCGAGAGTATATTAAGGAGTCCCTGGAAAAGGGACATATTCGTCCTTCTTCATCTCCTTTAGGAGCTGGTTTTTTCTTTGTGTCTAAGAAGGATGGCTCTCTGAGGCCTTGTATTGATTATCGACTCCTGAATAAAATTACAGTCAAATATCAGTATCCGTTGCCTTTGTTGACTGATTTGTTTGCTCGCATAAGAGGGGCTAAGTGGTTCTCTAAGATTGATCTTCGTGGGGCGTATAATTTGGTGCGAATTAAGCAGGGGGATGAGTGGAAAACCGCATTTAATACGCCTGAGGGCCATTTTGAGTATTTAGTAATGCCTTTCGGCCTTTCAAATACACCTTCGGTCTTTCAGTCCTTTATGCATGATATTTTCCGTGAATATTTGGATAAATTTATGATTGTGTATTTGGACGATATTTTGATTTTTTCTGATGACTGGGAGTCTCATGTTCAACAGGTCAGGAGGGTTTTTCAGGTTTTGCGGACTAGTTCTTTGTGTGTAAAGGGTTCAAAGTGTGTTTTTGGGGTTCAAAAGATTTCTTTTTTGGGGTACATTTTTTCCCCTTCTTCTGTTGAGATGGACCCTGTTAAGGTTCGGGCTATTTGTGACTGGACGCAGCCTACTTCTCTTAAGAGTCTTCAGAAATTCTTGGGCTTTGCTAATTTCTATCGTCGATTTATAACTGGGTTTTCTGGCGTTGCTAAACCTTTGACTGATTTGACTAGAAAAGGTGCTGATGTTGCCGATTGGTCCCCTGCTGCTGTGGAGGCCTTTCGGGAGCTTAAGCGCCGCTTTTCGTCTGCTCCTGTGTTGCGCCAGCCTGATGTTTCTCTTCCCTTTCAGGTTGAGGTCGATGCTTCCGAGATCGGAGCAGGGGCGGTTTTGTCGCAGAAAAGTTCCGATTGCTCAGTGATGAGACCTTGTGCGTTCTTTTCTCGTAAATTTTCGGCCGCCGAGCGAAACTATGATGTTGGTAATCGGGAGCTTTTGGCCATGAAGTGGGCGTTTGAGGAGTGGCGTCATTGGCTTGAGGGTGCCAGACATCAGGTGGTGGTTTTGACTGATCACAAGAATCTGATTTATCTGGAGTCTGCCAGGCGCCTGAATCCTAGACAGGCACGCTGGTCGTTGTTTTTTTCTCGGTTTAATTTTGTGGTCTCATACTTACCGGGTTCTAAAACTGTGAAGGCAGATGCTCTTTCTAGGAGTTTTGAGCCTGACTCTCCTGGGGATTCTGAACCTGCTGGTATCCTTAAGGATGGGGTGGTTTTGTCTGCTGTCTCCCCAGACTTGCGTCGTGCTTTGCAAGAATTTCAGGCAGATAGACCTGATCGTTGTCCACCTGGTAGACTGTTTGTTCCTGATGATTGGACCAGTAGAGTCATCTCGGAAGTTCATTCTTCTACTCTGGCAGGTCATCCTGGAATTTTTGGTACTAGAGATTTGGTGGCTAGGTCCTTCTGGTGGCCTTCCCTGTCTCGAGATGTGCGTGTTTTTGTGCAGTCTTGTGATGTTTGTGCTCGGGCCAAGCCTTGTTGTTCTAGGGCTAGTGGGTTATTGTTGTCCTTGCCTATTCCGAAGAGGCCTTGGACGCACATCTCTATGGACTTTATTTCTGATCTCCGTTTCTCAGAAGATGTCTGTCATCTGGGTGGTGTGTGACCGTTTTTCTAAAATGGTCCATTTGGTGCCATTGCCTAAGTTGCCTTCCTCATCTGAATTGGTCCCTCTGTTTTTTCAAAATGTGGTTCGCCTGCATGGGATTCCGGAAAACATCGTTTCTGACAGGGGAACCCAGTTCGTGTCTAGATTTTGGCGGACATTCTGTTCCAGGTTGGGAATTGATTTGTCTTTTTCGTCTGCATTCCATCCTCAGACTAATGGCCAGACGGAGCGAGCTAATCAAACTTTGGAGACTTATTTGAGGTGTTTTGTGTCTGCGGATCAGGATGACTGGGTTGCCTTTTTGCCGTTGGCAGAGTTTGCTCTTAATAATCGGGCTAGTTCTGCCACTTTGGTTTCCCCTTTCTTTTGCAATTCAGGGTTTCACCCTCGTTTTTCATCTGGTCAGGTGGAATCTTCGGATTGTCCGGGAGTTGATGCTGTGGTGGATCGGTTGCATCGGATTTGGGGACAAGTGGTGGACAATTTGAAGTTGTCAGGAGAGGACTCAGCAGTTTGCTAACCGCCGGCGTCGTGTTGGTCCTCGCCTTCGTGTTGGGGACTTGGTGTGGTTGTCTTCCCGTTTTGTCCCTATGAGGGTTTCTTCTCCTAAGTTTAAGCCCCGGTTCATCGGTCCTTATAGGATTTTGGAGATTCTTAACCCTGTGTCCTTTCGCTTGGACCTCCCGGCATCTTTCGCTATCCATAATGTATTCCATCGGTCGTTGTTGCGGAGGTATGAGGTACCGGTGGTTCCTTCTACTGAACCTCCTGCTCCTGTGCTGGTAGGGGGTGAATTGGAGTATGTTGTGGAGAAGATCCTGGACTCCCGTATTTCCAGACGGAGACTTCAGTATCTGGTTAAATGGAAGGGCTATGGTCAAGAAGATAATTCTTGGGTAACTGCCTCTGATGTTCATGCCTCGGATTTGGTTCGTGCCTTTCATAGGGCTCATCCAGATCGTCCTGGTGGTTCTCGTGAGGGTTCGGTGCCCCCTCCTTAAGGGGGGGGTACTGTTGTGAATCCGCTTTTGGGCTCCCCTGGTGGTTGCTGGTGGTACTGGTGACTTGTGTGTCTTTTCTGTCTCAGTTCACCTGCTCCCATCAGTGTTTGGGAGTTTCCTATTTAGCCTTGCTCTCCAGTCATTTCCTTGCCGGTCACGATTGTAACCAGAGCCTTCGGTTGCATGTTCCTGCTACTAGTCTGCTGATCAGCTAAGTGGACTTTGTCCTTTTGTTTTGTATCTTTTGTCCAGTTTGCAGTTTTGTTATTCTCTGTAGCTGGAAGCTCTTGTGGGCTGAAATTGCCACTCCTGTGTCATGAGTTGACACAGGAGTCTTAAAGTAATTTCAGGATGGTTTTTTGATAGGGTTTTCAGTTGACCGTGAAGTCCTCTTTTGTATCCTTCTGCTATCTAGTAAGTGGACCTCTCTTTGCTAAATCTACCTTCATACTGTGTATGTCTTTTCCTCTAAACTCACCGTCATTACATGTGGGGGGCTCTATCATCTTTTGGGGTATTTCCCTAGAGGTAAGCCAGGTCTGTTCCTTCCTCTACCAGGGGTAGTTAGTCCTCCGGCTGGCGCGTGGCATCTAGGGTTAATCAGGTATGCTCCCTGGCTACTATTAGTTGTGTGGTAGATTTAGCTCACGGTCAGCTCGAGATTCCATCACCCAGAGCTCGTCCGTTATTTTTGTGTTTTGATGTTTCCCTGCCATTGGGAATCATGACAGTAGCGGCAGCCGCCGAGACCGGAGCAGGGAGGGAGCAGCGCGACGCGGGAACGTTGAGAGGTGAGGAGTGTTTTTTTTTTTTTTTTAACTATAACAGTGAGTACTGGACTATGGGGCCATTCTTGGGGGGAGGGGGGCTGTCCTGTATACTACATGTATGTGCTATATACTACATGGCTGTTCTATATACTACCTGGGCCGTGTTATATACTACATGGGCTGTTATATGCTACGTGGGCTGTGCTATATACTACATGGCTGTTCTATATACTACGCGGGCTGTGTTATATAATATGTGGCTGTGCTATATACTATATGGGCTGTTATGCTACGTGGGCTGTGCTATATACTACATGGCTGTGCTATAAACTACGTGGGCCGTGTTATATACTATGTGGCTGTGCTATATACTATATGGGCTGTTATATGCTACATGGGCTGTGCTATATACTACATGGCTGTTCTATATACTACGTGGGCCATGCTATATACTACATGGGCTGTTATATGCTACGTGGGCTGTGCTATATACTACATGGCTGTTCTATATACTACGTGGGCTGTGTTATATAATATGTGGCTGTGCTACATACTATGTGGGCTGTTACATGCTACGTGGGCTGTGCTATATACTTCGTGGCTGTGTTATATGCTACGTGGGCTGTTATATACTACATGGCTGTGTTATATGCTACGTGGGCTGTTATATACTACGTGGGCTGTATTATATACTACATGGCTGTGTTATATGCGATCATGAATCGTGGTATGTGTTAAAGGGGGGGCCCACTGAGACTCTTTCGCCCGGGGCCCTCAAAAACCTGGAGCCGGCCCTGTCCAGGACATAATGCGCCAGCGCATGCCCTGTAATGCTTTTCGGCTTTGCTGCAGATGGGCAAAGCATACTGCGCGTGCGCGAGACAAGATTGCATTGCGCATGCGTGAACTATGGAGGGCACCTACTCAAATTCCCAAAAATATTGCGGACAGCGGGGATGGGGTGGAGGAAAGAAGACGAAACACTGCCCATCGGACCGGACACAGGGCATTTACATAGCCCGCCAAATTCAGGTGACAGAGTCCCTTTAAGACCAGGTATGTGTAAAGGGCTCATAGACCATGTTTGGTCATTAGTATAAGTGTGAGGGATCATTTTCAGTGGACCACCCCTCCAAATGCAGTATGAACGATATCTGCACAATGTTTCCACTACAGATTTTGCACTACAAAAATTTAGCAGCAGCAGATACATCCTATGCCAACTTTTACATGTTGTTGTATTTTTCTATTTGTTTTGTTGTCTTTGTTTAGTTTTTTTCTGCTTTTTGGGGGGCTAAAGAAGCTGCAGCACAGATTTCTTAACGTCTGTGTTCATATGAAGCATATAGGGAGGAGGTAAAAAAACAACCAGACACCTGAGCTGCTTCAGGGTTTCATCTCCACCTGCTTCATCTGTACGGACGATCCTAACACCTGCACCTTTTCGTGGCTGACCCAGTGATTCTTGAATGATAATTTTAGGCTATGTGTACATGTTGCGGATTTCCTGCGGATCCGCAGCGTTTTTTACCGTGCAGAAACGCTGCAGATCCGCAAGTGATTTACAGTACAATGTAAATCAATGGAAAAAAATCTTTGCTAATGGTGCAGAAAATTCTGCACGGAAACGCTGCAGATTAAAAGAAGGAGCATGTCACTTCTTTTGTGCGGATCTGCAGCGTTTTTGTACCCATTCCATTATAGAAATCCGCAGGGGTAAAAACGCAGTAAATCCGCACAAAATCCGCATAAAAAACGCATCAAATCCGCACCTGCGTTTTCTGCCAAGAGATGCAGAATCCTCACAAAAAATTCCTAAGCCTAATCCGCAACGTGTGCACATAGCCTATAGGAAAGCAACGCTGCGCATTTTGGTCGTATTCACGTCCATTGTGTATGAATGAAACCGAAGTCATTTGGAAAAACATCTTGCATTTTTGGGTCACTTTGAGGCTGTGTTCACATGTTGCAGATTTTTTGCGTTTTTTCGCTATAAAAACGCATACATTATGCATCCCATCATTTAGAATGCATTCCGCAATTTTTGTGAAAATGATGCGGTTTTTTTCCACGAAAAAAATGCATCGCGGTAAGGTTATGTGCACACGTCCGGAATGCATGCAGACTTTTCCTGACATAAACCTGAGGTTTTCCGCAGGAATTCTGCATGTGTTTTTTTTTTTCGTAGTTTCTGCGCGGATTTGACGCTTTTTTTTGTGGATTTTATGCAGATTTTTTGCGTTTTTTCCCTGACACTCCAAAACAATGGGAAATCCGCAAAAAAATCCGCAAAAAGAATGAACATGATGATTCTTTTCCCGCAATGCGTTTTTTTTTTGCGGAAAAAAACACATCATGTGCACAAAAATTGCGGAATGCATTCTAAATGATAGGATGCATGTCTAAGCGGGTTTTTTTTGCGTTTTTATCGCGAAAAAACGTGCAAAAAACGCAAAAATGCCTGAACGTGTGCACATACCCTAAAAAACGCAGCATGTTCATTAATTTTGCGGATTTCCTTCTATATTATTGCATTGGGAACCTCCGGAAAAATCCGCACCAAAAACGTGAGAAAAACACTCAAAAGACGCATGCGAATTTCTTGCAGAAAATGTCCTGTTTTGCTCAGGAAATTTCTGCAAGAAATCCTGAACGTGTGCACATAGCCTTAACCGCATGCTCAGGTGTGGGGGGTTTCCATGCATGCGCCCACAATGTACCGTAAAAGGGAGGAAAAAAAAACCAAAGAAAATACTTGTAAAAAAAAATGCATGAACATAAATGTTTTTTACAAGTCAGAAAAAAAATGGCAAAATTAAAAACTACGAAACCGAAGTGTGGTAAATATGTCGGCCATTCCGGCTCATCCTGCTATGTGGAATGGATGAATGGAAAAGTGTGAGCTCAGACTTCTTGGCTTTCCTTCCTCTCTAAGGAAGATAAAGCCAGACACAGGTTATAGGAGCGAGGTAAGGAACAAAACCCTCAGGAGATATCCTGTAAATGTAGGGTTTCTCCTATTACCAGGAATGTAAAACCACTAGATGCAAATAACTCCATATATTCCTATATTTTGGCATTTTTTGGTTGCCTCCTGAGACAGGTCTGGGAATCAACAGGCGAGAGTGGGAATGGAGGGGCTGAAATCTAATCCTGCCTTCTGGAATCTGGGAGTTGCTAGAGGCTGGGCCTTCAATTGTTCTAGGGAGACCCTGCCTCTGTGGAAGGGGGGAGGTGTGCAGACACAGAGGGACAAGGGAACAAGGAGGCTGCAGCAGCTCTAGGTGGTGGAAGTGAATGAGAAGAAGAGGAGGAAAGGAAGGCAGAGAAAGTAAACACAGCATGGTGAGCAGGCAGGCAAGCACTGAGACCAGCAGGGACATCTACTGAGAAGATCCAAGGCTCCTGCTCCAATGGAAGCTCCTCTGACCCAGTAGAAGTCCAGGCGGCCACACCACACACCCCAGGTAAGAAGGGGAATATACTCCACACTTATTGCCAGCCATTACTTTTTTCCTAAAGTTCAGTGTAGAGCACCACCTGCCTGCCCATGTGCCTGCCCCACCACTTTACCATGTGAACTGCTACAAAAAGTAGAACTTTTCATTACCAGCTGAAGGCACCTTGGTAACTTTGTTGCACTGGGGACATTGATGAATTTGTAAATATTTGTGGATCTTGGTGAAGTGACTCCTGATGGAGGTCACTCTGCAATGAGCCGCCCAGGTGCAAAACACGGTGCAAAACAAACGCCGAACAGTCATGTATTATATTGGGATGGACCAAAACCCTAAGTGATCCTCATCCGTGTCCGACACGTCAGAACCATACCACTCCTATAGTTTTTCGTGACCCAGAGCGTATAATCATTAAGTCTGTGCTTTTAGGCAGCGTTCACACTTTGCATCCCTGGTGCTTCAATTATGACTTTCCAAAAAAAGCATTGCAGCTGCAACATGTAAACACAGACCTAGCGGATGATCAGTGCGTGCAAACTTATTTAGCCTATTAGAAACGTCTTGTTTACCGTTCTGTGCTGTCCATGAACGTCTAGATTATTTTGGTTTATTTCCGTCTATATAAATGTATATAAATGTGCTGAATCGCATAGATTTTATTTTTTTTTCTGTTCGGATCACTTCTTTCAGAAACCTGACTGTCACTGTGCGGATTACACTGCGTGTCTGGGTTGGGATGCAATAGTCTCCACATGGACAAGTGACAATCCCCGGTTAGATGCAGCAGACAGCGAGGCGCACATCTGCGACGTATGGCATCGGGGAGGCCCTGCCAACACTCAATATAGCTACAGGGTTTGTACACAAGCCAGGGAACACATGTACGGAGACCGGGCGCTCCACTCTCTACTACTCGCTAACTTTCCGGAAGCTTTTTTTGGTTAGTTCTTTGTTGTGATTCTATCTACTATATAGCGGTGAAATAGTTAAGTAGATGGACTGGCTGCCTGATTAATAAAGGTGGTGTGGATAGGAGCATAGTGCACGCTTTGTTCCCGCTGTGGCACTTGGCACACCTGCTAGCTTCGCTTTCTTACAACCGAGCAGGGATAAATGTGCAGTTGGTGCTTCCCCATGCTCCGCACTGTCAACTGCGGACAATTTGGGCTTGACGTAAAAACTCCTTAATATTAAGGACGCCTATAGACTTACTATTCATTAGTACATGAACCCCCATTTGTAAGAGTAAGTGTCATAGATGCCTCAAGTATTATTCACACACAAGTGTTGATAAAATGGAAACAATGTGTTAAAACATCTCTATTGAGTGTGACCGACACGTGCAGAACTGACTGATTTACTAATGGTCATCTGAAGAGTGTTCTGCAGTGCTGAATTCATTTGTACACACAAATCATCAAGATCCGCTGGTGGCAGCTCCCTTTGCAATTGCTGACCAATGTAGGACCAGTGATACTGCCATTTCTCCAGTGTCCTATCAGACGGTTTTCAACATAGCACAAGGCTACATGTTGTTGGTGTTCTCTTATCAACCTGCAAAGCCTAAACGTGCTACCATGACCTGCAGTGTCTCCAGACTTGTCTCCCATGGGACGTCATAGGTTGGCAACTGCAAAGGGTGCTGCCAGCCGCGGATCTTGACGACTTTCATGCTCAAGTTCATTCAGCATGAATAGATTGAGATGTTTTGAAAATGTGTTTCCGTTTTTTTCATCCTTTATAGATCATTAACATGTCTCTCTATCATTGCACATGATCAGAATCCCTTGAATATAAAAAAAGTGATACAATTCTTCTAAATATTCCTAAATTGCACTGAAATATACCATGGAAATGTCATTTGTCTGCCAAACTCACCAATTTTTAGCTCACAAGGGAATAACTGCCTACAAGGGTCTGATACTGACTTTTTTGAGGTCCAGTATTAGGAATGTTCTTTTCCTGATAACTGGCCAGTGTAACAGGCTGCCAATAACCCAACAAATCAGCAAAATGATGGTTTGTCAAGGGAAACGGTTTTAATTTTTTTCTTAAAAATAATAGATCTCAGCGGCACAGGTTCCTTTTGTATTACCGATCATTCTGTGCATTTGTGGTCGCCCCAATAAATAAGTTATTAAACGACTGCTGGTCAGTGGTTGTCTAATGGCCGCAATTGTGTGATGTAAAAGCATCTTGTGGCTTGTTCACGTGTTGTTTTGCCATGAAAAAAAAATGGTGTTTTACACTACCAGCAAAATACCGTAAATGAGATTTCTGAACTCTCAGGCACCTGCTGCTTATTTTTTCCTTGAATATTTGAAAGTGTTTTTTTTTTGTTTTTGTTTTACAAACCCACCACAAAAAACTCAGCAGAAAGCTTTGGTGTGCACATGCCCTTAGCTCCCTCTTGGAAAAATATATGTATGCTTGGCTAAACCAAGGGTGGAGGGAGAAGGACTAGTAACAGGAGTTGAGTTGTTCAGAATCGGTCGGCGAATCAGAATTTGCCATATTAATACCCTATTCGTGCCGAATTTGTTTGATCGATTCCAAATTTATCCGTTAATTTCTACTCCCATTGATGTTTGAAGATTGCAAAAACAATATTCGCCACCGATCGTAATCCGTAACCCAATGAGAGTGACGCCATGGGATCAGAACCACATGGTGGATATCTACCATGAAGGTTGTAGACCTCCCGCAGCAGAAGTTTTGAAGCTATGGTATTTATTGTTGCCTATATATTATTGCGAAGAACGTGCAGAGGAGCTCCATACCATATTTTAGCCTCTACATCCTACATTCACAGCATACATTGTCATGTCGGGGATCTCAAACCGCTCCATAACAGAAGGGGGAGGGGGAAAAAGACCGTTGCCGGTTTGAGGACTCATCGTTAAATTCTCTTTAATACTTTTAATCTCCAGCTGGAAATGATTTAACTTTGTTTTTCTGACCCTTCCAATGATAACGTCTAATAACAGAGCGAGCATTATGATTCAGCCTGTGTCATCACGAAATCAGAGAAGGTGTGTTAACAGACATGTCCCCCGGGCAAACAGGAGTGTCCTCCGACAAGAGGCATATTATAATCTGTGTAGCAGTCTGTTGGATACACAAGATGGGAAATGATACAAAGTAAACATCCAGGAGTCCGCCGCCACCACCCGATAATCCTGCAGAACCACCAATTATCTACAGACCTGTGTTACTGGACCATTAAGGGGTAGACCACAGAATGGTGGAGGAAATCGGGACTTGTGTATCTGGAGCGGTCCATAAACTCTGAACTTCTACATTTCTTAGTAAGAAAACCTTTTCTTCTGTTTGTTGTAAACGTGAGCCCAGTCTTTCTTGCCACAGTGGGAGAAAATAATTGAAGCCTTTACTGAAAGGCATTCTGGTGTATTGTTTCCATTGGTGAAATTAGCGTCTGATGGGCCCCGGTGCAAGATTTGGGTGTATATATATAATATATATCCCCCATTCTGGTATGTCACCCTTTCTTCTGATGTTCTTTAATGTATTGAAAAAAATAAACCATTATACTCGCCTTCCCTCTGCTCCCCCACCGCTCTGGGTCATCTTCTGAAGCCGTCAGCGAGCAAGTGATGGGAGCGCATTATGTCACTGTCATGCGCCCCCAGTCAAGTTGCACGCCGATGTCAGCTGCTGGCTTCTGATTGGTTGGCAGCATTAATTGCCATGCACGGACCCAATGGATCTCTGTGCCGCAATACACTTCAGCTGAATGTGCGTCCTATCTGCAGTCGACATTCAGGCATGCTGAGGTCCTTATACATATTAGTGTGCGCCAAAGCCTGTTTGTTGGCGGGTTTGGCCAATATTTGATAATTTGTATTGGGGTTGTTACATGTCTCAGTTTTGGGGGTGCTGACAATCGCATTATTCTCCCAGAGATAAGATGCTGGCATATGTTTGTTGTCCGCTCTCTCATAGAGAACACAAGCTCTTGGCCAAGCAGGAGTTTCTGTGTATGGGAGAGATGGCTGTAGGATGAACGATTGGCTTAAGCTGGAGGAAGCCCATGCAAGCACGGGAGAACATACAAGCTCCTTGCAAATGATGTCTTTGGTGGGATTTGAACCCAGGACCCCAGTGCTGCAAGGCTATAGGACTTACCACTGACCATGGGGGTGTTTCTAATGTCCCTCTCCCACCCGCCATACACATTAGACAAATGTGGGCCAAACATGCCAATACTGATGGGTTTGACCAACACGATAATGTATATGGGATAGCCAGCCAACTGATGGTTAGGGAAGATGTCGATCAGCATGTCCAATTTCATATTGTTCTACCAGAGATAAGCCGCCAGCAGACATATTTGTTGTTGGCGTTCTCATAAAGAACATGAATTCTTGGCCAGATGATCGCTGTTGTGTATGAGAGAGACAGCAAAGATGGCTGTTGGCCGAATGATCATATGAAGCCTCTTTCAGCTGATGGTCATCTACTGTGTGTACCGGGCTTTTGTCCTGCGTGAACGTAGTCTTCCAGTCATCATGCACTGGGTACAGTCTGTTTCATGTAGCACCTTCTTGTTTTCCATCTTTTTCTGCCCTTCTATGGAAAATAATGTCACAATGATCATACCGATAGTCTCCAATTCTGTTGTCAATGTACAGGACAGTCCACAATAATAAGTATTAAGACAGTAATCTGTCTAACAAGCTCTCATAAGAACCGTATTCCCGATGACTGGCCTGTGTAGACATTGCAGCGACACTGATGGCATCTTTTACAAGGCCTTGAAATAATAGTTGTCAGTAACACCCAAACCTGTTGATGTTCGCGGGTTCGGCTGATACTCAGTTGTATGGGGTCCGCAACATGTGTTTTTTTTTTTTTTGCGGGGGATTGGGGGGCATGTAGATGGGGAATATGCGGCCGGTAATCTGGAAACTATTTGATGATCGGATTGTATTCATATGTTCTGAATTGGCCTCGAAATGAATGTCTGTTGACTATATTGGTAACCATCACTCATTATGGGCAGATCTCTCCCCATGTGAAAGGGCCTTCTGTATTGTCCTTAAAGGGATTATGTCAGCACAGAATGGCTGGTCCAACCAAGCCCAGGTGCTCGGTGCACCCTTGGTGTGGCCAAACATGGGTGGAGATAGATGGTAAACAAGCAGGTTGGAAGATGCACTTAAATGTTTGGCCACAACATGGTGCACTGAGCGTCTGTGCTTGGTTTGAGCAATTATACTGTTCTGAGTATCCCTTTAAAAATCTGTATTCATTATTGTTAAAGGGTAGTTTTTATGCTGTATAAGGGATCATTTCACCTGATGAACTAGCTCTTTGCATCGGGTGATCGGCAGCCTGTTGACATGGCAAGATCATCATGAAAAACCATTTATTCCCAGTCATATTTTAGTGTAAGCGCGGCTTTAGAAACCCTTTGGTTTACTTGTTTTGATTTCCTAAGTTCTGTGGAAATGACCACTTGGTTTTTATTCAGTGAACCTCATTGTCTATAAGGAGTAGAAGAAACAAATCGGTAGGGGGCTTCCAGAAGACCATGATATCTACCAGCCACCTGGAGATAACCCCTGGAAGGCTTTGTGCTGCCCTAGTCCTGTTTGGGTTTATAGGTTTCCTATGTATGCTGATTTCTGTTTGTGTTGGAGGCAAATTAAACAACGTAAAACCTCTACGAACCCAACCCTGACTAACAACAATACCTTACCGGGGAGTTGTATGGAATGTGGGAACCATCTGCGGAATGACCACTGCATGTGATCTCTACTGGTTCCAAAACCACAGCAAGCTCCCGTGCTACTGCCAGGGTAAGTTAATTTTTTGGTGAGTTTTTGATGCAGATTTTCGTCACCATTTGTGCACCCATTAAGTGAAATAGGTTACTTGTATTTTTTTGGAAAATACGTAGAATAAAAAAACCTCATAGTGTGAACGTAGTCTTAGTGGTAAATCTAGAAGTACTTTTGGATGAAGCCTTCACCCAGCACTGATGCCTAAGGAGCATCGTTTCCCCTACACAAGGAAGCACAGCGAATGTCACATGGAAGGTAGGAAGCACTGCTGGACATTTTGCATTGGGGGCAATTTTTGGAGGATTTAAGTATTTTTATCTAAACCATTCATAGCCAAGATTGTGAAATTCATTACGATGTTGTGGTACAATACTAAGTGATGTACTGGGCTGCTTTCATTCCACCCTGAGCGTCGTTGCTTATATCTGGCCGGAGCAGGTTTCGGCTGACTGGTGGGTGTACCTAGTGTTGGACATCGTCCGATCTAAGGCCTCGTTCAGACATGTGTGACAGCCATGTGTACTATACTTGATTTTCATGGATAGAACACATGCCAATTATAGTTCACTAGACTGTGGCCCGATTCTAACGCATTGGGTATTCTAGAATATGCATGTCCCCGTAGTATATGGACAATGATGATTCCAGAATTCACGGCAGACTGTGCCCGTCGCTGATTGGTCAAGGCAACCTTTATGACATCATCGTCACCATGGCAACCATTATGACATCTACGTCAATACTTTGCCCGTCGCTGATTGGTCGAGGCCTGGCGGCCTCGACCAATCAGACGCGGGATTTCCATTATGACATCATCGTCACCATGCTGTGCCCGTCGCTGATTGGTCGAGGCCGCCAGGCGCGGGATTTCCAGGACAGACAGACAGAAAAACCCTTAGACAATTATATATATAGATGGTGCTATAAACATGTCCATGGAATTTTCTTTTTTGTGGTCCGTGACGGATCAAAATGACTTGTGTAAGTCTATGAGCACGTGAAAATTACAATCGGCACATGGATGGGACATTATTGTGCTGTCCGGGACTAACCCTAATCTTTGCCATTCACTCATTTTCATACGTGAAAATTACTGATGGTAAAAATGAACACACGGACCAAATAATGTTCTGTGTTTTTATGTGTAAGAAAAATCCTGGATGTCTTCTGAATGAGGCATTGTGCTGACGACCTATCTTATGGAAAGGTCAACTGTCAGGTCCCAAAGAACCCCTTTAAGTTAAGGCAAATTATAGGGCACAGATTGCTTCCCTCCACTTTCAGCTAATCTTAACAAAATTGATTGGTTTCTCTACTATACAAAAGGAAAAATAAAATCTTATCTAAGAAAAGGCTTTTCAGATCCCATTGTTATCAAAATGTTTGTCCCTAATAATAAGACAATAAGTCTGATATGGGAAGTGTAGATAAAACATGGTGACCCTTGGTGTGATTAAGGCTGTGCTCACACATTTGTTGTACACATTTGTGTGCTGTCCTTTCTTTTCTGACAGCACACCGACCCATGGAATTTTATTGATCCATACGATCACCCATTTTAAAAACAGGTCTGTGTTTCCGAGGCTTCAGGAGAGTCATACTGTGTATTCTCATCCGTTTTGTGGCTCAGACTTGGCCATTAAAGATTATGGGGATCCATGTAAAACAGAAGACTTCAGAGTTTCATCTGTTTTTTTTTTTTTTTTTTAATGATCTTTTAAAGCTGGCCACACATTAGACTGATGAGCCACCGATATGGATGGGTTTGGCTAACGGTCTAATGTGTATGGTGGCACCAGCCAAGTGATGGTCAGGAGAGACGTCTATCAGACATGTCTGATTTCGGCCTGCTGATCGTGGAGCGCCCCCAGACGCAGGACTGCGGGGTACTCTGTACCGGGCCTCTCTGTCTCAGTTCTGGGGTTGTCACGGTAGCTTGACCCGGTCCGTGACCCTGCTAACGGGCGTCCAATGAAAGGTGTAGGTGGTGGTGCGTGGTGTAGGTCGCAGTGAATAACGAGGACACAGGGTTGCAGTCTCTTTACCTCTTTACTGAAGGCTTCAGGATCCTCAATCCAGAGTACGGTTAACAGGGCTGTCTGAGACCGGCCGGTCCGATGGCACCTCCAGAGTTCCCTTTGCAGGTGGAAATCTGTGCCTACCTTCTAGCGCCTGTGTGTTGTAGTACTTCCCTGCTGAGCACCATGGGATAGTCCTCACAACTGTTGTCTCTTTCTGATGTTCTTTCCCACAACTTGTATCTGTTCTGATGTTCTTCTCCGTCCCCCAGATGATATGGAAAGGACGCACCCGTATGACGGGTAGGCCTGGAGTTCTTCCGGGACCCTAGTGACGCCCCTCTCCCACAGTTGCCCCCTATGTCTGCTTAGGTGATTTAGGTGAGACAGCCAACCTATAATTTACTGTCCTGCCGTTGGTTTGAAGTACTGCTTGGAGCCCAATACTTCCTCGGCGTTCCGGCTACGCGCCTCAGTAGGATGTTGCCTCGATCTTACGGCACGACTCCTACTGGTGTTATCTCCTCTTTTGCTATGATCTCGTTTCTCACTCTTCACAAAAAACCTCGCTTCTTGTCCTTTCTTGAGATACCGCCGCAATGTAGTGCAGGCTCGGTTCCTTAACGTTCTGTCCTGTTCGCTAGGCCTCTGTCAGGATCCCACCCCTGACAGGGACCCCCCTGAATCTTCCCCTGCAACACCCTCTGCCACAGGATGTTGCCTGGTTCCAACCCAGTCAGCTTCTGACTAACTTCCTATCTAACCCCCAGTTTTACCAGACTGTGAGGAGTGGCCTAATACATAGAACCCTTAGCTCCCCCTGGAGGCCAGACTATGAAGTGTATTGGTGTCTGTGATACCTGGTCAGGTGAACTCCTTCAGTGCCATCAGACGTACCATCACTCCCCTTTGCGGCGGAGCATCAGTACTGCAACGACCAGGACTCTGGGGCGCTGCAATCGCGTTGTTCTCTTCCAGATAAGTTGTCGGCTGATGTGTGAGCCGGTGGTTTTCTCATAGAGCGCACGAGCGCTCCTGTGTACTGGGGAGTCGGCTGAGATGATTGTTAGCCGAACAATGTTTCCACCAACAGTCAACCAAAGTATATGGCCGGCCTAAGGGTCGGTGAATGAAAAAAAGTTCTGAAACTCTGCCTGCTTCAGTGGGAAATAAATTGAGGTAAAAATTGATGGCACCTGAGAGAAAAAGGTCAGTTTTTGTCAGACAAGAGTCTAATGCCAAAGTCTGGTGCGAGATAAAGGAGATGCAAAAAAAAAAAAGGGAAAACGCTTGGTTAAGGCCAGAATACTTTTTTTTTTTTTTTTTTTTTGCAATGTTGATCGTAACCCAGACATAATGACTGTCATAATTACTGTCTGTGCAGTATTACTAACATCACATAAATAAGTGTATGGTTACTTCACTGGCCAGAAGTTGAGCAGTCGTGTGCTCTCCATGGCATCGGGATGCATGCCCAGCCGCTCCTCCTCCGCTCATGCCCTTTGCCTAGCAAGGTAATGTTCACTTTTGCTGGACCTGGCTGTACAACACAGGTCCTGGAGTGGGTGCTGCCTATGTCCGTTTTCACTCCTAAGTTTTGGTGACCATGTTCTGTTGATGCAGTTATGACTTGTGCTTTTTCAGCATGATGGGGCTTATCAGCAGACTGGTGAGTCAGAGGAACAGAGCACAATGGCTACAAAGGTCAGTCTCCTCACCTTGCTCCTTTATAAATAGTATTCGGCCTTTATCAGTCATGTCAGAGCACAAAGCCAAGTAGTGTTTATCTGGCCAGAACACTTTCTGCTAAATCCATCATCACAGATTTTATTCTCCAATATGTTTGTGGCACAAACCGCGAGACAGCTAGTCACTGACTGAAATTTGGAGGTAAGGCCTTATTGATGATAGAGACCCTGATTCCAGGGATGTATCACTTGCTGAGCTGCTTGCTGCAGTTTTGATAGAATCACAGTTTTCTCTGATACAGATCTAGCAGTTCTCTAAATGCTGAGCTCTGTGTATAGCCCCCCCACACCACAGATTGGTAACTTTCTGTGTACCCTGTGCATAGGCAAAAAGCTGCCAATCGGTGGTGGGGGCAGGTATGGACTGGGGCTGAAATTCAGTCCTGGCATTTGAAATCACACAGGCCTATGTTGTCCCCGTCCCCAAGCACCGTTGGATATATTACTAATATTACCCAGGATGGAGGAAAGGAAGAATTTCTACAAGACCAATATTTCTAATGATACCGGTGGCCTGCTGGAGTAAGTGACGGAGTCAGCAGCTTTTTGCTCCATCACAACTCTTAACAGTATGGGTGTCTTGAGGACACAGATTCTGTTAACAACGTAGCAGACAAGGCGGCCCATGACCAGACAGGCCCTTCTGGCATTTGCCATAATTGCCAGATGGCCAGCCTGGCCCTGGGTGGTGGCGGGGTTATACAGAGCTCAAGAGTATGGAGGACTACATGGCAGCAGGTTTACTAGTCTTCTAGTGATGCACTCCAGTGATTTTATCACAACTGTAGCAAGGAGCCCAGTAAGTGACACATCACAGAAATCATTATACTGTTATTAGAATTGGGGGCACAATCCTTAAGAAGACTGAACGCACTATAAAAAAAAAAATTGTTAGCACCAAGGATCTTCATTCAGGCATAGTAATTTGGTTGGCAATGTATTCTCACAATATGCCACCTAAATTGTCCTTACACCGCCTCTGTAAGGGTTTTAAGAAAAAAAAATTTCTGTGTATACATTTCTTATCTCCGAATTCTACAAGCTACAAGCGCACCTGCCAACTGGGCGCAGCTATTTGTTTTGTAGCAATTGAATTGTAAGAGCATTGATGGTTTTTTGATGGTTGAGCCATGGTTCCTCCTCTCCATGGACTGACCACTATCTTTCTATGATCAGAATGGTTAGGTCACAGCTCATGAACGCCAGTCCAGAGATCAGCTATGTCTGTAGAAGAAATCTAAGCTACTGATAACTGCAAAGTAAAGGCCCCCATATACTTAAGACTAAAGTTGCCCAAATGTACCGATTTCTGTGGACAGTCTAATATGTATAGGAGCCACATGGCTTTCCCCGACAGATGTCGGGCAAGAGAGGTGTCCAGCCTGTTTAATTTCACTCGCCATCCTTATATATGGTAGGGCGATGCGCGGCGGCTGTCGCAGAGAACACAAGCACACTGCCGAGCGTTCCCGAGTATGGTCCAGTAGGGAGAGCGCTGTAGGCCAAACCATGGTCCAGTAGGGAGAGCGCTGTAGGCCAAACCATGGTCCAGTAGGGAGAGAGCTGTAGGCCAAACCATGGTCCAGTAGGGAGAGAGCTGTAGGCCAAACCATGGTCTAGCTGACTATCTAATGTGTATTGCCAGCTTATCACTTATCAGGGTCTCTAACTATAGCTTTTAGGGCTCACACAGTAACCCAAGCAAATCAGTCTGAGCAACGATTGGCCCTGGCTCTCCCAACTCAAGCGTCGCAACCTCATAGATCTATATATCAAGCTGTCACATGTGAATCGGGAGACCTGGGTCAGTCCATTTATTTGACCAAAATGCATGGGTGTCTATATGAGCCCTTAATGTACCTACCGTAGATATGTGACAGATTTTCTTCAGGATTCCTCAGAAGTGCACTGGCTCATTCGGCGATGAGCTGTGCTACTGTCTGGAATGACTCTACCCTACATTAGGGTGTTGGTTGGATCATCTGCCTGAGAGGTATTTTGATGGCTATGATGACCACCTTTCTGGGGTTTGTTTGAAGTTTAACTTGTGTGATGAGTATCAAAGCATGAGGAATGGTGGAATTTCTCAGCCACATGCAAAAACTAATCCCTGACATTATCATCCAACGTCCGCCATAGACTTGTCAGAAATACTGGACAAAACTTCTTTTTTTAGGCATTTTCAACAATTATCATAGACTAGTCATTTGCACAACAGATCAAATCCAATTGATGACTGATATCTGTGATCTGGCTCCATATATACTGTTCACATTATCTTTGATATACGGTACATGATACAAAACAATTTAGTGTTTATTGAAGACCATTGACAATTTCCCCTGTGACATGGCTGACAAGCACAAGAAGACTTCAAACGTTGGACAATTTTAAGTGGCACAAGTGGAACAACATTTAAAGTATATGAGGACTAAATGATCATATTGACAGGAACCACTCCTGAATTGCTCCCCAAAAATGATAGACTTGAAGAACGGTGCTGGTCGGGAGATAAGTATAGCACTTTTTAATTTTACGATGCTAAGTGGGGTAATTCAGCTGAGGTTGCCAGTTGACAAACCATTTAATGGTCATTTGTTACCATCTAGATTGCACTGGTCCATGTAAAAAGACGTAAATGATCTCTGGTCATGGTCAAATCTTCAACCGCACTCTTCATTGGAAGAAATTTATTAGTGTAAATCTTCTTAAGTACAACATATTGAAAATATTGTGTGTTGTAGATGCAGAACCTTTTGGAGTCTCAGTTGTGTCCTCCCTCGTGTCACTGTAGGGAGTTAATTGGCAGTCGATCACCATTTGTTTTGCCCGTTGAACAATCTTGGCCCCTCTTAAATCCTTTCTTCAGGTTTGTTTTCTTTTCCAGACTCTGGGGTCTTGTAAATCAGTCAAAAAAAGTAGTCACTGACCAGGCAGTGATGATATGGAAAAAGCTGAAACAATTCAGCCGAGAAGAAAGCCGTGATGGTCTGTGGCAGCTGTGAAGCCTGTCAAGAAATAGGTCAGGTAAAAATTAGACTTAGAGAGGTCAGAATTAGTCCTAGTTTCTGGAGTTGGGTCTGAGATTTTTTGGTACAATTGTGGATGTCTGCCGAACATCTGGTGTACATATTTGTCCCACAACGTGCAATTTTCACATGAAGTGCCAGTTTGGTGATAGAAAAAGCACTTCATTGTGACATCCATCTACTAGCGTACATATATGATGCTAATTAAAGCGGGGAGTGTGCTCACCACCAGACCTTTTATTCTGAATCGGCCTGCTTTGCATCCCGCGCACATTACATGGAGCTTCAGAAATCAAAGCTGATAGAAAAGAACAGGGGTGGCTTAGGTTGTAACCACACTGACCCCCGGCAGTGAAGCCCAGCTTATTTCCTGTCTCTACTACTTGTGATCTTTGGCTGGTCTCTTCACAACTCTGTGCACCTCCATAATAAATGTCTGGCTCACATAGTTGTCTCCAGGCACCTTATTGCTATAGTAATGCCACGTAGTTGTGGCAATTGTAGACGGATCTTTACTTTTAAAGTGGTGTGCCTTAAACAGCAGTTGACCATAAATGATCCTTGGATGTTTTGACTGTTAAATTACATACTGTAAGTTACTTGGTGTGGAAAAAACATTGATGTCCCTCAATCTAACAAGCCTCATAATGTGAGATCATCCACCAAGAGTTCAGGAAAAGACAAGCATTCAGTTTACCACGTGTTCACATGTTGGAAAATCTTTGTGCATTATTATTTATTTATATAATGGCACCATTGATTCCATGGTGCTGTACATGAGAAGGGGGTTACATCCAAAATACAGATATTGCTTACACTAAACAAACGAACAATGATGGACTGGTACAGAGGGAAGAGGACCCTGCCCTTGCGGGCTTACAGGATAGTGGGGAAAGAGACATTAGATTGGGGGCGTTGCAGCAGCTCTGGTGTTGGTGAGGTGGCAGCACTGGTAGTGGTGAGGAGGCAACGAGGTCATTGCAGGCTTTAAGCTTTCATGAAGAGAAGGATCCGAATGTGGTGGATAATTGGATGGGTTGGGGCACAGAATTCCAGAGGATGAGGGATATTAGGGAGAAGTCTTGTAGGTGATTTGGGTGAGGAACAACTAAGTGTAGAGGAGAGGAGGAGGTCTTGGTAGGACCGGAGATTGCATGAGGTAAGATATCGGGAGATTAATTTGGAGATATACGGAGGAGACAGGTTATGGATGGCTTTGTAGGTCAGTATTAGTAGGATACTGGATACGCTGGGGAATTGAAGCCAGTGAAGAGATTTGCATATGGGAGAAGCAGAGGAGTAGCGAGGAGAGATATGAATTAGTCGGGCAGCAGAGTTAAGAATGGACTGGAGAGGGTGCAAGAGGTCACAGAAGAGGATGCTGCAGTAGTTGAGGCGGAAAATGATGAGGGCATGCACAAGCATTTTATTGGGTTGAGGAAAGGACGGATTATTGAAATATTTTTGAGCTTGAGGCGACAGGAGATGGAAAGAACTTGGATGGGCGGTTTGAAGGACAGGGCAGAGTCAAGGGTTACGCCGAGACAGAGGATTTCTGGTGCGGGGGAAAGCATGGTGTTATTTATTGTGATAGATCATGTATGGGAGATGCGTGAGATGGAGGAAAGATGATAAATTCAGATTTGTCCACATTAAATTTGGGGAAGCAAGAGGAGAAAAGGGAGGAAATGGCTGATAGACACTCTGGGATTCTGGACAGCAGAGAGGTGGTCTGGGCCAGAGATATAGATCTGAATGTTATGAGCGTAGAGGTGGTACTAGAAGCCATTGGACTTTGAGTTGTCCTAGTACAAGAGTATACATGGAGAAGAGTAGGGTCCTAGGACATAGCCTTGAGGGACACCAACAGAGAGAGGGTGGGATGAGGAGGTAGTGTTGGAGACGCTGAATGTGCGTTTGGAAAGGTATGAGGAGATCCAGGATAGGGCAAGGTCTTTGACACCAAAGGAAGAGAGGGTCTGTAGTAGTAAATAAAGTAGAAATAATGAATAATAAGAGGCAGTGGTCAACGGTGTCAAAGGCAGAGGACAGGTCTAGAAGGAGGAGCATGGAGAATTGTCTGTTAGCTTTGGCTGTAAGGGCCCCTTCACACTGGTCGATTCTGCTACGATTACGACGCATTTGCGTCATATTCGACATCGCAGTACGAGCTCGTAGCCAGCGGTCACACTCTACGATGTTAACGCTTTTTCTGACGTAGTTGCGATGTGAACGTCACGCGTCGCAATCGTACGCTACCCTTCACACCGCCATAGTCCTACGACTCCGAGCGTGACGTATTACCAGCATGGGCGTGCTAAAACGTCATGCCCAATCAGGAGACAGGTATGCGGAAGCCCAACCCACGTAGTCGCATTACGAGCTCGTATGACCGCCGTCACATACTACGATTTCGACCGCCACAGCGAGACATTTACGACGAAAGAAAGTTCTGCTCTTTCTTTCACATCGTACGATGCTGGGCTGCGTCGCAAATCGTAACGCCATGTCACACTTTGCAACCTCGGAACGAGGACGGATAAACGTCACAAATCGAACGCTCGTTCAGACTTTGATTGCACAGTGTGAAGGGGCCCTAAGTCATTAGTAATTGTGGTCAGAGCAGTTTCAGTGGAATGATTGTGACGGAAACCCGATTGTAGGTAGTCAGAGCAAGTTAGATGAGATGTGAGAGGAAAGTTCAGCGTGGTGCTGCTCAAGGAGTATAGAAGCAGTGATGTGGGGCGATAGCTTGACAGATGGATATGTGTGATTGTGGCATTTTTTTAAAGCAGGGGATTTAAAAAAACCCCCTGACATTTCTAGTGGTTCACCGGCTATAATGAAGAGCGGTGTACCGCTCAAAATGCATCAGTTTTATATACACCCTCTGCATGTGTTTTGTCCCAAGCGTGCACGTGTTTTTCAATTGTTTAAAAGGAGGATTCTGCGGCTAGACACCCTCCACTGTGGCTTATCTTCCCTGAGAAAGAAGATAACCATGGCAATTCAAGTTTCTTTAACCAAGGCCGGCTATACACATTAAGGTACCGTCACACTAGGCGATATCGCCAGCAATCCGTGACGTTGCAGCGACCTGGATGGCGATATCGCTGTATTTGACACGCAGCAGCGATCTGGATCCCGCTGTGAAATTGCTGGTCGCTGCTAGAAGGTCTGCACATTATTTGGTCGCTAGGTCGCCGTGTATCGCCGTGTTTGACAGCAAAAGCGACGATACCAGCGATATTTTACACTGGTAACCAGGGTAAACATCGGGTTACTAAGCGCAGGGCCGCGCTTAGTAACCCGATGTTTACCCTGGTTACCAGCGTAAAAGTTAAAAAAACAAACAGTACATACTCACCTGCGCGTCCCCCAGCCTCTGCTTCCTGACACTAAAGCGCCGGCCCTAAACTGAAAGTGAAAGCAACAGCGGTGACGTCACCGCTCTGCTGTTAGGGCCGGAGCTCAGTCAGCGTCAGGATGCAGAGGCTGGGGGACGCGCAGGTGAGCATGTACTGTTTGTTTTTTTAACTTTTACGCTGGTAACCAGGGTAAACATCGGGTTACTAAGCGCGGCCCTGCGCTTAGCAACCCGATGTTTACCCTGGTTACCCGGGGACCTCGGCATCGCTGGTCGCTGGAGAGCGGTCTGTGTGACAGCTCTCCAGCGACCACACAGCGACGCTGCAGCGATCGGCATTGCTGTCGCTATTGCTGCAGCGTCGCTTAGTGTGACGGTACCTTTAGATGGCTGATAGCTGAATGATGTTTTGGCCAAGCACTATTGTGTAAAGCCACCGACTGACACTGTGGTCTGCAGCTTATCTGAAGAACAATACGATTGGCAGTCCAAAATTGGACATGATTGATCAACATCAGTCTTCCGGTGCTCCCATACATATTAGACCATTGACTGAACTCGTTGATATCTGTGGATTTGGCTGACATCAGTCTATGTACGAGGGCACTAATATTTAAAATCCACATCTCTCTTAAGGTACCTTCACACGAAACGACATTATAACGATATCGCTAGCAATCCGTGACGTTGCAGCGTCCTCGCTAGCGATATCGTTTCGTTTGACACGCAGCAGCGATCAGGATCCTGCTGTGATGTCGCTGGTCGCTGAATAAAGTCCAGAACTTTATTTGGTCGTCCGATCGCTGTGTATCGTTGTGTTTGAAAGCAAAAGCAACGATACCAGCGATGTTTTACACTGGTAACCAGGGTAAACATCGGGTTACTAAGCGCAGGGCCGCAGGATGTTTACCCTGGTTACTAGCGTAAAATGTAAAAAAAACAAACAGCACATACTCACATTGCGTCCCCTGCAGTCTGCTTCCTCCTCTGACTCAGCGCCGCAAAGTGAAAGTGAAAGCAGCACAGCGGTGACGTCACCGCTCTGCTCTCACTGTACGGCGCTCAGTCAGTCAGGAAGTGGACGCAGGGGGACGTGAATGTAAGTATGTGCTGTTTGTTTTTTTTAGATTTTACGCTGGTAACCAGGGTAAACATCGGGTTACTAAGCGCGGCCCTGCGCTTAGTTACCCGATGTTTACCCTGGTTACCAGGGGACCTCGGCATAGTTGATCGCTGGAGAGCGGTCTGTGTGACAGCTCTCCAGCGACCAAACAGCGACGCTGCAGCGATCGACATCGTTGTCGCTATCGCTGCAGCGTCGCTTCGTGTGAAGGTACCCTTAAGTTTGAAGGAAATCAATACTAAGAGCCAAAAATATCTAAGCTAAACATTCAACAGATATGGTTCTGGACAACTTGGTCTTTTGTTAAAGGACCCGTACAGCTTAGAGTTGGGTTAACTCTTCGTTGGCTGAGGGCTCTCCAGACTTGGCCACATAAATGATTTTTTTGTGTTTTCAGTGTGGAAGGGGGTGTAAACCACTGCCAGATACCTTTTTGGCAGAGGTTTATTTACAGTGAGAACCAAAGGTTTGGGGCTCTGAATTCACACTACACCATCATCTGTGTGGGGAAAATTAGGTGACCTCCATACTTCTGATGGTAGACAGACTTTAATTTAGTGTGCATGGCAGTCTTCTGGACTTCAGCTTGCTATAATGTAAAATAAGTTTCATCTACAAGTGAATAAATACTGTCCAGTGTGTCTATTGTGATGGAAATCTTTCCGCTATGTTTAAGGTGTCTGAATCTCCTTTTGTGGGCCTTCCAAAGTGGGCTTGTATGTAAGGCATCTGTAAACAGGGCTGGAGCTGGAGTTTGGTTAGTAATAATGTTTTGTCAGCCTTGCCCTGCAGGACACCTGTTCTCTGAATTGCTTCCAGCAGAGAATCTAATGAATTACTCATTGAGTCTCTTCCCTTTTTTTTTTCTTTCTTTTTTTTTTTGAGTTCTGTTTAGTTACAAATGAAAAACTTATTTAGGCTTCAGCCCAGACACACAAACACGTTCAAAGCTGTGACTTATCCTTATCCCAAGGATCCAAGAATGTTTAAGTCATCAAAGGTGGAAAAATCAAAGATTTCTCATTAAAACTGCGTCATTGCTATTTACAAATTGTCCCTTATTAATGTGGGAACATAATTACGGGTCTGCACTGCGGCATGTATCTGGCAACCCTTTAAACGTTTATTTGTAAAATTAACAAAGTCTGGATACCAGGTTTGTGATCTCATCCAACCTTTTTTTAAAAAAAAAAACCTTGCGACTAACTCCGTTTTGCAGAATGGGACAATGAAAGCCCTCATGAAAATTAGTTGAAAGTCAAGACCAGCCGACCATCTGAAGTGTGTAGGGACCTCCCAACAGAAGATGTTGGGGAAGACAAAGATTAGTCCATAAAAAATTAAACTCCTTGTTTTCAAGGAAGGAAATCTGCTGCCATAGGTGTTCCTTTTCCCCATTGAAAACACATGTAGGCTTAGCTGTGCACTTGTATGTTTTCACGAGACGAGAGGGAGCTGTTGTTGTGTTCAGCAGAAGGGGATCTCATGTATGGACATAATTAAACCAAGAAACAGACCACAGAAATCATTTGTTGGGGCTTGCCAAACTGTGAAATGAGCCTTCCTAAAGGCACAGTCAGACGACCATATATATTTGACCAATACGTAGACTGGCCGGTGGCTCTCCCGACCCAAGCGTGACTGCTTCCTGTGTTTCTATGCAGCTGTCACACTCTGGTCAGGAGAGCCGCCCCCGGTCCGTGCACTGTTTTGATCTCTGTCCAATTTATATTATCGTTTGACTTCCCTAAGGGTGCATTTACGCTGGCGGATCGCAGGCATTAAATGAACCTCAATTGGCTCCATTTGTGTCACGGGTTTACTGCACCAGAGAGGAGCCAGAAGACAGCAGCGCCTGATTTCTCCTACTCCTACACTGATTAGAATCAATTCACTTTTATATTAAATGGTGTCAATTTCTTTTAGCAGTGCAGGAGTTAATCTGCTCTGTTGAAAGCTCCTGGAGCATTAAGACTCTCAGCTGTTTACTGTTAGCCACTCCCATCTCCTATATAATCTGGGACCTGGCTAGCACTCATTGTCAAAGCTAGTTTATGCTGCATGGCTGGAGGTTGTTGTTGGTTATTATTGTAGAAAGGCGGTGGGTGAACTGTTGCTAGTCTGTGTGTGATAATTCCCTTTCTTCTCCTGCTTTGGTTTTATCCCAGCCTCCACTCCCCAGTGCATTCCTCTGTTTGTGTGAGTATATTTGTATGATTGGTATTTTCCTTTATCCCTGTTCGTATTACCTTGTTAGTCTGGTTGGTGTATTTCAGGACACTACTACTCCCCTCTTTACTGTGTGAGGGAGGGGTACCGACTGAGGGTGGATTCAGGAGCTAAGGGAAGGTACGTGGCCCCGGCGTCTTCACCATCAGAAGTAATCCAAGGAGCAGGGTGAGCTAGGGCGCCCCTAGCGTTAGGGACAGGGAAGGAGCCCTTGGTCTCGGGAAACCTGATAAGAGTCGTGACAATTTTGTTGTTTGGTAGCCTGTTAAGACAAAACAGTAGTTTTTCCTTGCTCACAAAACAAACTCTTATTACCGATTATCGGACAGTATGATTGCACCATAAAAAGCATCGTTCATTGCCAATATTCTGTTAGTTGAAAGTAGTGTGTTTTAGTAGGTATGATGGTTATAAGCTGCTAATTTGTTTTCAGCACATATCTCAACAAACACATTTGTAGCATTTTAGGTAATGTGAATCACAGAGGTACTATTATTCATAAGGGTACATATACTAATGCTACATGTGACGGACTAGAATGACGGGCCAAATCGTTACTAATATCAATATACAACGCCGGAAGAAAACAACAATCAACAGGCCCAAGTTATTTCAAAAAAATATAACAAACTTTATTCTACATAAATACAATTTAACAGGTGTGCCAGTGGGTACTCCCACAGGGCATATGAACAAACTAAGCAGCAAAACGGGACATGGGAGGGCTGGCAAAGATATAGCAAATCATTTACTAGTAATACAGAGTGTCCAAAATATGTACAAATACAATATCAATGTTTCTATCCCCACGAAAAAGTAGTATTCCGGTAGTTCTAAATAGTAGTCATTTTAACCCAAATCACATACATACCAGTCTGGTCACAATAAGGGACCAACCTACAGTACTTAAAGCAAGAAAAGCTTATGTAGATCCGAATAATGGTAATCCTATAGAACATATACGCTTTATCTTACCAGATGGATAACCAAAGACCACCGGGAAAATAGAGAGGGGATCAGCGAGTACCACCCACATCATCCCCGCGCGTTTCGGCACAGCCTTCGTCAGGGTGCATGTCAGGAACTAAAGTGCATGGTTTAAAAAGGATGCCGGAACCAATGGGGAACGACCCGGAAGTGATGTTAGTGTTGCCGTTGCAGCTAGATATATACCAGAATAATATGTGGATTAAAAGATGCCAAATCTAGAAGAGTAAACTCTCATCTATAGATCTCGATCATTTCCTCAAATGCAGTATGGTCAAAGTTACCAAATATGTTTTCAGTTAGATGATTGAACCGCGCTACTAGCGATGCATGCGCTGTTGTAAGCCGAACTCTAGCGGTCGGCACCAGCGTCAGTAAAGGGCGGAACCGGAACACAGTGTGTTACCAGTTAAATGATCAAGCCGCACTGTTAACGACGCATGCGCTGTTGTGAACCGAACTCTGTCAGTCGGCGTCAGCGGAGGGCGAAGCCGAGACATCGCACATGACCCGGAGCCACACTCCTTGTGACGCCGAAGGCCGAGAGACACAGAACAGCACAACGCGCATGCGTACCAGGCGGATGGTCAGAATAACCAGGTACATAGCAAATTCCAACAATAAGAGTAACGTCAAACCATAAGTACTATCAACCCGTCAGTACTTTAAAAGGACGTGTAGTAAGTCCAATATATATAAGTCCACAGGGACAAGTGGCAAAGTATATTACATAGCGGGTAGTGCAGGTAATAAACTTTTTTATATCGAAGGTCCTAGATCTATCGGAATTTAAAGAATGAATCACATTTTTCTACATTTGGACACGCCACACAGCGTCCACACGGAACGCATCCACTTTTTCTGGGGTAAAGATCTAAAAATGTAGAATTGCACTTGCCCGTATAATGACTGTGTACTAACATATCCCGGAGATTCCTAGAGCGTCTGGTAGTGATAGCTGGTCTCTCCGGTATATATTTAGAAATCACCGGGTCAGCTTGAAGGATAGGCCACGATTTAGTAAGGGCCTCCCTCACAAATGTAAAGCGATTGTGGTAGTTAGTGATGAATCTAACCTTATCCCCAGGTAATTTCCTTTCAGATTTATATACCAAGTCATGACGGGAAGAGTGCTTGGCCCGGTTATATGCACGCTTCACCATCCGGTGGCTGTATCCCCGTTCATAGAATCTTGTTTTAAGGTCTAATGCTTGTTTCTCAAAATCTGCATCACTGGAGCAGATCCTCCGTAAACGGAGAAACTGACCCAGTGGGACAGATTGAATCACATGTCTCGGATGTGCGGACGAAGCATGCAGCAAAGTGTTTGTGGATGTCTGTTTTCTAAAAATATCCGTCTGGATAATGTCTTCCTCATCACGTTTCACCAGAACATCTAGGAAATCTACACTTCGACTGTCAAAGTGATAAGATAATTTAATATTGCAATCATTCTTGTTAAGTGATCCCATGAATAATTGTAATGATTCACCCATAGTGGGACGCGGTCCATAGATGAGGCCCGATCTGACAGGAAGAGGTCTCTCTCCCACAGCCCCAAGAACAGGTTAGCATAGGCCGGCGCAAAGGCCGCCCCCATGGCTGTCCCGTGGAGCTGCAGGAAGAAGGACCCCTTGAACGTGAAAAAATTCTGAGTTAATGTAAACGGGGTGACGTGGGTGGTACTCGCTGATCCCCTCTCTATTTTCCCGGTGGTCTTTGGTTATCCATCTGGTAAGATAAAGCGTATATGTTCTATAGGATTACCATTATTCGGCTCTACATAGGCTTTTCTTGCTTTTAAGTACTGTAGGTTGGGCCCTTATTGTGACCAGACTGGTATGTATGTGATTTGGGTTAAAATGACTACTATTTAGAACTACCGGAATACTACTTTTTTGTGGGGATAGAAACATTGATATTGTATTTGTACATATTTTGGACACTCTATTACTAGTAAATGATTTGCTATATCTTTGCCAGCCCTCCCGTGTCCCGTTGTGCTGCTTAGTTTGTTCATATGCCCTGTGGGAGTACCCACTGGCACACCTGTTAAATTGTATTTATGTAGAATAAAGTTTGGTATATTTATTTCGAAATAACTTGGGCCTGTTGATCGTTGTTTTCTTCCAGGGTTGTAATTTGTTTTCAGTAGCCTCTTGAAAATAGGATTAAGGGCTAGTCATACTCAGAATTCATCAGGACTGGCCATCTGCTGTATATGTTGGTCTACCAACTCTCTCCTCAGAGTTTTAAATTATTTTTAACCTCCATCCTTTTGTCCTCCTGAAAGAAGTGGTCTCCAATGGTGTCTGGCAGCAACCCACCCCTGAGGGTACATGCATGCTTAATTTGAACAAGTCATTGTATGGTAACTGTTAGCCAAGTGAGCATTATGCTGATGGACATCTAATGTACTTGGGGCACTTTTATTATTTTTGTTCCTGTAGCTTGCAGGAAGGCCAGTGTCCTAAAGGGTTCCATTTACCGCTGATAACCTATGATCCCTGTTGTAGAAAACTTTATGTATAATGTCAATATTTTGTTACCTTCAAAATGGAAACGCAATGTGGAACGCTTGTCCAGTGGCAATTTGTGCAGTGGAAAAGTTGGGCTGTTGCTAACCCGAGTTCTAATTTTCAGATGTCTTTTGGATGAAAAGTAGAGATGTGATGTTCTACTTTGAGAAACTATCCTCATGCACTAGGTTTCTTTCACAATGTGTGAGGGCCAGCACCATGCCTGAATTGCCTCCTAAATCCAATCTATACTAACCTACCAGGCAGATAAGGCTATGCAGATACTTCCAGCGCATATGATGAATGTTAACAGAACTTGTGAGATCTTTTACTTTTGCTACAACATCATGGTTTACATTGAATGACCATTTGCTCCTGACAAAGTCCATGTCCATGGATTTGTAAACTAGCCGCCCAACCCTCATCAGCACAGCTGGACTGTAGGTAAAAGCTACTTTACAAAGTTGGGGAATGTCTAGTATTTCTCTAGTTACATTAAATCCCTGCTGACACTTTCTTGATCTTGTACATGGAGATTTTTTTTTTTCGAAGTGCAAGTAAATGCCTGACATTGGTTACTGAGAGCATCTACAACAAGTACTCCTTCCCGAACATTGGGGCAGATACTACAGGCACTACAACTATTTGACTTGTTAGTCTGATTAGTGCATAGAATAAAGTGACACTTGTCCATAGGGGACCTTACTGTGACCTTTTACATAGCGGCATTTAAGCACTGATTCTTTTATGTTTTTATTGCTTTGTATTTTGTTCTTGCCGCCAGTGTGTAGTCTTGGAGCTTCTGTATAACCCCATCATCTGACTCATTTTTTAAGAACGCGTCTACACCTTCACGCCGTTGAAAACTTTGCATCGCATAAATACATTTGGCCCCTGATCTGCATCGCACAGGGTGGACCTCACATAGTCCTCTTAGACTCCCAAGTAGCTGGCAGTCTGGCCTTGGTCTCGCATATTGAGAAGCTATGTGTTCTAAAAATTGAGTTTACACGCCACCTTCACGATATCCTCAACTGGGAGAGATGCTTTCCTTTCTCTCTGCTTGTGCACATTTCAGTCATTTGAAAAAGCTTTTACATTTTTCTTAATTTATTGGGAGAAATATGAGCAGGCCTGACGTCTTTGGCCATTATTTTTTTTACGTTTATGAGCAGTTTTCATAACTCTTGGCCTTCTCCATAGCGATTAAAATCCAGAGTATGCTCCTTAATAAGTGCTTTCCTTATGGTAGAACGATTACTCAACCATGCTAGGTTTTTTTTTCTTTTTTTATGATCTGCAGCATGGTTTGCAAAAATAGCAGCGTTAAGCCGTAATGAACCCTTCCAAACTTAGTGGTTTGGAGATCAGTAAAAAAAATAGACCCAAGTTCTACAGGATCAATGCCAACAAGTACAGTATGTGTTTTTATGAATAGTAATTTAATTTAAAAAAAAAAAAGCGTATGCCATAAGTTACACATGTACATCATGCCTCCCAACCATCCAGGTTCAAGCGGGATAGTGCCAAATTTTGGAAGCCGTCAAAGTAGGTCGGGAGTATGTTCTGACTTCAATTGTTTGTTTGAACTTTGTGTGTTTTAAGGAAACAATGGCGGAGCAGTGAATTGCCAGATCTTTTGTGGTGACACTCGGGGTCACATGATTGGCGTCAGATGGGTAAGACACACAGGCAAGTTTGTGTGTGTGTGTGGAGCGGGGGGGTTGTGAGGCCATAATATCGTGTGTGTGTGGCAACTGGGGGGCTGTGGGCAATGGACTGTGGGAGGCATCATATTGTGTGTATGTGGGGAGGTTGTGGGGCAATAGCATTGTGCATATAGGGAAGGCTGAGGGGAAATCTTATTGTGCGTGGGGGAGGCTGAGGGGAAATCGTATGGTGCGTGGGGGAGGCTGAGGGGAAATCTTATGGTGCGTGGGGGAGGCTGAGGGGAAATCTTATGGTGCGTGGGGGAGGCTGAGGGGAAATCTTATTGTGCGTGGGGGAGGCTGAGGGGAAATCTTAATGTGCGTGGGGAGGCTAAGGGGAAATCTTATTGTGCGTGGGGAAGGCTGGGAAGAAATTCCGAGACGCATTAATGCTGCCAGAATGAGCGGCGCGCATGTCCTAGATTTGCATGAGCTGGCAATAAGACCAGCTCATGCAAATTATCATAACATGGAAAGAGGGCTGACTAATCTGGGAAAACGAATGCCCCATCGACTAGTCACAGCCCTCATTACCAAGGGAAACTGGGACAATATAAATGACTTTTTTAAAGCTTTTATTTAACTGAATTGCATTATACAGGGCTGGTTAGGCAGATAATTTCCTCATACATAGGTGAATGCTGCTGGGTTGGAGGCATAGGGGACGTGACAGGTTCCCTTTAAACTGTAAACGGCATGTCATTTGCTGCACGGTTCCTGGTTTTGTGGCAACTCTCCGCGGTGCAGCGCGTGAACCCAGATTAATTCTTTTATAATTGCCAGGACTCGCTCTGCAACTTTCTGCTGAACACAAGAGCAACATTTGACTATGGGAGCACCCCGCGCCCGAAACGCGTCATGTTTTTCGATGATCAGCATGTGGATTTTAATTGTTTGATACTTATGGAATAAAATCTTCACATTTTATCTACTTTTTTTTGGATGTGCCAATCAACTTTAGTTTTTTTTTCTCCACCCTATGACCTGACCTGTATCCAAGTCATTAAGTCTTCATAAATGACATAATGAAGAAAATGAAAACTTCCAGTAAAGGCAGATAGATGATTGTGCAACATTTAAATAGTGATTAAAAAAAAAACCTGGCAGGATATTGTGCAATTAGTAATAATGAACTCATACCAAAAGCTGGAGATCATCACTAAGGGTGAAAAGGACAGATCACTGCAGACATGTCTCATTCCTATGTCCCGTCTGAACGTAGGAGCAGTTCTTGCATTCAGTGCTGGCTGATGGTGTATTTTAATTTTTGTTTTTTATATATTATGTATTCCGTTACCATGTCATATCGTCATCAGATCCTTGGTTCCGACTTGCACATAATCTGGTGCATTTGACCCCAACCACTATGTCCCCATGCAGCTGTTTCCGATATACTTGTACTCATGGCTTACAAATGTTGACATTAGTAGGTTTGTTTAAAGCCACATCCTTCTTCCCTAGAGGGGAGCATTCATCAGACCACGTGCTTGCTCTTGGTAATACAAGAACATCCTTCTCTGTGTGCAGTAATACCCATGTTTTGTTTGTGTTTAGTCTGTTAGCAGAAAATGACTGTCCAAACCAAGCATCGGTGGTCAGTGCACCCTCAGTGTGGCCAAGCAGTTCAGTGCACCTTCAGAACAACTTGTCCTCCATCTATAACAGTGACTTTTCTTCCTTTATTGACAGCTCTAGCTTTATAATTGGTGGAGAAAGGTTGAACGTGATTGACCTACGTCTTTTTTCAGCCTATGTAACTATGTACAGGAGGGCGGATTTGAGAGTGCGCTGAGCTCCTTGGCCACGCTTAGGGTACACTAGGCTTTGCTTTGTTTGAACTGTCATTTTGTGCCCTTAGGCTCCCTTTTCCAATTGCCTCTGCAATGCTTAATGCATTGAGGTGTAACGAAGTCTGAGAAAAGGACCAAAATTTATCATATGATCAGCGTCGGACTGGAGCACCTTGGGCCCACCAGAGAGAATCATTCTTGGGGCCCATTATGTAGCTACATAGAAATAAATTCAAGACCATCAATTGTGTGGTAAAACACGCTAATATCAGGATATAATATAAGGTAGTACATATCTTAATTATGTAGCAGGGGTTAGGATAATTCCCTCATAGAATATAATATAGCCCCCTCATAGGATATAATGTAGCCCCATCATAGAATATAATGTAGCCTCCCTCATGGAATATAATGCAGCCCCCTCATAGGGAATAATGCAACCCCCTCATAAGGTATAATGCAGCCCTCATAGAACATAATGTAGCACCCTCATATGGCATAATGCAGCCCCCCTCGTATAGTATAATGCAGCCCCTCCACAGAATATAATGTAGCCCCCTCAAAGTATAATACAACGCCCTCATAAGGTAGCCCCCTCAAAGGGCATAATGCAGCTCCCCTCATATTTTATGATGTAGCCCCCTGAGAATAATGCAGTCCCCCACAGAATTATAATGTAGCCCCCTCATAGGGTATAATGCAGCCTCCTGAAAGGGTATAATGCAGTCCCCCTCCACCACCATAATTGTTCTCCACCCTCCACCCCCTCATTGTACTCATCACCAACTCCATCACTACCTTCTCACCCACCACCTCCATCATTGCCTCCTCCTCCACCACTATTGTCCTTTCCACCACTACTATCTTTGTCCTACTACACCACAACCATCATTTCTTTCTCCTCCATCATTGCGCATTCCAACACCTCCATCATTGCCTCCCCCCACCACCATCATCATTGTCCTTTCCACCACAACCATCATTGCCTTCTCCACCATCATCCTCATTGCCTCCCCCACCACCATCATCATCATTGTCTCCCCCACCACGGTCATCATTGTCTCCCCCACCACCCCCATCACCCACATCATTGACAATCTCCAATACACGCACACCACTATCACACATACAGCACCACACCCACACCCACACACACACAGCACCCACTCACCTCTCAGTATGTTCCCAACAGCCGCAGCACATCCCGGCAGCTTCTTCTCTGAAACAGCCGCGCTGAGTCAGAAAGGAAGTTCCGGGCAGGAAGGAGGATGGCATCGGATCCCTGCAGCTCCGCTCCAGTCCCAAGCTGCAGAGATCGCAATCAGAGTTCGCCACCCTTTCCGGGGCCCCGATTGAGCAGCACATGCGGGCAATGTTAGCATCAGCATGCATCTAACGCTGCCCGCTATTAAAGTGAAATGGTATTCACTTCTCTTCATGCCCATGGGGGCATGGGGAAGCATGAATATTCATTTCTCTTTAGCAGTGGGGACAGGCTCCTGTCTCCCGCTGCTGCTCTGTGACACCGGGAGGGCCTCCCTTGACTCAGGGGCTCCATAGCAGCTGGGTGTGCCGCTATTAGCGACCCGCCACTGGCTGGGGGGCCCCTGGAGCAGTCGGGGCCCTAGGCAGCTGCTGGCCAATATGCCAGGAGGTGTCAGTGCCTGGGCCCACCCACCGGAGAAGCCTCCGGAGGGCCAGTACGACCCTGCATATGGTTATACTATAAGCCAAAACCGCTTTTGGACCCCCTGTGGACGGTGACTGTATCCCTCTTATGTTCTGTCTATAATGGTCCAGAAAGCACAGGTTTTTTTTTTTGTAACTTTTCTAGAACATTACATAATTAAAAAAGAATCCTGCCCCCACGGGTTTAGCTTGAGCTTAGAGCATGACCCATGGATAACAAGTGGAGTCTTGCTTCCCACCTGCGCTGGAGATGAACTGGACTTTAAGAATCTTTTTTTTCTCTAGGTCATCATGACTAATATTTTCCGTTGTCTGGTGGCTGCAAAACGCTTTGTTAGCTTGTGTGCAGCGAGTGTACGTCATGATTCCATGAGTATAGTATGAATGGAGGGTGCTGTAATGTCAGTGTAGCCTAAGGGCTCCTGCATTTTGCAAGCTTCAGAAGAAAATGGTGCAATTTTTTTCCAATGGATTTTTTTTGTGTACTCTTGTCTTTAAAAATCTTAAAGCTATACATTTAACACAGTCAATGGTTTGTATATCTGGCTGCATATTAACAATAAATTTATTCGGTTTTTTTGTTTTGTTTTTTTTGGGGGTAACCTTTTGGTTATTTTAGTGCATATTGCTCCTGGATTTAAAAAGCAAAAAAAAACCCACTAAACCTGATTGCATTTTAAGTGAAACGTAGCACACCTGCTCTCAGATCGTATGCCCCACCACTTCAGTGATTTTCACAGTTGCCAAGCATCCAGAATTTTCTTGGTATTTCTTTAAAATATTGCACATTTTTCATTTTTGTGATTGTAATTATCAACCTTTTTAGGTTTGCAGTAATTTCTGCTAATACACACAGACCCATGTTGTATACAACACGTATATAATTTATCTTTTATTTTTATACATGTTGTTCGTAAATATATCCTCATTGGTGAGGGCAAATCTGAGAGTTCAAAAATAAATAAGAATGCAGCGATATCACAGCGGGATCCAGATCGCTGCTGCATGTCAAACACAACGAGATCGCTATCCAGGACGCTGCAACGTCACGGATCGTTGTCGTTCTCGTTGTAAAGTTGCTGAGTGTGAAGGTACCTTTAATGACAGTCTGCCTTTCTCACTGCAGGGCTCTGTGTGATTACAAAGTGCCCAGAGAACACAAGTGTGATTACTAAAGGTACTGTTGCACTAAACGACTTACCAACGATCACGACCAGCGATACGACCTGGCCGTGATCGTTGGTAAGTCGTTGTGTGGTCGCTGGGGAGCTGTCACACAGACCGCTCTCTCCAGCGACCAACGATCAGGGGAACGACTTCGGCATCGTTGAAACTGTCTTCAACGATGCCGAATTCCCCCTGCAGCACCCGGGAAACCAGGGTAAACATCGGGTTACTAAGTGCAGGGCCGCGCTTAGTAACCCGATATTTACCCTGGTTACCATTGTAAAAGTTAAAAAAAACAAACAAAAAACACTACATACTCACATTCTGATGTCTGTCACGTCCCCCGGCGTCCACAGGGTTAAAACTGCTTTCGGCAGGAGCGCTGGTAATGCACGCGCTGCTGCCGAGAGCTTCCCTGCACTGAATGTGTCAGCGCCGGCCGTAAAGCAGAGCACAGCGGTGACGTCACTGCTGTGCTCTGCTTTACTGCCGGCGCTGACACATTCAGTGCAGGAAGCTCTGAGCAGCAGCGCGTAACCCTGTGGACGTCGGGGGACGTGACAGACATCAGAATGTGAGTATGTACTGTTTTTTTTTTTGTTTTTTTTTAACTTTTACAATGAGAACCTGGGTAAATATCGGGTTACTAAGCACGGCCCTGTGCTTAGTAACCCGATATTTACCCTGGTTACAAGTGAACACCGATCCAGCGATGACAACGGGTGATCAGCGATGAAATAAAGTTCTGGACTTCTAGCTCCGACCAGCGATATCACAGCGGGATCCAGATCGCTGCTGCGTGTCAAACACAACGAGATCGCTATCCAGGACGCTGCAACGTCACGGATCGTCGTCGTTCTCGCTGCAAAGTCGCTTAGTGTGAAGGTATCATAACACTTCTTTCACTTCTCATGATTGCTAATATTTCCTTAGCTTTCATCTCCGAGTGGGGGAATAGACAGTACAACAGAACTGGCAGCACTGTCAGGAGAGCTGCTAGAAGTGCTTGTCATACAACTGTGCAGTGAGCAGAGCAAGACTGTCAGTCATTACATGCCTCACTCAGACTGCAGAGCTGTGTGTGATTACAAAGTGCCTGGAGTACAGCAGGATGAGACTGATTACATACACCTTTCAGCTTTCACCTCATGGCCAGCCATGTGGGGCGAGGGAGAGTATAACACAACTAAGTTTTTTTTCTTATTGCAAACTCTTCTAGTAGTTGTCCTCACAGTGCTGCCAGCTCTGCTGTACTGCCCCTCCCCCCACACTGGCTGTCTGAAATGAAGGTTAAAGAAGTCTTAATAATTAAACATCTCTGCTCTACTCTACTTTGTAATTACAGTCTGGTCTGCTCACTCTTGTAGCTATCTGTCATTACATGTCTCACACAGGAGAAAACCTGCTCTAAGCTATTGAAGGTGTCTTCTTCTTTTCCTTTGTTGGTTGTTGCCTGCTCATGGTCAACATCTGATTGGACAAATCTCTGGTAAAGCCCAGTTGGCCTTATTATGACCTAATTTTTACAAACTAATATCTGCAACAGAGGTGAGAAATTAAAAAATAAATCTGCATTCTACTTGGTTCTACAGCCTCTATTCCATAATGATCAAACTGTTAAAAGGTCCTTTTTAATAAGCCAAACCAGTGGAGGCAGTCAGCGTTAATCGGTTTGTGATCACCATTTAATTGTTAATCGCACCCTGCAGGGTATTTCCTGGAACAATATTGCACTCAACCAGTCATTGTGACCATTTTATCTCTACAACCCATGCTGACTTGGCCTAAGGGTACCGTCACACAGTGCAATTTTGATCGCTACGACGGCACGATTCGTGATGTTGCAGCGTCGTATGATTATCGCTCCAGCGTCGTAGACTGCGGTCACACTGTGCAATCACGGCGCTGGAGCGATGCCGAAGTTCCCGGGTAACCAGGGTAAACATCGGGTTACTAAGCGCAGGGCCGCGCTTAGTAACCCGATGTTTACCGTAGTTACCAGCGTAAAAGTAAAAAAAAAACAAACCATACATACTCACCATCTGATGTCCTTCAGGTCCCTTGCCGTCTGCTTCCCGCTCTGACTGAGTGCCGCCGTACAGTGAGAGCAGAGCACAGCAGTGACGTCACCGCTGTGATCTGCTCTCACTTTCCGGCCGGCAGACAGTCAGAGCGGGAAGCGGACGGCAAGGGACCTGACGGACATCAGATGGTGAGTATGTACGGTTTTTTTTTTTTTTACTTTTACGCTGGTAACCACGGTAAACATTGGGTTACTAAGCGCGGCCCTGCGCTTAGTAACCCGATGTTTACCCTGGTTACCAGCGAACGCATCGCTGGATCGCTGTCACACACAACGATCCAGCGATGACAGCGGGAGATCCAGCGACGAAAGAAAGTTTCAAACGATCTGCTACGACGTACGATTCTCAGCAGGGTCCCTGATCGCAGTAGCGTGTCAGACACTGCGAGATCGTAACGATATCGCTAGAACGTCACGAATCGTGCCGTCGTAGCGATCAAAATTGCACTGTGTGACGGTACCCTAAGAATAGGAACAATAATACACAGGACTTTGGGGCATAAACACCTTACATGCCTGGATGAGCATGGTCCTAGGTGTTCACCAAGTAGTACAGCAAAATCCTCGTATACTGCAACTTCATTGTCATCATGCTATTGGCTTGGAGTACACGTTGGAATTCTTCTTTATTTAGGTGCTGTAGGGCGCAGCTGTGAACTCCCATTTCTGGGACATTTTTTGGGAGTGCTCTCCACAGATGGTCAGCTTTTCACTTTAGATTCAATGTGGGAGTAGAATTTTTGGAATGCAGAGGACCATGAACTTGAGGTGGCATTTGTCAGCTGATGCCCACATTTTAGGAATCTACATCAGTCATATGGTAATGGCTATTAAGTGTCAATTATGATTGGATTTTAATGTGTCACCAATCCCAGTGTTTGTAGTTGACATTCTCATTACAAGTAAATGACCATGGAATTCTAGAGATGCGGGATGGACCGCATTCTGGAGACTTTAGGGGACAGATTATGGACCACACCATCAGCCAAGATGAATTGTTAGAAGTACCTATCTCTGTACCACCATTCCTCTATAAAAGGCCCTTTTGTTATGCATGGTGCAGTAATTGGGGTACATGAGATAAGTAATCTGTGTGTTTTGTGTGCATGAATCCTTAAAGAATAATTAATACATCCTATGTGTTCAATTCCTGAGGGTGGTAGAAGTTGGAGACAAGCGGTTTATGAAAGGGGATCTGTCTGGTTGCTGTCTCCAGCTGGCCACTCATTAGGAGACAGCGTTTTGAGGCTTGATGAGTGAATGATTGTGGCTGATGAATAATTTCTGTGACCTAAGATGTTGCCATCACTATAGTCCCTGTCAGCCAGCGCCTCCGTACACAGCGTGACTACTCGTAGAAATGATGGCATGAGGAAAATAAGACAGTGGATTAAGCCGATCTGTGTGTTCTCCATTGATGAAGCTTCAACACTTTGGCTAGACATTTCGAGATGGGACAATGGTGGATTTCGCTGCATGAAATAAAATCTGCTCTATTGTTAATATACAGTAAAAGCTGAAGCAACGTCTTGGTAAATCCCTCTTCTGTGATCTAAGAAGGTACGTTATAACATGAGCTTAGATCCGTCTGCAAATCATTCTTAACGTTTTACTTGGGGAGAACAGGTGGATAACTCTTCATTACCTCTTTATCCTGCGGTGGTACTCTTGGAGCTATCACTGGCACAACATACTTGAAATTAGGTCAACCAGCGCCCAAGGGACTTCATGAGGACCATCCTTTAATGTTATGTAGCCCTGGGTGAGGGTCCATTGCATTGGTAGATTTTTGTCCATTGTTTACCGTAAGACTGAGTTCACTTTTCCGTCAATTATCTGTTTTAATTGTATCTTGTAGCGCTCGATTCTTGGCAGGACTTGGAAGGTGGTGCAGATATCACTTTTTTTTTTCTGGCTAAAAAAAAAAACGATTTGCAACTGGATCCGTTTTGTTTGTTTTTTTTCTTCTGCTTTCTGGATCTGTTCCAAGCGAACGATTACTGGACGTTAACTTTAGCCTAATTCATGTCTTGCATTTTGGTTTCAATGACAAGATGGTAGTAAGCCGCTCTACAACATTTCTTGAGGCGGACTACCTCCATTGTGAACAGCAGAATCGGACAGGTTGACATCCAGCATGCCCTATCCTTATTTCCCACTGGCCTTTGTGAGTCGCCCGTCAGGGCCGTGGGGTACTCGGCATCAGGTCCAGTCGCAATTAAAGGGGTGGTCACGGTGGCAGCGACCCAGTCCATGGCCCTGGGCGCCCAAGTAAAAGGGACGGTCTTTAAAGGAAATAAGGAAAGTTTGTGACGCCGTTCTCGGTCAGAGGTGACTGACGCTGCTTAAAGGGGTCCTCTGGGGCGATGGTGCTGCAGCAAAGATGGTGTCGCTTCCCACAGGTGAAGCGGTGTCCCCAGGGCTTCCGGTGTATTTGGCAGGGATGGTGACTGCTGCAAATAATTGGAGGACACAGGGTTGCAGTCTTTACCTGATTTACTGAGATGGTATTCAGCCTCAGTCCAGGGTACCGGTAACAGGTGCAGCTGGAGTCCAGGCAGCCTGAAGACAGGTGGGAATCCCCTTGACAGGTCAGTTTGGGAGCCTTCCACTATGTGCTGGTCTGTGGTCCCTTGCTGCCTGTAGCTCTCTAACAAGGCCCTCTTTCTTCCCCGTCCAGGGATAGTACCTGCACGGTAGGCAACTTGAGCCGTCTCTTTTGGGTCTCTGTTCACGGTGACTCTGGACTCTGATTGCTGCTGTACCTCAGGTATTATATGGGCAAGTTCTTTTTAGTTTCCTGCCCTCCGGTTCTGCCGTGGGGCTTGCAGTCTCCCTCAGCCTCGGGCTCTCGGTACCCGGTTTCTGCGCTCAGCTTAGAGAGGCCCAGTAGCAGAGTCTCTCTAGCTCCTAAGTACCTCTGTGCTCCTTCACTGTCTGCTACCAACTGTCTGCTTGTCTGCCTAGCAACTGACTCATCCTCCCGACCAGAGAGAGCAGCTCCCCTCAAGTCGGGTGTAGAGCTCCCCCTTCTGGCCTGGAGTCAGAATGTGTTGCATGTAAGGTTACCTGCCAAAGGGATTCCTCCTGTCTCCAGGCATGGCATTACCCTCCCCGAGAGGAAGGCAATACCACTGTGGTACCTGAACTCCTGGGGTGCCACATTTGCTTCAGAGAAGAATTGTGGCACCTCAATAAACATAGTTGACCCCAAATCTATGTACAATAACTAGCAAACATTAAACTTTATCAACATTTTTTACTCCATCTTAATATACGCCGGGAGAAGTACATCAATGTTCACACATCACTCTTAGACTAAACTTGTATCCATTGAACACGCTTGGTGCGTACATCAGGAAGTTCCTCAGCATATATGCTACACGTAGGATAAAAGCATGATGTGAACAGTCTGTGTATAGCCACCTAAGGAATCGGCAGCAATTTAGTCTGACGTGATGCCACCTCTAGCTTTGTAGTTTAGGCATCTGGTGCAGCAGTGATTATTTGCTTGTTGGGCTTACTTGCTCCAACTATGATCATAGTGTTGTAGCTACATTTAGTGTCGGACTGGGCTACCAAGGACCCACCAGTAACCTTTGATTCTGGGGGTCCTCCATTCAGCTACATGCAAATATATTACTTGACCTTTATTCATAAATTTGACTCTGCCTCTATGTAGTAATAAACTGGGTAGTTTGTTAAATGAATGATTAATTTCTGTAGGAGATCCGACTTCTGCACAGGGGCCCACCGGGGAATTCTCCTGTTCTCCCGTTGGCCAGTCCAAGTCTGACTACATTGTAGCTTGTCTGATTGGACACACTTGCTATTATATGAGATGACATTGCGTCCCTTTTTGTTCCGTGATCTTAGCTTTGCTCAGAGATGCAGAAAAGTTCTAAGTCGACTTGTCCATGTGATATATAGAAGACAGGGTGCAAGATGAGAAGACTCCATGTACGCTTCTAAATTATCTCGATTCGGGCAAAACCTGGTCATGAGAAGTTATAAATGGTTTTATCTCCACATGACAATTCTTTGGCTCCTGTGTTCTTCCTTATTTTTGTGAATTTATAGCCACTAATTAATATTTTTAATGCTGCCAGTATATAAAACCGGTAACGATTTCCTGCTATTAGTATAACTGGCAACTCCTGTTTTATGTGTTTTAAAATAAATGGATCATTTTTTAATACTGGGGGAAGAGCTTTAGTTTATTTTCCCAACCGTTATGCCTGAGGGAAACACAAAATATGTGTTTAACTCCCTCATGATTTTGCATATATTTGCTCTTCTTCTTTTGTTTGTATTACACATGCAGAGTGAGCAGGTGACTTGAGGTCAAACCTATGTCTAAGGGAATATATTATTAGAAAAAGACGTTATTTAAGTTGGATTTTATTATAAACTTTTTCTTTATTTTAAATCTGCGTTTTTTTATGCTGGCCCTTAGAGCACTTATAATTCCTCTCTTCTGCACATGACTTCTTGGCTTTGCTGTATAGGCTGAGGCAGAAGATGGGTGAACTGTTGATGGCTGCAGGCCTAAATAAGGGAGGTTAATATTACTATGTGGGCCTCTCACCCAGCCAAACTAGTTCGCTCCTACTTTGCACTGATGAGTGGTAAACATCCTGAAACACGTGTCTGCCAGTTTAGTTTATGGATTGGCTTCTTACAAATATAAAGCTCAGCACATAGTCTCTGTTCTTGGGAAGGAGTTTGTACTCAATCTATTCTTGAAGATTGTAAGTTCATGGTTCAAATATTGCAAGTTTCATGTTTAAATTCTAACAGAATCCACTAACATTTCACCGACACAACTATTCTTTTAGATTCCCGCATGTACACTCAATTTGTCTATGTGTGTCTCTTCAGTTGAAAAGGAAGCAAGCCTTCAAGGAAAGCCTTCACTCATCTCCATGGAAAGAAAGGGATCAGGCATTGTAATTCAACATGCCCAATTCTTCAGACACGAGGTCCCCAATAGTCATCCAACTATTCTCGGTGTATAGGGGGTGACTTAGGACATCAAGCACAATCCGTAATTGAATTCCATCATGTGATGGACATATTTGGACTCCTCTTTGGTTTCATGTATAGGCACAAGGTTTTTTTTTATTTCTCTCCTACACATTCCATCCATTCTTGGTACGATCGCTGAATATTGCAATGTGTATGGACCTTTCAGTTGGTCATTCTTTCCACGATCCTCAAGACACCACAGGATGTCCTTCTGCCCCTTGACATGCAAGGCAGTTGTCCATGCTTAGTCAAAGTGAAGTCTTAAGGATAGTTGCTCTGCTGCAGACCTCCCTTTTTCTTCTTCTTCACTATCCACATTTTTTTTTTTAGTTTTCTGTTTCTGTATAACATGTTTGTATCTGTGTCTCTGGGAATGACTTGTTTACCGTGAGACTGAAGACAAACAGAAGCAAGACGAAGAAATGTCTGCATGGTGGGCTGCGTGAAGGCTTTGATGCCCCGCTTGCTCACATTGTCATTTAACACATTTCACTATAAGATCTTTCTGTCTGGAATGGTTACAACAATGCTGTGGGAGGGAAAGACTATTTGGATCATAATTCCTCTTTGTCTCTGTTCCTATGTTAATTTTGCCCTGGAATCCTGATGTATTCTGTTTCAAAGGAAAGTTTAGAAAGCCAGAATTGAGCTCTCCAGCTGGTATGGCGTTTAGAACTGCTGGATCCACTTATCAAATGTCTTCTAAGTGCACAAAGCCAAGAAGATGCTAATGTGTGTGCTTAATACAAATCACCCGCCCCAGCTGATTGAGACTTCTTATGATTAAGGCGGTATGGAAGAGCACCCGTAGATCTGAGTAGTCTTCTTACACCAAGTGATCTTCTGACATTCTAGTTTCTATGTAGACCATGGGACCATCTCCTGAGGAGCGCACAGGTGGCATTTTTCATCGGATTCTATTTTTTGCGTGATGAGACATACCAGAGAAGTCTACCCATCACTAAAAATGGTTATTGGCCAAAAATGTGACCTATTGACAGGATAGATCCTAAAACATTGCGGGGGAGGTAGCATTGCTGATCTTGTCAATGATGGTTTTCTCGATGACCATTAAACACCAGGGAGCCCCCATATAATCTATGCCTGTGACATGAATATGTCCTACTATGGCTGCTGTGTGACTTTACATTGGTTTTATCTATTTCAATGAAAAGTGTCACATGCGCAAACTGCTATATAGACTGAGACTTTGCAATTAGACCTAAGAATGGCAAAGACTCTACTGATCCCATGTTCCAAGACCTTTCCTGTTAGTAAGTCGTGAAACATTCCCTTGTGAAAATGACTTGAAGGAAACTTGTCAGTTTGTATAATGCTATTAATCTGCAGATAAGGGGTTAATCTTCATGTTCATAGCATTAGAAAGGTGTCAGGCTGCCAAACTGAAAGCATGGCTACCAGGAGAAAAGCAACTTTATTAACGCTGGGAGCTGCCGGCTAAGTTATACAAGCGTGGCAGTCCTACAGTCTTTGGTCAGTACACAGTGCCTGTAAGCACGCACAGTGCTGCTGCTCGCAGTAACACGAGCAACATGTGGCCTGGTGTTTTCATGTTGAAAAATTGCTTCTGGGACACTTTGATTTGGTCGTAGAATCATCATCGCTGATGTACCTGGAATTAAGACTAGAGGGGACCGGCTACCATACGTTGTCAATCTCAGAAGTAAGTCCAATATGATGTGACCTTGCGTAGGCCTCTTCATGGTACTGTCCATGTGCTGTCCAGACCAATCTCAGGCTATAATTGCATGCAATAACTAAGCGGGACTCCTCACTGAAGGAGATAAACCTCCATTCCAGCCTTTTTCTGTCCTGCTCTGCACCATGATAGCCTTTGAGAGCAGTGGCATGAGGTCATTAGATCGTTGTAGCCCAATGTTGGGCAGACACTGACTCCTTAGGTTTGGTATGTGATGCCCAATTTCACTTGCAGTACAGAATGGATCAGTTGTGGAACCAATGATCCAAACGTTTTCCCAAAATGACCGAGGAGACGTTTTTCAACACTACAACACCAGGCCACATGTTCTCATGCTACTGTGAGAAGACTTCATGGCCTAAACGTACTTCCGTGGCCTGCAGTGTCTCCGGACTTCAGCACATCTGGAATGTCATTGGTTGGCTCATACCAGATACTAAATAAATCAAGTTGTTTTGAAAATGTTCCATTTTTTTCATCATTTGCATATCATTATTTAGAGGATTCCATGACTTTCCTTTCTCGATGTTGTATTTTCACTACTGATGAGTGTATATCTTTGTCATACAGTGATCTAGTAAGTGTGGTTTACAGTGCGGAAGCGTGAAATAGGTGGGGTGGGAAAATCTGCAGTATTACCCGGGGCGATCATTTGTGTCCCCGGACTGAGTGCGCACTGTGTGATGTCTGTGATCAAAGCATTATATGCTCTCCTGGGTGAACACAATGAGACTTTTAAGTTTCTCCAGGAGTTGAAACAGGGAGAGGCTCAGGTGAATTATTACTGTCTCGTGCATTAGTGACTTCAGACACACTTTCATTTTATTCTGCAGGGGGGAAAAAAGGGGATTTGGCATCAATAAGTGTATCACTGACTACAAGATTAGTCTGAATAATACATTGTAGTAAAGGGGACTAGAAACTACTGTGAGCGTAGTAAATGTGCCTTTTATTTCTCAGCCATTTGGATGCAAATTGTTATTCAGTGAAGGTGTTAATCTGAGAGCAGCATAATGTAGGGTAAGACAGCCTGATTCCAGTGATGTCACTTATTAGGCCGTGTGCTGTAGCTTCAATACAATCAGTGTTTTATCAGCAGGAGATTCACAAGAAGACTACATCTCATGTGCAAGCCAGTCCTGCTAATGTGTAACCCCGCCCCACCACTGATTGGCAGCATGATGACGTGTACACCGGAAGCTGCCAATCAGAGGTGTGGGCGGGGTTATACAGAGCTCAGCATTAGAACACTGCTAATTCTACAGCAGGGAAAACAGGGATTCTATCAAAACTGCACCAAGAAGCCCAGTAAGTGACATATCACTGGAATCCGGCCCTCTGCCCCTACATCATGCTGCTCTCAAATGTTTCCCTCTGCACTAGAAGCCTCAGCTATTTTTCCTTATTTTTTTTTCTCTGCAGCTTCTCCCCTTTATAATAATTTATAGTAGCAAATGTAATTTGATAGCTCACTGCAGACAGATCTGTAGACTTATTTGAGCAGATTTTGATCAGTGGGTAGTCCTATATTTTTTTTTTGTCTATAAAGCTATATTACAGATTTTTTTTCACTTGTATTTTATTTTTACATTTACTCTCAATAGTATATTTATGGCTTCATGAGGGTGAAGGTGACTTACTGGGAACTGTGTTTACAGTTACCAGAGGGGGATGGAGACTGATGCAGGAGGAAGCAAAAGATAAAAGAGGGATTTTTGGGAATTGTAGGCTGAAAATAGAGAAATGAGTAATGTGACCTTGCACAGAAGGCATTCCACTATAGCTCAGATTAACAACGCTGTGAAAAAGGGACAGAAAAAGTAAAGAAAAAGCTAAGTTATATCTTTGTGGTGGAAACAGATAAAAATAGTGTAAAGTAGCAAATATTAGCCTTTTGGAACTTTGTTATTGAAGAAATTCTTTACTTATAATTGCTGCCAACATAAAAGAAAAGACCTTAGACGTGAAGTTTGCCATCAGACAGGTCCTGTTGCGGTATTTGCTATGTGTAGACAGGAATCAGTCATCGGCAGTGAAGTGCCCGGCCACCCGGGCTGATTACACAGGAATGGCTCGCTTCCTATGATACTAAATACTCACATCCCCATCATGGTGATATTATCGGTCAGTATGGCCGCCTGTGTCCAGGGTTGGTCTAAACCTTTATACAAAACCTTTATTTGGTCTCGCATCTGGTGGTGAAATTAATGAGGACATCGCTATGAGCTTGCGCAATGTTTAGGTAATGTGCTGGATGCTGGCCGACATCAGTAGGGCATGGCGCCAACTGATGTTACTAAGCTTCATGTGATTTATGTTTGCCTTTCTTATCACTGTTTTACATTTTCAGGTGGTTAAGCAGTTTAACTTTACAATTAACTGTGGGTTCTCCATATTTTACAAGTTAGTCACGAAACGCCATGTTCAATAGATTCTCTGCAGGCTCATATGTGGTTAAAGTGACCACAGATGAAGTTTATGCTCACGAGGATGTAGCTACTGTGCATACAGAGCTAGCGGGAGCCCAAGGACACTGGTGCGTTGAGGCAGCCTGAGGACGCTGGTGCGTTGAGGCAGCCCGGGGACGCTGGTGCGTTGAGGCAGCCCGGGGACGCTGGTGCGTTGAGGCAGCCCGGGGACGCTGGTGCGTTGAGGCAGCCCGGGGACGCTGGTGCGTTGAGGCAGCCCGGGGACGCTGGTGCGTTGAGGCAGCCCGGGGACGCTGGTGCGTTGAGGCAGCCCGGGGACCCTTCTAACAAATGGTAGCAAAACAATATAAAGTGGAGAACGCAATTTTGTTCATTGGGGCCAGCACACGTGTGGACAGAACTATGGAAGACCAAAACTATACTTTACTTTGCTAGCTTATGTAGCGCCTGAAGCCATTGGGGCTCATAATCTAAATTCCCTATCAGTATGTCTTTGGAGTATTTGAGGAAATCATACAAACTCCTTTCAGATGTAGTCCTTGATGGGATTTGAGCCCAGGACTCCAGATGCAAGGCCCCAGTGCTAATTACTGAGTCACCTTGTTCTTATGCTTGAATTATGCATACAGTTCCATATCGATCTGATCATTTGGCATGCGATCCCACTGATGCCGGAATATTGTACATTTTTTCTATGTAGTACTTTTATTTGCTAACCGTTGTAAACATCCTATAGCAAATGGATATTGCAGTAATGTATGGCGCAGTGAAGGGGTCAATGCTCTTGTGCTTTGTATATGAGGTGTATACTATTTTTGTGACTCTTGTGATTTAGCATTGATATACTGTTTATAATACACAGGAAACCTCTTGTCTGTTCTGTAACTTATGATTCTCAATAAAAGGAAATACAGTACATGTGTTCCCAGCAGGTCAAGTGTCCTGAACGCTCTTAATATATATGTCGTGTTCATAAACACGCAATGGTCCAGGGCTAATTGCCAGAGCCAGTACTTGACATGACTACATGTTAATTGCTACAGTTGTCCAACTTGGGTGGTTCTACTATTATTGATGTATCTAGCCGCCTTCTTATTTGTCGGCCTAAGAGCTTGTTCATATGATCATATAATACGGACATGTGGTGTCCGAGCAAAAATCAGACTGTGCACTGACGATGTAAATTAATAGGGCTGATCAGATGAGTTTTTTGGTCATGCTTCACTGCATTTCCTCCCTAGCACTTCTCAAATAGTTCTAGTAGCTACACCAGACTGTCATAAAAATGGCAAAAGTTCTAAAGTTTTGTGTTGTGCAAAAAAAGACCATTTCAGTTCTACATCAGAATTTTGGCTCAGACTGTTTGGTGAATTGGGCCATAGACTTTTCCTTGAGCCTCGGAGAAGAGAAGAGCTAGGCCTTCTGACCTCTTAGTTTAGCGATCCATTGGAATCTTGGCACCTGGACCACCATCAATCAAAACTTTCGTTTTGAAGTGTAATTGTGAATTCAGAAAACTTTTGACTTCTGTTACCCTGGCTCCTGTTTAGAAATTCTATAATTGATTGAAAATTAGAAATTTTCTGTTTTAGGAACCTGTCACCAAACCAGATCCTAATATTGAGAAGAGAGCACCATGTTGGCCAGCCTACTGTAGAATGAGATTTTCGACAATCTCTAAACTCTCCGGAAAGAGGTGAGGATAGTTCCCATGGTGAATAAGAGGACACACATTCCACTAGCTGCCTGTCACTGCTACACATGGAAAAAGTGGGAAGTCCAGATAAAGAGAGGAAAGGCCGAGTCATTAACAGCTGCACTACTGAAATAGTGCGCAACAGCCACGGAACCTGTTCGATGGGGCCGTTAAGGATTGTTTACATAGGGGAGTTCTCCTTGTTTTCCTCGCTTCCTACCGTTGCATTAGCAAAATACATTATCAATGTCTTCCAGATTTTTTTTTTTTTCAGCAAAAAACATCTTAAAGTTGTTCAGTAGGACGTGACTCCAGGGGTCAATGATCTGGAGATGTGAAGTACAACATCTGTAGCTGGTGTGGAACGACACTCAGGCTCTCCGGCACACAATCGGTGGTTTCAGAATTATTCTGCTGCTTGCGTCAGCGAAATGGCGTTTTCCTATTGGGATGGAAAGGAGTAAATTGGTTCTGTCATAATTGCTGCAGTTCAGGTTGACGTGCTGCATCCTATTACTAATGGCTCAACACTACTTTTGGGTTTGGGGGTTGAGTAGTTTGATATAATCAGGAAAGATATAAATCTTTGTGCCATGTTAGCAGTAGATAGAAAAATATTTAGATTTGAGAGTCCTCAGTGATTGATACCATTTTTTCAGTTGGCCATTAAAAGGTAACAAATTGCAAGATTTTGAGACTACTCCAATCCCTTCATCAGGCACAGATGCCTGACGAAAAGACCTGAGTATTCTCGTAAGCTTGCCGTTTACCATCTTTTAAAAGGTATCAACCACTGAGGACTCTCAAAACTTTAATATTTTCACATTAACAGAACGCAAGTATGTTTTAGACTTGACAGTAATTTTACATTGATGTTCTGCCCATGATCAGATCATATACCTACGTTTTTAAGACCAGAGACCCCCCCCATGGTTGCCCATAGCCATTTATGAACCTAATGATCAAATGATGGACTGTAGGCATAAAAATCTTTCATGAGTATCGATTGGTTCTATGATCCGGCCTCCTGATCATGGTTATATATACCGGTAAATAAAAATTGAGAGCCAAGCATAATCCAACGGCTGCATTCACACCTTGCAGCTGCGGTGCGTTCACCCCCCCCCCCACAACAGCAGCAAAAATGCACTGTGTGGACAGACTAAAAGCCTATGCGGACGAGCCAATAAGGGGAGCAAGAGTTGGTGAGAATACTTGCATACTGATAATCGGCTAGTGTACACATACTTTAAAATTATTGTTGTCGCCAGCATGTTGTCCTGTGTAATCAGATGTGCTGCCGATATTCTAGCGTTCTGTACACCGCATTCTGGACAGGCTTGCCAATATTGGGATGGCTTTTATGCTTTAATTTATTATTTATTTTTTTTTTAAATCAAAAAGTGTTTATGAAGAACCCTATATTATTTAAATGCTCTTTTGCTTTTTTACAGCAGGGCATATGATCATTTTGTTTCTTGCAGATTTTTTCTGTTTAAAGGCCAATGTGAACATGCGTTTGTGTTGCATATATAGTAATAACTTATACTCTAGCTCAAATTTATTTATTTTCTTTCTGGGTGGGCTGTTAAAGACCGCTGATTTGCAGTCATTTGACGGTTGCTGTCGACGGGTATATAGATGCACTTTGAATGATCACTTATGACTTGTTAAAGGCAGTTTGTTGGCCCATGTAAAATAATCCTTTAGGGCCCCTTTTACATTGACCTGAATTGCGCGCTGATTTACAATATAGTGATTTGATCGTCCCTTTTCCATGGAGCAGTCACATCAGCACTGTATGTGACTGAACGAACGTTGCTGTGATTGTTTGTCTGTGTGAAATGATTTTAAATGTAACCTGTAATCAGGTTTTTGCTATGTAATCCAAGAGCAGCATAACATAGGGGCTTAGACCATGATTCCAGCAATGTCACTTTTATTAGGCTGTTTTAATCAGTGTTTTATCAGCAGGAGATTATCACTACAGGACTAGATATCTAGTGCCTCCTAGTCCAACCACACTCCCACCACTGATTAGCAGCTTACTATCAATACACAATATACACAGCAGCCAATCGGTAATATGGGTGGGTTTATACACAGCTCTGCATTTGAGCTCTGCTAGATCTTTTGCAGAGAAAACTGTGATTTGTATCACAACAGCTACACCCAGTAAACTATGTGATACATTGCAGGAATCAGGGTCTCTGCCCCTACATCTTGCTGTTTAAAGGAAAGAAAGGGGAGCGCTTTTAAGTGTGATATCACCAGCAATAAGATGAAGAGGGGAGTGGTGATATGCTCACCTTGCTGTGTGTGCGGCAGGCACAACGCTTTTATTTGATCACTGAACAATCTCCAGGGGACTGCTGCTGCTTCCACGTGACCCAGGACAGAAGCAAATTGCCAGAGCGAAGAGAAAATATTGTGGTATAGAAAGCGCTGTTAGGCACCGGGAGACCAAGGATGGTATCGGGTAAAAAAGGTAATTTGTGCAACGCGTTTCGAAGTCGCTGGCTCAATCAGGCCACACAAAGAGGGTGTCAGTTTTGACCTTTTATAAGGGTCATCATTGCAAGGCCGTAACCTGATTCGGTGGAAAAATTTCAGCTAGACTGACATCCTGGGTATGTGCTTGATGAAGTCAGACCAACTCCGAAACGCGTTGCCCAAATACCTTTTTATCTGATACTATCCGATGCCTAACTGCTCTCTATACCACAAAATGTTCTCTACATCATGCTGCTGTCGGATTACATAGCAAAAACCTGCTGACTGATGCCCTTTAATGTTTGCATCAAACTACAAACCAGTTGTCAGGAATGAACGTTTATCTGCCTTATTATTGGCCCTATGACAGAACATTTTAACCCGTGTATTAGATCCATAGAGACCAACTGTGTGGACAAGCTGCATGTAAGACCCTCGCCTCCCCCTGCTTGCAGCTGCAGTCCCTTTGATCATCTCAAGGTCAAAGGTTTCCAATGAGAAGTGGGAGCAGAACATGCTCTGATATGTGAGACCTATCAAACCACAGAGCTGAGGTCAGGTGTGCTGCTTCTCCTTAATACCTCCAAACATTACATTGGCTAGAACGTTAATTAGTTAGGTGGGGTTGTCGGTAAGGCTGTGTTCACACGTTGTGGCCACATTGTGGTCTGTGTGGTTTTTGCAGACAATTTTCACAAATTGCTTCAAAACCGCAGTCTGGTACAACTTGCAGGACTGGATACACTGGGTCAAAACCCTGATCCTATATGTGGATGTTCTTGAAATCCCACCACTGTTGGGTCTGAATATGGATCTACAGAGGTCTCTATGCCAGATACTTTGGTAATGTAGTATCACACATGCCTCATTATATCTGGAGCTACTGTATGCGGCTCGTGTGACCTTAATAGACTAAACATTTTCCAAGTCTTTCATTTACCGTTACAAAAATGTTCTATTCTTCCATAAAAGTAAATTCAAGAGTCGCTAATTGAAACCAGTCTGATGTCTCCGGCTCGAGTCCGCTGAGGAACCTGCTGCTTTAGAAGCCAGCATGGTGCAAGGTCTGTCCACCTCTACATCTGCTGAAGCTAAAGGTGGTCAAGTTCAGGAACTAGCCGACCGATGCAACGTCTTACGTATTTAATGTCATGACCCTCCGGTGGGCGCTTCACGCAGTGCGTCCTTTACTTTTGTGGAGGTAGGAATGCTGCCAATTACTATTGCTCAATTTTCATGCGTTCATTTCTCTACGAAGAAAATGTACTGGCCTTTGTGGTGGCTGAAGTGACTCTGCTTCTTTGAAGTGACTGACTCTCTTGGGGCATTACCTTTTGGAATCCTATTTTTCTGGGATTTCACCAAAAGCCCCAATGTTCTGCTCTGCATACAGCACTGTCGGAGTGTGAACCAAGCCTTAGAGCCATGTGCATGAGGTCTCCTTCAGATTTCAGTTTTGGAATCTGAAAGGGTCAGAGACTTGCCCTGAAGATACTTTCCTATTATTTTCTTGAAAGCCAATGACGTTCGTAACAGGAAAGGTTGTATGGAAATATAAGCTGACCGAATTAATCTTTTGATGAGGAAGGTAGACCCAAAACATCAATTCGCTTCAAGTGAGATCTTCTGGGGACAATGGTATCGTAATAAGGGGAAATAGAGCTGTCCAATATTTTTAATGTTACTCCCGTTTCAACCCTGGATCAGGCTCTTCATCAGGCGTGTGTATCTATTAATGAAGAACCCTTCCCCATCACAAAAATCAAAATTATGTAGACTATTAAATGACCGCCTGAGTTTGCGTTGGACATATTTGTGGCACATTTTGATGTGGGCAAAGTGCAGAAGAACAAATTGTAGTAAGAGACAATGGCAATCCCATTAACACTGCTGATGTGCCATCCAAAAAATGTTAATGTAATAGTAGCTGCCGCTGACCTTCTCGTGGCCACATGAATGGCACATTTATATTTTCCCCTATCTGAACTTTGACTCTTCAGATTTGTAGGTGGTGAACATTCCTTCCATTGTTAATAGATTCTTGTTTTCCGACACGGTCTCCCACACACTTGATCCTGGGCATGTGCCCCAGACTTCTAGCCCCGGCTGCCATACACAAAGGCGCTACTAACGCGTGTCAAACCGTCTGTTGTCTCACTATAATAGTCCTTCGGTTTCAACGCACGAAGGGAATGTCGGATTGATTTCCGTAAAATGTTTTTTTTTTTTGTTTTTTTTTTAAACATTGTTTTTAATTAACTTTGTTGGCAAGGTGGCTGATAAAGGTTTGAAGAACAATATTTTGGGAATGTAATCAAAATTCGTCAATGTATTAGAAATATTTAGGGGGGGATGTATCAATCGTATGCAGAAGTCTTCCAAGAACGCTCAACAGCGGCCATATTTTACATAACCCTTCTGTATGGAATTGTTAACCCTATAACCCGATGAGGATCTCCATGAGGAATGCTGCCTACATTTTGGTTAGAGCTTGCATTTTTACGAGACATGTAGGGTGCATGAGTAATGCTGGATTATTGGTCCGCCTGAGCGGTGAAGCTTGAAATATCCCTTCTGTGGAATCTGGCCAAATTCTTTCTCACCTCTCCACTCCCCCTTGGATACACCATTACATTGACCTACTCCCTTTTCAAGTGAGATCAGCCCCAGTCTCAGACTAATCTGCCTCCTTCTCTCGTTTGTATATATTGTTTCAACTTTTGTTAGAAGTTTCTGGCAAGCAAAGTTTCCTGATAAAGTTTCACACACTAAGTCACCTCCGTTCATTGCGAGGGGTCGACGGGGTCAATTTGGAGCTGCTGAAACAACAAGGTGTCTTGCCATCTCTACAATCCCCAACCAGCTACATGTGATTCATAGTTTTCCTTTGGTAAAAATAACCTTGTTACATTACAACTGGGGTTTTTTAATGGATTAATGCAGACTTGTTTCGCTGTAGCTACCCCTCAGGGGCATTCAATGTACATTATAATACAGGGTGCCATTATGTGTAGATGACATTTATGTCTATGATACCAGGATGAATGGGCTTTATTTGTGCCATGTAATTAGAGTTGTCTGGAGCTAGATAAAAGTTTTCCTTTTTTGTTTTTTTTTTGGCCTCCAAAAAATGCCCTAAACAAAGATATGTTTAGCATTGCAGATCAGCCCTATTGAAGTGAATAGGGATTAGTAGCAATACTACTGCTCCATACTCAATAGACTAATGTTATTGACTGGTTCTAGATGGGCAGAGCCACTTAGATCACGGATTGGCTGCAGCAAAGAAATTATTACTACAGGACAAGATAATCTGGTGCCTCCTAGTCCACATCAGTGGTGTGGGCAGGATTATACACAGCTCTCCTAGATTTGCAGCAGAGAAAACTGTGATTCTGTCATAACTACTGCACCCGGTAATTAAAGTGATACATCCCTGGAATCCGGGTCTCTACATCATGCTGCTGACAGATTACATAGTAAAAGCCTGGCGACAGATTCCCATAAATCGTATTCGTATATTTCGTCCGCTGAGGGTTGGATTTCGGGATTCATTCTGAATATTAGTCGGGATTTTGTTTCTTTTGCAATTTCCTACTGACCATGTATTTCTCAAACCTGCACCTATATAGATAGGTATGAAGGAGGATAAGAGGAGCGGATTCTCCCCTAATCCCCTCTTTCAGAAATAGATCGACATCCAGTGAGTCCCCTTCACTCCGTGAGCGTCTCCTGCCGCTTTCCTGGAAGAAATAGAATTGTAGATAAGGAAGACTCCTCCATATGGGGTAGATGGCACGTGGGTGGCCTGACTGCTGGCACAGATGGGCATGGCTGTTGGTTTATAGATTTTACGTCCGTGTAGCTAAATTTAAAGCTTTGCGCTTTTAAGTTTCTGTGCAGAGTTAAGATGATCCTTTTAAATTTGTCGTCTTTCTGTTGATGGTCACATTCCTGGCAGTGTAGAGTGTTAGTAGGACAGTGGTGCATTATATCCGGTCATTACTTATTTGAGCCCTTGTTGCAAGGCTCTGTACAAACCATTCATCTCGCGCAGAAAGTGACCATTTATAGGACTCCATTGACTACATATTTCCGTATGTGAAGTCTAACAAGGCTTGGATCGTGTTGCTGTAGGCCATCCATGTTAATAGGCCTTAATTGTGCCTGTGTACAGTCTCATAAAATGACTGTAAATGAATAATCCTTGATCTGGTAATGAAGTGAAATCTGGAATATTAATGGCGGCATTGTCTCCAGCCTTGGTTTGTGCACTTCCAGATTTTAGGCAGTGCTTGGTCCTCGGCGAGTGTGTGTCCCGGCTGAACCCCTGGAAAGAATCTACAAAGCTCATACTATGAACACACATCGGGCCCTGCAGACATTGCCCTGGTCTACAACCACAAAGCTTTCATTTAGGCAGCTCAGGACAGCTGGACGGGCACCATGGTCTGTCCGAGTCTCCGGCTGTGAGAAAAATGTGAAATAAACGGAGGCCCAGATACAGTAATTTGTTAGAGTTTGAAACATTAATTAAAGATAAATATTCCCATGTCCTCCTTTTTAAAGGGGCTGTCCTCTGTCTAGACAGCTCCTTTTAAAAGGAGTGGTTCCCTTATAAAATAAACACAGATATTTGCCTCCAGCCCTAGTGCCGTACTGGTAATATCGGCACAGATTCTGCCTAGATTTGTGACATTATGCCACGTGAGCTCTGCAGCCAATCAGGAGCTGCTATTGGGCTGCTGCACTTTTTCCGTTTGTCCGACATTCATCCAATGAAAGCAAATGTGAGAGGTCGGCAGCCCAATAGCGGCCATTGATTGGCTTCGGGGCTCCCTTGGCCCAACAATACCACCCAATTCCTGGCAGACCCAGCGCCAACATTGCTGGAATGGTTGTCTATACTTTACAAGGGGGACTACTTAATTTTAAAAGCGGTTGTCTAGATAGAGGCCAAGCCCTTTTATATGGTTTCATTGATAGTTTTCTTTGGAAAGTGAGTGATTTCCTACCTCCCTTTGCAATGTGTACCCCTTATTTTGAGGAGATGACTTTCTGCTCCTATTTCCCAACCCCTCGGAGTCGGAGTCCTGTTCCCTACCTTCCTGAATAGGGTACAAAAACATCATAATTGCTAGTTTTTGAGAGATTGTGGTGAGGCCAAGGAGACTTGCCAACCCTTTTGGAGCCTCTCAGATGTTCCCAAGTTCTTCTTTTGCTGGGTCGCTCAACTTCTCCAGGATCCTGGTAGAACGAGAGCTGAATTTCTGCACAATTGGACAAATTTTAAATTTTGAGTCCAGGACTGTCTGGAGAGAAGAAGCTCTAAGGAAATTTTCATGGCAGATAACATTTGTTGACCAACTGATATAAGAAAGAAAACTGGCGCACTACCTATGTATAATATTCCAGGGGTGCAAATCAGTGGTAATGAAATCTAGTAGAGACAGAAAGGCAAGAAAACCACTAAAGGGAATGCACACCAGTGTGCATTCTCTTTAGTGGTTTTCTTGCCTTTTTGTCTCTACTAACATTCGTTGACCAGGCACTGCAGACTTTTTCCCTAAGAGAACTGAATAATCGAATCCTTCATTTCATGAGATCAATGGAGATCTAGAAGCTCTTTACCGTGATCCTGTGCTAGGTCCGGTGTACCATATTCACAAAATATGACATTACCGTAGACCTGCTTGTGATCCATCAGGGGTAATCCGCTTTTTTTTAGTTCTACAATTTCCATATAGAAAGAAATAGTCTTGTTTGGAGATCACTTTATGGTTGATTACCTCTGAATTGATCATTAATGAACTGTTTGTATTACAGGGACTTTTATGACCTCCTGATCCAGCAAGTGAAAATCCCCTCAACATTAGAAGCCGTGAAGCATGACTGAAGAAATGGAGCGTCCCAGGAGTGGGCTTAGCATGGCCAGCAGCATTGTCACAACTGCCTCTATCAACCAGGGGTCACGGGTGAGTGTAGTCTAAAAAAACACTAATTTAGCTTTTCCCTAGGGGATGGCTGTATAGGGGATGGTGGTTTACGGCTTCTTGGAATTGCTGATGGTCTTGTGATGCAAACTTGGAGCCACAAATTTATATATAACTCAGGTCTATAAAATAGAAATGCTGTATCTGTCACCGAGTCAAAAGTTGCTTATATTTTCTTCCCGCTGCTCTCCTGATTAATTTGTTGTTTTTCTGGGATATGAGACATTATTAATGCTGATTTTTTTGTTTATGGTCTTTACGAAAGAGCGGTGATCACAGGATTATTATTATTATTATTTATTACTAGATGGCAGCCCGATTCTAAAGAATCGGGAGTCTAGAATCCATATATACTTTATTTATTCAAATGTAAGAATAATACAATTAATAAATAATAGTAAGAAAGAACAAAAAATGGCTGCACTCACCAGCTCTTGACAATTCTTGACAGTACGGCACATTTCTGATTGGTCGCTCGCGGCAGGCGGCAACCAATCAGAAAAGTGCCGCGCACCACGAAGGCATATATCTTTGTCCACCCTGAGCGGGTGTAGGACGCTGGTGACGTCACTTATCTCCGGACATTATCTCCGGACAAAGCCACGGAAGTTGGCACAAATTGCCGGAAGTAGTATTCTAGGCAATTATATATTAGATTTTAATGTTATCAGTGTTTACCTTTGAACGTTTATATTGTATTGTCCTGTCACCAGCCATGTGTACGATTATCGGCCGAAAGCCTCTCTGGAACCAATAATCACCCCATGTAAAGGTATCTTTATAAGTTAAAGATTCAGAATACTATGACTTTTATCATATCCTGAACAGTCAAGGTTTTTATGAACCGTTAAGGTTTTCTGGTTGAAGTAAAAAAAACTCTGAGTGTTTACAGTTTGAAACCATAAAATGTTGAAAAATTGTCATTCTTGAGTATATCACTCAATGGTGCTCATAAACGTGTCAAATTTGATCTATAATATACTTTAATATACGTTACTTTAATCTTTAATATACTTAAGAACAGGGCCCCAGACATCACACAGGGGGTCTGAAACACCGCACAGTGGTCCAAAATATCGCTGTGCTCTGCCTGGGGCCCCATATGCTGCCTGGGGCCCCTGTGCTCTGCCTGGGGCCCCATATGCTGCCTGGGGCCCCTGTGCTCTGCCTGGGGCCCCATGTTCTGCCTGGGGCCCCATGTTCTGCCTGGGGCCCCTGTGCTCTGCCTGGGGCCACTGTGCTCTGCCTGGGGCCCCATATGCTGCCTGGGGCCCCTGTGCTCTGCCTGGGGCCCCATATGCTGCCTGGGGCCCCATAGGCTGCCTGGGGCCCCTGTGCTCTACCTGGGACCACTGTGCTCTGCCTGGGGCCCCATATGCTGCCTGGGGCCCCTGTGCTCTGCCTGGGGCCCCTGTGCTCTGCCTGGGGCCCCATGTTCTGCCTGGGGCCACTGTGCTCTGCCTGGGGCCCCATAGGCTGCCTGGGGCCCCTGTGCTCTGCCTGGGACCACTGTGCTCTGCCTGGGGCCCCATATGCTGCCTGGGGCCCCTGTGCTCTGCCTGGGGCCCCTGTGCTCTGCCTGGGGCCCCATATGCTGCCTGGGGCCCCTGTGCTCTGCCTGGGGCCCCTGTGCTCTGCCTGGGGCCCCTGTGCTCTGCCTGGGGCCCCTGTGCTCTGCCTGGGGCCCCTGTGCTCTGCCTGGGGCCCCTGTGCTCTGCCTGGGGCCCCTGTGCTCTGCCTGGGGCCCCTGTGCTCTGCCTGGGGCCCCTGTGCTCTGCCTGGGGCCACTGTGCTCTGCCTGGGGCCCCATGTTCTGCCTGGGGCCACTGTGCTCTGCCTGGGGCCCCATAAGCTGCCTGGGGCCCCTGTGCTCTGCCTGGGACCACTGTGCTCTGCCTGGGGCCCCATATGCTGCCTGGGGCCCCTGTGCTCTGCCTGGGGCCCCATATGCTGCCTGGGGCCCCATAGGCTGCCTGGGGCCCCTGTGCTCTACCTGGGACCACTGTGCTCTGCCTGGGGCCCCATATGCTGCCTGGGGCCCCTGTGCTCTGCCTGGGGCCCCTGTGCTCTGCCTGGGGCCCCATGTTCTGCCTGGGGCCACTGTGCTCTGCCTGGGGCCCCATAGGCTGCCTGGGGCCCCTGTGCTCTGCCTGGGACCACTGTGCTCTGCCTGGGGCCCCATATGCTGCCTGGGGCCCCTGTGCTCTGCCTGGGGCCCCTGTGCGCTGCCTGGGGCCCCTGTGCTCTGCCTGGGGCCCCTGTGCTCTGCCTGGGGCCCCTGTGCTCTGCCTGGGGCCCCTGTGCTCTGCCTGGGGCCCCTGTGCTCTGCCTGGGGCCCCTGTGCTCTGCCTGGGGCCCCTGTGCTCTGCCTGGGGCCCCTGTGCTCTGCCTGGGGCCCCTGTGCTCTGCCTGGGGCCCCTGTGCTCTGCCTGGGGCCCCTGTGCTCTGCCTGGGGCCCCTGTGCTCTGCCTGGGGCCACTGTGCTCTGCCTGGGGCCCCATAAGCTGCCTGGGGCCCCTGTGCTCTGCCTGGGACCACTGTGCTCTGCCTGGGGCCCCTGTGCTCTGCCTGGGGCCCCATATGCTGCCTGGGGCCCCATATGCTGCCTGGGGCCCCTGTGCTCTGCCTGGGGCCCCATATGCTGCCTGGGGCCCCTGTGCTCTGCCTGGGGCCCCTGTGCTCTGCCTGGGGCCCCATGTTCTGCCTGGGGCCCCTGTGCTCTGCCTGGGGCCCCTGTGCTCTGCCTGGGGCCCCATGTTCTGCCTGGGGCCCCTGTGCTCTGCCTGGGGCCCCATATGCTGCCTGGGGCCCCTGTGCTCTGCCTGGGGCCCCATATGCTGCCTGGGGCCCCTGTGCTCTGCCTAGGGCCACTGTGCTCTGCCTGGGGCCCCATAGGCTGCCTGGGGCCCCTGTGCTCTGCCTGGGACCACTGTGCTCTGCCTGGGGCCCCATATGCTGCCTGGGGCCCCTGTGCTCTGCCTGGGGCCCCTGTGCTCTGCCTGGGGCACCATATGCTGCCTGGGGCCCCTGTGCTCTGCCTGGGTGTAGGACACTGGTGACGTCACTTATCTCCGGACATTAGCTCCGGACAAAGCCACGGAAGTTGGCACAAATTGCAGGAAGTAGTATTCTAGGCAATTATATATTAGATTATAGCGCCATTTATTCCATGGAGCTTTACATGTGAGGAGGGGTGTACATAATAAAAGCAGGTATTATTATTATTATTATTATTATTAATTGTTATAGCGCCATTTATTCCATGGCGCTTTACAAGTGAGGAGGGGTATACATAATAAAAACAAAAATAAAAACAAGTACAATAATCTTAAACAATACAAGTCATAACTGGTACAGGAGGAGAGAGGACCCTGCCCGCGAAGGCTCACAATCTACAAGGGATGGGTGAGAATACAGTAGGCGAGGATAGAGCTGGTCATGCAGCGGTTGGTTGATCGGTGGTTACTGCAGGTTGTAGGCTTGTCGGAAGAGGTGGGTCTTTAGATTCTTTTTGAAGGTTTCGATGGTGGGCGAGAGTCTGATGTGTTGTGGTAGAGGGTTCCAGAGTAGGGGTGATACGCGAGAGAAATCTTGTATACGATTGTGGGAAGAGGAGATAAGAGGGGAGTAGAGAAGGAGATCTTGTGAGGATCGGAGGTTGCGTGTAGGAAAGTACCGGGAGATGAGGTCACAGATGTAAGGAGGAGACAGGTTGTGGATGGCTTTGTACGTCATGGTTAGGGTTTTGTACTGGAGTCTCTGGGCAATGGGGAGCCAGTGAAGGGATTGACAGAGGGGAGAGGCCGGAGAATAGCGGGGGGACAGGTGGATTAGTCGGGCAGCAGAGTTTAGAATAGATTGGAGGGGTGCGAGAGTGTTTGAGGGGAGGCCACAGAGCAGGAGGTTGCAGTAGTCAAGGCGAGAGATGATGAGGGCATGGACTAGGGTTTTTGCAGATTCTTGGAGGAATGAACGGATTCGTGCAATATTTTTGAGTTGAAGTCGGCAGGAAGTGGAAAGGGCTTGGATATGTGGTTTGAAGGCGAGATCAGCGTCAAGGATAACCCCGAGGCAGCGAGCTTGTGGGACTGGGGAGAGTGGGCAGCCATTTACTGTAATGGATAGGTTCGTTGGGGGGGTCACGTGAGATGGGGGAAAGATGATGAATTCTGTTTTGTCCATGTTAAGTTTCAGAAATCTAGCAGAGAAGAAGGATGAAATAGTGGACAGACATTGAGGGATTCTGGTTAGTAGGGAGGTGATATCTGGTCCAGAGATGTAGATCTGTGTGTCATCAGCATAGAGGTGATACTGAAAGCCATGAGATTCTATGAGCTGTCCCAGGCCAAAGGTGTAAATGGAGAAGAGCAGGGGCCCAAGGACTGAACCTTGAGGAACTCCGACAGATAGGGGGCGAGGTGAGGAGGTGGTGTGTGAGTGGGAGACGCTGAATGTCCGGTCTGTTAGGTATGATGAGATCCAGGATAGGGCCAAGTCTGTGATGCCAAGCGATGAGAGGGTCTGTAATAATAGGGAATGGTCCACTGTGTCAAAGGCAGCCGACAGGTCGAGGAGGAGGAGAACAGAGTAGTGTCGCTTGCTCTTGGCGGTTAAGAGGTCATTGGTGACCTTAGTTAGGGCAGTTTCAGTGGAATGGTGTGACCGGAAGCCAGATTGTAAGCGGTCAAAGAGGGAGCAAGAAGAGAGATGGGAGGACAGTTCAAGGTAGACGTGTTGTTCCAGTAGTTTTGAGGCATAGGGGAGAAGTGATATAGGGCGATAGCTAGATACAGAGGATGGGTCAAGAGAGGGCTTTTTGAGGATAGGTGTGATGGAGGCATGTTTAAAGCTTGAGGGGAAAACACCAGTTGTTAGTGATAGGTTGAAGAGATGGGTTAGGGTTGGGATGAAGATTGTGGTGAGGTTTGGGATGAGGTGGGATGGGAGCGGGTCAAGTGCACAGGTGGTGAGATGTGATTTTGAGAGTAGAGTGGCGAGTTGATCTTCTGTAATGGTGGAGAAGTTGGTTTTGGAGGTGGAGGGTAGGGAAGTTGGGAGGAAGGGCTCTGGGGCTTGTTGACCAAAACTGTCTCTGATGTTATCAATCTTCTGCTTGAAGAATGAGGCAAAGTCTTCAGCAGAGATAAGTGGGGAGGGAGGAGGTGCTGGGGGACGGAGGAGAGAATTGAAGGTGTTGAATAACTGTTTAGGGTTGTGAGACAGGGAGGATATGAGAGATGAGAAGTAGGTTTGTTTAGCTGTGGCGAGTGTGGCCTTGAAAGTAGTGAGGGACTGTTTGAATGCGATTAAGTGGTCATTGGAGTGGGATCTTTTCCATCTGCGCTCAGCAGCCCTGGAAGCTCGCCTCAGTTCTTTGGTCAGGCTGCTGTGCCAGGGCTGTCTGTTGATTTTGCGAGCTTTGGTATGTGTAAGTGGGGCAGCAGATTCCAAAGCTACAGCTATTGTGGTGTTATATAGAGCGACAGCGACATCCGCATTGTGTATGGAACTTATGTCTGTGAGAGGGAGGAGGGATTCAGAGAATGAATGTAGGTCAAGATGTTTAAGATTTCTGCGAGGGTGTGAAAGTTTGTGGGGTGGGGACTCTAGACATGGAGTGGAGAGAGATGAGAATGTGAGAAGGTTGTGGTCAGAGAGAGGAAGAGGTGAGTTAGAGAGGTTAGATAGGGAGCAGAGGCGGGTGAAGATGAGGTCCAGTGTGTGACCATTTTTGTGAGTGGCTGCAGAAGACCATTGAGTGAGGCCGAAGGAGGAAGAGAGAGATAGAAGTTTAGTGGCAGCTGAGAGGGAAGTGTCAATGGGGATGTTGAAATCGCCCATGATGATAGTGGGGATGTCCGCAGAAAGGAAATGAAGTAGCCAGGTGGTGAAGTGGTCAAAGAAGATGGTGGCTGGCCCTGGGGGGCGGTAAATGACAGCCAGTTGGAGGTTGGAGGGGGAGTAGATGCGCACAGAGTGCACCTCAAAGGAAGGGAGGGTAACAGAGGGTGGCAGTGGGATTGGGGTGAAGGAGCAGTTATCTGACAGGAGAAAACCAACTCCTCCGCCATGCTTGCTGCTGGGGCGGGGTGTGTGAGAAAGGTGGAAGCCACCGTAAGAGAGTGCAGCAGGAGAGGCTGTGTCAGAAGGGGTGAGCCAGGTTTCGGTGATGGCGAGGAAGGAAAGTTTGGTGGTAACAAAAAGATCATGGATGTAGGAAAGCTTGTTACAGACAGAGCGAGCGTTCCACAGAGCTCCTGTTAGTGGGACTGGGGAAGCGGAGGCTGGGTGAATGGGTATAAGGTTAGAGAGGTTACGGAAGTTTGTGATGGAGCGTGGGTGGGAGGTAGAAATGACTGTGGGAATATGGTGAGGAGGACCAGGATTTGGAGAGATATCACCAGCAGTGAGAAGGAGCAGAGAAAGTGTTAGCAGGTGGGAGCAGGAGAGGGCGTGAGGGGGCTGCCTGTGCTTTGAGACAGAGGATTGTATGTTAAGGAACAGTTCAGAGGAGGCAGTGAGAAGGATGGGGAGGATTGAAGAGGAGATGAACAGTTCCTTACTTGGTGTGGGGATTGGGGGAGGTAGCAGAAAATGAAAGAATATAGGGGTAAAAGTGACAACAAACAGAAACATTGTTTACAATGACTGGCCAGTTACCTTCAGTTCCCTTCAGGTTCAATTCAGGTTTTAACCCCTTCGTGACATGCGCCGTACTAGTACGGCGCTGCCGGCACTGCATTAGTGCCAGCCGCAGTACTAGTACGGCGCCCCGATCACCGCGGTCTCACGCTGAGCGCCGCGGTGATCGGGTGCGGGTGTCAGCTGTATATGACAGCTGACACCCCGCAGCAATGCCCACGATCGGCGCTGTCGCCGATCGCGGGCATTTAACCCCTCTGATGCCGCTGTCAATAGTGACAGCGGCATAGAGGGGGATCGCGCAGGGACGGGGGCTCCCTGCGCTCTCCCACCGGAGCAGCGCGATAAGATCGCGCTGCTCCGGTGACCTGGAAGGAGTCCCCGGATCCAAGATGGCCGCGGGACTCCTTCCGGGTCATGAGATGACCCTGCTTGCCGGTGTCTGCTGAGAATCCTCATAGCAGGCGCCGGCAAGCCCCTGCAATGTGCCTGTCACATCGGTGATCAGACCGAGTGCTATGCACACGGTCTGATCACCGATCTGTGATGTCCCCTCCTGGGACAAAGTAAAAAAGTAAAAAAAAATTTTTTCCAAATGTGTAAAAAAAAAAAAAAAAAAAATCCTAAATAAAGAAAAAAAAAAAATATATATTCCCATAAATACATTTCTTTATCTAAATAAAAAAAACACCACACAATAAAAGTACACATATTTAGTATCGCCGCGTCCGTAACAACCCCACCTATAAAACTATATCACTAGTTAACCCCTTCAGTGAACACCGTAAAAAAAAAAAAAAAAAAACGAGGCAAAAAACAACGCTTTATTCTCATACCGCCAAACAAAAAGTGGAATAACACGCGATCAAAAAGACGGATATAAATAACCATGGTACCGCTGAAAACGTCATCTTGTCCCGCAAAAAAAAAGCCGCCATACAGCATCATCAGCAGAAAAATAAAAAAGTTATAGCTCTCAGAATAAAGCGATGCAAAAACAATTATTTTTTATATAAAATAGTTTTTATTGTGTAAAAGCGCCAAAACATAAAAAAATTATATAAATGAGTTATCGCTGTAATCGTACTGACCCGAAGAATAAAACTGCTTTATCCTTTTTACCAAACGCGGAACGGTATAAACGCACCCCCTAAAAGAATTTCAGGAATTGCTGGTTTTTGTTCATTCCGCCTCCCAAAAATCGGAATAAAAAGCGATCAAAAAATGTCATGTACCCGAAAATGGTACCAGCAAAAACATCAACTCGTCCCGCAAAAAACAAGATCTCACATGACTCTGTGGACCAAAATATGGAAAAATTATAGCTCTCAAAATGTGGTGATGCAAAAACTATTGTTTGCAATAAAAAGCGTCTTTTAGTGTGTGACGGCTGCCAATCATAAAAATCCGCCCAAAAAACGCTATATAAGTAAATCAAACCCCCCTTCATCACCCCCTTAGTTAGGAAAAATAATAAAATTTTAAAAAATATATTTATTTCCATTTTCCCGTTAGGCTACTTTCACACTAGCGTCGGTACGGGGCCGTCGCGCTGCGTCGGCCCGACATACCGACGCATACTGTGCAAGCGCCGCACAACGGGGGCAGCGGATGCTGTTTTTCCACGCATCCGCTGCCCCATTGTGAGGTGCGGGGAGGTGGGGGCGGAGTTCCAGCCGCGCATGCGCGGTCGGAAATGGTGGACCGTCGGCACAAAAAAAGTTACATGTAACGTTTGTTGCTGCCGGCTGTCCGCCACAACACGACGCAACCGTCGCACGACGCTTGCGACGTGTGTCAATACGTCGCTAATGTTAGTCTATGGGGAAAAAACGCATCCTGCAGATGACTTTGCAGGATGCGTTTTTTCGCCAAAACGACGCATTGCGACGTATGCAAAAAAACGCTAGTGTGAAAGTAGCGCTAGGGTTAGGACTAGGGTTAGGGTTGGGGTTAGGGTTTCAGTTAGAATTGGGGAGTTTTCACTGTTTAGGCACATCAGGGGCTCTCCAAACGCGACATGGCGTCCGATCTCAACGCGTTTGTTTGCGTTAAAAACGCATGCGTTTTTATAGAAAAAAAACAGAACACACTGAAAAGTCACCCACCACCATCAAGGTGATAAAGGGATCCAAACCCTAACCCTAACCCTACCCCTAAACTCATCCCTAACCGTTTAATGAACATTTTCTGACAGTCATAGTGCCACGTATTTCAGTGCCACGTATTTCAGTGCCACGTATTTCAGTGCCACGTATTTCAGTGCCACGTATTTCAGTGCCACAATATTTCAGTGCCACGTATTTAAGTGCCACGGTATTTCAGTGAAATACGTGGCACTGAAATATCGTGGCATTTACGTGAAATACGTGGCACTTAAATACGTGGCACTTAAATACGTGGCACTTAAATACATGGCACTTAAATACGTGGCACTTAAATATCGTGGCACTTAAATATCGTGGCATGTACATGAAATACGTGGCACTTATATACGTGGCACTTATATACGTGGCACTTATATACGTGGCACTTATATACGTGGCACTTATATACGTGGCACTTATATACGTGGCACTTATATACGTGGCACTTATATACGTGGCACTTATATACGTGGCCACTGAAATATCGTGGCACTTATATACGTATATACGTATATAAACGTATTTCAGTGCCACGTATTTCAGTGCCACGTATTTCAGGTTAGGGGTAGGGGTAGGGTTAGGGGTAGGGTTAGGGTTTTTTGGTTTTTTCTTGTTTTCTTGTGTTTTTCTATAAAAACGCATGCGTCTAAAAAAACGCATGCGTTTTACCGCGATTACATGCGTTTTTTCACACATGCGTTTTTAAAAAAAACGCAAGTGTGAAACCAGCCTTATCCTTGGGAAAATAAAAACATGGGGGCTAAAATATAATTTTCGTGGAAAAAAATATATTTTTTATTTTCGCGGCTCTGCGTTATAAACTGTAGTGAAGCACTTGGGGGTTCAAAGTTCTCACAACACATCTAGATAAGTTCTGTGGGGGGTCTAGTTTCCAATATGGGGTCACTTGTGGGGGGTTTCTACTGTTTAGGTACATCAGGGGCTCTGCAAATGCAACATGACACCTGCAGACCAATCCATCTAAGTCTGCATTTCAAACGGCGCTCCTTCCCTTCCGAGCTCTGCCATGCGCCCAAACAGTGGTTCCCCCCCATATATGGGGTATCAGCGTACTGAGGACAAATTGCACAACAACTTTTGTTGTCCAATTTCTCCTGTTACCCTTGGGAAAATAAAAATGTGGGGGCTAAAATATAATTTTTGTGGAAAAAAAAATATTTTTTATTTTCACGGCTCTGCGTGTTAAACTGTAGTGAAACACTTGGAGGTTCAAAGTTCTCACAACACATCTAGATAAGTTCCGTGGGGGGTCTAGTTTCCAATATGGGGTCACTTGTGGGGGGTTTCTACTGTTTAGGTACATCAGGGGCTCTGCAAATGCAACATGACACCTGCAGACCAATCCATCTAAGTCTGCATTTCAAACGGCGCTCCTTCCCTTCCGAGCTCTGCCGTGCGCCCAAACAGTGGTTCCCCCCAATGTATGGGGTATCAGCGTACTCAGGACAAATTGGACAATAACTTTTGTGGTCCAATTTCTCCTGTTACCCTTGGGGGAAAAAAAATTGCGGGCTAAAACATCATTTTGTGGAAAGAAAAAATGATTTTTTGATTTTCACAGCGCTACATTCTAAACTTTAGTGAAACAACTGGGGGTTAAAAGTGCTCACCACACATCTAAATAAGTTCCTTAGGGGGTCTTCTTTCCAAAATGGTGTCACTTGTGGGGGTTTCCACTGTTTAGGCACGTCAGGGGCTCTCCAAACACGACATGGGTTCCGATCTCAATTCCAGCCAATTTTGCATTGAAAAGTCAAATGGCGCTCCTTCCCTTCCGAGCTCTGCCATGTGCCCAATCAATGGTTTACCCCAACATGTGGGGTATCGGCGTACTCAGGACAAATTGTACAACAACTTTTTTGGTCCAATTTCTCCTGTTACCCTTGGTAAAATAAAACAAATTGGATCTGAAGTAAAAATTTTGTGAAAAAAAAGTTAAATGTTCAATTTTTTTTAAACATTCCAAAAATTCCTGTGAAGCACCTGAAGGGTTAGTAAACTTTTTGAATGTGGTTTAGAGTACCTTGAGGGGTGCAGTTTTTAGAATGGTGTCACTTTTGGACATTTTCTGTCATATAGACCCCTCAAAGTCACTTCAAGTGTGAGGTGGTCCGTAAAAAAAATGGTTTTGCAAATTTTGTTGCAAAAATGAGAAATCGCTGGTCAACTTTTAACCCTTATAACTCCCTAACAAAAAAAAATTATGTTTCCAAAATTGTGCTGATGTAAAGCAGACATGTGGGAAATGTTGTTTATTAACTATATTATGTGATATAACTCTCTAATTTAAGGGCATAAAAACGAAAAATTTGAAAATTGCTAAATTTTCATAATTTTCAACAAATTTCTGTTTTTTTCACAAATAAATGCAAGTCATATCGAAGAAGTTTTACCACTATCATAAAGTACAATATGTCACGAGAAAACAATCTCAGAATCACCAGGATCCGTTGAAGCGTTTCAGAGTTATGACCTCATAAAGTGACAGTGGTCAGAATTGTAAAAATTGGCCGTGTCACTTAGGTGAAAACAGGCTTTGGGGTGAAGGGGTTAATTCTAATGTAAGCCACACTTTTAGAACACACTTCTAGAAATCACACTGCAGGTACAATAATCTTGAACAATACAAATCACAACTGGTACAGTAGGAGAGAGGACCCTGCCCGCGAAGGCTCACAATCTACAAGGGATGGGTGAGGATACAGTAGGTGAGGATAGAGCTGGTCGCGCAGTGGTTTGGTCGATCGGTGGTTACTGCAGGTTGTAGGCTTGCCGGAAGAGGTAGGTCTTCAGGTTCTTTTTGAAGATTTCGATGGTAGGTGAGAGTCTGATATGTTGTGGTAGAGAGTTCCAGAGTAGGGGTGATGCGTGAGAGAAATCTTGCATGCGATTGTGGGAAGAGGAGATTAGAGGGGAGTACAGAAGGAGATCTTGTGAGGATCGGAGGTTGCGTGCAGGAAAGTACCGGGAGACGAAGTCACAGATGTATGGAGGAGACAGGTTGTGGATGGCTTTGTATGTCATGGTTAGGCTTTTGTACAGGAGTCTCTGGGTAATGGGGAGCCAGTGAAGGGATTGACAGAGGGGAGACGCTGGGGAATAGAGGGGGACAGGTGGCTTAGTCGGGCAGCAGAGTTTAGAATAGATTGGAGGGGTGCCAGAGTGTTAGAGGGGAGGCCACAGAGCAGGAGGTTACAGTAGTCGAGGCGGGAGATGATGAGGGCATGAACTAGGGTTTTTGCAGATTCTTGGTTTAGGAATGTACAGATCCGTGAAATATTTTTGAGTTGAAGGCGGCAGGAAGTGGAAAGGGCTTGGATATGCAGTTTGAAGGAGAGATCAGTGTCCATGATTACCCCGAGACAGCGAGCTTGTGGGACTGGGGAGAGTGGGCAGCCATTTACTGTAATGGATAGGTTTGTTGGGGGGGGGGGGGTCGCGTGAGATGGGGAAAAGACAATGAGTTCTGTTTTGTCCATGTTAAGTTTTAGAAATCTAGCAGAAAAGTAGGATGAAATAGCGGATAGACATTGAGGGATTCTGGTTAGTAGGGTGGTGATATCTGGTCCAGAGATGTAGATCTGTGTGTCATCAGCATAGAGTTGATACTGAAAACCGTGAGATTCTATGAGCTGTCCCAGGCCAAAAGTGGAAATGGAGAAGAGCAGGGGCCCTAGGACTGAACCTTGCGGGACTCCGACAGATAGGGGCGAGGTGTGGAGGTGGTGTGTGAATGGGAGATGCTGAATGTTCTGTCAGTTAGGTATGACGAGATCCAGGATAGGGCCAAGTCTGTGATGCCAAGGGATGAGAGGGTCTGTAGTAATAAGGAATGGTCCACTGTGTCAAAGGCAGAGGACAGGTCCAGGAGGAGGAGGATAGAGTAGTGTTGCTTGCTCTTGGCGGTTAATAGGTCATTGGTGACCATAGTTAGGGCAGTTTCAGTGGAGTGGTGTGACTGGAAGCCTGATTGTAAGCGGTCGAAGAGGGAGCAGGAAGATGGATGGGAGGACAGTTCAAGATGGACTTGTTGTTCAAGTAGTTTTGCGGCATAGGGGAGAAGTGAATATAGGGCGATAGGTAGATACAGAGGATGGATCAAGAGAGGGCTTTTTGAGGATAGGTGTGATTGAGGCATGTTTAAAGCTTGAGGGGAAAACACCAGATGTTAGTGATAGGTTGAAGAGATGCATTAGAGTTGGGATGAAGACTGTGGCGAGGTTTGGGATGAAGTGGGAAGGGATCGGGTCAAGTGCACAGGTGGTGAGATGCGATCTTGAGAGTAGAGTGGAGAGTCGATCTTCTGTAATGGTGGAGAAGTTGGTTTTGGAGGTAGAGGGCTGGGTAGTTGGGAGGAAGGGCTCTGGGGGTTGTCCACTAAAACTGTCTCTGATGTTCTCAATCTTCTGCTTGAAAAATGAGGCAAAGTCTTAAGCTGAGATGAGTGGGAAGGGAGGAGGTGCTGGGGGACGGAGGAGAGCGTTGAAGGTGTTGAATAACTGTTTAGGGTTGTGAGACAGGGAGGATATGAGAGATGAGAAGTAGGTTTGTTTAGGTGTGGCGAGTGTGGTCTTGAAAGTAGTGAGGGACTGTTTGAATGCAATAAAGTGCTCGTTGGAGTGGGATTTTTTCCATCTCCGCTCTGCAGCCCTGGAAGCTCGCCTCAGTTCTTTGGTCAGGCTGGTGTGCCAGGGCTGTCTGTTGATTTTGCGAGCTTTGGTATGTGTGAGAGGGGCAAGAGATTCCAAAGCTGCAGCTATTGTGGTGTTATATAGAGCGGCAGCATCATCCGCATTGTGTAAGGAACTTATGTCTGTGAGAGGGAGGAGGGATTCAGAGAGTGAATGTAGATCAAGATGTTTAAGATTTCTGCGAGGTTGTGCAAGTTTGTGGGGTGGGGATTGTAGACAAGGAGTGGAGAGGGAAGAGAATGTGAGTAGATTGTGGCCAGAAAGAGGAAGAGGTGAGTTAGAGAGGTTAGATAGGGAGCAGAGGCGGGTGAAGATGAGGTCCAATGTGTGACCATATTTATGAGTGGCTGCAGAAGACCATTGAGTGAGGCCGAAGGAGGAAGTGAAAGATAGAAGTTTAGTGGCAGCTGAGAGGGAAGTGTCAATGGGGATATTGAAGTCGCCCATGATGATAGTGGGGATGTCCGCAGAAAGGAAATGAAGTAGCCAGGTGGTGAAGTGGTCAAAGAAGGTGGTGGCTGGCCCTGGGGGCGGTAAATGACAGCCAGTTTGAGGTTGGTGGGGGCATAGATGCGCACAGAGTGCACCTCAAAGGAAGGGAGGGTAACAGAGGGTGGCAGTGGGATTGGGGTGAAGGAGCAGTTATCTGACAGGAGAAAACCAACTCGTCCACCATGCTTGCTGCTGGGGCGGGGTGTGTGAGAAAGGTGGAAGCCACCATAGGAAAGTGCAGCAGGAGAGGCTGTGTCAGAAGGGGTGAGCCAGGTTTCGGTGATGGCGAGGAAGGAAAGTTTGATAGTAACAAAAAGATCGTGGATGTAGTAAAGTTTGTTGCAGGCAGAGCGAGCGTTCCACAGAGCTCCTATTAGTGGGACTGGGGAAGTGGGGGCTGGGCGAATGGGTATAAGGTTAGAGAGGTTACGGAAATTTGTGATAGAGCATGGATGGGAGGTAGAACTTACTGTGGGGATGTGGTGAGGAGGACCAGGATTTGGAGAGATATCACCAGCAGCGAGAAGGAGCAGAGAAAGTGGGAGCAGGAGAGGGCATGAAGTGGCTGTCTGTGCTTGGAGACAGAGGATTGTATGTTGAGGAACAGTTCTGAGGAGGAGGTGAGATGGATGGGGAGGATTGAAGAGGAGATGAACAGTTCTTTACTAGGAGTAGGGATTAGGAGAGTTTGCAGAAAGTGAGGAATTATAAGGGTGAGGCCATGTGCACACGTTCAGTATTTTTCACGTTTTTTTCGCGTTTTTTCGCTATAAAAACGCGAAAAAAACGCTAACATATGCCTCCTATTATTTACAGTGTATTCCGCATTTTTTCTGCAAATGTTGCATTTTTTTCTGCGGAAAAAAAGGCAACATGTTCATTAAAAATGCGGAATTGCGAGGATTCCGCACACCTAGGAGTGCATTGATCTGCTTACTTCCCGCACGGGGCTGTGCACACCATGCGGGAAGTAAGCAGATTATGTGCGGTTGGTACCCAGGGTGGAGGAGAGGAGACTCTCCTCCAAGGACTGGGCACCATATAATTGGTCAAAAAAAAAGAATTAAAATAAAAAATAGTGATATACTCACCTTCGATGGCCTCCGGAGTCTTCCCGCCTCTCCGGTGCATGCTGCCGCTTCGGTTCCTATAGCTGGTGTGCGGTGAAGGACCTGCGATGATGTCGCGGTCTTGTGATTGGTCGCGAGACCGGTCATGTGACCGCTCACGTGACCGCGACGTCATAGAAGGTCCTGCACACACACAGCATCTATAGGAACGGACGCCGCTGAGGAGATCCGCTGTCTGCAGGTGAGTATAAGAATTTTTTTTATTATTTTTAAACATTCTATCTTTTACTATAGATGCTGCATAGGCAGCATCTACAGTAAAAAGTTGGTCACAAGTGTGACCTACCTGTCAGTTTTCCAAGCGATGCTACAGATCGCTTGGAAAACTGTCATGAATCCCCAATGGCTAGGGATAGCACAGGACAAGCAAAGTATAACAAAATATCGGACGAGCTCTAGGGTGATGGAACCTGGGCTGACCGCTGCCCTACGCCTGACAAACGCAACTAGAGATAGCCAGGGAGCGTGCCTACGTTGGTTCTAGACGCCACGCACCAGCCTAAGAGCTAACTAGTACTGCAGAGAAAACAAGACCTCACTTGCCTCCAGAGGAATTAACCCCAAAGGTATAGTTGCCCCCCACATGTATTGACGGTGAAATGAGAGGAAGGCACACACATAGAGATGATGTATATAGCTTTAGCAAATAGAGGCCCGCTGAAAACTAGAAAGCAGAATGATACAAAAGGGGACTGAGCGGTCAGCAAAAAACCCTAATCAAAAAAAAAAAACCATCCTGAGATTACAAGAACCCATGTGCCAACTCATGGCACATGGGGAGAACCTCAGTCCACTAGAGCAACCAGCTAGCATAGAGACATTCTAAGCAAGCTGGACCAAAAACCAAACAACTGAAAATCAGCACTTAGCTTATCCTGAAAGATCTGGGAGCAGGTAGGCAGGAACCAAACAGAGCACATCTGAACACATTGATAGCCGGCAAGGGAAATGACAGAAAGGCCAGGTAAAATAGGAAACACCCAGCCTCTGATGGACAGGTGGAAACCAAAGGCCGCAACCCACCAAAGTCACCCAGTACCAGCAGTAACCACCAGAGGGAGCCCACCAACAGAATCCACAACAGTACCCCCCCCTTGAGGAGGGGTCACCGAACCCTCACGAGAACCCCCAGGGCGATCAGGGTGAGCTCTATGGAAGGCGCGGACCAAATCAGTCGCGTGAACATCGGAGGCGACCACCCAGGAATTATCCTCCTGACCATAACCCTTCCACTTAACCAAATACTGGAGTTTGCGTCTGGAAACACGAGAATCCAAGATCTTTTCAACAACATACTCCAATTTTCCCTCCACCAGCACCGGAGCAGGAGGCTCGACCGAAGGAACAACGGGCACCTCATACCTCCGCAACAACGACCGATGGAACACATTATGAATAGCAAACGATGCTGGGAGATCCAAACGAAAAGATACAGGGTTAAGAATCTCCGAGATCCTATAAGGACCGATGAACCGAGGCTTGAACTTAGGAGAAGAGACCTTCATAGGGACAAAACGAGAAGACAACCACACCAAGTCCCCAACAAGAAGTCGGGGACCCACGCGGCGACGGCGATTAGCAAACTGCTGAGTCTTCTCCTGAGATAACTTCAAATTGTCCACCACCTGATTCCAAATCTGATGTAGCCTGTCCACCACCACGTCTACTCCAGGACAATCCGAAGATTCCCCCTGACCAGAGGAAAAACGAGGATGAAACCCCGAATTACAAAAAAAAGGAGAGACCAACGTGGCAGAACTAGCCCGATTATTAAGAGCAAATTCGGCCAGTGGCAAAAAAGCAACCCAGTCATCCTGATCAGCAGAAACAAAACACCTCAAATAAGTTTCCAAGGTCTGATTAGTTCGCTCCGTCTGGCCATTCGTCTGAGGATGGAATGCAGACGAGAAAGACAAATCAATGCCCATCTTGGCACAAAACGTCCGCCAAAATCTAGACACAAACTGGGATCCCCTGTCAGAAACGATATTCTCCGGAATCCCATGCAAACGAACCACGTTCTGAAAAAACAAAAGAACCAACTCAGAGGAGGAGGGTAACTTAGGCAAGGGCACCAAATGAACCATCTTAGAAAAGCGGTCACACACAACCCAGATAACGGACATTTTCTGTGAAACCGGGAGATCAGAAATAAAATCCATGGAAATGTGCGTCCAAGGCCTCTTCGGGATGGGCAAAGATAACAACAACCCACTAGCCCATGAACAGCAAGGCTTAGCTCGAGCACACACTTCACAAGACTGCACAAAGGTACGCACATCCCTAGACAAGGAAGGCCACCAAAAAGACCTGGCCACCAAATCTCTTGTACCAAATATTCCAGGATGACCAGCCAACACAGAAGAATGGACCTCGGAGATGACTCTACTGGTCCAATCATCCGGAACAAACAGTCTTTCTGGTGGACATCGATCCGGTTTATCCACCTGAAACTCCTGCAATGCACGTCGCAAGTCTGGGGATACGGCGGACAATATTACCCCATCCCTAAGGATACCAGCAGGCCCAGTGTCTCCAGGAGAATCAGGCACAAAACTCCTGGAAAGAGCATCTGCCTTCACATTCTTTGAACCTGGCAGGTATGAAACCACGAAATTGAAACGAGAAAAAAATAATGACCAACGAGCCTGTCTAGGATTCAAACGCCTGGCAGACTCAAGGTAAATAAGATTCTTGTGATCAGTCAAGACCACCACGCGATGTTTAGCACCCTCAAGCCAATGACGCCACTCCTCAAATGCCCACTTCATGGCCAAAAGCTCCCGATTACCCACATCATAATTGCGCTCGGCGGGCGAGAATTTTCTAGAGAAGAAAGCACATGGCTTCGTCACCGAGCCATTAGAACTTCTCTGTGACAAAACCGCCCCCGCTCCAATCTCGGAAGCATCAACCTCCACCTGAAAAGGAAGTGACACATCTGGTTGACACAACACAGGAGCAGAAGAAAACCGGCGCTTAAGTTCCCGAAAGGCCTCCACGGCCGCAGGAGACCAATCAGCAACATCAGCACCCTTTTTAGTCAAATCAGTCAAAGGTTTAACAATACTGGAAAAATTAGCAATGAACCGACGATAAAAATTAGCAAACCCCAAGAACTTCTGAAGGCTCTTAACAGATGTAGGTTGTGTCCAGTCACAAATAGCCTGAACCTTAACGGGATCCATCTCAATAGTAGAAGGAGAAAAAATGTACCCCAAAAAAGAAATCTTCTGGACTCCGAAGAGACACTTTGAGCCCTTCACAAACAGAGAATTGGCCCGCAAAACCTGAAACACCTTCCTGACCTGTAGAACATGAGACTCCCAGTCATCAGAAAACACCAAAATATCATCCAAATACACAATCATAAACTTATCCAGATATTCACGGAAAATATTGTGCATAAAGGACTGAAAGACTGACGGAGCATTGGAGAGTCCAAAAGGCATTACCAAATACTCAAAATGGCCCTCAGGCGTATTAAATGCGGTTTTCCACTCATCACCCTGTTTTATCCGCACCAGATTATACGCACCACGAAGATCTATTTTAGTGAACCACCTAGCCCCCTTAATGCGAGCAAACAAATCAGTAAATAATGGCAATGGATACTGGTATTTGACTGTAATCTTATTCAGAAGGCGATAATCTATACAAGGCCTCAGGGAACCATCTTTTTTTGCCACGAAAAAAAAACCAGCTCCCAGAGGGGACGAAGATGGACGAATATGTCCCTTTTCCAAGGACTCCTTAATATAATTCCGCATAGCAGTATGCTCTGGCAGTGACAGATTAAATAAACGACCCTTAGGGAACTTACTGCCAGGAATCAATTCTATAGCACAGTCACACTCTCTATGAGGAGGGAGCGAATTGAGCTTAGGCTCCTCAAAAACATCCTTATAATCTGACAAAAACGCAGGGATCTCCGAAGGAGTCGATGAAGCGATAGAAATCGGAGGTGCATACTCATGAACCCCCTGACATCCCCAGCTTAGCACAGACATTGTTTTCCAGTCCAGGACAGGATTATGAGTTTGTAACCATGGCAGACCAAGCACTAGTACATCATGTAAATTATACAGTACAAGGAAGCGAATCACCTCCTGATGAACGGGAGTCATGCGCATGGTCACTTGTGTCCAATACTGCGGTTTAGTCATAGCCAATGGTGTAGAATCAATTCCCTTCAGAGGAATAGGAACTTCCAGAGGCTCTAGACTAAAACCGCAGCGTTTAGCAAATGACCAATCCATAAGACTCAGGGCAGCGCCTGAATCCACATAGGCATCGACGGAAATGGAAGACAGTGAAAAAATCAGAGTCACAGACAAAATGAACTTAGACTGCAGAGTATCAATGGCAAAAGATTTATCAACCCTTCTTGTGCGTTTAGAGCATGCTGATATAACATGAGCTGAATCACCACAATAAAAACACAAACCATTTTTCCGCCTATAATTTTGCCGTTCACTTCTGGACTGAATTCTATCACATTGCATAGTCTCAGGTGCCTGTTCAGAAGACACCGCCAACTGGTGCACGGGTTTGCGCTCCCGTAAACGCCGATCAATCTGAATGGCCATAGCCATAGACTCATTCAGACCTGTAGGCGCAGGGAACCCCACCATAATATCCTTAATGGCCTCAGAAAGACCATTTCTGAAGTTTGCAGCCAGGGCGCACTCATTCCACTGAGTAAGCAACGACCATTTCCGAAATTTCTGACAATATATTTCCGCTTCATCATGCCCCTGAGAGAGGGCTAATAAAGCCTTTTCAGCCTGAATCTCTAGGTTAGGTTCCTCATAGAGCAATCCCAATGCCAGAAAAAACGCATCCACACTGAGCAACGCAGGATCCCCTGGTGCCAATGCAAATGCCCAATTCTGAGGGTCGCCCCGTGGGAACGATATAACAATCTTGACCTGTTGAGCAGGGTCTCAAGAGGAGCGAGATTTCAAAGAGAGAAACAATTTACAATTGTTCCTGAAATTCAGGAAGGTAGATCTATCTCCAGAAAAAAACTCTGGAATAGGAATTCTAGGTTCAGACATGGGAGTGTGAACAACGAAATCCTGTATGTTTTGAACCTTTGCCACGAGATTACTCAGGCTGGAAGCCAAACTCTGGACATCCATGATAAACAGCTAAGATCAGAGCCATTCAAGGGTTAAGAGGAGGTAAGAAGCAGCTAGACAGCAATTAAGGGCTAGGCAGCAAAACTCTGAAGGAAAAAAAAAAAAAAAAATTTCCTTGAACACTTCTTTTCCTCCTGCTTCAGCCCAAACAATTAACACTTTGTTGGCCGGCTATACTGTCATGAATCCCCAATGGCTAGGGATAGCACAGGACAAGCAAAGTATAACAAAATATCGGACGAGCTCTAGGGTGATGGAACCTGGGCTGACCGCTGCCCTACGCCTGACAAACGCAACTAGAGATAGCCAGGGAGCGTGCCTACGTTGGTTCTAGACGCCACGCACCAGCCTAATAGCTAACTAGTACTGCAGAGAAAACAAGACCTCACTTGCCTCCAGAGGAATTAACCCCAAAGGTATAGTTGCCCCCCACATGTATTGACGGTGAAATGAGAGGAAGGCACACACATGGAGATGATGTATATAGCTTTAGCAAATAGAGGCCCGCTGAAAACTAGAAAGCAGAATGATACAAAAGGGGACTGAGCGGTCAGCAAAAAACCCTAATCAAAAAAACCATCCTGAGATTACAAGAACCCATGTGCCAACTCATGGCACATGGGGAGAACCTCAGTCCACTAGAGCAACCAGCTAGCATAGAGACATTCTAAGCAAGCTGGACCAAAAACCAAACAACTGAAAATCAGCACTTAGCTTATCCTGAAAGATCTGGGAGCAGGTAGGCAGGAACCAAACAGAGCACATCTGAACACATTGATAGCCGGCAAGGGAAATGACAGAAAGGCCAGGTAAAATAGGAAACACCCAGCCTCTGATGGACAGGTGGAAACCAAAGGCCGCAACCCACCAAAGTCACCCAGTACCAGCAGTAACCACCAGAGGGAGCCCACCAACAGAATCCACAACAGAAAACTTTAGCATTCTGCAAGCTAATTTCGCTTGCAAAATGCTAAAAAAACGCGAAAAAAACGGGAAAAAAAGCGCAAAAAAATGTGGATTTCTTGCAGAAAATTTCCAGTTTTCTTCAGGAAATTTCTGCAAGAAATCCTGACGTGTGCACATACCCTGAGAGTGACAACAAAGAGAAACATTGTTTACAGTGACTGGCCAGTTACCTTCAGTTCCCTTCTGGTTCACTTCTGGTTTTAATTCTAAATTAATCTTCACACTTCTAGGACACACTTATAGGAATCACACTGCAGACTAAAGGCCCCGTCTCACATAGCGAGATCGCTAGCGAGATCGCTGCTGAGTCACTAGTTTTGTGACGCAACAGCGACCTCAGTAGCGATCTCGCTATGTGTGACACGTACCAGCGATCAGGCCCCTGCTGTGAGATCGCTGGTCGTGTCGGAATGGCCTGGACCTTTTTTTGGTCGTTGAGGTCCCGCTGACATCGCTGAATCGGTGTGTGTGACACCGATCCAGCGATGTCTTCACTGGTAACCAGGGTAAACATCGGGTTACTAAGCGCAGGGCCGCGCTTAGTAACCCGATGTTTACCCTGGTTACCAGCGTAAATGTAAAAAAAAAAAAACAGTACATACTCGCCTTTCGGTGTCCCTTGCCGTCTGCTTCCTGCTCTGACTGACTGCCGGCCGGAAAGTGAGAGCAGATCACAGCAGTGACGTCACCGCTGCGCTCTGCTCTCACTGTACGGCGGCTCAGTCAGAGCAGGAAGCAGACGGCAAGGGACACCGAAAGGCGAGTATGTACTGTTTGTTTTTTTTTGGTAACCAGGGTAAACATCGGGTTACTAAGCGCGGCCCTGCGCTTAGTAACCCGATGTTTACCCTGGTTACCCGGGTGCTGCAGGGGGACTTCGGCATCGTTGAAGACAGTTTCAACGATGCCGAAGTTGTTCCCCTGATCGTTGGTCGCTGGAGAGAGCTGTCTGTGTGACAGCTCCCCAGCGACCACACAACGACTTACCAACGATCACGGCCAGGTCGTATCGCTGGTCGTGATCGTTGGTAAATTGCTATGTGAGACGGGGCCTTAAAGTCATTGCAGACTTGTGCTATGCAATATATGTACAACTAAGTGCATTCAGGTGTGAAGCAGAGAGGAGTGGTGTCTGCTCATCTTGGTCTGAGAATTAAGGGTGGACCAGATGCATACAATCAAGCCCAAGTAAACAACGTCATAAATAACACTGGGTAAGCTGGGGTTAGCTGAAAGTCATACCATGTGAATGCTAGGAGCAGTGGAAAGTCTGTGTGGAAAGTTGGGTGATGTACTATGTGCACTTCATAGACAGACAAGGCAGGAGAGCTGGGTGCATGAACATACCTGTAGGAAGAATAGACATGCTGGTTAGAGTGCGATGGTGGCAGATAGCAGGGCACAGTCTGTATACATTCTTCTGGTTTTAATTCTAAATTAATCTTCACACTTCTAGAACACACTTATAGGAATCACACTGCAGACAGAGACAATCATGCAGAGTAGTCTAAAGAACCGCCCCAGGGATCCTGTGAGCAACGTCTCCTTGTAGAGACCTTAAAATGTAGGCCCATATCTCTGGAGCTGTATGGCCAATTTACAAAAAAAAAAATCAAACCAAGCCAAAACATTGTTTGGGGAGCAGTAGGGTTAAAGTAACACCGCTCACTTTTGACCTGGTGGTTGGCCTTTTTATATCATTATTCTCATCTTTAGACATTCTCACTTAACCACAGGATAAAACTTGTCGGTAGGTCAATGACTGACCACATTTACCCCAATCGATTCCAAAAAAAATGGGGTTCTAAAAAGCCCTTCTGAATAGAGCTCTATTCATCTCCTATGGTAATGCCAGATATAGCTGAGAATATTGGTGGACCTTTTCTGGCTGTTCCATAGAGAATGAATGGAGCATTGGTGCACACACCTGGCCTCATCTCCATTCAGACAGGACATTTCAGAGCCTTGTTCTAGGGATCGTTCGTATTCCCACCAATCAGTAAGTTATCACCTATACTGTGAATAACTTCTAAAGATGGAAATAACCCTTTTAGGTGACAATATACATAAGAAAAAAAAAAAGTCGGATGAACCATAGTATCTCTGATGGTATTCGGGAGTGAAGGATTGGGCATGTGAATTCAAAATTCCGCTTCTTATGTTTACAAGGAGATAACCCTTTGCTGGAGGCTCATCTCGCTCTTGTGCACTGCCATTCTAGTCCTATTATATGGGACCGACGGAGAGATGACTGTTGAGTGCAGCACTCGGCTATCTCCATCATTGACGTAGCCTTTGGCTGTAGCAGTTGCGTGCCTATATGACTGTGCCCCCCCTTCCCCAATTTTAATGTGGTCTACAGTCTCCTATTTTGGTGACTGGTTGGGTTCCCAATGGTCAGACCACTATCTGTAAAGCCATATTCGGGGAATAATTGGTGACTTGTTAGGACTGGATCATTTCCTACTCTATTGAGGTGTCAGTCAAATCCGTTATTTGTGAATCATCCCCCAAAAATTAAACAACGTTGCAGGACAATATTGGTCTTTCTGAATGGGGCAGTCTTCTCTTGTGTTGGGGTGACATTGTTGCGTCCGGCCCAAGGCCTACTGGAGACTTTACTGGTGGGCCGTTTGGACCATGTTGCTGAGATAAGGCTATTTTGATGGATTCCTGTCCAGTTCTTCCAGGCATTTGTTAAAAAAGAAAGTTAGAACATGTTCTTGGAATAGCTGCAGTTAGGAGTCAGATTCCAGTTCATTTCCTTCTATCATTTATTAGGACACATTAATCTGGGTTTTATTATCTGCAGCTATGAAATGTAACATCAGTGTGATGAATTGTTGCCTTCACAAAGCTCTGATTCCCCTCATTGTTCCTGCGTTTAGCCATCAACTCGATCAGTGAAGAGAGTGCACACGTTTGGGAAAAGGGAATATTCTATTAAGAGGGACCCCAACTCTCCGGTGGTGATTCGGGGCTGGCTGTATAAACAGGTTAGTGAATGCCAAGACTGTCCGATAAATGTCTAGAAATGTAAAGATCGTGTCCAACCCATCGCACTGTCAGAGGTGGAATGTTTTCCTCTATAAAGTCTAGTTTTTTCTTTATTTTGTGGGCTTTTTTGTAGTCCAATGAGAATTTTTATTCATTAGTTCAGCATTTAAAGGGAATCTGTTGTTAGGATCAGCCCCCCTAAGCCGTCTTTATGGGCATGTAGGTCATGGAAAGCTGAATAAAATGATACCTTGATACCTACAACCCGATTTCTTATTCCAGTGAAATCCATATTTCTCTTAATATGTAAATGAGCAGATAAGATCTCTGGGCCAGAAAGCTTCGTCCCATCGCAGATATCAAGGGATCATTTTATTCAGCTTCCTATGACCTTCATGCCCATATAGACGGCTTAGGAGATGGATCCTACTGACAGATTCCCTTTAGATATAAAATATTACTTTTCTTTTTTTTTTTTTTTTTATAATGTAGTTTAAATGCTGAAAATGTAATAAGGCCAGATTCACACACCTATGTTTTGCAGTCCAAGTATGGGCCACAATGCAGGTCTTCTGACCCAAACTTGTCATCCTCATTTATGCCTGAGGTTGTCAAGTTTTGGTTGTGTCATGTAATGGCGGTAAGAATTAAGTGTTACATTTAGGTGCTGAACCAACTAATAAAGATATTTTATAGATTACAGAAAAAACTAAACTAGGCACAAGTATTAAAGAGTTTAAGGAGATTAAAGAGTCTTTGCTCTTATTTTAGTCTGTCTGCACCCCTGAGCATGCTATTTGTTTGTTTTAACGTATAATAGACATTTGTTATTAATAACAATAATAACACAGAAAATATAAATAAATATATATATATATATATATATATATATATATATATATATATATATATATATATATATATATATATATATATATATATATATATATATATATATATATATATATATATATATATATATATATATTTGTATTATTTTCTCCCCCATATGGTTCCAGAGCTATTTCCCTGTTTTTAATTAGTGGAAATTTTTCTATATATACGTACCTTGTGTCCGGATCCCAGAATTCCAAGCGGCGGAAGTTCACTGACCTCCATATTGGGACACCCAAGTGATGGGTGTCTCAATATGGAAACTGTTGGTGGTACCAGCCTCTTGTATGGTACCACCAGCGGAACACCGTCACACCACACACACCATACACACCTTACGCACCACACACAAACAGACTGTATACGCCGTACGCAGCCTCTTGCGCCGTACCACCGTTGTGAACACGCCGCCACCGGGATGATTCACTGAGTGCCGCCATCTTTGTACAGGAGGAGCGCATGCACAGTGTTAATGTGACCGCCGCTATCTGTCTGCACAAACACGGTGGTGGTCTGATTTACTGCGCCTGCGTGAATACCGCGCAGGTGCATTGAATCATTCGGCTGATCCTGGCGGCAGATTCGCGACGTGTCTACAGGCAGAGGAAGCCGGTCACATTAAAGGGATTTTCCCACGAACGAAAGTTCATTTTTGACTGTGTCTGACCGTGTACGGAGCATACCACAGCTCCTGGGCAGGGGAGGAAGCAAAAGACAATACTGACATTACAGCAGGGGATCACAGAGGATTCATTTTGTCAGGTAAAATATTTTACTGACTGTTTTTAAACAATATTTTACCTCACAAAATGTATCCTCTGCAATCTCCTGCTGTAATGTCAGTATTGTCTTTGAGGGGAGAACACAGAACAGGAAGGAGAGGGATGGGGGGGGGTAGCACATGGGGTAGACAGGTCAAAGAAGAGAGCACAGACAGGAGAACTCAGCACATGGGGAAAGACAAGGGATATCTCTGGAACCGTATATCTGCTAAAACAAAACAAAAAAAACTTGCATACACTGGGGAGCAACTTGAATAAAATGGGAGCAAAAACTGCACTGTTGATAGGTCCCCTTAACACCCAAATGTTCAGCTCAGTGGTTTGTGACAGGCGCTGTGTTCCTCTAGTGGTATTTTTGTAAATTGCATGAAGTATAAATGCAATTTTATAAATAAATGGTAAAAACTTTTTATATTTGAAAATGTAAGAAATGCAAGTGTTCTACACTCTTCTAGAAACTGCAGTAAATCTGCATTATGAGCGAGGCGACCTCCAATGTGAGTGCTTGTCCTCACCGTCGTCTTTCTTGCAGGACAGTGCCGGCTTACGTCTGTGGAAGAGGCGGTGGTTCGTGCTATCAGAATTCTGCTTGTTTTACTACCGAGGTAACGAAGAGCCTCCTCGTCAGAATCTCCCAATATTGCTTCTTTTATCCTGCGGTCATCATCTTGTTTCCTATGTACATTCTTGCAGACAGCAGAGAGGAGACCGTCCTGGGCAGCATTTTATTACCAAGCTATGAGATCTTGCCGGCCAACCCAAGAGAAGTAAAAAACAGAAGATTCAGTTTTAAGGTCTGCCGCAGTTGCCTTCTCATAGACATATTATTTGGGGTCAGCACTACATGGACACGTAGTGCCGCCATTTCATAGTATTAATAATCTCCAACCTTTCAGGCAGAACATCCCGGCATGAGAACCTATTATTTTGGAGCCGACACTCAGGAAGACATGAATGCCTGGATCCGCGCCATGAATCAATCTGCTCTGGTCGTCGGTGACAATAAAAATAAGTACGAATATTGTGTGACCGAACATTGTGCGTGTACAGGAGCTATCTGAGACTTGTGGACTGATCGGTTACTGTAGCTTCACGTTGGCTAGCAGACAGAATCGTATGAATGAATGTGATGAGTGAACGAAGAAATGTTAGCAGACTGTGGAAAGAAAAGATCTAGTCGGAGGAAGTGAATCCTGTCAGTACGTGTGTATTAGAGAACAGTCGGTGTGATGTTCCTGTCTCACAATGGGACTGTCAGAGACATGGTTTCATGTTAAGGGCGAAACATTTAGAATGATGTAGACAACCCCAGATTAGGGTTGAGCGACTTTTGCTTTTTTAGGATCGGGTCTCGTGAAACCCGACTGTCTCGAAAGTCGGATCGTGTGAAATCGGCCGATTATTGTGAAAAGTCGGGGGCCAACCGAAACACGAAACCCAATGCAGGTCAATGGGGATTTTTTTTTTTTTGTTCTCTCCCCCTCTCCCTCTCTCCCCCTCTCTCCCTCTCTCTCCCTCTCTCTCCCTCTCTCTCCCTCTCTCTCTCTCTCTCTCTCTCTCTCTCTCTCTCTCTCTCTCTCTCTCTCTCTCTCTCTCTCTCTCTCTCTCTCTCCAAAGTTTGTGTTTCACTGTGCAAATCGCTATGTCCCAAACGTTAAGATGGCGGTTTTACCCCCTGTGACGCCGCACAAAGCAAGCCGGAACCTATGTCATCACGCTGCCCACACTCCTTCATTAGCTGAAAAAATGGCGGGGAAAGCGTCATATGAAACGCGACTTTGGCGCGAAGATCGCCGACCGCATGGCCAATCCCACATTGGGATCGGGTTTCATGAAACCCGACTTTGCTGAAAGTCGTCGACTTTTGAAAATGTCCGATCCGTTTCGCTCAACCCAACCCCAGATGAATCTACGTGCGAAACATTGAAGGAAGCACCACCTGCCCTAGTGATTGGTTATGAATGGACTTTCCTGGAAAACTTCATGAATTCCTGAGGGCAAAGAGTCTAAAATAGTGGTAGTTGTTTGGAAAGTTCTTCCATAGATCGGAAAAAGTTATCACCTATCCGTGTGAAGGGCGACCACATGTTTGTTGGTGGAGGTCTGACCATTGGGACCTGCAACGGTCAAGAGAATTGAGAATTTTTATCCCCATTACAAAATGGAGCAGCAGGTCAGATACCGAACTACTGCTCCATTCATGCTCTGCCTGAAAAGGCAAAGCCCAGTGCATTTTAGCCCCACAGAGAATGAATGGAGCGGCGGTTCGCCATTCACATTGCTACTCCATTCTAATATTGATAAGTTACTCGTTCTACTGATTGGTGCTGATCCCTGCGGTCAGACCACTAACAATCAAGAATTTTTTTTTTGGGGTGGTTGGAATTGGGGGCTTGTATGTATCAAGCAGTGAAGCCACGTAAAGAATAGACCAAGTCACTTCCTTTGACTGCTTTACAAATGTAAAGTGGTTAAAAGATGATAGAGATGGAACATACGCATGGCGAATTGTTTTTACATTGCCGTCTGTCCGTTCATTCTTTTTACCGTTCGAGCACTTTTTTGGTTATGAAGTGTACGTGACTGAAAAAGACAGTGTGCACATACCCTTGCTGCGCTCTCGCAAAACGGTTGACATGTCGAGAACGTTGCACCCAGCCAGACTCTACTCTGCGCTGATGAGGGGTAAACACCCCGACACAAGGCTGGGTGTAGATTATTTGCCATTTATCCCTGGTCATGTTCTAAGGCTCATTATAAGATGCCCATCTCTCATATGTAGTAAATGCAAAATTTTTCTTTTAATTCTGATGCCAAAACCCACTGATCAGAATCTTGGCTGAGCGTTACTCTTCTCAAGCACATAGGACGGGCTTGAAGACTAAGGGTACCGTCTCACAGTGGCACTTTGGCGCTACGACGGCACGATCCGTGACGTTCCAGCGATATACTTACGATCTCGCTGTGTCTGACACGCTACTGCGATCAGGGACCCCGCTGAGAATCGTACGTCGTAGCAGATCGTTTGAAACTTTCTTTCGTCGTCAAGTGTCCCGCTGTGGCGGCATGATCGCATCGTGTAACAAAGGTATGCACGATATTGTATACGATGTAATGGGTGGAGGAGCTTGATACGTAGGAGCGCCAAATTCTCCACCTCCTGTGTGCTGATTGGGCGGTACAATACTGTGCGCTCATTCGACAGACGTGGTACTATTGTTCCCGGCCGATAAAACCGCGGCTCTCGAGCACTGTATTCTTTTCTCTCCAACCAATGCGCGCACAGTAACCAACGGCCAATTAGCACATTACAGGTGTAGTTAGCTAGCACCACAACACGCCCCTCGTGAACAACGTCACGCATAGATTATGCAAAATGTGCTCTGAATTGTGAGAGCACCTCCTGTGTGACATGCCCGTACGACTTCTACATCGCAAATACGTTATGAAATTATCGCTTCAGCGCCGTGCATTGCGAAGTGTGATCGCAGTCTACGACGCTGGAGCGATAATGGAGCGACGCTGGAGCGTCACGCATCGTGCCGTCGTAGTGACCAAAGTGCCACTGTGAGACGGTACCTTTACTGTATAGTCCTTCTTCAGTCTCCGAAAGATCAGCAATTGGTTGAGCGCTTCAGCTTTTATTTTTTTAGTGATTTCCAGGGTCTCAAGCACTTAAACCCCACATGTCAAAACACATGTGAAAGTGCTTGTACACTGAGCATTAGTCAGAACAGAATTCAATTTTTATGTCTTAAGTGAGAATGTAACATTTTGGTGTGGTCATTTATGGTTACAGGAGACCTGATATCCAGGCAGTTGAGTCATGTTCTCTTTAGTATTGAACGTTATGTATGTCAACATTAATCTTGTGATCTTTTATTTCAGGAGTAATCATGATCACAATCTGTCCCCACAAGATGCGTTGTATGCCAGCTATGAAGATTTCTCCCACTCTGAAATAAACACTGCTGGGGATGATGGAAAAAGTGCCGAATCTTTGGAGATTGCCCATCTGTCTGAAACCAGATCACAAGATGAGAGCTCCAGGGACAGCCTTCCAGACCAGGATAGAAATGGAGACTTTGAGAAAGATCGCTTGTTCAGTGGGCTGAGGGAGTCTTTAACAGATGCTATGCAACACTATACGTCTATCTCCCAGAACGGATCTGTACCTCCACCCACACCAGAAAGTGGAGTAAAGCATGTGGAATTCACGTACAACAGACACGAAGTGGAATCCAAGATGTCTGCGGAGGGGAAGGGCTCTATTCCTGAAGATGAAGAGTGGGTGCCTTTTCATAAGTGTCTGTCAGTGTAAGCATCTGTTGTACTGTTCTTTTTGACTGATCTTGCATCTTCTGAAAATATAGATGCAAACCTCCTAATTTAATATGGATATCACATTGGTATGATATAACTTTATTTTTTTTCACAGATCTTACCAAGACAAGAGTCCTCATAGACATCCACCAAAGGGATCTGAATTCCCACATGAAGAATATTCCTCTCCTCACTCCCGCTCTGCTCCTTCTTCTCCAGCCGTGGTGCCTTCTCATGTGTATAGAACTGACATCTTAGAGCGGAACTGGAACTTGAAAGATGAAAAATTCATGGCACAAGCTGAGCTTCCCGAAACACAAGATGGAAGAAAAATGTCTCCACTTTCTTGCTCTCCATCAAGGACCACCACATGCCATTCTCCAGAAAGAGTGGAGTATGTAGTCCAGAGGATAATCAAAGCCTCGAGATCGCAGTCTCTTCCTCCCACACCTTCAGAGGTTTCTAGACATAAGATGCTAAAGAAAAATCCTCCTCCGAACTTGATTTATGGAAGCCCTTTGCTTTGCGAGAAATCTCCTCATTATCCAGAGAGTCCTCAGGGAAATGTTGCGTTGTCTATCGGAAGTCCAACCAAGAAAGATATGCCCCTGACGCCAATCGTCAGTCCAAAAGTCCAAACGCAGCAACATAAAACTTCTTCCAATGAGGATGTATTTGTGGCTGTGACCGGATCTCCATCTTTGGGAAGAATAACCGTTCGATCCAATACACCGATTGGCAGAGTAGACATCCTTCCTTCAGAAGACAGAGTTCCTAATTCTGTAACTATCAGACACGGTGAAGAAAGACCAGGAGATTATTTTGTAAGTGGCTCTCGAACCAGAAGCCACTTAGTAAAGTCCGCATCGAGGCCTCAAACTCCAGCCGATAGGTACGATGTATTGCCATCTGAAGAGGCTTTCACTTCATCTACAATGTCAAAAGGTCCTAATCGATATTCCCGAAGATCTCAACCTTTGGGAGCAGAAGATGAAAGGCTGGAAAGTTGTGGAATGAATTTACCTCCTAGAGTCCATGGGTATCCCAATAATAGACTGCAAATCAGACCGAATGCTCCATCAGAGAGGGTAATAGTAGAAGAATACCCCGTAGAGCTGTCTCTGACTCCATCACAAAGAAGACACAGGAGCCAAGGACCAAGGGTAGGCCTTTATTCGGAATGCAGTTCACGTTGCTTTTTTTACTTTGTTAATTATACAAATTATATGCTTTAATTAATGTTAATTGAAGTAATTCATAGTTGTGGATGTTAGGATTACGGTGCACACGTCACTTGTGTTTCCTGTAGTGGTTCTGCAGAACCAAAGTAAGATGGAAAATTTATCAAAACAGGAAAATAATTGTAATGAGAATTTTTTTTTTCCATCTCTTTCTGCCAATAGTATTCAGAAAGGTCATTCCTTCCCCCAGCAGTATGTTCCGGTCGAGGACTTGGCAACACACCAAGGCACCTGTCAAAAATGGTAAGTGGATCATTGGATGAGTTATTAAATAATAATTATAATCATTATTTCAGTTGTTGATTTATTGTTTATTATTAGTATTATTTGTGCCAGTGGATCCTATAATCCAAGTGAAGGGGAATATTTTCTTGGTTCACCAATAAACCATCCATTTATTTATTTTTTAAATCAATAACTTGCCTATATGTTAATTTTGCAGTTTTCCATAACTTAAGTCTACGTGTAATATATATATTTTATTTATTACATATATATTTGTATGTTAGTAATATTTTTACATTTTACTTACCTTTAATTATACTCTCCGTAAGATTTCCTTGCTTCAGGCCGGAGCATAGTTTTGTTTATGAGAGCGAAAAATAACAAACCCAAACTGTTCTTGCTCTACAGGGTTCTGCGAGTTATTCCCATCTGCCACCTTTGCCCCCTGGTCCCAGTCGTCCTCATCTACCTGCTGGAAAGCGACTGTCATTGAGTTCTGTGGTAAGTTTATTTTTGCGAATATTACACATCAGTTCAATTGTATGTTTAGAAGATGAGGGTCGTAGTAGTACCGTGGAGGTCCCTTCTCATAGGACCAGCACCATTGGTGTATCTGAAGGAGATCTTTGTACCATCTACTATTTTGATAGATCGTTTACATCTGCTTATTGAAAAGTGAAGCACTATGTAATATCTGCCTTCATTGAAAATTGGGATTTACCATGTCCTAATTGTTTAGCCATCAGGAACCACCCAGTACCGAGCTCCATACCCGCCTCGCATGGCAGAAAATGGTATTGATGTAAGTATTATTACTTTTTAGATTTATTCCAATAGTAGTATTAGACGTATTGAATAAAACAATTTAATTTATGTAATGGCCTGTACTTTTTGGGAGATGTAAAATAACAATCTCGGTGATCTACTCAACTATGATCAGCTTCAACCTGGTTAAAGGACAAGATAAGTCATCAATTTTTCTGGACTCTCCAACAATTTTTGGATGGTTGACATCCAAGGGTAGAACTTCTAGCGATCCTACTGTTGTGCAGAATAAGAGAACATGAAGTAATTTCTCATCTTATCCTCCAATATAGAATATAGTTATGAATGTTTGTATCTTTTCACAATTACGATAAATGTCTCGATTCCTCTCTACCTTTTCGACTTCCATTACAGGTTCTACTGACGAAGATGTGCGGTCAGGATAAGCTCCTTGTTGGAATTGAGGAGGAATCAGCTCATCTTCGAGTTGAAAAGGTAGTTTAGCTTTTAATAATGGGAAGATGTCTAAAGGAATTTTCCCACAAATATTTATATGCCTCGTTAATAAATGAAAAATGTGAAGGTGCTTATGTACCTATTGCAGTTGGTCCAAATCAATGTGCAGGACCTGGTCCATCCACCATCCGTTGAGGACTACCTCCTGCCTCCCAACATCTGCAGCTCTTCTTTTGAGTAGCCGGCCTGGTGCGTTGTCACATAAGGCTGCAACGAGGATGTCAGAAGAGCCGCAGGTGTCTGGAAGTAGGAAGCGATTCTCAGGGTTCCTGTTCAGGAACCATAGATTACTGAGGATGAGCACTGGACCCGGCCCTACAAACTGATTTTTACCAACTCTAGCCACTCTTTCCCAACTTTCATATACACATGCACACTCGGCTGAGCATGCGTGTGTTTTCAATGGGGATCATTATATAAGCTCCTGCTGGATACATCCGGCTTCAGTTTTGGCAATTGTAGGAATTTCAGGATTGGTAATTGGGCTCTAAAGGGTAACGTTTCTTCTTGTGGAGAGTGACATGTCAAGCCTGACATGTCAGAGTGAGGAGACTTAAAAGCAATGTATGCTCCTCAGGGAAATTTTAAATATGCAAATTCTCTTCAGAGAAGAAGAGAATTTGAACTTTAGTGCCACCTATTTGAAGCAGTGATCCTAAAAGTCAATATTGACCCTTCAACGAGGCTTCAATATGACTTGTGATAAAGCCTATCCCGAAACTCAGTTTGCAGACAGTGTTTCTGGGTTTATTGCCCCTTTTCAGTGCAAAGTGTGAGATCTGATTTGGCTTGGGAGAGGCTCTGGACTGAGGTCTATGAGTTAATGTATCTCCTTGTGGAGTGTGACAAGCCATGTCTTCCATGTCATAGTGAGGAGACTAAAAAGCCATGCATACTCCTGGGAAATTAATACGCAAATGGTCGATATTGACTTTTAGGGTCGCTGCTTCCAATAGGTTGCACTAAAGTTCCAATGCTTTTCCTCTCTGAAGAGACACTTTGCAGGGTTGGGAATAGTAATTCCATTTGTCTAATCTTTCTCTTCACTGTCAGGGAAGATTTGGGCTCCCATGCACATTGGATGGTCCGTCAATGCTGTCAAAATCTATGGATTCTGCCCACATTAATCTGTGTTTCCAATCACCAGTACAGAGCTCACCTCCAGTTCTTTCTCCTTGGGTTATATTCCTCCATTGTTGAGAAATGATGCCCCCAATTATTAGCAATCAAGAAATAACAAGACAAGCAAAAATACAGAAAAAACTAATTTTTCAGCCATCTCACTATACAAGTTTCTATCCTATATGGATCATGTAGCTTTCCACTGGAGCCCAGGTATATGTGGTTTTCTAGCCATAAGGCATGCCAATGAATCGCAGGAGTCCTACAGACCTCACTGGATCACTTGCTGGTAGTAATAAAGTTATCAAGCTCTCCTGGCCATTTATACTCCCAATTTCAGTGAGGATGACTACCTGTATGTTAACATCTAAGTTACTACAAACCATTTGTGAAGGTAACCATCCAAATGTACAGGATCCACATGATGGTACTCTTCACGTTACTTTTGTATTTTCGCATTAGGAAAAGTTGGAGGATGCCCTTCAGTTAACCCATCAACACCTGGATGAGTTCCAGGGTCAGGAACAAGTAATTGAGAACATCTGGTATCAGCAGAGGCTCCTACAGGACGACTTGGTGTATGTTCGCGCCAGGCTGTGCGATCTCTCTTTGGTGAGTAGACGTCCTGTATAGGTATACAGATCATGAAAGAACAGTAAGGCTGTGGCGTCAGTACAGGATTAGAGGCAAACAAATCCAAAGTTTTATTAATCTGAAATCACTTCTGAATAAAACTCGCCAATAAAAGAGACTTGGGGTATGCACAGGGGCGGGCTGGGCCGGGTGACAGAAATGCATATGCCCCCTGCGCCGGTGTCTAAGCAGCTGCACAGGGCCTCTGGAGGACTGGCAGTGACTGTAATACATAGCGCACCTGTAGTGTGTCATGCCGCCAGCAGCCCTGACATGCAGGCTGCAGGGGTATGTGATGAGCAAGCTCCTATGCGCCACTGCCACTCTGAGGGAGAGAGCCAGCAGCCAAGATGAAAGGTCAGCATACCGGCCTGTGTGTGCACGGAGCTCCGGCTTCTCCTGCTCTTATCTGCTATCCCGGCAGAGAAGGAGAGATGGGGGAGGTGCCGGGACAGTGCAGAGCTGTGAGCAGGAGAAACTGAAGAGCTGCACATGGACGTCAGCCGCCCCTGCACCACAGAGGAGAGTGTGTGATGTGTGTATGAGGTAACTGGTGTGTGTGTGAGCTGTGTGTGTGTGAGCTGTGTGAGCTGTGTGTGTGTGTGAGCTGCATGTGTGTGTGTGAGCTGCATGTGTGTGTGTGAGCTGCGTGTGTGTGTGTGAGCTGCGTGTGTGTGTGTGTGTGAGCTGCGTGTGTGTGTGTGAGCTGCGTGTGTGTGTGTGAGCTGCGTGTGTGAGCTGCGTGTGTGTGTGAGCTGCGTGTGTGTGTGAGCTGCGTGTGTGTGTGTGTGTGTGTGTGTGTGTGTGTGTGTGTGTGTGAGCTGCGTGTGTGTGAGAGCTGCGTGCGTGTGCCATTATACAGTGGGGCTGTGCATGTGCCTGTCATTATACAGTGGGGCTGTGTGTGTGTGTGTCATTATACTGTGGGGCTGTGCGTGTGTGTGTGCCATTATACAGTGGGGCTGTACATGTGCATCATACAGTGGGGCTGTGTTGGTATGTCATTATACAGTGGGGGTGTGTGTGTGTGTGTGAGCTGTGTGTGTGAGCTGTGTGTGTGAGCTGTGTGTGTGAGCTGTGTGTGTGAGCTGTGTGTGTGTGTGAGCTGTGTGTGTGTGTGAGCTGCGTGTGTGTGTGAGCTGCGTGTGTGAGCTGCGTGTGTGTGTGTGTGAGCTGCGTGTGTGTGTGTGAGCTGCGTGTGTGTGTGTGAGCTGCGTGTGTGTGAGCTGCGTGTGTGTGAGCTGCGTGTGTGTGAGCTGCGTGTGTGTGAGCTGCGTGTGTGTGAGCTGCATGTGTCATTATACAGTGGGGCCGTGCGTGTGCCTGTCATTATACAGTGGGGCTGTGCGTGTCATTATACAGTGGGGCTGTGCGTGCGTGTCATTATACAGTGGGGCTGTGCGTGCGTGTCATTATACAGTGGGGCTGTGGTGCGTGTGTGTCATTATACAGTGGGGCTGTGCATGTGCCTGCCATTATACAGTGGGGCTGTGCATGTGCGTGTCATTATACAGTGGGGATGTGCGTGTTGTGTCATTATACAGTGGGGCTGTGGGTGTGTGCCTGCCATTATACAGTGGGGCTGTGCATGTGCGTGTCATTATACAGTGGGGCTGTGCGTGTCATTATACAGTGGGGCTGTGCGTGTGCCTGTCATTATACAGTGGGGCTGTGCGTGTGCCTGTCATTATACAGTGGGGCTGTGCGTGTGCCTGTCATTATACAGTGGGGCTGTGCGTGTGCCTGTCATTATACAGTGTGGCTGTGCGCGTGTGGGTCATTATACAGTGGGGCTGTGCGTGTGTGTGTCATTATAAAGTGGGGCTGTGCGTGTGTCTGTCATTATACAGTGGGGCTGTGCGTGTGTGTATGTGTCATTGGTGCATTCACTCTGTGTCATTCTATGGACTGCAGACTTGTGCTTCTCACATTGCTCGCAGTGCTGTGGTCATTTGGTGGGTGTGTGGCTGTAAGTTTGTGATTTGCATACATGCGGTCACATGTCGACTAGACTTGCATGGCCTAATGCAACTGTATTGAACAAGGCCCAAAACAGTCTAGTCGAAATGTGGCTGGGAATATATATATCGCATGCTTGCAGTCTTACAAGACCACCTGTTGCCGGCACCAGAGAATCTTCACAGCGCACAGTGCGCACGATATGAGGATTCACACATAGTGTCTGTAGACATGTATCATAAGATCCGACAACCCCTTTAAGGATGAGCCGCTACTCATGGGCCACTGCTGTGTGCTTGCCCCCCAGGCCAAAATTTGCCAGTCAGCCCCTGGGTATGCACACATGATGATGGCCTTTTCAGGTGGATTCCGCTCTGAAAACGACCTGAAAAAGCTCTAAACTAAACGAAACACTGAAAACCATTAATATATTTCTATGGATTTGATTTGAGAGAATGCTTGTTTGGTGTACGGCCCAGTATCCTGCTATATGGGTGGTGCAAGTCCATCCTATCCTATTATGTAAAAGATTACTATTAAGTTGCAACCTGTTGACCCATTGTGCCAAAATTTGGCTTTTCTTGATATGGTGGCCATATCTGTGCACTTGTAGTCTATGGCTCCTCTTCGCTTCTCCCCGTTGGTGCTGACCCTAGCTTCTTCATTGACAGTGGACAATAGAAGTTACGTTATGCAGCAGAGTCTCTCGGGTAGAAGAAGCAGAGGGCGAGAAGCTTTTAGGCGCCATAGTTTTCGAGTGCACCGATGCATCCAGCAGAGCCCTTGTAAGCCTAATTTTCATAATCACAAAAGCAGAATTTGGGGCCAGCAGATGGCTCTGTAGCCTTGTTGTTAACCTGGAGCTGAGGTCACACAGGGGATTGCAGGGTAGCGTCTGGCTCTTGACGCTGTGGCGGAGACTGGTTCTATATATGTTTGAGCACTTGAAAGTCGAAAAACCTTTAAAACCAGTTTTATTTATACAGGATCACAGTAATTCTATCACATTGAGGAAGAATTATGAATCACAGTGTGCTAGAATAAGAGCCCCAGAAAATAGAATTTATTTTGTTTGCCAAATGTATGTTCTTCAGTTTTTAAAATTCGACTATAATATTCACATTGCTAATAAGTCATGAAAACATAGTGATGTTTTGCATCTCCCTAATCAGGACCGAGACCGTGCATGGGACGAATACCGAATACTAGAAAATGAACTGCACACCCTGAGGGAGACCCTGGAACGGGTCAGTCAGATAGGACACCCACAGGTAAGTGACCGGGCATCGCAGGTTATAGACACACTCCATACGTACCTCACCGGGCAGTCAGGAGATCTAGTCCTGTCTCGATCATTGTGTTTTCTGTATTCAGGGCATTTCTTGTGTTTTTCAGGACCAGGCAGCTGCTCAGAGAGATCTGTGGATGATCAATGACATCATATCCGGCCTCAGATTTAACAAAGCCAACTTTCACGCCATTCCTGATCCTTCCAGACACCCTGGTATTTAAACACATTATTTCCAATGCTGTGATTCCCCCAATCTGAGATTTTTCTGTTCTCCCCCTAAGTAGTAAGTGGATCTTCACATCGGATTAATAGACTTGTTATCTCTCTACACAGCAGTGATGATGCCACCGTCCCCTGCCAGCGAGACTCCGACAACCTTCCAGAGAAGTTTTCTTTACCATCAGTCTGGACTGAATCCCTATGTCCAAGAGAAAAATCCCAGTGTACGTGAATCCACATTATTTTCTGTTTACATCTATATCTAGTGAATGCAAAAATCAAAACGGTGCTAGATCTTACAGTACTGTAGATGCAAATCCCATGGCCATGTGGATAGAGATCCAGATTTCATCCATGAATGGAGAGTGAAAGATCATTAAAATAATACTAGGTTACAAGTGAATAAAACTAATACCATTAAATTTTCAACTTTAAGGAGTCTGAAGCCATCCCTCCCAGACCACCTCTTCCCAAAGATCACCCAACATCCAGTTCTGAAAGTGATGGACAGACTAGAGTGGTGGCCAGTGTCCAGGCGAGTGTAAATCCATTCATACAGAGTCCTTTACACAAGGGCCTCCAGAAACGTAGAACGTCTGGTGATCAGACAGGAATAATATGTTTTTCAAGAGTTAACTCTTAGTCAAAGCAATTACATTCCTGAATTTGCCCCACATTCTATTTGTCTTTTGTATTTTTTTTTTTTTTAATTATGCGTGAAAAAAAAAAGTCATCAATGTGATATATTAATATATCAAGTATCAGTTTTTACCAGAACCTTTATTTTTGATATTTAAAACAAACAAAAAAAATGATCAAGGCTTCTGAAGCTTCTCCTGGCAAACAAATGTGATAGACGGCAGTAGGGTGAACTAGGACCCATCATTGTCCTGCCAGTTTTTCACATTTTTTCATGGATCCATTCACTTGAATGGGTAAATTGGATAAATTATTTGCTACTCTATTTTTATTTATTATTTTTTTTTCTTTGTGGACACTTTTAAAGAAAAACGTGATTTGAATCATACACTATGTGCATAGGTTCCATTAAAATCACTGATGTAACACAGACCTCTGAATGAGGTATTAAAACTGAAGAAAAGGAAAAATGGAGTAATTGCCAACCAATCAGAATTTGCCTGATGGACCTATATGAAGCTGTGACGCTCGGGTCAAGAGAGCCGCAGCTTTTCCGTGCTTGGACCGATTTGTACTGGTAGTCATGGGCAACTGCTCCACTTTTCCCAGTTTTGGTTTTCGCGTTAATATCTTTGTATATGCACTAAACATTTGGAATTTCTTTATTATTCATTAATTTAATATTGTTTGTAACGTTATTTTTTTTTCTCTTTTCTTTATAGGTTGATCAAGACAGAGTATTTGAGCCGCTAGAGAGCGTAACTGCACCGCAGTCACCAAGTACACCTACTGGTAAGTTGAGATATATATATATATATTTTAAGTTTTAATATCCCTGCCTAAAATTTTCTTTTGCATGGTAGATAGTTGTACATGTTAGGATCAGTACAGGATACCTTCTACATTTTGGACCCCATACACATTATATAAAAGTTGACCAATTCACCTCTTCACTGCTCTCAAACAGCTGTCGTTCATTACAGACTTTTTTCCCCTCTACGGAAGCCTGCAGTTATCCACCCAGCTGATACATCCTGAACAATAGTAAAAATGACCATCAGAGAACTTGCAGTCCTAATTTGCATATCAATAAAAGCTGAATATCTGCCCAGCAGATGGCGCTGTAATAGACTTCTTTCATAGTGTTTTGCACTTTCTATCCTAGGCTACCTCTACATGCGCCGGGGCAGTGTTATTAACCAGTTACCTTTTTAACTTTTCCAGTAAGGTGGCCTCCCAAATAATTTCTCTCTGCTTAAGTAAAAAGTACAATTTTTGGAAAACAAACAAAAAAAAAAAAAAAAACTTTTTCTCTTAAAACATATTTGACATTTGTAATTTATCTTGTAGTATATTTAGGGCGTGAAGTTATAAGTCTAAGGCTGTGCTACTGAGCAATTCTGATGACAACATTGCTGTTTTTATGGCACCTTTTTATTATCTGGATGCCAATGCCATTCCTGGGAAGAAATAAAAAATAAATGGGGGGAGTGCGAAAATTGACACGCCTATCTTCAGGCTTGTAGGTATCAAAGCATGACTTCCCATAGATTTTGCATAGGAGGCGTCTAATGGCTCCCAGATAATTAAATGCTGCTCTCCAGGGGGACATGTACTGTGTGATTTGGCCTTGTCCAAAGGTGTTTCCAGATTCTTCTTGCCAAATCCACCCCATCTGTGGATCTAGCCTAGTTGGAATGACACCCCTGGTGGTGTCCAGAAACCTGAGGCTGCACTACTGAGAGATACTGGTGACAACGTTCCTGTGTTAGTTCTTGGTGTGTGTATGTGTATATAATATAATCTATATACTTTATCTTATTGTAAGCCATCTTATTGATCTTCTTGCATGTAAGAAGCGTCTCTGCCTACCAAAGATGTGGCAGATGGTCGACCGGTTCAGTCTTCCTGCCCAATACCCATACCTTCAAGCACCAAGATGACTCTAGAGCCAAAGGTAAAGCATACATAAAGGTATAAGATTATTTTTCCTCCCTACATCCCAAAAGATTGACCTTCTCTACTTTTTGGATTTTTTTTTTTTAGGCATCGCCTCCCAATATGTCAGAGATGGGAACAGTTAGGAAGCAAAGAATGAGCGCTGAGGAGCAGATGGAGAGAATGCGTAGACATCAGGAGGCTCAGATTCATGAGAAACCTAAACCTGGTGTCACAGCTCAACGTCAGAACTCCCAAAGGTCCGCAACCGGTTCCATAGGGAGCAGGGTAAGTACTCCGCGACTTATCGTGAGTAATGAATGTGTCCGATACATATTAATTTGAAAATAGGCAAAATGAAATTTATGTGAAAGAATATTTGTTTTTAGATTTACAATTAAAATTATTTTGAAGACCATAAAATTGATGGCATTCCCTTAGGATGGACCGTCAGTAGCCGATGAATGGATGCGAACTTCCAGCGCCTCCGGTGATCGGCTGCTTGAAGTTGCACAGCTCCACATGTTGTGCAGTGGCTGCAAGTTCTCTACCATACAAATTAATTTCTGATAACTTGTATTACCATTTTCCTGCAGCTGAGATCTTCTTCCTCGGATTCCAGCAGCTCTCAACACGTGGATAAAACCCCTACAGAACAGAGAAAACCAACACTCGTGAGGGTTACTGCGTCCTTTTACCCCAGCAACACATCTGCACCACCGCATGGAAAAACTGGGAGCACTAATGCAAAAAAGTCCTCACCAGACACCATGCTGGAGGACTCGACCTACAGTGTCGTGATGGAGCCGCAGACAGAAAACATCACCTCCGTAACCAGTCATGAGATCTCTCCGATGGTAAAGGTGACTCCACCATTAAGAACCAGCAGTAAAATTGTCACGGCTGCCTGTATGCAACTGAAAAAAGATATGCACAATGGCAGCTACGATAAGCAGGGGGTAAGCTTCAAACATATATTGTTTGCATGCTGGGTCCATTGCTTCTATGCTGCATTGTGTGATCACCCCTGGGGGGGTGCTTTAGGGGATTATCTTGGCATGGGGTACATGGTTCGGAGTGCATGACACAGAGCTGTAAGTTGTGTTGGGCACAAGTTCACCATGTTCGGAGAGGGTTGGGTACGTGGGAGTTACATGCATGCAGTTCTGGCCACTGAAATTGTGCTTTTCTGCATAAGTCATGTGTTGGCATAAGTGTGAATGCGGAATTCATTTTCTGATTTCAGTCCAGATCTGGTGAAGTAACCACAGGAAGTGTCAAACATCAGCCAGAGGCTGTAGAAGGAAAGTCAAAGACTGGAGACAGACTGAAAAGCACCAATTCTAGGACCAGGTATGGCCATCTCTACCAGTAGGAAAGGATGTGTAGAAAGGGAACCTGTCACTTGATTCCAACTGCCAAAACCACAGAGTCTGACTGCGCTATAGGCAGAGAGGAGACTTGGCCGGCACCACACCTGGTCGGCTACTCCTAGTATTGCTCCGAGTGATTGGCTGGTCTCTTCCATAATGGAAAACCTGTGAATCAATTAGGATAGTATAGGAAGAAACCGTCCGGGGCGGTGGCGGACAAGTCTTGTGTTTTCCTACAAGTCCTTCAAACTGTTTTATCTGAAACACAGCTGCATTTCCAAGAAAAAGCTACCGGAGTGCAATTGTGTAGCCAAGCTCTGATTCATGGTGGCCGCGGTTTGGGCGGCGTGAATCGGCTGACAGGTTCCTTATAATGAGTAAAGGGAAATATCCCATAACCCCGCAATAAGGCTGTATAAATGTTGGTTGTTGGGGCGATTATAAGAGCTACGATATTCCTTGTAAATATTTCAAGTTGTACATTTGGACTTTTAACCTTTCAGGGATGAAGAAGGCTTCACTATCTCACTAGAGGAAGAGCGGGAACGGATTGTCAACTTGTCCTATACACTGGCATCGGAGGCCTCCCAACGCAGCAAAGTGTTTACAGGTGACCGGAAGGAGACAGCGAGCGAGTGGGCGGGCGGGGGAGGGCACTGTGCGGCATGTAAGTCACGGTCTTGCAGCCCCTCGGCTGTCTCGGTCCAGAACAGCCATAGGGCCAGATGTGGGCCGCACTTTGCCCATGTCTTCTATACACTATTATTTTCTACAGTAGTATCAACTGGGCATGCTCTGGTCCAGACACAGGTCATTGTGGAGGGAGGCAATGAGCTGGTGTTCTCTACTGTAGATGGCGGTTTTACTTTTCCTTGCAGTCCTGTCTGTCATGATAATGAGACTTCTGGAAAGTCTTTTGTAAAGAACAAAAATGTAATTCTAAGGCTTAGAAGCCAGTGGGAAATTTGACTTCTGTTTAATTTATATATGAAGAAGAAACATTTTTTGTTTTTGTTTTTTTCAAAAAACATCAACATTTTTAATGAAAAACAAAAAACAAATGTGAATACGGCAGGTGATTTCTGATGACGTGTTCACTTTTCAGATGATTGATGCTCACTGACACCTTGTATTTGGGTCCACAGCCAAAGCCTTATCCGATGACTGTGATACGAGCAGTGACGTCTCCACATCGGATGAAGTGTATCCATGGGACTTTCTGAAAGATTCCCACAGCAGCAAACAGCGTGACGTCCAAGACCATTGCCAAACTGGTGCACTACAAAGTGAAAAGGCCTACACCAAGAAAGAGGAGCAGCAGCGTTGTCCTGTAGGGTCGCGTAGTCCCGACATGACCAAAGATCGCTCCATCAATCTACACTATGAGAACTGGCCGGCACAGACGCCGGGGGAGAGCCGAGATCACGGCCCTGTCACAAAACAAGAGGGCTCCTCTCTACCCAAGTGTAATGGACAGGTGGCAAGTTATGACTTCCTCATCGAGGACTTGCATTATAACCCGCTGAGTATGGGCAAAGTCACTGACTTCTGCAAAGAAGAGCGGGAACCCATCCGGATCACGCTCCTTCAGTCCAGCTTCTAACTTCTCTACTGACCCTTTTTTGGACCCGTGTGATTTTTGTGGAATGGACACTACATAGGACATTGAGTTTGGATCTTGAGCGAACAAGGAAGTTGTCTTTTATGATGGCGCAGATTATGTGGAAAATTAGGATGAAGGGATTGAAGAATGTTGGAAATGAAAGAGGTGTATATAGGTGTACATAGATGGCGCGGAGGAGGTGACTGTACAAATGTTGATAAAGAGGTGTCTGGGGAAAGTGAGGAAGGTGCCATAGGGACGTGGAAAGTGGAGGTCTCTAATCATGCGGAAACTCTGACAAAGGATTACATAGCGGCTGCCCTGATGGTCGTTTGGGCCGGGAATGACGCTCCGCTAAGCTCAGTTGCACTAGATGACGGAGTGTAAGTTCTGCATATAGAGAAGGCAATGCTGTGAAATACATGAGACTGGATCATTGAAGGGCTTTTCACCCTGGTGTGGAAATTATTACAGTTCCTTAAGACTGCCATAGTAGTAGCTTAAGGGAACGATATACTGTACCAAAAATGCTTAAACACTCTGTTCTATAGAGTAGAAGGGTTATGAAGGTTCGTTCTTTTGTTTTTTTTTTTGTCGCTGATTCATTTCAGTAATACCGATCACTCCTGAACGTCAGCTGGTAACAAAACATGGACACCAAAAACAAAATGGGGGAGATGTATGAAGGTCGGCTCTCAAGGGAGACCAATCCGGCCCCATGACGTAACCAGCTGTAATTATTCTGCTTTTTTTATTTTCTAACACCTGTATATTTTTGTTTTCTTAAAACAAAAGAAATCCCGAGTGGTCTGTTCAGTCTTGTTTTTTAATCTATCACTGACCGATTTGTGAAGGGAGTATGTAAGGTGAACACAATACCCGCAGTGTGCCCTTTCATCCTGACCAGCTGTATACTTTACATTTTACCTGTTTGTTTTTTTTATTTGCCACTAAAGCCAAATGCTGTCCTAGGCCAACGCACTGCCTTATTAATGTTAATACTGTTTGTGGTAACCATTCCTTTACCCCTCTCCTTACATGCATATTACCAGTTTTATTTTATTTTTTAATTAACAGCAGAGATCTGCTTCTCATTTTTTAACTTTTTTTTTTATAAAGGAGAAAAATCATACATACGACGGAATGTGTTTATAAGCTTTACTGTTTTGTGATATCTATGCAAAGCTGTAATATGCAAATAAAGCAACACAGTATGGTGTCATCCGTTTTATTTATTAAGTTGTCATTAGGTTTGTTCAACGTGCGCAGGCACATAGATGTTAGGCACACTGGTACAGGCACAAAGGCGCAAGCACGTAGATGTGGGCACACTGGTATAGGTGCAGGCTTGTAGATGTGGGCACATTGGTATAGGCGCAGGCACGTAGATATGGGCCCATTGGTATAGGCACAGGCACGTAGATGTGGGCACATTGGTATAAGCGCAGGCACGTAGATGTGGGCACATTGGTATAGGCACAGGCACGTAGATGTGGGCACATTGGTATAAGCGCAGGCACGTAGATATGGGCACATTGGTATAGGCACAGGCACGTAGATGTGGGCACATTGGTATAAGCGCAGGCACGTAGATGTGGGCACATTGGTATAGGCACAGGCACGTAGATGTGGGCACATTGGTATAAGCGCAGGCACGTAGATATGGGCACATTGGTATAGGCACAGGCACGTAGATGTGGGCACATTGGTATAAGCGCAGGCACGTAGATGTGGGCACATTGGTATAGGCACAGGCACGTAGATGTGGGCACATTGGTATAAGCGCAGGCACGTAGATATGGGCACATTGGTATAGGCACAGGCACGTAGATGTGGGCACATTGGTATAAGCGCAGGCACGTAGATGTGGGCACACTGGTATAGGTGCAGGCTTGTAGATGTGGGCACATTGGTATAGGCGCAGGCACGTAGATATGGGCCCATTGGTATAGGCACAGGCACGTAGATGTGGGCACATTGGTATAAGCGCAGGCACGTAGATGTGGGCACATTGGTATAAGCGCAGGCACGTAGATATGGGCACATTGGTATAAGCGCAGGCACGTAGATATGGGCACATTGGTATAGGCACAGGCACGTAGATGTGGGCACATTGGTATAGGCACAGGCACGTAGATGTGGGCACATTGGTATAAGCGCAGGCACGTAGATATGGGCACATTGGTATAAGCGCAGGCACGTAGATATGGGCACATTGGTATAGGCACAGGCACGTAGATGTGGGCACATTGGTATAGGCGCAGGCACGTAGATGTGGGCACATTGGTATAGGCGCAGGCACATAGATATGGGCACACTGGTATAGGTGCAGGCTTGTAGATGTGGGCACATTGGTATAGGCGCAAGCACGTACATGTGGGCACACTGGTACTGGAAACACGAGAAATGAAAAACAAGTCAGCTCACCTGTCCAGGCTACTCCATGTCCAACCCCGCACAGAAAAGAGAAAGCCGAGCAGCTGGTTCAAAGTAAGCCAAACATGAAGTAATCCAGCGGGGGGGCAGGTACTTCCATAAAAAGGCAAAATTTACTCATCAATGAAAAAATTATTCCAATGGTGTACCATAAAAAAAATGCAGTGAACATCAACACATTATAGCATGTAGCACTATAAGCAGCATTAGCCTACGCGTTTCGACAAATGTTTTATTCATGGCTAGTGTGGATATGTACTGAAAAATTCTTATAAATCTCCGGGTGAGTTCACCCAGCTTGTTTCAATCAAGTTAATGATCTTGAGTGAGATCACTGCAGTAGCTGCACAAATACTTCTATAGATAAGTAACACATACTAAACATATAAGTCAAGAACATTTACAGACTTCAATCCATATACAATACATGAAATTAAAAACATTGACCGATACCAATAGGAAAAAACATCATGGAAATATATACAAAAATTAGTATCGTAGAATCAAGTCCAGTCTATAGTTCAGACCATGTGGTATTCTTGTAATTCTTGTACCAAGTGAGAAGATCCAAAAGGACTCCCTGTTTAGTAATTTTCTTCTGTGGTCCCCACCTCTATATGGTTTGTGGACTTTCTCTATCCCACAGAAAGTGAAGCCTCTGGTGTCCCCCTGGTGAATATTCAAAAAATGTTTTGAAACCTCAGACGAGGATATTGCTTCTGGATTACCGGCATCAGACAAGTGATTCCTAATCCTAGTTTTCAATGTGCACGTAGTGCATCCCACATACTGTAGTCTGCACAAAGAGCATTCAGTTAGGTAATCCACATATGTGTCATACAATTTATGAAATATTTAATATAATACTCTTTAGAATTAGAGCATGATTGATGTTTTTCTGGTACAGGCACATAGATGTGGGCACACTGGTACAGTCACATAGGCGCAGGCACGTAGATGTGGGCACATTGGTATAGGCGCAGGCACGTAGATGTGGGCACATTGGTACAGGCGCAGGCTTGTAGATGTGGGCACATTGGTATAGGCGCAGGCACATAGATGTGGGCACATTGGTACGGGCGCAGGCTTATAGATGTGGGCACTTTGGTATAGGCGCAGGCACATAGATGTGGGCACATTGGTACGGGCGCAGGCTTGTAGATGTGGGCACTTTGGTATACGCGCAGGCTTGTAGATGTGGGCACATTGGTATAGGCGTAGACTTGTAGATGTGGGCACGTTGGTACAGGTGCAGGCTTGTAGATGTGGGCACGTTGGTACAGGCGCAGGCTTGTAGATGTGGGCACGTTGGTACAGGTGCAGGCTTGTAGATGTAGGCACGTTGGTACAGGCGCAGGCTTGTAGATGTAGGCACGTACCTGCAGGCACATTGGCACAGGCATGTTGGCTCAGACATATAGGCTCAGGCATGTTGGTGCAGGCAAGTTGGCTCAGGCACTTGGGGGCATGTGCACAGGCAGGCACTGGCACGCTCTGATCAGCAGTGTTGGAGAGATGCTGGCGCAGTGAAGACCTGTCTCTTCTTGTTGAATGGTCTCCTTTCAGCAGAATATTGCACACCGCTTTACATTCCTACTGTCTAAATGTTCTGTAGCCTGAGTGGAATGCAGGTGGGGAGAGCCAATGTTTGGAAGGACAATGGAGGGAGGTTTAGACCTATAAACACCCAGTCCTTAGATATGCCACTGATTTCAGAAGTGGGGCTAGCAGAAATGTTGTATCCCCCTCCCCCACACATGTGCAATCACAGATTTAAAGAGGGAATTGCAAAGGATATTTTAGTTTCCACAGCGTCCTTCCTCCAATTGCCGCTTCTCCACTTATTCTGGGACAGATTTTCTTCTGTGTTCCTCCATTCCATTGTGTTTGAGCCCTGATTAGCAAACATGTAAAATTTTCCTTCAACCAACTGGACGTATACTACGTAACTTCTGTCATCGTGGCCATGTTTTGATTGGCCAGCAACAGAGGAGAAAAAGTAAAGGCCCACAGAGTTCTGTAGTTCTTGCCCAGATGGTTGAAGGAAAACTTCCAATGTTTATTACTAGCGGACATAACTTTGAAACAGAGAAGAAGAAAAAAAAACTGTTCCAGAATCGGTGATTGGAGGAGGTAAAAAAAAACTGGGGAAGTTCCTGGTGAAGTCACTATAAAGTAGCTAGTATTTCTGCTCTGGTTGGGCCTCGGTCTTGGCTCACATCAGCCTTGTTTCTAAGGGATAAAGGGAACCAATAGAAACCCACCCCTATGACTGAAAGACTAGGTAGAATATAACTATACAAAGTGAATTTTTTTGGAACTGAATACAGCTCCGTTTTGCTTAAAATCAATGTTAGTGCTGCACATTGCATCACTAACAACACACTGGGGCCAGTTTAAGGCGGGTGTCACACTTGCAACTGCAATGCGAGAAACTCGCCTCAATACCCGGCACTACCATCGGCACTCGGGACAGGAGCGTGCAGCTGTATTTCTATGCAGCTGACTGCTCTGATCCGAGCCTCCGGCGGCAGTGCCGGTCTCTGAAGCAAGGCTTGGAGACGATTGCTCCCTCGGTGATCCGGCTACTGGATTCTGCGCCTCAGAAGGAGGCAGCCTTTTGCAGGGCAGAACTCCCTCTGGATTCCTCTCCTTGTGCTATGACTTCGTTTCTCACCCGCTACAATACAATTCTCTTTCGTGTCCTTCCTTAGGATGCTGCCGCACGTGGGGCAGGCGCAGCTCCGTGGCCTTCTGTCTAGGCCTCTGACAGGATCCCACCCCTGTCAGGGACCTCTCTGTCTGCAGCTCTGTGATGTTCCTCCTTCTCTTCTGTCTGCCTGACAGGAACTGACTCGGTGAAGGCCAATCAGCGTCTGCCTAACTTTCTATCCAAACCACCAGTTTTACCTAATTGTGAGGAGTGCCCTAATAGATAGGAGCGTAGCTCCCCCTGGTGGACTGGAGTGTGAAGTGTGGTGTATGGTTTGTGATACCTGGCAAAGAGTTCTCCTTTATTGCTTTCAGACGTAATATCACTCCCCCTGGTGGAACAACAATATTACTGCAATGACCAGGACTCTGGGGCGCTGTATGTGCAAAAAAAAAAAAAAAACACAGGTACTGAAAAAATAGTGTTGAGGATTTTTTTTCCACTTAATGCCCAGCACTGCATTTTTTTTTATTTTTTGTAAAACTCAGAAGTGGTTTGAAAAGGAATAGAAATGTAACGGAAGCACTTGGGGTTGTTTTTTAGATTTCTTTGTCAGTCAACAGTAGATATGAAAATAAGGTACATTACAAGTTTGTTATCAGATAAATCTGCTTTCTGATTCTTCATTCTCAATTTTTTTATTGACAGGTAGAATCTGGATACAGTGAACACAGATTTTCCAATAAGAGGCGACAGTTGGTGCCTATAAAGTTCTATGGAGAACTGTAACTGTCGGTTCAGGTGAACTTGCAGCCAAATGTCTCCAGCTCCAACATCATAGAATTTTAAAAATGCCCACAGCCATCTGCTATCTCAGTAATCGGAAAATCTGTCTCAAACTCAGCCGGGTAAATAGGCTGCACATAGAAAAAAAATGAATATGAAGCGCAGTGGGTTTTTTTGCAGGAGAAAGTGACTTTTTCAGTGATACCATTATTTTTCTGAATTACTTTTTTTAGCATTTTTTTTACAATTTTTGCCAATTTTTATGGTGTTAATCTTATGTGTTATGATACAGGTTGTCTTTACCATCGATTTTTAAATTAAAAACAGCATTTTTAGTGGCCAAATGTTGCTCTTTTTCATATTTTATTTAGATTTTTTTGTCATTAGTCCCTTATACTAATTCTAGCCGCCATCCTGTAATAATGGTCTCCCCTCCATCCAGTAATAATGGTCCCCATCTTCGTATTGTGTGGCTGTACCTGGACGCAGATGTCTGCTGCCAGCCTTTCATTGGCCGGTAGTACAGAGAGCTGGTCTCTGCGCCCCAATACATTTCAACTGAATGTGCATCTGAGAGCGCGCATTCAGTTGAATAGAAGTGCTGATGTCAGCGTCCCTCGACTTCCTGGATGTGATTGTCTCTGAGGCCCGAGGGCCACAAAATGGAGCCTCAGGGACGGCGTGTTTGAGACCTCTGCTCTAAACAGATTTTACACATGAATGTAGAGTGAAGTATAAATCTAGGACAGGGATGAGGGAACCTCTGGTCCCATGGCAGATTCCCGGTGACCTTGCTTGTTCTGCCAGTCATGTTTTGCCGGCCTTTTAATTCCTCTGTAAACTGAATGCAGCATTCACCATTGCATGCAGACCAAAAGGATTACATCCTGACACTGGCAGGAAGTTCTTTGTGGGTAGAGTTAGCACACTTTGTGCTCCCATTCTGATGATGAAGGCGGTATTCGCAGTGTCTGCTATGTAATGCATACAGCAGCTGTCACAGATTTACCAAGGAAGAGAGGAGCCAGAAGATCACAGCGTCTGATTTCACGTACTCCTGCACTGATTAGAAGCACTTCATCTTCATATTAAACGGTGCAGGGAATAAACTGTTCATCATAGAGTCTCTGAAATCTCCCTGCTTGGATGATCTCAGCTGTTCAGTATTGGTCACTCTCCTCTAGCAATCTGGATTGCCAGTGTTAGGCCGGGGTCACACTTGCGAGTGCAATGCGAGAAACTCGCACTGTGCCGGGTATTGATGCGAGAGACTCGTGCGAGTTTCTCGCATTGCACTCGCAAGTGTGATCCTGGCCTTAGTCTTGTACTCCCTGGTGTGGAGTAGAGGAGTCTGTTGTTGGTAGAGGCGTCTGGAGTGTTGATCTGTGACTAATGAGTGGTGTTTGGGCTGTGTGCAAATACTCTTCCTCTTCTAATTTGGTTTTCATTTCTTTTCTCCCCTGGGTTCTGCTGTGTTTTCTGTGAGTGCATACAGGTCCTTCTCAAAAAATTAGCATATAGTGTTAAATTTCATTATTTACCATAATGCAATGATTACAATTAAACTTTCATATATTATAGATTCATTATCCACCAACTGAAATTTGTCAGGTCTTTTATTGTTTTAATACTGATGATTTTGGCATACAACTCCTGATAACCCAAAAAACCTGTCTCAATAAATTAGCATATCAAGAAAAGGTTCTCTAAACGACCTATTACCCTAATCTTCTGAATCAACTAATTAACTCTAAACACATGCAAAAGATACCTGAGGCTTTTAAAAACTCCCTGCCTGGTTCATTACTCAAAACCCCCATCATGGGTAAGACTAGCGACCTGACAGATGTCAAGAAGGCCATCATTGACACCCTCAAGCAAGAGGGTAAGACCCAGAAAGAAATTTCACAACAAATAGGCTGTTCCCAGAGTGCTGTATCAAGGCACCTCAATGGTAAGTCTGTTGGAAGGAAACAATGTGGCAGAAAACGCTGTACAACGAGAAGAGGTGACCGGACCCTGAGGAAGATTGTGGAGAAGGACCGATTCCAGACCTTGGGGAACCTGAGGAAGCAGTGGACTGAGTCTGGTGTGGAAACATCCAGAGCCACCGTGCACAGGCGTGTGCAGGAAATGGGCTACAGGTGCCGCATTCCCCAGGTAAAGCCACTTTTGAACCATAAACAGCGGCAGAAGCGCCTGACCTGGGCTACAGAGAAGCAGCACTGGACTGTTGCTAAGTGGTCCCAAGTACTTTTTTCTGATGAAAGCAAATTTTGCATGTCATTCGGAAATCAAGGTGCCAGAGTCTGGAGGAAGACTGGGGAGAAGGAAATGCCAAAATGCCTGAAGTCCAGTGTCAAGTACCCACAGTCAGTGATGGTGTGGGGTGCCATGTCAGCTGCTGGTGTTGGTCCACTGTGTTTCATCAAGGGCAGGGTCAATGCAGCTAGCTATCAGGAGATTTTGGAGCACTTCATGCTTCCATCGGCTGAAATGCTTTATGGAGATGAAGATTTCATTTTTCAGCACGACCTGGCACCTGCTCACAGTGCCAAAACCACTGGTAAATGGTTTACTGACCATGGTATTACTGTGCTCAATTGGCCTGCCAACTCTCCTGACCTGAACCCCATAGAGAATCTGTGGGATATTGTGAAGAGAAAGTTGAGAGACGCAAGACCCAACACTCTGGATGAGCTTAAGGCCGCTATTGAAGCATCCTGGGCCTCCATAACATCTCAGCAGTGTCACAGGCTGATTGCCTCCATGCCACGCCGTATTGAAGCAGTCATTTCTGCCAAAGGATTCCCGACCAAGTATTGAGTGCATAACTGAACATTATTATTTGATGGTTTTTTTGTTTGTTATTAAAAAACACTTTTATTTGATTGGCCGGGTGAAATATGCTAATTTATTGAGACAGGTTTTTTGGGTTATCAGGAGTTGTATGCCAAAATCATCAGTATTAAAACAATAAAAGACCTGACAAATTTCAGTTGGTGGATAATGAATCTATAATATATGAAAGTTTAATTGTAATCATTACATTATGGTAAATAATGAAATTTAACACTATATGCTAATTTTTTGAGAAGGACCTGTATTTGTATGATTGGTATTTTTTATACATCCTTGTCTGGTATGTGTAAAAACATACACTATTACTCCCCAGTTCCCTGGGTGGGGGAGGGGGACAGATATAGGGCTGATTCAGGAGTTCTGCAAGGTACGTGGCCATGTCGTCTTCACCACTAGAGGTAATCTGGGGAGCAGGGATAGCTAGGTTGCCCCTAGCGTTAGGGAAAGAACCCCTGGTAATGAAAAAAACAGAGTTGGGACAGCAGCCTGTGTCACCTGTGTGCTGTATACAGCAGTCTCGGTGTCTCCTACATGTCTCGGCAACGGAAGGAAGTAAGAGTTTGCTTGTGTACTGCAGAGCCTGAGAGAGGGCTGCGGTGTCCGTAAGGTAGAGGTAGCAAACCTCTGAGACCAGAGATAGACACGAGTAGCCAATTATGGAGAGGTATATGCAGCACCCCAGGAGACCGGTTGCTGCCGTGATGTTGCTTTACCTTCGGGGAAGGTAATGTCATGCTTAGAGGCAATGGACTTCTCTTCACCAGGTAAGGGGCACACATGCAACACATTCTGAATCCAGGCCATGAGGGGGAACTCAATACCGGGATGCAGGGGAGCTTCCCTAGGCTTTATGTATCCTGACCTGGAGGAGAAGCTAGGCGGTTGGTCCTGGGAGACCAAGCAGAGCAGAAGTCTAGGAGAGACGCAGTGCAGAGAGGACTGGCAGCCACGAGAGAGCTGCAGCCTCTGGAAGAAGGAAGACCTGAAGGGTTGGATGTGGAGTAGCTGGAAGGGAAGGAGCACCGGAGAGGAACAGAGCTCAGAGGGGAACTGTGGCAGGGCACCCTCAGAGCTGAAGCACAGTAGCCAGGAACCGGGAGATGGAGGCTTTTGTGGGACTCTAGGACACAGAGCAGAATCAGAGGGCACGACACTACATGTTAACTGCCCACACGACACCTGAGATGCAGCAGCACCTGAGGATCCCGGGGCATGTTACAGTTCCTGTAAAAAGGCTCAAACTGCCCGTCATGCAGGTACCTGGGGGAAAACTGGAGGACTCTGTAGGATGCTTCAGGCAGCAGGGACCTCACCTTTAACGGCGCTAGTTGGAAAGGCACAGGGACCTCTACTGGAGAAGGGAACCCTCTATTGCCTCTGAGCCGGCCGGACCACCACCATCCGTGGCTGGTACCCTGCACTGTGGCCAGCAATCTACAGTAAACCAGGTAAAAACAACTTGTCTCCTCCATTTATTCACCGGCATATACCATCCAGACCCTACACCATAGGACCCCTGGGGACCCTGCTTCACCTCTGGGAAGTGTAATATCTGTGCTGCTGAAACATCCCCCAGGGGACCCCTTTAATGCAGCGTCGGTCCAACTACTGACCGAACTCCACAGGTGGCGTCACGACAAACTTTGAACATTAGCCCCTTTAACGTTGAGACCCAGGGCGACGGACCGGATCGCAGCCACCGTGACATCCCCCTTGTGACCGGACCAGTACCAAGTACCCCACTGCCCTGGGGTCATGCAGGTACCTGTCTCAGGACAGGGGGAAAACTGGAGGACTCTGTAGGATGCTTCAGGCAGCAGGGACCTCACCTTTAACGGCGCTAGTTGGAAAGGCACAGGGACCTCTACTGGAGAAGGGAACCCTCTATTGCCTCTGAGCCGGCCGGACTACCATCATCCGTGGCTGGTACCCTGCACTGTGGCCAGCAATCTACAGTAAACCAGGTAAAAACAACTTGTCTCCTCCATTTATTCACCGGCATATACCATCCAGACCCTACACCATAGGACCCCTGGGGACCCTGCTTCACCTCTGGGAAGTGTAATATCTGTGCTGCTGAAACATCCCCCAGGGGACCCCTTTAATGCAGCGTTGGTCCAACTACTGACCGAACTCCACAGGTGGCGTCACGACAAACTTTGAACATTAGCCCCTTTAACGTTGAGACCCAGGGCGACGGACCGGATCGCAGCCACCGTGACATCCCCCTTGTGACCGGACCAGTACCAAGTACCCCACTGCCCTGGGGGCGACTCATATATGTTATACACCCTGAAGTAGGATGACGGGGTGCATCCAGAGGGTGCCATACCATCTCTACTACAAATAGAGAGTAGTGATTCTGGTGAAATCTGAGAAGCATGGCTAGGCCTGGATGGAAGATTGTAAGAACTGTGCAGAGAATGTAGGTGGACAACATACACTGTGTTTTTGGAAGATAAAAGCTATTCCTTCAAACCTAGGCTGTAATTAGTTACACTCCAATGTTTTAGGTAAAGTGCATCCTGCTGGAAGAATTGAAATAATCAACTTGATGAACTGTTCACCTTTTATGTAGCTATTGGGCAAGATGCCTGTTGTAATACTCAGTCCTGACCACAGGCATCTCAACATCTAGCGCTCCTCCTCCACATGCTCTGGGGGTGTCCTGACCCTGGTCAGTGCATGATCTCAGCCACATTCAGAGACCTAGAGGTTTGGACGGGACTCAGAACCTGCACTGAAAGCAACTACAAAATACACAAAGGAAGTCAGATATTACCAGCACATGTCTGTGGCCCCATTCCTGATGGCTCACCTGGAGACATTGCAATCCATAAATGTCTGTTTTGCCACTGCCCAATGATTCCGAGAGACTAACCTTCATTACATTCCTGATGGGAAAGCGTTTCATGGAGATTCGGAGGGACAACAACTATTTAAACTTCTTTCAAACAAGACTGTCATGGTTCACACCATGCAGCCAACACTATGTCACGGCTCACGGGGAAGATACCTTTATCATCCTCACCACACACACCAATTTGTCACGAACCAGGGTTGTTTGGTTGCCCCTGGTTCCTTCTGAAGGGGATTTATCTATATCCCGCTTCCCAGTTCCGGTTTGGAACTTGCAGCTCTCTGGCTCCCCCTTACCCTCAGGTCAGTCGGGGTACTGCACCTAGGGTAATTAATCGCTAGAAAGGCTGCCTGCTATGTACTGGCTATTGGGCACACTGCAGCGAGGGTGATATAACTACTCCCACACAGGCGTGAACAATAATTATCAACGCCGCCGGTCGCTGAAAAGATGCCCTATTGCACAGGACAAGGTATGCTGCCACCAGCTCCATTTAACGGGTCCGGAGCCAACCCAAATCGGTAGCGTAATTCACTTCAGAGGACACACAGTTCGTTTATAGAGCAGGGAAAGACAAGCTAGTAAATTATATATTTTACTCCAAAAAAAAGGTAGGCAGTGTTTACACAGTATTAAAAAGATATTATAAAGAAGACAAATAAAAGAAAGATTAAGATTGAAAAAACACATAGCGTTCAGATCATTTCATATCATCATGACTGGCCGCAGGCTGAGGAGGATACACACATCTAGGTGCATGCCACATCTATATTGCAGCAGCACCCCAGACACAAAGACTGCAGAAAAACTGCTCGCTTCACTACTTGTTCCTTAGCCTAAAACCCAGGCACTCCCCCTGTGGTGACATCACTTAGAGGCTGGATAAAGACATGCACTCCTATTTACGTTTTTGAGTCACCAAACAAAGACATTCCTGGGAGGAGGGAGGGGCAGTGTAGGGAGACTGGTATGTGCGGCATCAAGCCATAAACTTCTCTCACATTGGTATCAAGTTGCACCTTCCATAGGGCTTTGTTTGTTGTATGAGCGAATGTAGAGAGGGAGAAAGGGGGTCGAAACTGCAGCGTGCGTGTCTCTGCCATGGTACCTTCTAGAACTAATCTCAAATTATGATATTTTTTATATTATCGTGACAAAGACCCATTTGAAGTTGCCACCATCTGTACTAGCACATACCATGCACTGGTCGGGTGAGAAGACACACTTCTCGTGATCAATTCTTATTATGCGAGTTGTGAGACAGTGGATATTATTTTCACTTTTTGGAGTGAACTTTGCATTTATGGACTTTTTAGTTACAACATTTTTAGACTGTGTCCTGTTTGTACACCATGGCAATGATTTCCTTTTTTCTAATAAAGAATGCATCAGGTCAAAGTCGGATGACCGGCATTAAGCGCTGTCGACACCTTTGGCGTGGAAAAAAATATTTTACAAATGGTAGTGGTTAACTTTAGTTAAAAAAAATTGTAGGATGTTTCACTCTGAAATTTTCATTTCTGCATTCAGACCCGTTACATGCAGTTGGCACCCTCATTCACATCTCAGATTTTTCTCCTGCAGGAACGTCTCTCCCTGTAATAAAGGCTGGATGTGAACTCTGTGTGTATCCAGCGTGCTGCTGTGTTCACTTTCATATCCAATACTGGATTTTCCTCTCCTTCTGCTGTTCTCCTTGCTTTATAGCCTTTTTTTCTGTGGCCTATAAGATACTCTCACTCTTTGTCCGCTGCAGATTTGTCTATGGCTTCTTCCACCTCGCTCCTACTATCTCTAGGGCAATGTTCAGATGCAATTGTTTGGAGCAAATTTGCTCTAAAAACACCTGAAAGATTGTGCATTTTTTCACCATTTCACTATACTTGGATTTATTCCCCCTGTTTTTTTCACTAGAAAATGTCATAAAATGATTGGTGTCCTTTATATAAACATCTAATAGTCACATCACGAGAGAAAGTTGGGTCCGTACAATTCTCTGAAAAATTAAAGCCTATAGAAGGCACAAAAACAGAACGGTAATCCTCTCGTCTGTCTACTCTTCTCACATAATCTCGAAATGTAAAAGCAACACAGCTCCCTCTCCATGCCTTCTCCATCAGGTTTCGGACAATATATGAGAGTTTCTGGAAACAGACCAACTAGACTTTAGGGTATATTTACCTTTTTTAAACACAATCAACTTTTTGGACATAGTTCCGAAAGTATGTGAACTATATTTGTGCTACCTGACAGTATCCAAATATCTACGATGCAGTAGTCCCTTTTCTGGTGCTCCCCTCAGTATGTTGACTGCTGGACATGTACACTGCCATGCCCCCAACGCCCCACTCTTGTGAACAGTTCTTGGCTTGGTGGTTAGTTTGACAACATTGGTGGCTTAAAAGGAACACAAATACTGTTCCAAGGCTCAGTGTGGGGCCCATTTCACAGATATACAGCGTAGTTGTACATCATTATACACACTGTTTGAGGAATCATAGCCTACTGGGATCTGCACTGCCAGCACACTGTGGTGTACACTATGCAGAAGGGAAGGGGGAGGAAGTGAGTGAGGAACAGTGCGAGAAATCATACAGAGAGAGACACAAAGAGTTTGTGGAGAGCTTTCTAACAAGTCTTTTATCTTACCCTAGAGTTGGATTCACATCCACACTGCTCGGTATTGCTGTATAATTTCCTCCATGCTGCTGCTGATGTGGTGGCATCATACTGTTAGTGGGGATCTGTGATAGGCATCATACTGTGTGTGTGGAGCTGTGGTGACATCATACTGTGTGTGGGGAGCTGGGGTAGGCATCATACTGTTAGTGGGGATCCGTGGTAGGCATCATACTGTTAGTGGGGATCTGTGGTAGACATCATACTGTTAGTGTGGATCTGTGGTAGGCATCATACTGTTAGTGGGGAACTGTGGTCACATCATACTGTGTTTGGGGATCTGTGATAGACATCATACTGTGTGTGGGGATCTGTGGTCACCTCATACTGTGTGTGGGGATCTGTGGTCGCATCATACTGTGTGTGGGGATCTGTGGTAGGCATCATACTGTGTGTGGGGATCTGTGGTAGGCATCATACTGTTAGCGGGGATCCGTGGTAGGCATCATAATAGTGGGGAACTGTGGTCGCATCATACTGTGTGTGTGGGGATCTGTGGTCGCATCATACTGTGTGTGGGGATCTGTGGTCGCATCATACTGTGTGTGGGGATCTGTGGTCGCATCATACTGTGTGTGTGGGGATCTGTGGTCACATCATACTGTGTGTGGGGATCTGTGGTCGCATCATACTGTGTGTGGGGATCTGTGGTAGGCATCATACTGTGTGTGGGGATCTGTGGTAGGCATCATACTGTTAGCGGGGATCCGTGGTAGGCATCATAATGTTAGTGGGGAACTGTGGTCGCATCATACTGTGTGTGGGGATCTGTGGTCGCATCATACTGTGTGTGGGGATCTGTGGTCGCATCATACTGTGTGTGGGGATCTGTGGTCGCATCATACTGTGTGTGTGGGGAGCTGTGGTCGCATCATACTGTTAGTGGGGATCCATGGTAGGCATCATACTGTGTGTGTGGGAAGCTGTGGTGGCATCATACGGTTAGTGGGGATCTGTGGGGGCATAATACTGTATGAGGGTCAGAAGAATAGAAGGAACAATGCGAATTGGAAGACCAGCAACCTGACGGCTTGATACGATAAAGATAATGGTGGAGAAGACTCTGGTGGACTTATCTAGGTTTCACGAGATTGATCTTCCTACAGAGTATTCATCCATCAATTCGCCATGGCTAGAGATTCAGCCAAATGTGGATAAATAATGTGGGCATAATATTGGATATCGGGAGCTGTGGGGGCATAATACTGTGGTAGACACTGAGGGCATTATACTGTGCAAGCATCATAGCATTTGGGAGAGCTGTGGGAAGTTGTTAGAGCATCATAGTGTGTGTGTAGAGCTGTGTGGGACTGTGGGAGCCTCATAGTGTGTGGGGGAGCTGTGAAGGTATAATATTGTGTGAGGATGGCCATGGGGGCATATTACTGGGTGTCAGATAGCTGGCATACTATGTGTGGGGGCACTAGGGGCATCACCCTGTGGTAGACACTGGGGGCATTATACTGTGCAAGTATCATAGTGACTGTGAAGGTGATCAAACTGTGTGGGGACTGTGGGAGCATCATACTGTCTGTGTAGATTTGTGGGGTCGGTGGGAGCATCATAGAGTGTTGTTACCACTCCTGGGCAGAACCCGGTGCTGCAGCTGCTGACCCCAAGGGTCAAATATGCTGACCCTAATTTAGGCTTAGTTCAGACACCCCTGTCTAGGATCCTGGATCATGCACCGGGAATAGTGTTCATGCACTGGCTGCACTGTGACCAGGGGACTTCAGGAACAGGACTGGCCACACCGGGCCCAGGGGACAATGTTCAAGCACTAGTCGCTCTGGGACCAGGGGATGGTGTTCAGGAACTGGCCATCCCAGGACCAGGTGATGAGGTTCAGGCACTGGCTGATTAGCGACCAGGGGACGAGGTTCAGTCACTGGCCACTTCGGGACTAGGGGACGAGTTCAGGCATGGTCGCTCCTGTACCTGGGGACGAGGATACAGCACTGGCCACACCGGAACACGGATACTATGGATACCTGACTGGCCACACTGGGACCAGGGATTAACGTTCAGGCTCTGGCCACACCAGGACCAGGGGACCTCACAACGCAGCACACCTTACTAATGATTTTACACGTTGCTTGCTTGGCGACTCACTAGGGGAGAGAGAGTGTTTTATACAAGATTCCTCCCCGCTATTGGCTGGGAGACATCTTGCAGATGTGCTATTTATGTTAAATACCTCTCAGCAACAAGATGAGGGCATTTAGTAAAATGTGCGCCCTGCCCCTTTAAGAATAGGGAAGCGCGCACATACTAGGCTTTCCGCCGGCAGCTGTGGCATGCACACAACCAGAAAGCAGGAGAATGCTAGAGACCACAGGGCAGAGCTGGGGCGGTGAGTAAGCCGGCGTCCCTGTATGGAGAGGGAACGGGACACAATGCAGGGAAGCTGGTAGCAGCACTAACCTGATCATGGTGTAGTGGTATTTGTCCCTTGTATGTGGTATTATTCAGTAACTATGTTTTGGTAATATGTGGTCTGGTCATGGTGTGGTGGTATTTCTCCCTTGTATGTGGCATTATTCGGTCACTATGTGGTGGTATTATGTGGTCCGGTCATGGTGTGGTGGTATTTCTCCCTTGTATGTGTTATTATTATGGGCATCACATAGTCCTCAAAGCAAAGCATGAGATCTGATTTGACTTTGCACTAATGAGGAGCAACACCTCAAAACACAGTGTCTGCAAATTGAGATTCTGGTTTGGCTTTTATCCTAAGTCATGTGACAATGCTTGTTAAAAGGTGGATATTGACTTTTAGGCTTGCTTCTTCCAATAGGTGGTGCTAGAGTTCTTGTCCTCTTCGTCTCTGAAGAGACAATTTGCATATTTAGCCTGTAAGTGGCCAACGGTTTTAGTTCATTGCTTCTCAGAATTTTGCTGAGTATGAATAGACGCCAAGCATGTTTGTTTTCTCCTGGCTATTATTTAACTTTTCTATTCATCTGTTTGAGGCATGCAGAAATCCAGGCAACTGGTGCAGGAATGATCACATTTAGGAGAAAGTGTCTGCAACTATTTCTGTATATAAATGACATTGTAGGATGAAATTACCAGTTGTGACAATGTGACATTCACGAGCTGCATCTTCCGGCTATACGTCTGCTACATGCTAACGCTGTGTCTGCGGTTCTCTGCTTCCCCTTTAGTTGATGTTTGCATAAAACTACACGTCCCATCATGCTGCAGGGGCAGGAACAAGCCCAGCATTTACTCTACAGGTCAGCTGAGAAGAACGTGATCGTTTCCCTGCTGAGACAACAATCTAGTTTCCTTTATCTGTTACAGGCGAAGAACCATGGCTGCTGGTGGACCAGAACCAAGGCTGCGCTATCACAACAAAGTCGTCATCGTCACCGGAGGCACGAAGGGCATCGGAGAGGCAACCGTCAGGGTTTTTGGTAAGAACGTATGGTAATTTGCATACAAAAAAAGCAAAGAATAGTGTAATATAAATATATTTGTATAATATTAATATCAAATAGAGAACAAACAGGCTCCTCCGCACTTATGGTGGGTGGAACGACCTGCCCAGACCTTCTCTACCTTCATCTCCCACCAACATGATCCCAAACGTTCCACCTTCAGCTATTCTTCCTCCAACCTCAGAATTAATATTCCCTAAACTGAGCAGATCTACCAAACAGGTTTGGCTATGCTTATCTCCTGGGAATAAAGGGACTGAAGCACTGAAATTGTACATCTGGGAGCTTTGTTTCCTCACACACACAGGTTGGGGTTTTCACTAATTGCAGAATTCCAAATCTTGTTGTTTTTTTTCATTCAGGGTTTGTCCAACAAAAGTGAAATTGAAAGAAATGAAGTGGAGTATAAGTTGGTATATACAGTATGCAAAACCTAAGAACCTAAGATAGAAACAACATTAAAATATACCCTACTGTAAATAAGTAAAAGCAATAGTGCATATAAATAACATAAAGGACTTAGTAAACACCAATTTTGATTAAAAAAAAAAAGAAGAATAGCCATGCCACCAACGCCAAGGTGTCCCTTGTCGGGACAGTCCTCACCCCTAGTATTAAAACCATACCATATGTTAAAAATCACAAAAGTGTGGTTTAAAAAGTTTCAAGGGGTTGTCCAGGACTATTTTTTTTTTACAGAAGTAGCTCCCTGCCTGTTTACTCGGCGCGAGCTGAGAGTGATTACCGACTACTCCTGCCAGCGACTCAACTGCTCCATGTCAACTGAGCAGCTCTTCTTTTTCCAAGCTGCTGTTAGGCTCATGTGGGAAAGTGGATCCCCCAAGGTCAAGGTGGGCACGCTGGCAGCAGATGGCTGAGTCATGAAAGACACAGATATCAGAGGTACTGGAATCTGCAGACAGATAATTGCCAACATCATACTGATTGACATGTGGCTCCCCGCAATTAGGCAGTGGGGAGCCGGCTGTCAATCAGCATGACATTGGCAGTCAAACCCCATCAACAGAGCTGAGTGGACGAGAAGCCGTTTTTCTGTTGATGTGACATCACTGGAAGCCAATTTATGATGCTCAGTGCCAGCAGAGATCAGTGCCGGGCACAACATACAGGTAGTTCTCAACTACCTGCCTATTAGTTCTCCAGGAAAAAATACTCCTGGATTTCCCTTTTTAAATGAGTTATGCAACGTAATTTATATCTGTGCCCAAGCCCCAGTTCCAGAAGTTTCTCTTTCACTCTTTCAGATAGTGTTCTGTCCTTGCACTTAACCAAAGATGAATGTGATGGGGGGAGATGGCAGTGACTAAGCCAGCCCTCTTCTCTGTGGGGCTGGCTATTGTAATGAGTAGACAGCTTCCTTCACAAACAGCTCTGATGTTGTGACACAGGAAAGTGCAATCCCGTGCAGAGCATAAACTGGAAGAGGACATGACGAGACAGGAGCTTGTCATTGCAGATTGGGGCATCTCTAGGGCAAAACGTTTCTTAGTAAGTTGCATCATGTAGATAAATACTTTTTTTTTAGCTGGACAACCACTTTAAATAGTTAATTTCAGGCTATTTTAGCAGTTCTAATTTTTTAATTACTGGTACTAGGAGGAACATCAATATTATCCAACTATCGTTTCCATCACATGAGCCACATATGATCATTGCAATATGGAAGTTTTTATGTGGAGCAGAAGTGAAAGAACCTTACAGTTAAATTTATTCACTTCTTGTGAAACATATGGGAAACCTCAGCTCCTGTGTAATCACCGACCATTGACTTCAGAGATGTTCTCGATGGGAGACAAGTCCGGAGATGCTGCAGCCATGGGAGCACGTTTAGGCCACGTATGATGCTCACAGTAGCGCAAGAAACATACGGCCTGGCAATGACATATTGAAAAATGGCTCCTGGGACACTTTGTAGAGATCTATGGGATGTGCTAGTAAAATAAGTCTGGACTATGGAGGTTCCACCTAGCAAATTACTGGATTTACAGCACAAGCTGCTAATGTATTGGCGCAAAATACCAAAGGACGCCATCAAAGATCTTGATATGTCCATGCCTTGATGGGTGCGATCTGTGTTGGTGACTTGAGGAGAACCTAGCCAATATTAGGCAGGGAATTTTAATGCTATGACTGATGTATGTGCAGAGTTCATACTATGCATGAAGGTTTCTTAGGAAAAATACTGTCACCTAAAAATAAAATAATTGGAACAGCTCCATTTTTTTTATCCTAAACCATAAAACCTAAAAATGCGTATTTTAGAAAAAAAAAATACATTTTTTTACATTTCCAAGGCAGCTGGTGGCTGTGAAGAGCAGTAACTATTTTTTGTGTGTTGTTTTTTTTTTACATTTTTTTAGTACTGGGTTAGTAATGAGGCCTTGGTGTCAGCTGTAATTTTTAACAATTCACAGCTGACATCAACTCCAACTACCAGGGCAATCGGCAAAAGCCAAGGCAAAGTGTCAGAATTGGCTCATCTTATGTGATGCCCCAAATCTTGGGTGGCTGGGGGCTTGTATTTTTAGGCTGGAAGGGCCCAATAACTATGGAGCTTCCCAGCCTGATAATATCATCTGACAGCTGTCTGCTTTGCCTTTGCTGGTTTCATAAAATAAGGGGGGGACCCCACATCATTTTTGTTATTTATTTAATAGGTTACATTTTTACAATATGTAGGGGGTGTGAAATTCTATATCTGCAGGATATCTATCTATATCTTTATTTAAGATTACCTTTTTGTAAGCTAGCTTTAGGTTACATAGAGCATTATAGTATGTAAAAGATGATGTTAAAAGTGCATTACACACGGATGTGATATGTATGCTAGGTGAGAAAATAATCGCACACTCGCATGACACTCATCCAACTTTTTGGGGCGAACATCAGAGTGATTTTTATATTTTTATTTTATTTTTTTTTATACGCGGATGTGAGTGAGCTCCAATCCCCCTCCACCACCTGAAAGAGATTTTGTGTACACATACCCTGACCCTTGTTCTGTCCCTGCACCTCTGTTGCTTGATCGAGTGTGCCGTCCAGTTGCTGACTTTGGAATATTTTAACCTTTTCCTTTGCCTGACAATTCTGAATTTGTTATTTGAGAGTTCTGGTTTTGAATAAAACCCTTCTCGGCCAGCCCGCTCCACCGGCCAGCAACTACTACGTGAACTCAACCCAGAGGGCTCTGTGAATGTCCTTATCTCAGTATAGGGGCTGAAGGTGAAGGTAAAGGTTCCTCTGGGACCGGCTAGGCAGAGTAGCCTTTCTGTGGAAGCCCTATAAAGAGCTGTCAGGTGGTTAAGAATATAGGGACGCTACAATATCCCAACAGTGAGACAATGGGGAGGAGACGGTGATTGTCATCAGTAATGTACCTACCATGGGAGCATGACAGGGCACTGCTATGATACCTGGCTGCACTGATCTGACGCCCTGTTCCTCACTATACCTTATTCCTTTGCCATATTTCACAACACAATCTGTAATAAACAATAAAATACCGAATACTTGCAATTTTTATACTGACCACTGGGGCTTTTTTAGACTCTACCCATTATTTCAGGAAACAACATATGTACATAGCCACAGTGGTTGTATTCCATCCATATCCTTTGCAGTGAAACATCTAATGAATGTGTGGAAAAGTCATTGTGAAGGGAGGGTGAGCTGTGATATCGTCTATTGTGATTGGCGGATCCTGTGTTATCAGCTGTGTGTAGATGTGTTTCCTGCCATTGTAATTCTGCCTCTGATGATAAGGAGGCTGCTGAAAACTCTTCCTGAAAGTATGAGTCTATCCAGTGGCCAGTGTGGAATATTGAAAGATTACGGTTTCCCAATAAAGATTGGAATATTTAAAAAAATTGTAAACAATGTTTAAAAGATTAATATAACACAAAACCTGATTTTAAAAATGTACATTTCTGATTACACTTTCACTTTAAATAGATCCAAAGGTCCTTATTCACCTTAGGGCTCCTTCTCACTTGCGAGAAATACGTCCGAGGCTCACAGGTTAAACCCTGCTCTGGCACCGGCACTCCGGAGCGGAGCGTGCAGCTCCATGTATTGCTGTGCGGCCGCACGCTCAGCTCTGGAGTGCCAGCGCCAGAGCAGGGTTTTAACCTGAGAGACTCGGACGTATTTCTCGCAAGTGAGAAGGAGCCCTTATACTTTAAGCACATGCCATTACATCGTATAGGTGATCTATACTAATGATTTTGGAGTTTCTGCTGTGAAATCCTCCAAACTGAAACCTCTGAGGACCACTGACTGCAGACACAGTGCTAAAGTGCTTGCCAGAGCCACTACCTGCAGCTGCCACTAGATGGCGCTCACTCTATTCAGAGATCACTACTGGCTGCATATTCCCCTCCCCCAGTTGGGAGAGGCTTGCTGCCAAAATTGTCATTTATCTAAACAGAAACCAGCACAGGAATCTGGACATTAACCCCTTCATGACCATGGGATTTTCCATTTTTCCGTGTTCGTTTTTCGCTCCCCTCCTTCCCAGAGCCATAACTTTTTTATTTTTCCATCAATTTGGCCATGTGAGCATACCTCCCAACCGTCCCGATTTCAGCGGGACAGTCCCGCTTTGGCACCGGGGTCCCGCTGTCCCGCTTCGGGCATTTAAAATCCCGAATTTGCGGCCGCCGGTGAAGCCCCGCCCACTTCCGGGACGTAGAGAGAGCCAGCCTGTTTTTTTTTTTTTTTTTATAAAAGCTGCCTCCTGACCGCCCGCGCAACACCCCCCCCCCTCCCGCCCCCTGTGCGGCGCTGCCACGCTGAAGGAGAGAGCCTGCAGCAATCAAGAAGAAAGGTCAGCGATTCACTACCTCTGGCTGTGTGTGCACGGATCTCCGGCTTCTGCTCTTAGCTGCTATCCCGGCAGAGAAGGAGAGACGGGGGAGGTGCCGGGATAGTGCAGAGCTGTGAGCAGGAGACTGAAGACTTCAGCAGAGAGCTGCACATGGACATCAGCCGCCCCTGCATCACAGAGGAGATTGTGTGTGTGTGATGTGTGTAATGGCTGCGTGTGTGTGTGTGTGTGATGGCTGCGTGTGTGTGTGTGATGGCTGCGTGTGTGTGTGATGGCTGCGTGTGTGTGTGTGTGATGGCTGCGTGTGTGTGTGTGATGGCTGTGTGTGTGTGATGGCTGTGTGTGTGTGTCATGGCTGTGTGTGTGTCATGGCTGTGTGTGTGTCATGGCTGTGTGTGTGTCATGGCTGTGTGTGTGTGATGGCTGTGTGTGTGTGATGGCTGTGTGTGTGTGATGGCTGTGTGTGTGTGATGGCTGTGTGTGTGTGATGGCTGTGTGTGTGTGTGATGGCTGCGTGTGTGTGTGATGGCTGCGTGTGTGTGTGTGTGTGTGATGGCTGCGTGTGTGTGTGTGTGATGGCTGTGTGTGTGTGTGTGATGGCTGTGTGTGTGTGATGGCTGTGTGTGTGTGATGGCTGTGTGTGTGTGATGGCTGCGTGTGTGTGATGGCTGCGTGTGTGTGTGTGATGGCTGTGTGTGTGTGTGTGTGTGATGGCTGCGTGTGTGTGTGTGTGATGGCTGCGTGTGTGTGTGTGTGTGTGTGATGGCTGCGTGTGTGTGTGTGATGGCTGCGTGTGTGTGTGTGATGGCTGCGTGTGTGTGTGATGGCTGCGTGTGTGTGTGATGGCTGCGTGTGTGTGTGTGTGATGGCTGCGTGTGTGTGTGTGTGATGGCTGCGTGTGTGTGTGTGTGTGATGGCTGCGTGTGTGTGTGTGATGGCTGCGTGTGTGTGTGATGGCTGCGTGTGTGATGCATTTGTGTCAAAGCTGCATGTGTTTGTGAGCTGCGTGCGTGTGTGAGCTGCGTGCGTGTGAGCTGCGTGCCTGTGTGTGAGCTGCGTGCCTGTATGTCATTATACAGTATGGAGCATCATGTGCGGTCATTATACAGTATGGAGCATCATGTGCGGTCATTATACAGTATGGAGCATCATGTGCGGCCATTATACAGTATGGAGCATCATGTGCGGCCATTATACAGTATGGAGCATCATGTGCGGTCATTATACAGTCTGGAGCATCATGTGCGGTCATTATACAGTCTGGAGCATCATGTGCGGTCATTATACAGTCTGGAGCATCATGTGCGGTCATTATACAGTCTGGAGCATCATGTGCGGTCATTATACAGTATGGAGCATCATTTGCGGTCATACAGTATGGAGCATCATGTGCGGTCATTATACAGTATGGAGCATCATGTGCGGTCATACAGTATGGAGCATCATGTGCGGTCATTATACACTATGGAGCATCATGTGCGGTCATACAGTATGGAGCATCATGTGTGTTCATTATACAGTATGGAGCATCATGTGCGGTCATTATACAGTCTGGAGCATCATGTGCGGTCATTATACACTATGGAGCATCATGTGCGGTCATACAGTATGGAGCATCATGTGTGTTCATTATACAGTATGGAGCGTCATGTGTGTTCATTATATATTATGGAGCGTCATGTGTGGTCATTATATATTATGGAGCGTCATGTGTGGTCATCGTACAGTATGGAGCATCATGTGTGGCCATTATACAGTATGGGGCACTGTGTGGCCATATTTTTTTGTTTATAATTATTGTATATGAAACTGTGATCGGCAGTGCTAAATGGGTGTGGTTGGGATGTGGATATGGGTGTGACTAATTATGAATGGGTGTGGTCAGAGGCGTGGCCTAAAATTTGCCGCGGCGCGCAAAGCGCGCCGCAAACTTTGTCCCTCTTTCCCATCTTCAAAAGTTGGGAGGTATGATGTGAGGGCTTATTTTTTGCAGGACGAGTTGTACTTTTGATCGACATCATTGGTTTTACCATGTCGTGTACTAGAAAACGGGAAAAAAATTTCAAGTGCAGTGAAATTGCAAAAAAAGTGCAGTCCCACACTGCTTTTTTGTTTGGCTTTTTTGCTAGGGTCACTAAATGCTAAAACTGACCTGTCATTATGATTCTCCAGGTCAGTACGAGTTTATAGACACCAGACATGACTAGATTTTTTTTATTTTTTATCTAAGTGGTGAAAAAAAATTCCAAACTTTGCTAATAAAAAAAAAATTGCGCCATTTTCCGATACTCGTAGCTTCTCCATTTTTCATGATCTGGGGTAAGTTGAGGGCTTATTTTTTGCATGCTGAGCTGGCTTTTTTATCATTTAGGTGCAGATACATTCTTTTGATCGCCCGTTATTGCATTTTAATGCAATGTCGCGGTGACCAAAAAAACGTAATTCTGGCGTTTCGAATTTTTTTCTCGCTACGCCGTTTAGCGATCAGGTTAATGCTTTTTTTTATTGATAGATCAGGCGATCCTGAACGCGGCGATACCAAATATGTGTAGGTTTGATTTTTTTTTTATTGATTTATTTTGATTGGGGCGAAAGGGGGGTGATTTAAACTTTTATATTTTTTTCATTTTTTTCACATTTTTTTTTACTTTTTTTTTTTACTTTTGCCATGCTTCAATAGCCTCCATGGGAGGCTAGAAGCTGGCACAACGCGATCGGCTCTGCTACATAGCAGCGATCATAAGATCGCTGCTATGCAGCAGAAATGCAGGTGTGCTATGAGCGCCGACCACAGGGTACCGGCGATCAGTAACCATAGAGGTCTCAAGGACCTCTATGGTTACTATTCAGAAGCATCGCTGACCCCCGATTATGTGACGGGGTTGGCGATGCGCTCATTTCCGGCCGCCCGGCCGGAAGCGCCGGTTAAGTGCCGCTGTCTGCGTTTGACAGCGGCATTTAACTAGTTAATAGCGGCGGGTGAATCGCGATTTCACCCGCCGCTTTTGCGGGCACATGTCAGCTGTTCAAAACTTCTGACCTCGGATGTACTATCCCGTCCGAGGTCAGAAAGGGGTTAAGGCCTGAGTCCCACTAGCGTATCATACCTGGTGCAGAGCATGGGACACTGATGACGCTCGGCTCCTCTGCTGTGAGTGTGAGCAGTGTCAGTGCTCCGTGCTCCGATCCTCTCGCATGATTTTTAGTCGGATTGCATTCGTCCAATTTAATCACAAGTGGGAGCGAGCCCTAAAGAACAAAATGCTGGGCATAAAGTTTAGTCCTTTTGTTCTACAAAGGAGGGTGAGGAGAAGAGGTGATGTTCCTTGGTGGCTAATACGGACTGTATGCTGCAGATTTAAAGGGAACCTGTCAGCAGTTTTGTCCGATATGAGATGCGGCCATCACCTTTCAGGCCTGATATATAGTATTCTACAATGCTCTATATCTGCCCCCAACCCGACCTGTAAGAGAAGAAAAATAACTTTTATTATACTCACCTGCGGTCCCGTCCGAGGTGTGTCGCTCTTCTTGGTCCAGTGTCTCCCTTCTTCCTGTGATGCTGTCCTTCTTCTTGCTTTGTGTGGATGAAGCGTCCTTACATCATCCACAGTCTCCCCAGCATCCTGCTCCCCCACAGGCGTACTTCTCAGCCCTGACTAGGGCAGCGTAAAGTACGCCTGCGGAGGAGCAGGATGCTGGGGAGACTGTGGATGATGTAAGGACACGTCGTCCACACAAAGCATGAAGGAGGACGGCATCACAAGAAGAAGGGAGACACTGAACCAAGAAGAGCGACACCTCCTCAGACCGGACTGCCCTCAGGTAAGTATAATAAAAGTTATTTTTCTTGTCTTGCAGATCGGGTTGGGTGCAGATATAGAGCATTATAGAATGCTGCATATCTGTATATCAGGCCTGAAAGGTGATGGATGTATCTCATATTGGCCAAACCTGGCGACAGGTTCCCTTTAAATCTGCAAGGAAAAAAATAAGCAACATGTGCATGAGATTTCATAAACCTCATTCAATTTGCTGGTACTTGGAAATTCTTCAGATTTTGTGACAAAACTGAGGGGGGGAAATGTGACAAAAACGCAATGTGTGCACATACCCTGTTGGTCAAACAGTTTGTTCTGGTGCCCTTAAAGAAGCGCTCCTCCTCATACCCCATGAAAATGTTTATTCTCCTAATATATTGCACTCATCACATTATATAGCACTGTTCACTTACAATTACTCATTTTGCTTCTACCCAGCTATTTCTTTCCATTTCCATTAGGTCTATGACATTATGTGATTAAAAACTGACTAGCTGAATCCTTCTAAGCTCAATTTAGAAACAGGAGGTCAATTTTCACAGTATGAGTCATGAGTCACTGCAAAAGTCTCTGGCAGGAAGGAGGGAGCAGCTGGGGCATGAGATGAAGAGGGGAATGATAAATGCAGGGACAACAGACTTCCTGTTTCTACATAGAGCAGAGAAAAGAGAAGAATTGTCTGTATAAAAATACAAAATGAGCAATTGTAATTACACAATGCTATAGAATATGATGACTGCAATATATTAGGAGGATAAAACTGATGGGAGGAAGAGGATGGCTTCTTTAACTGGTAACATAAACCAAGATCGCAAATAGCGGACTGTACACAGCTACTGCAATCTGATGAATCATCCGTAGCTGGAAAATTCACAGATCATGTGTTTCCGGGGCAGGAACAGCTCAGCCAGTGCTCCCTTGTAATAACCATGCAAACCGCACTGTACATCCCAGCTACCTACTTTACAATCTGCTACCGAGTCCACATTCTGCTACCGAGTCCACATTCTGTTTTCGAGTCCACATTCTGCTACTGAGTCCACATTCTGCTTTCGAGTCCACATTCTGCTTTCGAGTCAGTGCAGCGCCCCAGGGTCCTGGTCGTTGCAGTAATATCATTCACCTCTAGGGGGGAGTGATGTTACATTTGGAGGCAAAGAAGGACAACTGAATCCAGGTTTCACAAACATGCAACACATTTCATACTCCAGTCCACCAGGGGGAACTATGCTCCTATTTATTAGGGCACTCTTCACACTTAGGTAAAACAGGTGGCCTGGAGAGGAAGTTAGGCAGTTGCTGGCTGAGCTTTGCTCAGGTAGTTGGTCCCTGACAGGGGTGGGATCCTGTCAGAGGTCGAGCCAGAAGGACACGGAGCTGTGCCTGCCCTAAGTGCGGCAGTTCCTAAGAACGGACACTAAAGGAGAATTGTATTGTAGAGAGGGTGAGAAGAAGTCATAGCAAAGGAGTGGATACCAGAAGGAGTTCTGCCTTACACAGGCTGCCTCCTTCTGAGGCGCAGGATCCCGGTAGCTGGAACACCGAGGGAGCAACAGTCCTATATGCCTTGCTCCAGAGACCGGTAGGACAGCTAATTTTACGTTACCTGCCCGCCCTATACCCAGGAGGCAAGGTGGCACCCACTAGAGGCTGGGGCATGATAGAGTCCCTGTAAAACGCCTCAAGCCACCGGTCATACGGGTTTGTCCTATCCATCTGGGGGACAGAGAGAGAGACATAACATCTACAACATCTGTGAGGACCTTATGAGACGCTTAGCAGTAAGGTACTACAACACCACGGCGCTAGAGGAAGGCTACTGATTTCCACCTGGATAAGGGGACTCTGGACCTGCCTCCAAACCAGCCGGACTCTGCCTACCCCATGGTCTGGTGCTCTGGACTGTGGACACTGAAGTCTACAGTAAAAGGTAAAGAGACTGCAACCTTGTGTCCTCGTTCTTCACTGCGTCTATCACCATCCACCATTTACACACTGGGAAGCCCTGGGGATACACTTCACTTGTGGGAATGTATACCATCTAGCTGCAATAACATCACCCCAGCGGACCCCTTAAAGCAACGTCGGTCACCCTGACCGAATACCACAGGTGGCATCACAAACACTTCCCCTTTAAAGACCTTTCCCTTTTCCACGGACGTCACTAGGGCCACGGACAGGGTCAGCCACCGTGACATCCCCCCTGTGAACCGAAGGACCTGGTACCGAGTACCCCGCCGCCCTGGGGAGCGCTCCATCCACATTCTGCTTTCGAGTCCACATTCTTCTACCTAGTCCACATTCTGCTACCTAGTACACATTCTGCTACGTCGTCCACATTCTGATACGTCGTCCACATTCTGATACGTCGTCCACATTCTGCTTTCTGGTCCACATTCTTCTTTCTAGTCCACATTCTGCTACCTAGTCTACATTCTGCTACCTAGTCTACATTCTGCTACCTAGTTCACATTCTGCTACCTAGTCCACATTCTGCTACCTAGTCCACATTCTTCTACCTAGTCCACATTCTGCTACCTAGTCCACATTCTGCTACCTAGTCCACATTCTTCTACCTAGTCCACATTCTGCTACATAGTCTACATTCTGCTACCTAGTCCACATTCTTCTACCTAGTCCACATTCTGCTACCCATATTCTGCTACGTAGTCCACATTCTGCTACATAGTCCACATTCTGCTATGTAGTTTACATTCTGCTACCAAGTCCACATTCTGCTACCGAGTCCACATTCTGCTACCTAGTCCACATTCTGCTACCGAGTCCACATTCTGCTACCGAGTCCACATTCTGCTACCGAGTCCACATTCTGCTACCTAGTCCACATTCTGCTACCTAGTCCTCATTCTGCTACCTAGTGCACATTCTGCTACGTCGTCCACATTCTGCTACCTAGTCCACATTCTGCTACGTCGTCCACATTCTGATACATCATCCACATTCTGCTTTCTGGTCCACATTCTTCTTTCTAGTCCACATTCTGCTACCTAGTCCACATTCTTCTACCTAGTCCACATTCTGCTACCTAGTCCACATTCTGCTACCTAGTCCACATTCTGCTACCGAGTCCACATTCTGCTACCTAGTCCACATTCTTTTACCTAGTCCACATTCTGCTACCTAGTCCACATTCTCCTACCTAGTCCACATTCTGCTACCTAGTCCACATTCTGCTACCTAGTCCACATTCTGTTATCTATTCCACATTCTGCTACCTAGTCCACATTCTGCTACCATATTCTGCTACGTAGTCCACATTCTGCTACCGAGTCCACATTCTGCTACCCAGTCCACATCCTGCTACCTAGTCAACATTCTTTTACCTAGTCCACATTCTGCTACCTAGTCCACATTCTGCTACCTAGTCCACATTCTGCCTTCTAGTCCACATTCTGCCACCTAGTCCACATTCTGCTACCTAGTCTACATTCTGACACCTAGTCCACATTCTGCCACCAAGTCCACATTCTGCTACCTAGTCCACATTCTGCTACCTAGTCCACATTCTGCTACCTAGTCCACATTCTGCTACCTAGTCCACATTCTTCTACCTAGTCCACATTCTTCTACCTAGTCCACATTCTGCCACCTAGTCCACATTCTGCCACCTAGTCCACATTCTGCTACCGAGTCCACATTCTGCTACCGAGTCCACATTCTGCTACCGAGTCCACATTCTGCTACCTAGTGCACATTCTGCTACGTCGTCCACATTCTGATACGTCGTCCACATTCTGATACGTCGTCCACATTCTGCTTTCTGGTCCACATTCTTCTTTCTAGTCCACATTCTGCTACCTAGTCTACATTCTGCTACCTAGTCTACATTCTGCTACCTAGTTCACATTCTGCTACCTAGTCCACATTCTGCTACCTAGTCCACATTCTTCTACCTAGTCCACATTCTGCTACCTAGTCCACATTCTGCTACCTAGTCCACATTCTTCTACCTAGTCCACATTCTGCTACATAGTCTACATTCTGCTACCTAGTCCACATTCTTCTACCTAGTCCACATTCTGCTACCCATATTCTGCTACGTAGTCCACATTCTGCTACATAGTCCACATTCTGCTATGTAGTTTACATTCTGCTACCGAGTCCACATTCTGCTACCGAGTCCACATTCTGCTACCTAGTCCACATTCTGCTACCGAGTCCACATTCTGCTACCGAGTCCACATTCTGCTACCGAGTCCACATTCTGCTACCTAGTCCACATTCTGCTACCTAGTCCTCATTCTGCTACCTAGTGCACATTCTGCTACGTTGTCCATATTCTGCTACCTAGTCCACATTCTGCTACGTCGTCCACATTCTGATACATCATCCACATTCTGCTTTCTGGTCCACATTCTTCTTTCTAGTCCACATTCTGCTACCTAGTCCACATTCTTCTACCTAGTCCACATTCTGCTACCTAGTCCACATTCTGCTACCTAGTCCACATTCTGCTACCGAGTCCACATTCTGCTACCTAGTCCACATTCTTTTACCTAGTCCACATTCTGCTACCTAGTCCACATTCTCCTACCTAGTCCACATTCTGCTACCTAGTCCACATTCTGTTATCTATTCCACATTCTGCTACCTAGTCCACATTCTGCTACCATATTCTGCTACCGAGTCCACATTCTGCTACCCAGTCCACATCCTGCTACCTAGTCAACATTCTTTTACCTAGTCCACATTCTGCTACCTAGTCCACATTCTGCTACCTAGTCCACATTCTGCCTTCTAGTCCACATTCTGCCACCTAGTCCACATTCTGCTACCTAGTCTACATTCTGACACCTAGTCCACATTCTGCCACCAAGTCCACATTCTGCTACCTAGTCCACATTCTGCTACCTAGTCCACATTCTGCTACCTAGTCCACATTCTGCTACCTAGTCCACATTCTTCTACCTAGTCCACATTCTTCTACCTAGTCCACATTCTGCCACCTAGTCCACATTCTGCCATCTAGTCCACATTCTGCTACCGAGTCCACATTCTGCTACATAGTCCACATTCTGCTATGTAGTTTACATTCTGCTACCAAGTCCACATTCTGCTACCGAGTCCACATTCTGCTACCTAGTCCACATTCTGCTACCGAGTCCACATTCTGCTACCGAGTCCACATTCTGCTACCGAGTCCACATTCTGCTACCTAGTCCTCATTCTGCTACCTAGTCCTCATTCTGCTACCTAGTGCACATTCTGCTACGTTGTCCATATTCTGCTACCTAGTCCACATTCTGCTACGTCGTCCACATTCTGATACATCATCCACATTCTGCTTTCTGGTCCACATTCTTCTTTCTAGTCCACATTCTGCTACCTAGTCCACATTCTTCTACCTAGTCCACATTCTGCTACCTAGTCCACATTCTGCTACCTAGTCCACATTCTGCTACCGAGTCCACATTCTGCTACCTAGTCCACATTCTTTTACCTAGTCCACATTCTGCTACCTAGTCCACATTCTCCTACCTAGTCCACATTCTGCTACCTAGTCCACATTCTGTTATCTATTCCACATTCTGCTACCTAGTCCACATTCTGCTACCATATTCTGCTACCGAGTCCACATTCTGCTACCCAGTCCACATCCTGCTACCTAGTCAACATTCTTTTACCTAGTCCACATTCTGCTACCTAGTCCACATTCTGCTACCTAGTCCACATTCTGCCTTCTAGTCCACATTCTGCCACCTAGTCCACATTCTGCTACCTAGTCTACATTCTGACACCTAGTCCACATTCTGCCACCAAGTCCACATTCTGCTACCTAGTCCACATTCTGCTACCTAGTCCACATTCTGCTACCTAGTCCACATTCTTCTACCTAGTCCACATTCTTCTACCTAGTCCACATTCTGCCACCTAGTCCACATTCTGCCATCTAGTCCACATTCTGCTACCGAGTCCACATTCTGCTACCGAGTCCACATTCTGCTACCGAGTCCACATTCTGCTACCTAGTCCACATTCTGCTACCTAGTCCACATTCTGCTACCTAGTCCACATTCTGCTACCGAGTCCACATTCTGCTACCGAGTCCACATTCTGCTACCGAGTCCACATTCTGCTACCGAGTCCACATTCTGCTACCTAGTCCACATTCTGCTACCTAGTCCACATTCTGCTACCTAGTGCACATTCTGCTACGTCGTCCACATTCTGCTACGTCGTCCACATTCTGCTACGTCGTCCACATTCTGATACGTCATCCACATTCTGCTTTCTGGTCCACATTCTTCTTTCTAGTCCACATTCTGCTACCTAGTCCACATTCTTCTACCTAGTCCACATTCTGCTACCTAGTCCACATTCTGCTACCTAGTCCACATTCTGCTACCCATATTCTGCTACGTAGTCCACATTCTGCTACCCAGTCCACATTCTGCTACCGAGTCCACATTCTGCTACCTAGTCCACATTCTTTTACCTAGTCCACATTCTGCTACCTAGTCCACATTCTCCTACCTAGTCCACAATCTGCTACCTAGTCCACATTCTGCTACCTAGTCCACATTCTGTTATCTATTCCACATTCTGCTACCTAGTCCACATTCTGCTACCATATTCTGCTACGTAGTCCACATTCTGCTACCGAGTCCACATTCTGCTACCGAGTCCACATCCTGCTACCTAGTCAACATTCTTTTACCTAGTCCACATTCTGCTACCTAGTCCACATTCTGCTACCTAGTCCACATTCTGCCTTCTAGTCCACATTCTGCCACCTAGTCCACATTCTGCTACCTAGTCTACATTCTGCCACCTAGTCCACATTCTGCCACCAAGTCCACATTCTGCTACCTAGTCCACATTCTGCTACGTCGTCCACATTCTTCTACCTAGTCCACATTCTGCTACCTAGTCCACATTCTGCCTTCTAGTCCACATTCTGCCACCTAGTCCACATTCTGCTACCTAGTCTACATTCTGCCACCTAGTCTACATTCTGCCACCTAGTCCACATTCTGCCACCAAGTCCACATTCTGGTACCTAGTCCACATTCTTCTACCTAGTCCACATTCTGCTACCTAGTCCACATTCTTCTACCTAGTCCACATTCTGCTACCTAGTCCACATTCTTCTACCTAGTCCACATTCTGTTACCTAGTCCACATTCTTCTACCTTGTCCGCATTCTGTTTTTGTTCCATTTCTAGGACTGTGGAGCCCCTGCTTCCGTTTGAATAACTGATGGCAAAGATCACTTCTAAGCATGAATTCTAGTTGTTTGCTTCAAACGGAATGTGAAAACTGACATATGAACTCACCCTTAAGCCGCCCACACACATCAGACTAATGTCGGCTGCACCCCCCGATATCGACAGGTTCAGCCTACACTAATGCTTCCGAGGGCTCCGGCCAACTGATTGTCAGTGGAGAAGTTGATCAGGATTGTCCGATTTCGGACTGCTGATGACTTTGTTCTCCTGGAGATAAGACACAAACAGACATGGCGGCGACTCTTTCATAGAGAACACAAAAGCGTTCGGCCATATGAAGCGAAGAAACATTGTTCGTCCGTCAGCCATTTCATGTGCATGGTGGGCTTACGAATGGCATAGTCCTTCGCTTTATTGTATGTCTATTCATATCTTATCTCTCATACTAATATTTCTCTCTTTTTTCTTTTGTATGTGGAAACACAGTGAACAATGGAGCTTCCGTTGTGTTCTGTTCCAAAGGTACAATGTCTCCAAATTAACAAAATGTCCTATTAGAGGGTCACATCCACATTATAGAGGGTCACATCCACATTATAGAGTGTCACATCCACATTATAGAGGGTCACATCCACATTATAGAGGGTCACATCCACATTATAGAGGGTCACATCCACATTATAGAGGGTCACATCCACATTATAGAGGGTCACATCCACATTATAGAGGGTCACATCCACATTATAGAGGGTCACATCCACATTATAGAAGGTCACATCCACATTATAGAGAGTCACTCACATCCACATTATAGAGGGTCAGATCCACATTATAGAAGATCACATCCACATTATAGAGGGTCACATCCACATTATAGAGGGTCACATCCACATTATAGAAGGTCACATCCACATTATAAAAGGTCACATCCACATTATAGAGGGTCACATCCACATTATAGAGGGTCACATCCACATTATAGAAGGTCACATCCACATTATAGAAGATCACATCCAAATTATAGAGAGACACATCCACATTATAGAGAGTCACATCCACATTATAGAAGGTCACATCCACATTATGGAAGGTCACATCTACATTATAGAAGGTCACATTCACATTATAGAAGGTCACATCCACATTATAGAGAGTCACATCCACATTATAGAGGGTCAGATCCACATTATAGAAGGTCACATCCACATTGTAGAAGGTCACATCCACATTATGGAGGGTCACATCCTCATTATAGAAGGTCACATCCACATTATGGAGGGTCACATCCACATTATAGAGGGTCACATCCACATTATAGAAGGTAACATCCACATTATAGAAGGTCACATCCACATTATAGAGGGTCACATCCACATTATGGAGAGTCACATCCACATTATAGAGGGTCACATCCACATTAAAGAGGGTCACATCCACATTATAGAGGGTCTCATCCACATTATGGAGAGTCACATCCACATTATAGAGGGTCACATCCACATTATAGAGGGTCACATCCACATTATAGAGGGTTACATGCACATTATAGAGGGTCACATACACATTATAGAGGGTCACATCCACATTAAAGAGGGTCACATCCACATTATAGAGGGTCACATCCACATGATAGAGGGTCACATCCACATGATAGAGGGTCACATCCACATTAAAGAGGGTCACATCCACATTATAGAGGGTCACATCCACATGATAGAGGGTCACATCCACATGATAGAGGGTCACATCCACATTAAAGAGGGTCACATCCACATTATAGAGGGTCACATCCACATTATAGAGGGCCACATCCACATTATAGAAGGTCACATCCACCTTATGGAGGGTCACATCCACATTATAGAATGTCACATCCACATTATAGAGGGTTACATCCACATTATAGAGGGCCACATCCACATTATAGAAGGTCACATCCACCTTATGGAGGGTCACATCCACATTATAGAAGTTCACATCCACATTATAGAGGGTCAGATCCAAATTATAGAAGGTCACATCCACATTATGGAGGGTCACATCCACATTATAGAAGTTCACATCCACATTACAGAGGGTCACATCCACATTATAGAGGGTTACATCCACATTATGGAGGGTCACATCCACATTATAGAGGGTCACATCCACATTATAGAGGGTCACATCCACATTATAGAGGGTCACATCCACATGATAGAGGGTCACATCCACATTATAGAGGGTCACATCCACATGATAGAGGGTCACATCCACATTAAAGAGGGTCACATCCACATTATAGAGGGTCACATCCACATTATAGAGGGCCACATCCACATTATAGAAGGTCACATCCACCTTATGGAGGGTCACATCCACATTATAGAATGTCACATCCACATTATAGAGGGTTACATCCACATTATAGAGGGCCACATCCACATTATAGAAGGTCACATCCACCTTATGGAGGGTCACATCCACATTATAGAGGGTCAGATCCAAATTATAGAAGGTCACATCCACATTATAGAAGGTCACATCCACCTTATGGAGGGTCACATCCACATTATAGAAGTTCACATCCACATTATAGAGGGTCAGATCCAAATTATAGAAGGTCACATCCACATTATAGAAGGTCACATCCACATTATGGAGGGTCACATCCACATTATAGAAGTTCACATCCACATTATAGAGGGTCACATCCACATTATAGAGGGTTACATCCACATTATGGAGGGTCACATCCACATTATAGAGGGTCACATCCACATTATAGAGGGTCACATCCACATTATAGAGGGTCACATCCACATGATAGAGGGTCACATCCACATGATAGAGGGTCACATCCACATTAAAGAGGGTCACATCCACATTATAGAGGGTCACATCCACATTATAGAGGGCCACGTCCACATTATAGAAGGTCACATCCACCTTATGGAGGGTCACATCCACATTATAGAAGTTCACATCCACATTATAGAGGGTCAGATCCAAATTATAGAAGGTCACATCCACATTATAGAGGGTCACATCCACATTATAGAAGGTCACATCCACATTATAGAGGGTCACATCCACATTATAGAGGGTCACATCCACATTATAGAGGGTCACATCCACATTATAGAAGGTCACATCCACATTATAGAAGGTCACATCCACATTATAGAAGGTCACATCCACATTATAGAGTCACATCCACATTATAGAGGGTCACATCCACATTATAGAAGGTCACATCCACATTATAGAGAGTCACATCCACATTATAGAGGGTCACATCCACATTATAGAGAGTCACATCCACATTATAGAAGGTCACATCCACATTATAGAGGGTCACATCCACATTATAGAGGGTCACATCCACATTATAGAATGTCACATCCACATTATAGAGTCACATCCACATTATAGAGGGTCACATCCACATTATAGAAGGTCACATCCACATTATAGAGAGTCACATCCACATTATACAGAGTCACATCCACATTATAGAAGGTCACATCCACATTATAGAAGGTCACATCCACATTATAGAAGGTCACATCCACATTATAGAGAGTCACATCCACATTATAGAAGGTCACATCCACATTATAGAGAGTCACATCCACATTATAGAGAGTCACATCCACATTATAGAGGGTCACATCCACATTATAGAAGGTCACATCCACATTATAGAGGGTCACATTCACATTATAGAGGGTCACATCCACATTATAGAAGGTCACATCCACATTATAGAGGGTCACATCCACATTATAGAGGGTCACATCCACATTATAGAAGGTCACATCCACATTATAGAAGGTCACATCCACATTATAGAAGGTCACATCCACATTATAGAGTCACATCCACATTATAGAGGGTCACATCCACATTATAGAAGGTCACATCCACATTATAGAGAGTCACATCCACATTATAGAGGGTCACATCCACATTATACAGAGTCACATCCACATTATAGAAGGTCACATCCACATTATAGAGAGTCACATCCACATTATAGAGGGTCACATCCACATTATCGAAGGTCACATCCACATTATAGAGAGTCGCATCCACATTATAGAAGGTCACATCCACATTATAGAAGGTCACATCCACATTATAGAAGGTCACATCCACATTATAGAGAGTCACATCCACATTATAGAAGGTCACATCCACATTATAGAGAGTCACATCCACATTATAGAGGGTCACATCCACATTATAGAGGGTCACATCCACATTATAGAGGGTCACATCCACATTACAGAAGGTCACATCCACATTATGGAGGGTCACATCCACATTATAGAGGGTCACATCCACATTATAGAGGGTCAGATCCACATTATAGAAGGTCACATCCACATTATAGAGTCACATCCACATTATAGAGAGTCACATCCACATTATAGAGGGTCACATCCACATTATAGAGGGTCACATCCACATTATAGAGGGTCACATCCACATTACAGAAGGTCACATCCACATTATGGAGGGTCACATCCACATTATAGAAGGTCACATCCACATTATAGAGGGTCACATCCACATTATAGAGGGTCACATCCACATTATAGAGGGTCACAGCTGGAGATGAATTACACTTTACAAGTAGAAGTTAGAAGGGCGACACCTAGTGGCCGGGTCTTGTCAGAGATTTTTGGGGTCATTTTGGACACATGCGATGATGTAAAATAATATAATCCAGCTGCGCTCATCGTTCTGTGTTATTTGCAGAGGAGACGCCCTGTGACCTTGAAGCTGAGCTGAAATCTTCGGGGTCCGGAGCCGCCATTTATGTCCCTTGTGATGTAACCAAAGAGGAAGAAATCAAGGTCTGTTTTTTATTGCTTAGTGTCTGTGATATTTTTATTTTGCACTTTTGCTTTATTTTCCCAGTGTGTAATGAATAGACTTGAACCTGAAGATCTGATCATGGTGCATTTAGTTCTCAAGCTCTGTTCACACCTATGTGTGGCGACATAGTGATTCCAGTATATTGTGCCAAGTAAGGCGGCCCACCGGAGGATTCTCCTGTTCTCCGGTGGGCCAGTCCAAGCCTGCGTGTACCATAAAAGATGCGGTGTGAGTCTTATTTATGCTTCTATCATGGTTCAATAGGAAATGACAAATAATATTGTGCTTTTTTTTTTATAGAAGTTGATTGATGTAACTGTGAAAACATTCGGGAAAATAGACTGTCTGATCAACAACGCTGGATGGCGTAAGTACCTCATGTAAAGGGCTAGTCCCATCATTAAAGGTTATTACCTATCCAAAGGACTTGGGGATCAGTGAGCATCTGACCGATAGGGTCCGGCCACTCATTCTCTATGGGATTGCTGGAAAAGAACTAGAGCTTAATCACCACTCGATACTGACGGGTCATTTTAGAGCCCCGTTTTTGGGCTAAGTGGGGGTCCCAGCTATTGAATTCCCAGTGATCTGCCAGATATCAGTGGATAGGTGATATAGTTTTATTACCATCATTAAAAGTTAAGTTTACAGCTGTCACTCTCCAGAATCATACAAAATGTGTAACAGTTTTATTATAAATATTGTAGACATATTACTTCATCTTCTTCTCCTCCTTCGATCTTGGATTAAGAACATTCCATGGAAGCCAGATATTCTCCTTACAGAATAATGTGTCTTATCACAGCTGCTCCCGACAAGGGTTGTTTTATCAGACGTTGTCCTTTTCCACTCCCAGCAATTTGCTGACCATGGTGACTCCAAGGACATTTGCTCAATACAGTACCTAATTTTTTGGGATAGGCCCTTCTCTGGCCAAACAGCCAAACATTTCTGGTGTAGTTAATGCTACAGGAAAGAAATATATTATTACAAAGTGGACATCCAGATGGCAGGCTGTGAATCGCTTGGGTCTGAAAGAAGCACTCTCATAAAAAGTTTCTGTCAATTGACAAGTAAACTCCAATCAAGACTTTTCTCGAGCTGCACCAGTTTTCTGGAATGCGCTACCCTAGAAAATCAGGTTATATCCACAATGAGCTAGGAGATAGCTATTACATGGTTTGCACCAAGATTGGAAGTTAATCCTGAATTCTTGGACACTCTCCTAACAGGGATAGCTGAGCGTGTGTCCCCCCAATACTATATATTTGGGGAGAGTCGGGGCGCTAGCTGGTCCCACCAGAATCAGCGGCTTTGACTGACATTTCTCTAATGTATCGGGGGTCTTACATTGCCGCTCTGTACTTTATAGATTAAGTAACTGTTGTGTGATCTGTGGCTTGTGTGATTCTAGATCCTCCAGAACAAATCATAGATAACACAAGTGCCCAGGACTTCCAGGACCTTCTAAGCCTGAATCTGATTGGCTACTTTCTCACCGCAAAGGTAATTACCAGAATAATAATTGTAACTTCTGAAATATTATTGCTTTGTATATTTTAGTTTTTAAAAAAACATAAGGCAAAAGGCAAAAAAGAAATGGATCACAACACAAGTTCTTCATATGTCCCACGTGAAATTTGCTGTGGATATACCTCTATAGTATTGGAGGGGTGAGAATCATAGGGAACATGCACAACAAAATCTGGAACAAGACTGTCTTTCAGTGCTGATTTTTTTATAGATATGAGTAGGGTTTTTTCACATTAGCGCGTGAGATTTTTTCGAATGATTTGCGGCATGAAATTCGCTCCACAAATCTGCAAAGTCCAAACATAGACGTCAGATACTTTTAACATCCTTTGGCAGTGTAATTTTTCATTTTTTACAAGTATTCATGTTAGAAAAGTCAGCATTTTTTGGTATTATAAAAAAGAAAATCTGAATTTAGATTTGCTAATTCTAGGACTCCGCGGAAAATGAACTCATGACACCTGACCAAGGTTCGCTCAGTGCCGCTGCTACATCGCTGCATAATACAAGGGAATAGGGTCGCATGGCAACCCCGAGGTCCTGCGACAAGTTGTAAAACATTTGAAAGTTGGACTTAATGTAGCTTGCTCTTCACAGTAGCTTTTGGGGGCCGAAAAGTGACCCCAGTCTCTTGTATTGTGTTGCAGTGTAGCAGTGGCATGGAGCGAACCTTGGTCATGCCATGTATCCCTAGCCCACGCACCAGACAAAAATGTCACCTGTGGATAACCTTCTCATGTCAATTAAACTTTGGGAACATGTTGACAAGTTGAGACTTTGGACGATAGCTTTTTTTTAGTGTTATTATCTGGAGTGGATACTTCTACCTTTTTATCTGAGAAATTTAGTTTTTTTTTTAGTTTTCGATTTTTACCTTTATCTCAGAATGTCACCTTTATTTTTTCACATTGCCCAATATCAGTGCTTCTCATGAATTTTAATCCATTTCCATGCTTGGGTCGTATTCTTACCCCTGAAGGACAATAACTCAGTGATGTAAATCTCGGAGAGTCCTTCACAATGTGATATGTGAGCAGCAGCTCATGTACAAAATGGTAGTGGATTTTAGACAGGTATGGCTTATATCAGACAGGACTGATCCCAGCGATGGAGATATGGGACACATTGAGTCACATGTATTCAGTTAAGTAATCTTTTTTGATCATAGCAGACTGTGCCCGGCGCCTCATGGCAGGAGTATGTTAAGCGCCTTAATGTGCAGCGCAGTAGCCATGAGAGATCAGTGATACGGCTTAATGGTCATGAGGCTTTTATGTTTGCGATATTGGTATGCAGACATGGTATTCATTATGCTATATAGAGTTAGTTGAACAATCGATTGTGATTGCAGTAATTTATTGCTGGTAGTCCTCGACAGGATCTGTTTCAACAAAAAGTGCGAGAATATGGAATATGGCAGTCACTGCAGCAACATATTGTGTGCTGCTTTTATACTATTTTTTCACATTCACAGCGTGACCTAGGTTCTAGTTGTGTGTATGGTGTTTGGGTTTTGGGCGTGGGTAGTTGTTAGGGCCCGATCAGGGTAAGAAGGGACAGCCGTCGCTGAGTGGGGGCGCCACATCGAATTTTAGGGTGCCAACCTCCGCTGTCAGGAAGGTGCGAGTTCCATTAGGGTGATTAATAGGGACTCAGTCAGGAATACATCTCTTCATCAAACGAGTTCCTGCGGTATCTCGGCGGCTTTTTATACTCCGCACAGAACTAGTGTTTACGGTGTTGGTAGTTATTATGTGTTTAATCATTTATGAGATTTTAAATATCATTCATTAAAAGTTATTTTTTAAGGGTATTCTTTTTTCTTTTGGTTGTTATATTGAATATACCCCTACATTATTTGTTTTGGTCTTCTGATCCCAGGAGCGAGACCCCTGACTGATAGTCAGAACCAAAAGTTTTCAGACTGACACAGATTTTGGTTTTCACATTTTGCTGCTTCAGTGTTTTCAGCTCTTTTAGTCGGATGTTTCTACGATTATTGGAGTATGAATTATAAACATTTCAGAAGTTTTTACACTTTTATTCACATTACATCAAGTTTGTGCAAAGTCTCAATATTTACAGAGTTGACTATTGTTTTTCAAGACTTTGTCCAGGCTTCTGGATACCAGAATCTGGACCAAATCCTGACTGATGACCCATTTTTGTCTCATCAAGGCTTGGAGTTTATCACAATTTCGGTGTCTTTGTCACCCACCTTTTGAGGATTGACCACAAGTTCTCAATGGGATTGAGATCTGGGCAGTTTCCTGGACATTGACACAACCTTTCAATTTTTTGTTCACCGAACCACTTAGTTATCACATTTACCTTGTTGTGACATGGTCTCCATCATGCTGGAAAAAAGCATTGTTGATCACCAAATGGTTGGGAGAAGTTGCTCTTGAAGGATGTTTAGATCCCGTTCTTTATTCACGGCAGTGATCTTAGGGAAAATTGTAAACGAGCCTCCTCCATGGTCGAAAAGAAACCCTACACATAAACCCAACAGGTGGGTGAAGCCTTTTGAAGGCTGGGTTGGTGGCAAGAAGGGCAGCAAAGAAGTCACTCCAAGAAAATTATCAAGGACAGACTGACCTTCTGCAAGAAGTGCAGGGATTGGACTGCAGAGGAATGGGGTAAAGTTATTGCCCCTTCAGACTGTTTTGGGCATCTGGAAGATTAATTTTACGGAGAAGAGGAGAACACTACCATGACTCCTGTCTCATCCAACAGTAAAGCCTTCTGAGACCATTCATGTGTGGGGGCTTCTCATCCAAGGGAGGGGGCTCACATGTTCTGTTACAGTAACACCGGCCAGGGTGGACTGAAATGTTGGCCTTCTGTACTCATGTGGATACTAAAGCTGATCTTCCAAGTAATGGAGTAATGGGAAATGTATCTGAAAGGTGTCATCAATAAGCGAGTAAATATCCATTAGGCACGAGACCTAGCAAACATTTCCTCACCCTAAGGAAATTTTACAAAGTTGTTACCCTTTATGCCATGTATGTGTCAATAATAATTCTTCTTGTTTCTTCTTTTTGGGTTGTTTTTCTTCTTCGGCTCAGTATGCTTTACCACATCTGCGAAAAACCCAAGGGAACATTATCAACCTATCAAGTCTTGTTGGGATTATTGGTCAGAAACATGCAATCCCTTACGTGGCCACGAAGGTACAATGTCACATGTTGGGTGCCGGTGTATGGAGCGGGCTGGGAGCTAAATCTTCACATACCCAGCATCATCCTGTAACCTCAGCGACCAGAGTTTTCTCCGATCACTGCTATTAACCATTTGTATGCCGCTGACCATCACTTACTGCAACACTTAAATGGCACGCTTGATGGAGCAGACATGCACCGCACCCATTGCTTGATGAAAAGACCCCATGCCTGCCATCTTAGACCTCCAATGAAGCCCTGCCATTCTGACTATCTGCTACAATACTGCAGTGGTCAGACAATGGCAGGTTCCAGTGTAGTGTCTGGCGTCCTGTTTTTTGTCTTGTGTATTGTTTTACGTTCCATAGTGTTGTTCCTGTGTTTTGTCTTGTGTAACGTCTTGCCTTGTGTTGTATTTTGCGTTGTCTTGAGTTTTAGCAAGTCCTCATTGTTTTTTTTTATTAAACAGGGAGGGGTGACTGCAATGACCAAGGCAATGGCTGTAGATGAAAGCCAGTACAACGTACGAGTAAATAGGTAGGATCTGTCTCCATGTTTAGTTATGTGTGTAACTTCAATATAGCAAACATCTTCACTACAAACTAAAAGAAATTGCATTTGTCTTTAAACTTTCGTGCGATAAAAAGGATGCATTTACACCATTAGTGTGCATATGATTTAAAAAAATTCTATCTATCTAGCTATATGTGTGTATAACATTTTTATATACATATATATATACAGTATACACTCACCGGCCACTTTATTAGGTACACCATGCTAGTAACGGGTTGGACCCCCTTTTGCCTTCAGAACTGCCTCAATTCTTCGTGGCATAGATTCAACAAGGTGCTGGAAGCATTCCTCAGAGATTTTGGTCCATATTGACATGATGGCATCACACAGTTGCCGCAGATTTGTCGGCTGCACATCCCAAAGATGCTCCATACAAGGCAGGATGGATCCATGCTTTCATGTTTACGCCAAATTCTGACCCTACCATCCAAATGTCGCAGCAGAAATCGAGACTCATCAGACCAAGCAACGTTTTTCCAATCTTCTACTGTCCAATTTCGATGAGCTTGTACAAATTGTAGCCTCAGTTTCCTGTTCTTAGCTGAAAGGAGTGGTACCCGGTGTGGTCTTCTGCTGCTGTAGCCCATCTGCCTCAAAGTTCGACGCACTGTGCGTTCAGAGATGCTCTTAGGCCTACCTTGGTTGTAACGGGTGGCGATTTGAGTCACTGTTGCCTTTCTATCAGCTCGAACCAGTCTGCCCATTCTCCTCTGACCTCTGGCATCAACAAGGCATTTCCGCCCACAGAACTGCCGCTCACTGGATTTTTTTTCTTTTTCGGACCATTCTCTGTAAACCCTAGAGATGGTTGTGCGTGAAAATCCCAGTAGATCAGCAGTTTCTGAAATACTCAGACCAGCCCTTCTGGCACCAACAACCATGCCACGTTCAAAGGCACTCAAATCACCTTTCTTCCCCATACTGATGCTCGGTTTGAACTGCAGGAGATTGTCTTGACCATGTCTACATGCCTAAATGCACTGAGTTGCCGCCATGTGATTGGCTGATTAGAAATTAAGTGTTAACAAGAAGTTGGACAGGTGTACCTAATAAAGTGGCCAGTGAGTGTATATATATGTATATTTATATACATATAGGGTTTGTCCTTCATAAATTAAACTGTTCTGTTGGCGTTGATAAATGCTGATGATCTTTGGTGCACTGTTTACTATGGTAACGTTTACATTTGCGTTGTTGGGCACAGCGTCGTTGACGCAACGCATAACGCATACACAACGCAGCGTTTTGTGACGCATGCGTTCGACGTTAACATGAAATTTGCCGCAGAAAAAACTGCATAATGTAGCGTCGGCTGCGCCCTGACTGTTGCGCCCAAATGACGCATACGTCACAAAACGCTTGACAGCGCATACCGGCGCATGTCCATGCGCCCCCCCATGTTAAAGATAGGGACGCATGACGCATGCGTCGGTATCCGTCGACGATGCTGCGCCCAACAACGCAAATGTGAACGTAGCCTAAGTTGTATTGTGCTCTACAGTGGATGTAAAACAGCATGGTGGCTCAGTGGTTAGCACGTTGGCTCAGTGGTTATATACACATGTCATATGGATGCTATGTGAGAAATAACGCATAACACCCTCCAACTTTTCTGGCTGAGAATCTCCGCTACTTTATACATGCAGATGTGAGTGCACCCTAATGTTGGGCCGCTGTCAGTCAGAGCTGGGTGCGCGGTTAAAGCCCACACTCTCTATACTCTCTAAAGCCATGAATGAAACCCGAATGCTACTGAGAGGAATAAAGTTAATTTCCTCCCGGCAGAGGGGTCTATGTGCCAGCACAGGGCAGGTTCAGAATGCTGTTAACCTGCAGATTAACCCCATATCTGCAGGTCAATAGCATTTTCTCATGTGACAGGTTCACTTTAAATGCTGTGCCTAATTGTGAAAAAATACTCTTTATTCTTATACATTTTATTCATAACACCAAAAAGTGTACAATCTGCTCTCATTCATTCTTCTATAAGCATTGCTATACCTGTGCATGGGCTCTGCCGATATTGCAGCTCAGCTCTAGGTAAAGTGAATGGTGCGAACCCGCATACAACCTTTTAGAAGTCGACATTTCTCATTTTTGTTTCTATCACTTGAAATAGTGGAATTACTTGTTTATAGAAAATGAAAGTAGACGAGGATAATATGTACATTCCTTCATCACATGTATGAAGGGTTATTCTCTGAGCCTAGCCCTTTAAGAGATAAAAAAAAATAAAGAGATCCCTTTATGGAACCAATGCGCTGCTTCAGCCAGAAACTGAGTTTTGAAGTTAAAGCCTGGAAGTGCATTAGGGCATGAAAATGCACTTACAGCTTCTCAGTCTCCTCTGAGATTACAGCAGAGAGTAAGAAGCTGTAAGTGCATCTCCAGACCCAAATATTAGGAAGAGATTGAGGAATATAATATAATCTGTTCTCCTGCTATTTAGAGTTGTTTAGTCCAAAGATTTTTCATTTCATAAAGTCTATTGCAATGTCATCCAAAATAATATTCTCCCATACAGTACAATATTGCAGTGCCAATAGTATTTTGTACGGTGCATTACACCCCATTGTGTACTGTACCTTCAGCATATCTCCTGGAAACATATGGACCCCGCTGTGGAAGGAGTTATCCAGTCATTCTACTGATCCGGATGCCATGATCCTGGGAGGGAAGGACGCGCAGGTAAAAGTGCAGCGACAAAAATCAAAAGGAAATGTAAAATTACACAGATCCCACAGATGAATAATAAAAGTATCCGGGATAATATATCTATGCTGATTATCGGGCTGTTACATAGACCACATTCACTGTGTGTGCACTCATGTCTCTAGAATGGGTCTGTACATCACTGTGTGCACTCATGTCTATAGAATGGGTCTGTACATCACTGTCTGCACTCATGTCTATAGAATGGGTCTGTACATCACTGTGTGCACTCATGTCTATAGAATGGGACTGTACACCACTGTGTGCACTCATGTCTCTAGAATGGGTCTGTACATCACTGTGTGCACTCATGTCTCTAGAATGGGTCTGTACATCACTGTCTGCACTCATGTCTATAGAATGGGTCTGTACATCACTGTGTGCACTCATGTCTATAGAATGGGACTGTACACCACTGTGTGCACTCATGTCTCTAGAATGGATCTGTACATCACTGTGTGCACTCATGTCTCTAGAATGGGTCTGTACATCACTGTGTGCACTCATGTCTATAGAATGGGTCTGTACATCACTGTCTGCACTCATGTCTATAGAATGGGACTGTACATCACTGTGTGCACTCATGTCTATAGAATGGGACTGTACACCACTGTGTGCACTCATGTCTCTAGAATGAGTCTGTACATCACTGTGTGCACTCATGTCTATAGAATGGGTCTGTACATCACTGTGTGCACTCATGTCTACAGAATGGGTCTGTACATCACTGTGTGCACTCATGTCTATAGAATGGGACTGTACATCACTGTGTGCACTCATGTCTCTAGAATGGGTCTGTACATCACTGTGTGCACTCATGTCTCTAGAATGGGTCTGTACATCATTGTGTGCACTCATGTCTATAGAATGGGTCTGTACATCACTGTCTGCACTCATGTCTATAGAATGGGACTGTACATCACTGTGTGCACTCATGTCTATAGAATGGGACTGTACACCACTGTGTGCACTCATGTCTCTAGAATGAGTCTGTACATCACTGTGTGCACTCATGTCTATAGAATGAGTCTGTACATCACTGTGTGCACTCATGTCTATAGAATGGGTCTGCATAAACAAGGAAGAAAAAGACTAGACCAATAACGAAATGCACACCCACAGAATATACAAAATATCAAAAACTTTTATTACACCTCAAAAAGACAAGTACACAGTAAAACCATTTAAAAAGGCCTGGATACAGAACCATAGGCCGCCACCCCTGAATACATGTTACAAAAAAATGATAATAACACACATGGATAAAGTGCTTAATATTAAATATATACAATGTCTCTTGTTTATGCAGATAGGGTGCAAAACCTGGCCAGAAATACTATTTTTCATGATCTGCGCAGGAGTGCACCGCTTATCTATATTTATATAGAATGGGTCTGTACATCACTGTTTGTGCACTCATGTTTATAGAATGGGTCTGTACATCACTGTGTGCACTTATGTCTATAGAATGGGTCTGTACATCACTGTGCACTCATACACTAGGCCCTAACAGGTGCAACAAACAGGAACAGACTCACTGTGATGTTGGGGACTCAGGTCCAGTCCCAGGGGGGCCCCCAGCAGTCTAATATGGTGGTGCGCACGGCTTTCTGTCAGCTCTGTGAAGCGTGGTCTTCTCCTTATGCTGGGTCCTAGGGATGCTCCTGGAAACTGTAAATTTCTACGGGCTTCTCCCTCTAGGGCAGTTAACGCAATGTCCACTTCAAGGTCTGGGCTGATGTTATAAAGCTTCAGGGTGCTTTGCAGCCAGGGCACCCAGTCGGACAGTGGCATATTCTTGCCGTCAAACTTTGGTAGCACACTAAATATGGAGCCCACAGGGAGTGTCCTTGCAGGGTCTCCACCAATGCCCACAGCAACTCCATTAACATAAGCATTCCCGCCATTGCTGTCTGCTGCCTCCATCTTGGTGACAGTACCCTGCTCGCAGCGCCACTTGAAGCGATGGCCGGGGGACCACCACGGTGCAGGAAGACTGTACACAAGATGAGGTGCAAACAACAAAGGGTAGATTTATTGGGAGGCGCTGGGTGCCCTGGCTGCAAAGCACCCTGAAGCTTTATAACATCAGCCCAGACCTTGAAGTGGACATTGCGTTAACTGCCCTAGAGGGAGAAGCCCGTAGAAATATCTGCCTACAACCAGAACTCACCCGCAGTACCCTGAAGGAGCTAGTGAAGTTCCTGGAAGAGATCTACAGCGAGACTGCTAGCGCCGGACACCTTCACGCCAAATTTTTCTCTAGGCTGCAGCGGGAAGAAGAAGGAATTTCTCTGTATGCAACAGCACTGCAAGAAGTGTTAGCAGAGGCGCAGAGAAAGGAGGCGGATGGATTTGGCAGCATGGGCTCTAAAGACCGGATACTCCGGGAGCAATTCATTCTGGGACTGCACAGCACATCCTTGAGGCGAGCACTGTCAGAACGGGTCCGGGCAGATCCAGCCCTTACGTTTCATCAAATCCTGGTGGAAACAGTGGCCCGAAGTAAAGAAGAGAGCTATGCGTCTGGGGAGATGCGTGTCCAGGGGGCCAATACCAGAGGGGGCCCAAACCATCAGGAGGTGCTGGTCCAGGTGGTGCAAGACTTGCAGCAGTCCCTTGTCAACGTGCAAGAGAAACTGACCCAGGTGGAGCGAAGAGTGTGGGAACTACAACAGTCTGACCCACCGTACTCATGCAACCATTTTTCACACCGACCGATAAGGGATCAGTGGAAGCAAGCCCCCTCCCGTCAGACATCGGAGGCACGAGGACAGGCTCGAAGTACCCCTCGGCGAGGAGGAGGCATCCAATGCTGGGAATGTGGAGGATGGGGGCACCTTGCCAGAGACTGTCGGAACTATACTCAAGGCCAGCGGAAGCCGCCGTTAAACTACCAACCCCCCGCAGTAGTGCGGCACTCTGCGGGGGAGGCGAGGTGAGAGGCCGCTCCATATCATAACGAACACTTGATTGCTGGGAGCCCCATCCTACATGCTGAATTCGAAGGAGTTCTAGTGGATTGCCTGATAGATACCGGGTCACAAGTGACAACGATGCCAGAAGCATACTTCAAGCAGCATTTCCAGGACCTGGCCAAGCCAGAAAAAGAGACATTGATCCGGTTGTTTGCTGCCAACCAACAACCGATCCGGGTCACAGGGGTCGTGTGGATGAATATTCGAATCTGTGGGCAAGAAGTTGGGAGAAAAGGGATCCTGCTTGTCCCTGAGCCTATCAAGGAAGATGTGCCTGTAGTACTGGGAATGAATATCTTACGTGAACTCGATCAGATTATGTTTACCAAACGGGGACCTGGATATTGGAAGAAGGCTACTACACATAAGCCTACTCAAGAAGCCCTTCAACAACTGATCCGCGTCTGTGGGACGCAGAAGAGTGTGCCATCTTATCAGACGGTAGGGGTCATCAGGGCTCCTGGTAAAGAACCTGTAATCCTACCTCCCGAGCGAGAAACTATAGTATACCTTCCAGTGGGGACTCACCGCAACCTTGATGGGTTGGAAGTGGTTATTCAGCCTGTGGTAGGCAGAGGAGTGGACCAAGAAGTCATGATAGCTCGTACGATAGCTGTGGTCCAGCGAGGACATGTCCCCATAAGAGCTTTGAATGTGGGCCCCGGGGAGGTCACCTTGCCACGAGGGACAGATCTGGCCCTGGTGTACCTACATAAGGGTAAAGTGTTGAGTCAGAAGGAGATGTCTTTATCACCGAGAGAAGGCGTGGGGTGGACCCTAGCAGTTGCTGTGGGGAACGAAGAGACGCCATCGCCGGAGTGGAGTGGACGGGTCATCCTTGATCAAATGGAAGTGGATGTGAAGGCTCTGGGCCCTGAGCATGTGCAAGCAATAGAAACTATGCTGTGGGAAAATCAGGCCGCATTCGCCCGTCACGCCGAAGATTTTGGCTGTATTGAAGCCATCGTGCATGAGATACTGACTGGAGAAGCTCGTCCACTTCGAGAACGATACCGGCAGATCCTGCCCAAGATGTATCAAGAGGTGAAAACATTACTGAGGCAGATGCTGGATTCAGGAGTGGTGCAGAGTAGTCAGAGCCCTTGGGCAGCCCCGGTGGTGCTCGTCAAGAAAAAGGATGGGACCATCCGGTTCTGTGTAGATTACAGGAAACTCAATGCCTGCACTGTTCGAGACTCGTATCCGTTGCCCCGCATCGAGGAATCCTTGACAGCGTTGGGGAAAGCCAAGTACTTCTCCACCCTGGACCTAGCAAGCGAATACTGGCAAGTAGCCGTGGCAGAGAAAGACAGAGAGAAAACCGCCTTCATCCTCCTTTCAACGGCTGATGGAAAAGTGTTTGGGAGACTTAAATTTTGAGCCTACCCTGATCTATCTGGATGACATTATTGTGTTTTCAGCCTCCTTCGAAGAACACCTTGCCCGGCTTGGACAGGTACTCGGAAGACTGCGGGACCATAACCTGAAGGTGAAGCCAAAGAAGTGCCACCTCTTCAAGAGAGAGATCGAGTACTTAGGCCACATAGTGTCACAAGATGGAGTTCTACCCTCGCCAGAAAAAGTGGCTGCTATCCAGAAGTGGCCAGTCCCTAGAACAGTGAGAGAACTCCAGGCCTTCCTGGGACTCGCTGGGTACTACCGCCGGTTTGTTAAAGACTTCGCAAAGATGGCAGGTCCTCTCAATGAGTTGCTGAGGGGGACCGCTGGAGTGCCGAAGACCCAGCGCTTCCCCTGGGCACGGGGACAAGACGAGGCCTTCCAGGCTATAAAGAATGCCCTTACCTCGGCCCCGATTTTGGCCTACGCAGACTTCGATCAACCGTTCCTGTTGTACACAGATGGTAGCCTTCATGGACTCGGTGCAGTACTTTCTCAGATACAGGATGGACATGAGAGAGTCATCGGGTATGCCAGCAGGTCCCTGCGAGACAGCGAAAGAAACCCTCACAATTACAGCTCCTTCCGGTTAGAGCTCCTGGCCCTGATGTGGGCCATGACAGAAAAGTTTGCAGGCTTCCTGACAGGTACCAAGATTCAAGTTCGAACAGACAATAATCCCCTGGCCCACCTTGAGAATGCTAAATTGGGGGCCTTAGAACAACGGTGGGTGGCTCGCCTAGCTAGTTCGACTTTACAATCCGTTATCGCTCTGCTACCGAAAACGCAAATGCTGATGGGCTGTCAAGAGTGACTGTGGAGACTCCAGTGGGGGATCTTGATGAGCAACTCAAAGAGGAGGAAACCCCAGACTTTCGTAAGTTTAAGCCCCCAATGGTTGCGGCCCAGTCAAGAAGGGAGGCCTGCGCATTACCCCGGTCCCTGGGGAGAACCAATGAAGAATGGGGACACGTTCAGGATGAAGACGAAGGGCTGAGACAGATGAAATGGTGGGTAACGCAAAAGCGGAAGCCTGGCAAACAAGAGAGAGATGATCTGGACTCTGAAATGAGGAGTGTGTTGCACAAGTGGGATAGACTGGAAGTGCGAAAGTCAGTGCTATAACGTAAGAGGCAACAGCCAAAAGATATGGAAGTAAGGTGGCAAGTGGTCATCCCAGGAAGAATGGCTCAAGAAGTAGCTAAAGAAGCCCACGAATTTGGAGCACACTTCGGCCCCACAAAGACCTACCAATGGTTACACCGGTATGTGTATTGCCCCTGGATGGAGTTTGTGGTGGAAGAGGTTTTCCGGCAATGTCGAGTATGTGACCTCATTAAGAATACTGAACAGAGGGCACCCATCCAGACCATACAAACTAAGGAACCGCTAGAAGTCTTGATGATCGACTATCTCCTCGTGGGACACTCGGCCCGGGGGCTGCAGTACTGTTTGGTGATGACCGATCATTTCTCTAAGTTCGCAGTAGTCACTCCGACTAGAGATCAGACTGCGGAATTGGCGGGGCAAGCCATCTGTCAAGACTTCATCCGGGTGTATGGGTGCCCAAAGCGCATCCACTCCGACCAAGGCGCATGTTTCCAAGGCAAGGTGATGGAAGAATTGTATCGCATGTATGGCATCGAGGGGTCCCGGACCACCCCTTACCACCCTCAAGGCAACGGAGCTTGTGAACGCTTCAACAGAACCTTACTTCAAATGCTGAGAACGTTGGAGGAGGATAAGAAGGCGTGTTGGCCAGACTATCTGCCAGAATTGGTCTGGACCTACAACAATCGGGTCCACTCCACCACGGGTTACACCCCCTATCTACTGTTGTTTGGAAGAGCTAGATGAGAGATCATTGAGCTGAATTTGGAACAGCCAGAGGAGCTGATGGAGCGAACTGTCACCTCATGGGTGAAAGAGCATCGGCAACGATTGAAAACGATACGGCGGTTGGCGGGTCAGCAACTGCAAGAAAAAGAACATATGGGCAGCAAACCGACTCAAGAGTTACCGCTCCAACCTGGAGACCAAGTATTAGTCAGAGAGAAACGCCCTAAGGGAAAACTAAGTGAGAGATGGGAAGTACAGCCGTACAAGGTTATCGAGCGAGTGTATGCTAACGGCCCTGTATACAAGGTACAGATTGAGAATGGGGCATCCGCCCCTAGAGTACTTCACAGAAATATGCTGCGGCCTTGCCGGTCTGAGGTCTGTTCTACGCCATTGTCGCCTGAAGGCGCCACTCCACTTCCTGAATCTGTCATGCCTGATGGTGAAATCGATGATGAGTGGTGGACCGTCCCTGACACAGTAGGGGGTCCTCAGCCGCACAGAGACGGCAATCCCATGGATGTACCAGTACCGCCATGCGAGGACGAGACCAGACAAGAGCTCACAATGTCTCCTGCAACAAGTGTTCCTCTGGAAGATAGTGAAGCCTTGCCTGACAGCCAAGAGCTTCGGAGATGGTCTAATGCAGGGGTTCCACCAGTCCGATATGTAGAACAGTGTGCTCTGTCTGTTTTTACACCTTTGTTGCCTCCTCTATAGGTGCTGTTTCCGCATTGCACGTTACTTCATTACGCTTCAACCTTGATTCTGTGATGGCCGAGGACGACCATCATTAAGAAGGGAGGCATGTAAGAGGGTGGTGCTGTTATCGACAGTAACACGCTGCCACTTTAAGAGACAGCGCCCCCTTGTCTGGTGTGATGGAATGTCCTGCTTCCCCCTGCTATAGACTGTGAAGATGAACTGCCCTAGAATTAGGGGAGGAGTTGAGCCTGAACTGTGTGTGTGAGCTGAAGCTGCTACAGAGAGAACTTTGTGCTGTGTGCTACAAGAAAGATCCCACAGCCTGGGACGGAGTGTACTTGTGAAATTTGCAAGGCTTTTCCGGGTACAGCAAAGGTGGCTGTTCTGTGCTAGTTTGTGACGCCACAAAGATACTGAGAAAGGGACTTAGGGTATGTGTCCACGTTCAGGTTTGCTTCAGGCTTTGGTCAGGATTTTATGCAGGTAAAATCCTGACCAAAAATGCACCTGAGGTCACTGGCAGGTCACCTGCGGTGTTCCTGCGTGTTTTGCTCATTGTAGCAACATGCTGCGTTCTGAAACGCATGCGTTTTTTAATGCACAGTGGAGACGGGATTTCTTTAAATCCCCTCCACTATGCTGCAACATCTGGACGCTGCGTTTTTGATGCTGCGGCTCAACGCTGCGTCAAAAACGCAGCGTTTCCTGAACGTGGACACATACCCTTACAGTTTCCAGGAGCATCCCTAGGATCCAGAAGCAAGGAGAAGACCACGCTTCACAGAGCTGACAGAAAGCCGTGCGCACCACCATATTACACTGCTGGGGGCCCCCCTGGGACTGGACCTGAGTCCCCAACATCACAGTGAGTCTGTTCCTGTTTGGTGCACCTGTTAGGGCCTAGTGTAGGCTTCAGTAGTCAGTACACGGGAGCCGTGTGGCCTGCTTAGTAAAGGCCAGGGAGGTTATATGTAGAGTAGCATCGTTATTTGTTTATTGTTTAAATTTGCTCGTGAGACATATTCTGAGTCTGTAATAGTTGGAGCACCGTGCTATTTTACGGACAAGATAAAGTTTATAACTCTTGTAAAGTGTCTTTAGCCATTGCATACCCCTGTTTGCATCTTCCTCACCCACTTCATTCCTTGCCTCCCAATAAATCTACCCTTTGTTGTTTGCACCTCATCTTGTGTACAGTAGTCTTCCTGCACCGTGGTGGTCCCCCGGCCATCGCTTCATGTACACCATTGTGTGCACTCATGTCTATAGAATGGGTCTGTACATCACTGTGTGCAGTCATGTCTCTAGAATGGGTCTGTACATCACTGTGTGCACTCATGTCTATAGAATGGGTCTATACATCACTGTGTGCAGTCATGTCTCTAGAATGGTCTGTACATCACTGTGTGCACTCATGTCTATAGAATGGGTCTGTACATCACTGTGTGCACTCATGTCTATAGAATGAGCTCAGTGCTTCTGCCTTAGCTAATTACTACGTAGCCATGATTCTTGTATAGATCGTTTGGTAGCCTTTCTGTTTACCCAGTGCTGATCCCATGTGTTTCCTTTTAACTTCTCCGATTTCAGCTGCTGGGTCGCATGGGGACAGCGGACGAGTGTGCCAGTGCTGCGCTGTTCCTGGCAGCAGAGGGCACATTCTGCACAGGTATCGATATTCTCCTAACCGGTGGAGCTGAACTCAATTATGGCAGCAAGACTCAGCAGAAGACATGGAGTAGCATTTATCACTGATAATAGACTTAATATGGAACCTAATAAAACTTCTCTGCAGGAGGTCACGAAGGCACAGGTCCCTAATAGACGTGCTACGCATGGACGCCCAGGTGTCGTCGGAGCGATATAACTCTTTTAAAGATGAGAATTATGTAATCTTCCCCCAAACACCCACTTTAACTATTTGTCCCAACCTGTGGATGCACAGATTTTGAGAAACTAGAAGTTTCAGCATGCCAAGATTCAAGGACAATAGCCAAAGGGGACGGCAGCTCAAGACGGGGTGATTCATTGTAAATCAGATCATTCACTGTTCCCATGTTACTGATTAGAAGGGTTTATTTGGTGCGTGAAGTAAGCACCCAGGCTGCTGGCCAATATATTCTAAGGTTTATTAGGCGATATGATTATAACATAACCTGCGGCTCAGTAATAGGGCAGACAAGCCATTGGATAATTGCAGGAACAATGCATAACAGGGAATATGAAGAAAGGAAGTGCCAGCACATATAGTGCTGGCAGAAAGCTGATAAAAAGGAGCCGACTTAAATAAAATGGATAAGAAGCAAGAGATATGGAAATTGGGTCCTTTTTTGGACATTTATGTGCACCACAATGAGTTTTAACCTGTTATGGGGGGTGAGGACAGTAAGATTATACTTTGTATGTATAAAAGACTTATTTGTATTCTAAAATATGATATGAACATGCAAAAACCCTCAGTCTGAAAGTCTCCCTAAATCTGCAAAAAGATATATATGTGTTTTTTTCCAGAAATAGTAACTTAGTACTTTGAAACGCGTCGAAATAAATCATTGTCTTATTTTACTACACTGGGATATTTGTCTTAAATCCTGTCGGCAGCGCGGAGGCTATCCACAAACTCCGTCTAACCTATTGACACGCCGTACTGTAGCATCCATCACCACGAGAATCCATCAGACATCAACTGTGCGTCATTAACATTAAAGGGGGTTTCCAATAAAAGACATGTAAGCCCTATCCAGAGGAAGGCTATAAATGTCTGATCCTGAGGGGCCTCAAGTGAATAGGGGTCTCGAGGCGTCTTCCATCACAGCTGTGGTCAGGTTTCAATGGCGCAGCATTAGTGACACATGTGCTGATGATGGACATGATGGAGTACAGTGCCTGCTATCACCGCCGGTCTCACAGACAATAAATGGTGCAGCATAGTGACACATGTGCTACTGATGGACATGATGGAGTACAGCGCCTGCTATCACCGCCGGTCTCACAGACAATAAATGGTGCAGCATAGTGACACATGTGCTACTGATGGACATGATGGAGTACAGTGCCTGCTATCACCGCCGGTCTCACAATGAATGGTGCAGCATAGTGACACATGTGCTACTGATGGACATGATGGAGTACAGCGCCTGCTATCACCGCCGGTCTCACAGACGATGAATGGTGCAGCATAGTGACGCATGTGCTGCTGATGGACATGATGGAGTACAGCGCCTGCTATCACCGCCGGTCTCACAGACAATGAATGGTGCAGCATAGTGACACATGTGCTACTGATGGACATGATGGAGTACAGCACCTGCTATAACCGCCGGTCTCACAGACAATGAATGGTGCAGCATAGTGACACATGTGCTACTGATGGACATGATGGAGTACAGCGCCCTGCTATCACCGCCGGTCTCACAGACAATGAATGGTGCAGCATAGTGACACATGTGCTACTGATGGACATGATGGAGTACAGCGCCCTGCTATCACCGCCGGTCTCACAGACGATGAATGGTGCAGCATAGTGACACATGTGCTACTGATGGACATGATGGAGTACGGCGCCTGCTATCACCGCCGGTCTCACAGACAATGAATGGCGCAGCATAGTGACACATGTGCTACTGATGGACATGATGGAGTACGGCGCCTGCTATCACCGCCGGTCTCACAGACAATGAATGGTGCAGCATAGTGACACATGTGCTGATGATGGACATGATGGAGTACAGCACCTACTATCACCGCCGGTCTCACAGACAATGAATGGTGCAGCATAGTGACACATGTGCTACTGATGGACATGATGGAGTACGGCGCCTGCTATCACCGCCGGTCTCACAGACAATGAATGGCGCAGCATAGTGACACATGTGCTACTGATGGACATGATGGAGTACAGCGCCCTGCTATCACCGCCGGTCTCACAGACAATGAATGGTGCAGCATAGTGACACATGTGCTACTGATGGACATGATGGAGTACAGCGCCTGCTATCACCGCCGGTCTCACTGACAATGAATGGTGCAGCATAGTGACACATGTGCTGATGATGGACATGATGGAGTACAGCACCTGCTATCACCGCCGGTCTCACAGACAATGAATGGTGCAGCATAGTGACACATGTGCTGATGATGGACATGATGGAGTACAGCGCCTGCTATCACCGCCGGTCTCACAGACGATGAATGGTGCAGCATAGTGACACATGTGCTACTGATGGACATGATGGAGTACAGCGCCTGCTATCACCGCCGGTCTCACAGACAATGAATGGTGCAGCATAGTGACACATGTGCTACTGATGGACATGATGGAGTACAGCGCCTGCTATCACCGCCGGTCTCACAGACGATGAATGGTGCAGCATAGTGACACATGTGCTGATGATGGACATGATGGAGTACAGCGCCTGCTATCACCGCCGGTCTCACTGACAATGAATGGTGCAGCATAGTGACACATGTGCTGATGATGGACATGATGGAGTACAGCACCTGCTATCACCGCCGGTCTCACAGACAATGAATGGTGCAGCATAGTGACACATGTGCTACTGATGGACATGATGGAGTACAGCGCCTGCTATCACCGCCGGTCTCACAGACGATGAATGGTGCAGCATAGTGACACATGTGCTGATGATGGACATGATGGAGTACAGCGCCTGCTATCACCGCCGGTCTCACTGACAATGAATGGTGCAGCATAGTGACACATGTGCTGATGATGGACATGATGGAGTACAGCACCTGCTATCACCGCCGGTCTCACAGACAATGAATGGTGCAGCATAGTGACACATGTGCTACTGATGGACATGATGGAGTACAGCGCCTGCTATCACCGCCGGTCTCACAGACGATGAATGGTGCAGCATAGTGACACATGTGCTGATGATGGACATGATGGAGTACAGCGCCTGCTATCACCGCCGGTCTCACTGACAATGAATGGTGCAGCATAGTGACACATGTGCTGATGATGGACATGATGGAGTACAGCACCTGCTATCACCGCCGGTCTCACAGACAATGAATGGTGCAGCATAGTGACACATGTGCTGATGATGGACATGATGGAGTACAGCACCTGCTATCACCGCCGGTCTCACAGACAATGAATGGTGCAGCATAGTGACACATGTGCTACTGATGGACATGATGGAGTACAGCGCCTGCTATCACCGCCGGTCTCACAGACGATGAATGGTGCAGCATAGTGACACATGTGCTACTGATGGACATGATGGAGTACAGCGCCTGCTATCACCGCCGGTCTCACAGACGATGAATGGTGCAGCATAGTGACACATGTGCTGATGATGGACATGATGGAGTACAGCGCCTGCTATCACCGCCGGTCTCACTGACAATGAATGGTGCAGCATAGTGACACATGTGCTGATGATGGACATGATGGAGTACAGCACCTGCTATCACCGCCGGTCTCACAGACAATGAATGGTGCAGCATAGTGACACATGTGCTGCTGATGGACATGATGGAGTACAGTGCCTGCTATCACCGCCGGTCTCACAGACAATGAATGGTGCAGCATAGTGACACATGTGCTACTGATGGACATGATGGAGTACAGCGCCTGCTATCACCGCCGGTCTCACAGACGATGAATGGTGCAGCATAGTGACACATGTGCTACTGATGGACATGATGGAGTACAGCGCCTGCTATCACCGCCGGTCTCACAGACAATGAATGGTGCAGCATAGTGACACTGGAATCCCCTCTGTAGTGATCTATAGGCCCCAGTGACCGGACATTACTCAGCTTCTTCTGTGTTTCATGGAAAACAACTTTAAAGAGATTTTCCAGTTTGAGAAACCCGTCAGGTAGAGCTGCTGAGCTCAGAGATTGACTGCAGCGCTGCACACAGTAACAGACACTAGTAGCAGCGGTGGACACTCAGCTCTGGGATCCTTCAAGAAGGGAAGGGGGGGGGGGGTTACCAAAAAAACCCCTTCACTTCCCGCCGTCCCCGGTTAGTCGTGTGCAGTGTGGTGCGGTAATAACGGGCCCGGCTGTGCAGTATAAGTTATGACGGATGATGGAGCTGACAACCTCTGTGGCACAGGTAGCGCGGCTCATCGGTTGTCAGCCTGATTCCCAGTAACACACAGGAGGGCACTGACGCGCAGACTCGCTGGTTTCCGGCACTGTCGTGCTCCTCCCGTCACGTGGCTCAGCCGCCTTTGTTTACTATGATGTAGAGTCATCAGCTGATCAGCTGCACGGGAGGCGTGGATGAATGCTGACCTGTGATTGGTCAGATTGCACGCCCTTGTCTTTGTATGGTCCAGAGATGGAGGTGGGTGCAGTGCCGCTCTCTGATTGGATGATTGCAAGAGAGTCTGGATTGGAGAGAGCTGCACGGTTCCGGGCTCAGTGTATTTTGCTGTGTTTTTCCAAGGGCACAGTGTGATACTACAGTCTGCCAGCAGGGGGCGCGCAGAGAAGCTCACTGCGTACAGGTGTACAAGGAGGTGAATGGGAGAGTCACAGGGGCCGCTGTGTGTGATCTCAGCAGATGAGGGGGGTTTAGTGCAGCGCTGTGTGTGATCTCAGCAGATGAGGAGGGTTTAGTGCAGCGCTGTGTATTATATCAGCAGGTGAGGGGGGTTTAGTGCAGCGCTGTGTATATCAGCAGATGAGGGGGGTTTAGTGCAGCGCTGTGTATTATATCAGCAGATGAGGAGGGTTTAGTGCAGCGCTGTGTATTATATCAGCAGGTGAGGAGGGTTTAGTGCAGCGCTGTGTATTATATCAGCAGATGAGGGGGGTTTAGTGCAGCGCTGTGTATTATATCAGCAGATGAGGAGGGTTTAGTGCAGCGCTGTGTATTATATCAGCAGGTGAGGGGGGTTTAGTGCAGCGCTGTGTATTATATCAGCAGGTGAGGAGGGTTTAGTGCAGCGCTGTGTGTGATCTCAGCAGATGAGGAGGGTTTAGTGCAGCGCTGTGTGTGATCTCAGCAGGTGAGGAGGGTTTAGTGCAGCGCTGTGTATTATATCAGCAGGTGAGGGGGGTTTAGTGCAGCGCTGTGTATTATATCAGCAGGTGAGGGGGGTTTAGTGCAGCGCTGTGTATTATATCAGCAGGTGAGGGGGGTTTAGTGCAGCGCTGTGTATTATAGCAGCAGGTGAGGAGGGTTTAGTGCAGCGCTGTGTATTATATCAGCAGGTGAGGGGGGTATAGTGCAGCGCTGTGTATTATATCAGCAGATGAGGGGGGTTTAGTGCAGCGCTGTGTATTATATCAGCAGGTGAGGGGGGTTTAGTGCAGCGCTGTGTATTATATCAGCAGGTGAGGGGGGTTTAGTGCAGCGCTGTGTATTATATCAGCAGGTGAGGGGGGTTTAGTGCAGCGCTGTGTATTATATCAGCAGGTGAGGGGGTTTAGTGCAGCGCTGTGTATTATATCAGCAGATGAGGGGGGTTTAGTGCAGCGCTGTGTATTATATCAGCAGGTGAGGGGGGTTTAGTGCAGCGCTGTGTATTATATCAGCAGATGAGGAGGGTTTAGTGCAGCGCTGTGTATTATATCAGCAGGTGAGGGGGGTTTAGTGCAGCGCTGTGTATTATATCAGCAGGTGAGGAGGGTTTAGTGCAGCGCTGTGTGTGATCTCAGCAGATGAGGAGGGTTTAGTGCAGCGCTGTGTATTATAGCAGCAGGTGAGGGGGGTTTAGTGCAGCGCTGTGTATTATATCAGCAGATGGGGGGGTTTAGTGCAGCGCTGTGTATTATATCAGCAGGTGAGGGGGGTTTAGTGCAGCGCTGTGTATTATAGCAGCAGGTGAGGAGGGTTTAGTGCAGCGCTGTGTATTATATCAGCAGGTGAGGGGGGTTTAGTGCAGCGCTGTGTATTATATCAGCAGATGAGGGGGGTTTAGTGCAGCGCTGTGTATTATATCAGCAGGTGAGGGGGGTTTAGTGCAGCGCTGTGTATTATATCAGCAGGTGAGGGGGGTTTAGTGCAGCGCTGTGTATTATATCAGCAGATGAGGGGGGTTTAGTGCAGCGCTGTGTATTATATCAGCAGGTGAGGGGGTTTAGTGCAGCGCTGTGTATTATATCAGCAGATGAGGGGGGTTTAGTGCAGCGCTGTGTATTATATCAGCAGGTGAGGGGGTTTAGTGCAGCGCTGTGTATTATATCAGCAGATGAGGGGGGTTTAGTGCAGCGCTGTGTGTGATCTCAGCAGATGAGGGGGGGTTTAGTGCAGCACTGTGTGTGATCTCAGCAGGTGAGGGGGGGTTTAGTGCAGCCCTGTGTATTATAGCAGCAGGTGAGGGGGGGTTTAGTGCAGCGCTGTGTATTATATCAGCAGGTGAGGGGGGTTTAGTGCAGCGCTGTGTATTATATCAGCAGGTGAGGGGGGTTTAGTGCAGCGCTGTGTATTATATCAGCAGATGAGGAGGGTTTAGTGCAGCGCTGTGTGTGATCTCAGCAGGTGAGGAGGGTTTAGTGCAGCGCTGTGTATTATATCAGCAGATGAGGGGGGTTTAGTGCAGCGCTGTGTATTATATCAGCAGATGAGGGGGGTTTAGTGCAGCGCTGTGTATTATATCAGCAGATGAGGGGGGTTTAGTGCAGCGCTGTGTGTGATCTCAGCAGATGAGGGGGGGTTTAGTGCAGCGCTGTGTGTGATCTCAGCAGGTGAGGGGGGGTTTAGTGCAGCCCTGTGTATTATAGCAGCAGGTGAGGGGGGGTTTAGTGCAGCGCTGTGTGTGATCTCAGCAGGTGAGGAGGGTTTAGTGCAGCGCTGTGTATTATATCAGCAGATGAGGGGGGTTTAGTGCAGCGCTGTGTATTATATCAGCAGGTGAGGGGGGGTTTAGTGCAGCGCTGTGTATTATATCAGCAGATGAGGGGGGTTTAGTACAGCGCTGTGTATTATATCAGCAGGTGAGGGGGGTTTAGTGCAGCGCTGTGTATTATATCAGCAGATGGGGGGGTTTAGTGCAGCGCTGTGTATTATATCAGCAGATGAGGAGGGTTTAGTGCAGCGCTGTGTATTATATCAGCAGGTGAGGAGGGTTTAGTGCAGCGCTGTGTATTATATCAGCAGGTGAGGAGGGTTTAGTGCAGCGCTGTGTATTATATCAGCAGATGAGGGGGGTTTAGTGCAGCGCTGTGTATTATATCAGCAGGTGAGGAGGGTTTAGTGCAGCGCTGTGTATTATATCACCAGATGAGGAGGGTTTAGTGCAGCACTGTGTATTATATCAGCAGATGGGGGGGTTTAGTGCAGCGCTGTGTATATCAGCAGATGGGGGGGTTTAGTGCAGCGCTGTGTGTGATCTCAGCAGGTGAGGAGGGTTTAGTGCAGCGCTGTGTATTATATCAGCAGATGAGGGGGGTTTAGTGCAGCGCTGTGTATTATATCAGCAGATGAGGGGGGTTTAGTGCAGCGCTGTGTATTATATCAGCAGGTGAGGAGGGTTTAGTGCAGCGCTGTGTATTATATCAGCAGGTGAGGAGGGTTTAGTGCAGCGCTGTGTATTATATCTGCAGGTGAGGGGGGTTTAGTGCAGCGCTATGTATATCAGCAGATGAGGGGGGTTTAGTGCAGCGCTGTGTATTATATCATCAGATGGGGGGGTTTAGTGCAGCGCTGTGTATTATATCAGCAGATGGGGGGGGTTTAGTGCAGCGCTGTGTGTGATCTCAGCAGGTGAGGAGGGTTTAGTGCAGCGCTGTGTATTGTAACAGCAGATGAGGAGGGTTTAGTGCAGCGCTGTGTATTATATCAGCAGATGAGGGGGGTTTAGTGCAGCGCTGTGTACTATATCAGCAGATGAGGGGGGTTTAGTGCAGCGCTGTGTATTATATCAGCAGATGAGGGGGGTTTAGTGCAGCGCTGTGTATTATATCAGCAGGTGAGGGGGGTTTAGTGCAGCGCTGTGTATATCAGCAGGTGAGGGGGGGGGGTTTAGTGCAGCGCTGTGTATTATATCAGCAGGTGAGGGGGGTTTAGTGCAGCGCTGTGTATATCAGCAGGTGAGGGGGGGGGGTTTAGTGCAGCGCTGTGTATTATATCAGCAGGTGAGGGGGGTTTAGTGCAGCGCTGTGTATATCAGCAGGTGAGGGGGGGGGGTTTAGTGCAACGCTGTGTATTATATCAGCAGATGAGGGTGGTTTAGTTCAGCGCTGTGTATTATATCAGCAGATGAGGAGGGTTTAGTGCAGCGCTGTGTATTATATCAGCAGATGAGGAGGTTTAGTGCAGCGCTGTGTATTATATCAGCAGATGAGGAGGGTTTAGTGCAGCGCTGTGTGTGATCTCAGCAGGTGAGGAGGGTTTAGTGCAGCTCTGTGTATATCAGCAGATGAGGAGGGTTTAGTGCAGCGCTGTGTATTATATCAGCAGATGAGGGGGGTTTAGTGCAGCGCTGTGTATATCAGCAGATGAGGAGGGTTTAGTGCAGCGCTGTGTATTATATCAGCAGATGAGGAGGGTTTAGTGCAGCGCTGTGTGTGATCTCAGCAGGTGAGGAGGGTTTAGTGCAGCGCTGTGTATTATATCAGCAGATGGGGGGGTTTAGTGCAGCGCTGTGTATATCAGCAGATGAGGGGGGTTTAGTTCAGCGCTGTGTATTATATCAGCAGGTGAGGAGGGTTTAGTGCAGCGCTGTGTATTATATCTGCAGGTGAGGGGGGTTTAGTGCAGCGCTATGTATATCAGCAGATGAGGGGGGTTTAGTGCAGCGCTGTGTATTATATCAGCAGATGGGGGGGGTTTAGTGCAGCGCTGTGTATTATATCAGCAGGTGAGGAGGGTTTAGTGCAGCGCTGTGTATTATATCTGCAGGTGAGGGGGGTTTAGTGCAGCGCTATGTATATCAGCAGATGAGGGGGGTTTAGTGCAGCGCTGTGTATTATATCAGCAGATGGGGGGGTTTAGTGCAGCGCTGTGTATTATATCAGCAGATGGGGGGGGGTTTAGTGCAGCGCTGTGTGTGATCTCAGCAGGTGAGGAGGGTTTAGTGCAGCGCTGTGTATTGTAACAGCAGATGAGGAGGGTTTAGTGCAGCGCTGTGTATTATATCAGCAGATGAGGGGGGTTTAGTGCAGCGCTGTGTACTATATCAGCAGGTGAGGGGGTTTAGTGCAGCTCTGTGTATTATATCAGCAGATGAGGGGGGTTTAGTGCAGCGCTGTGTATTATATCAGCAGATGAGGAGGGTTTAGTGCAGCGCTGTGTATTATATCAGCAGGTGAGGGGGGTTTAGTGCAGCGCTGTGTGTGATCTCAGCAGGTGAGGAGGGTTTAGTGCAGCGCTGTGTATTATATCAGCACCAGGGCCGGCCCGAGAGATTACGGTGCCCTAGGCGAAACTATTTTGTTGTGCCCCTACTACTTTTAACATACCTCCCAACTTTTGAAGATGGGAAAGAGGGACAAAGTTTGTGGCACGCGAAGCGCGCCGTGGCAAATTTTAGGCCACGCCTCTGACCACACCCATTCATAACTAGCCACACCCATATCCACGTCCCAACCACACCCATTTAGCACTGCTGATCACACTGTTTCATAAAGAATAATTATAAACAAAAAAATATGGCCACACATGATGCTCCATACTGTATAATGGCCACACATGATGCTCCATACTGTATACTGACCGCACATGATGCTCCATACTGTATAATGGCCACACATGATGCTCCATACTGTATAATGACTGCACATGATGCTCCATACTGTATACTGACCGCACATGATGCTCCATACTGTATAATGGCCACACATGATGCTCCATACTATATAATGGCCACACATGATGCTCCATACTGTATACTGACCGCACATGATGCTCCATACTGTATAATGACTGCACATGATGCTCCATACTGTATAATGACTGCACATGATGCTCCATACTGTATACTGACCGCACATGATGCTCCATACTGTATAATGGCCACACATGATGCTCCATACTGTATAATGACCGCACATGATGCTCCATACTGTATAATGACTGCACATGATGCTCCATACTGTATACTGACCGCACATGATGCTCCATACTGTATAATGGCCACACATGATGCTCCATACTGTATAATGACTGCACATGATGCTCCATACTGTATAATGGCCACACATGATGCTCCATACTGTATACTGACCGCACATGATGTTCCATACTGTATAATGGCCACACATGATGCTCCATACTGTATATTGGCCGCACATGATACTTCGTACCGTATAATGGCCACACAGCTACTCCTACACACGCGCTCCGCTCCGTACACCTCATACACACACGACTCCGCTCCGTACACCTCATACACATTCAGGTCCGCTCCATACACCTTTTGAAAAGATTTTTTATAATTTTTTCTATTTTTTCTCTGGCGCCCCCTTAGGGTCGGCGCCCTAGACGGCCGCCTAGTTCGCCTATACGTTCGGGCCGGCCCTGATCAGCAGGTGAGGAGGGTTTAGTGCAGTGCTGTGTATTATATCAGCAGATGAGGAGGGTTTAGTGCAGCGCTGTGTATTATATCTGCAGGTGAGGAGGGTTTAGTGCAGCGTTGTGTATATCAGCAGATGAGGAGGGTTTAGTGCAGCGCTGTGTATTATATCAGCAGGTGAGGGGGGTTTAGTGCAGCGCTGTGTATTATATCAGCAGGTGAGGGGGGTTTAGTGCAGCGCTGTGTATTATATCAGCAGGTGAGGGGGGTTTAGTGCAGCGCTGTGTATTATATCAGCAGGTGAGGGGGGTTTAGTGCAGCGCTGTGTATATCAGCAGGTGAGGGGGGGGGGTTTAGTGCAGCGCTGTGTATTATATCAGCAGGTGAGGGGGGTTTAGTGCAGCGCTGTGTATATCAGCAGGTGAGGGGGGGGGGTTTAGTGCAGCGCTGTGTATTATATCAGCAGGTGAGGGGGGTTTAGTGCAGCGCTGTGTATATCAGCAGGTGAGGGGGGGGGGTTTAGTGCAACGCTGTGTATTATATCAGCAGATGAGGGTGGTTTAGTTCAGCGCTGTGTATTATATCAGCAGATGAGGAGGGTTTAGTGCAGCGCTGTGTATTATATCAGCAGATGAGGAGGTTTAGTGCAGCGCTGTGTATTATATCAGCAGATGAGGAGGGTTTAGTGCAGCGCTGTGTGTGATCTCAGCAGGTGAGGAGGGTTTAGTGCAGCTCTGTGTATATCAGCAGATGAGGAGGGTTTAGTGCAGCGCTGTGTATTATATCAGCAGATGAGGGGGGTTTAGTGCAGCGCTGTGTATATCAGCAGATGAGGAGGGTTTAGTGCAGCGCTGTGTATTATATCAGCAGATGAGGAGGGTTTAGTGCAGCGCTGTGTGTGATCTCAGCAGGTGAGGAGGGTTTAGTGCAGCGCTGTGTATTATATCAGCAGATGGGGGGGTTTAGTGCAGCGCTGTGTATATCAGCAGATGAGGGGGGTTTAGTTCAGCGCTGTGTATTATATCAGCAGGTGAGGAGGGTTTAGTGCAGCGCTGTGTATTATATCTGCAGGTGAGGGGGGTTTAGTGCAGCGCTATGTATATCAGCAGATGAGGGGGGTTTAGTGCAGCGCTGTGTATTATATCAGCAGATGGGGGGGGTTTAGTGCAGCGCTGTGTATTATATCAGCAGGTGAGGAGGGTTTAGTGCAGCGCTGTGTATTATATCTGCAGGTGAGGGGGGTTTAGTGCAGCGCTATGTATATCAGCAGATGAGGGGGGTTTAGTGCAGCGCTGTGTATTATATCAGCAGATGGGGGGGTTTAGTGCAGCGCTGTGTATTATATCAGCAGATGGGGGGGGGTTTAGTGCAGCGCTGTGTGTGATCTCAGCAGGTGAGGAGGGTTTAGTGCAGCGCTGTGTATTGTAACAGCAGATGAGGAGGGTTTAGTGCAGCGCTGTGTATTATATCAGCAGATGAGGGGGGTTTAGTGCAGCGCTGTGTACTATATCAGCAGGTGAGGGGGTTTAGTGCAGCTCTGTGTATTATATCAGCAGATGAGGGGGGTTTAGTGCAGCGCTGTGTATTATATCAGCAGATGAGGAGGGTTTAGTGCAGCGCTGTGTATTATATCAGCAGGTGAGGGGGGTTTAGTGCAGCGCTGTGTGTGATCTCAGCAGGTGAGGAGGGTTTAGTGCAGCGCTGTGTATTATATCAGCACCAGGGCCGGCCCGAGAGATTACGGTGCCCTAGGCGAAACTATTTTGTTGTGCCCCTACTACTTTTAACATACCTCCCAACTTTTGAAGATGGGAAAAAGGGACAAAGTTTGTGGCACGCGAAGCGCGCCGTGGCAAATTTTAGGCCACGCCTCTGACCACACCCATTCATAACTAGCCACACCCATATCCACGTCCCAACCACACCTATTTAACACTGCTGATCACACTGTTTCATAAAGAATAATTATAAACAAAAAAATATGGCCACACATGATGCTCCATACTGTATAATGGCCACACATGATGCTCCATACTGTATAATGGCCACACATGATGCTCCATACTGTATAATGGCCACACATGATGCTCCATACTGTATACTGACCGCACATGATGCTCCATACTGTATAATGGCCACACATGATGCTCCATACTGTATAATGACCGCACATGATGCTCCATACTGTATAATGGCCACACATGATGCTCCATACTGTATAATGGCCACACATGATGCTCCATACTGTATACTGACCGCACATGATGCTCCATACTGTATAATGGCCACACATGATGCTCCATACTGTATAATGGCCACACATGATGCTCCATACTGTATAATGGCCACACATGATGCTCCATACTGTATAATGGCCACACATGATGCTCCATACTGTATAATAGCCACACATGATGCTCCATACTGTATAATGGCCACACATGATGCTCCATACTGTATAATGGCCACACATGATGCTCCATACTGTATATTGGCCGCACATGATACTTCGTACCGTATAATGGCCACACATAGCTACTCCGTACACACGCGCTCCGCTCCGTACACCTCATACACATTCAGGTCCGCTCCATACACCTTTTGAAAAGATTTTTTATAATTTTTTCTATTTTTTCTCTGGCGCCCCCTTAGGGTCGGCGCCCTAGACGGCCGCCTAGTTCGCCTATACGTTCGGGCCGGCCCTGATCAGCAGGTGAGGAGGGTTTAGTGCAGCGCTGTGTATTATATCAGCAGATGAGGAGGGTTTAGTGCAGCGCTGTGTATTATATCTGCAGGTGAGGGGGGTTTAGTGCAGCGTTGTGTATTATATCAGCAGGTGAGGGGGGTTTAGTGCAGCGCTGTGTATATCAGCAGGTGAGGGGGGGGTTTAGGGCAGCGCTGTGTATATCAGCAGGTGAGGGGGGGGGGGTTTAGTGCAGCGCTGTGTATTATATCAGCAGGTGAGGGGGGTTTAGTGCAGCGCTGTGTATATCAGCAGGTGAGGGGGGGGGGGGTTAGTGCAGCGTTGTGTATTATATCAGCAGGTGAGGGGGGTTTAGTGCAGCGCTGTGTATATCAGCAGGTGAGGGGGGGGGTTTAGGGCAGCGCTGTGTATATCAGCAGGTGAGGGGGGGGGGGTTTAGTGCAGCGCTGTGTATTATATCAGCAGGTGAGGGGGGTTTAGTGCAGCGCTGTGTATATCAGCAGGTGAGGGGGGGGGTTTAGGGCAGCGCTGTGTATATCAGCAGGTGAGGGGGGGGGGTTTAGTGCAGCGCTGTGTATTATATCAGCAGGTGAGGGGGGTTTAGTGCAGCGCTGTGTATATCAGCAGGTGAGGGGGGGGGGTTTAGTGCAGCGCTGTGTATTATATCAGCAGGTGAGGGGGGTTTAGTGCAACGCTGTGTATTATATCAGCAGATGAGGGGGGTTTAGTGCAGCGCTGTGTATTATATCAGCAGGTGAGGGGGGTTTAGTGCAGCGCTGTGTACACTCCTCTGGTTGGACGCTCTCTGGCTCCTCCCGCCTCTTTATTTCCAGTCTCCTGTGACTCAGGCGGGCGGTAGGAAAACCTCGGAGCGGCGGAACAAGAAGAGATCCTGCGGTGCGCACTGACCATGGCAGCCGGGGCAGCGTTATCCGGGGGGAAGGTGAGTGCAGCCGGCAGGGATCCGGTGTGTGAGGGGGATCCGGGGCATTATACACGTACATGGAGGGGTCACATGCAGCTGAAGCCCCTTATCATGTGATCGCTGCTCCTGCTTTATGTCGGGGTATTGGCTTCTTTAGTGAAGGTGATCTCTATGGTGTAATGACCCTGTAATGCTCCAGTGCAGCAGCTCTACAGGGCAACATGGCTGCACAGGGGATCCCAGGTCTGGTCACTGAGTGCCCCGTGTGATGTGTGGTAGGGCTGTATACAGCAGTATATACTACAGCCATAGTGATGTGTATACAGCAGTATATACTACAGCCATAGTGATGTGTATACAGCAGTTTATACTACAGCTATAGTGATGTGTATACAGCAGTATATACTACAGCCATAGTGCTATGTATACAGCAGTATATACTACAGCCATAGTGATGTGTATACAGCAGTATATACTACAGCCATAGTGCTATGTATACAGCAGTATATACTACAGACATAGTGCTATGTATACAGCAGCATATAGTAGACATAGTGATGTGTATACAGCAGTATATACTACAGTCATACTGATATGTATACAGCAGCATATAGTACAGACAGTGATGTGTATACAGCAGTATTTAGTGCACAGCCATAGTGATATGTATACAGCAGTATATAGTGTACTGCCATAGTGATCTGTATACAGCAGTATATAGTACTGCCATAGTGATGTGTATACAGCAGTATATAGTACAGGCATAATGATCTATATACATCAGTATATAGTATACTGCCATAGTGATATGTATACCGCAGTATATAGTGTACTGCCATAGTGCTGTGTATACAGCAGTATATAGTATACAGCCATTTTGCTGTGTATACAGCAGTATATAGTACAGCCATTGTGCTGTGCATACAGGCCCGCACCTCTCGCCTCTGTACATCCAGCACCCTGTGCCTATGGCTTCCCTGTAAATCCTATATATACACTATGTAATGTGGCCCCAGCAGTGGTGGTGACCCTGAGGCGTACAGCATTGTGCCTGTGCACCTATATTAGTGTAGATCACACATTGCCGGCTGCCTGTGCTCTGACTGATTCTCCGCAGCTCTGTGCACAGTAACATGTAATTCAAGAAAACCCCTTTAAATGTGAAGCCCTTATATGAAAAAAAAAAATCACGACCCCTCCCGCCTGTACTCTCCAGAATATAGAGGCTGCATTGTTTAGGGGCCACATGTATGGTTAGGGGGCTTTACGTGATGCATGGACCTGCTATATTGCAGTGTAATGCAGGTGAATTATATTGTAACCTGCAAAATAAGTTTGTACCAGCTTGTAATGGACCCTTGTGGGTCACATCCCTGCGCTCCTTTTGTTGTTCTCAGACTTTGCGCCGGCCCATAACAGCTCATTGATCCACACACATCAGTGTTTAATACGAACCAGCGGCTCCGGTCCGTGAGACTGAGCGCGTCCGACCAGCCGTTTTACCATCAGACTTGGGGGGAGAGAGGTTTTCCAGCACCAAAGTTTAGGTCCTGAAATGTCAGTGTTTCCTGAAGAGTTCTCCTTAAAAATAAAAGGGTTCACGCTAGTGTAAAAGACATCATGTGCACATACCGGAAGATTAGAAATCTCTGCAAGGTGTGACCACGTGGTAACACTTTACGCAAACAGTTGGTTACTAGAGGTGAATTCCATGGTGTCTGCTGACTTTGGCAGTCGGTCTTCTTCTCTGATGACATTCCAGTATCAGTCTCATGACTACCCCACCTGAGCCTCAGACCGAGCGCTGCTGTCTTAGAAGCCGTCCTGAAGGTCACCTCTCAGCTGCAGCGTACTACTGTGTGTACAGTGACCTATATTGGGAGCGCTGGAGGGTGACATTGTGCCCGGTGTGCTGCAGATACCGGGCTGATCTACAAGTTGTATCCAACACACCCAACCGTATGCTCCACATAAATGAGCACGCTCGTAGCTGGCGGTGACCTCGCCAGTGTCGTACGCATCCAACAGGAATAACTTATTACACTGTAACAGTCATCCAAACCTGCAAATTCCACCGGATCCGTGGGCTACCTACTGTCTACGTGGGCCTCCAACTCTCCACGGACAGGCCATGGAGGACACAAGGATCGCGGATGTTGTATTTCATTGTCCAGCCACTTTGAGAGGTACGCCACCGCCAGAGATGTCTATCTCCCCATTTGATGCACTCTCAGGCTAAGTGAGCACGCATGTGAAAGGGGGACTACAGCTTTGGTATTGAACTCCTCACATGTGAACATGGCCTTAGTCCTCACAGATTGGGTGTTTCTTTGATACAAGAGTAATTGGTAAATTGACGATTTTGTGTAAACCCGCTATCGGCAGTCCACAATCAGACATGCGAGATGGACATCTTCCCCCGACCATCAGTTGGCCGGTAACCCGACATTACACTGTCGACTGTCAGCGAACAGGGTGGGTGCCCCACATTAGACTGTCGACCATTATTCGGCCAGTGCCACCACATTAGACTGTGGATATCGACAGGTTAGGCCGACATTAGGCTGTTGTGTATGGGGCATTTAAAATCCTCTGTGTGACCCACCATAGGCTTCTAAATGTGGCAGAGTAGAACCACCAGGTCCAGATACGCCTTCCGTAAACATGGACCTGTTTTCTGGCTGTTTAATATTTGCAATGGAGGGTAAGATCCATCCCACACTTGGGTTGTCTTTCTTTGGATCAGATAGAGGTCACAAGCAAGATTCAAGGGTATACTACCTATGTGGTGGACTATGATGGCCACCTGCAGATATAAAGCCCGCCACCTTGGTGTTATACTATGCCACATACCACTACATGACGGCGTGGACACTCATTAATGTGATGTTGTAGTACATAACACCTCATATTATGTGACAACAGTCACCGTAGATCCCTAGCGAGCCTCGCACTGCTGGACATTGCTCATCTGGTGTATTAAAGGCAGAGATATAAACAACTTCTGGAAACCTGTGAACGGTCTAACATCCCTAACACAACATGGCAGCCCGTACATTAGATTTACACATGGTCAATCCCTTTTTAGTAAAATAAAGGTCAAGATTATTTACAGATCCCAAATGTGAAAAAGGTTTATCTCCTCCATCTATGTTGAGATGAATGGTGGAAGGAGGGGACTACCATCATAGTGAGAAGGTGATTACTACTAGATGGGCTTCAATCACCTTCTCACACTGCTGGTAGACCACCATTATGCTCAACATAAATGGGGAGATAAACATACTATATCCTGATTTCAGTGGAGAATAGCTGGCACCGGACCCCCAGTGAGGTTACATAGGGGCTAGGTCATCAATTATTACATCCCGGACAATCCCTTGGAATACAATCGTGCAGAAGAAGAATAGAAAAAGCATAATCCCAAGCTTCTCCAACAAGCATATCCTGGGACTATCTGTCCTAATACTCTGGTCCATGGAGTCCTGGAGGCCTCTATACATGCTGCAATCGGGGTCAGGTTGACTTTAGTCTAATATATAGCACTTTTATGGTCTCTTCCCACTTTTACTTGTGGATTATGTGCGGAAAAGCGGCAGCATAAGGACCCATTCAGACGGCAGTGATTTTTCTCACGCAAAAAAGGACCGATTTTTTTTTTTTTTTCATTAGTGTTTTAGATCAGGTTTTCATCACTGTTTTGTCCATGTGTCACTTTTAGGGCTCACTCACATGAGTGTATTCATCAGACGAATGCTACCCGATATTTTATTGGATACCACTTTTCCCAACGTTTTACTATGGGACAGTACAGATCAGCTATTTTTTTTTTTTTTTTCTGATGAGAAAAAAATCACAGCATGCTGCGAGTGGCTCGGCAAATAGGACCACACGCTCCCATTCAAGCCTATAGGTGCTAGTAAAACATTGGACATCTTTGGGATGCAGACGATGGAGAAGTTAAGTTCTCCGTCTTTGCACTTGTGCTGCGATTCTCTTATGCGAGATAATCGGATCACACTAAACTGACACTTGGATCAAATTCCAAAGACATACTCATAGGGATTCTAGATTGTGAGCCCCGATGGGGACAGTGCCCATAATGTTTATAAAGCACTGTGGAATTAATGGCGCTATAGAAGTGAATAAAATAAATACTCTGAGCAGAGTGTTGTTATCGTGGTCGATCCCATTCTCTCGCATCAACGCTCATGTGACCCCCGCCTTAATATCAGAATTTAATTGTTTTAATTATATATAAAGTTTTATTAAGATTTTCCTATCAAACAAACATGAAAGTCTGATAGCGCATCAATGGCATCCGAGTGCTGTTGGATTTTCACAGCCCCATAGACTTTAATGGGAATGAGTTACCGTATTTTAAAAAAACAGAATTTGTACGAGAAAAACAATCTGTATTTTTCAGATAGAAATCGAACCCATGGGGTTGATCTCCTATCCATGTGTTTTTATGGTTTTGCAGACAAAGTGGTCCACATAAAAAATGGAGACATGTCCGTGTTTTTTTTTTTGTTTTTTTTTAAGTCATGGATCAAACTCTCCAATGCAAATCTACAGGTCGTGAAAATCACAATCTCTCTAATGCCATCCGAGTGCTGTGTGACTTATGTTTCATTGATAAAGCTTCAGAAAACGTCTTGTATGTCAAATAAACCTGATCAAATTCTGATACGTGGACCAAACTCTAATTAAAAATCTGATCCAAAACACCGGTTGGAATCGTTACGTTTTTGCGTATGAGAAAAATCACTGATTTCTGAATGAGATATGATACACTACTAGCAATGTAGATGAGATTTTAACAAATATCTGCAAATTGTTTAAAATTTCGGGGCAGAAATGTAGTTGCGGTACAGATTACAAAATCTGCGTCGTGGAAATCATTGCATTTCAACGCTGAAATCTGGGTTATATCTGGAGAAAAATCCACCCGTAACACACAAGAATTTTACTGCAAATAAGCAGCAGAAGAATCAGCTGCGCATGAGTTACATGTGAACGTGCACTTTAATCACTGAAGAATGAACAATATACCTACAGTGTTAACACAAAACCGAAAGATATATACACACAAAGAAGAGGATAAATACACATGAAAGGCTGCACTTCTAAAAACAGAAAATATTTATTGACACCAACAACTGTAACACATGTCTAAAAAGATAAAAAACAACCTTATTTAATGTATGGTAGTTTTTTTTAAATATAACAAACTTCAGAACCAACAGGTTCCCCCATATAAACAAGATATATATATAATATTGCAAAAGAATTCGGCCCCTTGAACTTTTCAACCTTTTCCCACATATCATGCTTCAAACATAAGGATACCAAATGTAAATTTTTGGTGAAGAATCAACAACAAGTGGAACACAATTGTAAAGTTGAACGAAATTTATTGGTTATTTTAAGACTGAAATTCTTGCCCATTCTTCCTTGGCAAACAGCTCGAGCTTATTGAGGTTTGATGGAGATCGTTTGTGAACAGCAGTTTTCCGCTCTTTCCACAGATTCTCGATTGGATTGAGGTCTGGACTTTGACTTGGCCATTCTAACACCTGGATACGTTTATTTGTGAACCATTCCATTGTAGATTTTGCTTTAAATTTGGGATCATCTTGTTGGAAGACAAATCTCCATCCCAGTCTCAGGTCTTTTGCAGACTCCAACAGGTTTTTCTTCAAGAATGGTCCTGTATTTGGCTCCATCCATCTTCCCATTAATTTTAACCGTCTTCCCTGTCCTTGCTGAAGAAAAGCAGGCCCAAACCATGATGCTGCCACCACCATGTTTGACAGTGGGGATGGTGTGTTCAGGGTGATGAGCTGTGTTGCCTTTACGCCAAACATATCGTTTGGCATTGTTGCCAGAAAGTTTGATTTTGGTTTCATCTGACCAGAGCACCTTCTTCCATGTTTGGTGTGTCTTCCAGGTGGCTTGTTGCAAACTTTAAACAACACTTTTCATGGATATCTTTTGAGAAATGGCTTTCTTCTTGCCACTCTTCCATAAAGGCCAGATTTGTGCAGTGTAGGACTGATTGTTGTCCTATGGACAGACTGTCCCACCTCAGCTGTAGATCTCTGCAGTTCATCCAGAGTGGTCATGGGCCTCTTGGCTGCATCTCTGATCAGTCTTCTTGTCTGAGATGAAAGTTTAGAGGGACAGCCGGGTCTTGGTAGATTTGCAGTGGTATGATACTCCTTCCATTTCAATATGATCGCTTCCACAGTGCTCCTTGGGATGTTTAGGGTATGTGTCCACGTTCAGGAAATGCTGCGTGTTTGACGCTGCGCGGAGCCGCAGCGTCAAACACGCAGCGTCCAGATGTTACAGCATAGTGGAGGGGATTTTATCAAATCCCGTCTCCACTATGCGTAGTAACACGCATCCGTCGGCCCTGCGATTATGGACATGCGGCGCGTCTTTTAAGATTGCAGCATGTCCGTGTACCTTGAGGCGACGCTGCGCCGCCGCAAGGTAAATCACAGGGCCCTATATGTGGGGTGCGATGATGCCGGATGTGTGCAATGAACACATCCAGCATCATCGCGTCACAGAAGGGGGCGGGGCGTGGGGCGGAGCGGGTTTGCCGCTCTGTCCAAACCGCCGGCCATCCTGAAGGTGGACACATACCCTTAAAGTTTTGGAAATCATTTTGTATCCAAATCCGGCTTTAAACTTTTCCACAACAGTATCAGGGACCTGCCTGTTGTGTTCCTTGGTCTTCATGATGCTCTCTGTGCTTCAGACAGAACCCTGAGACTATCACAGAGCAGGTGCATTTATACGGAGACTTGATTACACACAGGTGAATTATATTTATAATCATTAGGCATTTAGGACAACATTGGATCATTCAGAGATCCACAATGAACTTCTGGGGTGAGTTTGCTGCACTGAAAGTAAGGCCTCTTTCACACTAGCGTCATGCACTGCACGTTGCTATGCGTCGTTTTGCAGAAAAAAACGCATCCTGCAAAATTGCTTGCAGGATGCGTTTTTTCTCCATAGACTTTTATTAGTGACGCAGTGCGACGCATTGCCACACGTCGCAACCGTCGTGCGACGGTTGCGTCGGACCGTCACCACCAAAAAACGTTGCATGTAACTTTTTTTTGGTGCGTCGTCTGCAGCATTTTCCGACCGCGCATGCGGAGCCGGAACTCCGCCCCCTCCTCCCCGCACCTCACAATAGGGCAGCGGATGCGTTGAAAAACAGCATCCGCTGCCCCCGTTGTGCGGCGCTTGCACAGTATGCGTCGGTGCGCTGCAACGTCGCATTGCGACGTGCAGTGCACGACGCTAATGTGAAAGTAGCCTAAAGAGGCCAAATAACATTGCACGCCCCACTTTTTAGTTTTTGATTTTCCACAAAAAATTAAAATAACCAATAAATTTTGTTCAACTTCACAATTGTGCTCCACTTGTTGTTGATTCTTCACCAAAAATTTATATTTGGTATCTTTGTTTGAAGCATATGTTGGAAAAAGTTGAAAAGTTCAAGGGGGCCGAATACCTTCGCAATGCACTCTGTGTGTGTGTATGTGTATGTATGTATGTATATATATATATATATATATATATATATATACATATATATATATATATATATATATATATATATATAATGTGTGTGTGTATATATTATTATTATATTTTTTATTTTTTTCTCTGTATGTAATAAAGTACAGACCAAAAGTTTGGACACACCTTCCCGTTTAAAGATTTTTCCTGTATTTTCATGACTGAAAATTGTACATTCACACTGAAGGCATCAAAACGATGAATTAACACATGTGGAATTGTATACTTAACAAAAAAGTGTGAAACAACTGAAATTATGTCTTATATTCTAGGTTCTTCAAAGTAGCCACCTTTTGCTTTGACTGCTTTGCACACTCTTGGCATTCTCTTCATGAGCTTCAAGAGGTAGTCACCGGGAATGGTTTTCACTTCACAGGTGTGCCCTGTCAGGTTTAATAAGTGGGATTTCTTGCCTTATAAGGCCAGTCTCACACGTCCAGATAATTCCGGTACCGGAAAAATCGGTACCGGAGTTATCCGTGTCTGTGTGCTCACGTGGCACATCAGTGTGGCACACGTGCGGCAGCCATGTGCCCACTGAGGACCACACGGACCGTGCAGGAGACAGCACTAGAGATAAGCGCTGTCCCCTGCATCTGGTGCTGAAGCCGGAATTCATTCCGTCTTCCCAGCAGCGTTCGCTGGAGAGAAGGAATGAAAAATCTTTTTTTTTTTTGTGGTTAAAATCAAGCTCCCGGCGCCCACCCGCTGGAAATAAAATACCCACCCAGCTCCCTCGATGCTTCCTCTCAGCGTCGCAGCTTGTCCTGTATGTGCGGTCACGTGTGTTATGATCCGGTGACCTTGGAGCCGCATGAGACTTTCTCAGGAGTAGGTGGAACCTGTACTGACCGCAAACCCTAAACTGTCACCGCAACTAGAAGTAGCCGTGGGGTGTACCTAACACATCCTAGACACCTCGACACAGCCGGAGGACTAAATACCCCAATAGAATTCCCATTTCCATCTATCTTGCCTCAGAGCAGAACCCCAAAGGATAGGCAGCCCCCCACAAATATTGACTGTGAGTATTAGAGGAAAGACACACGCAGGCAGAAATCAGGATTTAGCAAAAGAGGCCACACTAGCTAAATAGGAAAGGATAGGACAGAATACTAAGCGGTCAGTATTAAAACCCTAAAAATATCCACAGCAGATAATACAAAAATTCCACCATTTAACTAAAAACATGGAATGTATATCTGCATCTCCTGAGAATCCAACTTGACTGAAATATCCAAACACAGTCTAAGCTGGACAAGAAAAAACATTGAATAGTACTGAATTGTAAAGCACACAGCGTGTGTGCTGTAGAAACAAAACCAGACACTTATCTTTGCTGATTTGGCAGCAGGGCAGGAGGAACCAGACAGATGCAAAACCTCCAAAAACAATGGACAACTGGCAAGGGCTAATGAATCCTGCACACCTAAATATCCCAGTCAGAGCTGCAATCAGCAGGGACACCTGCCCAAGATTGCAACCCAGGGACAACTGCATTACTACCAACAACCACCGGAGGGAACCCAAGAGCAGAATTCACAACACACGTGGTACCGCTCATTACAGTGATGAATATGCGGCTCCACCCCTATGGGAGGTGAAGCCATATTCATCACTGTAATGAGCGGCACCACGTGACCGCTCATACAGGACAAGCTGCGACGCTGAGAGGAACCATCGAGGGAGCTGGGTGAGTATTTTATTTCCAGCGGGCACACAGGGGGTGGGAGGGGGGTAGTGACAAGGATCTTTATTTTAACCACAAAAAAACAAAAAACAATGATTTTTCATTCCTTCTCTCCAGCGAACGCTGCTGGAGAGAAGAAATGAATGGCGGCTTCAGCACAACAAGCTGGGGGGACAGCGCTTACTGTAGCGCTGTCTCCTGCACGGCACACGGACAGCATCCATGTGCGGTACGTGTTTTACACGGACCCATTGACTTTAATGGGTCCGTGTGATATGTGCGCTCCCACGAACACTGACATGTCTCTGTGTTTTTCGAACGGACACACGGTCCGTGAAAACACGCTGACATGTGCAGAGACACATTGATTTTGTGTCTACGTGAGTCAGTGTCTCCGGTACGTGAGGAAACTGTCACCACACGTACCGGAGCCACTGACGTGTGAAACAGGCCTAAATGGGGTTGGGTCCATCAGTTGTGTTGTGCAGAAGTCTGGCGGATGCACAGCTGATAGTCCTACTGAATAGACTGTTAGCTGCTTTTTTCTTGCAATAATACAAATTCTAAGTAAAGAAAAACGAGTGGCCTTCATTACTTTAAGAAATGAAGTTGTCAGTCTGAAAAATTGGGAAAACTTTGAAAGTGTCCCCAAGTGCAGTGGCAAAAACCATCAAGCGCTACAAAGAAACTGGCTCACATGAGGACCACCCCAGGAAAGGAAGACCAAGAGTCACATCTGCTTCTGAGGATAAGTTTATCCGAGTCACGAGCCTCAGAAATCGCAGGTTAACAGCAGCTCAGATTAGAGACCAGGTCAATGCCACACAGAGTTCTAGCAGCAGACACATCTCTACAACAACTGTTAAGAGGAGACTTTGTGCAGCAGGCCTTCATGGTAAAATAGCTGCTAGGAAACCACTGCTAAGGACAGGCAACAAGCAGAAGAGACTTGTTTGGGCTAAAGAACCCAAGGAATGGACATTAGACCAGTGGAAATCTGTGCTTTGGTCTGATGAGTCCAAATTTGAGATCTTTGGTTCCAACCACCGTGTCTTTGTGCGACGCAGAAAAGGTGAACGGATGGACTCTACATGCCTGGTTCCCACCGTGAAGCATGGAGGAGGAGGTGTGATGGTGTGGGGGTGCTTTGCTGGTAACACTGTTGGGGATTTAGTCAAAATTGAAGGAATACTGAACCAGCATGGCTACCACAGCATCTTGCAGCGGCATGCTATTCCATCCGGTTTGCGTTTAGTTGGACCATCACTTATTTTTCAACAGGACAATGACCCCAAACACACCTCCAGGCTGTGTAAAGGCTATTTGACCAAGAAGGAGAGTGATGGGGTGCTATGCCACATGACCTGGCCTCCACAGTCACCAGACCTGAACCCAATCGAGATGGTTTGGGGTGAGCTGGACTGCAGAGTGAAGGCAAAAGAGCAAACAAGTGCTAAGCATCTCTGGGAACTCCTTCAAGATTGTTGGAAGACCATTCCCGGTGACTACCTCTTGAAGCTCATCAAGAGAATGCCAAGAGTCATCAAAGCAAAAGGTGACTACTTTGAAGAACCTAGAATATAAGACATAATTTCAGTTGTTTCACACTTTTTTTGTTAAGTATATAATTTCACATGTGTTAATTCATAGTTTTGATGCCTTAAGTATGAATGTACAATTTTCATAGTCATGAAAATACAGAAAAATCTTTAAATGAGGTGTGTCCAAACTTTTGGTCTGTACTGTATATAACACCCAGCGAATATATACTCATCGCTGAAAAAAAACAAACCAAAAAACAATGTGAGTGCAAACCAGTGCGTAAATATTTTTATACAATGGAAAGACATGTCAAGAAAGTAACCATAAAAAGTGGTAATAATTAGTGAGCAAGGAATATAAAATGCATCCAGATCTCAAATCCCGGTGGGGTAAAGCGGACCCATCGTTATTTTATGGGACAAGTTTCAGTAATTCCTACATTTTATTCATTGAAATCCCTGGTGTTTTATATGTAGGAGTCCAGTGGGCGGTCATATTCGGTGATTGACAGGTTTCGCTGTATATCTGTACTTCAGAGATCGCTGTCAGTCACTTAGTAGGACTGCCCACTAGAGTCGTACATACAAACACCAGGGATTTTAGTGAATACAAGCTAGGGTGGTTTTACATTGTGCTTTTCTGCATGTTTGTTGGTCCCGTTTGGACTTGCACCCGAATCCCCCAGAAAACGGGTTTTGGATGTGCGTACCGACGAGGCCATAGACTATAAGGTCCCTGCTCATGTATGAGAGTTTGTGTTATCTCAGGAATGATGGCTATGACCTGCAGCCTACCTGACTGCCAGCTCCTCTAGCAGCTGCTATATTGACGATTATCAAACATTAATAAGGCAGTACGTTTCGTCTGTTGTAGTGCCTTATTCACGTGTTGTTTTTTTTTTTTTTTTTTAAACTCACTACTTGTCATCTATCCATTTATAAGAACAAAAGTCTTCAGAGGCTTCATCATTTCTATTTCTGTTAAAAAAAATAAATAAATAAATACAAACACATTTAAAGTTATTTAATGAGTTGTCCCTTTTTATTTCAGAACTCAAAATAGCAAATGGAGCTGTTACTCATCCTCCCCAGGTCCATAACATCTACAACGCTTGTAACCGCTGCAGCCAATCACTGGGCTCAGCGGCTCGTCTCATCTACAGCGGCAGAGCTGCGGTGATCCAAGTGATTTGCTGCAGTGGTTACCAATGCTGTAAACGCAAGTCCAGTCTTCTGGTGTTTTCTGTTAGCAAGATGCTGAATGCTTTTCTAATAGAAGTCAGTGGTAAGGCTACATAGACACTTTGAAGATGCTCAGGTTTTTTTTTTCTTTTTAATATTTTGTCAGTTTTTAGTGTTAAAAAATGCACCAGTATTTTCTTCGTTAAATTAACCCCTACACAACATGTACTGCTCATGTCGTATCTCCCCCTTTGATGTGGGCTCCGGCGCTGAGCTCACATCTTTCCCGCAACATGTCAGCTGTTTTGAACAGCTGACGTGCATCTAACAGCAGCGGGTGGAATCGCAATCCACTCGTGGCTGTTATCCTGTTAAATGCCGCTGTTAATTCCGGACAGCAGCATTTAAAGGGCCACTGTCACCCCCTCCAGCCGTTTTAAACTAAAAGAGCCACCTTGTGCAGCAGTAATGCTGCATTCTAACAAGGTGGCTCTTTTAGTTTTAGGTTCAAGTATACCCCAAATAAAGCGTTTTTATACTTGGCCACAATTCCTGTCTCTAGCCAGGTAGGCGGGTCCTCACTCCCCAGCTTGACCAGCTCCTCTGCCGTCACTCCAATCTTCCTGCGCTTTCGCTGCCGCCCCCTCAGCGCTGTTATCGTTTCAAAACCGGCGCTTGCGCTGTGCACTGGTGTCCTGCGCAGACGCAGTAAGCTCTGGCCGTCTGACATCCCAGCCAGGCTTGCACACTGCGCCTGCGCGGGCATTGCAGCCACCCACCTTTGGATTCCCAGCCCCGCACTGTGCATAATGCATAACACATAGTGCGGGGCTGGGATTCCAAAGGTGGGTGGCTGCAATGCCCGCGCAGGCGCAGTGTGCATGCCTGGCTGGGATGTCAGACGGCCAGAGCTTACTGCGTCTGCGCAGGACACCAGTACACAGCGCAGGCGCTTTTTTGAAACTATAACAGCGCTGAAGGGGCGGCGCCGGAAGATTGGAGTGACGGCAGAGGAGCTGGTCAAGCTGGGGAGTGAGGACCCGCCTACCTGGCTAGAGACAGGAATTGTGGCTAAGTATAAAAACGCTTTATTTGGGGTATACTTGAACCTAAAACTAAAAGAGCCACCTTGTTAGAATGCAGCATTACTGCTGTACAAGGTGGCTCTTTTAGTTTAGAACGGCTGGAGGGGGGTGACAGTGGCCCTTTAACTTGCTCTTACCGGAAGCGTGGCGGAAATCCCGCCCATTGGTGATCACGGCTCAACGATGGGTTGGCATGACAACCAAAGATCTCCAGCAGACCTCTATGGTTGTCATAGCCAGATTGCTATGAGCGCCGCCTGGTGGTCAGCATTCATAACAAGTGAGCATTTCTGCTACACACAGGTGATCTGATCATTGCCTGCATGTAGCGGAGCCGATCGGACAACTGCAGCTTCTAGTCTCCCACGGAGACTATTGAAGCATGCAAAAAGTAAAAAAAAAAAATGTTTTTAAAAATATATATAAAAAAATATATACAAGTTCAATTCACCCCCTTTTCGCCCATTCAACATAAAACCATTAAAAAAAAATTAAACATACATATTTGATATCGCCGCTTTCAGAATTGCGCGATCTATCAAGCTATAAAAAGAATTAATCCGATCGGTAACCGGCGTAGCGAAAAAAAAGGTCAAAACTCTAGAAACACGCTTTTACCCTTCGCCATGACAGCACCCACTGGAGAGATAGGGATCCGCCCCAAGGAACAGGAAACCTACAGAAGAATAAAAGGGGCGGTCCGCCTCTCCTCGTCAGTTTAGGTTTCCTGTTCCCAGGGGACAGGATCTCTGGATCTCCGGAATCTCAGAAGATCTTACCTGGGCCACAAGCATCCGCCTGTGCGGTCTCTGCGGGAACGGCAGGGGATGCGGTCTGGATGCAGCGTCGGGGGAGACTCCGTTAGACGGCTCCCCCCTCGTCTGTCCGGCATGTGGACGCTGCGGTGTGCGGCCTAAGGAGGGGCTCCGGACACGGGCGGGTATATGGAAGTCCGCGACCTGAGGCACAGCAGCAGCGGCAGCCGGTACACCGCTCCTTAGCGCCGGCTGAGGTAAGATGGCGGCCGCGCGTGCGCAGAGCAATGTAAAATCCCCATACTTGCCTGGAAGTGTTTGGCAGCACTTCCGGGTCACTTACACAGCGGTGAGGGAAAGCGCGGTTTCGCGCATGCGCAATACACCGCTAGTGAAAAAAAAAAGACCGGATTTGTGCCTATAAAACAGGGATGGTTGCAAGCGCACAGGCGATGCAACATGTCATCCCCAGGCAAGACGGTGGACCCAGCAGGAGATCCTCGGACGCAAGCCATAAGAGTGATGCCGTGGATTAAAGATCCCGAACGGCGTCTCGACCATCTGATTCGGTATAGCAGCTTCCCTGGGTGAGTGTAAAATACCTCTACCTATTATGCTGACACTCTCTTTTCCACACACACTCTCTCCCCCAGGCCAAAAAGAAAGAAAAATCCAGGCACAAACAATGTGCATTATGTGATAAACCTGTCCCTGATTCCTACATTAAAAAGCTCTGCAAATGGTGTATTAAAGAAACCATGCAGAGTCCAGCCATGTCCGTCACAGATATACTGGCCATAATCAGGGAAGAGTTACAAGCCATCACCCAAAATGGACCCCAAATAGACCTGTTTGCTACGAGACGGAACAGACAAGTGCGGAAATTTGCATCTCGGTCCCGTGCAGACCACCCGACATTCTAGATGCTCTTCAAATACCCTGGCAATTCAAACTGGCATATGCCTTCCCTCCGATAATTCTGCTTCCACAAGTAATACGGAAAATCAGGGAAGAACAAGCCAGGATAATATTGATAGCACCATTCTGGCCCAAGAGACCATGGTTCTTGTGCCTACAATCAATGTCGGTGACAGACCCATGGGTCCTTCCCTCAATCCCAGGTCTACTCTCTCAGGGACCTTTCTTCCACCCCCAAGTGGACAGCCTCCACTTGACGGCCTGGAATTTGAAAGGCAGATATTAAATTCCAGAGGGTTTTCAAAAGGGCTAATTGATACATTCCTGCTTAGCAGGAAACCATCTACCACAAAGATTTATACCAAAATATGGAAAAAGTTTCTTCAGTTCCATACAGGTTCAAACCCATCAGAAGTTCCAATAAAATCTATTCTAGAATTTCTACAGAAAGGGAAAGAGTTAGGTCTGTCGGTTAATACACTAAAAGTCCAGGTGTCCGCTCTGGGTGCCCTCTATGGCCATAATGTTGCTGGTAACAAATGGGTGTCCCGCTTCATTACGGCCTGTGAAAGGGTTACTCCTGTCCACATACCCGGAGTAGCTCCTTGGGATCTAAACCTAGTTCTAGACTCCCTAACAGAACCTCCGTTTGAGCCTATAGATACAGTATCTCTAAAACACTTGTCGCTAAAAACAGCCTTCTTGATAGCATTAATATCGGCTAGAAGAGTCAGCGACATTCAGGCCTTATCCATAGATCCACCTTTCCTTCTAACATTTCAGGACAGATTAATTTTAAAACCAGATCCCTTATATCTCCCTAAAGTTGCAGGGAAATTCCATAGATCACAAGAGATACATCTTCCTACTTTCTTTAAAGACCCCTCCACTCCTGAAGAACAGAGATTCCACACTCTAGATGTCAGGAGAGTAGTTTTGCAATATATTGAGAAAACTAGTAGTTGGAGGCAGAGTAGGGCTCTGTTCATATCCTTCCAGGGTAAAAAGAAGGGATATGGAGTCACAAGAGCCACGTCCCGGTGGATTAGAGACACGATCCGGCTGACCTACTCCATGAAAAATAAGGAACCTCCGGAAGGCATTAAGGCACATTCCACCAGAGCTATGGCGTCTTCCTGGGCCGAAAGGGGAAACGTTCCAATTGAGTACATATGTAAGGCAGCAACGTGGTTGGCTCCTTCTACTTTCTGTAATCACTACAGGCTTGATCTTTCATCAGATTCTGACCTACACTTTGGCAGGACTATCCTCAGCACGGTGGTTCCCCCCTAGGTGTTGGTCTCTGGAAATCTCTCCAGTGGGTGCTGTCATGGCGAAGGGTAAATAGCCGGATTACTCACCGGTAATGCTCTTGTAATGAGTCCATGACAGCACCCAGTCACATCCCTCCCTATTAAATTAAAAAAATCGTTTGAATTACTTCTATTGAGTATATAAGTTTAAAAATATATGTTTGTAAATAATTGGACTAATACTGGCGGTCCTCCGGGTACTCTGAAAATTAAACTGACGAGGAGAGGCGGACCGCCCCTTTTATTCTTCTGTAGGTTTCCTGTTCCTTGGGGCGGATCCCTATCTCTCCAGCGGGTGCTGTCATGGACTCATTAAAAGAGCATTACCGGTGAGTAATCCGGCTATTTTTGGTCGCTCAACATTACATTAAAATGCAATAACGGGCGATCAAAAGTACGTATCTGCACCAAAATAGTATCAATAAAAACGTCAGTTCGGCGCCCAAAAAATAAGTCCTCACCAAACCAGAGATCACGAAAAATGTAGACGCTACAGGTCTCGGAAAATTGTTGTTTTTTTTTTTTAACATACTTTGGATTTTTTTTCAACACTTACGGTAAATAAAAAAGAACCTAGACATGTTTGGTGTCTATGAACTCGAAATGACCTGGACAATCTCAATGGCAGGTCAGTTTTAGCATTTGGTGAACATGGTAAAAGGAAATCCAAAACACCGTAGTGGAATTGCACTTTTTTTCAAATTCACAGCACTTGGAATTTTTTTCCCGTTTTCAAGTACAAGAAACAGAAAAACAGAAACGCAAAAACGAAAAAAGGGGCTCCGTCATGAAGGGGTTAAAGAAAAGAATCTGTGAAATGGTGAAAAAGTGGTCTGCAAACAACCAAGAACTCTTAAAGCCTACAGACCTCCAGAGAAAAAGAAGCGATACCTGAAGCATCTTCTGTTTGAACTGTGTGAACATACCCTAACAGCTCTATTTTAAGCCTGCAGAACCTACAATAACAGCTTTTTTTTTTGCTTTTTTTTTTAAGGGTCACTTGTGGAAAACCCCTACTTAAGTTCTAAAGATTATATATATATATATATATATATATATATACTCACCGGCCACTTTATTAGGTACACCATGCTAGTAACGGGTTGGACCCCCTTTTGCCTTCAGAACTGCCTCAATTCTTCGTGGCATAGATTCAACAAGGTGCTGGAAGCATTCCTCAGAGATTTTGGTCCATATTGACATGATGGCATCACACAGTTGCCGCAGATTTGTCGGCTGCACATCCCAAAGATGCTCCATACAAGGCAGGATGGATCCATGCTTTCATGTTGTTTACGCCAAATTCTGACCCTACCATCCGAATGTCGCAGCAGAAATCGAGACTCATCAGACCAAGCAACGTTTTTCCAATCTTCTACTGTCCAATTTCGATGAGCTTGTACAAATTGTAGCCTCAGTTTCCTGTTCTTAGCTGAAAGGAGTGGTACCCGGTGTGGTCTTCTGCTGCTGTAGCCCATCTGCCTCAAAGTTCGAAGCACTGTGCATTCAGAGATGCTCTTAGGCCTACCTTGGTTGTAACGGGTGGTGATTTGAGTCACTGTTGCCTTTCTATCAGCTCGAACCAGTCTGCCCATTCTCCTCTGACCTCTGGCATCAACAAGGCATTTCCGCCCACAGAACTGCCGCTCACTGGATTTTTTTTCTTTTTCGGACCATTCTCTGTAAACCCTAGAGATGGTTGTGCGTGAAAATCTCAGTAGATCAGCAGTTTCTGAAATACTCAGACCAGCCCTTCTGGCACCAACAACCATGCCACGTTCAAAGGCACTCAAATCACCTTTCTTCCCCATACTGATGCTCGGTTTGAACTGCAGGAGATTGTCTTGACCATGTCTACATGCCTAAATGCACTGAGTTGCCGCCATGTGATTGGCTGATTAGAAATTAACTGTTAACAAGAAGTTGGACAGGTGTAACTAATAAAGTGGCCGGTGAGTGTGTATATGTGTATATATATATATATATATATATATATATATATATATATATATATATATATATATATATATATATATATATATATATATATATATATATATATATATATATATATACATAATCCACTTTCGGGGCCAGTGCGGCTCCAGTGATGTTGGTTCTGTGTTTCGCGGTGGTCACATGACATTTATTGAATGCTGATTGGCTGCAGCCTTTGAAGACCTGCAGTGCTCGCGTGATATAATCATGTCATGTGACTACTGGGATATACTAGAAAGGAAAAAGAACTGAAGTGTCTTGGGGCTGCCATGGATATAGATGATCAGTGTAAAGGAAAACCTTTTATTGGACTACGAGTTTTGGAGACGGTCTGTCTTTCATTAGATCTGATGGAGATGGATCTGATCAACCTGTTAAGGTTCTGCTGGGCAGGCACAACACTGAGACCTGATGTAGGAGACGGACCTTCTCTGAAACGTGTAGTCCAGTGGAATGTTTTCCTGTACTCCGACTCTGGTCATCTACATCCACGGCAGCGCAACACTCGAACATCGACATACTGGCGACAGATTCACACGTGGAACGCTTTTCTTTTCTTTGTTCACATGTGACTGCCAGGAGACACAGCGTTGAAATTGCTGGAACTGCACCAGGCTGGGATGTGGTTTTTATTTCTTGGATTTTTATTTGGGGCACTTTAGAATTTCAGAAGTTCTTGTCCAGTAGAACTGATCCTTGAATGTATTTAGTACTGAATAACCTGGCCTACTTATCTTCTATGCAGCATCAAACAAGGAATACAGGTCCACAGAGGCTTAACGGTCATGTCATTATTTCATGGAGCACGTGCATGAATTCTGTCAGTCTCCAGGACTTCATTTGATAATTTTCTAACTCTAATATTTTTACCTAGACAAAAAATGACTGGAAACAACCTAAAAAATTGTGGGAAAAGATTACCGTAATTTATGTATGGTGCTCTGGGGACAGGCAGCTCTTAGGTTTGGGTTCTGTTGTACCTGTTTTACCAGTTTCTCTCTACAATAGGATCGTGCAGTGAAGTATGTGATGGCGGTGGACATAATGGTAGATGGTTGATAGCATCAAACAACCTCACCAAGACAACCCTTTAAGAGAAAGAGATCAGCCGGTTCCAAGCCCTTCTCTGTATTTAAAGGGGGCTGGATGATTGGCTGATTTCAATAGCTAAGCCAAGCTCCTCAGTTATGGCTGATATATAAGCCGGCTTACCTATTCATACACTTGGTTATGTGCCAACATGGTGGGGGGTTTGACAATGCAATAAAAAGCACCATCATTCACAAGAACATGGCTGTAAAATGCCCTGTGGGGATGGATCAGTGGCTGCACATGTACATGCTGTATCCCCATGGAGCATTTCAGAGCCATGTTCTCAGGATTAACGGGCTTCCCAGTGGTCAGAAATGGCTCAGTATTTGGTATGATGCTATTTAAGGTGTCAGATTTCATTCAAAAGTAAAACTATGGCCTTGTTCACACAGGACGATTTGTCGCCGGCCGTTCTATAAGCCAGAACCAGAAGCTTCACTTAAACAGGGTAATAATACCTGACAAAGGCAGTCCTGAAAATGGACTATGTGAATGAGGCCTTGTGACTGATTTGTTTTTCTGCAGAAAAACCCAGAAACAAATTCTGAGGTAAATTTTCTTGTATTAAGTAAAAATACATGAATGAGCCTTATAAATTCTACATAAGCTCTCGTGTACACCAGTAATCAGACATTTTATGAAGACTGTATAAAAGAAAATCTGCTTTTGTTGCCCTTATACAAGTCTGTTACCCCCCTAACGAAGCAGGTCTCATTTCTGTGCCTGTTAGATGGAGCAGAGCGCTCTCTAGTGGTCTGCACATGTAACTACAGAGCCGGATGCCGGGTTGAGGCCTTGTTCTCTCTTCCAGTCACTAGTCTCTTTCTGCCCATGTTGTGTGGAAATATATATTTTATTTCTTTGCCTCGGGTATCTCCCCTAAAATACGCTATAACTATCTTCTTTGATTATTGCAACTTTTGATTGCATTTTTTCCCCTTTTTTGCGTGTTTTTGGCGCAGTTATTTTAAATTAACTTTTAGTGCAAAAACATTGAGGTTCTGCACTTAAAAAAATATTTTATTTGCCATAGAGGCCCATAGAGAAAAAAAAATTAACAAAAAATGTGCGGTTCAGCCGTATCTGTATTGTTCCCACATTGAGTAAATGTTATGGGTTTTTTTTTGCAAAGTAAATCTGCTGCCTTTATCGATCGAGAAAACGAAGTGATTTCATGAAAATTCCTATCTGTCCTGCATTTAGAGACGCTGCAGCGTTGTGCTTTTTTTTACAGACTTCAATGGGGAGCGTGAAGCAAATGCATGTCTAAGGCTACGTTCACATTTGCGTTGTGCGCCGCAGCGTCAGCGCCGCAGCGCACAACGCAAACAAAAACGCGGCAAAACGCACGCTAAAACGCTGCGTTTTGCGCCGCATGCGTCCTTTTTGGCCGAAAGTTGGACGCAAAAAAAATGCAACTTGAAGCGTTTCTTGCGTCCAACGCTTGCGGCCATGCGGCGCAAAACGCAGCACAACGCATGTCCATGCGCCCCCATGTTAAATATAGGGGCGCATGACGCATGCGGCGCCCGACGCTGCGGCGCTGACCGCAAATGTGAACGTAGCCTAAGTGCAGAATTCAAGCATCCCTGCGCTAAAGAAAAGCTGCTGTATCAAAAAAGGGGGCAATGTCTAAAAAAAAACAAAAATCCAACAAAAATGAAATTATCAGAGCACATTATCATTGTGTATTTTGGTGTGGACACCTGCAAAAAAAAAAAACCACAGCGTAGCCGCACGTGGAACAAGACCTAAAACGCGCAGTGGACATGAGTTTTCCTGAAGGGGTTGTTTGTGCAAGGAGTCTTTTTGGCGAGGAAAATTTCACACTCCTCCTAGAAAATGTAAAACTCCTAAAAAAAATAAATTAATTAATTAACCCCCCCCCCCCCCCCCTGGAGTTTCTGCTCCAAAAACTACTAAGGCTACATTCACATTAGCGTTGCGTCAGGCGCAGCCGCGGCGACGCCTGCGTCATGCGCCCCTATATTTAACATGGGGGTCGCATGGACATGCGTTGCACTTGCGTTTTGTGACGCATGCGTCACTGTGGTGCATGCATCAGGGCGCAGAGGACGCTGCATGATGCAGTTTTTTCTGCGCCAAAAACCATGCAAAAGTGGACGCATGCGTCACAAAACGCTGCGTTGTGCATGCGTTTACATTTGCGTTGTGCGTTGCATCGCCGACGCTGCACCGCACAACGCAAATGTGAACGTAGCCTAACAAAAACTCTGTAAGCACAAAAAGGTGAAAAGTAGTTCCCAAAAAATGTCACCCGTTTGCCTCCTTTCCAGCTGCATCCATTTTTTAAAAGTCCAAAAATCTATTTCCCAGGGCATAATCTGTATAAGAAAGCAATTAAAGGGAACCTATCACCCCGTTTTTTTCGGTATGAGATAAAAATACTGTTAAATAGGGCCTGAGCTGTGCATTACAATAGTGTAGTTTGTGGACCCCTATTCCCCACCTATGCTGCCGAAATACGTTACCAAAGTAGTCATTTTCGCCTGTCAATCAGGCTGGTCAGGTCGGATGGGCGTGGCTTCTTCCCCCAGATATTGCGTAGTTTTCCGTTGGTGGCGTAGTGGTGTGCGCATGTCCAAGGTCCCCAATCCTGCACGGGGGGGTGAAAATAGCAGCGATGTCCGTTATTCCATTGGTGGTCGGTGGGCGCGGCCATCTTCCTTTGGCCGCGCGTGCGCAGAAGCGGCGCTCTGCTGGCCGCGGCTTCAGGAAAATGGCCGCGGGATGCCGCGCGTGCGCAGATGGAGATCGCGGCGGCCATTTTCCTGAAGCCGCGGCCAGCAGAGCGCCGCTTCTGCGCACGCGCGGCCAAAGGAAGATGGCCGCGCCCACCGACCACCAATGGAATAACGGACATCGCTGCTATTTTCACCCCCCCGTGCAGGATTGGGGACGTTGGACATGCGCACACCACTACGCCACCAACGGAAAACTACGCAATATCTGGGGGAAGAAGCCACGCCCATCCGACCTGACCAGCCTGATTGACAGGCGAAAATGACTACTTTGGTAACGTATTTCGGCAGCATAGGTGGGGAATCGGGGTCCACAAACTACACTATTGTAATGCACAGCTCAGGCCATATTTAACAGTATTTTTATCTCATACCGAAAAAAACGGGGTGATAGGTTCCCTTTAAAATCTGAATATTTTATTTTATTGAAAAAAAGGTCAGCTGGATTTGTTACTAATGGAAAACAACTAAACATATGAACAAGTCTCCAAAAATAGTGAGATACGACCAGGTGTAACGCAGCCTAAATAGTTAGTGGTCAGCCAGGCGATGGTTCCACTGGCTTTGCCGGAGCTTTCCTATCTTCTGCACGAAAGACCCACTCGTCGGAAACCTGAAATTGGGCATGTTGGATCGCTATATTCCCCCCACCATCGGGAGACCCCATACTTATTACACTCTCAGCCGAGCTTGTCGATTATGTAGGCTGTGACTGACATTAGTCTTATGTGTATGTGGACTTTAACCCCTTCACGCCGCAGCCCTTTTTCCTTTTTTTGCGTTTGTCTTTCGCTCCCCTTCTTCCCAGAGCCATACCTCCTTTTATTTTTTCTTCCATATGGCCATGTGAGGGCTTGTTTTTTGTGGGATGAATTGTACTTTTGAACGATACCATTGGTTTTACCATATTGTGTACTGAAAAACAGGAAAAAAAATTCCAAGTGCGGTGAAATTGCAAAATAAAAGTACAATTCCACAACGTTTTTTTGGAATTTTTTTTACCATGTTCACCAAATGCTAAAACTGACCTGCCATTATGATTCTCCAGGTCATTACAAAGTCATAGACACCAAACATGTCTAGGCTGTTTTATTTATTTTTTTTAGTTAAGTGGTGAAGAAAAAATCAAAAGTTTGTTTTAAAAAAATAAATAAAAAATTGCGTCACTTTCCTAGACCCGTAGCGTCTCCATTTTTCGTGATCTCGGGTTGGGTGAGGGCTTATTTTTTGCATGTTGAGCTGACATGTTTATTGATACCATATTGGTGCAGAAATAATCTTTTGATCGCTTGTTATTGCATTTTAATGTAATGTTGCTGCGACCAAAAAACTTAATTCTGGCGTTTTGACTCCTCATTATGCCATTTAGCGATTGGGTTAATTCTTTTTTCTTTTTTTTTTTATGTTGATTGATCGGGCGATTCTGAACGCGGCAATACCAAATATGTGCATGCTTTGATTTTTTTTTTTTGATGTTTTGATTTTTTTTTTAATTGTTTTATTTATTATTATTTGAATGGGGGGGGGTGATTTGAAAAAAAATAAAATAAATAATAATAAAAAAAAAATATATATGTATGTGTGTGTGTGTGTGTGTGTATATGTATATATATGTATATGTATATATATATATATATATATATATATATATATATATATATATATATATATATATATATATGTATATGTGTATAGATAGATAGATAGATTTTAAAAAATTTTTGTCACTTTTTTTTTTTTTTTTCACTTTTGGCATGCTTCAATATTCTCCATGGGAGACTAGAAGCTGCCATAACCCGATCGGCTTTGCTACATACAGGCGATGATCAGATCGCCTGTATGTAGCAGGGTTGCTGACTTGCTGTGCGCACCGACCACTGCAATCCGACAGTGACAACCCGAGGTCTCCTGCAGAGATGGTATTGCCGATCCGACTGCCATGTCAACAGGATAGGTTTGCTTACAGGTGTGCATTTACCGTACATGCTTTCAACTGTCTTACCATTGTGTTGGAAACCCTTAAGACCCCCATACATATTAGATGACTGTCGGCCAAGCAATGCTGCGCCCTATCGTTAAGCCGACAGCCACCTCAGCCAGCTCGCCCATACACAGGAGCGCTCATTTGTCCTAGCGTTCTTGTGTTCTCTATGAGAACGCCGCCAGCTGACACATCGGACGGTGACTTCTCAGGAGAAACAATGCGATTGGCAGTCCGAATATGTACATGAACACTGACACACGTAGACCTGTTCAAATGAATGGGTCTGTGCACATATCTGTGTTTTCTCACGGACTGAGTGCTCCACACGTCGACATGTCCGGTTTTGTTCATCTGCACGGATCACACGGACCCATACAAGTCAATGGGTCCGTGTAAACACGTACTGCACACGGATGGCGTCCGTGTGCCATCCGTGTGCGTTTTTAAAGTCATAAGGTTAAAATTGAAACTGATTGTTTCAATACACGGACACATGGACAGCACGCGGATGCTACATGGATGAGACATATGGATGGGACACACAGATAGCACATGGATGTCACATGAATGGGACACACGGATGCCACATGGATGGGACACACGGACAGCATACGGATAGGACATACGGATGGGACACACGGATAGGACACACGTATGCCACACGGATAGGACACAAGGATGCCACACAGGACACACGGATGCCATACTGATGGGACACACGGATGGATAGGACACATATATCTCTGGTACCGTTTTTTCCGGTACCACAAATATCAGGACGTGTGAATCCGGCCTCAAGCATATGAAGAGCCCTGACCCATCGTACAGTTTTCACCAGATTTGTGTCGTAATACTATTACAAAAGTCCGAAGTCCAATCTTTTAACAATTTTACCTCAGTCTTGACCACCTCCATCAACTTTTTGAAAAGTGAGAACAGCTTGGATGGGACGGAGCACGGAGAATTTATGTAACAAAAGTGGAGTCAATTATGACAGAATGTACCGGAGTAGATTTCGGCAGATGAAGGATGAATGAAAACAGATTAGTGAATTTGGAGCATCTTACTCCAGCACACCCTTCCTCAACACAAGCGTAGGAAACCTCAGTCCTGATGAATCGGAGCCTTAAACATATAACTGTTTTGGATCTTTAAGTCTAATTAGTAAAAGTCTGTGAATCCCTAGGGTTTGGCATGTTATAGAAGCATGTGAGAAATATTGATCTGTGGTGGCCTTAGTGTCGAGACCCAACTGATCAGCAAATGTCTTATGCCCTCGGTTTACTGGAGAGTGAAGGAAGACTGGGTCTATACAGGCCTGGCATTAGGGGCAGGCAGACCAGGCAGCTGCCTAGGGCCTCCGCTCCTCCAGGGGCCCCCTGCCAGTGGCCGCTATGGGGCCCATGAGTAAAGGCCCCGTCACACACAGCAACGCTGCAGCGATACAGACAACGATGCTGATCGCTGCAGCGTCGCTGTTTTGTCGCTGTGTGGTCGCTGGGGAGCTGTCACACAGACAGCTCTCTCCAGCGACCAGCGATCAGGGGAACGACTTCGGCATCGTTGAAACTCTTCAACTATGCCGAAGTCCCCCTGCAGCACCCGGGTAACCAGGGTAAACATCGGGTTACTAAGCGCAGGGCCGCGCTTAGTAACCCGATGTTTACCCTGGTTACCAAAAAAAACAAACAGTACATACTCACCATCTGATGTCCGTCAGGTCCCTTGCCGTCTGCTTCCTGCTCTGACTGAGCCGCCGTACAGTGAGAGCAGAGCGCAGCGGTGACGTCACTGCTGTGCTCTCACTTCTCACTGTACGGCCGGATCTCAGTCAGAGCAGGAAGCAGACGGCAAGGGACCTGACGGACATCAGATGGTGAGTATGTACTGTTTGTTTTTTTTTACATTTACGCTGGTAACCAGGGTAAACATCGGGTTACTAAGCGCGGCCCTGCGCTTAGTAACCCGATGTTTACCCTGGTTACCAGTGAAGACATCGCTGGATCGGTGTCACACACACCGATTCAGCGATGTCAGCGGGACCTCAACGATCAAAAAACGGCCCAGGCCATTCCGACACGACCAGCGATCTCGCAGCAGGGGCCTGATCGCTGGTACGTGTCACACATAGCGAGATCGCTACTGAGGTCGCTGTTGCGTCACAAAACTTGTGACTCAGCAGCGATCTCGCTAGCGATCTCGCTATGTGAGACGGGGGCTTAAGGGAGATAACTAAGAAGACTCTCAGAGTAGCTCGCTGCTGCTCATTGGATTACAAATGTATTCTGTTATTTTAAACAGGAAACCTTTCTGCATTGCTAGAATTTTCAGACTATCAGACAAAGGGTTAAAGGCGTTTTACAGCATAAATTAATATTTCCACATTTATAACGAAAAAAAGGTAGATCAATGGAAAAGCATTGTAGAAAGCCCATGACGGAGACTGTTACCAAAGGTGCAGAGCAGGGAGCATGCCACTGGCTCAGCAAACAATTCTGTGGACAGACCAATGTGTGCAGACACCTGGAAATGTTTTCCAAGGTTACACGGCCTGATAACGGCTTTATTTTTCCTGCATTCTGCTCTCTGACCTGGATTGTAACATATACTCTTAATTAGTAACTCTCACTTTTATTTCAGAAATCAATAGAACTCGTGAATGTCAGCAACTTTATAATATATCTTATTAGAGAAATCTGCTTCTTTCTCCTCCTGGACTGATTTTTCACTCTCAATTTATGGGTAAATTCTGTATTTAGTGAAAACAGATGTTCCCATTACTGAGATAGGAGATGACAGTTGGTGCCGATAAAGTTCTATGGAGAGGGAGGAACAGTTAGTTCTCCATAGAACTTTATGAGCACCAACTGTCATCTCCTATCTCAGCAATGGTAACGTCTGAATATAGATTCTACACAGGAATCAAGAATTTCAAGAGTGAAAGATAAGTTCAGGAGGAGCAAGAAGCAGATTTCTCTGATACTACGAAGTTTTTTATTTTCACATGTAATATTGATTTATGGGGGTGGGGGAATACACAATTGCTCTTTACACTCCAATTTTGGAGAAAGTTAACTGCCGTTTCTGGTCTCCTAGGAGTAGAAAGCCAAAAATGGCATTGATTATATGACTGATGAGCCCCATTGATTTGTAATAGAGCCCTTCGAGTTTCGTCATACGGAATCCATTTTTTACCATTACCCCCAAGATCTGAACCTACTCAATCATGTGAGCCATTTACAGTATACGAATGACAGTCCCTTGTGGACTTTTTCCTTTAAGAGCTGAATTGGAAATTCTTTTCATGCACCAAGGGGATCAGGAAGAACAATTAATTAGCTCCCACCACAATATGTAAATGTTAAAAATTGTGCTAATGTATTTGAGGATATGATTAACAAGACTGGGGCTGCACACACTCTTTCCTGATATATGCTACATATCTTGTAATCCTTTTTTTTCTTATTTTCCATTGAGTTCTCAGAAGTTCACCTGATCTATATCTTTTCCTGGCTGATCTGCATTCACATTGTGCGACGCCTATGATCCCATTACAGCTCTCCAACCTTTGCATGTTCTGTAGAGACATGCTGGGAGCGGTAGTTCTGCACTGACCAGAGAGCCTCCGATTGGAGATCATTTTTAAATGCATCTATATATTTTTCATAGGGGACTCCATTTAGTACTGGGTCAGCTTTGGTCTCCTGCCAACACAATGTTTGCTGTGCCCTATGGAACCCGCAGGCTGCCGGGACACGTCCTGGAAAGTTCTTTCTGACGTTATGTAATGATGTACTCACCATTTTCTGCCTGACATCATTTCCTATATGTGTGATCATCTTTCTTCCCTCCATCACTTGTCTCCGGCTTGTCTGGTGACTGCACTGATCACGGAGTAAGGGAGTGTTCATGTGTCGAGTCCCAGGGTCCAGAGTCCAGAATCCACTATGAGGACAGTCCTCAGGCTGATTGGTTTGGGTGGAGGAGAGTCCCTCCATAGCCCACCTTAAAGGAGGAGCCTTCATGACAGGGGGTTGCTTCTCACGCCACTAAACTCTGCTGAGCTGTACAGAATGTAAATCAGCCATTTGCCTTTTGTACCCTGTCTGCCAGTGGGACATTACCTTAATGCGCTGCCAGAATGATAATTAATGCTTTGTTGTTAATCCCTTTGTGGAAAATCAGGCGAAATCCTTCCATCCATAATTAAGTCGGCTACAAAGGTGAAGACTGCAACCTTTTTAGCTGTAGTTCTCAGAAGAGTTTTCCGATGGAAAGGTCCTGGTCACATTGGACATGTATATCGTGGCATTGACATTTACAGAGCTTTATAGCCAGTTTTAGCAAAAATGCATTTCCTTTCATACATCAGACTCCATTAAAAAAGTAAAATGTTCCCTTGTACCCTCCTAAGTCTAAAACATTATTACTACAAACACCATTATTTTTCACAAAAGCCCAGAAAATACATTCTCATTGGTAATATATAGACTAAGCCCAACATAAAGTTTCCTTTGTGTTACTTTGTGTCTTCTTTTCATCTTTATCTGTCCCTCTGTGCATCCAGTTTCACATAGCAGAAAGGGTGATCCTATTCTTATCTGCAGAAACTACATTTCCCAGTAGCACTTGCTTCTCCTTAGTGCTGCATCTCCCTCCCTATCTTATATGCTCCTGACAAGCCCTACCTTTCTTGAGCTATCCTCAAACTAATCTGTAGAATTTACCATATGTTTCTGTGCCTTCTTCTCTGTACTCTGCCTGACCGACCTTATCTACTGCCATCTACCGTACATCAGTATGGCTGCCTACGTGGACTTATATAATTGCTAGCTGGTTTCTAACAAAGCTCAACTTTCCTACACTCCTTCACAATGGAGCATGTACTTGCTGCTGACAGATCTGTTATGTGAGAAAGCTTGTGGAGAAAGCATAAAATAGTGCACTAAGGGTATAAACTGTAAAAAAATAAACCTGCTCCCTTTTGGAGGTTGTGCTACAATGGGCACAACAGCAGCATGGGTAGAACATGCCTGGAACAAGGTGCTGCTGGTGTCCTTGGCCTTCAATCCAGGTATGCAGAAAGGAGTTAATACCAATAAACGAAATATACTTCATCATCACAGCTTCTTTTGGTCACCGGTTGTATCTTCAGTGTCCATTCCTGTTTTGGTATCCATCCATACTCTTATCTTTTGAGCATATTTGTGTTGTGAAACTGCAAATGCTGCTCTGTTGATGCATATGGCAGAAGATTATTCTCTGCTGTATGCATCAACAAAGCAGCATTTTCAGACAACAAAACACTGCTCCATTGTGGAGGAATGCAGGAGAGTTTAGCTCTGCTACAAATCAGACAACAATTATGTAAAACCACACAGCTGCTAAGTGATGTAGATAGCAGAAGACAGTATTGGTCAGGCAGGGTACTGTACAAGAGCCGAGCATGCACAGAAGCAGAGTACCGTATATTACCTTTAGAGTAAACTCTGTCAGAGGTTGTGGCAGAGCTGTGCTGGCTGGAAGCTAGGGCAGAGGCACTGTATTGAGCAAGATCAACCAGGAGCACTGTAACTACAGCAGAATGGTTCCAATGGCACCTGGAGGCTAAATTGAGCCTGGAGGAGCATCTTTTGGCTATCGGACGAACTTTGATTCTGCTGACGGCTATCTCTGCCGATTTCCCCACCATTCATGTGAGCGTTCATGTGTTTTCCACGAGGAGGAAGTTTCTGGTAGACTCCAGCAGCAGCGTATCTCTCCTAAATACTGTTGAAATGCCAATGTACACAGTCGGAGCGGCCCCTATACATGTCGGGTACTCTGCTGGTCCTGACAAAATCTGCCTGTTCAGTCGCCTTTCATCTAATCTTTATGGGGGCCTTATGTGTATTGTTGTGATGGTGAGACTCCCATTCACAAAATGAACGTTACATCATCTGCTTTCCGTGTTTTTCACGATTCGCTCTCATACCCATGATATACTAGGGGACCATTCACATGTCCGATTTTTATTTTTTTCTTCAAAACAAGTGGTCTGTGGCAAATATTGAAAACCCATCCGATTTTGATTTGAAGGTCAGATCAAAATCAGCAATGCAAATTAATGGCTGCGTGAAAAAATTAGACCTCTCTGGGATGACATCGATTTTCACAGACTCCTAGAATTGAGAATTTCTTCGCGTACGTGAAGATTGGATGATGTTCATGCCACACTATGATCAAATTGAGCAGAATAATTGGTCCGATTTTCTTGTACGTGAAAAAAATCTGACATCTGAATGAGGCCTTGGGGTTTGTTCAAGCAGGCCAGGTATAGGAGAAGATGAACTTTTTGTTTCTTCGAGAAAAATGAAATTTTCAAACTCGTTAAGCTTTGTTGTGAACCTGGTGAAAAACTTGTGCCTGAATTAGTCCTTACTTGTACCTGTCCTTTTATTTCCTTACATCTAATTTTTTTGTTTCATTCTTTAGGTTTTTGGCAGACTAATATCAGCTCAGCGCCGATGGCCTATTATCTCATGGAGAGCCGCAAGCACAACATTTAAGGTAAAGAATAGTGATGAGGGAACATGGATAAAGTGTTATCCGAGCATGTTCTGGTGCTAATCGAGTGTCTTCGGCATGCTCGAAAAATATGTTCAAGTCCCCACGCCTACAGGTCTCGTGGCTTTTCGACAGGCACAGCCCATGCAAGGATTGCCTAACAAACAGAGTCGCTGCATGTGTTGAGGCTGTCGAAGAGCCGCGAAACATGCAGCCGCGGGGATTCGAACATAGTATTCGACAACGCTGAAGACACTCTCCGATAATACTTTATCCCAGCTCGGTCGCTCATGACTAAGGAACAATTCATGGACATAAATGACGCCCTTGTCTGGCAGCTTGAGTGAAGAAATTGTGCATTTGGGCATGACCTGCAGAAGTCGTCTTCGTGTCAGTACTGTTATACTTTTTTTTTCTCAACCTACCTTAAATGTTTCATTGTCTCCTTTGTACTTCAGTCCACAGACCTCCAAGTAGAATTGAACAAACAGCCTAAAAAGAAGCCGGCTGTATCAGAGTTAGTGTTTGGGAAAACGTTCACCGACCATATGCTGACCATAGAGTGGACCAATGAGAGCGGCTGGGGAAAGCCACTCATAAAGCCCTTCCAAAACCTTTCCCTTCACCCTGCGTCTTCTGCACTGCATTATTCAGTTGAGGTAAGATGTAGGGATCAAGGAGGTCATCGCTTTACTAACGTCTTCCAGAAAAGTCGCGCATTTTTTGTTAAAAAAGGTTGTTGTAGACGTGGGTGAGAGTTCTGACCCTTTTATAGATTTCCTCCGCTTTTGTAGTTGGAAAATTGGCATTGGGTCAGACCTGGCATTGTTTTGAGCCTACAACAGATTATTTATGACTTACGGTGGAGAGATCCTTTCTATGAGAAGTTCCTTACTCCATATTTTCATATGGTGTCCTATCACCCTGTAAGGAAGCGATTATTCTGCTCTGGTCCATGAGTAGTTTGTAGAGGTTCAATGGGAGGTGTGTTTCTTTATATATGACCCATGATTGTCACTAAAGATGCCATAGTTGGATGAAACCTTAAGTTTTCCACGTCTTTGAGATCCCACGCTAGTAGCATTTTGGAGTGTAAGCAAATTGGCTATATGTGGGTTTGCAGTTGGTTCCCGGAGATGTTCTATATCCTTTTTGGCTATGACTAGCATATATTCCACAGGGTGTAGTGGGGTATATCTTTATTGATACGTGCCTCTGTCTTTTTGCAGCTCTTTGAGGGCATGAAAGCCTACAGAGGGGAGGACAATCAGGTTCGTCTTTTCCGACCCATGATGAACATGGAGAGGATGCATCGGACGGCACACCGAGCTTGTCTACCTGTAAGTATTAATGACCGTGCATTCTCTGAAGGGTTGGGATTAAAACATGCTCTCAAGTAGAGATGAGCGAATATTTTCGGAAAATGATCACCGAATCCGAATTTACCATAATCGTACCACATTTGTGCCGAATTTATGTTTCGCTCATTTCTACTCCCATTGACTCCAATGGCGTTCGGTTATGTTCGGCGAATATTGCAAATACGGGTATTGTAATCCGAACCGAATATTGAAATATTCGCTCATCTCTACTCACTAGTCTCCTCTAGGGGATTTTCTTTTTTAACAGGTTTTCCATTTGGTGTAATTTAGATGCAGGAAAATCTGCACAAATTTGCAGCAGATCTGTTGCTTTGCATCGTGTCTGCTATGTAATAATCATAATGAGGGTTCTAAACTCTGCAGCAGGCCTTCAAATATGGAGCTAAAAAATTGCATCACATAAATGGGAATTGCAAAACCTTATTCACATGCATTTTGCTGCAAATTTAACACATCTGGATGTGCCTTAGTGGTACCATTTTGGTAGTGTCCTAATTCTTGCCGTCCCATATTAGTCTTCCCCATAATGCAAAAAACAACAAATAGTCAAGGATCAATCACTTTCTTATTATGCTATATCACTGTGTGTTGGTGGACCTTGACTAGCGAAATGCTGAAACAGCCATATCTCTACATGACTGTGGAGCTCCGGCTGTGTCACTCGTTCCCAAGATCATGTGTTGCTAAGCCGCAACTCAGACATCTTTGGGTTGAGCTTATAACGGAGAGGAGCCAGAAGACCGCAGCATCTGATTTCTCCTACTCCTGCACTGATTAGAAGCACTTCACCTTCATATTAAACTGTGTAAATTTCTTTGGGCAGTGCAGGGGTTAATCGGCTCAGTTGAGATCTCCTGGAGCCTTAAGGCTCTCAGCTGTTCGCTTTTAGCCTCTCACATCTCCTATATAATCTGGGTCCTGGCTAGCACTCATTGTCAGAGCGAGCTTATACTACATGGCTGGAGGTCGTTGGTGGTTGTTATTGGAGAAGGCGTTTGGTGGATTTATCTGTGGTTGTTGCTAGCCTTTGAGTGTGTGATTATTCCCTTTCTTCTACTTTGGTTTAACCCCATCCTCCACTCCCTTGTGCATTCCTTTGTTATATGTATGAGTATATTTGTATGTTTGGTATTTTTTGTTATCCCTGTTCATATTACCTTGTTAGTCTGCTTGGTGTGTTACGGTACACTACTACTCCCCTCTTTGGATGGGGGAAGGGTACAAAGTGAGGGCAGATTCAGGAGCTAAGGCAAGGTACGTGGCCCCAGCGTCTTCACCATCAGAAGTAATCCGGTGAGCTAGGGCGTCCATTGCATTAGGGATAGGAAAGGAGCTACTGTTCCCAGGATATCCGACAACAGAGTCCCTGCCTGTTTTATCACAGGAGTCATTGTTTCTGCCATCAACAGTCCTGGTAGCTCTTCAGAAATCAAGTCAGTGATATGTACGCTTGGTGGCCACGGGAGCTCCTAAGTAACTTGAGTTGATTTATGATGAGCACAGAGGGCTCTAGATGTGACAGAAACTCTTCCTCCTGTGATGCCTCGGGCAGAGAAAATTGTTGCCTATTTTTTCATTAAATGTGAAGTTTTACTCTTCTTTCCTAATATATATATACTGTATATGATAGATATATCTATCCGAGAAGAGTGGAGGGTTTACAGAGAGCTGCAGCTGGCTGGGTGGGGAGAAGATGAAGAGGAGCTACATTTTGAATGGAAATAAAATAGAAAAGGAAGGTTAATTTTTGTGATGGGTAGTCTTTACTGCTCACACTGTACACACATCTGCAGTGGCTAAAAAAAAAAAAAAAACTAGAATGGCTTGTTGTAGGTCCACTTATCTAGTTGATATGGTGGTTACTGACTGCTTACACTCGCCTGTATTTTGGGCATTGTGTTCACTAATTTGGTAAAAAGGAGAAGCTCCCCCATACCCTGCTGATCATCGGAGGGTGCTCGAATCAGATGGTGGAGCACCAGAAAAATGGAAGAATATTCATTCAGCCCATCCATCCAGTGAGAATTAATAAAACTTTCTTTATTTAGTCCATTAATAACAGAGAGGATCAGGAAAGGAATTAAAAACCTGACGCGTTTCTGGTGTGCTTGTCTTCCTTAGTCATAGTACTGTGCTGAGCTCACCAGAAACGTGTTAGTTTTTTAATTCCTTTCCTGTTCTTCTTTGTTTTTAATGGACTAAATAAAGTTGTATGAATTCTCACTGGATGGATGTGCAGAATATTCTTCAATTTTTATGATTACCGCTGTGCTCACTAAACTTGACTTTGGTCACACCAATGAGCCCGTACCGCGGAGTGGCCATGTTAATGGATCCCTCTTCCATCTTGCTGTACTATAAAAAAGCATGTATAATCCCGTGGTGGGTGAGATACTTGTGCATGGGGTAATATTATTATTATATTTTCTAATTTTCTTTTCTTCAGGCTTTTGACAGGGCAGAGCTCTTGGAGTGCCTGAGAAGACTTATTGACATCGACAGAGAATGGGTTCCTAAATCTACCACCGCGAGTCTCTATATCCGCCCCACCTTTATTGGCACAGAGGTATCTTATGGATTTTACTACCCTACTTTTGTTTTTTATATTGTGGCCATGCAGTGAATGACATGACGAGTAAGAGCAATTTTCACTATTATATTTTTATTCCCTACAATGTGGATTGTATGGATACTGATTTGTGAATGTCATGCAATCGAGTGTGTTTATTTATTTTACTTTTTGCTATATTTTTTTCTATCTTTCGTCGTGATGACTGTTTGGGGAGCTGAAAATATTTGTAATTGTTATATAATCAACAACTCGCCTATTATTAATGTTCATGGATGGTGCAAAACTCGTAAGGGGTTAACGGGCGGTCACACTCATGTCTATAAAGCGTTTATCCGGTACTTTTATTTATTAGTTTTTAGGCCCATAGCATCTACCTGCCTGTTTTTTTTACTAACCACCACTGATAGTGGTTCATTGACCGCTCCTGCCTGCAATTCAGCTGTCCAACGTCAACAGAGCTGCTCTTCCTCTTCCGAGCTGCTCTGTTGATGGGGATGCGGACGTCATTCTGATTGACAGATCCCCGCAGTTAGGCAGTAGAGTCCAGCTGTCAATCAGCATGACGTCGGCAGTGACACTCCATCAATAGAGCAGTTGCCCTGTCGACATGACGTCAGTGGAAGTCACTGAATCGCTGGCAGGAGCAGCCATGACTACTCTTTGTCGGCTGAGATTGGCACCAGCTACAATAGTCCCGGATAACCCCTTTAACCTCTTAATCTATGACCTATATACACTTCATAGGTCGTATCACTGTATTCCATGCGGGCTCAGGTGCTGAGCTCGAAAGTTTTCCAGCATGTCAGCTGATTTGATCAGTTGACTTGTGCCCCTAACAGCCGCAGATGGAATCGTAATCCACCCACGGCTGTTAACATGCTAAATGCCGCTGTCAATCTCCAACAGCGTCACTTAACATGGCCGCACCGGAACTGCGTCACTAATCCCGCCTATCGGCGTGACCGCGGAACACCGACTGGTTGGCATGACAACCCAGGGTCTGCAGGAGACCCCTGTGGTTGTTATTGCAGATCTGCTGTGAGCGCCATCCTGTGGCCGGCGTTCATAGCAGATAATCATCTTACCTACACATAGCAGGGCTGAAACTCATCTATGTGTAGCACAGGCGATCGGATACAAGTAATGATATAGGTATGGAATAACCATCAAAAACAAATTTGTGAATCTGCTCTCTTTTTACAGCCCTCTCTTGGAGTCACAAAGTCCAACCATGCGTTACTGTACATCATTCTTGGACCTGTAGGACCTTACTTTCCAACAGGGGGATTTACCCCAGTTTCACTTTTGGCAGATCCAAAATATGTGCGTGCCTGGACGGGGGGAGTAGGGAACTATAAACTGGGTGGGTAAGTAAAAGTTTCCACCATAGTTTTCATGCTTTCAACCAGTAATACGTTTTTTATTTTATCATTTTTTTTCTGCAATATTTTCATATTTCCTTCAAACAGAAACTATGGGCCCACAATTTATGTGCAACACGCAGCCTCAAAGGAAGGATGTCAGCAAGTTCTCTGGCTATACGGTAATGATCACCAAGTGACTGAAGCTGGCACCATGAACTTCTTCATGTACTGGATCAATGAGAATGGAGGCAAGTCCTGTATTCGTGTTTTTCTTTGTGGACAGTACAACTATGATCTTCTGATGAAAAGGAACTGATGTTTTTATCATGAGCTCTTAAAGTCAACTTCTGGACAATAAGGCTGCGTGTCCACGCTCAGGATGGCCGGCGGTATCGCCGCAGCGGCGAAGCCGCTCGGCGCTAAGCCCCGTCCCCTTTCTGGGACACGATCATGCCGGATGTGTACTGTACACATCTGGGATCATCGCACCCCTCGCCATAGGGCCCTGTGATATTACCTGCGGCGACGCAGCGTCGCCGCAGGTAGCACGGACATGCTGCGATCTGAAAAGACGCGCAGCATGTCCGGAATCGCAGGCCCGCTGCGTGCGGGTTTCCACGCATAGTGGACACGGGATTTCACAAAATCCCCTCCACTATGCTGGAACATCTGGACGCTGCGTGTTTGACGCTGCAGCGTCAATCACGCAGTGTTTACTTACCGTGGACACTCACCCTAAGCTTAAAATACAGATTTTTCCTGAAGGCACCTGACCTAAAGATATGCTTAGCTGGTCTCCACCAAGTTCTGGAGGTCCATGCATGCATCTTCATACTGGAGTGTCCTTCACCATAGCTGCAAGTTCACATTCAGAAAAGCCATTGTGTTGAGCTGAGCTTGACTTCATTGCCGGTTTGCGTACAACGAGTTACCAACTGATAGATTACCATGGTGGTGGCTACCATCTTGACATTTCTGTGAAGCTCAGTTGGTTTCTAAGGATCAAGAGAAGGCAGGATTACTAAATGTCTTCTTCAGCTCTGTATATGCCAAACAGGAGCAAGCGGCAGATATGATCAGTCCTACTTTTAATACATCAACTAATATACGCAGCTGGTGAAGATATTGTCCAAATGAAGCTAAATAATATTTTAGAAAGTCAAGTTTGTAAATAGTTGGAAAACTGTCTCAAAAATCGCACAGAGAGTTGCAGTGAATGACTGCGACTCTGGGTGGTCCCTGTTTATAAGTGGTGTCCACGGTTCAGTGCTGGGTCTACTGTTCTGCTTATTTATTAATGATCTAGAAGATGGGGTTAATAGTCTTATTTCTATTTTGGCAGGTGACACCAAGCAATGTAGTATAGTGCAGTCTATCGAAGATGTTCATAAGTTACAAGCCGATTTAGGACGGTTTCACACGTCCTGATATTTCCGGTCCCGAAAAAAACAGTACCGGAGATATCGGTGTCTGTGTGTCTCATACTTGTGGCATACACGTGGCAACCGTGTGCCGCCCGTGTGCCGTATCAGTACTACATGTACCGGTGCTTGGGAAGCTGTGGTATAGTAAGGCTATGTGCACACGCTGCGGATCCGCAGCGGTTTCGACGCTGCGGATTTGCAGCAATTTTCCATGAGTTTACAGTACAATGTAAACCTATGGAAAACAAAATCCGCAGTGCACATGCTGCGGGAAAAAAACACCCGGAAACGTAGTGTTTATTCCGCAGCATGTCAATTCTTTGTGCAGATTCTGCAGCGGTTTACACCTGCTCCATAATAGGAATCCGCAGGTGTCAAACCGTAGGTGAAATCCGCAGTAAATCCGCTGTAATTCCGCAGGAAATCCGCAGTTCGGATTTACAAAAATCAGTCCGGAAAAATCTGCAGAGTAATCCGCAGCGTGTGCACATACCCTTAGCGCTGTTTCCCAGCGTCGTGTGCTGAAGAACGCTCTCTTCATTCTTCCCTGCTAGCGCTGATCTCAGTTTTGAGTGTTATATTCCATGGATAACAGGGAGACCAGCTAGTGGCTTATGGGACTACTACTCCTACTCTTATCAGCCTACACCTGCTGCCGCTAATAACAGGGAGAGCAGGCGGTGGCTGATGGGAGTATTCCTGAGCCTGCGCTATAAATAAATACATTTAAAAAATGATGTGGGTTCCCCTGTATTCTTGACAACCAGCCAGGCATAACTGACATCTGTGGGCTGCAGCCCTCAGCTGCCAGCATTCGCAAGTCTGGTTATTAAGAATAGCGGGATCCCCATGCTGTATATATATATATATATATATATATATATATATATATATATATATATATATATATATATATATATATATATATCTATATCTATATCTATATCTATCTCACACACACACACACACACACACACACACACACACACACACACACACACACACTCTGTGTGGGGTCCCCCAATTTTTGACAACCACCTTTGCTAAAGCAGGCAGCTGGGGGCTGGTGTTCTCAAGCTGGTAAGGGGACATGGTCATTGACCCCCCCACACCTAAAAATAGCAGCCTGCAGCCATCCAGAAAAGGCACATCTATTAGATGCACCAGTTCTGGTGCATTGCCCGGTTCTTCCCACTTGCCCTGTAGCAATGGCAAATGGGGTACATATTTGTGGGTCTGATGTCACCTTTGTATTGTCAGGGGACATCAAGCGGACGGGTTAGTAATGGAGAGGTGTCTAAAAGACACCTATCCATTACTAATCCTGTAGTTATAGCATAAAGAAACACACAGCCAGAATAAAGTCTTTTATTTGAAAATAAAACAAAACACAGTTTTCCAGTTTTATTTAAAAATAACAAACACAGGTGAGTATAACGCCCATAGCATGAAGTCAATGTATCCTATAATAAAACAAAAATAAAAAAACAAAAATATCCCTCACCTGTCCGTCATTCTGTCCCAGGCCGTAATCCATGTCTGGGGGAGAAATAGTTTTCAACCTGGACGGTGCCAAGATGCGACTGTCCAGCCTGAGAACCACTGGTGAATGAGTTGTTGTGAGCGCAGCCTCAATGACTAGTGGTGACGTCATCCAGGTTACCTTTGATCGCTGAGGCTGCGTTCTCAGCCGGGCTGAACTGCGGTGACCTCAGCACCGTGAGAAAAATCACCACAGTTCAGCTCAGTGAGTTCACCGCAGATCAAAGATCAAGATCTGCGGTGAACTCAGTGACTTTTTCTCACAGTGCTGAGGTCACCGCAGTTCAGCCCTGCTGGGAAAGCAGCCTGAGTGACCTGCGGCAGATATGACGTAATAATATATTCTAGGAGGAGTAAAACTTGGAGAGTCACTTGTAGAGGAGGATCTGGGTGTACTGGTAGATAGCAGAAAAATAACAGCGTTCAATGTCAATCATCAGCTTCCAAGAGCAGCAGGATATTGTCATGCACTAAGAGACCTGGACTCACAGGACAGGGACATAATACTAAGAGCCACACAACTGATAATGACATGGATGATCATAGTTATGACGAAAGATTATTGTAATTACATTTATTTAGCTGTGACAAGACAGGCTATGTGCACACGTTCAGGATTTTTCGCGTTTGTTCGTCCGTTTTCCACGTAAAAAACGCTAAAAAAACACTTGCATAAAGATCCCAACATTTTTAATGCATTCCGCAATTTTTGTGCACATGCTGCGTTTTTTTTCCGCAAAAAGAACGCATCGCGGTAAACGCAGCATGTTTTTTCGCGTTTTTGACGCTATAGTATTGCATTGGGAAGCTCCGGGAAAAAAATTGCGAAAAAAATGCGAGTGGATTTCCTGCAGAAAAAGTCCAGTTTTGTTCAGGAAAATTCTGCAGACATTCCTGAACGTGTGCGCATAGCCTAAGGGTAAATTAGATTAACTTTCCATATAAAAAAATATTACCAAAAGCTGTTTCATGTAAAATGCCCTCAAAATACAAGTCAAGACGCTCTCCCTCCATCTGGAGAGAAAAAAGGTCTGACCTCCATAGGAGGCAATTTTCTTTACCATGAGAACAAGAAGTTTTGCACCATTTTGGCCGCCTGTGTCATTATTTCACAAAGTATACGGCCTTTTTAGAGAACTATTTTGGATAAAGCAGATTGCTAGAATAAAGTTAGAAACTTTACAGAAGGGGAAGGACATTGGAGCTGCAGCGGGTCCATGGGTGATGGGCAGAATGGAGTATCTGCTGAATTCCTGCCTAATTCTAGGAGGCACCAGGTGAAGATCCCACCATATTGGTGGCAGAGCGGCTCCAGAGGAATCACAAACTCCATCATGCAGATGGATTTGGGAAAGGAAAGATTATTGATCATCTCATTGATTCGGAATGATGATTATTTTGTCTGGTTGCAGAGAAGGAACTTGTGACTCCACCATTAAGCGGTTTAATCCTCCCTGGAGTAACGAGACAAAGCCTGCTGGACCTGGCGCGACAGTGGGTGAGTGTCACTATTACAGGTCACTCTTCAGACTTTGGTATTTTATAAAGTCTCCAAAGTGTCTAATAAAAATCAATGAATGTCTTGTTAGTGTAAGTCGATACCTTATTACGTACAGTGCGGTACGTGTACACTATCTGCCTTATTACGTACAGTGGGGTACGTGTACACTATCTGCCTTATTACGTACAGTGGGGTACGTGTACACTAGATGCCTTATTACGTACAGTGGGGTACATGTACACTATCTGCCTTATTACGTACAGTGCGGTACGTGTACACTAGATGCCTTATTACGTACAGTGGGGTACGTGTACACTATCTGCCTTATTACGTACAGTGCGGTACGTGTACACTATCTGCCTTATTACATACAGTGGGGCACGTGTATACTATCTGCCTTATTACATACAGTGGGGTACGTGTACACTAGATGCCTTATTACATACAGTGGGGTACGTGTATACTATCTGCCTTATTACATACAGTGGGGTACGTGTACACTAGATGCCTTATTACATACAGTGGGGTACGTGTACACTAGATGCCTTATTACATACAGTGGGGTACGTGTACACTATCTGCCTTATTACATACAGTGGGGTACGTGTACACTAGATGCCTTATTACATACAGTGGGGTGCGTGTATACTATCTGCCTTATTACATACAGTGGGGTACGTGTACACTATCTGCCTTATTAAATACAGTGGGGCACGTGTACACTATCTGCCTTATTACATACAGTGGGGTACGTGTACACTAGATGCCTTATTACATACAGTGGGGTACGTGTATACTATCTGCCTTATTACATACAGTGGGGTACGTGTATACTATCTGCCTTATTACATACAGTGGGGTACGTGTACACTAGATGCCTTATTACATACAGTGGGGTACGTGTACACTATCTACCTTATTACGTACAGTGCGGTACGTGTACACTATCTGCCTTATTACGTACAGTGGGGTACGTGTACACTATCTGCCTTATTACGTACAGTGGGGTACGTGTACACTAGATGCCTTATTACGTACAGTGGGGTACATGTACACTATCTGCCTTATTACGTACAGTGCGGTACGTGTACACTATCTGCCTTATTACATACAGTGGGGCACGTGTATACTATCTGCCTTATTACATACAGTGGGGTACGTGTACACTAGATGCCTTATTACATACAGTGGGGTACGTGTATACTATCTGCCTTATTACATACAGTGGGGTACGTGTACACTAGATGCCTTATTACATACAGTGGGGTACGTGTACACTAGATGCCTTATTACATACAGTGGGGTACGTGTACACTATCTGCCTTATTACATACAGTGGGGTACGTGTACACTAGATGCCTTATTACATACAGTGGGGTGCGTGTATACTATCTGCCTTATTACATACAGTGGGGTACGTGTACACTATCTGCCTTATTAAATACAGTGGGGCACGTGTACACTATCTGCCTTATTACATACAGTGGGGTACGTGTACACTAGATGCCTTATTACATACAGTGGGGCACGTGTATACTATCTGCCTTATTACATACAGTGGGGTACGTGTACACTAGATGCCTTATTACATACAGTGGGGTACGTGTATACTATCTGCCTTATTACATACAGTGGGGTACGTGTACACTAGATGCCTTATTACATACAGTGGGGTACGTGTACACTAGATGCCTTATTACATACAGTGGGGTACGTGTACACTATCTGCCTTATTACATACAGTGGGGTACGTGTACACTAGATGCCTTATTACATACAGTGGGGTGCGTGTATACTATCTGCCTTATTACATACAGTGGGGTACGTGTACACTAGATGCCTTATTACATACAGTGGGGTACGTGTATACTATCTGCCTTATTACATACAGTGGGGTACGTGTATACTATCTGCCTTATTACATACAGTGGGGTACGTGTACACTAGATGCCTTATTACATACAGTGGGGTACGTGTACACTATCTACCTTATTACATACAGTGGGGTACGTGTATACTATCTGTCTTATTAAATACAGTGGGGTACGTGTACACTAGATGCCTTATTACATACAGTGGGGTACGTGTACACTTGATGCCTTATTACATACAGTGGGGTACGTGTACACTATCTACCTTATTACATACAGTGGGGTACGTGTACACTATCTACCTTATTACATACAGTGGGGTACGTGTATACTATCTGCCTTATTACATACAGTGGGGTACCTGTACACTATCTTCCTTATTACATACAGTGCGGTACGTGTACACTAGATGCCTTATTAAATACAGCGGGGTACGTGTACACTATCTGCCCTATTACATACAGTGCGGTACGTGTACACTAGATGCCTTATTAAATACAGTGCGGTGCATGTACAATAGATGCCTTATTACATAGTGTGGTACGTGTACACTAGATGCCTTATTACATAGTGTGGTACGTGTACACTAGATGCCTTATTACATAGTGCGGTACGTGTACACTAGATGCCTTCTTACATACAGTGTGGTACGTGTACACTAGATGCCTTATTACATAAAGTGGGGTACGTGTACACTAGATGCCTTATTACATAGTGTGGTACGTGTACACTAGATGCCTTATTACATAGTGCGGTACGTGTACACTAGATGCCTTCTTACATACAGTGTGGTACGTGTACACTAGATGCCTTATTACATAAAGTGGGGTACGTGTACACTAGATGCCTTATTACATAGTGTGGTACGTGTACACTAGATGCCTTATTACATAGTGCGGTACGTGTACACTAGATTCCTTCTTACATACAGTGTGGTACGTGTACACTAGATGCCTTATTACATAGTGTGGTACGTGTACACTAGATGTCTTATTACATACAGTGCGGTATGTGTACACTAGATTCCTTATTACATAAAGTGGGGTACGTGTACACTAGATGCCTTACTACATAGTGTGGTGCGTGTACACTAGATGTCTTATTACATACAGTGCGGTACGTGTACACTAGATTCCTTATTACATACAGTGGGGTACGTGTACTCTGGATGCCTTATAAGGTACAATGGGGTACGATGGGGTACGTGAACACTATCTGCCTTATTACATACGGTGTGGTACATGTGCAGTAGGGTTAGTGTACAGTAGATGCGTTATTAGATACAGTAGTTAGCAGTCTGTTCGGAGACCCCCAGTGATAGTATTCTTCACTGCGGAGAGGGGGCTATGGTCTTACTGACATTATCCTACATAGAATGTAAGTCCGCAAGGACAGGGTCCTCTCCCCTCTGTACCAGTCTGTCACTATAAACCTGTTTACTGTAAACTATATCTGTAACTCTGTATGTAACCCCTTCTCATGTACAGCACCATGGAACTAATGGTGCTATATAAATAAATAATAATAATACAGGTTATGGCGCCACCTTGTGCCCATTCTATATAACTCCCTTCAGCTTCCATCATACAAGTCCAGCGGAAGTTGGGAAATATTATTGTGCCGGTCATTGTGCACTGTACACACTACCTTCCACCCTTGTCCCGTGTTGTGCCTCCTGCAGGGCGAATTCAAGGTTTCCGAGCGCACCTTTACAATGGCTGATGTGCTGAAAGGGCTGAAGGACAACCGAGTAAAGGAGATCTTTGGAGCAGGAACGGCCTGTGTGGTTTGTCCTGTAAACCGGATATTTTACGATGGAGAAGTGAGTACTGCCTGTGCTTGTTCTATTTTCTTCTGAGCTTTATATACTTTATGTGACCTGTAATCATGTGGTTCATTAATGCTGGATTAAAGGGGTTCTCATGAAGAATCAGCATCTGAAATCGATAGGGGGCCCCCTGTATAAGCCAGTTTGGAGGGCTCCTGTGGGCATGGGCCATCTGTGGGTTACATGGGTGGCCATTCCTATTATCCCCAGGGCCAGCTACAGGCAAAATATTTGGGGTCGGCAAGATTGGGGTCTTCCCCCTATCTAAAGCTTTATCACACAAGACCACATTAATCTTTATTTTCTGATCTTTTTTACCTGTCATTTCTCAGAATTACCTCATTCCCACCATGGAAAATGGACCTGACATGGCAAAACGCTTCTTGAAAGAGCTCACAGACATTCAGGTAAGATCTTGTCTAAATGCCGCAAAATGTTCCTGCATAGAGATCACCCAGCGATGCGGAGTTTATTACCTGCAGCGTGTCAATGTCTGCTTCCGATTGTGGCTTACTCATTTTTCTTAGGAGTAAGGAAAAAGGCAGACACAGAAAGATCATGCTGACCTTACTAACAAGTGTGAAACCAGCTCTGGGGTGATGTAACACATCTACACTGCTCAGTACTGCTATATGATTTACTCGATGCCTCCACTGCTTCTGTCTGAGTACTTACGAGGAAATTAAGGGCAATCCATCTCTACGTGTGTATTGGAGATATCCTAGCGGCTAGTCTTCTCACCAACTCAGAATCAACTGCAAATTGAGGAGAACACTAGATACAAATCATAATGGCCGCAGATGGTGTTCTTCTTCATATACATACAGGACATTTATGTGTGGCCAATACAAAGGAATGGCGCATGATTTATTCCTTCCAATGAACCAGGGGGCATTCACTACAGGTGGGAGAAAGGCGATTCTAGCAGCTAAACAGGAAAGGGTTCTTTACAGTTAGAGCAGAGGTAGTAATGGTCCAGGAGGTACTAAGGGCCGACACTATAACACCTTTTATACAAGGGCTGGACGGTTTCCTCAATGCGCATATCATTGTGGGTTTTAGATAATTTAGTGACAAATAATGTACAATTGGTGTAGGAAGGTTGAACTTGATGGACCGTGGTCTTTTTTTCAACCTATATAACTACGGCAGCTTATTCTGAAAAGTTACTTGAAAATATTGTTCCCCTTTAAGTTGGGGTAATATAATAGGCATGAATAACTGTAACATTGTAGTTTTTGAGCAAAGACTCTTTAAGTTACTAGTAGAAATTGCAAAAAAAAAAAAATGTAATCAGTTTTATATTGTAAAATTTGCTTTATTTCTATAAGTGGTCGGGAAGTACTAGGAATGAACATTATTTTCCTCCATAAGTGATCTGGGAGCCATTACTGATAGATATGCTAATCAGACCATTTCATATTACAATAATCTAGACAGGAAAATGCAAGCAGGTTTTCCCAGCTCCATAGAAAGAAAAATAAGATAATTCCCACCCCCGTAACTTAAAGTGTATTCACGCTGGCCTATCATTGTAATAGCGCCTTCCTAGTAGGAACACACGTTTCCCGATTATCGGGCAGTGTTAACAGGTTGCCGATCACTCAATGAACGAGCAACATTCATTCGTCTTATGAAATGATTTTTAAGCTTGCTTAAAAATGATTGTTCTTGGTGGTACACTGACCTGTATAAACAGGACATGTGCTGTCAAGATCAATGGCAACCTATGCACACAGAACGATCTATTAATGCAACAGGTCTGTGAGTGTACATGCACCTTTACGGTTTGGATTTGTGGCAACCTGTTATTGTGAATTGACCTGATAGTACTTTGTGGTCAGATGGGCACAGAGGCGGTACCTGTGGGATGACTGTTGCAGTCTGGCTGTACCTGCGGGATGACTGTTGCAGTCTGGCTGTACCTGCGGGATGACTGCTGCAGTCTGGCTGTACCTGTGGGATGACTGCTGCAGTCTGGCTGTACCTGCGGCATGACTGCTGCAGTCTGGTTGTACCTGCGGGATGAATGCTGCAGTCTGGCTGTACCTGCGGGATGACTGCTGCAGTCTGGCTGTACCTGCGGGATGACTGCTGCAGTCTGGCTGTATCTGCGGCATGACTGCTGCAGTCTGGCTGTACCCGTGGGATGACTGCTGCAGCCTGGCTGTACCTGTGGGATGACTGCTGCAGTCTGGCTGTACCTGCGGGATGACTGCTGCAGTCTGGCTGTACCTGCGGGATGACTGCTGCAGTCTGGCTGTACCTGCGGGATGACTGCTGCAGTTTGGCGGTACCTGTGGGATGACTGCTGCAGTCTGGCTGTATGTGCGGGATGACTGTTGCAGTCTGGCTGTACGTGCGGGATGACTGCTGCAGTCTGGCTGTACCTGCGGGATGACTGCTGCAGTCTGGCTGTACCTGCGGCATGACTGCTGCAGTCTGGCTGTACCTGCGGGATGACTGCTGGAGTCTGGCTGTACCTGCGGGATGACTGCTGGAGTCTGGCTGTACCTGCGGGATGACTGCTGGAGTCTGGCTGTACCTGCGGGATGACTGCTGGAGTCTGGCTGTACCTGCGGGATGACTGCTGGAGTCTGGCTGTACCTGCGGGATGACTGCTGCAGTCTGGCTGTACCCGTGGGATGACTGCTGCAGCCTGGCTGTACCTGTGGGATGACTGCTGCAGTCTGGCTGTACCTGCGGGATGACTGCTGTAGTCTGGCTGTACCTGTGGGATGACTGCTGCAGTCTGGCTGTACCTGCGGCATGACTGCTGCAGTCTGGCTGTACCTGCGGCATGACTGCTGCAGTCTGGCTGTACCTGCGGCATGACTGCTGCAGTCTGGCTGTACCTGCGGCATGACTGCTGCAGTCTGGCTGTACCTGCGGCATGACTGCTGCAGTCTGGCTGTACCTGCGGGCTGGAGTCTTGCTGTACCTGCGGGATGACTGCTGCGGTCTGGCTGTACCTGTGGAATGACTGCTGCAGTCTGGCTGTACCTGCGGCATGACTGTTGCAGTCTGGCTGTACGTGCGGGATGACTGCTGTAGTCTGGCTGTACCTGCGGGATGACTGCTGCAGTCTGGCTGTGCCTGTGGGATGACTGCTGGAGTCTGGCTGTACCTGCGGGATGACTGTTGCAGTCTGGCTGTACTGTTATGATCCTGGTGGTAAGGAACACATGAACTGACCTGATGGGTAAACCAAAAATAAGGACAAGCTCTGGGAATGTGGGAACTTTACTGACCGCAATTCTGATCCTATCAACAAACACTATAGGCAGCCGTGGAGCGTTCCTAACTCGGCCTAGACGCCTCGTTCACAGCCTGAGAAACTAGCTACCCCTAGAGAGAAACAAAGCCTCACTTGCCTCAGAGAAATTTTCCCCAAAGTGTAAGCAGCCCCCCACAAATAATAACGGTGAGTTTAAGGGGAAAACACAAACATAGAAATGAAAATAGGTTTTAGCAAATGAGGCCCGCTAATAACTAAATAGTCAGAAGATGGCAAAGAATCTGTGCGGTCAGTATAAAATACTACAAAAGTATCCACGCAGAGAATACAAAAAGACCCCCACACCGACTCACGATGTGAGGGGCGCAACTCCGCACCCCAGAGCTTCCAGCTAGCAATCAAATAGCATATAAGCAAGCTGGACTGAACTCATAACATACTGAGAAACATTTCCAAATAGCAATGAGCAAAAATGGACTAGCATGAACTTAGCTTCTCCACGAGGAGACAAGTCACAAGGGAAGTCCCAGAGAGATCTGAACCAGTACTGAATACAACGACAGCAGGCAACAAGTAAAGGTCCAGATGGAGTTAAATAGGCAGCAGACCTAGCAGGAAACGAGGCAGCTGGAGTCCAGCTACAGGCCAGCCGTAACACTAAAAGCCACCAGAGGGAGCCCATGAACAGAACTCACAAAGTACCACTCACGACCACAAGAGGGAGCCCGAGAACGGAATTCACAACACTGTACCTGCGGGATGACTGCTGCAGTCTGGCTGTACCTGCGGGATGACTGCTGCAGTCTGGCTGTACCTGCGGGATGACTGCTGCAGTCTGGCTGTACCTGCGGGATGACTGCTGCAGTCTGGCTGTACCTGCGGGATGACTGCTGCAGTCTGGCTGTACCTGCGGGATGACTGCTGGAGTCTGGCTGTACCTGCGGGATGACTGCTGGAGTCTGGCTGTACCTGCGGGATGACTGCTGGAGTCTGGCTGTACCTGCGGGATGACTGCTGGAGTCTGGCTGTACCTGCGGGATGACTGCTGGAGTCTGGCTGTACCTGCGGGATGACTGCTGGAGTCTGGCTGTACCTGCGGGATGACTGCTGGAGTCTGGCTGTACCTGCGGGATGACTGCTGGAGTCTGGCTGTACCTGCGGGATGACTGCTGGAGTCTGGCTGTACCTGCGGGATGACTGCTGGAGTCTGGCTGTACCCGTGGGATGACTGCTGCAGCCTGGCTGTACCCGTGGGATGACTGCTGCAGTCTGGCTGTACCTGCGGGATGACTGCTGCAGTCTGGCTGTACCTGCGGGATGACTGCTGCAGTCTGGCTGTACCTGCGGGATGACTGCCGCAGTCTGGCTGTACCTGCGGGATGACTGCTGCAGTCTGGCTGTACCTGCGGCATGACTGCTGGAGTCTGGCTGTACCTGCGGGATGTCTGTTGCAGTCTGGCTGTGCTTGTGGGATGACTGCTGGAGTCTGGCTGTACCTGCGGCATGACTGTTGCAGTCTGGCTGTACCTGCGGGATGACTGCTGCAGTCTGGCTGTACCTGCGGGATGACTGCTGCAGTCTGGCTGTACCTGCGGGATGACTGCTGCAGTCTGGCTGTACCTGCGGGATGACTGCTGCAGTCTGGCTGTACCTGCGGGATGACTGCTGCAGTCTGGCTGTACCTGCGGGATGACTGCTGCAGTCTGGCTGTACCTGCGGGATGACTGCTGCAGTCTGGCTGTACCTGCGGGATGACTGCTGCAGTCTGGCTGTACCTGCGGGATGACTGCTGCAGTCTGGCTGTACCTGCGGGATGACTGCTGCAGTCTGGCTGTACCTGCGGGATGACTGCTGCAGTCTGGCTGTACCTGCGGCATGACTGCTGCAGTCTGGCTGTACCTGCGGCATGACTGCTGCAGTCTGGCTGTACCTGCGGGATGACTGCTGCAGTCTGGCTGTACCTGCGGCATGACTGCTGCAATCTGGCTGTACCTGCGGGCTGGAGTCTTGCTGTACCTGCGGGGGATGACTGCTGCGGTCTGGCTGTACCTGTGGAATGACTGCCGCAGTCTGGCTGTACCTGCGGCATGACTGCTGCAGTCTGGTTGTACCTGCGGGATGAATGCTGCAGTCTGGTTGTACCTGCGGGATGACTGCTGCAGTCTGGCTGTACCTGCGGCATGACTGCTGCAGTCTGGCTGTACCTGCGGGATGACTGTTGCAGCCTGGCTGTACCCGTGGGATGACTGCTGCAGCCTGGCTGTACCCGTGGGATGACTGCTGCAGCCTGGCTGTACCCGTGGGATGACTGCTGCAGCCTGGCTGTACCCGCGGGATGACTGCTGCAGTCTGGCTGTACCCGCGGGATGACTGCTGCAGTCTGGCTGTACCTGCGGGATGACTGCTGCAGTCTGGCTGTACCTGCGGGCTGACTGCTGCAGTCTGGCTGTACCTGCGGGCTGACTGCTGCAGTCTGGCTGTACCTGCGGGCTGACTGCTGCAGTCTGGCTGTACCTGCGGGCTGACTGCTGCAGTCTGGCTGTACCTGCGGGCTGACTGCTGCAGTCTGGCTGTACCTGCGGGCTGACTGCTGCAGTCTGGCTGTACCTGCTTGATGACTGCTGCAGTCTGGCTGTACCTGCGGGATGACTGCTGCAGTCTGGCTGTACCTGCGGGATGACTGCTGCAGTCTGGCTGTACCTGTGGGATGACTGCTGCAGTCTGGCTGTACCTGCGGGATGACTGCTGCAGTCTGGCTGTACCTGCGGGATGACTGCTGCAGTCTGGCTGTACCTGCGGGATGACTGCTGCAGTCTGGCTGTACCTGCGGGATGACTGCTGCAGTCTGGCTGTACCTGCGGGATGACTGCTGCAGTCTGGCTGTACCTGCGGGATGACTGCTGCAGTCTGGCTGTTCCTGCGGGCTGGAGTCTTGCTGTACCTGCGGGATGACTGCTGCAGTCTGGCTGTACCTGCGGGATGAATGCTGCAGTCTGGCTGTACCTGCGGGATGAATGCTGCAGTCTGGCTGTACCTGCGGGATGAATGCTGCAGTCTGGCTGTACCTGCGGGATGACTGCTGCAGTCTGGCTGTACCTGCGGCATGACTGCTGCAGTCTGGCTGTACCCGTGGGATGACTGCTGCAGCCTGGCTGTACCTGTGGGATGACTGCTGCAGTCTGGCTGTACCTGTGGGATGACTGCTGCAGTCTGGCTGTACCTGCGGGATGAATGCTGCAGTCTGGCTGTACCTGCGGGATGACTGCTGCAGTCTGGCTGTACCTGCGGGATGACTGCTGCAGTCTGGCTGTACCTGCGGCATGACTGCTGCAGTCTGGCTGTACCTGCGGCATGACTGCTGCAGTCTGGCTGTACCCGTGGGATGACTGTTGCAGTCTGGCTGTACGTGCGGGATGACTGTTGCAGTCTGGCTGTACGTGCGGGATGACTGTTGCAGTCTGGCTGTACGTGCGGGATGACTGCTGCAGTCTGGCTGTACCTGCGGGATGACTGCTGCAGTCTGGCTGTACCTGCGGGATGACTGCTGCAGTCTGGCTGTACCTGCGGGACGACTGCTGCAGTCTGGCTGTACCTGCGGGATGACTGCTGCAGTCTGGCTGTACCTGCGGGATGACTGCTGCAGTCTGGCTGTACCTGCGGGATGACTGCTGCAGTCTGGCTGTACCTGCGGGATGACTGCTGCAGTCTGGCTGTACCTGCGGGATGACTGCTGCAGTCTGGCTGTACCTGCGGGATGACTGCTTGTTATGACCCCAATGGCGAGGGTCTCAGAGGAACGTGGAAGTCTGCAAGATACAAAAATCCAGCTCATAGGGCAGTGGTAACTGGGTTGACCATATATCTACTCCTAACGCAAACACTAGAAGTAGCCGGGGATCATTCCTACGTTGATTCTAGATGACACGCGCCAGCCGGAGAATCTAGCTACCCCTAGTAGAAGAAAATAAAGACCTCTCTTGCCTCCAGAGGAAGGGACCCCAAAGCAGGATAGAAGCCCCCCACAAATAATAACGGTGAGGTAAGAGGAAATGACAAACACAGAAATGAACCAGGTTTAGCACAGAGAGGCCCGCTTACTAATAGCAGAATAAAGAAAGGTAACTTATATGGTCAACAAAAACCCTATCAAAATCCACACTGGAAATTCAAGAACCCCCGAACCGTCTAACGGTCCGGGGGGAGAACACCAGCCCCCCTAGAGCTTCCAGCAAAGATCAGGATACAGATTTGGAACAAGCTGGACAAAAATACAAAACAAAACAAATAGCAAAAAGCAAAATAGCAGACTTAGCTGATAAAACCGGAACCAGGATCAGTAGACAAGAGCACAGCAGATTAGCTCTGATAACTACGTTGCCAGGCATTGAACTGAAGGTCCAGGGAGCTTATATAGCAACACCCCTAACTAACGACCCAGGTGCGGATAAAAGGAATGACAGAAAAACCAGAGTCAAAAAACTAGTAACCACTAGAGGGAGCCAAAAAGCAAATTCACAACAACTGCTGCAGTCTGGCTGTACCTGCGGCATGACTGTTGCAGTCTGGCTGTACCTGCGGCATGACTGTTGCAGTCTGGCTGTACCTGCGGCATGACTGCTGCAGTCTGGCTGTACCTGCGGCATGACTGCTGCAGTCTGGCTGTACCTGCGGCATGACTGCTGCAGTCTGGCTGTACCTGCGGCATGACTGCTGCAGTCTGGCTGTACCTGCGGCATGACTGCTGCAGTCTGGCTGTACCTGCGGGATGACTGCTGCAGTCTGGCTGTACCTGCGGGATGACTGCTGCAGTCTGGCTGTACCTGCGGGATGACTGCTGCAGTCTGGCTGTACCTGCGGGATGACTGCTGCAGTCTGGCTGTACCTGCGGGATGACTGCTGCAGTCTGGCTGTACGTGCGGGATGACTGCTGCAGTCTGGCTGTACGTGCAGGATGACTGCTGCAGTCTGGCTGTACCTGCGGGATGACTGCTGCAATTTGGCGGTACCTGCGGGATGACTGCTGCAGTCTGGCTGTACCTGCGGGATGACTGCTGCAGTCTGGCTGTACATGCGGGATGACTGTTGCAGTCTGGCTGTACCTGCGGGATGACTGCTGCAGTCTGGCTGTACCTGCGGGATGACTGCTGCAGTCTGGCTGTACCTGCGGGATGACTGCTGCAGTCTGGCTGTACCTGCGGGATGACTGCTGCAGTCTGGCTGTACCTGCGGGATGACTGCTGCAGTCTGGCTGTACATGCGGGATGACTGCTGCAGCCTGGCTGTACCTGCGGGATGACTGCTGCAGTCTGGCTGTACCTGCGGGATGACTGCTGCAGTCTGGCTGTACCTGCGGGATGAATGCTGCAGTCTGGCTGTACCTGCGGGCTGGAGTCTTGCTGTACCTGCGGGATGACTGCTGCAGTCTGGCTGTACCTGCGGCTTGACTGCTGCAGTCTGGCTGTACCCGTGGGATGACTGCTGCAGTCTGGCTGTACCTGCGGGATGACTGCTGCAATTTGGCTGTACGTGCGGGATGACTGCTGCAGTCTGGCTGTACCTGCGGGATGACTGCTGCAGTCTGGCTGTACCTGCGGGATGACTGCTGCAATTTGGCGGTACCTGCGGGATGACTGCTGCAGTCTGGCTGTACGTGTGGGATGACTGCTGCAGTCTGGCTGTACGTGTGGGATGACTGCTGCAGTCTGGATGTACCTGCGGGATGACTGCTGCAGTCTGGCTGTACCTGCGGGATGACTGCTGCAGTCTGGCTGTACCTGCGGGATGACTGCTGCAGTCTGGCTGTACCTGCGGGATGACTGCTGCAGTCTGGCTGTACCTGCGGGATGACTGCTGCAGTCTGGCTGTTCCTGCGGGCTGGAGTCTTGCTGTACCTGCGGGATGACTGCTGCAGCCTGGCTGTACCTGTGGGATGACTGCTGCAGTCTGGCTGTACCTGCGGGATGACTGCTGCAGTCTGGCTGTACCTGCGGCATGACTGCTGCAGTCTGGCTGTACCTGCGGCATGACTGCTGCAGTCTGGCTGTACCCGTGGGATGACTGTTGCAGTCTGGCTGTACGTGCGGGATGACTGTTGCAGTCTGGCTGTACGTGCGGGATGACTGTTGCAGTCTGGCTGTACGTGCGGGATGACTGCTGCAGTCTGGCTGTACCTGCGGGATGACTGCTGCAGTCTGGGTGTACCTGCGGGATGACTGCTGCAGTCTGGCTGTACCTGCGGGATGACTGCTGCAGTCTGGCTGTACCTGCGGGATGACTGCTGCAGTCTGGCTGTACCTGCGGGATGACTGCTGCAGTCTGGCTGTACCTGCGGGATGACTGCTGCAGTCTGGCTGTACCTGCGGGATGACTGCTGCAGTCTGGCTGTACCTGCGGGATGACTGCTGCAGTCTGGCTGTACCTGCGGGATGACTGCTGCAGTCTGGCTGTACCTGCGGGATGACTGCTGCAGTCTGGCTGTACCTGCGGGATGACTGCTGCAGTCTGGCTGTACCTGCGGGATGACTGCTGCAGTCTGGCTGTACCTGCGGCATGACTGTTGCAGTCTGGCTGTACCTGCGGCATGACTGTTGCAGTCTGGCTGTACCTGCGGCATGACTGCTGCAGTCTGGCTGTACCTGCGGCATGACTGCTGCAGTCTGGCTGTACCTGCGGCATGACTGCTGCAGTCTGGCTGTACCTGCGGCATGACTGCTGCAGTCTGGCTGTACCTGCGGCATGACTGCTGCAGTCTGGCTGTACCTGCGGCATGACTGCTGCAGTCTGGCTGTACCTGCGGCATGACTGCTGCAGTCTGGCTGTACCTGCGGGATGACTGCTGCAGTCTGGCTGTACCTGCGGGATGACTGCTGCAGTCTGGCTGTACCTGCGGGATGACTGCTGCAGTCTGGCTGTACCTGCGGGATGACTGCTGCAGTCTGGCTGTACCTGCGGGATGACTGCTGCAGTCTGGCTGTACCTGCGGGATGACTGCTGCAGTCTGGCTGTACCTGCGGGATGACTGCTGCAGTCTGGCTGTACCTGCGGGATGACTGCTGCAGTCTGGCTGTACCTGCGGGATGACTGCTGCAGTCTGGCTGTACCTGCGGGATGACTGCTGCAATTTGGCGGTACCTGCGGGATGACTGTTGCAGTCTGGCTGTACGTGCGGGATGACTGTTGCAGTCTGGCTGTACGTGCGGGATGACTGCTGCAGTCTGGCTGTACGTGCGGGATGACTGCTGCAGTCTGGCTGTACGTGCGGGATGACTGCTGCAGTCTGGCTGTACGTGCGGGATGACTGCTGCAGTCTGGCTGTACGTGCGGGATGACTGCTGCAGTCTGGCTGTACGTGCGGGATGACTGCTGCAGTCTGGCTGTACGTGCGGGATGACTGCTGCAATTTGGCGGTACCTGCGGGATGACTGCTGCAGTCTGGCTGTGCCTGCGGGATGACTGCTGCAGTCTGGCTGTACATGCGGGATGACTGTTGCAGTCTGGCTGTACCTGCGGGATGACTGCTGCAGTCTGGCTGTACCTGCGGCATGACTGCTGCAGTCTGGCTGTACCTGCGGGATGACTGCTGCAGTCTGGCTGTACCTGCGGGATGACTGCTGCAGTCTGGCTGTACCTGCGAGTTGACTGCTGCAGTCTGGCTGTACCTGCGGGATGACTGCTGCAGCCTGGCTGTACCTGCGGGATGACTGCTGCAGCCTGGCTGTACCTGCGGGATGACTGCTGCAGTCTGGCTGTACCTGCGGGATGACTGCTGCAGTCTGGCTGTACCTGCGGGATGAATGCTGCAGTCTGGCTGTACCTGCGGGCTGGAGTCTTGCTGTACCTGCGGGATGAGTTCTGCAGTCTGGCTGTACCTGCGGCTTGACTGCTGCAGTCTGGCTGTACCCGCGGGATGACTGCTGCAGTCTGGCTGTACCCGCGGGATGACTGCTGCAATTTGGCTGTACGTGCGGGATGACTGCTGCAGTCTGGCTGTACCTGCGGGATGACTGCTGCAGTCTGGCTGTACCTGCGGGATGAATGCTGCAGTCTGGCTGTACCTGCGGGCTGGAGTCTTGCTGTACCTGCGGGATGAGTTCTGCAGTCTGGCTGTACCTGCGGCTTGACTGCTGCAGTCTGGCTGTACCCGCGGGATGACTGCTGCAGTCTGGCTGTACCCGCGGGATGACTGCTGCAATTTGGCTGTACGTGCGGGATGACTGCTGCAGTCTGGCTGTACCTGCGGGATGACTGCTGCAGTCTGGCTGTACCTGCGGGATGACTGCTGCAGTCTGGCTGTACCTGCGGGATGACTGCTGCAGTCTGGCTGTACCTGCGGGATGACTGCTGCAGTCTGGCTGTACGTGTGGGATGACTGCTGCAGTCTGGCTGTACCTGCGGGATGACTGCTGCAGTCTGGCTGTACCTGCGGGATGACTGCTGCAGTCTGGCTGTAACTTTAACTTTTAGTCATTTATTATCCAAGGATTATAAAACTAAGCAATAACTTGTTAACCTGTGATTTATAGTGCACAGTCTCCATCATAAAAGAAAAACTCCAAAGAATATCAAAATTGCTGTTTTTTATCTTGCCTTTTTTTGTTTTCAACCCCATCCTCCAATAAAAAAAAAATGATATCCATCATATATACCTTATCATGATGCCATTAAAAAAAACAAACGATATCTTTGCAAAAAAGTCAATGCAGAATTAAAAAGCCTAGGGTCTCAGATAGTGGGAATGAAAACGCAAAAACAAAATAGCTTTTGTCCAAAAATGATAAACGTATTGAATTGTATTTAATAACTATGAATAATTTAGTCTCAGTGACGATCACAATAAGTCATCTCACAACCTGTCTCCTTCCAGTATGGCCGCACTCCCAGTGACTGGATGTTCCTCGTGTGACGCAGATGAGACGTCCCCGACACTTGTCCATTCCACAGTATCGCAGTCGTCGACTTCTCGGATTTTATTTATGTGGTTTTTAACTAGGGCTCATCAAGAAGCGGTGAAACAAGAGCGTCTCCTCCAGCATCACCGGATTTATGGTCCTCCTGTATGATGGACACCTGGCCTCTTGTATTTTAATGTGTCAGATTGTATGATGAGATTATTGTATTTAGATGATAGACAGTGCGGTATGACTGTAGATAGTAGACGATGATTGCGGTGCCGGCTCTGTACTGTACGCACTGTCGTTTACAGGCATGGACGCTGCTGCAGGAACGCAACCTCAACAGATCTTCCTCCATGCTGCCTCGCACAGGACTCCCAGCAATACGATAAAGAACGGATGTCTTCTCGGTCTTATTTAATAAACTGCGCAGGTCACTTTCGATATGTCATATGTCTGGACTCTTCCCTTTTTTTGTCTATGGCCTCATTCAGACAATTGTTTTTTACCCACTTCTTTTATTCATAGTTTTCAAGGATAATAGAACATGTACCCATTATAATCTATGCAGCTGTTCACATGTGCTTCTTATTTGCAGACCGCTTGTTTGCAAAAAAAAAAAAAGTCAAGGAGACATGTCCGTTTGAGATTCAGGTCAAGAGTAAGTCTATGGGTTTGTGAAAAATCACTGGCAGCGCATATTGCCATACCTGTGTTGTCCGGTTTTAACATTGTAATAAGTAGAAATTTTGCAATTTATATATTTTTTATAAATGTTAAACGCTGGTGAAAATTGGATAGTTTTTAGCATATAGGAAAAATCACTGACATCTGAATAAGCCTTTCTACATGTAAACTCACAAACTAACACTAGGGGGAGCACATGGAAAGTACTTGATAAAGCGAGGACTATGACACTGCCTGCAATAGACGTGGTGTCTGTCACTCAACAACAAGGATAAAAAAAAAATGTACAGACTACATTGGTAATACTTGTTAAGAATTTTTACTTAAAACTCGGAAGTCTGCAAGATCTTTTGAACAGCATTTATATAGCAAAATTCAAAATAACAGGTCACCACTCCTATATTTGAGTACACCCCTTTTTAAAAGTATGGCCGGAGTCACATTACCATAGAATACGGCCGAGTGCTTTGCGAGAAAACATTGCATAGCGCTCAGCCCAGTGTTATTCTATGAGGCAGCTCACATCAGCGTTTTTTTTCTTGGTTGTATTCGACGTGCGTGTGAAATTGCAGCATGCGGAGATTGGCACCGAGATTCGCCTATGGGTGCGAGAAAAAAATCGCACAGCACTCGGACCATGCGATTGCGGTCCGATTTTTATGCACTGATCTCCTTTGAAAAGCCGGCAATTCATCTGCCACGTACAGTAAAATCACAGAATGACAGGTTGGAATAGAATAGATATATACGCATAGAATATATAGATGTCAGTGTAATGCTGCATGAACCGGTAACCAAGCAGTATGTGTAAAAGTACAGACACAGAGGGCTTAAATATATAAAGTGTCTGAGAACATGATACGAGGAACCTGGTTATGAAGAAAATTTGGAATGGGCAACACAGGAATAGTAAGACGGTAGGCCAGTCTGAAGAAATGCGTTTCTAGGGCACGCTTAAATCTGTGGGTATTGGGGATTAATTGAATTATCCTGGGTAGTGCATTCCAAAGAATTGGCGAGAGAAGTCTTGGAGTGGCAGGTTCTGATTATTGAGGATGTTAACCTTAGGTCATTAGCAGAACGAAGGGCACTGGTAGGGTGGAAGAGTGAGATGAGGGAGGAGATGTAGGGTAGTGCTGAACCGTAGAGCACTTTGTGGGTGAGAGTGATAAGTTTATACTGAATTCTGGAGTGGATGGGTAACCAGTGCAATGACTGGCACAGGGTAGAGGCATTGGTGTAACTGTGAGGAATATGATCCTGGCTGCTGCATTCAAGACAGATTGGAGAGGGGCGAGTTTGGTAAGAGGGAGATTGATTAGCAGAGAGTTACAGTAGTCCAGACGAGAATGAATAAGAGCAACAGTAAGAGATTTTGCAGAGTCGAAAGTAAGAAAAGGTCGATTTCTAGAAATGTTTTTGAGGGGTAGATAACAATAGTGAGCCAGTGATCGGATGTGGGGGGTGAATGAAAGATCTGAATCAAGTATGACCCCAAGGCAGCGGGCATGTTGCTGGGGAGTAATGGTAGAACCACACACGGTAATGGCAATGTTGGGTTAGTGGAGGGATGAAACACAAGGAGTTGAGTTTTTCATAGGTTCATTTTCAGATAGAGGGAGGACATGATGTGGGAGACAGCGGTAAGACACATTACTGGTGTTTTGTAATAATGCAGGCATCATGTCAGGAGTAGAGGTGTATAATTGGGTGTCATGAGCATAGAGATGGTACTGGAAACCAAATCTACTGATTGTCCAATAGGGGCAGTATACAAGGAGAAGAAGAGGAGGCCAAGGACTGATCCATGAGGAACCCCAACAGTAAGGGGAGATCAGAGGAGGAGGAGCCAGCAAAAGATAACAGTGAAGGAGCGGTCAGTGAGGTAGGAGGAGAACCAGGAGAGAATGGTGTCCTTGAGGCCGATAGAGCGGAGCATAGTGAGGAGGAGCTGGTGATCCACAGTGTCGAATGCTGCAGAGATCCAGGAGAATTAGCATGGAGTAATGACCTTTAGGTTTAGTTGTTAGCAGATCATTAGAGACTTTAGTGATGGCAATTTCAGTAGAGTGTAAAGAGCGGAAACCGGATTGTAGAGGGTCAAGAAGAGAGTGCTCTAACAGATAGCGGATTAAACGGGAGTGGACCAAGCGTTCCAAGAGTTTAGAGATGAAAGGAAGATTAGAGACAGGTCTATAGTTAGTCTTTAAAGTGATGGATGTATGCTTGCATGGTTAAATGAGGAGGGAAAGATACCGGAAGACAGAGAGAGATTGAATATTTTTGTTAGGTGAGAGGTGACAGCAGGGGAAAGGGACTGGAGGAGATGTGAGGGAATAGGGTCACTGGTGCAAATTTTAGGGCGAAAAGATGCAAGGAACCTGATCACTATAGTAGTATATGACACAGATTGGTACTGCTCATCGACAACAGAGGTACTAGTAGTATATGAGAGAAAGAGATACAGTGCCTTGCGAAAGTATTCGGCCCCCTTGAACTTTTCAACCTTTTCCCACATATCATGCTTCAAACATAAAGATACCAAATGTAAATTTTTGGTGAAGAATCATCAACAAGTGGAACACAATTGTGAAGTTGAATGAAATTTATTGGTTACTGAAAAGTGGGGCGTGCAATATTATTTGGCCCCTTTAACTTAAGACTTTGTTGCGCCACCTTTTGCTGCGATTACAGCTGCAAGTCGCTTGGGGTATGTCTCTATCAGTTTTGTACATCGAGAGACTGAAATTCTTGCCCATTCTTCCTTGGCAAACAGCTCGAGCTCAGTGAGGAGCTCAGTGAGGTTTGATGGAGATCGTTTGTGAACTGCAGTTTTCAGCTCTTTACACAGATTCTCGATTGGATTGAGGTCTGGACTTTGACTTGGCCATTCTAACACCTGGATACGTTTATTTGTGAACCATTCCATTGTAGATTTTGCTTTAAATTTGGGATCATCTTGTTGGAAGACACATCTCTGTCCCAGTCTCAGGTCTTTTGCAGACTCCCAACAGGTTTTCTTCAAGAATGGTCCTGTAGTTGGCTCCATCCATCTTCCCATCAATTTTAACCATCTTTTTTGTCCCTACTGAAGAAAAGCAGGCCCAAACCATGATGCTACCACCACCATGGTTGACAGTGGGGATGGTGTGTTCAGGGTGATGAGCTGTGTTGCCTTTACACCAAACATATCGTTTGGCATTGTTGCCAAAAAGTTCGATTTTGGTTTCATCTGACCAGAGAAGCTTCTTCCACATGTTTGGTGTGTCTCCCAGGTGGCTTGTTGCAAACTTTAAATGACACGTTTTATGGATATCTTTGAGAAATGGCTTTCTTCTTGCCACTCTTCCATAAAGGCCAGATTTGTGCAGTGTTTGACTGATTGTTGTCCTATGGACAGACTGTCCCACCTCAGCTGTAGATCTCCGCAGTTCATCCAGAGTGGTCATGGGCCTCTTGGCCGCATCTCTGATCAGTCTTCTCCTTGTTTGAGATGAAAGTTTAGAGGGACGGCCGGGTCTTGGTAGATTTGCAGTGGTATGATACTCCTTCCATTTCAATATGATCGCTTGGGATGTTTAAAGTTTTGGAAATCATTTTGTATCCAAATCTGACTTTAAACTTCACAACAGTATCACGGACCTACCTGTTGTGTTCCTTGGTCTTCATGATGCTCTCTGTGCTTCAAACAGAACCCTGAGACTATCACAGAGTAGGTGCATTTATACGGAGACTTGATTACACACAGGTTTATTATATTTATCATCATTATCCATTTAGGACAACATTGGATCATTCAGAGATCCACAATGAACTTCTGGAGTGAGTTTGCTACACTGAAAGTAAAGGGGCCGAATAATGTGGCACACCCCACTTTTCAGTTTTTGAATTTCAACAAAAATTCAAAATAACCAATAAATTTCGTTCAACTTCACAATTGTGTTCCACTTGTTGATTCTTCACCAAAAATTTACATTTGGTATCTTTTATGTTTGAAGCATGTTATGTGAAAAAAGGTTGAAAAGTTCCAGGGGACCGAATACTTCAGCAATGCACTGTAAGTAATGTTTGGCTTTGACAAAGGAATCCAGAGGAGCATCCAAAGGGCATTGCATTTGTCCATCAAACTTCCACCATCCTTTCCTTCCTTTCATGGAGTTGTCATTTAAATAATTTTCAATAAAAAAAAAAGTTTTTATCTGTAGTTGGAAACTACCTTTTCTTATTGAAGAGGTAAGCAATGCCAGTCTCTGGCTCATATACTACTTATTTGTATATTATGACACCAAGTAAAGGCAGGGGAATGATAAGATTGCTGTCTTGCTAATGTAGCCCGAGTCAGTATGCCTGTACAGAATGCTGGGATAGCTTGCGACTGTCTGAAGTGTCTCTAGAGATAGGCATTGCCTGTATGAATGCGTGAGCAAAACAAGTTAATGGTCTTAATTGGTGCATGTGACAAGAGGAGTTAGATAGAGCCCCGATTCTCAGGATTGGTGGTCCTAGTGTTTGGACCCTCTGTGATCGGTAAGTTATTTATTATCCTTGTGATAGGGCATAAATTCCAAAGTTGAGAATACACCTTTAAGTTATCGGCCAAAGATTTTCACCATTTTCATTTTGCCTTACATGGATGAAGAGATGTTACTTGAACTTTGGACATGTGCTGCTTTGGCAGTAGTAAAGGTCTGATGTGGTTCTACAGATGACATCATTTACAGGTCACTGTAAAATATTTTACAACACTTAGAATATTTGTGACTTTCATAGAAACCATCAATAATGCATTTTTTTATGAAAATAACGTCACATGTCTGCAAACCAGATTTTTTCCAGATATTAGTAAATCCTTCAGATGTTAATAAATGCGGTGAGAAAGTGATCTGGAACACAGCTGACTCCTCAAGCCGAAGTATGTCAAAGTTCACAACAGATGAAAAGTTTCCTATGATGTAAGAGTCTTACAGTGCGCCTGTCACTTATATACAGTGGATAAATGACTACTGGGAACTGTCATCATCACTAAGGGCTGACTGAATTATGAAATTTTTAACCCTGAGTTTGACAGCATTGCGTGAACATGGTTTCTACAGAAAATAATGTCTTAAGAACTTTTTAAACTTTTGTAAAGTAGAATAACACTAGGCCATTTCAGCCACAGTAGGTGTAACATGCAACATCCAAAAATTTATACCATATAAGTTGCGCTTTCAAAATGTCCGTAAGCGTCTCACTTGAGGTGGTGGTCTGAGGTGTCCTCCATGACTGCAGTACCGCCCCTAGGAATGGGCTTTGGGCAATTTTCGAAACCAACAGGACACCAGAAGAAGCCTGTTTCCTTGATGTCTCCATTCAATTGTATTTGCATCTTTCAGATGCTAATACAAATAGAAAATGAGCACAGACTGCAGGGGCAGAGATGATGTGTATCGGCATTATAACGTCACCTCATGCTGCTGCTGCAGGCAGACTGTAATGTAAGACAGCCCACCCCATAGGCAGACTGTAATGTAAGGCACCCCCCATAGGCAGACTAATGTAAGGCACTCCCCATAGGCAGACTAATGTAAGGCAGCATCCTCCCTTAGCCAGACTAATGTTAGGCACCCCCCTAGGCAGACTAAAGTAAGGCAGAACCCCTATAGGCAGATTGTAATGTAAGGCAGCACCCCCCATTGGCAAGCTGTAATGTACGGCACCCCCCATAGGCAGACTAATGTAAGGCACCCCCCATAGGCAGACTGTAATGTACGGCAGCACCCCCCATAGGCAGACTGTAATGTAAGGTACCCCCCATAGGCAGACTAATGTAAGGCAGCACCCCCTATAGGTGGACTGTAATGTAAGGTACCCCCCATAGGCAGACTAAAGTAAGGCAGCACCCCCCCCATAGGCAGACTAATATAAGGCCGCAACCCTCCCATAGGCAGACTAATGTAAGGCAGCACCCCCCATAGGCAGACTAATGTAAGGCAACACCCCCATAGGCAGACTAATGTAAGGCAGCACCCCCCATAGGCAGACTAATGTAAGGCAGCCCATTAAAAAAAAGAAATAAATCCAATACTTACCTCTTCCTCCTGGCTCCTGTGCTGCTCCGAGCTCCTGCTCATCTGACTGGGCGCCGGGTAGTGACGTCATCGCGCCCACTGTCAGTGTCTGCGACTGCATCAGATGCTGACGGGGATGATGGGAGAAAGAGCGTAACACTCATCAATGCAGTCAGCTATATTGGCTGGATGACAATACAGTTGACCCTGCGATGACGGGCAGGGGCCCACTGCTGGCACTGGACCCCCTCACCTGTTCAGGGTCCCCATATTGGCCGGGCGGCAGAGCAGGGAGATCGATTCTCCCTGCTCTGTCTCAGAATGTAACTGTATGGGCGCACTGCACACGCCAATACAGTTACAGTAGCGTAGCTTCAGGTGGGCCCACTCAGAGTGTGGGGCCCTGGGCGACCACCCCCTCTTTCCCCCTGGTAGCTACGCTACTGGAAGGATCAGTATGTAGAAAAGGGAAAACGGAGCACAGTATAGAGAGGGTGGAATAATGTGAGGGTACAACATGTTAAAGGGGCAGTATGAGGAAGTACAGCATGGAGAAAGGGCAGCATGAGGGGGACTGTGTGAGGGTGCAGTGTGAAGTGGCGTCAGCATGGTTGGGGTCCAGTGTGAGTGTCCAGTATGGACAGGGGAAAGAAACTATAAGGGAGAATAATGTGGAGATGAGGACATAATTATGGGAGACAATGTGAAGAGGGGCACAGTATGGAGAGGGGTAGTGTTAGGAGGACAGTATTTCGACAATGGGTGTGGGTATGGTGAGGGGAGTTATTAGAGAAAGTGTCAGCAAGGGGGGTACAACATGAATGTTTTTTGAAGAGGAGGTAGCATGGGGAGAAACAGGTGAGAGGATGGTAGGCTGGGATATAGTTGATAAGGGAGGACAGTAGTCCCATCAGCCGACACCAATGACAAAGGTAAACTTTATACCTCCCATCATAGCTGGGAAGTCACTCTGTCTTTTGACAGCGTGAAAACTGCGGCTGTCTGACCAGCGGTGATGATTTTACTGCTGATCAGAAGCAATGTTTGCCGAGCTGTCATGCACATGTATGTTCGGGCCCCCCATTCACGTGAATGGGGTTCGGGTCCGAGTACTGTTCTGGTACTTGAACCCAAACTTTTTGTAACTTCGGCCGAACACGCCAGACCCGAACATCCTGGTGTCCTCCCATCTCTAGTAGCAATCCATAACTTGTCATATTAAATGCTAAATTGATATATTGATTAAGTACTGTGCCATCTGACAAGTTAAGGATTACTACAAGTGCTTCTCAAAATTAGAATATCATCAAAAAGTTAATTTTTCAGTTCTTCAATACAAAAAGTGAAACTCATATATTATATAGGGTCATTACAAACAGAGTGATCTATTTAAAGTGTTTATTTCTGTTAATGTTAATGATTAGGGCTTACAGCCAATGAAAACCCAAAAGTAATTATCTCATTAAATTAGAATAATTAACAACCTTAACCCCATAGAGAATCTATGGGGTATTGTCAAGAGGAAGATGAGACACCAGACCCAACAATGCAGACGAGCTGAAGGCTGCTATCAAAGCATCCTGGGCTTCCATAACACCTCAGCAGTGCCACAGGCTGATTGCCTCCATGCCACGCAATGGGGCATGGGAGGCAACCCCCACATGTACTTAGCCTTGCTAATAGCTGTAAATCATTCAGCTGAGGGGATGAAAACTAAATCTCCGTGCACTAAAAAATACTCGTAGGACCCCCGAGCGTGCTCAGGAAATCTCGAGTAACGAGTATATTCGCTCATCACTAGACTCTATATAATATGAGTTTCACTTTTTGTATTGAAGAACTGAAATGAATTAACTTTTTGATGATGTTCAAATTTAGTGAGAAGCACTTGTATATCTGTATTTATATTATGAGCAATAAACATTTATATTCCAAGTCCCCTGTCACTGTCAGTTTTGTTTTCCTGTGAAGTTCATAGCAGAGCACTGTGATTTGTCTTATAGACTGCAATAACACAGTATTAGAAAATCTATGACAGTGTGTTATCGCTATAATCATGCTGACCTTGAGAACCATGTTCACATGTTATTTTTACTGTACAGTCAATACTGTAAAAGCAAAACCTAAAAAAAAATGATGCAATTAAGTTTAGTTAATTCACAACAGATTTATATTGAACTGCAGGGTAGGACGTAGCAAGCAAAGGAATCAGCCATGGATATACATCCCTACCACAAAGCATTGCATTGCAAGAGCCCAGCTAAGCATTTAGACCAGGGATGGGGAACCTTTTTTTCTGCCAAGGGCCATTTGGAATTTAATAATAGCGTTCGGGGGCCGTATAAAATTATTAACTTAAATATTAGCCAACTATATTTATTCAAACATTTAAATAACTTGCAGCTCCCACACACACAGTATAGTGCAGCTCCCCCACTCACAGTATAATGCAGCTCCCCCACCACACACAGTATAATGCAGCTCCCCCCACATAGAGTATAGTTCAGCTCCCCCCAACACACAGTATAGTTCAGCTCCCCCACACACAGTATAGTGCAGCTCCCCCCACAGACAGTATAGTGCAGCTCCCCAACACACAGTATAGTTCAGCTCCCCCAACCAACACAGTATAGTTCAGCCCCCACACACAGTATAGTGCAGCTCCCCCACCACACAGTACTGTGCAGCTTCCCCCACAGACATTATAGTGCAGCTCCCCCCAACACATAGTATAGTTCAGCTCCTCAATACACAGTATAGTGCAGCTCTCTCCAACACACAATATACTGCAGCTCCCCCAATACACAGTATAGTGCAGGCACAGCTCCCTCAATACACAGTATAGTGCAGCTCTCCCCACACACAGTACAGTGCAGCTCCCTCCAACACAGTACAATGCAGCTCCCCAACACACAACAATGCAGCTCCCCCAACACACAGTACAATGCAGCTCCCCCAAACACACAGTATATTGCAGGCATAGCTCCCCCATACAGTGTAGTGCAGCTCCCCCAACACAGTACAGTGCAGCTCCCCCAACATACAGTACAGTGCAGCTCCCCCAACACACACTTCAATGTAGTTCACCCAACACACAGTACAGTGCAGGCGCAGTTCCCCCAATACACAGTATAGTGCAGCTCCCCCAACACACAGTATAGTGCAGCTCCCCCAACACACAGTACAGTGCAGCTCCCCCAACACATAGTACAGTGCAGCTCCCCTCAACGTACAGTGCAGCTCCCCCAACACACAGTACAGTGTAGCTCCTCCAACACAGTAACACAGTATAGTGCAGGTGCAGCTCCCCAATACACAGTATAGTGCAGACACACACAGTATAGTGCAGCCCCTGCACACACACAATAATGCATACACACACACTCGCACAATACTCACCCCTTCTCCTTGTTCCCCATGCTGCTCCACGCTCTGCTCCGGTCTCATCGGCTCCACTGCTGGTACAGCGTGGCACACGATGAAGTGATGTCACAAGCAGAGAGGGAGTGTCTGTCTCTCCTCCATCGCTGCTTTCAACTGTATCGGCGTCTATGTTGCAGATAAGTTGAATGAGCGATGGGGGCGGTGCCAGGCCACATAGCGGCCGTCCACATGCACCACTGAAGAATAAAGGGCCTGCGGCCAAAAATGAGCAAAGTGGCTGCGGGCCACACCAGATTTAAACTGTATTCACGCTGTGCAGCAATCTGACTTAATTTCAAATTTGTGAATATCATTGTGCTTGGGTTGTAAAAGCTGTTGCAACTCTTATAAAATTATAATTAGAAAAAAGTTGTATTCCTTATCCATATAAATTGCTAATTATGCAACACAATTCCATATTTTTGTCCCTTTGTACCTGCTACGTTTGTTGAATTCACACTGTGTGCCACTATAATTCTGTTTGTTCTAAGGTCATTCCTTCATTTACATCAGTTTCGTTTACTCTTTTGAAATACAAATTAAATGGACCTTGCCTTTTTCTTCTTATCTGTAATATGATGAGATCCTATACAGAAAGAATGCTGGAGTCTTCAAATAATTGCTACAATGTAAAGCATATGTGGTGTCATGTAAACTTATGGTTAACGGCAAAAGCACGAGGGTCTTAGAGAAGGTCTGTCACACCCAAATCATACCAACAGCATATGTTTCAAGGTCTGAGAAAACTACTTATTATATATGCAAATTACGATGCTTCATTACAGGGGTTGACCACTACGAGGACAACCCCTTCTCATTCCCCACGCTTGGCCCTAATAAACACTAATAAACTTGTGGTCCCGTGGCTCTCGTGCGGTTGTATAACAAGTGATGCCGAATCGGCCCTGACATTACTAAATTATTTATTTGCTTAAATAGCATCACTAATTTTCAAAGGTTAAAGACATCAGCACTGTCCCCATTGGGGCTCACAATCTAGATTCCCTATCAGCATGTCTTTGGAGTGTGGGAGGAAACCGGAGAACCCAGCAGAAACCCACACAAACACGAGGAGAACATACAAACTCCTTGCAGATGTTGTCTTGGTGGGACTTGAACCCAGGACCCCAGCGCTGCAAGGCTGCATATTAGAGTACCCCATAATGCGCATTAGCATGCCCCCTAAAATAATAGTGCCCCTCAGGGCTGGCCTGAACATATAGGCGAACTAGGCGGCCGCCTAGGGTGCCGACCCTAAGGGGGCGCCAGAGAAAAAATAGAAAAAATTATAAAAAATCTTTTCAAAAGGCAAAAGGTGTATGGAGCGGAGCTGAATGTGAATGTGGTGTATGGAGCGGAGCCATGTGTGTATGAGGTGTATGGAGTGGAGCCGTGTGTATGAAGTGTACAGAGCGGAGTCGTGTGTGTATGAAGTGTATGGAGCGGAGCTAAATGTGTACGAGGTGTACGGAGCGGAGTCGCGTGTGTATGAGGTGTATGGAGCGGAGCGCGTGTGTACGGAGCGCAGCCGCGTGTGTAGGAGTAGCTATGTGTGGCCATTATACGGTACGAAGTATTATGTGCGGCCAATATACAGTATGGAGCATCATGTGTGGTCATTATACAGTATGGAACATCATGTGTGGCCATTATACAGTATGGAGCATCATGTGTGGCCATTATACAGTATGGAGCATCACGTGTGGCCATTATACAGTATGGAGCATCATGTGTGGCCATTATACAGTATGGAGCACTGTGTGGCCATATTTTTTTGTTTATAATTATTCTTTATGAAACAGCGTGATCAGCAGTGCTAAATGGGTGTGGTTGGGACGTGGATATGGGTGTGGCTAGTTATGAATGGGTGTGGTCAGAGGTGTGGCCTAAAATTTGCCGCAGCGCGAAATTTTGTCCCTCTTTCCCATCTTCAAAAGTTGGGAGGTATGTTAAAAGTAGTAGGGGTGCAACAAAATAGTTTCGCCTAGGGCGCCGTAATCTCTCGGGCCGGCCCTGGTGCCCCTAAAAAATATCTTTGCTTAAACTCTTTCTTCAGCTGAGCAGTGTTGTAATCTATAGGTCCTCTTCTGGCCAGTAGTATGAGCAGTCTTTGCAAATACAGGTGTTCTGTCCTTGTTGGACATGCATCTTCTCCCATAAGCCACTTAAGACAGGCATCAAATCAATAGCTCATGTGGTCCACATCGGTTTTCAACTTTATGCCTGTCCTGAGTAAAGTAGTTCTTGCTTGAGATCTGGGTCACCCGGCAATAAATCTGTGACACAAAATTTCAAACGATAATTCTGATGTTGAGAACTTCTGGTCCAGAATTAATCAGACGAGCAATCACAATAGGACTCTTTCCTCAGACCAACAAGGGTTGTTTCTATATTGGCGATATTAAGCACAATGTTGGAAAAAAGAATGAATCAGATCAATGTTCTGGCACAGGACAATGGTTTTTGAGAATGTCTGATCACAAACGAATGAATTTACATACAGAAAGGTGCTGGACTTGAGCTCAATATTTTTTCAGTTCTTATTGCGGTTATAGATTATAAAAAAAATTCTGTAAAAATGTGAACATTTTTTAGTTTGACTTATTGTCAACTGTCTTTATACTAGTATCCTGTTATAACAAAGTAAAAAAAGGTGCAGCTTCACTGCTGCCTATCAACATATAACAGAGATTGTCATTGACATATGACATTGTTTTCTATAGAGGTATAGATAGAATTTTGTTGATAGTTATAGATCTGTGATTATAACATAAAGCGTTTGTTGCATATTCTTTCTTCTGGAGCATGCTGCTCCCCAGCCACCAATCTTCCTCATTACTTGGAGAGGGTTCTCCTGCCTGATTGACAATTTTGACCAGCAGCATCAGCACTCTGCTGGCCAGACCTGTGTGCGCTCCCATACTGTTATGTGAAGCAGCACTTCACCTTCATATTAAACGGTGTAAATTTATTTTAGCAGTGCAGGGGTTAATCTGCTCTGTTGAGAGCTCCTGGAGCTAAGGCTCTCAGCTGTGCACTGTTAGCCACTCACATCTCCTATAAAATATGGGTCCTGGCTAACACTCATTGTCAGAGCTAGCTTATGCTGCATGGCTGGAAGTTGTTGTTGGTTATTATTGGAGAAGGCATTTAGTGGATTTATTTGTGACTATTGCTAAGTTTTTAGTGTGTGATCATTCCCTTTCTTCTCCTACTTTGGTTTAACCTCATTCTCTACTTCCTGATGCATTTCTCTGTTATATGTTTGAGTATATTTGTATGATTGGTATTTTCCATTACCCCTGTTCGTATTACCTTGCTAGTCTGGTTGGTGCATTACGGTACACTGCTACTCCCCTGTTCCCTGGGTAGGGGAAGGGTACAGCAGACTGAGGATGGATTCAGGAGCTAAGGCAAGGTATGTGGCCCCGGCATCTTCACCATCAGAAGTAATGCGGGGAACAGGGCAAGCTAGGGTGCCCTTAGCGTTAGGGACAGGGAAGAAACCCCTCGTCCAGGGACACCCGACAACAGAGTCATGACAGTGGCAAAAGACATTTGAGTGGGACCCCAAACCAGATAACGCATTTTTGGAATGAAGGATACAATGATGCTGTTATTGAATAAAAATCCCTATCCAAACACCAAAACCGATATTAACACCATAGGATTACCATATAGTGGTAGATCCCAGTTCAGAAAGCCATGTAAGTGATTAATGTACAGATATATTTAAAGTGACTCTCAGATGACAGCAGTTAAGTTTTACCATCTTTTCCATACTTGTAGTCTAGATTTTACTCATTTTGTTTTATATAAAACCAGCTTTATTACATATGTATATGAGGGGGCCTCAGTACATCTCTGGCATGGCCAAGAGCTCAGTGCAGTGTTCTGCACCCTTATTTACTGTCCTACGCACCACCCCTTATGGCGATTGATGGTGTTCACTTTAAAGCGATCCTCAGCACTGATAGTTCAGGGGCCGAAACCAGACAAAATATCACTGCATGCAGGAGTATTCTCATCCTGCTCCTGTGTGTAGCGGCCGCTTGCTGCACACAGGATCACACAGCTGAAGCTGCCTTAAGAGGAAGATAAGAACATGCATACACTAACACTGTGTGTATATGTGCTTAGCCCCTGCAGTGTCAGAGTGCATGCTTTCATTTCCTATGTGTAGTGGCCACTCACTGCACATAGGATCAAATAGCAGCTGGCGGCCGCTACAGACAGGAAAGCAAAGGAATGAGAGCATGCACACACTGTCATTGTGCATGGTCTCAAGTTCCTCTCCTGTTTTCATCGACTGTGTGAGCCCATGTGCAGCAAGCAACTGATACACATAAAGGGGATGAGAATGCACCTGCATACACTAACAATATGAATGTTCTTCACCCAAGAGGTGTCACTAAACTTTAGACTAGATATGAGTGATTGAAAAACGTATCAAACCGTACCCATGCAGCTTCTACAGGACTCGATTTTTCAGCAGGAATCAGTTCTGAACTTCCAGGTTGTGGTATGGTAAGTGACATCATTAGCACTTTAACAATATTTCTTTTTTGTGCTTTAATTTTTTCCTCCACAAGAGCTGTAACCTTTTTTATTTTTCCATCTACATCGTTGTATGAGGGCTTGTGTTTTAGAGACCCAGTTGTAGTTTTGACTGACAGCATTCATTTTACCATACAATATACTAAAAAACAGGCACAACAATTCCAATCGAAGTGAAATGGTGAAACCAAAAGTAATTCCAACATTTTTTTTTATTTTTCTTTTACAGCATTCTTTGTGTGTTATAAATAAGAAGACATTATAATTATCCAGCTCGGTACAATTACGGCAATAAGAAACTTTTAAGACCTTTTTTATATTTCAAATTGGGTTTCTGAGACCCTTGACTTTTTACTTTTCCATCCTTGGAGATGAGTGAGGACTTGAATTTTGGATGCTGACCAGAACATTTAATTGATACCATTTTAGGGTCCATACAACATTCTGATCACCTTTAAATACTTTTGGTATGGAAGGGCAGTAGCCAAAAAAAGGCAATTCCAGCATTTCCATGAATTCTTTATTTTGGTGTTCAACATATAATTTACATAAGTTTATATTTTGACAGATCGACTTTATGGACACGATACCCAATAATTATATTTTTTTTATTCTTTAATTTCTTTATTTTTGAATGGAGAAAAATGATGTGATCTAAACTTTTATATATTTTTTATATTTTTTTCAAACTTTTTTTTTTTTTAGTCCTCCTAGGGGACTTGAACCTGCAATAATTTGATTGCTTGTTTTGTATTGTGCAATAATACATTGTGGTATTTGGTGAATTAAAGTTCTAAGAAATTCAGCCATTGGCTCAACTTCACAGGAGGACTATGCGGCAGTCACATAGTCCTTCAACAGTCTGCAGTGGCAGCTCATTGTCTTTTTGTGATCGCATCGCAGGGGATGATGGGAGTCGATCTGCAAGTGAACCAGCAAACAGTCTGTTTAAATATTATGTATTATTACTATTATATACTATAATAATATTATTATTATATTAAATATAATGGTTAACAGCAATGATCGGTTTTAGCTCTGGCTGCAGTTGTTAGGGACAGATGTTGGTTATGTAACACATCTACAGTATCTATCTATTTATGTAACCATTAGGCGTCCAACCGTTGGGTCCCCACTTGTCCCTAAAATGGGGCTTTAAAATGCCCCATTAAAATGTAGGGGTAACAGAACAATAGGTTTCTGAGCTTACCAAGTTAGAAAAACCCTCTAACGGGAATGAATTGCCTAGTAGAGATGGTCAGACACCTGGATGTTCGGGTTTGGCCGAAGAGTTACAAAAAGTTTGGGTTCGGGTACCAGAATAGCACCTGGACCCAAACTCGAACCCAGACCCGATTCACTTGAATGGAGGGCCCAAACATCCAATATTTGCCATGTTGTCATGTGTAAAATCATCATGCACATGACAGCACTACAAACACCCGGTCTTCGAGGGGCCAAACCTGAACAGTAACACGGATTTCCTGGAGAAGTCCGTGTATGATGTCTGTACCCAAACAGTAGGTGTTCTGTATGGACGCCGAACTTTACTGTTCGGGTTCGCCCATGTACGAGTATATTGCCCAGAAATTTTTAAAATAATTAAAGCATTGGGGAAAAGGTCTGGAGATGATTAATGACTGGCAAACTGACATTATTGAAGATCAGTAAATTGAGCGCAGGCTTACAATTCTATATAGGAGAAATTATATATTTTTTAATTTTAGTATCTGGTGTCTCTGCTGTATATTTTTAATTGGACAATATAGAGATGTCTTCTTTTTAATTAAGACTGTGACATAAATGTACTGAATGGCAATGATGACTCAGTGATGTAATGATCCCGAGTATTTCCCTCGCTGGATCAGAGGAGAAGATGTTATGACATTCTCCAGTAGACATTTCCGTCTGTCATCACATTTCCGCTATTCCCTCCACATGTTAGGACAGCATTCTGTGCTCTTACAGCTGGAGGGCTGGCGTAATAATAAGTGCTTGTCGAAATTATTTGTTTTAAAAAATATTTGTGATTTTTTATCGGTCATGACGAAGATGAAGCTAAAAATGTGCCTTACACAAGAAAGAATTGCAATCCGCTAAGGTTAAAGTTTCTTTTTGTGACCTGACCTCTTGAGTGTTTATATATTTAATGGTGACGTATGTATATTACATGGAATGATTTCCTAAAACATGGAGGAGCTTTGTGGAGTGAAGTGAACCAAACTCAACCCCACAACTTTACTATAATTTTTGCACATGCACACATGCGTTGCACCAGATTTATGAAGAAGCATGTGCCTCTTAATAACCCTGAAGCATTTTACGCCAGCCAGCTTTATATTATTACTGAGTATGTCGGTCTTAATACGTATCCACCAGCAATTTTCTAGTGTTCTAAAACATCTATACAGAAGTACAATAAAGAATAAAATCATATTAAAATACAACTGACACACCAGTGGTCCCAAAATAGTAAAGACGACCCAAGTTACAATAATATGTAACAAGAAAAAAACATACACACCACAAATATATTATGTGAAACTGTCAAGATGAGTATCAGAAGACAACCTAGGGTATAAGATATATAGGGCACCTAGCACATTACAAATATCCTAGATGAAACATGGCTCAATGTTGAAGAATACACAGCAATATATAAATATATAGACACTGGGCGTCCCCAGAAAATCACATAAAAGATATATATATATACATATACTAGATTGTGGCCCGATTCTAACGCATCAGGTATTCTAGAATATGCATGTCCCCGTAGTATATGGACAGTGATGATTCCACAATTCGCGGCAGACTGTGCCCGTCGCTGATTGGTCGAGGCAACCTTTTTGACATCATCGTCGCCATGGCAACCATTATGACATCTACGTCGATACTGTGCCCGTCGCTGATTGGTCGAGGCAACCTTTATGACATCATCATCGCCATGCTGTGCCCGTCGCTGATTGGTCGAGGCCTGGCGGCCTCGACCAATCAGAGACGCGGGATTTCCAGGACAGACAGACAGACAGAAAAACCCTTAGACAATTATATATATAGTATATTCACACGTAGTTGCTCTATTTATCACAAAAGCAAATCCCTCCCAAACGAAGGGTATCTGTACCACCCGATAAGACTTCCACATATAGTGGGATCTAAAAATAAATCGATCACCACTAAGGTACTATTATGAAACAATTTTATTAAACATAGTATTAAGAACATAGAAAATAAAATTACTACATGTAAGAAAGGTACAAATCCAATTGGAGGGACTTTGCTGCCATAGGAAATTGCAAGCTAACTCAGGCTGAGTCCAGTATAGATAAATATAAAGTACCACTATCAGTATATGAAAGTTCTGGAGTAAAAAGCTATCCCAATCAGGGAGACAAGGCTTAATCATATAGTTTCCTAAATAAAATCCCCAAAATACATGACATATACAATTGGTAATGAAAGAATATTACCTTATTGGTAGCCTGCTGCAATGACCTCGGCATCCCTCTGCCCCGACGCGTGTTTCGCGTTAGCTCTGATAGGAGACGCCTCCAGAAGAAGCTATCAGTAGTACATGAATACAGCACCAGAACCACCATCGGTACATGAATATGTCACCAGAACTAGTATTGGTACAGAAATGCAACACCAGAACCACAATCAGTTTCGTTATTAAGTTAGAGTAGTTGGAATGGCCTTACGGTGATGTGAGGGAATGCATTATGTACATCCCTTCGCTACAACACCTCAAATCCTCACATATATCTCTCATACATATCAGATCGATGTAAACCACAATATCCTCCACTGACCTCTGGCTCCAAAATGTCTGGAATCCGTGTTTTGATCAAAGGTAGCTCAAGCCTTGGAATTGTACTTCTCGAACTCTGAATGAGCAAATTCCAATTGTATATCAGAGCAAATCTCTTTTTGTTATTGCCTGATCACTGCAGGAAGTCCCTACTTCAATGGCAGTTCAAGTGTTGGCTCTATCACACTTCCCCAGTTATAATTAGTTTCTCTTCCACAGTTTTAATTAATCCCATATGTTCAATGTGAGGGTGATATGTCCCCTCTCCAGAGATTTCTTTATGGATTTTAATTTTTCTCTATACCACCCTCCTTTGTAGAAATTACTGCCATGAAAAATCCTTTCATACATGTAGTAGGGATTGTTTTTGCAATACATGCAAGCCCCAATTGTATAAGAGGGACGGTCACAGAAATGACTGCAACAAATCTGCCATATACTTATTACATTTAAAAAAATGTAGCATGCTACATCTCATCAGTCACTAGAGGAATATTCAACTGTGCAGACAAAAAGTATATCAGAAAAACTGCTGCAATTTGCAGATGTCAGCAATTGTGCATATTTACAGAGGTATTTAAGCAATGGCTCAAAGCAATAACATGGGCTACCTTGCTATACATGAAGACTGAAAGTCCAAGTGTTCCCTATTGCATCAGTTACACTATTACGTAAGACACAATATATGCTTTAAAGTTGCATTTTTAAAGCTATTTTTTTAGGTGAAGGATGGAATTCATCAAAAGTTTTGCACCATTATTTGGTGTCAAAAAGTTGCTACTTTTAGCGCATTCTTGATTTGCTTGAAATTTTACAACTTTTTTCAGTTTAAAAATGCTCTTGTCAAAACTTTTTTTTTTCTGGGAAATGGATTGGCTATGCAAATAGGATTTAAGCCAGGTCTATAACTTATGTTGACGTGTCGTTTAATTCTTCTCTTCTAGTAAAAGTTTATTACAAACCTTTGATAAAGCCCAGTTCTTTCCTTCACAAACACTTTACATTTGTGACTCATTGACCTGTAAAATTTAGGGCGCAGTCTTAGCTGCTAAGCTATTGTATCACATTGACCGCGCTTTATGCATAAAAACGCAATTCTTCCAGAATGTTGCATCAGATCTGGCTACACTTATAAGGAAATCATCTCGACAGGTGGAAAATATAGCTTTAAGGCAAGAAGTAAAATACAGAGTGATCATTTCATCATTTCATCATCATCAGAGCCACAGTATAGATTTACCTTGGACTTAAAATAACTAGATGGACAAATATAGTTTTGCGTGAGAGATGTGGCTGTTTAAGCTCATTGCTGATGCAACATATGAAGAAAAGACAGCAGAATTGATACTAATTGCCTGCGTGACCGCACATAGGACTTGTCATGTTTGAGGAAAAACTCAAATCTAAAGCATATATTGTGTCTTATGTAATATTGATACTGATGCAATCGAGAATACTTTCCCATATGTGCAAGAATATATTCAGAAATGGCAAATTCATTGCAGTAAATTCTGTGATGGTTCCATGAACTAAACGGGCTTGCAAAAAATCCATGCACATACTGCAAAAACTACCGCTATTTATGGAAGAAATCTGTTAGATGGAGCTAATTCTCAGCAAAATGCAGCAGATTCTGTAGAAAAATGTCCACCAAATATGCAATGTGTAAAGTAAACATAAAATCTCATTCATATATCCATGTTTTTTCACGTATGTAAAGAATGGTTTGAGTGTACTGACACTGTGAAAATCACTTATAGAATTATAGAACACGAACGTGAAACATGGACATCTGAACGAAGTTGTGTTTCGTGGGCTGAGTTTGGACCATAATGCATAGACTGTCTCTTATTTTTTATGCTTTACTCATAAAGCGCCATCGTATTCCACAGCGCTTTAAAGACATCATCATCACTGTCCCAATTAAGCCTCACAATCTAGATTCCCTATCAGTATGTCATTGGAGTGTGGGAGGAAACCAGAGAACCCCAAGAAAACCCACGCAACCCATACATACTCCTTGCAGATGTTGTCCTTGATGGGATATGAACCCAGGACTCCAGTTCTGCATAGAAACAGTGCTAACCACTGAGCCACCATGCGACCGTGTCTCTTCACCTGTAGCGCTGCACGATATGGTAGCCGTGGTCGAGGCACTCGCCTTCTCCTATTTTGTCCCAGCGCGCTACATGAAGAGTGGTTGCTGGCTGGGTGTTGGTGTTAGTGTTGCGCCCGTGCAATCCGCCTTTTGTTGATGATGTTGGCTGACCAAAACCATGAATTCCACAGATTACTAAAGTAGACTTCTATTCAAACATGGGGACTTTACTGAACTTGATAAGGGTTGTGTACAAGGGATAGTGGATACACAGTCTTAAGCACATTTCCTTCACAGTAAGAAGCCTTTTCATTCCCACTGTATCCTTCCTTTGTAGGCTTCTCCAGGGCTCTGCAGCTCATCTGTTTCGTCTCTATGTCGCCACGACCCGGTATCTAGGCCACAGTCCTGATCAACGAGTTTCTCTCTATGCATTTAGCGGTTCCACTTCTTATTACTATGGACATCCTGGATCTACCACTCGGGACCCCTACTAGCCTCTCAGTCATCTTTAGGAGGTATTACCTTCGGCACTAGCAAGCACTCTGGTTTATTGTGACTCTGCGTCTTATCTGATAATGCCTTCTGGAAGGTCTCTCAGTCTCGTCAGTAACTCTCTTTAGGATCTTGCTATTCCTCGTTTCATTCTCTTCTAGCTGTAGATCACCTCTTGGCAGCACTGCACACTTGTTACTCTCCAATCTCTATCTGACTCTATCCAGGTAGTACAGTCCTGTCCCTATCAAAGCCCTCCCCTTGTGGGCTAGTCCCAACACTTAACTACCTTTGACCCTGCTGCCTGTTGCTGGGCAGAACGGCCTTACACTACACACTATGCATATTATGTTAGAGGGAATCTGTCACCCCATTTTTTGACTATAAGCTGCTGCCACTGCTATCAGGGACTTATCTACAGCATTCCGTAATGCTGTAGATAAGCCCCCGATGTAACTTGAAAGATAAGAAAAACAAGTTAGATTATACTCACCCAGGGGCGGTCCCGGTGCGGTCCGGTCTGATGGGCGTCGCGATCCGAGTCCAGCACCTCCCACCTTCATACGATGACATCCTCTTTCTTGCTTCCTGTCGTGGCCCCTGCGCAGGCATACTTTATCTGCCCTGTTGAGGGCAGCGTAAAGTACTGCAGTGCGCAGGCGCCGGGCCTCTCTGACCTTTCCCGATGCCTGCGCACTGCTGTACTTTGCGCTGCCATCAACAGGGCAGATGAACTAAGCCTGCGCAGGAGCTGCGACATTAAGCAAGGAAGAGGACGTCATCGCATGAAGATGGGAGTCGCCGGACCCGGACCGCGATGCCCATTGGACCAGACCGCACCGGGACCGCCCCCGGGTGAGTATAATCTAACTTCTTTTTCTTATCTTTCAGGTTACATCGGGGGCTTATCTACAGCATTACGAAATGCTGTAGATAAGTCCTAATGGCTGTGGCCGCAGCTTATAGTCGAAAGATGGGGTGACAGATTCCCTTTCACAATACTTATCATACTCTGTACATTACACAGGCAAACACCACAATGCAATACAATTCGCATGGCACAATTTCTACAAAAAGAATGAACATATGCACAGCAATGTGAAAACTACCTGCTGTGCTTACCGTATGTTCTGTCTTTTGAAAATTCTTTCAACCACTTCAGGCTTTGAAAGCCCTAAAGTGGCTAAAAGACCTGACCTGCCCATTCTTCAGGCTACTTTCACTTGAAAATCACCACTATTTTACATATACAAGTAAAAAAGAAAAAAGCTGGTGTCAAACCTGCCACAAAAACACTACAGAGGATGTCAGATATGATTCAGGGAAAACACCAGCGGCGTTTTCCTGAATTGTCTTTTGCTTAAAAAACAATGCAGGTTCGCCGTCGTCCATAAGACGCCTTGTGCGCATAGTTTTTAGCTGCGATACTACAGTACACTGCTATTACCAATCCAATTGCTTTAAACTGCAGTTGATAGCCATGACTACTTTGTTTTCTGTACTTTTGGCCGTATAGCGATTGCATCATGTCAGGACATTGTTAGACACGCACGCGTACACTCACATTTTTTATTGTAAGTTCAATTAATGACTTTTGAAGTGAAGAATAAAATTCCTTCGATTTTGCAATGTCTTTTGCTTGTTGCATAAGCTGCCAGGTGTGTGCAGACATGAGTTCACCTTATACAAATGCTCTCTCCTTGGAACACAATAGGAAGAAAATCCTCCGCTTCAGGGAAAAAGTTCAGAAACTTTCCTATACCATTTCTGTACTTCCTGCTTCTTAAAGGAAAAGCAAAACAGGCCTGAAAAGCATAAATGCTAATTTGTACAGAATTCATTCAAGATGTTTTCAGATGCCCATTTTTCAAGTTCGTTTTCTACTGATGTATTTTATGGATACAACATGTAGGCCTTAGTGATGAGCGAACGTGTTCAGATAAGGTGTCATCTGAGCATGCTCCGGTGCTAACTGAGTGTCTTCGACGTGCTCGAATAATATGTTCCACTCCCCGTGGCTGCATGTCTCGCGGCTGTTTGACAGCCGTAACACATGCAGAGATTGTATGTTAGACACTCCCGGCATGTGTTGCAGTGTCGAACAAGCCGCGAGACATGCAGCCGCGGGGACTGGAACATATTTTTCGAGCACGCCGAAGACACTAGTACACAAGCATGGAGGATAATGCCTTATCCCAGCACGCTCGCGCATCACTAGTAGGCATTATAGTTTATGGGGCTGTACAAGTGTTTTTTTGCGCATTATGTCAGTAAAAATGGAGATGTGCGATGGATCAAAATTATCCATACAAGTGTGTGAATCCATGAAAGTCACGGACAGCGTTTGGTTGCCCTCCATATGCCATCTGTGCCCTGTTTTTCATATTGCAATGAATAGAAGATGTGTACTTTGTATACAAGAAACTCACAGATGAAGAAAACAGACAAACACTGAAAAAAAATGAGTCCCTTTTTATGTACAAGAAAAAAATCAGATGTTTGTATGAGTCTTTATTGGAGAATCTTTCTCAATTTCCCCCATTCTCCCATCATTCCATATTACAGGTGATTTTTTTAAATTCTTTGTTTAATTGAATTTCCTGTCAGCCTACACGAAAAATATCTCCATTTCTCTTGTGCGGTTTATACAGAATGACGATAATGGGGCCTCGTTCATCAGAAATGTCTTATAGTAAAAATTGCCTATGTCGCCCTTAGCACCCAATCAGAGCTCAGCTTTCGGTTTACCTCAGCAGTGTAATAAAGGCCCCTCGTACCCATCCAGTCAGACCAATGGTCCTGTGCGGAGGGCTGTGGTGTTGTGTGCGAGTGTCTAATGTGCGGTATACAGTACCACAAAAAATTGGGATAATGGAGGCCGATGTACACACAGTATTATTAACCTAAACATACAGCTGTTTTTGACGACCTGTGACATTTTCATAATAGGTTGTTAAGGAATGTATGCAGTTGGCCGTGGAGCTGTGTCTGCTTCGTAGTTCGTACCAAGCACTCGGTCACTGGCTTCCACTCACTAACCACGACATGATTGCAGGGAACTCGATGGGCTATCATGGCAGTCAGGGCCTACTAAAGGCCTGTGTCTCTGCCATCCTGGTTCTCCAACGAAGCTTAGCCACAAGCTGAGCTTGATAGAACCACGATTTTTCCATATACTTAAGTACTGTGCTATTGTGGTATATAGTATAAGTGATCAAGGGTTCAAGTTTGCTAGCCCTTAGCTGACTGTAAAGTAAAAAGAAAAATATGAAAAAATATAAAAACTTGGAATCATCCCCCTTTTACATCATTAAAAATAAAGAAATAACAAAAGTAGGCATGTCCCCCCAAAAATAAAATTGTTAAAATCATACATTAAATGCATAAAAAAGTCTAAATGTCAGAATTGCATTTTTTGGGTCAAAAATACATCAAAAAGTGATCAAAAAGTCATATGTACTCCATAATGGTAACAATAGAAAAGTATAGTGTACAAAAAAAACCCACGCCCTCACCTAGCTCCATGGATGTAAAAATAAAAATGTGATGTGTCTCAGATAATGGCAACAGAAACATTTTTTTTTACAAATTGCAGAATTTTTTTGATCATTAAGTTAACAAACACTGAACAGATTTAGTATCACTGATTTTATTGATCTCAAGAATTAAAATGCGAAGTAATTTTGAGTGCACAATGAACACCATCAAAATAAAGCCCACTCAAACAATTATGGAATTGTGTTTTGTTGCCTATTTACCCCACTTGAAGTTTTCCTTTCCTTTTTTCCAGTAAATTATATGTTATTTGAATTCTTCTTATAAAAAAACAAGCCCACATTTAGTCATTATTAACAAAAAAAATAATAAAACTTAAGGCTCTAGGAAGAAAGGGAGAAAAACAAATGAAATAACCGTCTTCAAAAATCTAATTTAAATATCCAAACCCAATAAAAACTTGGCCTTTTTTTGGAGCTTTTTGACATTATAGTTATTAGGCTGGGTTCACACTGCGTTAACAGCAGCGCGTTCAACACATACGTTAACGGTCTGCTGTTAACGCAAGTGCCGACTTGTCACATCGCTAGCGCAGATAGAGCATCTGCTAGCTCTATCTGCGCTAGCAGTGACGGACCCGGAAACGCTGCAGCCCACGTCCCAGGGTCCGTCACTCAATGACGGCACATTGCTAGTGCACGCCCATTGTGGGGGTGCGCTAGCGATGCGTCCGACATAGAACTTAATGACAGCGTTAATGGACTACGTTATGCCGCAGTGTAATGTAGTCCGTCTAAAGGACGCCACAGACGCAGTGTGAACCCAGCCTTATTTGTGCAGCTGTATTAAGCACCTGAAATTATTATTGCAACAGTTACGTATGCAAATAATCTCTTCAGGTCAGGAACTCTAAGCCACCTATTAGATGTAGCAATCCTAAAAGTCAGTATTAAGCCATTAACCAACCTTGTCACATGACTTAGGATAAAAAGCCAAACCAGAAACTCCATTTGCAGTGTTTCGGGATGTTTGCTCCTCATCAGTGCAAAGCAGGAGATCTGATTTAGTTGGGTGATAGTCTTCTGACATAGGTTTTAAGGGGTAATGTTTCTCCTTGTGGAGAAGCAAAGTGTGCCACGGCTCATTAAAGGGTTGATATTAACATTACCACTGACTTTGCCTGAAACAATCTACATCAAAAACATAATATTTTGGATCCAATCTAATAACTAAGCACTATTAGTTCCTAACATACAGTACAGACCAAAAGTTTGGACAGACCTTCTCATTTAAAGATTTTTCTGTATTTTCATGACTATGAAAATTGTACATTCACACTTAAGGCATCAAAACTATGAATTAACACATGTGGAATTATATACTTAACTGAAATTATGTCTTATATTCTAGGTTCTTCAAAGTAGCCACCTTTTGCTTTGATGACTGCTTTGCACACTCTTGGCATTCTCTTGATGAGCTTCAAGAGGTAGTCTCCGGGAATGGTCTTCCAACAATCTTGAAGGAGTTCCTAGAGATGCTTAGCACTTGTTGGCCCTTTTGCCTTCACTCTGCGGTCCAGCTCACCCCAAACCATCTCGATTGGGTTCAGGTCTGGTGACTGTGGAGGCCATGTCATCTGGCGTAGCACCCCATCACTCTCCTTCTTGGTCAAATAGCGCTTACACAGCCTGGAGGTGTGTTTGGGGTCATTGTCCTGTTGAAAAATAAATGATGGTCCAACTCAATGCAAACCGGATAGAAATGCATTCCGCTGCAAGATGCTGTGGTAGCCATGCTGGTTCAGTATGCCTTCAATTTTGAATACATCCCCAACAGTGTCACCAGCAAAGCACCCCCACACCATCACACCTCCTCCATGCTTCACGGTGGGAACCAAGCATGTTGAGTCCATCCGTTCACCTTTTCTGTGTCGCACAAAGACACGGTGGTTGGAACCAAAGATCTCAAATTTGGACTCATCAGACCAAACCACAGATTTCCACTGGTGTAATGTCCATTCCTTGTGTTCTTTAGCTCAAACAAGTCTCTTCTGCTTGTTACCTGACCTTAGCAGTGATTTCCTAGCAGCTATTTTACCATGAAGGCCTGCTGCACAAAGTCTCCTCTTAACAGTTGTTGTAGAGATGTGTCTGCTGCTAGAACTCTGTGTGGCATTGACCTTGTCTCTAATCTAAGCTGCTGTTAACCTGCAATTTCTGAGGCTGGTGACTCGGATAAACTTATGCTCAGAAGCAGAGGTGACTCTTGGTCTTCCTTTCCTGGGGCGGTCCTCATGTGAGCCAGTTTCTTTGTAGCGCTTGATGGTTTTTGCCACTGCACTTGGGGACACTTTCAAAGTTATCCCAATTTTTCGGACTGACTGACCTTCATTTCTTAAAGTAATGATGGCCACTCGTTTTTCTTTACTTAGCTGCTTTTTTCTTGCCATAATACAAATTCTAACAGTCTATTCAGTAGGACTATCAGCTGTGTATCCACCAGACTTCTACACAGCACAACTGATGGTCCCAACCCCATTGATAAGGCAAGAAATCCCTCTTATTAAACCTGACAGGGCACACCTGTGAATTGAAAACCATTCCCGGTGACTACCTCTTGAAGCTCATCAAGAGAATGCCAAGAGTGTGCAAAGCAGTCACCAAAGCAAAGGGTGGCTACTTTGAAGAACCTAGAATATAAGACATAATTTCAGTTGTTTCACACTTGTTTTGTTAGGTATGTAATTCCACATGTGTTAATTCATAGTTTTGATGTCTTCAGTGTGAATGTACAATGTTCATAGTCATGAAAATACAGAAAAACCCCTTCATGACCTTGGGATTTTCCGTTTTTCCGTGTTCGTGTTTCGCTCCCCTCCTTCCCAGAGCCATAACTTTTTTATTTTTCCGTCAATCTGGCCATGTGAGGGCTTATTTTTTGCGGGAAGAGTTGTACTTTTGAATGACATCATTGTTTTTAGCATGTCGTGTACTAGAAAACGGGGAAAAAAATACCGAGTGCGGCAAAATGGCAAAAAAAGTGCAGTCCCACACTTGTTTTTTGTTTGGCTTTTTTGTTAGGTTCACTAAATGTTAAAACTGACCTGCCATTATGATTCTCCAGGTCATTACGAGTTCATAGACACCTAATATCACTAGGTTATTTTTTATCTAAGTGGTGAAAAAAATTCCAAACTTTGCTAAAAAAAAAAATAATAAAAAAAAAAAAATGGTGCCATTTTCCGATACCCGTAGCGTCTCCATTTTTCATGATCTGGGGTCGGTTGAGGGCTTATTTTTTGCGTGCCGAGTTGGCGTTTTTAATTATACCATTTCGGTGCAGATATGTTCTTTTGATCGCCCGTTTTTGCATTTTAATGCAATGTCGCAGCGACCAAAAAAACGTAATTCTGGCGTTTACATTTTTTTTCTCGCTACGCTGTTTAGCGATCAGGTTAATCCTTTTTTTTATTGATAGATCGGGCGATTCTGAACGCGGCGATACCAAACGTGAAGGTTTGATTTTTTTTTATTGATTTATTTTGAATGGCGCGAAAAGGAGGTGATTTAAACTTCTTTTTTTTTTTTCACATTTTTTTTACTTTTTTTTTTACTTTTGCCATGCTTCAATAGCCTCCATGGGAGGCTAGAAGCTGGCATAACGCGATTGGCTCTGCTGCATAGATCGCTGCTATGTAGCTGAAATGCAGGTGTGCTATGAGCGCCAACCACAGGGTGGCGCTCATGCAGCGCCCCAGAGTCCTGGTCGTTGCAGTACTGTGGCTCCGCCACTATGGGGAGCTATGGTGCGTCTGATGGCACTGAAGGAGTTCATCTGATCAGGTATCACAGACACCAATACATTTCACAGTTGGGCCTCCGGGGGGAGCTAAGGGTGCTATTCATTAGGCCACTCCCCACCATAGTGGGTAAACTGGGGGTCAGGCAGGAAGTTAGATCAGAAAGCTGACTGGGTTGGAACCAGGCAACACCTTGTGGCAGAGGGTGTTGTAGGGGAAGATACAGTAGGGTCTCTGTCAGGGGTGGGATCCTGACAGAGGCTTGGCAACAAGAACGAACGTAACGGGACCGTGCCTGCTCCGGGTAGCGGCGGTGCCCAAGAAAGGATTAGAAGAGAGATAGATTGTGCTGAGTGAGAAACGAGATCACGCAAAGGAGAAATACCAGTAGGAGTCGTGCTGTAAGACCGAAGCAACATCCTACTGAGGCGCACTACCGGTGGCCGGAACGCCGAGGGAGTAGAATAACATTCAGCTTCAAGCAATACTCCAAACAGCGGCAGGACAGTCAGTCTAAGGCGGGCTGTCTAACACATATCACCTATGCAGTCTTGGGGGGCAACTTGTGGAGAGGGGCGACTCTAGGGTCCCGGAAGAGCTCCGAGCCTACCCGTCAAACGGGTGCCGTCCCAACCAGAACACCAGGGAGGGACGGAGGATTAGCAGAACATCATCTAATCGAGTTGTGAGGGAACTTAAGAAACAGACACAACAGTTGTGGGGGACTTTCCGTAAGCACAGCAGGGAAGGACCACAACACATAGCGCTAGTAGGAAGGCACCAATTTCCACCTGTGAAGAGAACTCTGGAGGTGCCATTGGACCGGCCGGACTTGCGCAGCCTGGTGAACCGTGTTCCGGACTGAGGACCCAGAGATCTTCAGTAAAGAGGTAAAGAGACTGCAACCTGGTGTCCTCGTTATTTACTGCACCGCACCACCACAGCATCACCACCATCATCCACACCTGCTATTCACTGAGCGCCCCACGGCAGGGTCACGGACCGGGGCCTAGCCGCCGTGACAACCCCAGAGCAGAGACTCGTAGGCCCGGTACCAGGTACCCCTCGGCCCTGCGGCGTTGGGGGGCGCTACACTCACAGCTACCGGGGATCAGTAACCATAGAGGTCTCAAGGACCTCTATGGTTACTATACAGAAGCATCGCTGACCCCCGATCGTGTGACGGGGTTCGGCGATGCGCTCATTTCCGGCCACCCGGCCGGAAGCGCCGGTTAAATGTCGCTGTCAGCGTTTGACAGCGGCATTTAACTGGTTAATAGCGGCGGGTGAATCGCGATTTCACCCGCCGCTATTGCGGGCACATGTCAGCTGTTCAAAACAGCTGATATGTCGCGGCTTTGATGTGGGCTCACCGCCGAAGCCCTGCATCAAAGAGGGGGATCTGACCTCGGATGTACTATCCCGTCCGAGGTCAGAAAGGGGTTAAATGAGAAGGTGTGTCCAAACTTTTGGTTTGTACTGTATATGCATTTATTAATGAAATTTTTGGAGCAAGGGTAGGAGTAGTAGAAAGGAAGAACTAATATGTTGGATCAATTTGGCTTCCACTTTAAGAACTATATTAAACACTGCACCAAACCAGCACAATTCGATCTAGAATTAGTAAAATAAATCATTTACTTTTATTATAGCTCGGGGTCATTAACCCTATTACAGATTAGTACTCTTACATTTCATAACCCATAGCCAATTACAAAATTGAAATGATATCATACTAACACTTTAACCTTCAGGCCTTTTACAGACGCTCAATTTTTGCATTTTTAACTGAGAGCACGTGCCTATTATAGTCTATAGGGTTGTTCATATTCTTTTTACAAATAAGAAAAGCTAATTAAGAGATGATGGTAAAACCAGACACCTAGACCAAAAATGGATCAAAATCAGATTCTGTACACTGATGAAAACTGGTCCGTTTTTCAAGCAAAAAAAAAGAAAAAAAAAACTTTATTTTTTTGTGCAAAACAGGAGTGGATACAAAAATATGTAAAATTAAAATAAATGAACAACTCTTCTTATTTGTATCCATGTTTACGTGTAATTGAAAAAACTTTATATAAAAAAATTGGTCAAACACTGCATGTGTGATTTTAAGCTTAAAGGGAACCTGTCACGTGTACATGGAGTCTAATTTGTAAACCGCATGGTGTAGATGAGAAGCTGAGCAAAGTGATATATAGTATATAACAAAAATTAGTACACCCCTCTCATTTTTGTAAATAGTTTATTATAGCTTTTCAAGGGAAAACGCTGAAGATCTGACACTTTGATACAATGTTCAGTAGTCAGTGTACAGCTTGTTTAACAGTGTAAATTTGGTGTGCCGTCTAAACAACTCAACACACAGCAATGAATGTCTAAACCGCTGGCAACGAAAGTGAGTACACCCTTATGTTACTGTGAATTGCAGTAAAATTACCGGCTTACTGCAGTATTTCCTATACAGTGCTGTTAGGACACTATTTGTGGTAGCCTGGAAGCTCTCTATAGGGCTTCCAAGGACAGGCTTAGCACTAGCCACTCCGTTTACCAGATTCTAGGGTTTACCTTCCCTTCACCCTTTATCTGCTGTACAGAGCTCGCAGCAAGAAGAGTCATTATTAAGCACGATCTGTACAAGCAGGTAAAAGTCAGAGGCAGAATTGTTAGGCTGCAGGCAGCAGAATCGTCAGAAAATGGGCTGAGATCAAACTAAGGTACATACAGGCAGAATTTAAGCAAACAGACAGCAGATAACCAGAGTAATATTCACTATAACTGGCACTGCAAACTGACTCTCAAGAGTGTGTTGACATCAGGGAGAAACATTAGCTGGCCAGGAGTTCGCTCCCAAGCTTCCAGGCTGAGCGGAACCAAAAGTCCCAGGAGTAAAACAGGGCTACCTTATTGTTGCCTACCAACTGAAGCAGACACAGAGGGGACAGGTACCAATACAGATGTCACATACAGTCACTGTTCCCATGTGATCTGCATACCTGGCTCTGCTTAATCTGTGCTACCTGCTTTTCTGCAGCTTTTCTGGTCCTCACTGATCCATGTGTTGTCCATCAAAAATCACTCTGCTAAACCATTGTCGCTGGTCTGTGTTACTGACCTAGACCTATGGCTTAGAGACTCCACCTCACTAGGTGAGCCATTTACAAATAGTTGGCCAATCAGCATCTCCTTGGAAAATAATATGCAATTTAAAGCCTTTTTCAAACCAGATTTTTTTTTCTAACCTTTTGAAAACATTTTTATATAGGCAATATTGTCATGCATTATTCTATGGTTTATAAAGATATAAGTATGGTATTTGATATACTTCTTTTACGTTCAGAGAGGGTATGATCTGTGAGTCCTCCACAAGTCCTGACAATAAAGAGGATTGCCAGTTTTGCAAGATGCATGCGTTGGAAGGTATACATACTTTTTGCTAATAATATTTTTCATTCCTGATGGTTGTTTAGGTGAAATTCATAATGATTTCCCATTCTTATTCTCCGACCATCACATAATTCTATGTCAGTGTTGTAACCTGGGGTGGTACCCCATAGTAGTATAATGCACCCCCATAGTTGTATAATGCACCTCCATAGTAGTATAATGCAACTCCATGGTAGTATAATTCACCTCATAGTAGTATAATGCAGCCCCATAGTAGTATAATTCACCCCATAGTAGTATAATGCAGCCCCATAGTAGTATAACGCACCCCCATAGTAGTATAATGCACCCCATAGCACTACAATGCACCCCATAGTAGTATAAAGAACCACCATAGTAGTATAATGCACCCCCATAGTAGTATAATGCACCCCATAGCAGTATAATGCACCCCATAGTAGTATAATGCACCCCCATGGTAGTTTCATTCACCCCCATAGTAGTATAATTCACCCCATAGTAGTATAATGCACCCCATAGCAGTATAATGCACTCCAATAGTGGAATAATGCATCCCAATAGCAGTATAATGCACATCCAAAGTAGTATAATGCACCCCATAGCAGTATAATGCACCCCCATAGCAGTATAATGCACCCCCTTAGTATTATAATGCACCCCCATAGTGATATAATGCACCCCCATAGCAGTATAATGCACACCATAGTAGTATAATGCACCCCCATAGTATAATGCACCCCCATAGCAGTATAATGTAGCCCCATAGTAGTATAATGCACCCCCATAGTAGTATAATGCACCCCATAGCACTATAATGCACCCCATAGTAGTATAATGCACCACCATAGTAGTATAATGCACCCCCATAGTAGTATAATGCACTCCATAGTAGTATAATGCACCGTCATAGTAGTATAATGCACCCCATAGCAGTATAATGCACCCCATTGTAGTATAATTTACCCCCATAGTAGTATAATTCACCCCCATAGTAGTATAATGCACCCCCATAGCAGTATAATGCACCCCCATAGTAGTATAATGCACCCCCATAGCAGTATAATGCACACCATAGTAGTATAATGCACCCCCATAGTAGTATAATGCACCTCATAGTAGTATAATGCACCATCATAGTAGTATAATGCACCCTATAGCAGTATAATGCACCCCATTGTAGTATAATGCACCCCCTTAGTGGTATAATTCACACCCATAGTAGTACAATGCACCCCATAGCAGTATAATGCACTCCAATAGTGGAATAATGCATCCCAAAAGCAGTATAATGCACATCCAAAGTAGTATAATGCACCCCATAGCAATATAATGCACCCCCATAGCAGTATAATGCACCCCCTTAGTATTATAATGCACCCCCATAGTGATATAATGCACCCCCATAGTAGTATAATTCACCCTTATAGTAGTATAATGCACACCCATAGCAGTATAATGCAACCCCATAGTAGTATAATTTACCCCCATAGTAGTATAATTCACCCCCATAGTATTATAATGCACCCCCATAGCAGTATAATGCACCCCCATAGTAGTATAATGCACCCCCATAGCAGTATAATGCACTCCATAGTAGTATAATGCACCCCCATAGTAGTATAATGCACCCCCATAGCAGTATAATGTATTCCCATAGCTGTATAATGCACCCCATAACAGTTTAATACACCCCCTAGCAGTATAATGCACCCCCATAGTAGTATAATGCACCCCCATAGTGGTATAATGCATCCCATAGCAGTATAATGCACTCCCTTAGTAGTATAATGCACCCCCATAGCAGTATAATGCACCCCTATAGTAGCATAATTCACCCCCATAGTAGTATAATGCACCCCATAGCAGTATACTGCGCCCCATAGCAGTATAATACACCCCCATAGTAGTATAATGCACCCCCACAGCAGTATAATGTACCCCCATAGCAGTATAATGCACCCCATAACAGTTTCATGCACCCCCATAGCAGTATAATGCACCCCCATAGTAGTATAATGCACCCCCATAGTGGTATAATGCACCTCCATAGCAGTATAATGCACCCCCATAGTAGTATAATTCACCCACATAGTAGTATAATGCACCCCGTAGCAGTATAATGTACCCCCATAGTAGTATACTGTGCCCCATAGCAGTATAATGCACCCCCATAGCAGTATAATGCACCCCCATAGTAGTATAATGCACCCCCATAGCAGTATAATGCACCCCATAGTATTATAATGCACCCCCATAGTAGTATAATGCACCCTCATAATATTATAATGCACCCCCATAGTAGTATAATGCACCCCCATAGAAGTATAATGCACCCCCATAGCAGTATAATGCACCCCCATAGTAGTATAATGCACCCCCATAGTGATATAATGCACCTCCATAGCAGTATAATGCACCCCCATAGTAGTATAATTCACCCACATAGTAGTATAATGCACCCCGTAGCAGTATAATGTACCCCCATAGTAGTATACTGTGCCCCAGAGCAGTATAATGCACCCCCATAGCAGTATAATGCACCCCCATAGTAGTATAATGCACCCCATAGTATTATAATGCACCCCCATAGTAGTATAATGCACCCCCATAGTATTATAATGCACCCCCATAGTAGTATAATGCACCCCCATAGAAGTATAATGCACCCCCATAGCAGTATAATGCACCCCCATAGTAGTATAATGCACCCCCATAGTGATATAATGCACCTCCATAGCAGTATAATGCACCCCCATAGTAGTATAATTCACCCACATAGTAGTATAATGCACCCCGTAGCAGTATAATGTACCCCCATAGTAGTATACTGTGCCCCATAGCAGTATAATGCACCCCCATAGCAGTATAATGCACCCCCATAGTAGTATAATGCACCCCATAGTATTATAATGCACCCCCATAGTAGTATAATGCACCCCCATAGTATTATAATGCACCCCCATAGAAGTATAATGCACCCCCATAGCAGTATAATGCACCCCATAGCAGTTTAATGCACCCCCATAGCAGTATAATTTACCCCCATAGTAGTATAATTCACCCCCATAGTAGTATAATGCACCCCCATAGCAGTATAATGCACCCCCATAGTAGTATAATGCACCCCATAGCAGTATAATGCACTCCATAGTTGTATAATGCACCCCCATAGTAGTATAATGCACCCCCATAGCAGTATAATGTATCCCCATAGCAGTATAATGCACCCCCATAACAGTTTAATACACCCCCATAGCAGTATAATGCACCCCCATAGTAGTATAATGCACCCCCATAGTGGTATAATGCATCCCATAGCAGTATAATGCACCCCCTTAGTAGTATAATGCACCTCCATAGCAGTATAATGCACCCCCATAGTAGTATAATTCACCCACATAGTAGTATAATGCACCCCGTAGCAGTATAATGTACCCCCATAGTAGTATACTGTGCCCTATAGCAGTATAATGCACCCCCATAGCAGTATAATGCACCCCCATAGTAGTATAATGCACCCCATAGTATTATAATGCACCCCCATAGTAGTATAATGCACCCCCATATTATTATAATGCACCCCCATAGTAGTATAATGCACCCCCATAGAAGTATAATGCACCCCCATAGCAGTATAATGCACCCCCATAGTAGTATAATGCACCCCCATAGTGATATAATGCACCTCCATAGCAGTATAATGCACCCCCATAGTAGTATAATTCACCCACATAGTAGTATAATGCACCCCGTAGCAGTATAATGTACCCCCATAGTAGTATACTGTGCCCCATAGCAGTATAATGCACCCCCATAGCAGTATAATGCACCCCCATAGTAGTATAATGCACCCCATAGTATTATAATGCACCCCCATAGTAGTATAATGCACCCCCATAGTATTATAATGCACCCCCATAGAAGTATAATGCACCCCCATAGCAGTATAATGCACCCCATAGCAGTTTAATGCACCCCCATAGCAGTATAATTTACCCCCATAGTAGTATAATTCACCCCCATAGTAGTATAATGCACCCCCATAGCAGTATAATGCACCCCCATAGTAGTATAATGCACCCCATAGCAGTATAATGCACTCCATAGTTGTATAATGCACCCCCATAGTAGTATAATGCACCCCCATAGCAGTATAATGTATCCCCATAGCAGTATAATGCACCCCCATAACAGTTTAATACACCCCCATAGCAGTATAATGCACCCCCATAGTAGTATAATGCACCCCCATAGTGGTATAATGCATCCCATAGCAGTATAATGCACCCCCTTAGTAGTATAATGCACCCCCATAGCAGTATAATGCACCCCTATAGTAGTATAATTCACCCCCATAGTAGTATAATGCACCCCATAGCAGTATAATACACCCCCATAGTAGTATACTGCGCCCCATAGCAGTATAATGCACCCCCATAGTAGTATAATGCACCCCCACAGCAGTATAATGTACTCCCATAGCAGTATAATGCACCCCATAACAGTTTCATGCACCCCCATAGCAGTATAATGCACCCCCATAGTAGTATAATGCACCCCCATAGTGGTATAATGCACCTCCATAGCAGTATAATGCACCCCCATAGTAGTATAATTCACCCCCATAGTAGTATAATGCACCCCGTAGCAGTATAATGTACCCTCATAGTAGTATACTGTGCCCCATAGCAGTATAATGCACCCCCATAGCAGTATAATGCACCCCCATAGTAGCATAATGCACCCCCATAGCAGTATAATGCACCCCCATAGTGGTATAATGCATCCCATAGCAGTATAATGCACCCCCATAGTAGTATAATTCACCCCCCATAGTAGTATAATTCACCCCCATAGTAGTATAATGCACCCCCATGGCAGTATAATGCACCCCCATAGTAGTATAATGCACCCCCATAGCAGTATAATGCACCCCATAGCAGTTTAATGCACCCCCATAGCAGTATAATTTACCCCCATAGTAGTATAATTCACCCCCATAGTAGTATAATGCACCCCCATAGCAGTATAATGCACCCCCATAGTAGTATAATGCACCCCCATAGCAGTATAGTGCACTCCATAGTAGTATAATGCACCCCCATAGTAGTATAATGCACCCCCATAGCAGTATAATGTACCCCCATAGTGGTATAATGCATCCCATAGCAGTATAATGCACCCCCTTAGTAGTATAATGCACCCCCATAGCAGTATAATGCACCCATATAGTAGTATAATTCACCCCCATAGTAGTATAATGCACCCCATAGCAGTATAATACACCCCCATAGTAGTATACTGCGCCCCATAGCAGTATAATGCACCCCCATAGTAGTATAATGCACCCCCACAGCAGTATAATGTACCCCCATAGCAGTATAATGCACCCCATAACAGTTTCATGCACCCCCATAGCAGTATAATGCACCCCCATAGTAGTATAATGCACCCTAATAGTGGTATAATGCACCTCCATAGCAGTATAATGCACCCCCATAGTAGTATAATGCACCCCGTAGCAGTATAATGTACCCCTATAGTAGTATACTGTGCCCCATAGCAGTATAATTCACCCCCATAGTATTATAATGCACCCCCATAGCAGTATAATGCACCCCCATAGTATTATAATGCACCCCCATAGTAGTATAATGCACCCCCATAGAAGTATAATGCACCCCCATAGCAGTATAATGCACCCCATAGCAGTTTAATGCACCCCCATAGCAGTATAATGAACCCCCATAGTAGTGTAATGCACCCCCATAGTGGTATAATGCATCCCATAGCAGTATAATGCACCCCCATAGTAGTATAATTCACCCCCATAGTAGTATAATTCACCCCCATAGCAGTATAATGCACCCCCATAGCAGTATAATGCACCCCCATAGTAGTATAATGCACCCCCATAGCAGTATAATGTACCCCCATAGCAGTATAATGCACCCCATAACAGTTTAATGCACCCCCATAGCAGTATAATGCACCCCCATAGCAGTATAATGCACCCCCATAGTAGTATAATGCACCCCAATAGTGGTATAATGCATCCCATAGCAGTATAATGCACCCCCTTAGTAGTATAATGCACCCCCATAGCAGTATAATGCACCCTCATAGTAGTATAATTCACCCTCATAGTAGTATAATGCACCCCGTAGCAGTATAATACACCCCCATAGTAGTATACTGCGCCCCATAGCAGTATAATGCACCCCCATAGTAGTATAATGCACCTCCATAGCAGTATAATGCACCCCCATAGCAGTATAATGCACCCCCATAGTATTATAATGCACCCCCATAGTAGTATAATGCACCCCCATAGAAGTATAATGTACCACCATAGCAGTATAATGCACCCCATAGCAGTTTAATGCACCCCATAGCAGTTTAATGCACCCCCATAGCAGTATAATGCACCCCCATAGCAGTATAATGCACCCATAGCAGTATAATTCACCCCCATTGTGGTATAATGCCCTCCCTTAGTGTGGCTTTACAAAAAAAAAGTTTCTCTTTACCTAGCCAAGGTCCAGTGGTGTCCTCTGTTAGATTTATCCGAGGAGCGGACGTCCTGGCGTACGGCAGTGATGTCATACGCCGGCGACATGCGTGCTGACGTCAGCTGCCATCCTGTGATTAGCTGCTGGCTGTTAACTGTAGTCTTGCGGGAGGATATCCTCCCGCACGGTAATAGATTTTAACTGAACGTGCATCTGAGAACGCACGATCAGTTACTGAATCGGCAGAATCCTGCTGCTGGGGCCCGGTGAGCAGAAGAGAGGGGGCCTGCTGCGTGCCCCCTCTGCTCGCCGGGCCGCATACCCCAGGTGGGGAAGTAATGCTCTGATGGCGGCCCTGACTGTATGACTGTTAATGCACCTACATGTAGAAAAGCCGCGGAGACACCATCACGTGTTTCTCAACGCAAGCAATGAATAGCCAGGTCTTTCACCGGGAAGGAACAACCACGGGAAGGGCAGCATCCAATAAAGGATAACCACCTATACCAAGACATGGTATCCATCCACAGACAGCTGTTTCGGGGTATTTGCCCCTCATCAGTGTGGAGTAGGAAACTGGCTATTATGAGCAGTGCCTAGTAAAAAGACTATAAACATAAGGATGAATGACCTCGGGGAGATCAAAACATCCAACACCGCGGAGACACCATCACGTGTTTCTCAACACAGTGATCCAGAACACTGCCCCCATCCCTAAAGGGAAATATGCAAATGCATGTAGAAAAGCCGCGGAGACACCATCACGTGTTTCTCAACGAAAGCAATGAATAGCCAGGTCTTTCACCGGGAAGGAACAACCACGGGAAGGGCAGCATCCAATAAAGGATAACCACCTATACCAAAACATGGTATCCATCCACAGACAGCTGTTTCGGGGTATTTGCCCCCCATCAGTGTGGAGTAGGAAACTGGCTATTATGAGCAGTGCCTAGTAAAAAGACTATAAACATAAGGATGAATGACCTCGGGGAGATCAAAACATCCAACACCGCGGAGACACCATCACGTGTTTCTCAACGCAGTGATCCAGAACACTGCCCCCATCCCTAAAGGGAAATATGCAAATGCATGTAGAAAAGCCGCAGAGACACCATCACGTGTTTCTCAACGCAAGCAATGAATAACCAGGTCTTTCACCGGGAAGGAACAACCACGGGAAGGACAGCATCCAATAAAGGATAACCACCTATACCAAAACATGGTATCCATCCACAGACAGCTGTTTCAGGGTATTTGCCCCTCATCAGTGTGGAGTAGGAAACTGGCTATTAGGAGCAGTGCCTAGTAAAAGGACTATAAACATAAGGATGAAAGACCTCGGGGAGATCAAAACATCCAACACCGCGGAGACACCATCACGTGTTTCTCAACGCAGTGATCCAGAATACTGCCACCATCCCTAAAGGGAAATATGCAAATGCATGTAGAAAAGCCGCGGAGACACCATCACGTGTTTCTCAACGCAAGCAATGAATAGCCAGGTCTTTCACTAGGAAGGAACAACCACGGGAAGGGCAGCATCCACTAAAGGATAACCACCTATACCAAAACATGGTATCCATCCACAGACAGCTGTTTCGGGGTATTTGCCCCTCATCAGTGTGGAGTAGGAAACTGGCTATTAGGAGCAGTGCCTAGTAAAAAATGCTTTTCTACATGCATTTGCATATTTCCCTTTAGGGATGCGGGCAGTGTTCTGGATCACTGCGTTGAGAAACACGTGATGGTGTCTCCGCGGTGTTGGATGTTTTGATCTCCCCGAGGTCATTCATCCTTATGTTAATGCACCTATACATGAAGCATATGTCAGCCAAATGATGCTTCAGACAACCATTCAGCCAACTACTCCATACTCAGGAGCGCTCACTCTGCTGAATGTTCCTGCATTCTCTCTGAGAGAAATACTTGTAATTGCAGACTCCTCTGGTGGCACCTTAGCTCTTTGAGAACAAAAGGATTGACATTTTTAAATCGGACATGCCAGATGCTTATCTCCTCTGTTGGGGGAGAGTCAGGAAACTGCTGGACGATCCTGCAGGTATTGGCGGTTTGGATGATGTCAGTCTGATATGTTTTAGTCCATTGTAACCTACAAGCCTGTTTATACGAATACCTGGGAGTAGAATGGAAGTAGCAAAAAGCTTTGTTAGTCCAGAATGTGCATTTTTCTACCATTTTCCTCCACCCTACAGAATGGTTGGAAAGGACCAAAAGTCCTATGCAAAAAAATCCCCATATTAAGTTTACATTGGCTTCAGGCTGGATCATCCTTGTTTCATACTTTCTTTGCAGTTTCATACTTTCATACTTTTCTTTGCAGTTGTTGAAGAAATTACACATTAATAAATCTTCCTGAAGGCAGTTTTCAAAGGCGGCAGGTATGCTGTCAATTGATCTAGCTCTGGGGCATCAAGAATTCACTGAGCAGTAGTGTTGAGCGATACCGTCCGATACTTGAAAGTATCGGTATCGGAAAGTATCGGCCGATACCGGCAAAGTATCGGATCCAATCCGATACCGATACCCGATACCAATACAAGTCAATGGGACTCAAGTATCGGACGGTATTCCTGATGGTTCTCAGGGTCTGAAGGAGAGGAAACTCTCCTTCAGGCCCTGGGATCCATATTAATGTGTAAAATAAAGAATTAAAATAAAAAATATTGCTATACTCACCTCTCCGACGCAGCCTGCACCTTACCGAGGGAAGCGGCAGCGTTCTTTGTTTAAAATTCGCGCTTTTCTTTCCTTACGTGAAGTCCCGGCTTGTGATTGGTCGCATGCCGCCCATGTGGCGGCAACGCAACCAATCACAGCAAGCCGTGACGTAATTTCAGGTCATTCAGTATTTTAAAATTACGCTCCGGCTTTGTGATTGGTTGCGTCGCAGTCACATGGGCGACGCAACCAATCACAGCAAGCCGTGACGTAATTTCAGGTCCTTAAGGATTTTAAAATTACGTCCCGGCTTTGTGATTGGTTGCGTCGCAGTCACATGGGCGACGCAACCAATCACAAGCCGTGACGTCACGGGAGGCTGGACACGCGCGCATTTTAAAATGGGCGCGTGTCCAGCCTCCCGTGACGTCCCGGCTTGTGATTGGTTGCGGCGCGGTCAACCAATCACAAGCCGGGAGGCTGGACACGCGCGCATTTTAAAATGGGCGCGTGTCCAGCCTCCTGTGACGTCCCGGCTTGTGATTGGTTGCGGCGCGGTCAACCAATCACAAGCCGGGAGGCTGGACACGCGCGCATTTTAAAATGGCTTCCCGGCTTGTGATTGGTTGACCGCGCCGCAACCAATCACAAGCCGGGACGTCACGGGAGGCTGGACACGCGCCCATTTTAAAATGCGCGCGTGTCCAGCCTCCCGTGACGTCACGGCTTGTGATTGGTTGCGTCGCCCATGTGACTGCGACGCAACCAATCACAAAGCCGGGACGTAATTTTAAAATCCTTAAGGACCTGAAATTACGTCACGACTTGCTGTGATTGGTTGCGTCGCCCATGTGACTGCGACGCAACCAATCACAAAGCCGGAGCGTAATTTTAAAATACTGAATGACCTGAAATTACGTCACGGCTTGCTGTGATTGGTTGCGTCGCCGCCACATGGGCGGCATGCGACCAATCACAAGCCGGGACTTCACGTAAGGAAAGAAAAGCGCGAATTTTAAACAAAGAACGCTGCCGCTTCCCTCGGTAAGGTGCAGGCTGCGTCGGAGAGGTGAGTATAGCAATATTTTTTATTTTAATTCTCTCTTTTACACATTTTTACATTAATGTTGTTTCGATACCGATACCCGATACCACAAAAGTATCGGATCTCGGTATCGGAATTCCGATACCCGCAAGTATCGGCCAATACCCGATACTTGCGGTATCGGAATGCTCAACACTACTGAGCAGTAAATGACACTTCTTCCACAACGAACCGCCCCAATAGCCTGTGAAGACACTGAGTGAGCAGTGGCTTCTTTGTCATGTCAATTGCTACCACCAGGACGTATGCAGAAATTGAGATGACTTCAACATTGATCAACTGCTGTGCTCTGTTCAGTGACATGACAAAGCTCAGTATAAGGCGAAGAGAGGAAGATAAACCACCATCAGAAGAGTCTGGCAGCCGCTCCCTGATAGAAGATACAGGAGCACTCAGCTGAGCCTTCCTGTGTATTGGGGAGAGTAGTGGCATAACTACAGTCCAATGGTCCCTGTTGAAAAATTTGGACTTTCTTACCCTGCATGTTGGTCAGGTGTATGGGCTCTTATAGAATTCTAAATCCTATAAGGACATACGTGTCCCCCCATTATGTAGTAATGTCCTTCATCCTGTACTAATGTCCCCTATCCTGGACCCCTTCTTGGTATATACTGAATGTCCCGCCATCCTGGGAACCTTCCTGGTATATATGTCCCCCATCCTGGGCCCCTTACTGCTATATACAGTATGTCCCCCATCCTGAGCCACTTACCGGTATATATGTTCCCCATCCTGGGCCCCTTCTTTGTATATATGTTCCCCATCCTGGGCCCCTTCCTGGTATATATGTCCCCCATCCTGGGCCCCTTCTTTGTATATATGTCCCCCATCCTGGGTCCCTTCCTGGTATATATGTCCCCCATCCTGGGCCCCTTCCTGGTATATATGTCCCCCATCCTGGGCCCCTTGCTGGTATATATGCCCCTCATCTCGGTTTCCTTCCTGATATATATGTCCCCTATCCTGGGCCCCTTACTGGTATATATGCACCCAATCACGGTTTCCTTCCTGGTATATATGTCCCCGTTGTACTGCTGTTCTCCAGCATATAATAATAATAAAAACATTCTATTCACCTTCCCCGCTCCCACGATGTGTGACGTCCTCATTTGTAGTCGGTATAGAGGCCTGTGGCCTGCTGTGGACTACGTATGATGTCACTGCCATGAGTTGCCTGTCGATGTCAGCTGATGGCCTCTGATTGGTCAGGGGCAAGTATTATGGCGGTCACCCCTCTTGCATGGGCTCGTTATGCCCCTGGGAGACGGATAGCTGTATGTTGAACAATTGTTAGGCTGACAGCTATCTTATCTGTGTGAGGGCACAAAATACTTGCCTTGAACTTGACACTGGCAAAGCACTTTATGCCACTGTTCTATATCAGCCTTATGAAACCTCACATGCCTGGACACTCTGTGCCTACAATGACTAAGGCTAAAGTTCTGCCGTGTGAGACAACGTCACCTCCAGACTGTGCAGATTATGCAATTATAAGATTTACAGTTGTTTAAAAGCAATGCTGTGTTTAGAGCTGGGTCTTTTATAATAATAGATTGGCATGTCAGGACCTGTTTCCGAAAGATTCGTGAAAATACAGAATTTTTAATGGATGATTGTATAACAGGACATAATGAGAGTTTCGTAAGGAATGTAATTAGCATGTTAATAAGGGGAAATAGCAATGTCATGATGTCTTGTACAATACACTGTAGCATATTCACTTTTTAACATAAAAACATCATCTAGTAGATATGACATTTTTACTATGTACTGCTTTTACTTGAATCCCTTTATTGTATTGTTCCATGGGTGAGCCTGTTTTATAGTTATTAGTGATGAGCGAATATACTCGTTACTCGAGATTTCCCGAGCACGCTTGGTGACCTCCGAGTATTTTTTAGTGCTCGGAGATTTAGTTTTTCTTGCCGCAGCTGAATGATTTACATCTGTTAGCCAACATAAGTACATGTGGGGGTTGCCTGGTTGCTAGGGAATCCCCACATGTACTTATGCTGGCTAACAGATGTAAATCATTCAGCTGCGGCAAGAAAAACTAAATCTCCGAGAACTAAAAAATACTCGGAGGACTCCCAAGCGTGCTCGGGAAATCTCGAGTAATGAGTATATTCGCTGATCACTAATAGTTATCAATTACTTGGTAGTGTTTACTAGGAAAGCACAATGCCACTTTGCCTATTTGGTGGCTGTATATTTGGTCATACAATTACGATATATATGGACAGTGACACCACCATTCAGTCCTGTTCTACAGCATTCTGGAATGCTGTATATAAGTATCCAAGCCATCCTGAAAAAACAAAAAAAGCCCCTTTTATTATCCTCACCTAGAGGGCGGTCTGGTCCCATGAACAATGCTGGTCTTGGTCTGATGGACAACGCTGGTCTTGGTCCGATGGACAACGCTGGTCTTGGTCAGGTGCCTCCTGTGTTCTTGTGATGCCGTCCTCCTTCTCCAGCAAGGCAGAGAGAAGTACGCCAGCACAGTAGCGCGATAGGGATCACTGTGTTGATGACGTAGAACGCGTGATCCACACGAAGCAAGAATCAGGATGGGATTGCAAGAAGAGAGAAGGCAATGCAGCTTGGAGACTTTTAGTCAGCATTCCAGAATGCTGTAACACAAGGCTGAAAGTTGATGGCCTCAGGCTATATGGGAAAAACATGGTGACAGCTTCCTTTTAAGACAAAACGTAAGAAAGAAAGACCCACAAACAATCAACAAGTGAAGTCAACTGCAGTAAAGGCATCACAAAGGAGGTGACCCAGCATTTATATGGATACACCTAAATAAAATGGGAATGGCTGGTGATATTAACTTCCTGTTTGTGGCACATTAGTATATGGGAGGGGGAAACTTTTCAAAATGGGTGGTGACCATGGCGGCCATTTTGAAGCTCGCCATTTTGGATCCAACTTTATTTTTTTCAATGGGAAGAGGGTCATGTGACACATCATACTTATTGAATTTCACAAGAAAAACAATGGTGTGCTTGGTTTTAATGTAACTTTATTCTTTCATAAGTTATTTACAAGTTTCTCTTCGTTTGCAGCCATTAAAATGTCGCAGAGGTTAACACATGAGGAGCAGATATAAATTGTGTTGATGTCTGGTGAACGCAGTACCCGGGTCATTACAGCAGATTTCAATGCAAGACACCCTACACAAGACATTTTATTAAGGTGTATCCATATAAATGGCCCACCTAAAAAAGTTTGCCTCATCACTGAACATAATGTTCAGTATAAACTGAGGGTCCTGTTCCAATTTTTGTTTTGCCCATTCTGCAAATTCAGCGTGCCGATCTGGGTCACCAACCATTCCCATTTCATTTAGTTGTATCCATATAAATTGCCCACCCTGTATTCTCTATAAAGTATTAAAAAAGAAAATTTTATTTTTGGCAAAGTTCATTTGTCCATTTACATTTGAGCCCCTAAAATGAGGAGGCTCTGTAGAAAAATGGTTGCATTTCCTAAACATTTCACATGCTATTTTTGTTCAATCCCTTTAATTAAACCTGAAAGTCTCCGCTTCAATTGCATCTTGATTGTTTAATTTGAAATTATAAAGCGTGGCATGCAGAGATGAAATCACAAAGATTCTGCCACTGTCCAAATATTTCTGGACCCAACTGTAGCCTATAAGGCTTCAGCCATGCAGCTTTCGAAGAAAGCCAAGTGAAACGGACAAGAAACAAAGTGGCATGGCAGTTTTCTAATGTAGCAGCCACTTTCTTCTAGGGGTCACAGTGATAGGAACTGGTAGCATTTATTTGTATTGTTAGACTATATTCGTATTAGACATTGGTAGCATATATTATTGATTTACTATCATTATCTATCTTTAGACGTCTCTTGTGAATTTCAGCATATCATTAAATTATATTACTTGACATATTATCAGCAATGCTGTAGTGCTAAAGATAAATATGAAAGGCTCAGTTTTTACGATATCCAGTCACTTATTGTATCAGCTTTTTCCCAAAGACATAAAACCCAACACTGTCCTTCAATCATTGATTTTGACTGATGATTAGAGATGAGCGAACTTGTTCGGAAAACATTTGCCAATCTCAAATTCGGCACATTCTTGTGACAGTGGCAAGTGGGGTTCATATTTGTGGGGTTGATGTCACCTTTATATTGTCCAGTGACATCAAGCCCACGGCTTAGTAATTAATCCTATAATTATATTGTAAATAAACACACAGCCAGAATGAAGTCCTTTAATTGAATCTAATAGATGCACCTTTTCTGGGGCGGCTGCAGGCTGCTATTTTTAGGCTGGGGGGTCAATATCCATAGCCCCTTATCATCCTGAGAATACCAGCTTCAAGCTGTCAGCTTTAGCTCAGCTGGTTGTCAAAAATGGGGGAACCCCACACCGTTTTTTTTAAATAATTTAAATAATTAAAAAAACAGTGTGGGGACGCCTCTATTCTTGATAACCAGCCTTGCTAATGCTGACAGCTGAAGGTTGCCGCCCTCAGCTGTCAGTCTTGCATGGCTGGTTATCAAGAAGACGGGGGAACCAATGTCAATTTTTTGTTTATAGCGCAATTGATGGGTCAATTGATGCCACAGTTCCTAGTGTCTGCCCCTAATTTAGCTGTTTTGGCAGCTCTTTGGCCTCCTGGAAAGTGTTGTCTATGCATTTAGCTTTGCCTCCCATTGAAATTAAATTTTGTTCGGGTATGTTCGGTGAACAAGTTCGGCGAACATCGGGACGTTCTCCAATCTGAACCAAACCTTGAAAGGTTCGCTCATCTCTACTGATGATTTATGTTTATTGACAACAATATCCATACACAGAGAAGGAGCAATGCTTCAACGGGAAAATATCTTTATGGTGTAGGCGAGAAAAACCCTTTTTTGCCACTGTTTAAAATTGGCAAGACACAAAGAAACATATTGGTCCAAAGGAGGCTATGTGTACACCATATTACCTCTACCTATAACAGGAATCTATGATACAGTTATGTGCATATATCCTAAGTCTTTGGGGTTCTGCTGTAACGTTCATTTCTGTCTGTGTGATTTCATATGAATCGATTACATGCAAAACTGTGGCATACTCCATTGGATCCAGTATTATTGCATTATTCTTTTCCAAGAGTCTTGTGCTGCTTAAAGCACCATATTGTGCCACATGGAGGGCCTAAGGCTCGAAAATAGAAAGCTGCAAAGACTTTATGTGCCCACTTGTTCACATTGTGCTCATGTGACCTTAATAACAGTTTTTAAAGACCTTTTTATTAGTTTATAAATCATTTGCCTCCATTTAGGTGTCTTTGAAACAATAGAAAATTAACACTAATGTCAGGGTATCTCGATTATGGATCTTTCACAACTTCCTTTGCTAATGAAACTGAGCTAGCAATTAGTAAGGAGATCTCGAACTGATCATGTATTTCCCTTGCAGCCACTGAAATTACTGACATTGTCAAATTTGGAGGGGCCAGGTCTACCGGTGCAAAGGATACCATTTATTGGTCAGAGAATGACTTTTCAGTTTAATTCTGCAACTCCTTTCTTTGCCTTTAATGTTGTCTCCATATACCCCGCCATGTAAGTTTTGATGATGAAATTGTTCTCTACTCTCGTCTGCTTGATTTTATTCCAATTTATTTATTTCTATGCCGTATAGCAAAAGAGTTTAGCTAAAAACAGCCCATAAAAAGTACAATTCCTCAAGGTCAGATGATGGGTGCTAAAGAAACCTTCTGCCGCAGAGAGCTATAGATCTTCTATATGGAGCAGACTATGTAATAGCATATTTCTGTGCAGACGAAGCCACTGTGTCTTTATACATTCTATATGTCTCTATTGCTAGTGATACATTTTGTCATTGTATTTATGATTATATTTTATATTTGGTACACAAATATTGGTAAATTGCACAACTTATTACATTTGTATGGATGTAATTGTCACACGACAGTTATGTGATTGCATGAGCAGCACAAAGTCCTTGTATAGTGATGAAGGAAAAGGAGTGGATATTTCCACGCCGCTGGGGAACTGATGAAAGAATCCAGGATAAACAAGAGCTGTAAAATTGTGGTTTTATTATCAACGCGTTACATGTGGCTGATATCTTGAAGTGTATCAACTTCGAAACGCGTGGAAAACTGCAAAATTACAACTCTTGGATCCATTCATCAGTCCACCAGAAGTGTGGAAAAATCCACTCCTTTTCCTTCATCAGAGCAGTTCTGGTCAGGTGAACTGTGGATCATCATCAGCTGACCACCTCAGACCCTCGAAATTGTTGTGTGCTACACAACCGCATCAGGATAGCATATCTCCCCATTTACATATTTTTTTTGCCATCGGATAAGACCAAAGTTCGCTTATTTGTTCCTCACCTGCCACATATTCTTGTATAGTGAAGGCTGTTTTATACTCTTTACTATGTGTTTTGTATTTTGGCAAGAGCCTTAGTCATAACTAAGGCTCTTGCCAAAACGAGTCAACCAGTTACTGACTACCCTGATGTGATTTTTTAAATGATTTTCAAATAAAAACAATTATATTTTTATCTTAAGGACCCAGCATTACTTCTTTTTTCTTTGGACTTATTCATATACCCAGCCGACGGGTGGCTGAGTTCCTTATCTGCATGGATCGGTCAGGTCAGAGGACTTTCTGGTGAGCAACATACCCTCTACTGGCTTTTACTCTATGTGTTTTGTGCACTTTTGGTCTTCATTATACTAGATTACAAGAGCTACGCTCTTTCTGTTCAGGACACCATGTTATTTTACAATAAAAGGTGGTTCTAGCCAGTGAGGTAACTTGCACCTGAGTGGGCCCCAATGTAAAATCTCCTACCGGGCCTTCAACCATTGCAGGTCTTTAATATTAATATTCTTTTAATATTGACTAGGCTTCTGGGCCCCGATGCGATTGCATCCCTTACACCTATTATAGTTACGGCCCTGGTTCAAGCTAGTCTTATGACTGGGGGGACACACCATTGGTGCAACATTGGGCCTAAGGGCTAAGAGGATCCACTACCCCTTCCAGAGGGGAATCACCAGAACATAGGTCCCATGTCCCTCGTATGAAAGGAGGAACAGTCAAGAATGCAGCCACTCAAAATTCTATGTGACTGATCGTGATCCAAGTAGTAACGTTTCTCCTTTCGGACAGTGACATGTTAAGCATGTCGAGATGAGGAGACTTAGAAACGTTACTACTTGGATCCCCTTCAGACACCACTCACACAACCAAACCAGATCTCACACTTTGCACTGATGAAGGGCAACATTCCGAAACACAGTGTCTTCAAATTGGGATATAGTAACTTTGTGATTTACCGCCACCTCCATAAGAACTCAGTAATTTACGGTAATAAGTAGTATAAAAGGACACATACAAATAGTCGGTTTCAAAAATAGATGCCCATTTTTATTTAAATAAATAATCTCTGTGCATGTTGAAACAATAAATAAAATAATTACTATTTCATAATAGCAATAAATAAATAGGATAAATAAATAATATAGAACATAAACTAATAGTTACAAAAAAGTACATACATTACACATGACATTACAGTAGTGACAGACTGTACATACTCATTGTTCCAAAACTGATGCTCATTGCTGCATAACTCTCCATGGGTATGTTTATACGCGACAGATTATTCACAAAAATTTCTATGACCGAAAAATCCATTGTGGTTTGTACAATGTGCTAATGGATTTCTGCATGACCCATTAAGATGAATAAGGCATTTTTTCAATAAATATACTACAGATTAATATTTGTACCTTCCTCAAGGTTATCACCTTCAGGTTTATTTATTTTATGGCCTTTTTTAATTTTCTGATGGCTTGGCTACAGAGAGCACGTCATCAAGTTGAGGCTCTATCGAAGCAGTTTGATGTAGTATTTCGTACCTTCCTGTAGCTGAAGTAGATGAAACAGTTCCCCACTTATTAGGACCCAATACCGGTTTTAGCTTTGCAAAAAATGCATCGAAACTCCATTAAAATGGCTTTGTAAAAACCAGACCTTAGGGTCGGTCAATGTGAAGGTTTGGGGCAGTTCATAAGAGAAGCAACAGGTCATGATTAAAGGGCGAAAACGCACAATGAATGTAGAATAGTCTGTGAGAAGTGGAAAGTCTTGTAGGAATTGCATAACGTATAGTTACATAAATAGAATAAAACTAAAATTTCACATGACAATAGGAAACCATTTGAACATCCACTTGATCTTCTAAATTTTGAAAAATCTATTTCCAAGATCATTCGAATGGGGGTCTCCACAAATATTATAAGTGGGCATGGAGACGTCAGGTTTGAAAAGCCTTCAACTAAATTTTAAAAAGTTCTCAAGCAATATGGCCATCCTGCAAAGGAAAGGATTTCCAAAAAGTGTCTTTCCAAGTGTCTCATGCATAGACTTTAGGTCTACCTTTTTTAGGGCCTTCCATTCTGTAATCATTCTTGATATTTGCTCTTTAGCAAATTAGGATCAAAGGAGAAACCTTGTTTATGATGCAAGCAATAGTATCTTCGCTGACTAAGAATCCAGGCTGGGACTGAAGATGTTGGACTTGTCTATCATATCGAAAGGATCTTCTGAGTCTAAGTAGCTTCCAGGATGATCATCGTAAGTATGATCTGCTGCGTATAATGATTCCAAGGGAATAGAGTTCTCCAGTGGCATAAAACGGACCATCTGTTTGCCAAATTGGTGCCCTCCTCTGGTTGGAGTTAGGGTGAGGGCAGCAGGATGTTTTTCTGAGTAATACAGGTTGTACCCGTCTGTTAGTGGCACTTCGCGGAAGTTGCAATCATCTTCTTTATAAACCAACTGTTAAGATAGCCATTAGATAAAAAAGTTACAGTTAGTTTAACATATATTTTTATTTACAAATAGTCACAGAAAAGTGATAAACACTAAACACTGTTTGAGATAACCAGCAATAACTTTCGTGAATAATTATTTTCTGGTAATCTTGTCTATATAGGGGTGGACTTCTCAAAAGGGGTGATCTTTTGGAAAGTTTCTGCTTTATTAATATTATGATTTGAAACTACAGAATACACAGCAAATGTTTGGGCTACTTCACCAGTCCATTGAACTGGGGCATCTACAAGATAGTCTCAAAGAGTAAACCACTAGCCACACATCTCAGAAGAGGTAGAATGGAGACTACGGGTGACTTGGGGGGGCGCTAAGAGATAAGTTACAGATTATTACATATTTAATATGGCTTGTTATACATGTTTCCAATGGGATCCAATTGCAAAATAAAACAGCAACCTCCCGCAAACATTTTGAGGGCTGCGAGTTTCAAAGCTCAATGCAGATAACATTTCTATCTTATCTAAATGTATAAAAGGTTCAATAACCATATAGTTTTAAAGGCTTGTTTTCCTATTTCTAGAGACTATTATAGTTAGTAGCAACTACTACTCCGAGTCCTAATCACAAAGGTCATGAATATATTCTGTTTTGTTCTCGTTTACTGTGTGGCTTCAAATTGTGACCCCCAAAAGAGTCAGAAGTAAATCATTAGAGGTCTGTCTGCTCTGTGCTTTTTGGATCAGGTAAACGTTAGTGGTCAGCATTAAGTTGTCCAATGGATGGTGGAGACAATGGGCAAAGAGCTACACTTTCCCTAAAACACTTACCGATCCATACAGGTGGTGTCTGGAGTCCATGCAAAGATACCGAGTCGTTTTCAGTGCTCTAATCACCAAAATACTTGGTTTTACAGCTTTGATTTCCAGCAGACCTAAAGAAAAAGATCTACTGTTAGTTCTGCAAGATCATTGGATTAAAATTATGCTGGATCAGAACATTACAATTCTGGAATGTATTTAAAAGGAAAAAGGAAATCTACTGTCTAAAAGTGAACTTGTAACGGTTACATCATATCTATAGTGCACATGACCTCTACAGCCAATCACTATACTTGGCGGTCTCGTGAGGTCTACCTCATCATTACCGCTGAGGCCAGTGACTGGCTGCAGAGGTGATATTTACTGTAGCCATGATATCACTGCTACATCCTGAGGGCAAGCGACAGAGAAGCAAAGGGGGGGGGGTGAATAAAGCTCCAATTATCATTTTTAATCAGAGAAAGCCCATTGATTAAAAAATGTAGATCTTGAAAAAACCTTTTGGAGAGGATCAGTGACAGCAAAATTACAATTCTGTAATGGAAATGTCCTATCCTGTCTTCCACTAACATCCATTCCCAGCTACTGGCCATGGTCCTGAGATTCTGACCTCTGCACCTTCAACCACGGTTTGTGCAAGTGAAAGACATCTTGCGTTATCAATCTCTTCTCTTAGCCCGAGGCATTCAGATTTATATGTAGAGCCATGTAAGTAATCTATGAGTAACTAAGCTGTTCTTATTCTGGGGAACCTATTCATTTAATCGACCATCTTTAATATGTTTCCCATCATGGCCACTGCAGTGGAAATATGTAGTCCGTGACAACTTCCATCAGGAAGTCAGTTTCATCGGTCCCCATAATAAATGAGTTGTAATGAGAACTCTCCTGGTAATCACATGGCAATAATGTGCCTTCATCTGAAGATCCGGACCATGTACACACTTACATAAACCTTCAAAAGCATCCTAAGGAAGGTCGTAATGATAAAACTACTATTCTTCATAAACATTGCCACATGTCTCACTCCTATCTACACTTTACCCACGGTAATTCATAGTCTTGCTCATTTACGGACAGCCAGGAGTGCGTTATGTCATGAGTCTGATGTAATGCTGGTGATACGGCAATTAGTGCCATAAATACAATTATTGGTATAGTATAAAAGAGCCGCCAGCAGACGCACAGTGACCTTTGGATTTTTTGTTACTTCCTTTAGTCACACAATCAGATAACTATATTATATGAATTAACGACAACTACATAGTTCACATGTGCATCAACACAGAATCAAAGGAGCTTTAAAAATAATAATTGCACTTTTGCTATGTACTAGTTTTTGTTTTATGATACATTAGATCATTTTCTTGCTTGAATGTTTCATGCTTTGTTTTGTTTATGCACTACTGTTTTTGGCAATGATAAAGTTTAGAGTCAATTCACGGACGGAGGTCGAAGCATGACTGCAGAGTCATCGTGAGAACAAGAAATGCTGTATAACACTCTCCAAAGATATTGTGATCACAGTTAACCCATTTCACATTCGCAAGGGACCAGAAAGCTGATGGAGAGAACTAACGATTTCCCTATATTTTTGACGACTCTTTAAGACTAGATTTTCAAAACAGCCCCCCATGTCCACACTTAGTTGCAGAATTTCGCGCACATCTGAATTTTTGAATTTTCAATAGAAACAAAAATAACCATGGACAGGTAAATAATAAAATAACAATTGAAACGTATATACTCACTATATATGTTCTTCTCCTTGGTGCCACTGACTTTTCCTTCAGGGGTGATCTGGAGATGTAGATGTGTGTGCTCATTATCTGCATAGAGATGTCTTAGTCGTACTTGGTCTGCAAAGCCAAAAATAGGGCTGTTGTCTCTGATAGGACTAGCTAGTGCCCTTTTCGTGTTACTAAGAGCCAACGCAATAAGATAAAACCCCTTCACTAAGAACCCTCGCTTTAAGGCAAATCGCCGTCCTTCCATTATGGTCATGTAATGGTCCATAAGAATAAATAATGACGCAAAATTAATATAAATTCAAAAAGAAAAATCAAATTTAAACTATAAATACTATACAAAAATGGATTTTTGATTGTGTCCAATTAAAAAAAGAATTAGGTAGAAAAAGATAAAATAAATAAATAACTCCTCTGGAGAAATAGAAACTGTCTGTGCCCTGGGAATACCTAGTTCTCTTAGTTTGAACTCATGTTTCTAATGACAAAAACGAAGACGAGGAGACCTATTTATACTCTGGTCTTTAACCCTTGCCACCAGCAATTTGACTGTGATTTTTTTTTTCTTTTCTGTCCCCCCACCCCAGATCTGAGTCACTGAGCATGAGAAGTTCACTTAAAGCAGAATGTGCTATTTACTTTTTTGCTAGCCGGGGGAAGCACGTTACAGTAAACATTTTTTCATGTTTCCGACCAGAGATCACCAGGGCTGGGGTTACAAAATGATGCAACATTGAATGGTGATATAAACTGTTTGGGGAGAAGGCGGAGGGAACGGTGCTTCACCCATTAACCCTTACCCTGCTACTTATCCCTCCTCAGTGCACTCTTATTTTTAGGTATTAATAGAAAGGGAAATGTCACTTGTTTGTTTAGTATCTTTTCTTCTACTGTATGTATTACCTCTGTTCCTTTTCCATCACCTTATGGAAAACAGATTCCAGTCTTTATCAGCAAGGAATACAATTTTGTAGATTTAGTAGTAAACTCCTGTAGGATTAAATATTCTGCACCTGAAACAAGCCTATTTTGTGATTATATAATGTTACTAATTAGATTAGTTTGGCTCCCACTTTTGTTCCAAACATCCAGAGAGTGAGAAAACTGTTTCATTACATTACTACATTCAAGTCTATGGGCCCGAAAAGTCGCCAACTCAGAGCTGTAGCTAAATTTTGAGGCTTTTGGGGTCTTTTTACGTCAGTTTCTCCTAGGAGAACGGAGTGCCGTCGGGGTGTGACGCAACAGCTCATCTACTTCACGACAAGGTTTCGCATGCCGTAAGTTCCTGGAGTGAGGTTTCTGGCACAACACATGGAGGTGTGCAGCACTCGTCAGACACTCTAGATCAGTGTTCCCCAACTCTGGTCCTCAAGAGCCACCAACAGGTCATGTTTTCAGGATTTCCTTAGTATTTCCCAGGTGATGGAATCATTGCCTGGGCAGGTGATGCAATTATCACCTGTGCAATACTAAGGAAATACTGAAAACATGACCTGTTGGTGGCTCTTGAGGACTGGAGTTGGGGACCCCTGCTCTATTTTCATGAAGAGTCATCCACCCTTTCTTCAATCAGGACCACTTTTCCCACTGCAGTTCCAAGGGATTGACAGATCTCCAGCTAAATACACATTTGGGAGAGACCTGTCAATCAGCTGAAGCAGTGCTGGGTGAAGCCAGCCCGGGGCGGAGACTTATTACTATCCTCTCTTCCAATGCATCCAAGCTGAATCTTCAAACTGTGTTTTTTCTGAAATTTTGGAGCATAGCAAAGGAACATGTACCTGGCTGCAATTGGGCAGCCAGGTTCTGATTCATGCTGCTCGTGGATTGTGCAGCATGAATTGACTGATAGGTTCGCTTAAAAAAAAAAATTAAAACACTTATGTGTTGTTTCAGTACTTTTGTGATGGTACTAATAGTTCTATTGTGATATTAGTCAGAATTATATGATAATATCCAATATATATATAATCGTCTAAGGTCCACTTCCATCTGTTTGTCTGTCTGTCTGTAACGAAAATCCCATGTCGATGATTGGTCGCGGCCAGCTGGGCGCGATCAATCAGCGTCAGGCACAGTCTGGCCGCGAATTGGCCCCCCTTACTCCCCTCCAGTCAGCGCCCACATAGCGTTTTAGCAGTCCGTTAACGCTGCCATTAACCCTATAAGTGTGACCAACTTTTTACTATTGATGCTGCCTAGTAAAACATATAATGATAAAAATAATAATAATAACAAAAATCATTATATTCTCACCTTCCGGCATCCGCGGCAGCCTTTCCCGCTCCTCGCGATGCTCCGGTCCCAAGAATGCATTGCAGCAATGACCCCAGATGACATAGCGGTCTTGCGAGACCGCTACATCATCACGGGTTATTGCCGCAAGGCATCACTGGGAACGGAGCATCGCTAAAGGCCTGGGCTGGATCCGGGGGCCGCCAGAAGGTGAGTATATAACTATTTTTTATTTTAATTCTTTTTTTAACAGGGATATGGTGCCCACATTGCTATATAATACATGGACTATGTGTTATATACTACGTGAGCTGTGTTATATACTGCGTGGGCTGTGTTATATACTATGTGGGCTGTGTTATATACTGCGTGGGCTGTGTTATATACTGCGTGGGCTGTGTTATATACTACGTCGCTGTGCTATACACTACGTGGGCTGTGCTATAAAATACATGGCTGTGCTATATACTACGTGGCTGTGTTATATACTATGTGGGCTGTGTTATATACTGCGTGGGCTGTGCTATATACTACGTGGGCTGTGCTATATACTACGTGGGCTGTGTTATATACTGCGTGGGCTGTGCTATATATTACATGGCTGTGCTATATACTACGTGGCTGTGCAATATACTATGTGGCTGTGCAATATACTATGTGGCTGTGCAATATATTACGTGGCTGTGTTATATACTACGTAGCTGTGCTATATACTACGTGGATGTGCTATATACTACGTGGGCTGTGTTATTTGCTACGTGGGCTGTGAGACGCTTTCGCCTGGGGCCCTCAAAAACCTGGAGCTGGCCCTGGCTTCAATCAATGACAGACGCAGTCCGGCTGTGAATTGGCGCGGGATTTGAACCACGCTTCGCTAATTGGTCGCGCCCGGCCGGCCGAATCCTGTGTATTCATTGCATTATTCTGAAATCTTCATTAATAAACTACATACTTATTCTAGAATACCCGATGCGTTAGAATCGGGCCACCATCTAGTATTTAATAATTTTCTATTTTATGATTTTTTTTTAAATCTGGTGTTTGAAACCTTTTTCTGTCAAAGGCCATTTGAATGTTTACCATATTTTTCGGACTATAAGATGCCCCAGACTATAAGACGCACCTAGGTTTTAGAGGAGGAAAATAGAAAAAAATGAAGTAAAAATGTGTTCATGACACACTATTATGTGGGGGTCTGCTGCTGACACTGTTATAGGGGTAATGTCCCATAACTCTGTACTAATGTCCCTAATCCTGGTATATGTGATCCCCATCCTGGTATATATGCCCCCCTCATCCTGATATATACCAGGATGGGGACATATATATGGCCCCCCATCTTGGTATACATGCCCCCTCCATCCTAGTATACATTCCCCCATCCTGGTATACATGCCCCCCTCCATCCTGACATACTTGGCCCCCATCCTTGTATACATGCCCCCTCATCCTGGTATACATGCCCCCTCCATCCTAGTATACATGCCCCCCATCCTGGTATACATGCCCCCCTCCATCCTGGCATACTTGGCCCCCATCCTTGTATACTTGCCCCCCACCCTGGTATACATGGCCCCCATCATGCCGCACACATAAAAATTTTTTTTACAAATTGGTCTGGTTTTATCAGTTTGGCTAATTGTGCACTATTTAAGAACAGTCCATCGTATGAGTGTTTAAAGCCACTGTTCATATTGTGCCTCTTAACACCTTCATGTCGCAGCCAATTTTTGTTTTAGCATTTCCGTTTTTTCCTCCCTTTCTTCCCACAGCCATAACGCTTTTATTTTTCTGTCCACATACACATATGAGGGCTTGTTTCATGTGGGACAAATTGTACTTTTGAATGACACCATTAATTTTAGCACATAGGGTACTTCAACACGAAAAAGTGAAAAAAAACCACAATTCTGACACTGTTTTTTGGAAATTGTTTCTACAGTGTACATTTTGTGAAAAAATGACCATGCAATATGATTCTCCTCATCAGTACGATTACGATGATACCAAAAATGTCCAGTTTTTTTTTATTATTTTCATGGTGAAAAAAAAATTCTGGAGTTTTAAAATAAATTTGGGGTGGGGGGGTTGTGTGACTATTTTCCGAGGGGGGGCGATCCGATCCAATGGGCATAGTGGTCCGGTCAGGTGGCCTCCCATCTTCTTACGATGACTTCCTCTTCTTGTCTTCACACAGGTGCAGGGCCTCTCTGACCTTTCCCGGCACCTGCGCACTGCAGTACTTTGCCCTCAACAGGACAGACAAAGTACGCCTGCGCCGGAGCTGCAGCGTGAAGACCAGAAGAGGACGTCATCGTAAGAAAATGGGAGGCCCCGAACCGGACTGCGACGCCCATCGGGCCGGACCAAAGCGGGAACGCCCCTGGGTAAGTATAATCTAACCTCTTTTTTTCATCTTTCAGGTAACATCGGAGGCTTATCTACTGCATTATATATTGCTGTAGATAAGCGCCTGATGCTGGTGGGCTTTTGGGGGTGACAGGTTCCCTTTAAACTGTGTTTGGGAGAAAAGTTGTTCACAGGTTAGTAGGAATTGGTTGAATGAGTGCGGATTACAGATATGTGCTGAACTGCTGTACTGGCAAATATTTATATACAGTAATTAGCTCAGAGTCTTTCTTCCACTTTGCCTAACCTTTGACCTATTTAGCACTTTTTCCAGTCCCCACTATACCTGTATTGTAGCAAAAATCCTTCTTGTCACTTTTAATGTAGCAGTTACTTATGTTACTCTTTCCGATTTGTTAATTTTTATTGATATATTAATAATAATAATTATTAATAATAATTCCGTGGCCATTACAAATTTATGTTTCAATGTGTATAAGAAATAAAGGGAAAGAGAGAAGAAAAAAAGAAAGAGAATCTGATTAATAGTAACAATAGTTATTATTATTATTATTATTATTATTATTATTATTAATCAGAACCCTACTTCTCTCCTTTTTTTTCCCTCCCTCTATTTATTTTATACACTTGAATCCCCAATGGTGATGAATAGACCCTAATAGAATTTACCCCAGAACTGCTGATGTATGAAATTATCAATTAGTCAAAACACAAAGTGAGACGGTAACAAATCTGACTCCCATGGTTAGGCGTGGTGCTAGCCAACTCAGCTTCGCAGCTATTGGGAGCTCCCCAGTATTCACCCTTCTAGCCCTAGGCAGGAATCTAACCATCAAGATGGGGGCAGGAGTAGGGCGCAGCTGGACGGAGGCCCCCCATGACTGCTTTGAGCCGGTCGGACTTTTAAATAATGCATGGCTTGGGATAGGAGGATAGCATGTGGGGGAGGAGCTATAAGGGGAGTTGGTTGGGAAAGTGCGGGGGGGGGGGGGTTGGACGTTCACTTTCCATGCGTTTGAGGAGGAATGTCGGGTATCTCTCTGTATATTTGATTTAGTTATTGTCACAGTGGCAGTGTGGTGGGGGGGGGGTGGGGGTTCTTGGAGTTGACGCTGATTGGTTGGGGGAAGGAATTGGAACATAATTACAGGCAATTTAAAATGTTGTGGGGTTTGATCTGGCATTTTGGTATGGGCTCTGGACGGGGTTTTACCCTGGGAGCTGTTGGTGGTTTTTCTCTTCCCGGAACGGGATGTACGGTGCCCTCGAGCTGGGATGCACGGCTGAGGGTAATATGGTGGTCATTCTTCTTTTGTGGGGTTTTGCCAGATCTTTTAGCTCCAAGAACCCTCCCCTCGAATTTATATATTGTTGTATTAATGTTTATGTTATTTTTGTTAGTAAAAGTTGGCCGCTGTGGCCAAAATATCCAAAAGAATATAATTGGTTATGTTTTTATTTAAGGAGAGGGTTGGGACGGTGGGTCAAGGTTTTGGTGGTTTAGGTTTATACATAAAGGAAAAGACCGTACTCGGCATACGCGGTCATGCAGTTCCATCTGTGTGCCATTCGCAGAGAGGCTACTGACCAGTGGAGCGGGCTGAGGAATTAAACCAAACACGCCGGATTGGTGCCAAAAAACACGGAGAAAAGGACAAAATTAGATATAGTCAGAAAAAGCGGGGTCAATCAGAGGTAGTAGGCAGTAGACATGTCAGGCAATCCAGGGGTTGGACCTGTAAGGGCATCCAGGGGATAATCAGGGGAATAACCAAGAACACTGTCAGATAGAGGGATTGCCCACTGAAGCCATCTGATTTGTCCACTGGCTGGCTATATCTTTTGAGAGTCTGATCAGACCATCTAATTGGCTCATGCTGATGCTGGTGGGCTTAGCTCATCTTCGATTTTGAGGGTGACAGGTTCCCTTTAAAATCTGATTAGAATATACACAAAAAATAGTCATTATTCGGAATGTAAGATTTTTTTTCCTAGAATTGTACAATAATAAATTAAGTGGATTTGTCATCAAACTTCACAGTATATAATAAATCTCTTAGACCTGATGAGGCTGGTGTTGTTTACCATGTCCGAATAGATCAATAATCCTTTTTTAAAGTTTTCTCAACTAATATTAAAATTACTGTTTCATGAGGCTAGCTCTGTCTAGTATTGATGTCAGGATTATGCAGCCACTCTGACATAGGTTTTCAAAGTAAGTACACCAGCCGAAAATCTATTAAATTATGCGTGCAGTTTGCATTTAAATCTGTCAACAGATCCACTTTAAAAGTTATGGTTTATTGTTAACATCATTTATTATGCTTGCTTATATAGAGCCATTAATTTCACAGCACTTTACAGGTATTGCCTTCACTGTCCTCATCAGGACTCACGGTATTGATGGCCTATGAGGATGTCTATGTGGGATCAAACCAGGGAACTTGGAGGAAGCCCAAGCAAATGCATTATCATTTTAGTCACAGCCAAAAACAATTAGGAAAGAGAACCAGCAAGTAAACATTAGACAAAATAGTTGATAAAACCCCTTGATGAAGGTATGCACCAAAACGCGCGTCGAGGTGAGTGCTGCACTCCAGGCAGGATCCCACCAGGACCAGGTAATACCCCTTTCCACCCCTAGATGGATTATGTCACTCTATCCATGGGCAAGTGCAATAGTCATTTATGATGTGTCGGCATTTAACTTGACATATTGACACTAGTGACCACACACAATACTGATACGATTGTGTACCCAAACAGGATAAGGTTATTTACACCTAACTCTAATAAATACATATCTATCTGTCCTGTTCTATATATTACTCAGTCTGAGCATTGATTAGATCTGTATCTCCATATCTATATGTATAGTCAATGCAATATCTTTGCCCCCGTTTTATCAAATACTTTGCCTAATCTTTACTTGGTGGTTCTGTGCCAATTGTTTTACCTCTTTTCTAATACTTCCCTTCAGGGACTATGTGTAATGGATTAATTAATTGAGTGTGTGCTCTCTTCTTTGTTGACACCATATACTCTGAATAAAGGTATTTTTATTATCTTTTACCACTGACCTCTTTTTTGGGTTTCTTTATTGGTTTGGTGTATTTTCCGAATGGTCTATTCAATTAATCCATACAGGTGTGGCACCCCAGGAGTTCGGGTACCACAGTGGTGCTGCCTTCCTCTCGGGGAGGGTAATGCCATGCCTGGAGACAGGAGGGATCCCTTTGGCAGGTAAGCTGTACATACAACACTTTCTGACTCCAGGCCAGAAGGGGGAGCTCTAAACGCAGTTTTAGGGGAGCTTCCCTCAATATACATCCTGGTCTGGAGGAGGAGTTAGTTAGTCTGGTAGAGACAAGAGACAGTGAAAGAGCACAGAGGAACAGAGGAGCTAGAGGAGGGCTGCGATTGGGCCCCTCAAAGCTGAGCGCAGAAACAGGGCACCAGGAGCCTGAGGCTGTGTGGAACTGCAGAGAGCTGAAAGTAACCTGCCCACATAATACCTGAGGTACAGGAGCAGTTAGAGCCCGGAGTAACCGTGTACTGAGACCGGTTCAAGTTGCCTACCGAGCAGGTACTGTCCCAGGGCAGGAGAGAACGAGGACCTTGTCAGGACACTACAGGCAGCAAGGGACTAATAGACCAGCACATAGTGAAAGGCTCACAAACTGACCTGGCAAATGGATTTCCACTTGTCTTCAGGCTGCCTGGACTCCATCTACACCTGTTTCCGGTACCCTGGACTGAGGCTGCTTAATACCAGTAAACCAGGTAAAGACTGCAACTCTGTGTCCTCCGTTTATTTACCGGCAACCCACCATCCTTGCCATATACATTGGATGCCCTGGGGACCCCGTTTCACCTATGGGAATCATCACTATCTTTGCTGCAGCAACATCACCCCAGAGGACCCCATTTAGCAGCGTCAGTCCCCTCTGACCGAGAACCACAGGCAGCATCATGAACGCAATCTTTATTACTAAAACCCCTTTAAAGACCTTTCCCCTTTACTTGAGTGTCCAGGGCCATGGACCGGGTCGCTGCCACCGTGACCCCCCCTTTAATTCCGACCGGACCCGGTACCGAGTACCCCAGGCCCTGGTGGGCGACTCACAAGCATACATCTATCTATGATGAGGGTCACATTGTTCAAGAATTTCGTACACAGATATAGATGTATTTTATCTGCTTGTCTATTACAACATTTGTTCAATAGCCAAAAACAAGAAGAGGTCTTAAAAATACAGAGACATGAAATACAATAATATGTTTGGTTTCTTTTCAGTCTACAATTGTTAAACATTAAAGGGAAGCTGTTATGTCCAAAAATACTAATTATCTTCAGATATGGGGTTAATCTACATGTACATAGAGTTAAAATCCTGCTTGGCTTATACTCTCCCTGTGGCAATTCGCTTATAGTCATAGGGGCGTGCACCTTAGGCAGGATTTTTATACCCTTTACCTGTAGATTAACCCCATTTCTGAAGGTCAATAGCATTTTCGGACATGTCCGTTTCCCTTTAACACTGGACTAACATGCAGGGTTTAACCATGTAATGGCACCTGACCTTTACAGCTGGGGTGTGCGACGGGTATGATCCTTGGTTTATATACTGTAAGTGTGTTCATATAGACTACTCTATGGATTAATATTCAGGAATTTCTATATCCTTAGTTCTTCCTTTTGATAAGATATGATAATTTATGCTTTTTGGTGTTTAGGAAGCTGTGTATCAAGGCAGCGACTGTTGAAAAGAGCTTTCCAGATCTAAGATATGATCTTTGACATCAAGGTTCTCTATGATCTTACAAGAATCACCGGCTGACCTGAAATATGAAGCTATCAGTAAGGTTGTCTTTAGCTCCCGAGTGTTATGATCCGGTGACCTTGGAGCCGCATGAAACTTTCTCTGGAGTCGGTGGAACCTGTACTGACCGCAAATCCTGAACTAACACCGCAACTAGAAGTAGCCGTGGGGTGTGCCTAACAAACCCTAGACACCTCGACACAGCCAGAGGACTAAATACCCCTATAGATGGAAATAGGAATACTACCTTGCCTCAGAGCAGAACCCCAAAGGATAGGCAGCCCCCCACGAATAATGACTGTGAGTAGGAGAAGAAAAGACACACGCAGGTAGAAAACAGGATTTAGCAAAAGAGGCCACTCTAGCTAAATAGGAAAGGATAGGACAGAATACTAGGCGGTCAGTAATAAAACCCTTCCAAAAATATCCACCGCAGATAATACAAAAAATTCCACAATCTAACTAAAGACGTGGAATGAATATCTGCAACCCCAGAGAATCCAACAAGACTGAGAAAATACTGACACAATCTAAGCTGGACAAGAAAACACAAATGAATAGCACTGAATTATGAAGCACACAGCATGTGTGCCACAGAAAAAAAACCAGACACTTATCTTTGCTGATTTGGCAGAAAGGCAGGAGGAACCAGGCAGAGGTCCAACACCTCCCAACAACAATTGACAACTGGCAAGGACTAATGAATCCTGCACACCTAAATACCCCAGTCAGAACTGCAATCAGCAGACACACCTGACCAGGACTGCAACCCAGGGACAACTGCATTACCACCTGCTACCACCGGAGGGAACCCAAAAGCAGAATTCACAATAGTACCCCCCCCTTGAGGAGGGGTCACCGAACCCTCACCAGCGCCCCCAGGCCGATCGGGACGAGCCAGATGAAAGGCACGGACCAAATCAGCAGCATGGACATCAGAAGCAAAAACCCAAGAATTATCCTCCTGGCCATAACCCTTCCATTTGACAAGGTACTGAAGCCTCCGCCTCGGAAAACGAGAATCCAAAACCTTCTCAACCACATACTCCAACTCCCCATCAACCAACACAGGGGCCGGAGGATCAACAGAGGGAACAACGGGCACCACATATTTCCGCAATAAAGATCTATGGAAGACATTATGGATAGCAAAAGAGGCCGGAAGTGCCAATCGAAAAGACACCGGATTAATAATCCTAGAAATCCTATAAGGACCAATAAACCGAGGCTTAAACTTAGGGGAAGAAACCTTCATAGGAACATAACGGGAAGACAACCAAACCAGATCCCCAACCCGAAGCCGGGAACCAACACACCGACGACGGTTAGCAAAACGTTGAGCCTCCTCCTGAGACAACACCAAATTGTCCACCACATGAGCCCAAATCTGTGCAACCTGTCAACCACAGAATCCACACCAGGACAGTCAGAAGGTTCAACCTGCCCAGAAGAAAAACGAGGATGAAAACCAAAATTACAAAAAAAGGGGCGAAACCAAAGTAGCCGAACTAGCCCGATTATTAAGGGCAAACTCGGCCAATGGCAAAAAGGCCACCCAATCATCCTGATCAGCAGACACAAAGCATCTCAAATAAGTCTCCAAAGTCTGATTAGTTCGCTCGGTCTGGCCATTTGTCTGAGGATGAAATGCAGAAGAAAAAGACAAATCAATGCCCAGCCTAGCACAAAAGGCCCGCCAAAACCTAGAAACAAACTGGGAACCTCTGTCGGACACAATATTCTCCGGAATACCATGCAAACAAACCACATGCTGAAAAAACAACGGAACCAACTCTGAAGAGGAAGGCAATTTAAGCAAAGGCACCAAATGAACCATCTTAGAAAACCGGTCACAAACAACCCAGATAACCGACATCCTCTGGGAAACCGGAAGATCAGAAATAAAATCCATAGAAATATGCGTCCAGGGCCTCTCAGGGACCGGCAATGGCAAAAGTAACCCACTAGCACGGGAACAACAAGGCTTGGCCATCGCACAAGTCCCACAGGACTGCACAAAAGAACGCACATCACGTGACAAAGAAGGCCACCAAAAGGACCTACCAACCAAATCTCTGGTACCAAAAATACCAGGATGACCAGCCAACACAGAACAGTGAACCTCAGAAATCACTCTACTAGTCCATCTGTCAGGAACAAACAATTTCCCCACAGGACAGCGGTCAGGTCTATCAGCCTGAAATTCCTGAAGAACCCGCTGTAAATCAGGGGAAATGGCAGAAAGGACCACCCCTTCCTTCAGAATGCCGACCGGTTCAAGGACCTCAGGAGAATCAGGCAAAAAACTCCTAGAAAGGGCATCAGCCTTAATATCCTTAGAACCCGGAAGATACGAAACCACGAAATCAAAACAGGAAAAAAACAAGGACCATCGAGCCTGTCTAGGACTCAGCCGTTTAGCAGACTCGAGGTAAATCAGATTCTTATGATCGGTCAGGACCACAATACGGTGCTTAGCTCCCTCAAGCCAATGTCGCCACTCCTCAAACGCCCACTTCATAGCCAACAACTCCCGATTGCCGACATCATAATTGCGTTCAGCAGGCGAAAACTTGCGGGAGAAGAAAGCACACAGTTTCATCAAGGAACCAACAGAATCCCTCTGAGACAAAATGGCCCTTGCCCCAATCTCAGAAGCGTCAATCTCAACCTGAAACGGAAGAGAAACATCCGGTGGCGCAACACCGGAGCAGAAGTAAATCGGCGTTTAAGCTCCTGAAAGGCAGAGACAGCCGCAGAGGACCAATTCGCCACATCAGCGCCTTTCTTCGTCAAATCGGTCAAGGGTTTAACCACGCTGAAGAAGTTAGCAATGAAACGGCGATAAAAATTTGCAAAACCCAAACATTTCTGAAGGCTCTTCACGGATGTGGGTTGAATCAAATCATGAATGGCCTGAACCTTAACCGGATCCATCTCCATAGATGAGGGAGAAAAAATAAAGCCCAAAAAAGAAACCTTCTGCATCCCAAAGAGACACTTAGACCCCTTCACAAACAAAGCATTGTCACGAAGGATCTGAAATACCATCCTGACCTGTTCCACATGAGACTCCCAATCATCGGAAAAAATCAAAATATCGTCCAAATATACAATCAAGAATTTATCAATATAAGTCTGGAAGATATCATGCATGAAGGATTGAAAAACAGATGGAGCATTAATGAGCCCGAATGGCATCACAAGGTATTCAAAATGGCCTTCGGGCGTATTAAACGCAGTTTTCCATTCATCACCCTGCTTAATACGAACAAGATTATATGCCCCCGAAGGTCAATCTTCGTAAACCAACTAGCCCCCTTAATCCTAGCAAACAAATCGGAAAGCAAAGGTAAAGGGTATTGAAACTTGACCGTGATCTTATTCAAGAGACGATAATCAATACAAGGTCTCAAGGAGCCATCCTTCGTAGCAACAAAAAAAATACCTGCTCCCAACGGTGAAGAAGATGGCCGAATATGCCCTTTCTCCAAAGACTCCTTAACATAACTCCGCATGGCGGTATGTTCAGGCACAGACAGGTTGAAAAGTCGGCCCTTTAGGAAACTTACTGCCTGGAATCAAGTCAATCGCACAATCACAGTCCCTGTGCGGTGGAAGGAAACTAGACTTGGGCTCATCGAATACATCCTGAAAATCAGACAAAAACTCTGGAATTTCAGAAGAGGAAGAAGAGGAGATTGACATCAAAGGAACATCATTATGAACCCCCTGACAACCCCAACTAGTCACAGACATAGACCCAACCCAACACAGGACTATGTACCTGCAACCACGGAAAACCCAGCACGATAACTGTTATGGTTCTCAATGGCAAGAGAACATAGCCCAGCAAACATAAGAACTAGCTCTTGGAAGGATGGAAACTAAACTGACCATGAACTAAACCTGCCGCACAACTAACAGTAGCCGGGTAGCGTAGCCTGCGTTTTATCCCTAGACGCCCAGCGCCGGCCGGAGGACTAACTAATCCTGGCAGAGGAAAATATAGTCCTGGCTCACCTCTAGAGAAATTTCCCCGAAAGGCAGACAGAGGCCCCCACAAATATTGGCGGTGATTTTAGATGAAATGACAAACGTAGTATGAAAATAGGTTTAGCAAAATTGAGGTCCGCTTACTAGATAGCAGGAAGACAGAAAGGGCACTTTCATGGTCAGCTGAAAACCCTATCAAAAAACCATCCTGAAATTACTTTAAGACTCTAGTATTAACTCATAACATCAGAGTGGCAATTTCAGATCACAAGAGCTTTCCAGACACAGAAACGAAACTACAGCTGTGAACTGGAACAAAATGCAAAAACAAACAAGGACTAAAGTCCAACTTAGCTGGGAGTTGTCTAGCAGCAGGAACATGCACAGAAAGGCTTCTGATTACAATGTTGACCGGCATGGAAGTGACAGAGGAGCAAGGCTAAATAGCGACTCCCACATCCTGATGGAAACAGGTGAACAGAGAGGATGATGCACACCAGTTCAATTCCACCAGTGGCCACCGGGGAGCCCAAAATCCAATTTCACAACAGTACCCCCCCCTCAAGGAGGGGGCACCGAACCCTCACCAGAACCACCAGGGCGATCAGGATGAGCCCTATGAAAGGCACGGACCAAATCGGAGGCATGAACATCAGAGGCAGTCACCCAAGAATTATCCTCCTGACCGTATCCCTTCCATTTGACCAGATACTGGAGTTTCCGTCTGGAAACACGGGAGTCCAAGATTTTTTCCACAACGTACTCCAACTCGCCCTCAACCAACACCGGAGCAGGAGGCTCAACGGAAGGCACAACCGGTACCTCATACCTGCGCAATAATGACCGATGAAAAACATTATGAATAGAAAAAGATGCAGGGAGGTCCAAACGGAAGGACACAGGGTTAAGAATCTCCAATATCTTGTACGGGCCGATGAACCGAGGCTTAAACTTGGGAGAAGAAACCCTCATAGGGACAAAACGAGAAGACAACCACACCAAGTCCCCAACACAAAGCCGAGGACCAACCCGACGCCGGCGGTTGGCAAAAAGCTGAGTCTTCTCCTGGGACAACTTCAAATTGTCCACTACCTGCCCCCAAATCTGATGCAACCTCTCCACCACAGCATCCACTCCAGGACAATCCGAAGATTCCACCTGACCAGAAGAAAATCGAGGATGAAACCCCGAATTACAGAAAAAGGGAGACACCAAGGTGGCAGAGCTGGCCCGATTATTGAGGGCAAACTCCGCTAAAGGCAAAAAAGCAACCCAATCATCCTGATCTGCAGACACAAAACACCTCAAATATGTCTCCAAGGTCTGATTCGTCCGCTCGGTCTGGCCATTAGTCTGAGGATGGAAAGCAGACGAGAAAGACAAATCTATGCCCATCCTAGCACAGAATGCTCGCCAAAATCTAGACACGAATTGGGTACCTCTGTCAGAAACGATATTCTCCGGAATACCATGCAAACGGACCACATTTTGAAAAAACAGAGGAACCAACTCGGAAGAAGAAGGCAACTTAGGCAGGGGAACCAAATGGACCATCTTAGAGAAACGATCACACACCACCCAGATGACAGACATCTTCTGAGAAACAGGAAGATCCGAAATAAAATCCATCGAGATGTGTGTCCAGGGCCTCTTCGGGATAGGCAAGGGCAACAACAATCCACTAGCCCGAGAACAACAAGGCTTGGCCCGAGCACAAACGTCACAAGACTGCACAAAGCCTCGCACATCTCGAGACAGGGAAGGCCACCAGAAGGACCTTGCCACCAAATCCCTGGTACCAAAGATTCCAGGATGACCTGCCAACGCAGAAGAATGAACCTCAGAAATGACTTTACTGGTCCAATCATCAGGAACAAACAGTCTACCAGGTGGGCAACGATCAGGTCTATCCGCCTGAAACTCCTGCAAGGCCCGCCGCAGGTCTGGAGAAACGGCAGACAATATCACTCCATCCTTAAGGATACCTGTAGGTTCAGAATTACCAGGGGAGTCAGGCTCAAAACTCCTAGAAAGGGCATCCGCCTTAACATTCTTAGAACCCGGCAGGTAGGACACCACAAAATCAAACCGAGAGAAAAACAACGACCAGCGCGCCTGTCTAGGATTCAGGCGTCTGGCGGACTCAAGATAAATTAGATTTTTGTGGTCAGTCAATACCACCACCTGATGTCTAGCCCCCTCAAGCCAATGACGCCACTCCTCAAAAGCCCACTTCATGGCCAAAAGCTCCCGATTCCCAACATCATAATTCCGCTCGGCGGGCGAAAATTTACGCGAGAAAAAAGCACAAGGTCTCATCACGGAGCAATCGGAACTTCTCTGCGACAAAACCGCCCCAGCTCCGATTTCAGAAGCGTCGACCTCAACCTGAAAAGGAAGAGCAACATCAGGCTGACGCAACACAGGGGCGGAAGAAAAGCGGCGCTTAAGCTCCCGAAAGGCCTCCACAGCAGCAGGGGACCAATCAGCAACATCAGCACCCTTCTTAGTCAAATCAGTCAATGGTTTAACAACATCAGAAAAACCAGCAATAAATCGACGATAAAAGTTAGCAAAGCCCAAAAATTTCTGAAGACTCTTAAGAGAAGAGGGTTGCGTCCAATCACAAATAGCCTGAACCTTGACAGGATCCATCTCGATGGAAGAGGGGGAAAAAATATATCCCAAAAAGGAAATCTTTTGAACCCCAAAAACGCACTTAGAACCCTTCACACACAAGGAATTAGACCGCAAAACCTGAAAAACCCTCCTGACCTGCTGGACATGAGAGTCCCAGTCATCCGAAAAAATCAAAATATCATCCAGATACACAATCATAAATTTATCCAAATAATCACGGAAAATGTCATGCATAAAGGACTGAAAGACTGAAGGGGCATTTGAAAGACCAAAAGGCATCACCAAATACTCAAAGTGGCCCTCGGGCGTATTAAATGCGGTCTTCCACTCATCCCCCTGCTTAATTCGCACCAAATTATACGCCCCCCGGAGATCTATCTTAGAGAACCACTTGGCCCCCTTTATGCGAGCAAACAAATCAGTCAGCAGTGGCAACGGATATTGATATTTAACCGTGATTTTATTCAAAAGCCGATAATCAATGCACGGCCTCAAAGAGCCATCTTTCTTAGCCACAAAGAAAAAAACGGCTCCTAAGGGAGATGACGAAGGACGAATATGTCCCTTTTCCAAGGACTCCTTTATATATTCTCGCATAGCAGCATGTTCAGGCACAGACAGATTAAATAAACGACCCTTAGGGTATTTACTACCCGGAATCAAATCTATGGCACAATCGCACTCCCGGTGCGGAGGTAATGAACCAAGCTTAGGTTCTTCAAAAACGTCACGATATTCAGTCAAGAATTCAGGAATCTCAGAGGGAATAGATGATGAAATGGAAACCACAGGTACGTCCCCATGCGTCCCCTTACATCCCCAGCTTAACACAGACATAGCTTTCCAGTCAAGGACTGGGTTATGAGATTGCAGCCATGGCAATCCAAGCACCAACACATCATGTAGGTTATACAGCACAAGAAAGCGAATAATCTCCTGGTGATCCGGATTAATCCGCATAGTTACTTGTGTCCAGTATTGTGGTTTATTGCTAGCCAATGGGGTGGAGTCAATCCCCTTCAGGGGTATAGGAGTTTCAAGAGGCTCCAAATCATACCCACAGCGTTTGGCAAAGGACCAATCCATAAGACTCAAAGCGGCGCCAGAGTCGACATAGGCATCCGCGGTAATAGATGATAAAGAACAAATCAGGGTCACAGATAGAATAAACTTAGACTGTAAAGTGCCAATTGAAACAGACTTATCAAGCTTCTTAGTACGCTTAGAGCATGCTGATATAACATGAGTTGAATCACCGCAATAGAAGCACAACCCATTTTTTCGTCTAAAATTCTGCCGTTCACTTCTGGACAGAATTCTATCACATTGCATATTCTCTGGCGTCTTCTCAGTAGACACCGCCAAATGGTGCACCGGTTTGCGCTCCCGCAGACGCCTATCGATCTGGATAGCCATTGTCATGGACTCATTCAGACCCGCAGGCACAGGGAACCCCACCATAACATCCTTAATGGCATCAGAGAGACCCTCTCTGAAATTCGCCGCCAGGGCGCACTCATTCCACTGAGTAAGCACAGCCCATTTACGGAATTTCTGGCAGTATATTTCAGCTTCGTCTTGCCCCTGAGATAGGGACATCAAGGCCTTTTCCGCCTGAAGTTCTAACTGAGGTTCCTCATAAAGCAACCCCAAGGCCAGAAAAAACGCATCCACATTGAGCAACGCAGGATCCCCTGGAGCCAATGCAAAAGCCCAATCCTGAGGGTCGCCCCGGAGCAAGGAAATCACAATCCTGACCTGCTGAGCAGGATCTCCAGCAGAGCGAGATTTCAGGGACAAAAACAACTTGCAATTATTTTTGAAATTTTGAAAGCAAAATCTATTCCCCGAGAAAAATTCAGGCAAAGGAATTCTAGGTTCAGATATAGGAACATGAACAACAAAATCTTGTAAATTTTGAACTTTCGTGGTGAGATTATTCAAACCTGCAGCTAAACTCTGAATATCCATTTTAAACAGGTGAACACAGAGCCATTCCAGGATTAGAAGGAGAGAGAGAGAGAAAGGCTGCAATATAGGCAGACTTGCAAGAGATTCAATTACAAGCACACTCAGAACTGAAGGAAAAAAAAAAAAAAAAAAATCTTCAGCAGACTTCTCTTTTCTCTCCTTTCTCTGTCAATTAATTTAACCCTTTGTGGCCGGTCAAACTGTTATGGTTCTCAATGGCAAGAGAACATAGCCCAGCAAACATAAGAACTAGCTCTTGGAAGGATGGAAACTAAACTGACCATGAACTAAACCTGCCGCACAACTAACAGTAGCCGGGTAGCGTAGCCTGCGTTTTATCCCTAGACGCCCAGCGCCGGCTGGAGGACTAACTAATCCTGGCAGAGGAAAATATAGTCCTGGCTCACCTCTAGAGAAATTTCCCCGAAAGGCAGACAGAGGCCCCCACAAATATTGGCGGTGATTTTAGATGAAATGACAAACGTAGTATGAAAATAGGTTTAGCAAAATTGAGGTCCGCTTACTAGATAGCAGGAAGACAGAAAGGGCACTTTCATGGTCAGCTGAAAACCCTATCAAAAAACCATCCTGAAATTACTTTAAGACTCTAGTATTAACTCATAACATCAGAGTGGCAATTTCAGATCACAAGAGCTTTCCAGACACAGAAACGAAACTACAGCTGTGAACTGGAACAAAATGCAAAAACAAACAAGGACTAAAGTCCAACTTAGCTGGGAGTTGTCTAGCAGCAGGAACATGCACAGAAAGGCTTCTGATTACAATGTTGACCGGCATGGAAGTGACAGAGGAGCAAGGCTAAATAGCGACTCCCACATCCTGATGGAAACAGGTGAACAGAGAGGATGATGCACACCAGTTCAATTCCACCAGTGGCCACCGGGGAGCCCAAAATCCAATTTCACAACAGATAACATCATGCAAATTATGCAACACCAGAAATCGACAATCTTCCTGATGGGCTGGCGCCATGTGCATGGTCACCTGTGTCCAAAACTGGGGCTTATTTTTAGCCAAAGGTGTAGCATCAATCCCCCTTAAAGGAATAGGGTTCTGCAAATGCTGCAAGGGAAAACCGCAATGCCTGGCAAACTAAAAATCCATTAAGTTCAAGGCGGCGCCTGAATCCACAAACGCTATGACAGAAAATGATGACAATGAGCAGATCAAGGACACCGATAACAGAAATTTAGGTTGTACTGTACTGATGGTAAATGAACTAGCGATCCTTTTTGACCGCTTAGGGCAGACTGAAATGACATGAGAAGTGTCGCCACAATAATAACACAACCTATTCTGACGTCTGAATCCTTGTTGTTCCGTTCTAGACAAAATCCTATCACACTGCATTGGCTCAGGACTTTGCCCTAAGGACGACGCCACAGCGCGCACAGTTCGACGCTCCCGCAAGTGCCGATCAATCTGAATGGCCAGAGACATAGAATCACTCAGACCGGAAGGCGTGGGATACTCCACCATAGCATCTTTAACGGATTCAGAAAGACCATTTCTGAAAATTGCCGCCAAAGCATCATCATTCCATTTAGTCAACACAGACCATTTTCTAAATTTCTGACAATACAATTCTGCCGCCTCTTGACCCTGAGACAGGGCCAACAAGGTCTTCTCCGCTTGATCCACAGAATTCGGTTCATCATATAATAATCCTAAAGCATGAAAAAAGGAGTCTACATTAAGCAAGGCCGGATTCCCAGATTCCAGGGAAAATGCCCAATCCTGTGGATCGCCACGCAGCAGGGAGATGACAATTTTAACCTGCTGAATGGAATCACCGGAGGATCGCGGTCTCAGAGCAAAAAACAGTTTACAATTGTTTTTAAAACTCAAAAATTTGGACCTGTCACCAAAAAACAAATCAGGAGTAGGAATCTTCGGCTCTAAAACAGGAGTCTGGACAATATAATCAGAAATACCCTGTACCCTAGCAGCAAGCTGGTCTACACGAGAAGCTAATTCCTGAATATCCATGCTGGCACAAGACTCCTCAGCCACCCATAGATAAAGAGGGAAGAAAAGACAAAGCAGACTGCAGAAAAAAAAATGGCTCAACACCTTTCTTCCCTTCTTCTGAGATGTATTTAACTCATTATTGGCCAGTTGTACTGTTATGATCCGGTGACCTTGGAGCCGCATGAAACTTTCTCTGGAGTCGGTGGAACCTGTACTGACCGCAAATCCTGAACTAACACCGCAACTAGAAGTAGCCGTGGGGTGTACCCAACAAACCCTAGACACCTCGACACAGCCGGAGGACTGAATACCCCTATAGATGGAAATAGGAATACTACCTTGCCTCAGAGCAGAACCCCAAAGGATAGGCAGCCCCCCACGAATAATGACTGTGAGTAGGAGAAGAAAAGACACACGCAGGTAGAAAACAGGATTTAGCAAAAGAGGCCACTCTAGCTAAATAGGAAAGGATAGGACAGAATACTAGGCGGTCAGTAATAAAACCCTTATAATAATAATACAAAAAATTCCACAATCTAACTAAAGACGTGGAATGAATATCTGCAACCCCAGAGAATTCAACAAGACTGAGAAAATACTGACACAATCTAAGGCCGGTTTCACACGTCAGTGATTCCGGTACGTGAGGTGACAGTTTCCTCACGTACCGGAGACACTGACACACGTAGACCCATAAAAATCAATGCATCTGTTCAGATGTCATTGATTTTTTGCGGACCGTGTCTCCGTGTGCCAAACACGGAGACATGTCAGTGTTCGTGGGAGCGCACGTTTTACACGGACCTAATAGAGTCAATGGGTCCGCGTAAAACACGGACCTCACACGGACATTCTCCGTCTGGGGTCCGTGTGCGTGCAGGAGACAGCGCTACAGTAAGCGCTGTCCCCCCGACTGGTGCTGAAGCCGGTATTCATATCTTCCCTGCAGCAGCGTTTGCTGTAGAGAAAATATGAAGAATAGTGTTAAAAATAAAGATTTAGGTGTCCGCCGCCCCCCCACCCCCTGTGCGCCCCCCCGCTGGTCAGAAAATACTTACCCGCTCCCTCGCTCCTTCCTGGTCTGGCCGCGCCTCCTACTGTATGCGGTCACGTGGGGCCCATCATTTACAATCATGAATAGTCGGCTCCGCCCCTATGGGAGGTGGAGCCACATATTCATGACTGTAAATGATCGGCCCCACGTGACCGCATGCAGGAGAAGCCGCGGCCAGACCAGGAAGGAGTGAGGGAGCGGGTAAGTATTTTCTGACCAGCGGGGGGGCGCACAGGGGGTGGGGGGGGCGGCGGACACATGGATCTTTATTTTAAACACTATTCTTCATATTTTCTCTGCAGCAAACGCTGCTGCAGGGAAGATATGAATCGCAGCTTCAGCACCATGCAGAGTGGGTACCACACGCTCCGTGTGGTACCCACTCGCCATACGGGCGGCACACGTGTGCCGCACGTATGGCCTCCGTGAGTTCCCAGGCACACGGACACGGATAACTCCGGTACCGATTTATTCCGGTACCGGAATTATCTGGACGTGTGGGACAGCCCTAAGCTGGACAAGAAAACACAAAAGAATAGCACTGAATTATGAAGCACACAGCATGTGTGCCACAGAAAAAAAACCAGACACTTATCTTTGCTGATTTGGCAGAAAGGCAGGAGGAACCAGGCAGAGGTCCAACACCTCCCAACAACAATTGACAACTGGCAAGGACTAATGAATCCTGCACACCTAAATACCCCAGTCAGAACTGCAATCAGCAGACACACCTGACCAGGACTGCAGCCCAGGGACAACTGCATTACCACCTGCTACCACCGGAGGGAACCCAAAAGCAGAATTCACAACACCCGAGTATAATACAAATCAGAAAACTACCTGACATACCGCCCTCTACTGCTAGAATATGTCTATGTACACCGTAATAATACATCAAAACATTCTATAAAGTCAAACAGTGAATATCTAACATTTTTGTGATACATTGTTTTTGGTTGACAAAATATGTGTCAAGAAATAAAGGATTGATGGAAAATGTGCTTCTCAAGCTTTTAGCCCATGTTGTCTATATTTTAGAAATAATTATAAAACTTTTTTGGTATTTGAAAACATAATTCATAATACTGAGATTTGTAAAATTTTATTAGTAAATTTGTTGAGGTGCTCAGCTTGTTTTGCCAAGAGTCTGATGTGTCTGAACATTGCAAAGATCTCAGAAATGACCTTTCCAAAACCATAATTAACAGATAGGGAATAAGTTGAACCTTCAAGTGGTTATTGAATAATAAAAATGGAAAAGTTGTGTTCTCTTATGCATGTTTTATATCTGAATTATTTTTTTAGAATTTAGGTGTCATTGCAATTCTCATGACATTGTTTTTCTTGTGTGTGCTTGTCCACCCTTCGTAGTTCAAGATGACCATGACTTTAGGGTTTAGAGAAAAATAAGTGGCTGTGGGTCCAGAGGTGACTGATGACCGGTAGCCGGTAGGCAAAGATCCTTTGACTACCGTAGGGTTTTATTCAGGGATTTTACATCTGTTGCAGCTATTAATAGTAGTAACATATTGACTAAATATAAATCTGTGAGTTTTTGTTAAGTAACAGCCAAGCAGCATGGGAATGATGCCCAGGGCCCCTCTTTTTTGTGTCACGTCAGTTCCATCTTGTATTCTACTGTGTATATTTCCTGGGTAGGTGAGAAACGCTGTTACACCCCTCAAGCAAAGCAGCTCACTGATTTTGAAATTAGGGGGTATAATATGACATATTTTGTGAGTTTGTGAGCAAAATGTGTCCATTATTACTCATTATGTTTAGGAATGGGTGGATGTTCGGGTCCATCGGGTTTGGCCAAACATTATAAAAAAAAATACCCAAACCCGGACATCATTCAAGTGAATGGGTGGCCCGAACATCCAGCTGTGGGAAACACCCACTTTGATTGGCGGTAATCTTACTGACTTTACCGCCGGTCACAGCGCTGCAGTTCCTATGCTGTCACACAGATAACAGCTTGTGAGCCAGAAACTGTGACCGGCGGTGAACAGGTTACCGCCGTTCAGGCATTAGCTGATGACTACTACTCTCCTCAGCATATGCCTGGTCTCGCTGATAACAGGGGTTAGTAATGGAGAGGTGTCAATCAGATGCCCCCGTTACTAACCACGTAGTCAAAAGTAAGAAAGATACACACAGAAAAAGTCCTTTAACTGAACAAAACCCTCCCAGACAAATCCCCTGTTTTCCCATTTAATTTAACCCCTTCATGACCTTGGGATTTTCCGTTTTTCCGTGTTCGTTTTTCGCTCCCCTCCTTCCCAGAGCCATAATTTTTTTATTTTTCCATCAATATGGCCATGTGAGGGCTTATTTTTTGTGAGACGAGTTGTACTTTTGAACGACATCTTTGGTTTTACCATGTGGTGTACTAGAAAACGGGAAAAAAATTCCAAGTGCTGTGACATTGCAAAAAAAGTGCAATCCCACACTTGTTTTTTGTTTGGCTTTTTTGCTAGGTTCACTAAATGCTAAAACTGACCTTATATTATGATTCTCCAGGTCATTACGAGTTCATAGACACCAAACATGTCTAGGTTCTCTTTTATCTAAGTGTTGAAAAAAAATTCCAAACTTTGCTAAAAAAAATAATAATAATAATAATTGTGCCATTTTCCGATACCCGTATCGTCTCCATTTTTAGTGATCTGAGGTTCGGTGATGGCTTATTTTTTGCGTGCCAAGCTGACGTTTTTATTGATACCACTTTTGTGCAGATATGTTCTTTTGATCGCCCGTTATTGCATTTTAATGCAATGTCGGGGCGACCAAAAAAATGTAATTCTGGCGTTTCGAATATTTTTCTCGCTACGCTGTTTAGCGATCGGGATAATGCTTTTTTTTATTGATAGATCGGGCGATTCTGAACACGGCGATACCAAATATGTGTAGGTTTGATTTTTTTATTGTTTTATTTTGCACGGGGCGAAAGAGGGATGATTTAAACTTTTTTTTTTTTTTTTCACATTGTTTTACTTTTTTTTAAACTTTTGCCATGCTTCAATAGCCTCCATGGGAGGCTAGAAGCTGGCACAACTCGATCGGCTCTGCTACATAGCAGCGATCATCAGGACCCGGTACTGAGTACCCCATTGCCCTACTGGGGGCGATCCATCAGCTGTTCAAAACAGCTGACATGTCCCGGCTTTGATGCGGGCTCACTGCAAGCGGGGGTTCTGACCTCGGACGTACTATCCCGTCCGAGGTCAGGAAGGGGTTAATGTTAATGCTCAGCCTGGCAGATAGAGAGTACTGAGCTGAGCGTGAGACCGGCAGGACATCATTAAGGTTTCCGCTGGTCAAATGCAGCCGCTCAGTGTGATCTACTTGCCGGGCTGAGCGGTAACATTACTGATATCACCGCTCAGCAATGCAACCAAATGTAGCAGAGTTGGGGCTTGTCGCGGGACATCAGCATTATGGATTATTGGCGGACAGGTGAGGATTACTTTGATTTTTAAGGGCAATAAAGGAGATCTTCTTGCCAGGTATCACAAACCACACAACACACTTCACACTCCAGCCCACCAGGTAAAACTGGTGGTCTGGATAGGAAGTTAGGCAGAAGCTGACTGGGCTTCACCCAGGCAGCACCCTGTCAGGCAGCCAGAGGGGAAGGAGGAACATTGAAGCGCTGCAGACAGAGAGGTCCCTGACAGGGGTGGGATGCTGTCAGAGGCCTAGACAGAAGGCCACGGAGCTGCGCCTGCCCCACATGCGGCAGCATCCTAAGAAAGAGACAAGAACAGAGAATTGTATTGCGGAGGGTGAGAAACGACGTCATAGCACAAAGAGAGGAAACCAGAAGGAGTTCTGCCCTGTTAAAGGCTGCCTCCTTCTGAGGCGCAGGAATCCGGTAGCCAGAATACCGAGGGAGTAAGGATCTCTACGCTTTACTTCAGAAACTGGCAGGACAGATAATTCCACTTTACCTGCTGACCTATACCCAGGAGGCACGGTGGCAACTTGTGGGGGCAGGGGCATGATAGAGTCCCTCTAAAAAGCCTCAGGCCACCAGTCATACGGGTTTGTCCTATCCATTCCATCAGGGGGACAGAGAGAAAGAGAAATAACATCTAGAACACCAACATCAGTTGTGAGGACCTTACCGGGAAGCTCAGCAGGGAGGTACTACAACATCCAGGCGCTAGAGGAAGGCTACTGATTTCCACCTTGATAAGGGGACTCTGGATTTGCCTTCAGACCGGCCGGACTCTGCCTACCCTGTGGTCGGTACCCTGGACTGTGGATGCTGAAGTCTTCAGTAAAGGTAAAGAGACTGCAACCTTGTGTCCTCGTTCTTCTCTGCGCCTCTCACCATCCACTATCTACACTCTGGGAAGCCCTGGGCATACACTTCACCTGTGGGAAGGTATACCATCTATCTGCCATCACATCACCCCAGCGGACCCATTATCCCTTTAAAGCCCTTTCCCCCCATTCACAACGGACGTCCCTAGGGCCACGGACCGGGTCAGCCACCGTGACATCCCCACCGAGAACCGAAGGACCCGGTACCGAGTACCCCATTACCCTACTGGGGGCGATCAGCTGTTCAAAACAGCTGACATGTCCCGGCTTTGATGCGGGCTCACCTCCTGGAGCCCGCATCAAAGCGGGGGTTCTGACCTCGGACGTACTATCCCGTCTGAGGTCAGAAAGGGGTTAATGTTAATGCTCAGCCTGGCAGATAGAGAGTACTGACCTGAGCGTGAGACCGGCAGGACGTCATTAAGGTTTCCGCTGGTCAAATGCAGCCGCTCAGTGTGATCTAGTTGCTGGGCTGAGCGGTAACATTACTGATGTCACCGCTCAGCAATGCAACCAAATGTAGCAGAGTAAGGGCTAGTCGCGGGACATCAGCATTATGGATTATCGTCGGACAGGTGAGGATTGCTTTGATTTTTAATTTTTATTTTTATGTTAATAAATGGGAAATGCTCCTTTTCTGTGGCATTTGCAGACTGCTATTTTTAGGCTTAGGGCAAATATTCATGGCCTCGTCCCAGTCTGAGAATACCAGCCCACAGCTGTCTGCTTTAGCTTGGCTGGTTATCAAAAATGTGGGGGACCCCATGCCATTTTGTAACATTATTTATTAAAACAATTTTAAAAAACGGCATGGGGACCACTATATTTTTGAGAACCAGCCAAGATCAAATTGACAGCTAAGAGCTGCAGCCCGCTGCTGTCTGCTTTACCTGCACTTGTTATGAAAAATAGAGGAGACCCCACTTTTTTTTAATTTTTTACACAGTGCGCTGGCCAATCACAGCCATGCGAATACTTGACATTGCTGTGATGGGGATGGAAAAAGCTTATTGATTGACTGAGCTGCAACCTTTCAACAAGATTTGCTGAACTCGAACGGTAACGTGAACTTCCGTTAGAAGTCCGTGTTTGGGGTCCATGGACGGACCCTGAGCTTTACCGTTCGGATTTACCCATCTATAATTATGATGGCTTAATTTACTATATATTGGAACTTTGTAGCTCTCAAGCAGTTTTTGGTAGATGTTTGCCTGCAGATGAGTTTAAGTCCCTTAATTGAACCCTTAAAGGGGTTTTCTCATCATCATTAATTGCTAAAATTGTAAGGTGCTTGTAAAAACAAGCAACTTTACTGTTCCTGTTAATAAAAATCTACTCCATTCACAAGAATTTTAATTCTCTAGTTTGCTACTTATTTCCTAGGTTACCAACCACCTATTCAGTCTCAGAAGTGCCCAAAACTATTTACTATACAGCTTCCAAGCACTGCAATGAAGCTGCTGCAACCCTAGGATCGGCAGTGTATTACTCCCATCCTGCAGAGGGGTTCAGAAAAACCTATTGCTGTAAAATAGTGAAATTACCATTCTTTTTTTAATGCACATTAGATTTCGAGCAAGCAGGAAAATCCAGGAATGTTTCTCTGTTTTGCGTTGGGTCTTACTACAATGAAACCACTGATTCATATTCACAATCATTTTCTTATCTTTATGTAGCATTGACACAATGATATAAAAATAAATGTCACACATGGAAAATAAACATGCAGGAATTTTAGGTAAGTGACTCACAGCGTGAAAGGTAAAATAATCTTCATTTAGAAATGTTGCAAGATATTCAGGTATCTCTGAGAATTTATTTTACAGCTGCAGTTAACGCCTAGATTTTGCCTAAGCAGAAAGCAATTATGCTACTATTTATTACTTCAATGGCCATGTACAATATTATGTTTAAAAATGGAATTTATGTTTTAATCTAATGAGAAATTATACTAGGAAAACTTATCTTCATACATCTCTAAGGGGTCATGCCCACTTGCGATGAAATCGGACAAATTCAATCCGATATAAAATCGGATTGAATTCAGATTAATGTTAATCTATGATAGTGTGCTCATCTGCGTTATTTATTCCTGCTTGGATCGGATCACGATCGGACTGGAAAAAAATCGCAGCATGTTGCGAATGTAATCAGAAAACGGATCGCATCCCGCAATAGAAGTCAATGGGTGCGATAAAAAATTGTACAGCACTCGCACCATGTGAGTGCTGTGCCATTGTACCGCACCGGTGTCCTTTGAAAAGCCAGCATTTCATATGCGGCTAATGTAAAAAACACACTGACAGGTTATAATATAAAAGATAGATTAGATATATACACATAGACTAGGTATATATATATATATATATATCCTATATAATAATCACCAATTGGGACTTCCGGCCGCTGATCCTGAATCCCATAAGGCAGTGCGCAAGGCCACGAACTGCGCCTGCGCAAGTGACATACAGGGTGTCCGGCGGTTGCTGGCCGGTGCTGCGGGTGTCTCTGGTGCCCAGCGGTGCAGCGTGGGTGTCCACGCTGCCTGGGGCTCTGCCGACATTTTGCGACAGGTCAGAGCCCCGGCACTTCCATGGTTCCATGTGTGGGGGTCTCCGGGAATATGGCCACTGCCGGGGGCGGTACATGCGCAGATGGTGATCTCGGGACCAAGATCTCAAGCGATGAGATTTCAGTGCTGAGATCTCATCTCTCGAGATCTTGGTCCTGAGATCACCATCTGCGCATGCGCCACCCCCGGTGGCAGCCATATTCCACCGCCATATTACACCACCACACATGGAACCGTGGAATTGACGAGGCTCTGGCCTGTTGCAAAATGTCGGCAGAGCCCCAGGCAGCGCCATACACCCACGCAGCACCGCTGGGCCCTGGAGACACCCGCAGCACTGGCCAGCAACTGCCGGGCACCCAGAGACACCCGGCAGCAGCACAAGCCCCCCGCAGCAGCATGCCACACATCGGAGCCCCCTTCATCCCTGCCTGCGGCCTGCAACATCACCCTATTCCTGCTGGCAGCGACCCTGAGACCCCGTTTCACCGCAGCCACCACCCCCGGTAAGCAATAAGATGCAAGGATTATAAGAGGTAAGGAGCAAAAAAGTAGGGAGCACCACCAAAGGGCATATCTATATAGAAACAAATATGAACAGGGTTGCTGCACAATACACAGAAGAGCTATATATGTAAGAAAAAAAGGAGAAAGAACCATGCATAAAAGGTGCACACCCAAAATAATGAAGAAATTCTTTATATATATATATATATATATATATATATATATATATATATAAATAAATCCATGTGCAAAATGTATTAGTAGACAAAAACCCACAATAAAAACATTTAAAAAACAAGGCACATCACTCAAAGTCCCATACAACTATAATGCATAGTAGTACAGTACCATAATGAAACACATCATATATGTATACAAATCGACCCTAAATATATATATATATAACAATACCAGTTACAAATAATAACTTGATGTTAAATCAAATAGAACCTCACACTGGGCTTCCCCAGAGAGATAAAAATATAAGGACCTTAAATAGGGCCACAATAGACCCTAAAGTAAACATAAGACCCCTCTTAACAAATAGACAGATGGTTCCCTGAAAGTGTGGAAAATAAAGGGAGACTATAGATAATGCACGAAAAAGGGGGAAGGGAGGAAGAAAAGAATGACACCAAGAAATAGAATGACCATCTCATCACCACATAAGGCAATTCAAAGGCATGAAAGGTATCAAGTAATGGGTCAGTGGTTCAGGAACCAGAGCGACGTGGGAAGCCCCACGCGTATCGCTGCCGACCGCAGCTTCGTCAGTGGAAGTGTGTCAGGGGAAGGAATCAATCAACCTTAAATAGTGGATCAATCAGGCATAAAGTGTGGCTGGTGTGTAGAAAGGAACAGAGTGGTACGTACCCAGAAACCTATCCTGGCCAGGATAGACGCATGCGCCAAAGAAGAAACCTTTTATATAAGAAAGAGTAACCAGATGCAAAGATCGCTGGGGCAAGAAAGCCAATGACGTTTCTTAAACGGCCAGCGCCTGCGCCATGTAATGCGATCTCCTGATAAGGGGCACAATATTCAAAGCATAGGCGCGAGAGGACCAAAAGGAAATCAGCCAAATGAGCATATATGATAGAGCCCTTCCAAAGAGGACCTGTATAATATAAACACAGACCTTATATGGTGCATATCGCTGTTCTGTCCACTGCAAAGATATAAAAGAATTTCTTGAGGACCAACTTCTACAAGGGTCCGAAATCCCCCTTTCGCCGGTCCTACAGAACTCGAAACAGATAAATGTCTCCCCCACCCTATGCTCTCAGGAGCAGGACTCACCAACAACTTTGACACAACTACAGGTAATTAACTTTTCCAATTACACCTTGTCCGCTGCCGAATTTTCTGTCCTACAAAAGGGCCTCACTTTTTCTCCCTCTAAGACATGACGAATTTGTTCTAGTTAAGGATCTTTTTCTGTTTTGCCGGAAACTAGTTTTACAGGTTATCCACCATAAACCTGAAATGGCAAGCAACTTGGGGACGGAGGAATCACAGGACCTTCAGGATCTTCTTGATCTTCTACAGGAGAATGAAGGTGGACAAGGTAGGAGTCTATTTCCCTACAGGAATAAATCTTTGGTTTCCCCTTCTTTTTCTCTCATTCCTGCAATTTAAATTTTCTTTGAACTTAGGCCAGGTTCACACTGCGTTGCAGGCGTCCGTTAGATGGACTACATTACACCGCGGCAATATGTGGTGTAACGCAGTCCGTTAACGCCGCCATTAATTCCTATGTTGGACGCATCGCTAGCGCACACCCACAATGGGCGTGAGCTAGCGATGTGCCGTCATTGAGTGACGGACCCTGGGACGCAGGCTGCAGCGTTTCTGGGTCCGTCACTGCTAGCGCAGATAGAGCATCTGCTAGCTCTATCAGCGCTAGTGCGCTGACATACGGGCATTTGTGTTAATAGCAGCCCGTTAACGCATGTGTTGAACGGGCTGCTGTTAGCTCAATGTGAACCCCACCTTACTGGGAGGGACATTATACAACTTCCATCTCTTTCGGGGATCCCAAATAATCTTACACCCGTCGAGAAGTGGGCACTTATTTCTCTCAAAAATAATAAAGACTTTGTTGTCAAGGAAGCAGATAAGGGTGGGAATGTGGTCTTCTGGCTTGTCCAGCTCTACACTGAGGAAGCCCGAAGACAGTTGGATAATAAGAAATTTTATGTCAAACTGCCTTCTGATCCAACGGAAACATTTTCAGGTAAATTTAACTCCTTACTTTGCCAGGCCCTTGATTATGGCATCATTAATAACAGTATCAAACAATATCTCCGAGTTGAATTCCCAGTCATGGCCACCTTTTATCTGCTTCCTAAAGTCCACAAAATCCCATCTGCTCTGCCTGGGCACCCCATTGTGTCCATTATAAAGAGCCTCTGTGAAAAGGCTAATATTTACGTTGATTTCTTCTTACAGCCTCTTGCTACTGCCCTACCTTCTTACATCAGGGACTCGGCTCACTTCATCCGTGTTTGTCGCAATATTTCCCTCAGAAAACGGACTTTGTTAGTAACCTTTGATGTCGAGTCCTACTCTAATATTAGCCATCATTATGGGCTGCAGGCAGTGGGTTACTTTCTCAGTAGACAAAGTACTGTAGATCGTCTCCATGATTCCTTTCTTATTGATCTTCTCAAGTTTTTTTTACAGCACAATTATTTCCTTTTCTATCATTCTTTTTTCTGGCAGGTATCGGGAGTGGCAATGGGTGCGCGTTGTGCGCCAGCCTTCCCTAACATCTGCAAAGTCTTTAAGAAAGAAGAGCACTCACCATCCGTGCAAAATGTCCATTCTTTATTGTGACATCACATTGCGACATTGTTTTGACGCACAATGCCTTCAAATTCGATTCTACTTGGTTCCTTCAAATAGAAGGAACCGTAATGGGTATGCCCGTCACATGTACTCTAGCCAATTTGTATTTAGCTGTGTTTGAGAAACGTTATGTCTATGCCAAAGATAACTCCTTTCTAAAACACATAAAGCTCTACATCAGATTTGTGGATGATATTTTTATAGTCTGGGATGGAGACCAGACAGCTTTCCAGTCCTTTGTGGAGTATTTAGGGCAAGTGAACAACATGAATATGAAATTCATGTCGGTATTTGGAGGGTTAAATTTAGAATTTTTGGATGTCAGAGTTTGGATCAGTAATGGGTTAATACAAACAGAGGTGTTCCGAAAATCCTCAGCAACAAATTCCCTTTTACATTATCACAGTGCACATCCACAGTATACAAAAAAAATCCCTTCCCTATAGCCAATTCTTAAGAGTAAAAAGGGTTAACAGCAGCCAGGTAGGGTTCCAGTGGCAATCTCAGGAGTTATATAAAAGGTTCAGAGAAAGAGGTTATCCTCCTTCAGTTTTGGATCATGCCCTGGCAAAGGCAGAAGGAACTGGTAGTGAAGTGCAAAGAAATAAAGTGGGGAATAGCGGAATCAAACAAAAAAAGTTCGTTTTTAGCTTTAAATTTGGACCTATGGACAATTTCATAAGATCGGCCATAAGAAATAACTGGCACATTTTAGAGAAAGATCCTGCCTTATTGGGACCAGTAAGTAGGGGCCCGTTGTTTGCTTGCCGCCGGGGGAAAAACTTAAAGGATATACTGGTGCGCAATAGAGTGGAGAGAGACTAATCATGACAATTGGTTAAAAGCGGGGATTCCACAAGGTAATGTCAAATGTGGACATTGCAGTTTTTGTGCATATCACATAATAGGGAAAGTCATCCAAATTGGCCCAGTCCGACAAGTAGTTCGGGATTTTATATCCTGTAGAACTAGAACCGCATATGTGGTATATGTTTTGTTCTGTCCATGCGGTTTTTATTATATCGGGAAAACCATCCGCCCTCTCTTCATTAGAATTAGGGAACATTTCAAATCAGTTAGCACTGGGAAAGGAGTCCCTAGACTTATCAATCACATGCGTACTCACCATGGAGGAGACGCGACATGTCTGCGGTTTGCAGGAATTGAAAAGGTAATCCTGCCAGAGCAGGGAGGTGACCACAACAGATTGTTGTTAAGAAAGGAGGGGAGGTGGATTTTGAGAGTTAATGCAACGGGCCCCAAGGGGTTAAATGAAAGAGCCGATATGTCAGTTTTTCTGTGATGTAATTTTGTTTTGATGCAGTACTCACTGAATTTCGTTTTGTTTGTTTATTTGTTCTATTTTTGTAATGTTTTTATAGACTTTTTCTGAATAGTAGGAGTTTTATTAGTATGGTGACGTTGATAAGTGGGTCGGCACTCTTTGGGCGGATATGCTTAAGAGGTCCTCCCATCTTCAGTTACTATCAAGACCCATAGAAGCGCGGCAGCGCGAAATGGCCGTCGTCTCTTGGAACCACTGTTTCTCCCTGTCATGCCCTGCTATTTTGACGTGATGTCACAATAAAGAATGGACATTTTGCACGGATGGTGAGTGCTCTTCTTTCTTAAAGACTTTGCCTATGTTTGAACTTCCATTTTTTCTGAATGAGCACCCGTAATCCGTTGTGGCACATGAACGCAATTTCAGCTGTGAGGAGGTGGGGCAAGGTGATTTGAGCTGATTGTGCAAACCACTTTTTTCTTCCCTAACATCTTCTTGGGCTGGTGGGAGGAGACCATCGTCTACAACTCTGACTCCTTCAGAAAACATGTCCAGCATTGGCACCGGTTCATTGATGATGCCTTCTTCACATGGACCGCTACTGAACAGGAGTGTCTCCAGTTCCTTCAGGAACTGAACCACAATAAATTTAATATTGTTCTGAAGCATACTTTTTCTTCTACTTCAGTCACTTTTCTAGACTTGAAGGTTTCCGTCCGAGAAGATGGCCTTATCACGGACCTCTTCCGCAAATCTACAGCAACCAATAGTTTACTCAGGTACGATAGCTTCCATCCCCTTCACTCCAAAAGGGGCATTCCTGTCGGCCAATTCTTAAGAATTTGCCGTAATTGTACTTTGGATGAAGATTTTTCTTTCCAATCTAGTTCTCTTATGACTAGGTTCCGAGACCGTGGCTATCCTAAGAAATCAATTTCAACTGCCTTCCAGAGAGCTAGGGAACATAGTCAGGATTCATTGCTCTCCCCCAGCAAACGTTCGCAGGACGGACTTCAATGATCAATGGAATACACTCAAAGCACCGAAAGAGCAGTCAAAAAGTCCCAGTTTATACAAACGTGCAAAAAACTTTATTTAGGAACATAAGTAAAATACAGGTATACAGCATGGCAGGTAACAAGATTCCCTATGCAAAACCCTACACACATCTAAAGGGACCGGATGGGGTGCATGCAGCTTAGTCATAGACAGTAATTAGAAAGTCCATATTAGATGTAACACAATATTCCTATAATCCAGGTATAGGACAACTGTCACAAGTACACATGACCATAATTATATATATATATATATGGGTTTAATACATACCACAGTACAGGGTCAAAGTACACGTGCACGCCGATCCTGTCCACCCCGACGCGCATTTCGGCGACTACCTTCTTCAAGAGGGTGTGCCCGATAGTAAGGGGCACAGATTAAATATCCTATAGTCCGGAAATAGCGGCGACCACGCTCACCTGCGCAACACATCATCCTAAGTCCAGCCTGTACGGCCTGCGGGACCGGAAACACACGGGCCCCATTTGATCCGCCCCACAAGGCACTGCAGGAACCAAGACCAGCGATGGCGCAACTGCGCATGCGCGGAAAAGCGCTCGCGGCCATTTTTGAAGAGGGGATATTTACTGGCATGTAAAAAGTAAACCTATAGAAATGATCACGTGATCTGCATAAAAACAGGCCGCAACGCTACCATATAAAAACAATATCTAACCAATAAACAATTACTTACTGTATTCTGTATTCTGTGTTAAATTGCAGTTGTCCAAATATGGTCCTAGTCTGTTTTACTATGGCTACATATAAATGATTAAGCAATTGGACAGACTATGTATTCCACTGATTATAAATGATCAATGGAGCAAGGTGAGAAACATTGGGACATACTTACTATGGATGATCAAACCTCGCCTCTCGTTGCCCCGCATCCCCTCATGACTGCTAAGAGGGCCCCCAATTTGGGGGATATTTTGACCAGGAGCCATTTTACACGTCCTTCGATCAGATTGAACTGGGGCACCCGTTGGAGGCGGTAGTTCCCTTGTGGGGACTGCAGTGTTTGTGCTTATGTTCCTGTAACTAAGGACTTTTTTTACCAATCCTAGTGACCAGAAAACATATCGTTTAATGTCATACATTAACTGCAAGACCACTAACATCATTTATGCCATTGTTTGCCCTTGCAGTAGGGTTTATGTAGGCCAGACTTCTCAGGAGTTCAGGAAAAGTTCAACCTACGGAGCCTGGCCCCTAATGGCCTCAATGAGGAGCTTGTCTACAGAAGCTTTCTGGGCTGAAGTCCTAATCTCTCCGTTGTCAATTGGATTCATGACATTATGTGTCTTAAGTATTGCTTATTTGCGTCATCATCATGGACTTTTTAATGGTTCTTTTGGGTATTTCCTCCCTTACCTTCAATCTAACCCCTCATGGCATCATCTTTTGTCTTGCCGTAGTGGTCATTTACTTATCATAACGCATTAATTTGGCAACTGCGTATTCCTTCCCTTTGGGTCAGCATGTACATGTGCACTCCATATACACTCACCGGCCACTTTATTAGGTACACCATGCTAGTAACGGGTTGGACCCCCTTTTGCCTTCAGAACTGCCTCAATTCTTCGTGGCATAGATTCAACAAGGTGCTGGAAGCATTCCTCAGAGATTTTGGTCCATATTGACATGATGGCATCACACAGTTGCCGCAGATTTGTCGGCAGCACATCCCAAAGATGCTCCATACAAGGCAGGATGGATCCATGCTTTCATGTTGTTTACGCCAAATTCTGACCCTACCATCCGAATGTCGCAGCAGAAATCGAGACTCATCAGACCAAGCAACGTTTTTCCAATCTTCTACTGTCCAATTTCGATGAGCTTGTACAAATTGTAGCCTCAGTTTCCTGTTCTTAGCTGAAAGGAGTGGTACCCGGTGTGGTCTTCTGCTGCTGTAGCCCATCTGCCTCAAAGTTCGACGCACTGTGCGTTCAGAGATGCTCTTAGGCCTACCTTGGTTGTAACGGGTGGCGATTTGAGTCACTGTTGCCTTTCTATCAGCTCGAACCAGTCTGCCCATTCTCCTCTGACCTCTGGCATCAACAAGGCATTTCCGCCCACAGAACTGCCGCTCACTGGATTTTTTTTCTTTTTCGGACCATTCTCTGTAAACCCTAGAGATGGTTGTGCGTGAAAATCCCAGTAGATCAGCAGTTTCTGAAATACTCAGAGCAGCCCTTCTGGCACCAACAACCATGCCACGTTCAAAGGCACTCAAATCACCTTTCTTCCCCATACTGATGCTCGGTTTGAACTGCAGGAGATTGTCTTGACCATGTCTACATGCCTAAATGCACTGAGTTGCCGCCATGTGATTGGCTGATTAGAAATTAAGTGTTAACAAGAAGTTGGACAGGTGTACCTAATAAAGTGGCCGGTGAGTGTATATACATGTGTATGTGTTTATTTGTGAACTTTACCCAAAACTTACTCATTATATACTCATTGTTTCTATTATGCACATTATTTATTATTTTTTGTTTTTTCTTTTGTATTGTGCATTTACATATATTTTCACTTATGCCTTATAATTTTAAGCGGATTCCTCGGTATTTTCTTCGCCTTCATTTTTGCCGTTCACATTGTTTGTGTCCTTAAGAAATTCTTTTATATCTTTGCAGTGGACAGAACAGCGATATCCACCATATAAGGTCTGTGTTTATATTATACAGGTCCTCTTTGGAAGGGCTCTATCATATATGCTCATTTGGCTGATTTCCTTTTGGTCCTCTTGCGCCTATGCTTTGAATATTGTGTCCCTTATCAGGAGATCGCGTTACATGGCGCAGGCGCTGGCCCTTTAACAAACGTCATTGTCTTTCTTGCACCTGCGTGCTTTGCATCTGGTTACTCTTTCTTATATGAAAGGTTTCTTCTTTGGCGCATGTGTCTATCCTGGCCAGGATAGGTTTCTGGGTACGTACCGCTCTGTTCCTTTCTACACACCAGCCACAATTTATGCCTGATTGAGCCACTATTTAAGGTTGTTTGATTCCTTCCCCTGACACACTTCCCCTGACACACTTCCCCTGACGAAGCTGCGGTCGGCAGCGATACGCGTGGGGCTTCCCACGTCGCTCTGGTTCCTGAACCATTGACCCATTACTTGATACCTCTGAAGCCTTTGAATTGCCTTATGTGGTGATGAGATGGTCATTCTATTTCTTGGTGTCATTCTTTTCTTCCTCCCTTCCCCCTTTTTTCTGCATTATCTATAGTCTCCCTTTATTTTCCACACTTTCAGGGAGCCATCTGTCTATTGTTAAGAGGGGTCTTATGTTTACTTTAGGGTCTATTGTGGCCCTATTTAAGGTCCTTATCTATTTATCTCTCTGGGGAGGCCCAGTGTGAGGTTCTATTTGATTTAACATTAAGTTATTATTTGTAACTGGTATTGATATATATATATATTTTTTAGGGTCGATTTGTATACATATATGATGTGTTTCATTATGGTACTGTACTACTATGCATTATAGTTATATGGGACTTTGAGTGATGTGCCTTGTTTTTTAAATGTTTTTATTGTGGGTTTTTGTCTACTAATAAATTTTGCACATCGATATATATATATATAAAGAATTTTTTCATTATTTTGGGTGTGCGCCTTTTATGCACGGTTCTTTCTCCTTTTTTTCTTGCAAGGATTATAAGAAGCACCACCATTTTATTAAAAAAACGTTTTCTTATTTTTCTCCTCAAAATTTGGGGTGCATCTTATAATCCGGAGCGTCTTATAATCCAAAAAATAGGGTATGTTGGAAAACGCAAATGGTGTGAGACATGTCCGCTGCTCCTGTCAGCACCACTAAGCACACACAGATGTTAATGTCACCGCACTCCCTATAGCATCGGGCTTATTTCTAGTATATATATACCGTATATACTCGAGTATAAGCCGAGAATTTCAGCCCATTTTTTTAGGTTGAAATTGCCCCTCTTGGCTTATACTCGAGTCATACCCAGGGGTCGGCAGGGGAGGGGGAGCAGCAGCTGTGTAATCATACTCACCTGCTCCTGGCACGGTCCTTGGTTCCCCGGTGCCGGCAGCTTCTTCCTGTAGTGAGCGGCCACATGGTACCACTCATTACAGTAATGAATATGGACCCCACTCCACTCCCATAGGGGTGGAGCTGCAAATTCATTACTGTAATGAGTGGTACCATGTGACCGCTCAATACAGGAAGAAGCTGCTGGCAACGGGAACCAGGGACCGCGCCAGGAGCAGGTGAGTATAACGCAGTGCGCGATATTCACCTGCTCCCCGTTCCGCCGCCGGCCGCCGCTGCGTCCTTCCCGTCCTCTGCACTGACGCTCAGGTCAGAGGGCGCGATGACGCGATTAGTGTGCGTGCCGCCCTCTGCCTGAACAGTCAGTGCAGAGGACGGGGAAGACGCAGCGGCGGCCGGCGGCGTTGAAATAGGGAGCAGGTGAATATAGCAAGTGCCGGGGGCCTGAGCGATGAGAGGTGAGTATGTGATTTATTTATTTTTATCGCAGCAACAGCATATATGGGCAAATGTCTACATGGAGCATCTTATGGGGCCATAATCAATGTTTGTGCAGCTTTATATGGGACAAATGTCTATATGGAGCATCTTATGGGGCATAATCAATGTTTGTGCAGCTTTATATGGGGCAAATGTCTGTATGGAGCATCTAATGGGGCCATAATCCGCATTTGTGCAGCATTATATGGGGCAAATGTCTGTATGGAGCATCTTATGTGGCCATAATCCGCATTTGTGCAGCATTATATGGGAAAATGTCTGTATGGAGCATCTTATGGGGCCATAATGCGCATTTGTGCAGCATTATATGGGGCATATTTTAATATGGAGCATCTTATGGGGCCCATCAAACTGTATGGAGCATTATATGGGGCTCCTGATTCAATATGGATATTCAAAAACACTTAGCCTACTGATGTTTCAATTAATTTTACTTTTATTGGTATCTATTTGTATTTTTGACATTTACTGGTAGCTGCTGCATTTTCCACCCTGGGCTTATACTCGAGTCATTAAGTTTCCCCAAGTTTTTGTGGCAAAATTAGGGGTCTCGGCTTATATTCGGGTCGGCTTATACTCGAGTATATACGGTATATATATGTCAGTGACATATATATATATATATATATATCTTTATATTTTATAGAGAGATAGATAGCAGAATAGCTTATAATTCATTTGTTGGCTTCTGCAAAATCATTGCAGACGCTGACAGGATAGGAGAAGGAGACATGGTTTACATACAATAAACCATTGCAGAACAGTTAGATTTATATATGTCAGTGACTAATACTGTTAGTAGTATGTGTGTGTAAAATTTGGGACCTGTATATAGTTAATAAAAGAATGTTTTCACGGAAATAAATGGCGTGGGCTCCTGCGCAATTTTCTGCGCCAGAGAGGGAAAGCCAGTGAGTGAGAGCAGATATTAATAGCCTAGAGAGGGACCTTGGTTATTGCCCCCCTGGCTAAAAACATCTGCCCCCAGCCACCCCAGAAAAGGTGCATCTGTAAGATGCGCCATTCCGGCAATTTCACTTTTGTATTGTAAGGTGACATTAAGTCGGCTTAGTAATGGAGAGGTGTCAATAAGACACCTATCCATTACTAATCCTATAGTTTGTAAAAGGTTAAATAAACACACACACATGCAGAATAACATTTTTTAATGAAATAAAACACTAAACACTGTTTGACCATTTTATTGTTACTGGTAATCCATGCGACGCCCTCGATCTCCTGTAAAAAATGATAAAATAACAAACCAACAATATACCCATACCTGTCCGGCATACAGTCAGTCCCACGCCGTAATCCGCCGTAATCCATATTTGAGGTATATTCAGTTTATAACCGGGAGTGGTGCTAATGCATCAATCCTGGTTGTAAACTACTGGGGAATGAATGAAATGCTGGGAGCGGAGCTTCAGTAACTAGCGGTGATGTCAGAAAGGGGTTAAGCAAAGTTTTGAATTGTTTTTCACCACTTAGATAAAAAATAACCTAGACATGTTAGGTGTCTATGAACTCGTAATGACCTGGGGAGTCATAATATCAGGTCAGTTTTAGCATTTAGTGAAGCTAGACAAGACATGGTAAAACCAATGGTGTGGTTCAAAAGTACAACTCGTCCTGCAAACAATAAGCCCTCACATGACCATATTGACAGAAAAATAAAAAAAGTTATGGCTCTGGGAAGGAGGGGAGCGAAAAACGAAAACACAAAAATGAAAAAGGGCCGCGGCGGGAAGATGTCCCCTAATTTGTACACAGACTATACTAATTGCATTGGTCACTGAAATCTATATCTCTAACTATTCTGCATGGATTTACTATATGTAATCCATATATATACACTGCTCAAAAAAATAAAGGGAACACTTAAACAACAGAATATAACTCCAAGTAAATCAAAATTCTGTGAAATCAAACTGTCCACTTTGGAAGCAGCACTGTTTGACAATCAATTTGGTTTCAAGCAGGTGCTTGAAAAAGGTTCGCTACACTGAATCGAAACGTCGCCATCACATGGGCTGAATAAAATAGCTCCTTATTCACAGACAGTGGTGTGCTGCTTCCTTTTTTGGACTACTACATGCAAGGTTTGGTATATACCTGTGGAAGCTTTTTTGCACCCAGATTCTTTCCATGCTGAATGTGCTGCTCTGTTTTTCTATTTCTTGTATATCTATCTATCTATCTATCTATCTATCTATCTATCTATCTATCTATCTATCTATTATATATCTGTATATATAATTGTCTAAGGTCCACTTCCGTCTGTTTGTCTGTCTGTCACGGAAATCCCGCGTCGCTGATTGGTCGTGGCCGGCTTGGCACGACCGATCAGCGACAGGTACAGTTCGACTGCGAATTGGCCCCTCCCTACTCCTATGCAGCATCAATAGTAAAAACTTATAATGTTAAAAATAATTTTTAAAAAATCATTATATTCTCACCTTCCGGCAGCCTTTCCCGCTCCTCGCGATGCTTCGGTCCCAAGAGAATCATGGGTTATTGCCGCAAGGCATTACTGGGAACGAAGCGTCGCGACGAGCATCGCTAAAGGCCTGGGCTGGATCCGGGGGCTGCTGGAAGGTGAGTATATAACTATTTTTTATTTACATTTTTTTTTAAACAGGGATATGGTGCCCACATTGCTGTATACTACGTGGGCTGTGTTATATTCTGCGTGAACTGTGTTATATATTGTGTGGGCCGTGTTATATACTGCGTGGGCGCTGTTATATACTACATCGCTGTGCTATATAATAAGTGGGCTGTGCTATATACTACGTGGCTGTGCAATATACTACGTGGCTGTGCTATGTACTACGCTGTGTTATATACTGCGTGGGCTGTGCTATATACTACGTGGGCTGTGCTATATACTACGTGGGCTGTGTTATATACTGCGTGGGCTGTGTTATATACTGCTTGGCCTGTGTTATATACTACGTTGCTGTGCTATATACTACATGGGCTGTGCTATATACTACGTGGCTGTGCTATATACCATGTGGCTATGCAATATACTACATGGCTGTGCAATATACTACGTGGCTGTGCTATATACTATGTGGCTGTGCTATATACTACGTGGCTGTGCTATATACTTCGTGGCTGTGCTATATACTACGTGGGTTGTGTTATATGCTATGTGGGCTGTGAGACTCTTTTGCCTGGGGCCCTCAAAAACCTGGAGCCAGCCCTGGCTTCACTGATTGTTCACGCCCGGCCGGCTGCGAACAATCAGCGACAGACGCAGTCCGGCCGCGAATTGGCGTGGGATTTGAACCACGAGGGATCCACTCTGTACATTAGCTTTATTGGTCTGTCTATGATTTTTGGGTCATCAATTACTAACAAAGACAGTGACCTATTGTTACATCTATTAGAGGCTTCACTACTCATGACCTCCGAATATTTAACTGAGCACACTCCAACTGTGCCCTGCTGTACCCCATAGCTCTGCACTATTTATATATTTTTTTTAAATTTTTTTTGAGGTAACTGTGGGTTACATGCTATTTAGTGCATTTATGCAGCTATGTCTGCAGTGTTTTTAGAATTTCACTTTTTTCTTTTTTCACTTTTTCACGTTTTTTGGTTAGTGTGACCTATTGGTCAATTTGTGTGTGTATGTCTGTGGGTACCTGGGTGTGGGTAGCAAGTAGGACCCTACTAGGGTAATAAGGGACAGTCGACGTTGAGCGGGGGCGCCATATCGAAATCTAGGGTGCCAACCTCCGCTGGTAGGTAGGTTTAAGACACTTTAGGGCCACCTACAGGGACTGTGTCAGGCATATCTGCTATTTTCTCCCTATTTTTCTAGCTTACCCAACCCAGTTGGCTGATGTTGATTGCATACATTTGAGTCTTATTTATTGGGATTTTAGACAATTTAATAATAAAATATCGTTTTAAGGATAGTACGTTTTTTCTGGTTTTTCATGTTGCTTTAGCAGCATGCTTTAGTCATTGTCTTGTTGGAAGGTGAACCTCAGTCACAGTGTCAAATCATTGACAGACTGAAACAGGTATTGCTCAAAAATATCCCTGTATTTCGCACGATCCATCTTCCCTTCGACTCAGACCATTTTCCCAATCCCTGATGCTGAAAAACATTACTACATCATGGTGCTGCCACCACCATTTTTCACTGTGGGGATGGTGTTCTTGGGGTGATGAGCTGTGTTGGTTTGGCGACAGACTTAGCATTTACCTTGGTGGCTAAAAAGTTCAATTTTGGTCTCATCTGACCACAGTACCTTCTTCCAAAATCCATTTGATGATAATGGATTTGATGGTGCTCCGGGGAATCAACAAGGATTGGGATTTTTTTTTATAACTCAACTCTGACTTGTATTTCTCAACAACTTTATCCCTGACTTGTTTGAAGATCTTCTTGGTCTTCATGGTGTTTGGTTAGTGGTGACTCTTGTTTAATGATGTTGAAGCCTCTGTGGCCTTTCAGAAAAGGCGTACATATACTGACAGCCCATTTCACACTTAGATTGCACACAGGGGGACGTCCTGTCACTAACCATGTGACTTATGAAGGTAATTGCTTGCATCAGAAATTTTGTGTGGCTTCATGGCAAATGGGGTGAATACATATGCACATGACAATTTTTAGTTGTTTGATCACATTCATTTAATTTATGTCTATATTTTTCTCACTTCACCAACGTAAGCCAAGGGGGGTGAATATTTTTGCAAGCCACTATATGAAAAAACTTTACAGGGATTGCACTATTTGTATATGATAGCAAATTTAAATTTCCCTGCAACAAATGATTCTTAAATGGAAATCTCCTTGTGGATCCTTTCATTTGTGTGAGATTTCTTAGAAAAGCACTAGTGGGCTAATTTTTCGGCTTTAATTTTTGTTGTATGACTAGGAAAAAAAAATTTGAAATCATGTCAATAGCAAAAAAAACAAGCAACAACAATAAATTCATGCTTGAGGCTCCTTAAAGGAGTTGGTCAGTTAAAAAAAAGTATGCATGGATGGTATACAGAAGGATATTGTGTATCCTAAATTAATTGCTGAACCCGTTTCTGAAAACGTAACAACTATTGGGTGTCCAAAATCAGCTGCTGTCCCATTTCTTAAAAATTTACAGACTGTAACAGGCTTGAAAAGAATAGAAGAGAACTGCGCTATATAGGTTGGGTACAATGCGGTTAAGTGGTTATATGGAAAAAGGATCTCACCTTTGAGGGATATGCATCTATACCAGTGTTCCCCAACTCCGGTCTTCAAGAGCCACCAACAGGTCATGTTTTCAGGATTTTCTTAGTATTGCACAGGTGATGGAAATATTACCTGTCCAGGTGATGCAATTATCTCCTCTTCAATACTAAGGAAATCCTGAAAACATGACCTGTTGGTGGCTCTTGAGGACCGGAGTTGGGGAACACTGATCTATATAGTCACAATGCTATAGTTGTTCTTGTCCGAAGTGGAGGGTATTCCTGGAGCCATAAGTCCCCTCATTGCTGGTGCCAACCTTGCTGTGGAGGTTCCAAAACCAAAGACGTTTTTTATTCTTTGATTACTAATTTTGAGACAATAATAAAATAATAAATATCATCTATGGCTTCATCACCTCTTCCTTCCAGTATGAGGTGCATTGGCTTTCTGAATTTAAAGACACTGATGATATTGATGGACTAAGCTACTAGTTTCAGATCAGTGAGGGTCCAGATCCCAACACCCATCAGCTAAGTAAAATAGCCTACTTTATTATTTCCCAAACTGATATCTTAGGTTTTGGCTATGCCAGGTATTGCATCTCGGTGTAATTTGCTGCTGTCCATTCAGTTAGCAGACTGGATTGGACATTTAGAGTTATTTTTATTATTATTATTTATTTATATAGTACCATTGATTCCATGGTGCTGTACATGAGAAGGGGTTACATACAAGTTACAGATATCGTTTACAGAAAGCAAACTAACAATTACAGACTGATACAGAGGGGCGAGGACCCTGCCCTTGCGGGCTTACATTCTACAGGATTATGGGGAAGGAGACAGTAGGTTGAGGGTTGCAGGAGCTCCGGTGTTGGTGAGGAGGCAGCAGGGTCAGTGCAGGCTGTAGGCTTTCCTGAAGAGGTGGGTTTTCAGGTTCTGTCTGAAGGATTCCAATGTGGTTGATAGTTGGATGTGTTTGGGCAAAGAATTCGAGAGGATGGGGGATATTCTGGAGAAGTCTTGGAGGTGGTTGGGTGAGGAGCGAATAAGTGTGGAGGAGAGAAGGAGGTCTTGGGAGGACCGGAGATTACGTGAAGGAAGATATTGGGAGATTAGAGTCAAACTCTATCTTGCTGCGTATATGGACCTTTAGTCTTTGGCACTCAATCCTTATCTAAAAAGAACAAAAAGAGAAAAAAATATTTCTTTGTTTACATGTGAGACATGATGTTCTTTATGATCTGCTCCATTACATCTGATCATTACCGATATTTACTATTTACACACTCGTAAGTGGCCCTTTGGTCTCACAAGTATTATCACAACTGGAATTCCCCAGTGCGACACCTGACTTTTACTAGTATGGTGTCATAGAAGTAATAGGATGTAAGTCATCAGCTTCTATTATATGATTTATTTGACTTTTCTTTTACTGTGTGTAGAAAGTACATTACATCTCATGACATCTACATTTAAGTACACCCACGAGGAGGAAAGGAAGGAAAATATGGGAATGATAAACATAGCTTGATAACTTCATTATTAACCTTCTTGGCACATACACAAAGGAAAAAGACTGAGTGTACCTCTTGAAAAACAAACAGGAAACCTGATAACACATGTTTAATAAACACAGGCGGTTATGGATCATGAGCTAAGGAAGATCACATTTTTCTTAGGAATCTACCTGGTTTAGTAGTAATTTTCTTCTATTCACTTGGGACATTATACTGTACAGCGTTAGCATTTTATAAAAGGCTTAATATCATTATTAGGTATTCAGATGGCACCAAAACACCAAATTATTTTTAGGCCCATTATAGTCTTGAATGGACTAAATTAAGGAGAACAACAAACAACCACAATTTTAGTCGGAAGCTATCAAATGAGTGGTTTTGGATCTTTGTATATAGAGAAAAAAAGTTATTTTTCTGCTTGTTTTCTTTGTGTTTTTATATTCCTAATTGTTTATTCTTTTTTTCTCATTGGAGCTCCATTAATGGGCTTGTGCATGCTTGATCACTGCATCAATTCACTGCAATACCTGAGTAGAGATTAAGTTCCATCTTTTTTTTATGTTTTCTTTCCTATCAATTTTTTAAGGATTTGTAAATATGTACAGTAGAAGCTGAATAACATGATACCTTGATATCTGCTATCTGATGTCTTATTGCAGAGAAATCCATTATTTTCCTAATATGTAAATGAACTGTTAAGATCTATGGGTGGGGCACAGATCTCCCTAGAATCTGCCTCCAGAGCTTATATTAAATGAAAGCAGTGTGATATGTAATGACTGACCATCTGCTCTCCTGCTCAGAGCTGTATATGATTATAACTAGCACAGTACATCAGAGCTGAACTGTCTAATTACAAATACATGTGCAGCAGCAGTTGTCCTCTAATAGTGCTTTTAGCTCTGCTGCAGAGCTGTGCCTGATTTCTGCTAACACAGTATAGGTCAGTTGAACCTTGTCTCATTAGAAACACATTTAAAGATGTTCTTTAAGATGATGTGCACACATTGAGTATTTGGATGCAGACATTTTTACACCATTTCTGCATCTCTTGGGAGGAAAAACTGCAGATGCAAAAACATGTGTTTTTGACTTTTTAAATGCGTTTTCGATGCGTTTTTTCACCTTTGTCTTTCTAGCATTTTTGGATATCAATGAATGCGATAGATAAGAGATAGATAGATAGAGACAGACAGACCATGGGAGAATGTTTATTTAAATAAACCTGTTTTGTGTGAGTTTTTTCTTTTTACTTACTGGGTTAGTAATGGGGGTGTCTGATAGACATTTCTCCATTACTAACACCAGGGCTTGATGTCAGCTGTGTTTTTGGACCCTAAACAGCTGACATCAACCCCAAAAACCATTATCCCAATTGCCAAAGCACCAGGACATAGGGAAAAGCCAAGGTGAAGAGCCAGAATTAACGCATCTACTGTGAGCGCCACTTCTGGTGCGGCTGCGGACTGGTATTTTTAGGCTCAAAAACCATGGACCGTCCCAGCCTGATCATATCAGCTCCCAGCTGAGGACAACTGCTGCTGCACATGTATTTGTAATGAGACAGTTCAGCGCTGATGTACTGTGTTAGTTATAATCATACAGAGCTCTGAGCAGGAGAGCAGATGGTCAGTCATTACATATCACACTGCTTTCATTTAATATAAGCTCTGGAGGCAGATTCTCAGGGAGATCTGTGTGCCACCCATAGATCTTAACAACTCATTTAAGTATTGAGAAAAATGTGGCATTCTCAGGAATAAGACATGAGATTGCAGATATCAAAGTATGATTTTATTCAGCTTCCTATGGCCTACATTCCAATATAGACGTCTTAGCAGGGTTTATCCTACTGACAGATTCCCTTTAAATAATAATGATCTAAGTTTAAAAAAAATTATTTTCTGGTGACCTATTTTTGCTCATCTTACACAATTTGATGGTGCTGATTCCAAATATGAAGTCAGAATTGATGTATTAGGTCAGAAATTTTTATAAACGCAAAAATCTTTGTTTACACAATGTTATGTTTAATGTGATTAATGTGATTTCTTGTAAAAGATCAATGCCAGCTGAAACCAGACCAGCTATACTGTGAGGACAGATACTGACTGGAATAAATGGATGTGAAATTTGGATTCAGCACACCAAAATTTACAAAGATGTTATTTTGCAGTCACCAACATTTATGTAGACCATTGTAGTCCATACTGTAAATATGTAATTGATGCGAGATTGACCAGTTCAACATCCACAATCAAGTGATGAAGTTGGCATACTTCTTCTTTGTTTTGGAGACACAGTGGTGCTTTTTCCTAGACTCTGAATAGGTCGATACAGCTCAGCTCCAAACTGGCTAATTCTATTAACGTGTTTAACAAGAGGTTAGCTACGATAACCCTTTGAAGTGCTGCAAATGTTTTAAAGGTGGGGTGATAAAGTTTAAAAAAAGTACTCATTCATCCTGGGGTTATGGCCACAAATTTACTACATTGTCTTTTCATGGGTGTACATAGAAATCATTGGGCCCCATAGCAGAAGTCCTAATTACAGAATCCAGGATGCAGATACAGTAGAAATTGTGGTGCTGCTGTAGTGACAGTGGTATAGGGGCTGTGGCGGAGTGGCTGTGGTGGAGGGGCTGTGGCATTGGGGCTGTGGTGGAGGGGCTGGGCGTAGGGGCTGTGGTGGAGGGGCTGGGCGTAGGGGCTGTGGCAGAGGGGCTGTGGCAGAGGGACTGTGGCGGAGGGGCTGGGCCATTTCGACCTTGACTCATAAGCTTCAGAGTGGCCACGTGGTCTGCCGCTATTAACCGTATGCCAATGTGTCTTTGTTAATCTTTTCCTACTATACGCTAAATATGTACTCATTACATATATCTGTTCATTAGTTACTCCTTAACTCAGGGGTAATGTAAACTTTAGTGTTGCTGTCATGTCGGACGCTGTTCACACTAGGGCGTCCGACAGACAGCGGTAATTCCTCATTCGTCCACTATATGCTCAGTGGTGCCGGCTAGATTGATCCAGATTGTCCGGGGTTAATCTGGCTGGTACTCGGGTTGGAGGCTTAATCACGCCCATTGCCTTTAAATAGTTTTGCTGGGCTTTGGGCGTCGACGATTATAGCTTGTGTCTTGTGCCTGGTGATCTCGGTCTGGAGTGGTGGTCTAGGAGAGGAAATATCGTATCTGGTGGTGTATTATCCTTCGTTATATTTCTCTCCTTCCTATATTTGTATTGTTTTGCCCTGTGCACATTATAGTGTTTTCCTGTGTGTCTGCAGCGTGGTGCGTTTTTTAGTTTTCCCTGTCTGTGCTTTCTGTAGGGGTTGGTGAGAGGTCTTATCACTGGGTGGCGGGTGGAAGTTTCAGCTTAGTACTGAAACAGGAGTCAGGGTCAGGCCTGGCGGCCCAGACATGCACACCTTCAGTGTAAACTCTGGGAGAGGGACAGACAGGGTTTCCCTAGTTTGAGGGATATTGCAGGAGCCCGGGTAATCAGCTGTAGTCTACCCAGTACCCCCGTGACAGTTGCAGTGTTGCAGTTGGTTTTTAGAAGCTTGTAACACATTAACAACATAAAAATAGTCTTGTCCTCTGATTGGGGTTGATTTTGTTGTGATGACCCCACATGGTCTGAGGGGCAAGTTCCTTAGTTGATGTAAAAAGACATAAATCCATGAGACACATTCATTCCTACAGTGAGCAAATCAGAGGACAATAAAACATTCCTTATCTAAGAACTGGCCCAATATTTATGGACATAACTGTTTATCACTCATGGTAATTCTGCTTCATGTCACCTGTCTTATCCATGGTTTTTTCCTTTTTTTTTTTAATTTTTCTGTGCGATGTTGTGCATAAATATATGATTCTTCAGAATTTCTTTTAGTCTTTGCCTGATGAAGAGACCTGTGTAGTCTCGAAAGCTTGCAATTTGTTACCATCTTTTCAGTTAGCCATTAAAAGGTATCAACCACTGAGGACTCTCAATTCTAAATATTTTTCTACCTACTGGCTAACACGGTACCAAGATATATATCTTTCCTGTATTTAGATGGCACAGGAAACACTTGAAAAAACAGAGCCAGGAGTGTGGATATTCAGGAAATGTAGATGTAACATGTTCACACTTACACAGAGAAACACAACACCTATACCCCACTGGTCCCTGTACAGACTAAAAAGGCCCTAGCTGCACATCTAAAAAACACCACCTCAGACCTGGCTCCCTAATAAAGGCTTATTGTTCCTCCTGAGGAACCAGACGGAAGGCCAAAACACACTACCAACAAGGGGAAAGGAAAATGTGAGGAGAGATATGAGAAGGTGAGAAAACCAAGACACATTCAAATAAGGTGGAGGTGTGAAGGTTAAGTAGTACCAAAAATAAAAGAAACAAGTAAGATCTCCCAGCAACCTAAGAAACCCGGTAAAAGGAAAAAGTACTGGTAGGGAAAGCAAATCAACTTACTGCAGGAAAACAACTGGAGTTTACCCAGCAAGGTAAACCCCAATATAAAAAGCTAAATATACATCCACTGGGGAATATTTCCAAACTGCAGTTAGTATCTTCTATCATATAAGGTCTTTTCTCTACTGCTTATCTTAAAGTGATTACTCTAGGCTTGATCAAGGGTAGCACTAGTAGGGAAGGGGTGGAGAATGACATTGGTGACCGGCAATAGGTAATTTGTCTAGGCTATTGAGTTACACGTGAGTGAATGTGAAATATAGTGAAATGTATTCTGTATACAAGATTTTAGCAGAATAATTTTTTTTTATTTACACACTTATTTCCATTCTTTCAGATCATATCTGTTTCTGCTTCTTCTCATCGTGCCTAAGAAGCCTTGATTCCATTTGTTATATCTGTGGCAGTTTCACCATTACCAGTCAAACGACGAACAACAGCACATTTGTCAACAAGCCCATCTTGCATATTTCGAAGTAAAACTTGTTGATCAAGATAAGTCTTGGGCCCCTCACAAGGTGTGCAAGCAGTGTGTCAAGAGTATATGGATGTGGACGAAGGGAACACTTGATAAGATGCAATTTGGTATACCGATGGTTTGGCGAGAGCCAAGAGACCATTCCAGTGACTGTTACTTTTGTAAAGTGAAAACTTTAGGATATAACTAGAAAAATAAATATGAAGTATCCTAGTCTACCATCAGCTGTACATCCAGTGCCTCAGTCAGCTGAAATCTCAGTGCTAGTTTTCCTTGAACTGCCTGTCATCAAGATCAACATTATGATGAAGAACAAAGTGACAGCTATGATAAAGATTTTGAAACTGAAGATGTCTCAGTTTGTAAGGGATTTGACCAGCATGAGTTGAACAATTTGGCACGTGATTTGGGACTATCAAAAAAGGCATCAGAACTCCTAGCATCAAGACTACATGAGAAAAACTTGCTTCAAAAAGGAGCAAAGGTATTCCACTTTCGATCCAGGGAAAATGAATTTCTTCAAGACATTAGAAGTGACAGGGGCTCTGTTTATTGTTGTAACATACATGGTTTAATTGAAAAATTGGGAATTCCAGTCTATAACTCAAAAGAATGGCAAATGTTCATCGATAGCTCAAAGCAGGGCTTGCAATGCGTCCACCTCCACAATGGCAATTTATTTGGTGTAGTCACAACTGGCTATTGAGTTTCTCTTTGTGAAGAACACGAAGATATAAAAAGAGTAAGTGAGTTGTTGCAATATCAAAAATACAATTGGATCATCTGTGTTGACCTTAAAATGGTATGCTTACTTCTTGGTCAGAAATGCAGATACACCAAGTATCTTTGTTTTCTGTGAATATGGGACAGCAGAGACTAAGAGAAGCATTGGGTAGAAAAGAATTGGCCTCCAAGATCTGACCTTAAGCCTGACGATCCAAACATTCTACATGAGCCACTTGGTCACAGAAAGAACATTATCTTCCCACCTCTGCACATGATACTAGCTCTCACGAAGCAGTTTGTTAAAGCATTACCAACTGAAGGAAACCTCACGTACCTCATTTTGGCATTTCCTAGACTGTCATTTGTAAAATAAAGGCTGGTGCATTTGATGGTCCCCAGATTCCATACCTCATCAAAGATGAAAATTTCATTGGGACAATGTCAGATCTCCGAAAGGATGCTTGGTTATCATTCAAAGACCTTGTCATGGAATTTCTTGTAGATACACAAGCAAACACACTGAAATTGTCTATAAATTTTTGTAGTTTGACAACTACAAAATACTTGGTTGCAACGTGAGCATCGAGGTGCATTTTCTGCATAGCCATCTGGCTAACTTCCCTGAAAACCTTGGTGTAGTCAGTGATGATCAAGGTGAATGATTCCACCAAGATGTGAAGGTCATGGAGGGATGGTATCAGGATAGATGAGATGTACATATGATGGCTGACTATTTTTACAGTGTCAGGAGATATTGTCCACAGATTGAACACACCAGGAAAAACTATAAGCGTCCATTTTAACCTTAATTGCTACCTAATTTTACTACTTGCACACAATTTGACTTACATTAACAATATATCCTTTGTATGAACACAATAGCTTTAAAAAACATTACATTCAGGTTATGTTTTTGTTTTATTTTCCATTGTATGTACATTTTTATGATTTTGGAGACAAAGGTAGGGTAGCTTAAAATGTTGTTTTGATGAAGAAAAAATGAGGTCACTTTTGGATTCAGAAGCCAAAAGTTAGTCAAAAATAAGTGTCGGATCTAACTCAACCAAAATTGTGTTCCCCAGTGAATTGGCAATTTAGTACCCTGAGTCCAGATCTTACATGTTGGGGTATGTCTGAACAGCTGGCCCACCTAATTTACCGTACGTGAAGTTTTTGTATACAGAATTCAAACCATTAAGCTGCTTGGTAGCGCAAACTGGTAATGACACTCATTCCATTACAAATTTCCGGTTACGCTTTTCTCTCCCCAGGATATCATGTGCTCTGCAATTCATTAAGTTTACTTCACGTCAGAGCTGCGTTCATTTACCAGATTTAGCCAAGAAGAAACTTTCCCAAGTTCAAACGTTGTGAAAAAGACAAGCTGTTTTCTTAACCGTAATATATTCCAAGCATTTGTAAGCACTTTTTGTCCCCTGCACCCCCTTCATCCTGCTGGTCAAATCAATATCTAAACCTGCGTAACCGCGGAAAGTACAGGACCCTCCAGAACACTTCATTGTCAACCACAAGACTCAGACATATCAATTCTTCATCACAAAGAATTGTTTACAAGAAGCGTTATCCGCACAAGTAACAACTGGGAGAACTTTGTACTTCTCCAGTCCCTCAGCCTAAGCACTTTACACGCATTAAAGAGAGATCCAAGTGGATGGAAATGAGCGCTGTTCTTCACTGCCAGATACAAAATAATCATTATTGTGCTATGCACAGCACTACGATATTCATCTAGGTTTAAAACTAAATACTGTGTGTAAAATACCGAACATAGATTCTTCTCACATACAAGAAATGTAATACATGTAGCCTAGTTTTTTTATATATAATATTTTATATTAAAGGAATTGAATGAGGTTGAGCTATCAAAGGATATCAATATGAGATCATGGGGTCTGCATCGGCAATGTGTCTGCCCTTGATCAGAGGTATCAAGCCATAAGACCAATAACTTTTCTAAGTGGGGTTCTTCTCTTGCGTTCTACTCCTTTTTTAATGATAGAATGTCATTAACTCTATAAATATATTCTCTGTTAGATGGGGTTATGTTTGAAAGCCAGAGTTAAGCAGTCAACTTCCTAGCTATGTTCAATAGTATCCCTATTTCTACTTGACCAAACTCTTCTGTTGGCGGTTCATCCAGGTATCCCAACATGAACTCAACTGAGTCTATTGATACTGAAATAAGAAAGTCGGTGTTTACAATAGCTAAGCCCTCACTGTAAAGAGGTTTATGTGTGTACACATCCAAAAGTAAGTCTGCTTGGTCAGCAAAACATTTAGAGTGCATCCCTAGATCCTCGTTGAACAACATCCATGGTGTTTTATATAAGGTTCAGTTCCAAAATCAACGTTTGGACACTCCTGTTTATGCAATGGTTTTCCTTGTTTTTATTGGAATGTGCACATTGTAGATTAAAAATGAAGGCAGCAAAACCACAAAGGATTATGAATAGAAATAAGGAGTAAAGAAACAAATGTGAAACAAACCAAAACATGTGTTAAACTTTACATTCTTCAAACATCCCTCCCTTATACTCTGATCACTGTTTTACACCCCTTTGACATCCTCCCAAGCAGCTTCATCAGATCATCACCTGGAATGGCTTTCTGATGGTCTTGGAGTCTTGGAGGAGTTCCTAGAGGCGCCGAACACTTGTTGGCTACTTTGCCTTCACTCTGCGGTCCAACTTATCCAAAACTTTGCTAATAGAGTTGTTACCGAGTGATTGCGGAGGCCATGTCATCTGGAGCAGCACTCCATCTCTCTCCTTCTTGGTCTCAGAGCTCTTACATAGTCTGGAGGTGCTATGGGTCATTGTCTTCTTGCAACATAAATGATGTTCCACTAAGTGAAAACCAGTTGGGTTGGCATGTTGCTACAGAATGCTGTGGTAGCCATGCTGGGTAAGTGTGCATTGAATTTATAATAAATCACAAATAGTGTTACCAGCAAAGCACCCCCACACCATCACAACTCCTTCTCCTTGCTGGGCACCACTTATATAAAAAACAATTTTCTTTGTCACATAAAGACATGGTGGTTCATACCAAAAGTTCATCAGACCACAGTACAGATTTCCAGTGAGGTAATCCAATCCTTATCTTACTTTGCTGAAACACATCTTTTCTTATTTGCAGTCCTCAATAATGAGTTATCTGCAGCAATTTGACCAAAAATGCCTGCTTCTCAAAGTTTCCTCTGGTCAGTTGATGGTGAGATGTTCCTGCTACGTGAAGTCTATGCATTATATAATGACAGCTGTTATCTGAGGCACCGTCAATTTGCTTTTTCTGATGAAGAAAACTCAGATGAATGTATAGTCTGCAGCAAAGGTAATTCTTGGTCTTCCTTTCCTGGGGTGGTCCTCATGAGAGCTAGTTTCATCATAGCAATTGATAATTTTCATGATTGCACTTGAGCATACCTTCAAGGTTCTATCATTTTTCCGGTATGACTGACCTTCAAGTCTTAAAATAATGATGGGCTGTCATTTCTCTTTTCTTAGTTTAGTGATTCTTCTCATGTTCTTGACTAGAAAAGTTGTGGAATAGGGCTCATCACTGTATGTAACTGTGTGCCAACATTAGATCTGTAAAACTCACCTGATGGTCACAAAGACTTTTTGAAGGCCAGTGATTCCAGACATGAACTCTTGACAAGGTACACATGTTCAATAGAAATCATTCCAGGTGACTTCTGCAGTACCCCAGGCAATGGAGTTCTCTTCACAAGGTAATACACACACATGCAACACATTCTGAATCCAGGCCAGGAGGGGGAGCTCAGGACCTGGATTCAGGGGAGCTTCCCTAGGCTTTATGTATCCTGACCTGGAGGAGGAGCTAGTTGGTTGTTCAGAGACACTGAAGTAGAAGGAAGTCTGGAACTGAGTGCAGACAGAGAGGCCTGGTAGCCACGAGGGAGCTGCAGCCTTTGGAAGGACAGATAACCTGGAGGGTTGAATGTGGAGTAGCCGGAAGGGAAGGAGCACAGGAGAGGAACAGAGCTCAGTGGGGAACTGTGGCAGGGCACCCTCAGAGCTGAAGCGCAGTACCAGTAACCGGGAGCCAGAGGCTTTTGTCAAACTCTAGGACACAGAGCAGAACCGGAGGGCACGACACTACACATTAACTGCCTGCACACGCCTGAGATGCAGCAGGACCTGAGGAGCCCGGGGCATGATAGAGTCCCTGTAAAAAGGCTCAAGCTGCCCGTCATGCAGGTACCTGTCTTAGGACAGGGGGAATAGAGGACTGCAGGAAGCTTCAGGCAGCAGGGACCTCACCTTTAACAGCGCTAGTTGGGAAGGCTCATGGACCTCTACTGGAACAAGGGAACTGTTTATTGCCTCTGAGCTGGCCGGACCACCATCATCCATGCCTGGTACCCTGGAGTGTCCAGCAACCTACAGTAAATAAGGTAAAGACTTACAACTTGTCTCCTCAATTTATTCACCGGCACCTACCATCCACGCCTTACACCAGAGAACTTCTGGGGACCCCGCTTCACCTGTGGGAAGTGTAACACCCATGCTGCTGCAACATCCCCCAGGGGACCCCTTTAATGCAGCGTCAGTCCCACTTCTGACCGAACACCACAGGTGGCGTCACAACAGACTTTGAACATTTTCCCCTTTAAAGACCGTTCCCCTTTAACGTTGAGCCCCAGGGCCACGGACCGGGTCGCAGCCACCGTGACATTCACCCTTGCGACCGGAGCCGGTACTGAGTACAACCCTGCCCTGCTGGGCGACTCACTTCCTTATGAAGCTACTTGAGAGTTTATTCTAGATTTGAGTGAAAATGGCAAAGCCATCAATGTCTCTGAGAGACTTCAGTTTGTTCCACATTTTATACATGATAGTTAATGTTGACAGTGGGTTCCAGGTATTATGAAAATGTCCTGCCTCTTGTGTAGACACCAAAGGTCCTTAAAGTGAATAAGACAATGTATAATTCCATAACTGGGTTCTACCTAGTGGGTTTAGAGTTGTTTTGTTAAAGGGAACCTGTCCCCCCCCCCCCAGGCGGTTTTAACTAAAAGAGCCACCTTGTGCAGCAGTAATGCTGCATTCTGACAAGGTGGCTCTTTTACTTCTGGTTGCTGTAACTGCCGAAATAATCAGTTTTGTAATTTGCCCTAAATAAATTTTCTTCAGTCCTGGAGGCAGGCCTTTCCCCCCCTGCTGCAGACGCCACACAGCCGTCACTCAAATCTTCTTGGCGCCGGGCGCTCTCAGCGCTGTTTTGATATGAGCCGGCGCCTGCGCTCTTTTCTCCTGCCTTGGGCAGGCACAGTGAGCGCTGCCCGTCCTCATATGCAGTCTAGCTGACTGCGCCTGTGCGGCCGCCCTGCCTGTGAATCCCAGCCCCGCAATGTGAATAAATCAGAAGACACTGCGGGGCTGGGATTCAGAGGCAGGGCGGCCGCACAGGCGCAGTCATCTAGACTACATATGAGGACATAGGACGGGCAGCGCTCACTGCGCCTGCCCAAGGCAGGAGAAAAGAGCGCAGGCGCTGGCTCATTTCAAAACAGCGTTGAGGCGCCCGGCGCCAAGAAGATTTGAGTGACGGCTGTGTGGCGTCTACAGCAGGGGGGAAAGGCCTGCCTCCAGGACTGAAGAAAGGTATTTAGGACAAATTACAAAATGGATTATTTCGATCTGACCATCGCCTCTATGTAGCAGAGTCGATCAAGTTGTGCCAGCTTCTAGTCTCCCATGGAAGCTATTGAAGCAAGTAAAAAGTAAAAAAAAATTTATTTAAAAATATAAAAAAAAAATAAAAATAAAAGTTCAAATCACCCCCCTTTCACCCCATTCAAAATAAAACAATAAAAATAAAATCAAACATGCACATATTTGGTATGGCCGCACAATCTCCCGATCAATAAATAAAAGGATTAACCTGATCGCTAAACGGCATAGCGAGAAAAAAAGTAAAAACACCAGAATTACATTTTTTTGGTCGCTGCAACATTGCATTAAAATGCAATAACGGGCGATCAAAAGAACGTATCTGCACCAAAATGGTATCATTAAAAACGTCAGCTCAACACACAAACAATAAGCCCTCAATCGACCCCAGATCATGAAAAATGGAGATGCTACAGGTACTGGAAAATGGCTCAATTTTTTTTAGCAAAGTTTAGAATTTTTTTCACCACATAGATAAAAAAGAACCTAGACAAGTTTGGTGTCTGTGAACTTGTTAAGACCTTGAGAATCAAAATATCAGGTCAGTTTTAGCATTTACTGAACCTAGTAAAAAAGCCAAACGAAAAACAAGTGTATGATTGCACTATGTTGCAATTTCACCGCACTTGGAATTTTTTTCCCGATTTCTAGTACACGACATGCTAAAACCAATGATGTCGTTCAAAAGTACAACTCGTCCCGCCAAAAATAAGCCATCACATGACCATATTGACGGAAAAATATAAAAAGTTATGGCTCTAGGAAGGAGGGGAGCAAAAAACAAAAACGCAAAACCGAAAAAAGCTCCTGTCATGAACGGGTTAAGTACATCGACATTTTATACACTCCAAACTTTATTTAAGTGTTATTGCATTGTATAATATCACAGGTATATGTGATCATTTACCATGTAACATTCAAAACTATTAAAAAGAATGTTATAATATAAAAAAAAAATCCATACTGATATGATTAATTTATTAAAGGGACACTGTTAGCTCGAAAAACACTATTACCTGCAGACAAAGGGGTGATCTGGCACATTGATTGACAGCCTGCTCTGCACAAACCCTACAACCGCATGCTGCAGAGCTGGCTGTCAATCAATGTGCTGGGAATGGATTACAGCGCACATAGTGTGTAATCAGCAGTAACAGTGAGGGCAGAGACAGACTGCCGTATTTCTCGTGCGAGAATCACATCGCACTGCATGGATTGGCCTGCCACCTCTCCTGAGCAAGACAGGGGGATGTATTTCTATGCAGCTGTCAAGCTCAGGTCAGGAGAGCCGACAGCCAGTATCAGGTTTACGATGGCATTCTCGCATGAGAAATATGGCAGTGTGTCTCTGCCCTAATAGTCCCTTTGCACTGCCCCGATGACTGGAAGCGAGCGGCTGCAAGGAGAATTTAACAACTTTTTCTCCTTGTAGCCCTTGCTCAAGTAAGTTTGGTAGACATGATTAAATACTATTTATCTACAGATTACCCCTATATCTGCATGTAAATAGCATTTGAGAAAGTGACGTGTTCCATTTATTTACCAATAGGCTGACATAATTCATTATTTGATCATCTTGGGTATAGAGCAAGATTTTATCTAATAGAAGAAACTTTCAATTTGTCAAATGTGGAAAATATTTTTAGAGTCTTCAGCTGCTGTAGGTTTGTTTTCCATGGAAATCTTTTATTACGAAGCAGATGACAAGCTTTGCAATCTAGGAAAACTACAGCAATACTTTCATTATTTTAAGATTAGACCGTATGCGTCCTGTAAACTTATTTTCCAGAATGGTCAGTAATATCGTTCCAAGGTTACCTGACACCAGATTTCCAGTGTCTAATCTAACGTCATGATGCCGTAGGACTAAACAGCATTCCAAACATGCCGCCCTTGAAATCATCCATTTCTCATTCTGGATAAAAAAGAAGTTTAATCTCAATTTAAGGTGGAATTCAGATGTCCGTACATCACAATTGTGGACCAAGATTCACGGTATGGCTGATGGTCACCTGCCCACATTCCGATTTGCATAGATGAAGCTGTTGAGTTCGGGTCAGGAGACTCTCCGCCAGTCCGTGCATCGAGATCCTTATTTGTCTGAATCTCGTCAAAGGGTCACACGGGACAAGGTGCTATATGGCAACCATAAACACCAGTGTAATTGGTTCTCCAGGGTGTCTGTGAGTTGGTGGCCTCTCCAGACACCTGGCCTGTTAAGATGTTTTTGATTGAAAAAGCTATTGATTTCAGCAAATGTGATTTCTTAGCCCCTGACCAAGTCAAATTTTACAATTCTGACCAGTATCACAACTCTGGAATGGATCCCTTTGCTTTTTCTTGTCATATTGTACTTTATGATAGTGGTAACATTTATTTGATATGACTTGCGGTCATTTGTGAAAAAAATGGAAATTTGGCAAAATTTGGAAAACTTGCAGTTTTCAAACTTTGAATTCTTATGCTCTTAAATCAGACATTTATGTCACACAAAATAGTTAATAAATAACATTTCCCCAATGTTTACTTTAGATCAGCACAATTTTTTTAAACAATTTTTTTGTTGGGAAGTTATAAGGATGAAAACAGTAACATAGTTATTAAGGATGAACGAAGACTTTAACCCCTTACCGACCGCCGATACGCCTTTTAACGGCGGCAGTTAAGGGTACTTAAACCACAGCGCCGTTAATTAAAAAGTGAATAGCGCCCCCCAGAGTCGGATTTTCTCTGGGGTCTCGGTTACCGGGGGTAACCGAGACCCCAGAGAACATGATCTGGGTTTTTTTTACCGACCCCCAGGTTGGTAATTAACCGTTTACCGGCGATCGCAAAAAAAATCAAACCGAGAATTCCATTTAATTTCTCTGTCCTCCGATGTGATCGCACATCAGAGGACAGAGAAATGGGGTCCCCGATCACCCCCCAATACTCACCTGTCTCCCCCGGTGCTCCTCGTGGCTCCCGCAGTGCGCCCGCCGGCCGGCACCCGGAAGATCTTTGGGGTCTCGGCTGCCGGCAGCTAGAGGAGTTGGGGCTAAATTTAGGGTTAGGGTTGGGGCTAATTTTAGGGTTAGGGTTGGGGCTAAATTTAGGGTTAGGGTTAGGGTTGGGGCTAAATTTAGGGTTAGGGTTGGGGCTAAATTTAGGGTTAGGGTTACGGTTCGGGCTAAATTTAGGGTTAGGGTTGGGGCTAAATTTAGGGTTAGGGTTACGGTTCGGGCTAAATTTAGAGTTAGGGTTGGGGCTAAATTTAGGGTTAGGGTTGGGGCTAAATTTAGGGTTAGGGTTGGGGCTAAAGTTAGGGTTAGGGTTGGGGCTAAAGTGAGGGCTAGGGTTGCCGCTAAAGTTAGGGTCAGAGTTAGGATTAGGGTTAGGGTTTGGATTAGGGTTGGCATTAGGGTACGTTTGGGATTAGGGTTAGGTTTGGGATTAGGGTTAAGGTTAGGGTTGGGATTAGGGTTAGGGGTGTATTGGGATTAGGGTTAGGTTTGACGTTGGGGTTGAGATTAGGATTAGGGGTGTGCTGGATTTAGGGTTTTGATTAGGGTTATGGTTAGTGTTGAGATTAGGGTTGTTTTGGGGTTAGGGTTGTGATTATTGTTAGGGTTGTGATTAGGATTATGGATCGGGTTGGGATTAGGGTTAGGGGTGTGTTGTGGTTAGGGTTGGAGTTAGAATTGGGGGTTTCCACTGTTTAGGTACATCAGGGGGTCTCCAAACATGACAGCCAATTTTGCGCTCAAAAAGTCAAATGGTGCTTCCTCCATTCTGAGCTCTGCCGTGCGCCCAAACAATGGTTTACCCCCACATATGGGGCATCAGCGTACTCAGGATAAATTAGACAACAACTTTTGGGGTCTAATTTCTCCTGTTACCCTTGTGAAAATAAAAACTTGGGGGCTAAAAAATCTTTTTTGTGGAAAAAAAATATTTTTTATTTTCACGACTCTGCATTATAAACTTCTGTGAAGCACTTGGGCATTCAAAGTTCTCACCACACATCTACATAAGTTACTTGGGGGGTCTAGTTTCCAAAATGGGGTCACTTGTGGGGGGTTTCTACTGTTTAGGTACATCAGGGGCTCTGCAAACGCAACATAACACCTGCAGACCATTCTATCAAAGTCTGCATTCCAAAACGGCGCTCCTTCCCTTCCGAGCCCCGATGGGTGCCCAAACAGTGACCTGGGATTTGTGTGGAAACTTCCTGAAGAAGAAGCCATGAGCTTCGAAACGCGTTGAATAAACCACCCGAACACCTTACAACTATATCTGGATCCATTATTTGTCCCAGCAGCGCGGATTTTATCCACATTCATCTATTATAACGTACATTGAAAAAGTAAAACAGCACTCCTTCTCTTCCAAGCTCTGCAGTGCGCCCAAACAGTGGTGTACCCCCACATATGGGGTATCGACGTACTCAGGAGAAATTGCACAACAACTTTTGTGGTCTAATTTCTCCTGTTACCCTTGTGAAAATAAAAATTTGGGGGCAAAATATAATTTTTGTAGAAAAAATGTGATTTTTTTATTTTCACGGCTCTACATTATAAACTTCTGTGAAGCACCTGGGGGTTGGGAGTGCTCACCACACATCTAGATAAGTTCCTTAAGGGGTCTAGTTTCCAAAATGGTGTCACTTGTGGGGGGTTTCCACTGTTTAGGCACATCAGGGGCTCTCCAAACGCGACATGGCATCCGATCTCAATTCCAGCCAATTCTGCATTGAAAAAGTCAAACGGCGCTCCTTCTCTTCCAAGCTCTGCGGTGCGCCCAAACAGTGGTTTACCCCCACATATGGGCTATCGGCGTATTCAGGAGAAATTGCACAACAAAATTTATTGTTAAATTTCCGTTTTTACACTTGTGAAAATAAAAAAAAATTGTTCTGAAGTAAAATGTTTGCAAAACAAAGTTAAATGTTCATTTTTTCCTTCCACATTGTTTCAGTTCCTGTGAAGCACGTAAAGGGTTAATAAACTTCTTGAATGTGGTTTTGAGCACCTTGAGGGGTGCAGTTTTTAGAATGGTGTCAGACTTGGTTATTTTCTATCATATAGACCCCTCAAAATGACTTCAAATGTGATGTGGTCCCTAAAAAAAAATGGTGTTGTAAAAATGAGAAATTGTTGGTCAACTTTTAACCCTTATAACTCCCTACCAAAAAAAAATTTGTTTCCAAAATTGTGCTGATGTAAAGTAGACATGTGGGAAATGTTATTTATTAACTATTTTTTGTGACATATCTCTCTGATTTAAGGGCATAAAAATACAAAGTTTGAAAATTGCAAAATTTTAAAAATTTTCACCATATTTCCGTTTTTTCATAAATAATCGCAAGTAATATCGAAGAAATGTTATCACTAACATGAAGTACAATATGTCACGAAAAAACTGTCTCAGAATCAGCGGGATCTGTTCCAGAGTTATAACCTCATAAAGTGACAGTGGTCAGAATTGTAAAAATTGGCTCTGTCATTAAGTACCAAATTGGCTCTGTCACTAAGGGGTTAAGTCCATCTAGTTCAACCCATAGCCTAACCTAACATGCCCTAACATGTTGATCTAGAGGAAGGCAAAAAAAAACCCATGTGACAAAGAGTAAGCTCCACATTGGGGAAAAAAATTCCTTCCTGACTCCACATACGGCAATCAGACTAGTTCCCTGGATCAACGCCCTATCAAGGAATCTAGTGTATATACCCTGTACCATTATACTTTTCAAGAAAAGCATCCAGTCCCCTCTTAAAGGGAACCTGTCACCCCGTTTTTTCGGTATGAGATAAAAATACTGTTAAATAGGGCCTGAGCTGTGCATTACAATAGTGTAGTTTGTGGACCCCGATTCCCCACCTATGCTGCCGAAATACGTTACCAAAGTAGTCGTTTTCGCCTGTCAATCAGGCTGGTCTGGTCAAAAGGGCGTGTTGTCTTCCCCCAGATTTTGCGTAGTTTTCCGTTGGTGGCGTAGTGGTGTGCGCATGCCCAAGGTCCAGAATCCTCTGCCAGGGGATTTAAAAGAGCGCGCTGTTCGTTATTCATTGGTGATCGGTGGGCGCGGCCATCTTCCTTTGGCCGTGCGTGCGCAGAAGCGGCGCTCTGCTGGCCGCGACGCTCTGCTGGCCGCGGCTTCAGGAAAATGGCCGCGGGATGCCGCGCGTGCGCAGATGGATATCGCGGCGGCCATTTTCCTGAAGCCGCGGCCAGCAGAGCGTCGCGGCCAGCAGAGCGCCGCTTCTGCGCACGCGCGGCCAAAGGAAGATGGCCGCGCCCACCGATCACCAATGAATAACGAACAGCGCGCTCTTTTAAATCCCCTGGCAGAGGATTCTGGACCTTGGACATGCGCACACCACTACGCCACCAACGGAAAACTACGCAAAATCTGGGGGAAGACAACACGCCCTTTTGACCAGACCAGCCTGATTGACAGGCGAAAACGACTACTTTGGTAACGTATTTCGGCAGCATAGGTGGGGAATCGGGGTCCACAAACTACACTATTGTAATGCACAGCTCAGGCCCTATTTAACAGTATTTTTATCTCATACCGAAAAAACGGGGTGACAGGTTCCCTTTAAATTTAAGTAATGAATCACTCATTACAACATCATACGGCAGAGAGTTCCATAGTCTCACTGCTCTTACAGTAAAGAATCCGCGTCTGTTATTATGCTTAAACCTTCTTTCCTCCAGACGTAGAGGATGCCCCCTTGTCCCTGTCTCAGGTCTATGATTAAAAAGATCATCAGAAAGGTCTTTGTACTGTCCCCTCATATATTTATACATTAACATAAGATCACCCCTTAGCCTTCATTTTTCCAAACTAAATAGCCCCAAGTGTAATAACCTATCTTGGTATTGCAGACCCCCCAGTCCTCTAATAACCTTGGTCGCTTTTCTCTGCACCCGCTCCAGTTCAGCTACGTCTTTCTTATACACCGGAGACCAGAACTGTGCACAGTATTCTAAGTGTGGTCGCACTAGTGACTTGTATAGAGGTAAAATTATGTTCTCCTCATGAGCATCTATGCCTCTTTTAATGCATCTCATTATTTTATTTGCCTTTGTAGCAGCTGCCTGACACTGGCCACTGAATATGAGTTTGTCATCCACCCATACACCCAGGTCTTTTTCATTGACGGTTTTGCCCAGAGTTTTACAATTAAGCACATAGTTATACATCTTATTACTTCTACCCAAGTGCATGACCTTACATTTATCCCCATTAAAGCTCATTTACCATTTATCAGCCCAAGCTTCTAGTTTACATAAATCATCCTGTAATATAAAATTGTCCTCCCCTGTATTGATTACCCGGCAGAGTTTAGTGTCATCTGCAAATATTGAAATTCTCCTCTGCATGCCCCCTACAAGGTCATTATTAAATATGTTAAAAAGAAGAGGGCCCAATACTGACCCCTGTGGTACCCCACTGCTAACCGCGACCCATTCAGAGTGTGCTCCATTAATAACCACCCTTTGTTTCCTATCCCTGAGCCAGCTCTCAACCCACTTACACATATTTTCCCCTATCCCCATTATTCTAATTTTATGTATCAACCTTTTGTGTGGCACCGTATCAAAAGCTTTGGAAAAGTCCATATACACTACATCTACTGGGTTCCCTTGGTCCAGTCCGGATCTTACCTCTTCATAGAAGCTGATCAAATTAGTCTGACAGGAACGGTCCCTAGTAAACCCATGCTGATACTGGGTCATGAGGTTATTCCTCTTCAGATACTCCAGTATAGCATCCCTTAGAATACCCTCCAGGATTTCCCACAGTAGAGGTTAAGCTTACTGGCCTATAATTACCGAGTTCAGTTTTTGTCCCCTTTTTGAATATTGGCACCACATTTGCTATACGCCAGTCCTGTGGTACAGACCCTGTTATTATGGAGTCTTTTGGTCTATCAATGACTGTACTTAATTCATGCAGTACTCGGGGGTGTATCCCATCCGGGCCCGGAGATTTGTCAATTTTAGTGATTTTTAGACGCCACGGTACTTCCTGCTGGGTTAAGCAGGTGACACTTAATGGGGAATTTTTGTTACCACTGATCTGTGGCGCCCCAGGGTCCTGGTCATTGCAGTGGTATTGCTTTCCTTTGCTACGTTTGGAGGCAAAGGAAGGATAACTGCATCCAGGTATCACAAACATGCAACGCACTTCACACTCCAGGCCACCAGGGGGAGCTCCTGCTCCTAATTATTAGGTCACTCCCCATATATATATATATATATACTGTATATATATAACTGGTAGTCTGTAGGGAAAGTTAGTCAGTTCCAGACAGAAGTGAGTTCCTGACAGAGCTCCAGACAGGAGTTCTGGAGGGAGTTCCAGACAGTAGTCTGAGGAGGACAGAAGGTCAAAAGAGCTGTGCATGCCCTCAGAGCTGCAGCTCCCAGAAAGAGACATTGAAAGAACAAATTGTATTGCAGCGAGAGTGAAGGAAAGCAAAGGAGAGGATACCAGAAGGGGACCAGCCCCGCTCAAGCTCTCTCCTTCTGAGGTGCAACATCCTGGTAGCCGGAATACCGAGGGAGTAAGGACCTCTACGCCTTATTTCAGAGACCGGCAGGACAGCTAATTGCAGGTTACCTGTCCGCACCTACACCCAGGAGGCACGGTGACACCCACAGAGCCGGGTTATCTAAGAGACCCTATAAACAGGCTCAAGTCACCAGTCATACGGGTATTGTCCTATCCTATAAGGGGGACAGAGAGGGCGAAACACCACATCTGTGAGACCTTTATGTGAAGCCATAAGCAGTAAGGGACTACACCACCGCAGCGCAAGGGAAGGCTACTGATTTCCACCTGGACAAGGGGACTCTGGACTTGCCTCCAACCGGCCGGACTCTGCCTGCCCTGTGATCTGGTGCCCTGGACTGTGGATGCTGAAGTCTTCAGTAAAGGTAAAGAGACTGCAACCTTGTGTCCTCGTTCCTCTCTGCGCCTCTCACCATACCACCATCTACACACCGGGAAGCCCTGGGGACATACTTCACCTGTAGGAAGGTATACTATCTAGCTGCCATAACATCACCCCAGCGGACCCCATAAAGCAGCGTCGGTCACCCTGACCGAATACCACAGGTGGCATCACGAACATAAACTCTATCCCTTTAAAGACCTTTCCCTTTTATACGGACGTCCCAGGGCCACGGACCGGGTCAGCCACCATGACATCTCCCTGTGAACCGAAGGACCTGGTACCGAGTACTTCACGGCCCTTGGGGGTCGATCCAGATCATATTGTCTGCCATGGGATTTTCTTTTGTAAATACTGATGAAAAAAAGTCATTTAGCATATTGGCTTTTTCCTCATCCTCATCCACCATTTCCCCCAGATTATTTTTAAGGGGGCCAACACTATCATTTTTTAGTTTCTTACTATTTACGCAGTTAAAGAATATTTTGGGATTATTTTTACTCTCTCTGGCAATGAGTCTCTCTGTCTCAATCTTTGCTGCCTTGATTTGCTTTTTACAGAATTTATTTAATTTTCTGTATTTAATGCCTCATTACTTCCTACTTCCTTTAATTCTCTAAATGCTTTCTTTTTGTCCCTTATTGTGCCCCTTACAGCTCTATTTAGCCATATTGGTTTCCTCCTATTTCTAGTATGTTTATTCCCATACGGTATATACTGTGCACAGGTCCTATCCAGGATGCTAATAAACGTCTCCCATTTTCTTTGTGTATTTTTATGTCTCAGGATATCGTCCCAGTTAATTGCACCAAGATCCTCTCTCATTCGTTGGAAATTTGCCCTCCTGAAGTTTAGTGTCCTTGTCACCCCTCTACTGCACATCTTATTAAAGGAGACATGAAAACTTATTATTTTGTGATCACTATTCCCCAAGTGACCCCCAACCCTTATATTTGATATGCGGTCTGGCCTGTTGGTTAATATTAGGTCTAGCAGTGCCCCCCTTCTTGTTGGGTCCTGAACCAGTTGTGAAAGGTAATTGTCTCTCATAGTTGTCAAAAACCGATTACCTTTGCTGGAACTGCAGGTTTCTGTTCCCCAGTCTATTTCAGGGTAGTTGAAGTCCCCCATAATAATGACTTCTCCTTGAGTCGCAGCTTCATCTATTTGCTTTACGAGGATATTCTCCATTGCTTCCATTATTTTTGGAGACTTATAGCAAACCCCTATCAGTAATTTATTATTTTTTCCCCCTCCCCTTATCTCCACCCACAGGGACTCTACATTTTCATTAGATTCACCTATATTATCACGCCGGATGGGTTTTAAGGACGATTTTACATATAGACACACCCCACCCCCTCGCCTATCTGTACGGTCATTTCTGAAAAGGCTATAGCCCTGCAAGTTAACAGCCCAGTCATGGCTCTCATCCAGCCATGTTTCAGATATCCCCACCATGTCATAATTATGCTCCAACAACATTAGTTCTAATTCGTCCATTTTGTTGGCGAGGCTTCTGCATTAGTATACATACACTTTATTTATCTCTCTGTACCTCTATTCTGCCACCGCCACCCCCAACTTCCTTATTTGTGCCCAGGTCTCTATCTGCACTCTCTTCCCTTCCTATAAAATGAATACCCTCCCCCCAATCCCTAGGTTAAACACTCCTCCAACCTTCTAGCCATTTTCTCCCCAGCACAGCTGCACCTTCCCCATTGAGGTGCAGCCCGTCCCTAGCGTAGAACCTGTAGCCAACTGAGAAGTCGGCCCAGTTCTGCAGGAACCCAAACCCCTCCTTCCTACACCAATTCTTGAGCCACTTACTAACCTCCCTAATCTCCCGTTGCCTCTCTGGCGTGGCACGTGGTACAGGCAGTATTTCGGAAAATACCACGTTGGAGGTCCTTGCTTTCAGCTTGCAGCTTAATTCCCTGAAATCATCTTTAAGGACCTTCCACCTACCTCTAACTTTGTAATTTGTGCCAATGTGCACCATGACCGCTGGGTCCTCACCAGCCCCTCCCAGTAAGCTGTCCACCCGATCAGCGATGAGGACTCGAGCGCCAGGTAGGCAGCACACCGTCCGACGATCCCTGTCTTTGTAACAGATTGCCCTATTTGTTCCCCTAATAATTGAGTCCCCCACTTCCAGCACCTGTCCGGCAAAAGTTGACCAATGATTTCTCATTTTTAGAAAACCATTTTTTTAGGGACCACATCACATTTGAAGTCACTGACAGAAATGACAGAAAATACCCAAAAGTGACACCATTCTAAAAACTGCACCCCTCAAGGTGCTTAAAACCACATTCAAGAAGTTTATTAACCCTTCAGGTTAACTTTTTTTCACAAAAATTAATTTAGACCAAGTCTTTTTTTTTGTTTTCACAAGGGTACCAAGAAAGAAATTGAAACCAAAATTTGTTGTGCAATTTCTTCTGAGTACACCGATACCCCATATGTGGGGGAAAACCACTGTTTGGGCGCATGGCAGGGCTAAGAAGGAAAGGACCGCAATTTCACTTTTTGAATGCAAAATTTGCTGGAACAATTAGTCTACGCCATGTCCCATTTGGAGAGCCCCTGATGTGCCTAAACATTGGAAACCCCCCACAAGTGACCCCATTATGGAAACCGCACCACTCAAAGATTTTATCCAGGGGTATAGTGAGCATTTTGAACCCACAGGTAAGACATTGCATTTGATAATATTAGGTCGTCATTAGTGTTGAGCGCAAGTGCTCGCTACTCCAGTTTGCATCGGGTGCTCGGGTATGCACCAAATACCGTGGGTGCTCGAGTGACATGCTCGTGTCCCTATCCCACATGTTTCATGGCTGATGTGGGGATCCACGACACTCCATGCATACCCAACCACCTGATAAAAACTCGAGTAGCGAGGACTTGTGCTCTACACTAGCCGTTTTTTTTACTTTGGAAAACCCCCAGTTCTAACCCCAACCCTAACACACCCCTAAACCCAACCAAAACCTTAACACAGCACTAACCCACCCCTAAACCCAACCCTAACCCTAACACACCCCTAACCCTAACACACCCCTGCGCATGCGCCCATCATTTTCTTCCTAGGAAGATGACGCCAGGCCGAGGGACTGCATGGACTGCGGGATGGCAGAGGTACCGGGGGGTCTCGGGGGGGGGGGGCATAATTTCTCTCTCCTCTGACATGTATATCATTTCAGAATAGAAAGAGATCATTGAAACATCTGGCACACTTTTTTTTGGATGATTGCCTTTATTCACTGAATAATGGCAATCACATGATCGGACACCGAAAAATCCAGCCCTGATCATGTCCTATTTTCGAACTCTGGGGAGTGCTACAGCCTTCCTGATCGCCATTTTAAAACGGCAGTGAGGGAATAAGTACCCTTATCGGCCGCCGTTTTGATGCGTATTGGCGGTGTTGCAAATTCAACAAATGACCATTTTTAGTTCTTTACAACCTATAAAATGTTTGGAAACTGTGGCGCATAATAATTTGGTACATTTTGAGTTTTTTTAGTTTTGAAAATGATCCTGTTATCATTGGAAGGTTTGTCCAATAAAATGTGAGTTATCCTCTAACGATTGATGATTTGAATATAGTACAGTCTCATTTACATAGACCAATTAGGAAAATAAGAGAAAATAGCATTTGCACAATAATTTGGAATGCAATGTATAACCCTGCCCACACCACCGATTGGCAGCTTTCTGTGTACACTGTGCATAGGCAGATAGCTGCCAATCATTGACAGGGGCGGGGTTATACAGAACTCATGAATATGGAGGACTACATGGCTGCAGGTTTACTAGTCCTCTAGTGGTCTGCTGCTGATAAAATAGCGATTTTATCAAAACTACAGCAAGCAGCCCAGTAAGTGATACATCACTGAAATCGGAGTTTCTGTCTGTAAATTATGCATTAGGTGGCAAAAACCTAATGACAGATTCCTGATTCATTCATCAAACACCAAAACTCCTGGCAGAGTCAAGGTGTCAGTTTTCTGCATGTGGAATCTGTAGAGATCTTGAATTCTGCAGAGATTTTATTATACAGCTACTTCCTATATGGAAAAACACTATAGACGCGTGTATAGGGAACCCTGACCTTAGATTGCCAAACTGTCCATGTCACAGCTATTCTTAGACGGATCTTGTAAATGAATGACAGGGGGCTTCACCCTGTGATAATGGCGGCCGGAGCACACAGGATAGTACAACATTCAGCGGTGCCGGGCCATGAGCCTAGAAATAACATAAGGCACAGGGCGAACATGAAGATAACATAGAAACAAGCCGATGCTGGATTCATTTACTGTAGACAGTGATGACATGATCAGTAAAGGCAGCAATACCATGCTGGGCAAAATGTTAATTTACAAAAGTGTTTGTCATTCATACCATCGTATTGTAGCCACATAGTGAATAATACCACCATACGGAAAATGAGCACAGTGCTAAGACTTGTATTACCTCCATACAGGCAGATAGCAGTAGTGCACAGGCAATCTGCAATACATCCAGTGACTCATAGGTTACATTTCTAATTATAGTGGTTCACTTTCCATTTTCTTCTCCATCCAGGCCAGACCACCATGAAGACTTCTCCCTGCCACACATTTCACTACTCTATGATCCTCCACACTGTAATAGTATCCCATGAAGATGATGTTTTGATGATTTATAGCGAATCTATCAGTAGTTTTTTTTGGCTATGAAATCTGAGAGCAGCATGATGTAGGGGCTGAGACCCTGATTCCAGTGATGTGTCACGTCACAGTTTTCATAAAATCAGTGTTTTTTTGTCAGCAGGACCTTATAGTTAGAGGACTAGTAAGCCTGCAGCCAGGTAGTCACACATATTCAACTGATCTGTATAACTCCACCAGTACCGCTGATTGGCAGCTTTCTGCCTATGCACAGTATACATAGAAAGCTGTCAATTAGTGGTGTGGACAGGGGTATACAGTGCTCAGCATTCAGAGAACTGCTTGATCAGCAGCAAATAAAACTGTGATTTTAACAAAATGACAGCAAGTAGGTCAGTGAGTGACACATTGTAGGAATCAGGGTCTCTGCCCCTACATTATGCTGTTCTTAGATGGAGCAGGGTTGTAATCACTCCCCGGCACGTTGATCGACAACCTGTTCTGCACACAGGGTGCTTACAAGCTGCGGAGCGGCTACCAATCAGGAGGGTAGTGCCTGGTCCTCCAGTGGATATAAAGGGCTGTCAGTCACGTTGGTTTAAAAAGAAATAGATTATAATACTACAATAATAATAATATTAATAATAATAATCATCTGCAAATGTAGTAGCAGGCTCAGCTTGTCTATTTTCTTTTTTAGGGGTAGGGGTAGGTGGAGGGCACTATTTCAATTTTTGCCTCAGCCCTGAAAATCCAGGAGTAACAAGTCACAGATATCATCAAAGCATTAATACAAGACATTAAACAAAAAATGGGACTTTTTGGATTAAATCCATAAGGCCTCAATGAGAGATCTGGAGCCATTCTGAGATGGAGCGGGACCTGATTATTTTTCTACACAGTTACATCGACTTCTGTCTCTGCGCGGCCAGATCAGCTCATCAAATGACAAATCCGCTTACAAAATAATTACAGCACCGCCTAGTGGCCAAATACAATATCTAATACGGTTACTGAACATCAGCTTAACCGAGGACATCTAGTGGCCACATGGAAGAGTTATAATGTGAAGAAACCCTATACTTTACAGTGGTGGGACTATTCCGTCACCAGAAGAAAAGGACAAATACTACAAAATCAACACAGTGTGATGCCCCTTTCATAGCCCCCATAGTACCTGCTATTCAAAGTATACTGCCCTCACAGTATGAAGTCCTCCACACAATATGATGCTTCTTTCATGGACCCCACAGTGCCCCCCAAAGTATAGTACCCACACAATATGATGCACCAAGTGCCATGTAATATTTCAGATTTTATCACATTTTTTTTCTTCTTAAAATTGTTACTCTGGATCACAGCGATTAGGACCCGGTGAAAATTTATTATGATTTAAATTTTTTTAATTTAATTTATTTATTATTAAGAATTGTCCAGGGGCAAAGTATTTTAAAACACTTTTTTTTACTGAGTAAATAATATGAAGATTCTTTGTTAATCATTATCTTGACAAAACCTTTATTGAACATCCACCAGGACCGTAAAGTGAGTAATAACTCAAGACTTGGAAAACGTCTTGGACAAATCCGACACAGTTTGATTTAAGAGGCTTTTATAATTTTCTTTTAAAAGACAGTGAATATAAAACGTATTGTGTAGTAACAATTGAGAACTAAAATGCCCGAGTGCTCGGTACTCGAATCGAGCAGGTCGGACGCTCGGACGGGCTTGACTTGAGTGATGAGTATAATGGAAGTCAATGGGAAACTCAAGCATTTTTCTGGAAGACCTTGACAGGAGGGTTGGGGGGAAGGAAAATCTCTGAAATGGATGGAAACAGTGCTCAAGTGACATGGGAACAACATGGGGAAGACCCGTGGAAGCATCTCTGACTCCCAGGTCACTGCTGGGAACAATGTTGTCAGAGTATTAGTAAAGGCTAAGCAAACAGCTTTTGGGATATTGGCCCCTTCCCCAGATTATTAACATCAGCCCCCAGCTTTGGGCTTTCCCTGTGCTGGTTATCAAAATGACACAGGAGCCCACACCAATGTTTTAATTCAATTTTTTATATTACACATTGCTGAATACAACTCCCATCATGGTTGTCTGGTCGGGCTGATCACAAGGAGAACAGACGACAATGATGAGAGTTGCCTTCAGCACCTAGCGCCTGGGAAAAGTGAGAACTGTACGACTTTTTCTCAGTCTCCAGTATGTGTCAAGCTGATGACACACGGATGTCATCCCTGTGTCATCAGTGTGAACGTGTGCAGCACGCATTTTGTCCGTGGTGCGTGTAAAAAAATTGATATGTCTGTGGGTTTTTCACACTGACACACGGTCCTTGTGGAAACTTGACATATGCGCACCATCATTGAATAGAATGATTCTTTGCGATTCTTAAAAAAACGGACCACATACAGAAAGAAAAAACGGACGTGTGAAGGGGGGCCTAAGGCTATAATTCAACGGCAATGACTAGTGTGTCAATGAACTGATGAGAAGCACTCACCGGCCAAACAGCTCAAATACACGTAATAACATTTTGTGAATCATTATTATTAACCATATATTATTAAATACATTTTTTGTTTTTAATGAATATATATGTGTAGTGAACATTTATTAAGCCATGTATATGGAAAGGGTTTGTATTTATTAAAAAAAATAATAATTTAATCTATATTTTATTAGAAAAGAATTCCATTAAAACTAAATAAAATCAAAATTCTATTTACTCAAACATTTGATTTTATTTCATTTTAATGGAATTTCTTTCCTATCAAATATACTCTTGTCCTTGAATGTCTCCTCACACGTGTTTACAAGCTGCTTTTAGATTTGTATCTGTATTGTATTCCCTCCATGTCCGTTGTATTCACTGCTCTCTGCTGGTTTAGAAGCTTTGTTACTGGATTTAGTAATAACGCCCATCCATTGAAAAAATCAAAAAGCAAACAAACATCTGAAGCCGTCAATTGAATTGAATATTGCATCATTGGATGATTTCCCGATGGTGCGCTGTTCAAACCATCTGACCGCTGCATCCAATCACAGGCTGCAGTGGTCTTGTGGTTGGTAAATAGTGATGGTATCACATCTAGTGCTCGCTGAATCCAGGCTGTGACAGCAGGTGTGCATGTTTGATTGTTGCAGATGGCAAATCCAAGTCCCCATACAATATTACATTTAATGCAAAGATCTAAGATAAGAGCCCCGATCATAGGCTGGTGCCCGGCATCGCCTGAACCTGAGAGGATCTTTATTTTTCAGACTCCTCATCATCATCCTCGTCATCCTCCTCCTCAAGTGCCGTTTCCATTTTTGCACTTTCATTTTTTCCTCCCCGTATTCCAAAAGCCATAACTCTTTTATTTTTCCATCCCCAGGACTTATTTTTTGCTAAACGGGTTGTACTTTTGAATGCACCATTCATTTTATCATGTGATGCACTGGAAAGAGAAAAAAAAAATTCCAAGTGCTCTGAAATTTCAAAAAAAGTGCAATTCCACAATTGATTTTTTTTATTTATGGTGTTCACTATATGGTAAAATTGACTTGGTAATATGATTCCCCAGGCCAATACGAGTACACAGATACCAAACATGTATAGCTTTTTTTCATTTAAAAATTTGCTGTTCGGTATCTGGGGCGGGATGAGGGCCTATTTTTTGTGCCCTGAGCTGACATTTTTATTGACACAATTATGAGGTAGGTACAATGTTTTGATCACCTCTTGTTGCCTTTTATTGTAGTGCTGGGGCAGACAAAAAACATAAATCTGGCTTTTTTATATTTTTATCGTTACGCTGTTTACCGATTGGATTAATTTAGTTAATATTTTGATAGATCGGACACTTCTGAACGCAGCAATGCCAAATATGAGTGTTTTTGTTTTTCAGTTGCTTTATTTTTAGTGGGGCAAAAGGGGGGTAAACTTTTGAGTTTTAATTTTTTTTTCATATTTAAAAAAACTTTTTTTCTTACTTTTTACTGTATTTGAAGAGTCCTCTTAGGGGACTTGAAGCTGTGATCGTCCGATCGCTTGTACATCAGTGCTATGATTAGTTTATGTTTTTTGTTTTATTAAAATCTCATTGGTTGTTTTTATAAAAAGGGTGCCAACATTTTCCCCCTCCAAGAGAGAAACTGTAATGTCCACATTATGTGTCTGTGCGTTATGTTTCTCTGGCAGGACACTCCCTAACATCAAAGGGAGATAACTGAGGATCTGTTTACACTGGTTAATCGGCGGCATGATTCGACCGCTGATCGGTAAACTTTTACCGATCGGTGGTTGTTTGAATGTAAACACACAGGCAGACCAAAGTGAATGATACACCGAGAGATCTATACTAGATCGTTATGGGAATATAGGCTGCCATGGCTTTCGGCAGCGCGAGGCCTGTTTATACGGGACATTGCACCTCCAAGAACTAGGCTCTTTTGCGCTGCATAAATGATCATTTCACCTGAAGGAGCCCATTGAGTTTTTACAACAACAAAAGTGTATTTGCAAAATATTACAGTCTTGTGTGGCTCGGTACATTGACTATGTAATTTTGATCCATCGAACTGGAAACTGGAACTGGAAACCTTTTTTCGACAACTAAATGACAACAACTTAAATTTGCGCCATACATAGAAGTTTAGTGACACCAGCATTGATTTTCTGGATGTGCGGTTGTTCACACCTCATCCACACCCACCCCACATGTAATCAATGCAGTATCCACTAGGAAGTCCCGAAGAATCTGCCACATCTGTTCCTCTGACCTGGATTTCGAGAGGAGGGAGGCTAATTTAAAGGAATGATTTTGGGATTGTGGCTATAGTAACCGCTCTATTAAATATATGCTTACAATAGGACCAAGAACTCTAGGTGCCCTGATCTTGTTTATACCCCAAAATCCTGCCCTGCGGATACAAAAATTAGAATAATCACACAATATCATTCCCAATGGAACTTGATGAAACAATGCATTGAAAAATAAAACAATATTGATGCTGCAGCCAAGTATTACAGCACGACATAGCAAAAATTTAAAAGACATATTGGTGCAGGGCCAAAATGATCAGCCCACTCTGCGCTATATTCGGACTCGGGACTGTCACGGCGCCTGGGTATTAATGCTGCAGGGGAAGCTACACACAGCAGCAAAGGAGCTTGGCTAGATGCCGAGTTACTAACCTGATCACCAACAGGACCTTAGACATGTGACAGAGTAGGAGGAGGTCAGGGGGCAGAGTCAGTCGCCGGGAAACAGAGAAGGGACAAGTGCAAAAGATTTATCAAACAAGCAGAGGTCGGAGCCAGGAGAATCACAAGGTACCAAAAAGGGAGAGAAAGGGGATAATCAGAAGCAAAGCTTGAGTTCAGTAAATCAGAAAAACGAGCAGAGTAACGCACGGAAAGCAAGATAAGCACGATGCAAGCCGGGCACACACTCCAGAGGTCACGCATACAGACTGAAACAGAACGTATAGCTGACAGGGAAACCAGGTTAGGAGCGAGTATAAATACCCCTCCCATCTTGAAAGAGAGGCCAACAACATTAACCCTGAAAGAACAGGACATTAACCATGTCCTAATCACGACAGGGACCCTAGGTGGGGATGCCATCCTTGTGGAGGGTGTATTGTATGCCCTAACCTTCCATTCATCTGATGGAAACAGTCCTTACAACCCTATGGTTTAAATGGAAACATGAGTTTCGCTCCATTCCTCCTAGTTCCCTAAATATTGTCTACATTTTTTCCATCTTGAGCCATCTTTTCGATTTGGATTATCGACTTGTGGATATGACACCTTCTGGATATGATCTTCAGAATAATTGGGGCCACTCTCTGTATTGGAATCTCCAGAGACATCTATATGGCATTGGATTCATATGTGTCAGAATATGTTTGTCCTTCTTTTTTAATCTCGTGAGACTACACCACACTGTTTATACTATCTATGCATATCTTTTTGATTTATTTCAATGTACGGTATTTTGAACATGAGTCTATAGTAATTATGTAGGTTGCTGATGTAAACAAACAGATGTCTAAACAAACAGATGTCTATCATTGTCTGATGTTACAATATTTGGAAGTGTATGTTGATTGTCATAATATATAGACCCCTCTTAGATGTATTTACCCTTTTTTGGGGGGATACTTACTTCGGTGTACTATAGATCCAGTGCACACTCACGCCGTCATGCTGGGTGCATGCATTCCTGGCCGTATCTTCCCAGATCGACTCTCCGATCATGACCCAACTCCTGCTCACGTGACTACATGGGTGGTGTTTGTTGGGTCTCATGATTGGACCGCCCTCCCCAACACGGTCGTGGTGTGTGCCTCCAATGCGTGTCAGCATGACGAGCGCCACATGTGATCTCTGTTATGTCATGCCCTCAGAGGATGCCATTGGCCAACATACAGGGGGCGTGAATAAATAATAAGAAATGGGATCACTTGTGAACATATTTGGATTTTTTTTACCTTGGGAGGTGTCATCAATGGCAATGAAGGCTTGGTATATGGTCCATCTACTGCCTAAATTTGAGTAGCAATATAACAAACAATTCGTTTTCATGTGTATGTGTATCGTCCGATTGGTTGATCCAGGCTATAGTTGCTCTCATTAGAGTTATGCCACCCCCAGAAGAAGGCAGATGCCGAAACGTACGTCGGGGTATTTCCTGGGTTTAGCACCGCAGTCCTGCACAGGTATCATGCTACATGTTGCTTCTATCTTGCTTTGATATACCCATGTTTCGTCATGCGTCTATGAATGGCAAATTTACATCACTAGAGGTAATAGTAAGGTACTTCAATCGATAGTGTGCTCCTATTTACTTGTCACTGATTCCTGTCTGTAGGATTGTGGTGCCACCTAGTGGTCTCTCACTGTTTTTACATGTTTTTTAATCTATTTTTTTATTTTTCTATTCTTCAATGCAAACTGAATATTAATCTTTACAAATATGGTTCTTTAGTACACTCTTTTCTTATGTGATTCATCTCACAGTCTAGTGAGCCTGTATAGTTAAACATTGATTGACACCAGTATAACAGGTTATTAATGATGTGGCAAGGTATGTTTTATATTCCATAATCAAAATTCAAAGCAAAATATGCATGTGCTATTATGTACTACATTACTAATTTACAATAAATGCCATTCAAAGAGAAAATCATATAGTATTCTCATTAATAAAATAGAACTGGTGAGAAAAATAAGCTTGAGACCAATAGGGTCAAAACCAGTACTCTCCAGAAAGAACATTGTTTTTATTTTCATGCTGTTGACTTAAGTGATGGCAACTCTAATCCACCCACGTCTTGATAACTGTCATAGCTACTAGCCTCATGTTATGAATCTGGTATAATTAGCGTGAAAATAAGCAAAGTTTGGAAGTGACTTTCTTTTCTGATATATCTGTAGTCATTCTACTGTGAGAGATTTTATTTTACACAGTTTACACGGTCAGAACTCAGCCAAGTATGTGAATTATTTACATTCCCGGCTGAAGAGCTAACTCCTGAGATCCCAGCCTCTTCTCCCGCCAAGTATGTGCATTAGTTACATTCCCGACTGAAGAGTTAACTCCAGAGATCCCAGCCTCATCTCTTGCCAAGTATGTGCATTACTTACATTGCCGACTGAAGAGTTAACTCCTGAGATCCCATCCACTTCTCTACAACCCATTAATTTCAACACAGTAATTAGCTGCCCACCCACCCTTCTTCCTGCTTCTAACCTAGAGTTGATTATATTACACCTGCAAAATTACAAATCCCACAACCCCACCTAATTTTGCTTCCAGAGCAGTTCTCCTAATCACTGCCATAACTTCCTGAACCATGTGGTTCTTCAATGACATAGAACATGCAAACATAATATTGATAGCACTGCATTATTTGAATATTGTCTATTGTTGACCAAGTTGAAACTGAAACATGTAACTACACATGGATTTGCACTCTAAGACAGTCGATGCTGCTATTTTTTTTACATAAATATGCAAATACAGTGAAAACAGTGTAGCTTTCAGAACAAGCCAGTGGCAAATCTAAGTGTATCACATTGGCAATATAAGCTCAGCAGAAGAATAGTACCCAGACCTGCCACTCAAGGAGTTATGCCTGCCCCCAGCAACAACAAAGTGAAAAGACTGGAGAGCTGCTGAAGTCACATGTTGGAAATATCCTTTTAACGTTAGGCTCATCCTAGTATTTCTCAATTTGCTCACTAGCTATTACAAATGTTGACAATTTTTTAATATCTAACAACTTTTGTATATTTTATATCCGTTTTTATATGCTCAATTATGTATTGATAGTGCTAAAAGATAACAAATAGAAATTATGTATACAGGAAAAGTAATACATCTTTAAGATTAATCAAAGAGATTGGCTAAATTAAAAAAAAAAATATTGAGTTGTGTTCCCAATAAAAAAAAATATAATTTACTAACGAATTTGAAGCCAAAGATGAAGTTATCGGGAGCAAAGAAGACACTGATGTGTCAAACAAGTATATCAATAAGTTCTTGATAAAGGTTTTGATAACAACACATTTTTAACTTGACAGTCACTTTAATCTCAATTTTTAGTTTCTCTGAATATGTATAGTGTACAAAGGACATTCACTTAAAAGTTTATTTTCTCAGAGATAGAGCTGATGACTAAAATATATTTTGTACATTGGCATTAATAATAAATATGAATGAGCAGGTTTTTTTTTTTCATTTTACAGCTGATCTCTACTCATTAAGCATCTGAACTATGCTGCAACATATATTCCCATTGCTGATTTCTGCTTCACCCCGGAGAGCAGTTACTGTAAGAAATACGTATGAGCTTCATCTTCACTATCGGGACTGTGGTTTGTACAAAATGTCCTGGTTACCGGCTCAGGATTGTTTCAGCGATGCTTTAAGCCCATATCACATGTTACATGGACTAAAAGAAGGTAGGAAAATAAAATTACTTTGTATTTCACTTCAAAATTTACTTCTTAATCTAAAATTGTTTTGCATCCAACTGGATCTTGAAGCATTAAATATGTTACAGGGGATCTGTCACCAAAAGATTTCACAATACAAGCTGTACATTTTACAATATTAAATTGATCTTGGACCTAATGAATAAGGTACATTTGCTTTGAAATCCATGTCAGCATAGATGTATAATCTGGAAGTTAAATTGAGAATTTTGTGACTCCTGGTTAAGAGTTGCGGAACTCATGAGTCCAAGTGTATTCAGTCTCTGCCTACCTATCCTGACTGACAGCTGCAGCTTGTACTGAGCAGTGGGAGATTTCAGCAACAGGAAGGAGGGACATTGAGGAGCTCATAAAGGATTAGGAATCTATTTAACCCCTTCACAACATATGATGTAGAGTGGGGGAAATAAGTTTTTGATCCCTTGCTGATTTTCTAAGTTTGCCCACTGACAAAGACATGAACAGTCTATAATTTTAAGGGTAGGTTAATTTGAATATTGAGAGTTAGAATATCAAATATAAAATCCAGAAAATCACATTGTATAAATTATATAAATGTATTTGCATTTTGCACTGAGAAATAAGTATTTGATACCCTACCAACCATTAAGAGTTCTGGCTCCTACAGACCAGTTAAACACTCCTAATCAACTCATTACCTGCATCAAAGACAGCTGTCTTACATAGTCACCTTTATAACAGACTCCTGTCCACAGACTCAATTAATCAGTCAGACTCAAACCTCTACAACATGGGCAAGATCAAAGAGCTCTATAAGAATGTCAGGGAAAGATCATAGACCTGGACAAAGCTGGAATGGGCTACAAAACCATAAGTAAGACGCTGGGTGAGAAGGAGACAACTGTTGGTGCAATAGTAAGAAAATGGAAGAAATACAAAATAACTGTCAATCAACATCGATCTGGGACACCATGCAAAATCTCATGGGGTATCCTTGATCATGGGGAACGTGAGAGATCAGACTAAAACTACACGGGGGGAACTTGTTAATCTCAAGGCAGCTGGGACCACAGTCACCAAGACAACCATTGGTAACACGTTATGCCGTAAAGTTTAAAATATTGCAATGCCCGCAAGGTCCCCCTTCTCAAGATGGCACATGTGCAGACCCGTCTAAAGATTGCCAATGAACACCTGGATGATTCTGTGAGTGATTGGGAGAAGGTGCTGTGGTCAGATGAAACAAAAATGTAGGTATTTGGCATTAATTCAACTCGCCATGTTTGGAGGAAGAGAAATGCTGCCTATGACACAAAGAACACCATCCCCATTGTCAAGCATGGAGGTGGAAACATTATGTTTTGGGGGGTTCTCTGCTAAGGGCACATGACTATTTCACTGCATCAATGGGAGAATGGATGGAGCCATGTACCGTAAAATCCTGAGTACAACAAACAAACCAAAAGACATGCTACACATCAGGGACCACCAATTGAATGTACAAATATCAAAATTTATTAGAGTCAACACAACACCAAAGATTTAAAACCATTTTAAAACAATTCATAATATATGTACACTGCCGTAAATGGGATCCACAGACCGGACATGAAAAACACCAAAAATACCTTTTTGTCAAAACAATATATGTAATGATAATACAATAATCCTATTCAAAAAGTCTCTGGCCACTAATCACCTTAATTTAATTTTGACACCGTATATGAGCACACAAGATGACAGAACCTACTACGCCAAGGAAATAAAAAGCTTGTGTTGATTATGGGAACCTAAAACAGATGAAAATATGCATGCTCCTGAGTGACAACCTCCTTCCCTCCGCCAGGACATTAAAAATGGGTCATGGCTGGGTCTTCCAGCAAGACAATGACCCAAAACATACAGCCAAGGCAACAAAGGAGTTGCTCAAATATAAGCACTTTAAGGTCATGGAGTGGCCTAGCCAGTCTCCAGACCTTAATCCCATAGAAAACTTATGGAGGGAGATGAAGCCCTGAGTTGCCAAGCTACAGCCTTAAAATCTTAATGATTTAGAGATGATCTGCAAAGAGGAATGGACCAAAATTACAGGTTACCGCCGGTCACAGGCATCGGCTGATGAGAGTATTCATTAGTCGGCGCCTGTGCAGCTGCTCCTGTGCCCTTTGAATCACCAAGGCCAAATGAACCTTCTCCTAAAGGGATGTACAACCTGCCATAATTGATGCTTGGTGTTCCCATGTGGATGCTGCCATCCTAAAAGTCAAAAGAAGAGGACCCTTTACATCCCCTCTCTATCATTCCCACTTCATCCCAATCTCTTATCCATCAAAGGTCCTTCACGCACACCACTCTCCACACCTCATTTTAGGCTAACCCTTTCAGCTCCCTACCCTTTCCTTTGTCATGTTGTCTGTATGCCCATTTCAAGCTTCCCACCCTTTGCAGTGACTTTTTACTTTGGCTGAGAGGAAGAAAGGGATAGTAAAAAGTGAACACCCCCATCTTCATCTACGGTATATCACCTTATAGGCATTTATGACAGAGGTTGCCATAATTTTGGGAACCCCTTTTGAACACATGTAGAGATAGCAAAACAGCGCCCATATGCTTATGGGGGCTCAAAATCCCCATTGCCATTTAAGAAGACACCAGTATTACAAAATGCAAATTGTAGTTGTAGAGCCCAGGAACTCCAAGCTGCACCTCTTTATTAGAATTTAGGCAAATGTGTAGCAAGAAATTTTATTAACTCTAAACTTAGTTCTTTTAAAAAGCCTTTCAATTACGGTAACAGTGACACATACATCATATTTTCCATACTATTTTTGGACTTAGTGGAACGCTATGTAAGTGAGGGTTTCTATTTTTGAATATTCTTCTTGCCAATAAGCACTTATGATCCAGTGATTACATCTCGTGTAGGTGGTGGTATGTGAAATTATGTCATATCCTCCGTGTCTGTCTGAGTATATCATTCAATATTATATCACGCGTTGACCATGAGTAAAAATGCATAACAAGACTCACTTTTCTTTATTCACATATCCTTGACTAGGGTAGAGAATGGATTTATCGCTAGAATAATATGGTTTTCTGGAGTTGCCAAGGTTTCAATAGCAGCAACAGCAGTTATGAGGATGTAATGGCAGCATTGCTGGTGCTCTAAGTCAGTAAAGTATTGAAAATATAAAAAAAACTAGGCATTAATGTTTTGGGTAGGAGATTAGTCAAGGAAAAATTCAAATTTGGCTGTTTGGACAGACTTTCCTGGGAAATTTGATTTGCGAAGATGTTATTCTTCATGAATTTAATGTCTCATATTATGTCCTGATTTCATAATGTCTCGGTATGAGTCATGAGTCATGACCTTTGTGTGCGCATGAGCAGTACCCTCTCGGCCTATCAAACCCGGAAGCCCTGGCCTAGTGTGAGAGGCATGGGAATTTAAGCACAGCAGAGGGTGATCTGAAGATATTGACGAGCATCGGTGAGGCGTTAAGGAGTGGCGGGACCAAAGAGGTGAACAGTGAGTATAAAGATTTTTTTTTTAACGTTTTGATGGCCTTTTGCAGTTTGGGAAAAAGGCTGTCAGTATGAGCCATCTTGCTGAATTCACGCAGAATCGAACTGCAAAAAAACACAACATTTTAGTGAATGTGAATCCTTGTAAAATTCAAGCAGAATTAAATTTTACTCAAATGTATTCATTCATGTCAAGTGCATACTTAATATTGCTACAGTATGCACTCTTTTTCAGGTCTTTGCATGGTACTAATCGTCCAGTTATTATAAGGTACTATCTGCAATCTGTCTTAGACAATGATTAGCAGCTTCCTAGGCAATGACAATTTCAAGCAACGAAATTGTTACTAGTGATGGGTGAACCCAAATGGTAAAGGTTAGGGGTCCATGCTGGACAATTAGTGTCCACGCACGGACTCAGAACACGAACTTCCCATGGAAGTCCTTGCTACTGTTCGGGTTCGGCAGCCTGAACAAAGCTTGTTGAAAGGTTTGCTGAAAGGCTGCAGAGCAGCCAATCAACAAGCTTTTCTGGTATGGGTAGTTCTGGCTCCATCACAGCCATGCCAAGTGGGGATGACCAAACTCGAACTGGAAAGTTCTTAATTTGTACCGGACACCTGCTGTCTGGTACCGAACCCCAAAATGGACTATTTACTGTATGTCCGGTTTCCTGTTCGGGTTCACCAGTCTGATAAAACTTGTTGAAAGGCTGGAGCACAGCCAATTCACAAGCTTTTAGACTGTGGCCACTTCCCGAGCCATCACAGCTTTGCCAAGTACTGTCCTTGAAGCCTCTGTATGTACTCTGTACGCCACTGCCTGTGGGAGTTCTGTCCTTTAAGCCGCTGTGTACTTCTCATCCCCTCACCGGAGTGTGTACTATTAATTTAAGCCAATGTGAGCTTTTTAGCAGTCTGAGAAATAAATAATTGGCATTAGCCATCTCATTGCCATTAGTAGGCCAAATAAAAAAATTTTCAGGACCGCTATGTGATTACTAGTAGTTTTTCAAATCCATGTATCGCATTTCTGGATTTGTGTGTTTTTTTTATTAGTCTGGGAACTAAATAATTGGCATCAGCCATCTAGTTGCCATTTCTAGGCTAAAGAAATAATTTTCCAGAACTGCTGTGAGTTTTCTAGTACTGTTGCAAATAAATAAAGCTACTCTTCTGCCATGTCTTTGCAAGTAGTGTTTGGAAAATCAACTTCCAAAAATGAGGAAAGCATCAAATAAGGGACATGGACGTGGTAGCTGTTGATGTTGGTGTAGATGCTGATGGTTTTGGAGGTGGTGTAGCTGATGCAGGGAAAGGACGTGGTCATTCTGAAGCTGCTACGTGCCAAAAAACAACATCTTCCTCTGGCGCATGCAGGCGACAAGACGTTATGCGTCCTTTCGTAGACCCGTATACTGCTGCACAGGTCGTGAGGCCACAAGATGTTGAAAAGATTTTAGATTGAATGGCTGAGAGTAGCTCCAGTTCCTTTGCATTATCTTCCACCCGGTCCAGTGCAGAAAGTGCACAGTTGGCACCTGAGGACCATGGTCATCAGGCTTCCACCTCACTCCCATGCAAATCAGCCATGCAGTCTGAGTCCCAAGTCTCTTCTGCTTTTTCATGACTCGGCTGGCTGTGGTTTTGTGGCACATCCACCTGCTCCTGCTCCAGAAGTGGAGGAGACTGAGTGCACTGATGTCCAGCTACTTTTTAGGTTGGATGATGAGTTTGTGGGAGTGCTACTGCCCACAGTCAGTGGACCACCGCAGCACATGTCAGATGACAACTCAGTTGCCCACTACAGCATCTTTAGGCAGAGTGTAGACTGGCAAAGAGGGCAGGGTTGAGGAGTCAGTGGAAAATGATGCTGGGGATGATGAGGTCTTAGACCCCATGGAGCAGAGTGATGTGCACAGTTTGGAGGAAGAGGAGGTGGCCACGCCAACACAAGCACACAGCAAAATAGGGAGCAGGCTACAAAGGCACAGAGCGCATTCCCTTCCAGTACATCAGGTGCTACTGCCCACTGCGCTGCTGATATCAGCAAACCAAAGAGAGCTGAAACGAGCTCCCTGGTGTGGCATTTCTGCAGGGAATGTGCTGAAGCCAAGCAACAGGTGGTCTGAAATATATCACAAGGCAATTGAAATCCAAGCAGTGAGCCTCCTTCTGCTCCCTCTTCTGCTGCAGTCTCAGCCTCTTCCTTCTGCTCACAATCAACTGGGTCACCTGCCTCCCACAAAAAGAGGATGTGACAGAATCACCACCACCACCTGTGTCACCGAGCATCTCCACACCATCAAATGGAAGTAATCCTCCAAATCAAAGAGAAAGAGGAGATACCAAGAAATCCACCCACAAGCCATGGTCTTGAATGACAGCATTTCCAAACTACTGGCATTTGAAATGCTGCCATTCCGGCAGGTGGAGACGAACAGTTTTAAAAAACTGATATTGATGGTTGTCCCGCAGCATGTTGTTTCCAGCCGCCACTACTTTTCCAAGTGGGCCATCCCTGTCCTGCACAAACATGTTGCGTACCAAATGAAGTGTGCACTTCGCAACGCTATCGGAGGCAAGGTCCACATAACCACCGATACGAGGACCAGTAAGCGCGGCCAGGGACATTACATCTCACTAACTGCCCACTGGGTAAGGATAGTGGCTGTTGGGGCAAAGGCAGAAGGTGTTCTAACTCATATCCTACCACCAATTATCTGTCCAGGTTGACTTCCCTTCCTCCTCCACCGCCTCCTCATTCGGTCACAGGAAGACCTGCACCACCAAGTTGAACACAGCCAGGGATAAATGACAGCAGGCTGTTTTTAAACTCTTCTGTTTGGGGGACAAATCCCACAACGCACAGGATTTATGGACTGGGATCAAACAGCAGACAGATGAGTAGATGGTGCTGGTGAACTTCAAGCCTGGCTTGGTGGTCTGCGATAATCGGCAAAAGCTCATAGCAGCTCTGGGCCTAGCAAGTTTGACGCACACTGATTGACCTCTACCTTGAACATGCTGGAGTGATAGTGCGAGCAGCCGGCAATAGTGGAGCTTCAGCTGTAGCACGCATGGCTGAGTTGCACTGCAGAACAACACCACTTCTCCACCAAAGAGTGGGCCTCCATGCAGGATGTGTGTGCTGTGTTGTTGTACTGCTTTGAATATTCCACCAATACGGCCAGTTTTGATGACGCCATCATCAGCTTGTTATACCACTTATATGCCTGCTGGAAAAAACAATACAGGCCATGATGGATGTGGTGGTGGCACAGGAGGAAGAGGAGCAGGAGGAGGAGCAGAGCCAAGTCACATCGTTATCAGGTCTGTCATCCACATATGTCTAGGAGGGTGGGTTACTGTCCCAACATCGGCCAGGTACCAAACTGCACAGCCAGGGAACAGATTGGGAGGAGGATGATGATGATGGAGAGGAGCAAGTGAGGAGGAAAAACAGTGTTCACAGCAGGGCACTCGGATCAGCTCAGGGCAGTAACGTAGCTACCGGAGGGACAGAGGGGTCCTCGCCCCTGGCCCGGAGCTCAGAAAGGGCCCACTCAGAGCTATGCTATTGTAACTGTATCGGCGATCGCAGGGTGCCGATACAGTTACATTCTGTGCCAGAGCAGGGAGAATCGATCTCCCTGCTCTGCCGCCTGCCCGCTATGGGGCCCCTGAGCAGACGGGGGGCCCAGTGCCAGCAGTGGGCCCCCCGCCCGTCACCGCAAGGTCAGCTGTTTCGGCATTTAGCCAATACAGCTGACTGCATTGATGAGGGAAGGAGTGCTAAGCTCCTTCTCCCATCATCCCTCTGTCAGCATCGGACGTCACCACCCGGCACCCACTGTCAGGAGATGAGCGGGAACAAGGAGGAAGAGAGGTGAGTATTTATTGTTTTTTATGGGGGCTGCGTTATACTACAGGGTCTGCCTATGGGTGTGCTATCTTATACTACATGATCTGCCTATGGGGGGGCTGCCTTATACTATAGGATCTGCCTCTGGGGGTGCTGCCTTATACTACAGGATCTGCCTATGGGGGTGCTACTTTATTGTTAAATATGTTTATTTTGCACATTTATTTAATCAAGACTATTCACCAGGTGCATTACTCTTAAAGAAAAATGTCATGATATTCTCATAAAAAAGGTAGTGGTTTATTGAATTGTCCACAGAAGAACCACATTGCAGCAAGACATGAAAATAGATGAAATAGTTACGAACAGATTGTCCATGTGTAGATATCAGCACTTGATACTCATCTTTCCCAAAGTTTTGAATGGTAGAAGCCGTCTGTCTGTGTGAAATCTGAAGGTCATCATGGCTACCAGCTACCAGCTGTTGCTTCCTTCTTGTCTGATGTCCATGGAGAATGATAGTGAAGGAAGGAGGTGACAACCCCCACGTGAAAAAAGCCCCCACACCCTCCTAAGAGACGTTTATATATGTTTCCTACAGACCACGTGTTCCCCTTTATATGGAGTTGACTTATACTCTGAGCTTCATGCACAGAAATAGCCCTTTGTAATGTCAGCAAGAAGCAATGTGCTCAGTACAGGATTGAGAATATGAATAATTCAATTAATTAATATTTAACAATTCCCCCTTTTGAGGGTGACAGACATTGATTGGAACCCTCAAATAAAACATATTAATAAGATCTTCTTTCTTCTTTTCTTCTTCTTTGGCAAAATAATTTAATGTTCATAATATAAATAATAATAATAATAATAATAATAATAATAATAATAATATTGTTATACATACTCAATAATATAATGATATGTAAATTCATGTTATGGTAAGCCGTGACTAATATTCATATAAAATATATATATATTATACTTCCCTATATCTACTTGAAGCACCTGAGGTCTGATCATCATCTGATGTCATCTGGTCTTCATCTTGATGTCTTCTTCTTGGTTCTTTTAAAACAATCTTTATTATAATTCTTTTGAAAGAGATGATGGCATGTAGATATTGTAGAGACTGTGTGTCATGTGTCAATCAAAGTCCATAAATTCAAATCTTGATAAAAAACAAAGTTCATAGATGAAATGTAGCTTTAATATCTGTGCAGTGTCACCTTTAAAGACCTGGACTTACATTGGCTCACCTTGGAAATCATCTGGAATTCTTCCATATCATCCGCATTGGTCTTGGAACAGGTGTGACATATTTGGTCGACACAGCAAGGGTTACATTGACTCTTCCTTGCTAATCATAGCACCATAACCAGCCCTTAGTGCACAGGACACATGTCAGGGTTGTAGCGTCCTGACAATTACCTGATTGTTCACCAGCTTTCATGGAAGTCTTACAGGTGATAGGAAACCACTGGAATGTAATAACACAGTTCATCTTAGCATCATAGGATCATCGTCCTCCAATTGTGATTGTCAGTTTAGATACTGTACTCATACTTGTCAGTGATGGATACTGTAGTTGTGAGTGGTGACATGAATTGTATTTGACACAGTCTATTATTATTTAGAAATCATAGCATTGTTACCTTGTGGAACTTCTGGATAACGACTTTTCTTCTTGCAACTTTTAAGAATCAATTGAATTTAAAAATATGAAAAGACTTTATTAACGTAACTTCAGTATCTTGATTGAAGTCTTCATTCCCTATTCTATACCAAATCTGGTAATTTTCCTAACTTATAATATCACAGCTTACCATAGCAATCAATAATATCCATATAATTATTATCAGAATATCAATATGGAATTCATATTTGGAAAAAATAAAATAATAAATAATAATATATTATTAACCATATTCTTCATGTGATAGGACATTTTTATGTCATAGGTGTAATTTCTTTTTTGAACCCATAGATGTCAGTGTGTCTTTTTATGTAACAAATATTTCCATCTTTATTATTAAATTTTATTAATAAATTATATGTAAGAATGTGTAGCCATGAACCAAAATAAGAATATATATAAATATATGAATAAATGAATGAATGAGTGAAAGAATTGTTGTATTTAACTCAAAATTGAAACATTTCTTATATAATGAAACCATATGATTATTATATTTAATAAAGCAATATTTTGTATTAGACATTACTTTATTAAATATTGATTTTTTTTCTTCTTGAGATACAAAATAAAAATTAAGAATAAAAATGAAGTAAGAAAAAATGAAAAATAAAAATGAGAATTAAGAATAAAAATTGAAGAAAATATGAAAAATTAAAAATGAGAATAAAAATAAAAATACAAATAAGGCCTTATATGTTGATGACAAATGCTGAGGTTATGTCTCAATAACACATTTCCTTAATATTTTCATCATTTAGATGTTGTCATAACCTTGGATTACCAGAATATTGAAATTATGCCACTTTGCATATAATATCCTTCATTAGAGAAAAAATTACTTTTATAACACTTAATGTTATTATACCCAATAATACCTTATTAATATTTCTTCTTTATTAAAATGTGTGAAAAAGAGGTATTGATGAAATGTGATGATGTAATCAAGATCAAAAGCACATTTCCCCTTAATATCAAAAAATATTATTTTATGAAAAAATTAATTTGTAAAAACCAAAATTAAAAATAATTAATTTAATAATTGTCATTTCAGCCTTATGCCATATATTTGGTTGAAGATGTGTACCCATCTATGTAACTAAAAAAAACACTAGATATCAAAAAATTATAATTTGGAAAAAATTATTCTAAATGTAGATTTTCTTGATAAACCATATTGATATGTGATTGCACTTATTCACCATTAACTAAATCAAGAAATAATAATAGTTACTACTGTCTTTTACTACAGGGTCTGCCTATGGGGTGCTGTCTTATACTACAGGGTCTGCCCATGGGATACTGCCTGTTGCTAGAGTCTGCCTATGGGGTGCTGCCTTATACTACAGGGTCTGCCTATGGGGTGCTGCTTTTTCTAGAGTCTGCCTGTGGGGGGCTGCCTTATACTACAGGGTCTGCCTATATGAGTTCTGCCTTATACTTCAGAATCTGCCTATGGGGTGCTGCCTTATACTACAGGATCTGCCTATGGGGTGTTGCGTTATACTACAGGGTCTGCCTATGGGGTGCCGTGTTATACTCCAGGTTCTACCTATGGGGTGCTGTCTTATACTACAGGGTCTGCCTAAGTGGGTGCTGTCTTGTGCTATAGAGTCAGCCTATGGGTGCTGCCTTGTGCTATAGAGTAGGCCTATGGGGAGTGCATTATACTATATGGAGTCCAATGGGGAGTGCATTATACTATATGGAGGCTTATGGGGAGTGGAGCGCCCCCAGACGCAGGGCCGCGGGGTACTCGGTACCGGGCCTCTCTGTCTCAGTCCTGGGGTTGTCACGGTGGCTAGACCTGGTCCGTGACCTTGCTAAGGGGCGTTCAATGAAAGGGGTGATGATGGTGCATGGTGCAAGGCGCAATGAATAACGAGGACACAGGGTTGCAGTCTCTTTACCTCTTTACTGAAGGCTTCGGAATCCGCAATCCAGAGCACTGCTAACTGGGCTGGCTGAGACCGGCCGGTCCGAAGGCACATCCAGAGTTCCCTTTGCAGGTGGAAATCAGTGCCTACCTACTAGCGCCTGTGTGTTGTAGTACCTCCCTGCTGAGCACCACGGGATAGTCCTCACAACTGTTGTGTCTGTTTCTGATGTTCTTTCTCTCTCCGTCCCCCAGATGTGGCTAGGATGCACCCATATGATGGGGTAGGCCTGGAGTTATTTTATAGGGACCCTAGAGACGCCCCTCTCCCACAATTGCCTCCATTGTCTTCGTTAGGTGTAAAAGGGTGAGACAACCAACCTGAAGTTAACTGTCCTGCCGTAGTTCAAAGTAATGCGTAGAGTCTGTTACTTCCTCGGTGCCCTGGCCACCGGCTATGCGCCTCAGTAGGATGTTGCCACGATCTTAAGGCACGACTCCTACTGGTTCTATTCTCCTTTATACTGTGATCTCGCTTCTCACTTCACAATAAACCTCGCTTCGTGTCCTTTCTAGGAAGCCTGCCGCTATATCACTCAAGCACGACTCCGTAACGATCTGTCCTTTTCGCTAAGCCTCTGTCAGGATCCCACCCCTGACAGGTCCTCTCCCGAACTCTCCCGGGCTGCTTTCTCTCTAACTTCCTGTCCAACCCCCAGTATTACCAGAGCGTGAGGAGTGGCCTACTAGATAGAACCACTCCCCCTGGTGGCCGGAGTGTGAAGTGTAGTGTGTGTGTGATACCTGGTCAGGTGAACTCCTTTAGTGCAATCAGACGTAACATCACTCCCCTTAGTGGCAGAGCGATATTACTGCAACGATCAGGACTCTGGGGCGCTGCACTGAGTGCATTATACTATATGGAGTCCAATGGGGAAGGCATTATACTATATGGAGGCTTATGGGGAGTGCATTACACTATATGGAGACCTATGGGGGGTGCATTATACTATATTTAGGATGATCTGGTGCATTACGCTATATGGAGGCCATCTAGTGAGCCATCATACAGTGTGGAGATTACAGTGAAGGGGCCATCATACAGTGTTGGAGCCACCAAACAGTTTGGGGGCTACTAAGGGGTCAGTATACTGTGTGGATGGTACTATACAGTGAGGGGGCATTATACTGTATAGGGGAACTATACAGGGGGGCAGACTCGCGACATTATTAAATGTAAAGTGGGCACTTCGTGTTATATGGGATCTCAGGTTACTGTGACTATCAAAGGGGCACACATGGCAATATTACTTTCTAGGGAGCAAAATGTGGGCACTGTTTTCTAGGGCACTTGCACCCGGCATTACTATATAGAATTTAGAAGGCACAGAGAACTGCACAGCAGGTGGAGTAATAGGGACACATACGGCAGCAGCGGCTCAGTATTGGGGTATCAGGTGCAGTAATAGTGACACATACGGCAGCAGCGGCTCAGTATTGGGGTATCAGCAGGATGAGGGGTTTGTGTAGGTGGGGGATAGATGGTGATGGAGAAGTGAAACGTGTCTTTGTTGTATTCTCTGCAGGTGAGTCGTTGCTGGAAGAAGTTGTTATGTCGGTCTGTGCCAGATGGAAAAGACGGGAAAAGTGAATGATTCCATCAGAAAGAACATTATCTGTAACTGTGCTGTGATCTCTTATATGTTCTGTAAGACTGGTATCTACCACTGACCATATGGCGGTAATATCCATGTTGGTCTTTGTATAGAGATTATCTTCAGTAACAGCGCGGTCATCTGCTGAGGTTCTCCTCCACTATTAGTGCACGTCACTGAATTGTAAGGAAGGTTACCTGGTTAGGGGCCCACTCAGAATCTTCGCTCCCCCTGAACCAAAACCCTAGCTACACCTCTTGGCTGTGGGTGAAGTTTAGGCAAATGATGAAGCGTGTGAAAGGTAGAGGAAGACAAAGTGTAAAGATGTGTGGTGTAAGGCTACTTTCACACTAGCGTTAACTGCAATCCATCACAATGCGTCGTTTTGCAGAAAAAACACATCCTGCAAAAGTGCTTGTAGGATGCGTTTTTTCCCCATAGACTAACATTAAGCGACGTATTGCGATGGATTGACACACGTCGCAACCGTCGTGCGACGGTTGCGCCGTGTTGTGGCGGACCGTCGGCACAAAAAAACGCTACATGTAACGTTTTTTGCCGCCGACGGTCCGCATTTTCCGACCGCGCATGCGCGGTCGGAACTCCGCCCCCACCTCCCCGCACCTCCCATAGGGGTGGAGCCGCATATTCATCACTGTAATGAGCGGTACCACATGACCGCTCATACAGGACAAACTGCGACGCTGAGAGGAAGCATCGAGGGAGCTGGGTGAGTATTTTATTTCCAGCGGGCGGGCGCACAGGGGGTGGGAGGGGGGTGGTTACCGGGAACTTTATTTTAGCCACAAAAAAATAAAAAAACAATGATTTTTCATTCCTTCTCTCCAGCGAACGCTGCTGGGAAGAAGGAATGAATTCCGGCTTCAGCACTCAAAGCAGGGGACAGCGCTTACTGTAGCGCTGTCTCCTGCCTGCACGGTCCGTGTGGTACTCAGTCGGCACACGGGCTTCACACGGCTGCTGCACATGTGCCACACTGATGTGCCACATGAGCACACGGACACGGATAACTCCGGTACCGATTTTTCCGGTACCGGAATTATCTGGACGTGTGAGACTGGCCTTACACAGGGCTGGTTAGGCTGAGAATTTAATCATACATACATAGGTGAAATATGCTGGGTTGGAGGGTATGGGTGTCCTGACAGGTTTCCTTTAAGGGCATACTGGGAGTTGTAGGTTCATGAGACACAAATGTACACGGGTGTGACTTGACATTACAATTTACTGCTGTACTAATCTTAGTGATGTAGTCATGTACTTATGGTGTTCTGGTGATGTTCTCATATGCTGATGATGGTTCTGGTGATGCAATCATGTACGGATTGTGATTCTGCTGATGTACTGATGATGGTACTGATGCATTTATTTATAGATGGTGGTTCTTGAGATAAATTCATGCACTGATTATGGTTCTAGATATGAATCTATGTACTCATGGAGGTTCTGGGGATGCGTTTTGTAATACCCCAGGTTCTTGGATGTTACAGTGGCATTGATTTCCTCACGGGGAGAGTGATGTCATGCTTGGAAGCGAGGAAGGATCCCTTTTATCAGGTACTAGATGGTGGCCCGATTCAAACGCATTGGGTATTCTAGAATATGTATGTATGTATGTATGTACGTCGCGCTGTGAGTGTGCGTTAAATTCTGAGCCAATATAGCTGATTGGTCGCGCCCGGCTGGCCGATCAGCGAAGCATGGTTCAAATCTGGCGCCAATTCGCGGCCGGACTGCTCCTTTCGCTGATTGGTCGCGGCCGGCTGGGCACGACCAATGACCGAAGCGGTGTTTAAATACTGTGCCAATATCGCTGATTGGTCACGGCCGGCCATGAGCTACCAATCACTGAAGCAGTGTTTAAATCCCGCGCCAATATCGCTGATTGGTCGCGGCCGGGCACGACCAATGGCCGAAGTGGTGTTTAAATACCGCACCAATATCACTGATTGGTCACGGCCGGCCTTGAGCTACCAATCACTGATGCATTGTTTAAATCCTGTGCCAATATCGCTGATTGGTCGCGGACGGCTGGGCGCGACCAATCAGCGAAGCGTGGTTTAAATCCCACGTCAATTCGTGGCTGGACTGCATCTGTCGCTGATTGGTTACAGGATGTTGGGGGTTCGGGGCGCTGGATGTCGGGGATTCGGGGTGCAGGATATAGTACAGCCACGTAGTATATAACACAGCCACGTAGTATATAGGACAGCCACATAGTATGTAGTATATAGCACAGCCACGTAGTATATAGCACAGCCACGTAGTATATAGCACAGCCACGTAGTATATAGCACAGCAACGTAGTATATAGCAGCCACGTAGTATATAGCACAGCCCGTAGTATATAGCACAGCCACATAGTATATAGCACAGCCACGTAGTATATAGCACAGCCACAAAGTATATAACACAGCCCACGTAGTATATAACACAGCCCACGTACTATATAACACAGACAGCCACGTAGTATATAGCAGAGCCACGTAGTATATAGCACAGCCACATAGTATATAGCAGCCACATAGTATGTAGCAGCCACATAGTTTATAGCAGCCACATAGTATATCGCACAGCCACGTGGTATATAGCAGCCAAGTAGTATATAGCAGCCACGCAGTATATAACACAGTCCACGCAGTAAATAACACAGCCCACGCAGTATATAACACTATCCACGTAGTATATATCAGTCACGCAGTATATAATATAGCCCACGTTGTATATGGCAGTGTGGGCACCATATCTCTGTTAAAAAAAAGAATTAAAATAGAAAATAGTTATATACTCACACTCCGGCGTCCACCGATGCACGCGAGCGGTGAGGCTGCCGCCAGCTTCCGTTCCCAGTGATGCATTGCGAAATTACCCAGATGACTTAGCGGTCTTGCGAGACCGCTAAGTCATCTGGGTAATTTTGCAATGCATCTCTGGGAACGGAAGCTGGCAGCAGCCTCGCCGCTCGCACGCATCGGTGGACGGCGGAAGGTGAGAATAGCACCATTTTTATTTTTTTTATTTTTAACATTATATCTTTTCACTATTGATGCTGCATAGGCAGCATCAATAGTAAAAAGTTCATCACACAGTGATAATAGCAGCGTTAACAGACTGCGTTACACCGCGTTCTGCCTTGGTGTAACGCAGTCGGTTTAACGGACTGCTAAAATGCTATGTGGGCGGCGGGCGCTGACTGGGAGGGGAGTATAGAGGGTGCACTGACTGCAGGGGAGTAGGGAGCGGCCATTTTGCGGCTGGACTGTGCCCGTCGCTGATTGGTCGCGGCCGGCGGGTCGCGACCAATCAGCGACTTGGGATTTCCGTGACAGACAGACAAACAGACAGACAGACAGACGGAAGTGCCCCTTAGACGATTATACATATAGATTCACATACATGCCACACAGTTCTGACTCCAGGCGAGAAGGGGGAGCTCTGAACCCGGTTTCAGGGGAGCTTCCCTGTATATAAATATATATTCTGGTCTGAGGGAGGAGTTAGACATTCTGTCAGAGGGACAGAATGGAGAGGAAGCAGACGGTGAGAGTTTGAGAGAGAAAGAGGAGGCCGTGCAGCCATGAGAGTTGCTGCAGCTCCTAGAAGGAACGAGAATAGAACAGTTTGTAGAGACAGTGAAGGAGGGAAAGTAGCAAAGGAGTGTTACGAGCTGGAGAGAGAAGCTGCGACTGGGCTTCCTCCACGCTGAGCGCAGCTACTGGTAGCTGGAAGATCGAGGTTGTGGGGGTAACTCTATGCCCCATGGCAGAAACCAGCGGACAGTGGATTACAAGTTACCTGTCCACCACTGACACCCAAGGACACAGTAGCAGATAGAGCCCAGGTCGTGATAGAGATCCTGTAAAAATTCTCAAGTTACCTGTCGTATGGGTAGTGTCCTACCAACAAGGGGGACAGAGAAGAAACGTGAGGACCTTGTGCGAGGCCTAAGGCAGCAAGGGACTACAAGGCAGCGCTAGTAGGAAGCCTTCTAACCCCACCTGGTAAAGGGGATTCCAGATTCGCTTCCAAGCCGGCCTAACCATATCTGTACCTGTGATCCGGTACCCTGGACTGTGGCTGCCTGAATTCATCAGTAAAGAGGTAAAGAGACTGCAACCCTGTGTCCTCCGTTTCTTTCAACACCACTTACCACCTGTCTCAACTACACCGGGAGCCCTGGGGACCCAGCTGCACATGTGGGAAGCCATGCCATCCCAGTGCCATAACACCACCCCAGAGAGCCCCTTTAAGCAGCATCAGTCACCCCTGACTGAATACCACAGCTGGCGTCACAAACTTTTATTATTTCACAAACCTCTTTAAAGACTGTCCGTCCCTTTTTGCTTGGGTGCCCAGGGCCAAGGACCATGTCACCGCTGCAGTGACACATCCCTTTAAGTACCTGACCCGGTACAGAGTACCCCACGGCCCTGGGGGGGCGTTCCACATTTATCTACTTTTGGTGGATTTGGTGCCATATTCATGTACTGATGGTGGTTCTTGTGATGTATTCATATACTGATGATGGTTCTAGTAACCTATTTATTTACGGATGATGGTTCAGGTGCTGTATTTATGTACTATTGATAGCTCTGGTGTTCTAGGCTTTGTTTTTTTAATGGCCTTCAGCTCGATCTTGCCATGGTGATTTGATGGATGGCAGATCTGTAGGAAGTTCAATCTTGTGAAAGCTTATATAGTTCCACAAGAGACTTCACTGTCACTATCTTTATGGTATCAACCCATTGGTTTGCTGGTCTTTGTCTTTGCCTTGTTCCTTCTATTCTTCCAACCATGATTCCTTCTCTAATGATTGCTCTTTTTGCATATGTCCACAGTAGGCAAGTCGTAGCTTGGTGATTGCTTTTACAAGTTATAAGTCTGGCTTGATTTGTTCCAAAATTGTTTTGTTTGCTCTTCTTGCCAACCATTGCTAACATCCTTCTTCAGCACCACATTTCGAAGGTGTTCATTTTTTTTTCTGTCTTGTTTCATTATCATCCAGTTTTCACATCTGTATGTTACCACAGAAAAGACCAAACTGTACTAGCTGTAAACTAGGAGTTTGCTACAAACAGGAAAAACTGACTGGTACATCCAAACTTGTGTGTAGAGGTGCAAGCTAAGACAACCAAGTCAATAAATGTAAGACAAAATAGCTGCACCACTCTGAAATGCTAAAAGCAATACATTTAGAAAATTGAAATTGCATTACTGACTTAGAAAATATGTGAATTGACTTGGTTTTCTTAGCTTGCACTTATACACACTAGTTTGGATGTGCCGGTCAGTTGTTCCTGTTTGTGACAAACTCCTTCTCACCTGAGCATTCCTACATCCATTACCCTAAGACAGTTTTAATTAGCTGGATCCTTCCTGCCCCATAAATTGTAGGCTTTTCAGCCCAGGATAGGGTCCCAACAATAAGATAAGCCTTTTAGATGGCTGTTAGGCTCCCATGAATTGGCCAATTTATATGCTAAGTAGCTTCCTTTTTTATGCATTTTTGTAGGCTTTTCAGCCCAGGAGAGGTGACTTGTCAGGATAGGGTGCCAACATATTTTTTTTCTGTGTGCTGTATTTTTTTGCAAGCATGGCTGTTTTTTACTTTCTAAGTGATGTCTTTATTGATTTGTATTTCTCTTCTCTGTGAACTTTTGAATTTAGTGTAGGACTCGCAAGATAATGAGGACCCTTGGCGAGGGTTGCGAGCTTGTCTATTTTGGCCAAAATATCAACCATTACCTCATAAAATATTTACATCTTTTTTGCATATTTTTTCAGGGTGCAGGCCAAGTCTTTCTAGTGGTGGCTGGGTAAAGTGGGGTGTTTAGCCTGTAGGTGCACATATGGTATCGGCAGCCCGCCTGATGTAATAGTAGGGGTGTAGGTAATAGGCTGCTATAGGGATAGAAGTGCATCTCACATAACGGTGTGAATGACACCCTATGCAGTCGTGCTTGCAATTATAATACTAGGCTGACACTCCATGGATGTTTGGTGGGTTACTAAGTGGTTAGTTTTCAGTATTTTGGGGGTTTTGGGTGGTGATGCACAGTGCATTTTGGCCGCCAAATATAGAGGTTCTCCATGCATGTCCTGTGACTGTCACACAGCCGCGACACATGCAGCTGCGGCGCTGGCAGCTGATCAGCCAGCACGCTCCATGAATCTGGGTTCGCTCTGCAGCTTATTCGTCAAGCGCTGTAGCTTGCCGAATAAGCAGGGACCCGATCAAATTCGCTCAACTCTACTTGCTTGCAGACACTCGGTTAAGCGTTAAATGTGTGAATCTTCTCACTTGTCCATCTTCTTACATCTGCATGGATCCATGTCTGATTCTTTTTGACAAATCATATGTTTTCCATTTTTGTCGCAAATAAACGGTCCATTTTGATATGACAAATCCACCAGCAGTACTGAACACCTTCTCTGACATGACACTGGAGACTGGACACAAACATACTCCCACTGCAAATGGAGTCAGCTATTGCCAATTTGTTAACCCATAAATCCATGAGATCGAAGCTCAGGGTATTTGAGTAAAGTCACAGTCTAGCTGTGACTAAATCTGCCTGTTCACACACTGGATTTGGTTTCCTGAAGCGTGTCAGGTTGTCAAAATGAAAAAAACATCTGGTCCATCATGTCAAATATACTGTAGGTGTGGATTCTACTAATTTTTGTAGCTATAACATTAGCACAGGTGGGGGAACATTGTGTATGCATTGGTTGCAGACGGGTCTGCTGGTCAGTTTTACAGGGACAGGTGTTTGCTTGGTGAAAGCTTCGCAGTGCAGGTAACAGAGCTTTTCATGCAAGCCAATTTGGACTCCCTTTCCGAAGCTAAAAAAAATTCCCCTATTTTGCTTTTATATTTGTGGTCTAAAAGAATTCCTATCTAATAGTCATCACTTAGCTTCCTATTAGCAATACACCTGTCCGCCCACAAGCCAGAATGAAAGATTCATCCAAGAGGAGAAAGAAGCAGATTTCCATGATAAGAAATATTATAAAGTTTCTTATATTCATGTGTACTATTAATGTATGGAATAAAAGTTAAACCAGCAATTACTTTTTAATAAGACTGCATCAGACATGATTGTCATAAAGAGAAATAAAAACATGACTGAACATAAATGATGTGAATATATCAAATATATAGTTGTGAAAGGCCTTCTAATTGTCATGACCACAAGAGTTGGTCCAACAAACACCAACAATGGGATGCGAAAAGGGGTAGGAAGGCCCTAATAGTAGGGAATGAGGGGATGGGGCACTTCCTAACTCAGCCTGTGCCTATCCCTAAGCTCCCCTAACACCCTATGCGGGTCCTTCCCCATGCCACCATCATGAACCTTGTCCCTAGCTGTCACCGCACTGAACACTGGTTAGTGCACTGGCCGTCAAGGATGCTAGCATCACCACTGCAGATGATACAAACACAGGGGATAGTGACAAGCACAAGACAGACAGGGAAACGACACAAGTAAGTTAGCTCCAGGCACTGCTGCCAAGCTCCACACTGCAGAGGACACGGAAAGAGGACCCCGAACTCCACAGAATTAGCTCATTCAGCTGACACCACCAGAGAGCTGCACACTCCAGGGCTGGTCTACATAGAAAACTCTATCACCAACAGTCAGCTGATGCATTATGTGACTATTTAAAGGATGGTGGGAGTGGTCACCACCCACATCAGCTGACCTAGCATCTCAGCAGCTTGCAGCAAGGAAAACTGACATTAACCCTTGCTGGCAGAAAAAGCAAAAAACAATGTAGAGCAAGAGCTGTCACAAATCCAAAAATGGATTGTGACACTAATGCACAAAAGCTGTGGTATGAGATGACATGGGTGATCGAAAAGGTAAGTGCAAAAACAGGCAAAAAAACCCCACCTACAGTATTTAGACTAATAGAAACAGGTTGTATAGTCAAAAAAGGAAAATGTGAAATAATACATCTAAAATCTGTTTGTTCTACAGTACCATGTAAACCACTGCAAAATCGAGAGACTGTGGTTTACTGGATAGGATGTACGCTTCTTGTGTCTGGGGAGAGGAAGAGAAAGTGTGAAGACGTGTGATGTGAGATGGGGAGACTTAAAATGCTTATAGAGTAACCATTGTTTTAATTTTTATTTCATTATTCAATAATGCACATTAAAATAAGCAACTTTGTAATATATCTTATCAGAGATATCTGCTTCTTTCTCCCCTGGGACTGATCACTCACTCTCAAAATTCTCAATTCCTCTTTTCTGTTTTCAGTGAAGAGATTTTTACATTACTGAGGCAGGAGATGACAGTTGTTTTTTTTTATAGGATTCTGTGAATTTATTGATGTGAAACCATTTATCACACACTCAGGGTTGCCATCAGGGATTTCATGTCCCCAGACATCATACAATTGACAGGGCTCTGTGGTGCCGTGCACCACTTTTGAACTCTAAAGTCTAAAATTGTACTTCTAAAGCTTAAACAGAAATTCCCTATGCTCTAAATGTATAAATATATACCAGCATTGATAAAAACAAATAAACATATAGAAATAGTTAATAGACCATGCATCGAAATTTATACCATCAATGAAAAACTATGTACATAAATATATATAACAATTGTGTGTAAAAATCATATATACAGTCATGTTCGAAAGTGTTGGCGCCCTCAAAATTGTTCCAGAAAATGAAGTATTTCTCCCAGAAAATTATTGCAATTACACATGCTTTGTTATACACGTTTATTTTCTATGGACCATTTCTAGGATTTTGTGTTGAACTTATTTCAGTTTTGCCTTTTTTCTCTGTTTTTTGTGTTGCTCCAATACATGCAAAGGAACTAAACATGTTGTAAGAGTCATGTCGGTCTGGTAGTCGGGGGCAGGTATATCTCGCCCAGGTATTTGTCCTATGTGAATTAAGCCGCTCAGTATCTTCAGGATACCGAGGGGTTAATAAGTGCAGGAATAAAGGCTGACCAGCTGGAGGTTTCAGGTGTCAGCCTGGGGCACACAGAATGCCTGTCTGTGTGAGACAACCGTGAGTGAGAGCTGGGCTCGTGATCTATGTAATGTTAGCTGGGAGGTAGAAGCCCCCCCAGTTGTTAGATAGGAATGTATTTGTATAGTTAGCGCCGGACAGGCAAGGATTTATTTTTATGTTTTGTTTTCTGTATTTGCTTTCACTTTAATAAACCTGACCTGAGGTCAGTCTACTTGGAAACCTGCTGTCGCCTCAGAGTTTAATGCACAAACCACGTGACCTTTGACCCCAGCAAAGGCGATCCTGGAGTGTTTTTGTTACATTGTGGTGGAGAATGCGGGCACTCCGTGGCACAGGCGACAGTATGGAAGACGTGGTGAAAGCCCTAGTACAGTCCGCTGCCGTACAGCAGGAAGCTAACCGCTTGATGGCCGCACAGCTGAAGGAGTTGGTGGACGTGACGACTGCAGACCACCAGCTTCTCCAACAGGTGGCGCAGCGCTTGGTGAGCATGCCTGAGGCTAACCCGGAAGCAGAGTCCAGGAGAATCCATGTGAGTCGGTACTGGCAAAAGCTGACCGCAGAAGATGACGTCGAGGCGTACCTGACAACGTTTGAGCGGACAGCGTTGAGAGAGAAGTGGCCGAAGGAACGATGGGCCGATCTAATTGCTCCGTTTCTCTCCGGTGAGGCCCAAAAAGCTTACCATGACTTGGACCCGGAAGTCGCTCAGGACTTTGAGAGGCTGAAAGCTGAGGTCCTGGCCCGGCTGGGTGTGATGACGGCTGTCCGTGCACAGAGGGTACATCAGTGGACCTATCAGCCAGATAAACCGCCGCGATCGCAGATGTTCGACCTGATCTACTTGATTAAGAAATGGCTGCAACCCGAGGTACTGACAACTCCGGAGATAATCCAGCGGATCGTTCTGGACAAGTACCTGAGAGTACTACCACCGGCGCTGAAAAAGTGGGTGAGCCAAGGAAATCCCGCGACAGCAGATCAATTGGTGGACTTGGTGGAGCGTTATTCCGTGGCGGAAGGACTTCCTGATGATACCGCTACTACCCGAACTGTACCTCCTCCTCATGGAACCGGTAAGACTGTTCCAGGGACTGCGGGGGAAGGAAAATTGCCAAAAACTATGGGGGAGGAACACGGGACTGCTCGCACCCCGAGATCAAGGGTGTCGGACTTTGGTTTCAATAGGGGGCCTGTTAAGTGTTTCCGTTGCCATGAGAAGGGCCATGTTTCTGCGAACTGTCCTGTTACCACTGAACCCATGCAGTGCGACGTTACGGACTCTAAGAAATGCATGTCTTTAGTTACACGGCTAGTAAGTGTGAATGCGGGTCAAAATGATACAGCGAAACACCTGCGTGAATTGTCTGTAGATGGGAAAAATGTTGTGGCATTGCTAGACTCTGGAAGTGTGGTGACTCTGGTGAAAGCCAGTCTGGTGGCACTTCCATCTGGTCCGTCTGATAAATTCTCTGTAACGTGTGTGCATGGTGACACCTGCTCATATCCTACAGCGGTCATATGTATCTCCACTCCCTATGGGTCTGTGCAACACAAAGTGGGACTCGTTCCCGCATTGTTACATGATATAATCCTGGGCAGGGATTTTCCTCATTTCTGGCAGTTGTGGGAGAATCAGTTGCTCCTTCACGGTAGCTGTAACCGTGAATCTTCCCCCATGCCATCTGGAGGTCCCGAGTTCCTAGACGAGACCCCACAGGAAGATGTTGCTGGGGAGGTTATTGAATCTAACCTTCAGTTCCCCTTCTCAGTTATGGCGGGGGAAACTGAGGAAACTGAGGAAACTGAGGAAACTCAGCGAGAGGCGGAGGCAGACAGCCATCCAGCACCCTGCCTACCCGATTTGGGAGTTCAGTTGGATGACTTCCTCAGCGAACAAATGAAAGATCCTACCCTGACTCAGGCTAGGAAAAATGTAAAAGTGATAGATAGCGTGCACCCGTAGAACCTGACACTAGGCTAGCGTACCCGTACATGGTTCTTGAGAATGATTTACTCTACCAGGTAGAAAAAAAAGGGGAAGACACTGTGCAACAGTTAGTGGTACCCAAACCTTATCGGCGGAAGGTACTGGACCTGGCCCACGGACATATAATGGGGGGACATCTGGGGGTACAAAAAACCACAGAAAGGATATTGCATTGTTTTGTGTGGCCCGGAATACACAATGATGTGCGTAACTATTGTGAGTCCTGTCCAGAGTGCTAAATCTCGGCACCTAAACCTCGGTTCTGTAGCCCTTTGGTACCCCTCCCTATTATTGGGGTCCCGTTTGAGAGAATTGGGATCGATTTGGTTGGGCCCCTTCCCCGGTCCACACGTGGGCATCAACATATCCTCGTCATCATGGACTATGCCACTCGTTACCCCGAAGCCATCCCTTTGCGTAACACTGCTACCAAAACGATCGCCAAAGAGTTGGTACAAGTGTTTAGTCGGGTGGGAATTCCAAAACAGATACTCACCGACCAGGGGACTCCCTTTATGTCAAGGGTGATGAAGGAGCTCTGCAGGCTCTTACAAATAGACCAGTTGCGTACGTCAGTCTATCACCCTCAAACAGATGGCCTGGTTGAGCGGTTCAATAAAACCTTAAAACAGATGCTCCGGAAGGCGATAGGCAAAGATGGGAAGAACTGGGATTACTTGTTACCCTATTTGCTGTTTGCCATTAGGGAAGTTCCCCAGTCTTCCACAGGATTCTCGCCTTTCGAGCTATTATATGCCCGTCGTCCCCGTGGACTGTTGGACGTCGCAAAAGAAACCTGGGAAGGTCAAGTCACTCCCTTTAAAACGGTGATAGACCATGTAACGCAAATGCAGGATCGGATTGCTGCTGTCATGCCCCTTGTTAGGGAACATATGTTACAGGCCCAGGGAGCCCAGAGGCAAAGTTATGATAGAGGCGCCAAGGTCCGTACGTTTGCACCCGGGGATAGGGTGTTGATCCTAATCCCTACGGTGGATAGTAAATTTCTGGCAAAATGGCAGGGCCCCTTTGAGGTCATGGAACGAGTTGGAGAAGTGAACTATAAAGTGCACCAGCCTGGTAAGAGAAAACCAGAGCAGATTTATCATGTGAATCTGATAAAACCCTGGAAAGACCGCGCTGCCCTAACAGCGGATCTGCCCCGTCCGGTTTGCTCACCTACCATACCGGAGGTGCAGATTGCCAAGACTCTCTCTGAACGACAAAAATCTGAGGTTAAGCAGTTTTTGTTACAGAACCAACAGTTTTTCTCTGAAAAACCTGGCCAGACTAGGCTAGTGAAACATGAGATTGTCACAGAGCCTGGTGTCACAGTTCATGTGAAGCCGTACCGGATTCCGGAAGCACGCCGTGAAGCCGTCTCCCGGGAGGTGAAGGCCATGTTGGACTTAGGAGTTATTGAAGAGTCGCACAGCGCCTGGTCCAGTCCAATCGTGTTGATACCTAAGCCGGATGGCTCTATACGGTTTTGCAATGGCTTTCGGAAACTGAATGCGGTTTCTAAATTTGATGCCTACCCTATGCCCCGGGTCGATGAGTTGATCGATCGGCTGGGTAAAGCCCGATATATTACGACCCTGGACCTAACAAAGGGGTACTGGCAGATCCCTCTGGCCGAGGCGGCCAGAGAGAAGATGGCATTTGCTACACCGGAAGGGCTGTTCCAGTATATCTACATGCCGTTTGGACTTCACGGAGCCCCAGCAACGTTCCAGAGATTGATGGATCGAGTCTTGAGGCCCCACAAGCAGTACGCTTCTGCCTACCTAGACGACATCATAATTTACAGCGTGGACTGGGAAGCTCACCTCCGGAAGGTACAGGCGGTGATTGATGACCTGAGAGACGCAGGCTTAACGGCGAATCCTAAGAAATGTCACATCGGCCTTGAAGAAGCCCAATACTTGGGCTACGTGATTGGCAGAGGAGTGGTTAAACCCCAGATCGACAAAATACAGGCAATTCAGGGCTGGCCGCAACCAGTGAACAAGAAACAAGTTCAAGCTTTCCTGGGCATTGCCGGCTATTATCGCCGGTTCATACCCAACTTTGCGGCCATGGCTACCCCCTTGACGGATCTTACCAAAGGGAGGGATTCCGTCATGGTAAAATGGACCTCAGCGGCTGAAGAGGCCTTCCACAGTCTGAAACGGGCTTTGTGCTCTCAGCCCGTACTAGTGACTCCTGATTTCAGCAGCGAGTTTGTGGTGCAAACGGATGCTTCTGATACTGGTATCGGAGCTGTACTTTCCCAGGTAAGGGACGGAGTCGAACACCCGGTCCTCTACCTCAGTCGGAAACTGAATGCACATGAGCAGAGGTATGCCGTGATTGAAAAAGAGTGCCTAGCCATCAAATGGGCTCTCGACTCCCTCAAATATTACCTGGCAGGTAGGAAGTTTAGGCTGGTCACGGACCATGCCCCTCTCAAGTGGATGCATCTCCACAAGGACCGTAATAGTCGGGTAACCCGGTGGTTCCTTGCTCTGCAGGCTTACTCGTTCACGGTGGAGCACCGCCCCGGGGTGCAGATGGGGAACGCTGATGCCCTGTCCCAAGTACACTGTTTCGAGAGTATTCTTGCTCGACCTGAGTGGTCTGAGCAGGGGGGGAGGATATGTAAGAGTCATGTCGGTCTGGTAGTCGGGGGCAGGTATATCTCGCCCAGGTATTTGTCCTATGTGAATTAAGCCGCTCAGTATCTTCAGGATACCGAGGGGTTAATAAGTGCAGGAATAAAGGCTGACCAGCTGGAGGTTTCAGGTGTCAGCCTGGGGCACACAGAATGCCTGTCTGTGTGAGACAACCATGAGTGAGAGCTGGGCTCGTGATCTATGTAATGTTAGCTGGGAGGGAGAAGCCCCCCAGTTGTTAGATAGGAACGTATTTGTATAGTTAGCGCCGGACAGGCAAGGATTTATTTTTATGTTTTGTTTTCTGTATTTGCTTTCACTTTAATAAACCTGACCTGAGGTCAGTCTACTTGGAAACCTGCTGTCGCCTCAGAGTTTAATGCACAAACCACGTGACCTTTGACCCCAGCAAAGGCGATCCCGGAGTGTTTTTGTTACAATGTATATAAAAAAAATGTTTAATTGCATTAATATTGTGGGAGAAATGCTTAATTTTCTGGAACAATTTCAAGGGTGCAAACACTTTTGGCCATGACTGTATATACCACATACAGTATATAAATATTCATAAGGCTGACTGCAAAAAATAGACACAGCAGTGGAAAAGCTGCAATAATACTATTGATCAGCGAGATCATTCCATCAAACAGGGTCACTAATGGTGTCTATGTCTAATACTTGCATGTTCATCTTCTCACCATGTAGCCTTTTAGAGAAGAGCAGAATGCTATAAAGTGCATAACAATTAATTTAAAAAAATGTAATCAATCAAGACATGAATGAATCACGTATATACAGTAAAATACTGTATACATAGGTGCAAGGGGCATTTACATATATTAAACACATTATAGCAAAGTTGATCTCCCCCCTACAGGCACAGTGGATCCCAGCACCAGAAAAAACATCTGGTTCATCATGTCAAGTATACTGATACTGGAGATGCTGCTGCTGCCTTGTCTACTTATTGTAGTCCCGACACTGGCATAGGAGGAGGAATGTTGTGTATTCATTGATTGCAGAGGGGTCTCAAGGCAGCTGTGCAAGGGCAGGGGTTTGGTCCACAACGCCTTCGCAGGGCAGGTATTTATCATGTAAGCCAATTTGGACTCCCTTTTGGAAGCTGCAAAAAAGCAAAAAAGTTTCCCCATTCTGCTTTTATAGCGAATGTCTAAAAGCATGGCTATCGAATAGCAATCATTTTCCTTCCTGTTAACAATACACCTGTCTTCCACAAGCATTGCAGCATACAGCCATGCCCCCAGCATGATCAAATACCTGTTGTTTCAGACTGTGGAGACCCTAACCCAACATAACCATGATCCCTCCCACACATAACCCTTAGACACACTGAATAAGACAAGAAAACTAGAATTGATGGGTGAAGGTCGGTCACAGCTTTATTAATGCATTTCATGTAACTGTCAACATATTTTTTAACCACTTAGAAAGGCACATAAAACTAATTAACCACACTCGCCGCCAAATGCCCTGTAGTCAAATCACAGGCACGTCAGCCGACTAGCCGTACCCATGTGTCCTTTCTTTAATTCCCGCCACGGAACGATCATGTGTTCTTACACATGACTCCGACCCCCACCCATCAATAACAAAGCCTGCTCGATTCCATCTTGTAGGCCTGATAAAAAGATATCAAGCCCAATATCTGTAAGATGTACTCCATCTGGTCTTAACAGCGCTCTGTTATCCCCTTCTAACTGCTTGTGCCTTATAACCACACCCAGCCTTTCTCTGACAAATCTCGAAATCCGGGCATTGATTGTTCTCCTGGTGCGCTCTACCGCCATGCCATCTCTGGCACCATGCCAGACCACCCAAGGAACCATTTAGAACCAAACGAATATAAGTTCTTGAAAGAAACTGTGAAAATGGGCTATATCTGACCTCATCATTGTTATTAATTCAGCAATTTTGTAAGAACACAGGTCGTTACCGCCGGCATGTAGAACAAGAACTACCGGACCCCTGGCTTCTCTTGAGATGTCCACTATTTCGGGTAAGACTTGCGGCCACTGTACACGTCTTATCCCCCTCCAAGAAAAATTCGGGCCTCAAAAGCCTAGATTCCTCCAACCTGGGCGACACTCAGCCCTTTGACCAGCCCAGAATATGTAGGAGTGGCCTAGCAGCCACACGGTTGGACTGCCAGCACCTGAAAATAAAGATGACAAGGTTAATTTAAAAGATCAGGACGAATATACCTCGAAAAACAAGTTGAGCGCCATCTGCCGATCCTTTGTATCTCTGAATCGGGTAAACCTGCTTTTGCCGCCTCCGTCGCAGCGCCAATTCGAAATGAGCGAGTACCATAATCATGAACTGGTACCCCCGATTCCATCAAACACTTGACAAATGATAGAACCAGAAACACATGGGCTACTTGCACACTGAACAAGTCTGTAGGAACCTGTTCAGACCACCAGAAAACTTGAAGACACAAAAAAGCACAGTGAGGTCAAAAATACTCTGTTGTAAAAAAATCACAGTAATAAGCAAGTGCTAGTCAAAAGATGTAAAGAAAACAGGGTATTTAGTTGATACGTTTTTTTGCAAAAAAATGTATACTAAGCTGCTCCACCAAATCGCCAAGGTATACCCTTATAGAGCAGTCCTAACTAATGTATGCAATCCCTATCTGATGTATTTAAAACCTGATTATCTGTATAGTACCTGTATAAGCAGGGTTCAGAGATAAAAAAAATATACATGTGGACATGCAGGATGGAACAGCTTAAATGCAAATGACCCACAGAGGAGTGGTGGACTCCCCAGTCTTGTAGAAACAAGAGAACAATTATAGAACCAGAAACACATGGGCTACTTGCACACTGAACAAGTCTGTAGGAACCTGTTCAGACCACCAGAAAACTTGAAGACACAAAAAAGCACAGTGAGGTCAAAAATACTCTGTTGTAAAAAAATCACAGTAATAAGCAAGTGCTAGTCAAAAGATGTAAAGAAAACAGGGTATTTAGTTGATACGTTTTTTTGCAAAAAAATGTATACTAAGCTGCTCCACCAAATCGCCAAGGTATACCCTTATAGAGCAGTCCTAACTAATGTATGCAATCCCTATCTGATGTATTTAAAACCTGATTATCTGTATAGTACCTGTATAAGCAGGGTTCAGAGATAAAAAAAATATACATGTGGACATGCAGGATGGAACAGCTTAAATGCAAATGACCCACAGAGGAGTGGTGGACTCCCCAGTCTTGTAGAAACAAGAGAACAATTATAGAACCAGAAACACATGGGCTACTTGCACACTGAACAAGTCTGTAGGAACCTGTTCAGACCACCAGAAAACTTGAAGACACAAAAAAGCACAGTGAGGTCAAAAATACTCTGTTGTAAAAAAATCACAGTAATAAGCAAGTGCTAGTCAAAAGATGTAAAGAAAACAGGGTATTTAGTTGATACGTTTTTTTGCAAAAAAATGTATACTAAGCTGCTCCACCAAATCGCCAAGGTATACCCTTATAGAGCAGTCCTAACTAATGTATGCAATCCCTATCTGATGTATTTAAAACCTGATTATCTGTATAGTACCTGTATAAGCAGGGTTCAGAGATAAAAAAAATATACATGTGGACATGCAGGATGGAACAGCTTAAATGCAAATGACCCACAGAGGAGTGGTGGACTCCCCAGTCTTGTAGAAACAAGAGAACAATTATAGAACCAGAAACACATGGGCTACTTGCACACTGAACAAGTCTGTAGGAACCTGTTCAGACCACCAGAAAACTTGAAGACACAAAAAAGCACAGTGAGGTCAAAAATACTCTGTTGTAAAAAAAAATCACAGTAATAAGCAAGTGCTAGTCAAAAGATGTAAAGAAAACAGGGTATTTAGTTGATACGTTTTTTTGCAAAAAAAATGTATACTAAGCTGCTCCACCAAATCGCCAAGGTATACCCTTATAGAGCAGTCCTAACTAATGTATGCAATCCCTATCTGATGTATTTAAAACCTGATTATCTGTATAGTACCTGTATAAGCAGGGTTCAGAGAGAAAAAAAATATACATGTGGACATGCAGGATGGAACAGCTTAAATGCAAATGACCCACAGAGGAGTGGTGGACTCCCCAGTCTTGTAGAAACAAGAGAACAATTATAGAACCAGAAACACATGGGCTACTTGCACACTGAACAAGTCTGTAGGAACCTGTTCAGACCACCAGAAAACTTGAAGACACAAAAAAGCACAGTGAGGTCAAAAATACTCTGTTGTAAAAAAAATCACAGTAATAAGCAAGTGCTAGTCAAAAGATGTAAAGAAAACAGGGTATTTAGTTGATACGTTTTTTTGCAAAAAAATGTATACTAAGCTGCTCCACCAAATCGCCAAGGTATACCCTTATAGAGCAGTCCTAACTAATGTATGCAATCCCTATCTGATGTATTTAAAACCTGATTATCTGTATAGTACCTGTATAAGCAGGGTTCAGAGAGAAAAAAAATATACATGTGGACATGCAGGATGGAACAGCTTAAATGCACTTGACAAATGATGCATGAAATTGATACCTGGTTAACGGGGAACCATCTAGATGAGCAAGAACCTACCACAGCATCTAACCTCTAAGTAGGCATTAATTAAACGAACAGGGCAAACGTGCCCTGAATGACGATGTTCCAACAGCCAAGTACCTCTGCCTGCTGGGTCTGTCTTTGACTTGCGGAGGCGAAGGCGTATTGATTCTTTCACTAGAACCACGTCGTCATATAATAACCCTCCCTTTAAACTACTCTGAGACTGAGGAACGAGCTCGCTAATACGAAGCACCCCGAAAAAAACTAAACTGAATACTGCAGATAACAAAATGAATCAAAATGGGAGATGCATATAACACTTGAGATGCATACAATAGTATGGAGGAGAGCTACAGAAACAGGGCACCTGCATTCGCGACTTGGCTGCGCCCGCTTCCACCCTTTCAAGGCCTGTCTGATCAGAAATGTTTTTGTAACATCGACCCAACCTAGTAATTGAAAATAAAATGCTAAACCAGATAAACGCTGTTGCGCCGATGAACCCAATATACCCATGTCTATGAGCTGACCAATAAATTTGACCATAACTTGCAATCTGCATTGATCAGATAAGTGCAGCAGCCTACCTCGAATCAATGAGCACCATTCCTCCCATGCCTTACCGTAAGACTGCCAGGTTGATGGGGCAACTGAAGAACGGACCAGAGGCATCAACTGTTCGCCACTGCATCCCAGAGAGAAAGGGGGCAAGGCAAACCCTCCAGTTGTGTATTGGGAAAACTGTTCTTGAAGACCTGCCAATCAAAATGTGGTAGCATGTCAGCCAGTCTGTTATCGGAAACTGCAATTTGTTGAGCCCGGGGCCATATATTATATTTCAGACATAACAGAGCTAAACGACGAAGCAGGCATAAAATTGGAAGGGACGTATAAGACATAAAATTAATGCAAAGTGCGGTTTTGGGATGTGCGGACTGAAAAACAATCTTTTTGTTAGCTAAACTGTCAAACCAAAGCTCGACCGATAAAACGATCGCAAAAACTTTGCAAAAAGCAGGGTCACGACAAATGATTAGCATTTGCCAAGATGTTGGCCAGTTGTCATTACACCATTGATTACCAAAAACTACTAAAAAAACCGAAGAAACATCCGCACTTGTAAATAGCTCCAGATCCTGGCTAAGAACCTCCTTTAGCATAAAGCACGTATGACAATTATACAACTGTAGGAAGGACTTCCAAACCTCGAGGTCAGCCAGCATGGACCTGGTGATACGCAGTCTATGACCAGGTTGAGACACACCTCTTGTAGCCAAAGACAATCAGCGAGAAAAAACTCTGCCGACAGGTATGACTACAGGCAAAAACCAATAAACCCAACAAAGATTGCATTTGTTGCAATGATACCTTCCTGACTGAGCTAAAACCTTCAATTAAACTCAACATTTTTTGAATTTTATCAGCTGGCAATCGAAATACCATAGAGACAGAATCAATCTCTATGCCTAAAAATGTCAACGTTTGAACGGACCGATCATTTTTTCAGCAGATAAAGGTACACTGAAATCGCACGCTATCTGTTTTAATTTGTTATTCAAAACTGTGCATAAGACAGAATCTTCTGGGCCCACGAAAAGAAAGTCGTCCAGGTAGTGCGCAACAGCATTACAGTTTGGCTCATAACGCACTACCCAATCCAAAAACTAACTAAAAAGTTCAAAATAGTAGCACAAGATAGAACATCCCATGGGAAGACACATATTGTAGTAGTAATTGTCATCTACTCGACAGCCCAACAGGTGAAAACAATCGGGATGAACCGGCGATAACCGAAAAGCAGAATCAATGTCTGCTTTTGCTAGCCAGGCTCTAGGGCCTGCATCCCGAACCATTACTACTGCTCTGTCAAATGATGCGTATGACACTGAAGATCCTCCAGTAATATACCATCATTAACGGTGTTTCCTCTGGGATAGGACAGGTGATGAATCATATGAAACGTGCCAGGTTCTTTCTTAGGGACAACCCCCAAAGGAGAAACCCTGAAATTTGGAAAAGGCAGGGCTGTAAAAGGCCCAGCCATTCTACCCAATGCTATTTCTTTAGAAATTTTTTCCCGAAGAATTTCATGATGAGCAGCTGCAGATTTCAAATTTTTGGAAAGGGATATTGCACGTTGGAGTTTAAACGGAATGAAAAAAACAAATGTACAACCGAAACGAATTTGCCCAGCTGCATCTTTTTTATGGTACCGATTTAGCCACAGGCCCATCGCGGTTACGCTCACCGGGGTCCTTGGATCGATTTGCTGTGGTTTGGATGGCAATTTTCCTGACGGGCGAGGGCACTTTGCAGCGGGGTGAGCCCCCCCGCATGCAGAGCATTCATGTTTGAACTTACACATGCCGTAGAATTGGCAATGCCCTTCGTTAAACAGCCAACAGGCTCCGGGTCTACGTACGACCACTCAATTGGTGCCTGTTGATGCGTGTCCAGCAGTCGGTGTTGAAAAGGGGGACTGTTTTTGAGATACATGAGGCGAAGCCAAACATCGGTCGCTTTCACCCCCCATCCTAATTCAGGTTGGAGACCCAAGCGCCTCCTGAACTCCTCATCATATCTCCATCAGGCAGTACCACCATGCGCTCTGTATGAATTGTAGATCATATCTTGATAGATGAATAGTTCAGAACAACATTCGGGGTGCTTTTGACCCATAATACACCCTAGTACTGCAAAAGCCTGTAACCAATTGTTTATTGTTTTTGCCACTTTTTGCTTATTCCTATCAAAAACCCTCTCAACTGGTCGTATTTCTTTATCTACCATGTGCTGATCTACAGAAATCAAAGACCAAATGTCAAAATATTCATTTTTCCAAATCTTAATTTTGGTATCATCATCTACATGAGAACCAAGCGCGCTAACCCAGCAATAAAAGGCATCTTTGTGCACGCTGGCTAGTGATTTAATTTTTGAATCATCTTTCTCATGACAATTCACCTTTGGGATCTGATCCATCATTGTTTTAAGAAGAGCCATTAACGTAGTATTATCAGAATAATTAACACTTGAAGTTGAACACTCACCAGAACCAATGACTGGAGGAGGGACTCCCAAAGATGGAGGAACTCTGGCTCCAGCAGATAAAGATGAAAAATTGAGACCCTGGCTTGAAGCCCCGGGAGGTGCATTCAACTCGACCGGGCTGTAAGCCCTTGATGCTGCCCGTGACTCTCTTCCATCCCGAGAAGGTCCAGTCTCTCTATCGGGACTCGCAGACTCGCTAGACATCTCATATGAAGATGATGGTGAGCATCGCCTCGAGGACCGAGACTTAGCATATCTACGAGATCTTGATCTCCTATGTGAGTGAACGGAACGCCTCTTATGTTGGTCAGGCATGTGGTGGTTATGGCGTGAATGAGGGGACAATGAAGATGATGAGTATGACCTACGGCACCTACGCCTGTCGCGTCTTCTTTCGTGTGAGTGTGTGACATGAGCATGGGTTACTGTGGTACCGTCAGGAGGCAGTTGTGAACCTATAGGGGTAGCATTAAAAGTGGGTAAAAGCTGTGACTGAGGCTGAATGTCAAATAACATTGGAGCAGACAGGGTTAAAGCCTCATAATGCTGATAAAATGAAGTAGGGGCAGTAAAATGTTGAATGACCCCAGCTGCCGTTACCACATCGTGTGCAGGAGTTATACTTTTCTGTAAATTACTTGAGGCGACATCTTTATTGGTGTCAGGCAAGGGGTTAATCGGCTCTCCTGAGGAGCTTGATGAATGTGCGCTATTACTGCCCCCCATGGCAACCACAACAGGCACAGAGCTGCAGGGTAGACCTTCAAAATGAGCGGCAGCAATGACCGCTGTGTTAACAGGGCTCCTAGGTACCTGTTGTGGCCGCCGGGGATGAACGGCAGGAGTTAAAGATGCCAGAGATGTGTCTTTCATGCCACAGGGCCGCGAGACTTCGGACAACAGCCGACGTGAGGGTGGAAGCTTTGTGGGCGGGCCTAATTTCCTGATATGGCGCCGACGCAAGCTTCCTGTCAGAACAGGAGAGCTCTCCCTGAGGTGTGCAGGAGGGCGGGAACACCGTGCGGACCGCCTGCCTCCTCGCCCATCACCCACCGCCACCGTTGCCTTGTCAGTAAGTACCGGTGAGACAGAGGGCTCGACTGTGGGTGATGCGTGGAGAATGACTGCCGATAGGGGTTGCGCTAAAAGCGCTCCCGATGAGCTAGAGGGGTGAGCATTGAGCCCAGCAACCAGGGACATCAACCATTGCTCACCTTCTTTCTCAATTCTACACCGCAAGGCCTCCAAAGAGGGTCTGCCATGGTCCTATCCGGACAGCACAATAGGCACCTCCGGGACCCGCTCAAAATGGGGGAAGGAGGGGAAAGAAGAATACCACGGCATTTTATAGCCCATAAGAAGGAAGAGGAGGGGGAGAGGGAATAATAAACCACACATAATGATTGGCTCTAAGCTGTTACACACCGCCCCTTTTAAATATTCATAACTGTGGAGGGATAACAACGTGGCCATGGCAACTGAAAGGGGAAGGGGCACCGCAGTCAGAGACACCATTCTTATTCAGTGCTGTGCCTGCCATTGTCATGGCCAGTGTAGTAGTCATCATCATCATTTTTGCTTTATCTGCCTCATCCTCTGCCTGTGTATTGTGGAGCAGGGCGGTAGCCATGGACGAGGTTCTCATCTTCCACATCTCGGAACAGTGCAGAAAGGCAGGGTCTCTGGGTGTGTGTGTGTGGTGATATTGCTGCAGATACCTTCAGGTTCAGCTCTGCCACACTTTGAGCAGCGCCCATCCCATTTGACCCCATGATAAATAAACTATACCAGCTCGCAAAAACAAAGTCCTTTTTACTAACAACCCAACTTATATACAGAGAGTAGCAGGAGATGAGCATGCCATGTTCTTATGTACAATACAGAGGCATTTTTCTATTTTTATTTTTTATTTTTGTTTGGGGGGGCCCCTCTCTAAGGGTGTCCATTCTTGTATCTCTGCTCCTAACAACTGACAACTAAACCAAGATGTGACTCACAGATCTTCAGATCTTCATTCCTCCTACCCAACTAAGGGCCGGTTCTACATTTAAACTTGTCATGTCTGACTAGCAGAAACTACAGCCTCCAGGATGATAACACATATAATACAGTACATTTAAAATAAAAAGGGTTTCCAGAGGGTTGCTACGTCATCCTCTCCACCCCTACACCTGCGTCAAGTCTATGTCCTCCTCCACTTCCACCTCCTGAAGCTACTCACTCTCCTCGTCTTCCTCCTCCAAATTCTGCACATGTAACATAGACCTTGAAGGTCCTCAACAGACACAGAACAGCTGTCCTTCCTCCATCCTCTCTTGCATGCTAGTGTTTTTTCCAAAATAAATATTAGTGGGGCTACATCGCTGATTCCACACATATTACCACTGACAAATTTTGCTGCCTCTTCAAAGCACTTAAGCAGGTGACATGCATCCCCCGCTATCCAATATCAGATTTCAAAGTAACTCGAGCTCCAACTTGACTGTTACTGCATAATTTACACTGTTCGTGCAAATGCTGCAACATATAGATCGTCAAATTCCAGTGGGTTGAGACACCGCAAAGCAGGGGATGCTCTGGCAGCCATATTTCTTTTCAAAGCTAGGAGGGCATGCTTTGCCACATAAGACCTATTGAATGGGCTGACATTTTTTCTGACCATAGCCACCACCTTTCTCAAGCATGTATATTTGTGAAGGAAAACTTGCACTATTAAACACAGAGCTTAAGTTATTTTTCCAGACCATAGTCAGCAGGAATGTTCCCACGTATCAGTGTACATGACAATTCCAAGTTCCAGTTCACGGGGAGCAGCCACTGGGTGGGTTGAAGCTTGATGTACAGTTGCAACACTTCTGCTGTTTAGCTTTTCACTTCTAGGCTGTCAAGCTGTAAAACTTTGTGACTGCGCTTTACCTTGCTTGATTAAAAAAGAAAGTACTCAATGTATGGAATCAATGATATTCCCTGTGTCTTGGGGATGAAGCTTGTCAGATGAACAGGATTTGGAGGCGTAGAAAGCAACAAATAACTGTCACATGGCGGTAGAAACAGCCATATCTCCCAGTTATGGAAATGTGACCAATTTTTTGGGTTTAAAATTCCCCCACCCTTGACAAAAAAAGTCTAATCCTACAATAAAAGGTCACTGTGTAGGTACATGCACGGAAAGTAATTTGTGGCATCAGCCAGAAGAATTATTGTGGCACCTACAATTGTTAAATGTGATTAATCAAAGAGTTGCAAAACTTATATCTCTTATTGCTAGGGTTATTTATTTATTTATTTATTTATTTATTTTTTTGTAATAATTATGACCGCCCCTTCAACCAGAATGAAAAGTAATTTAACGAAACTTAAAATGCTTGGTTTGCTACATGTCGGTTCATGACCGATAACGAGCATGTGGTATCAACGGTAGTATGGTTGAGTGATGTACGGTATCTGTAGTAGGCAATTAAAAGAGATTTTTAAAAAATAAAATACATTTTTATATTAGATGTAAAGATAAAAGGCCATGTACTTTTGCAAAATAGGATGGGATCAGAAAATATATCACGTCTCAAAAACAAGCACCTGCAATTGGCCACTGAATTCAGGAAGCTTGTCTAAAAATAGACTATTGGTGCAATGAAGCGGGCTCAACACATTACTTTAAACAACACATTCACTTTTGTAGGTAAAAACTTGTGTTTAATTTTCAGTACTAATGAGATTTCTCCTTAGAAAATAAAGAATGGTGTGTTTCAAAATACCGGGATCACATTTTTATACAAACAGAAACAAGCCCTGAATTCAGAATTTGGATTAAATTGCAAAATCTGCAATTAGTAGTTCAATACTACCCTTGTTTTATGGCACTATTATGGTGCTGTTGCTGCTGCATATCTTAGTTTTGTGCTCCCTGGCTATATCTCACTAAGTGTGCGCTCCAATATTTTATTTGCATCTCGCAAATTCATATGGCTGTTTTCTCCTGATATACCAACCTAATATAGATCCATTGGACATATTAGTAATTGTCCACCCTACATAAAGAGATACGTATGGACCTTTCTCTTGCTTTTTATTTCAGTCACACTCCCCCGGTCATGTGAGCATGCCCGGACCCGAATTCCCCGGATCTTACCGATGCTCTGAGTTTGACTCGCACATAATTCCGGTTGCCTAGTTGCGGTGATCCGTTTGCGTTCCATAAGCGCAGGTGGAAGTATACCATTCAGGGGGAAGTTCACGACCGCACATGAGCCGATTCTGATCTTTCCCTCACGTCATTGAAAAGATTGCACTCCTGATAGGCTGACTGCTTGCATATATACTACCCCCTTTACTGGTGTAAGCCACTCCTCCTGATGAAGAACAATGGCGAAACCCATGTAGGAGCGGCGGGATAGGACTTTTCACATTATACACCCAATAAGTATCAGCCCTTTTTATGTATTTGTACCTTTTCCTACCTTGGCACATGCACTTTACGTAGCCCTTATTTTCAGCAGCATGTCACGGGCACACAATTTGGAGTGGGCATAGTCTGAGGACTGGCCAATCTCTTTGTTATCAGGCATACAGTAGACTGGTTTAATATTTAGCTCTTTCATATTGGTTGTGCAATTGGTGTATACAGAATTATTCTCCCATGCATTACTATATACTTGATTTGGTAGCATGCTTGGTTTAGGACCCTCATTTCCTCCTTCATGTAGTGGTACTCTTGTTTTATGGTTTTAAATGTTTGTGCAATAACTTTAATATAATAATTCTACTTGGTTTTAAATACTCTATGGTCTGATCTTTCCCTCACGTCATTGAAAAGATTGCACTCCTGATAGGCTGACTGCTTGCATATATACTACCCCCTTTACTGGTGTAAGCCACTCCTCCTGATGAAGAACAATGGCGAAACCCATGTAGGAGCGGCGGGATAGGACTTTTCACATTATACACCCAATAAGTATCAGCCTTTTTTATGTATTTGTACCTTTTCCTACCTTGGCACATGCACTTTACGTAGCCCTTATTTTCAGCAGCATGTCACGGGCACACAATTTGGAGTGGGCATAGTCTGAGGACTGGCCAATCTCTTTGTTATCAGGCATACAGTAGACTGGTTTAATATTTATATAAAGAAGGAGGAATCAAGAGTTTTTTTGTATAAAAATATATATATCCTTTATTACATATAATATTAACAATTATTTATCATTATCATAATATTAAAGACAATGTGTCAGTATGAAAAAAGAGATTGATCCAATATAGGTGATAGCGCAAGCGCAACCACCAGCAGAGACTTGACAATTTATAAGGGGTTCAGAATAAATACTAACTACCAAATAGGTGTCCACTCACACATATAAGACAATGCAGTTCTGTGTGAGTATAGGTGTGTCACAAATCTACATACAACAGTCTTTTATCACGCAAGCCATGTGGCAGCGCTGATGATTAAGCGGCACACCTAACATATATAAAAGAACCACATATAAAAAGATAAAGCAGTAAACTGGTTAATTACCCATGTTATAAGGACGTCAGCTCTGCGGGTGATCGCTCTCCCCGACGCGCGTTTCGCGAGACCGAATCTCGCTTCCTCAAGGGGGCCCCTTGAGGAAGCGAGATTCGTTCTCGCGAAACGCGCGTCGGGGAGAGCGATCACCCGCAGAGCTGACGTCCTTATAACATGGGTAATTAACCAGTTTACTGCTTTATCTTTTTATATGTGGTTCTTTTATATATGTTAGGTGTGCCGCTTAATCATCAGCGCTGCCACATGGCTTGCGTGATAAAAGACTGTTGTATGTAGATTTGTGACACACCTATACTCACACAGAACTGCATTGTCTTATATGTGTGAGTGGACACCTATTTGGTAGTTAGTATTTATTCTGAACCCCTTATAAATTGTCAAGTCTCTGCTGGTGGTTGCGCTTGCGCTATCACCTATATTGGATCAATCTCTTTTTTCATACTGACACATTGTCTTTAATATTATGATAATGATAAATAATTGTTAATATTATATGTAATAAAGGATATATATATTTTTATACAAAAAAACTCTTGATTCCTCCTTCTTTATATGATTAATTTTGAGTTTTGTATTTTCACATTTAATTTATATTGCTGGTTTCTCTATATATGGTTTAATATTTAGCTCTTTCATATTGGTTGTGCAATTGGTGTATACAGAATTATTCTCCCATGCATTACTATATACTTGATTTGGTAGCATGCTTGGTTTAGGACCCTCATTTCCTCCTTCATGTAGTGGTACTCTTGTTTTATGGTTTTAAATGTTTGTGCAATAACTTTAATATAATAATTCTACTTGGTTTTAAATACTCTATGGTCTCCTGGAAGTTTTAAGTTTGCCAGTCTGGGGTTTTTGTTGCTACTATGAATATCAAAGAGGTATAAGTCACAGTTGTACACTGAGTGGTGATGATGAGACGCTACAACAGTGTATTGTATATCACTTGAATCTTGGATTTCTGTTCACAGACTAAGTCTATTATTCCTATTATTAATCTAGTACATCAGCACTGAAGTAATACACCACAATCATATTAGGCTTTTTTCTGTTCCTATACTGTGGGCTTGTTACATAATGCAGGCTCACCGGGTTAGGTGTTAGATGGATCTCCCAAGCCCAAAGTCTGGCCTTTGGTGCAACAATTGGGTGAGGCACGTGTAAGAGTATGTCAAGCACAAGCAATCTCTTTGTCCCCTCCTAATAAAATGGGTGCGCTTTTTGCTGTAATGTGGATACCGTTGTAGTGTTTTTATATTTATGTTGTGATGACTCGTTTGTATTTTGATAACAGTGACTCAAATGTGTTGTATTGATGTTATAATGTTGTATGGCATGAAACATAGGGACAGTATAAGGAGTAGGATATAAGTTTAGCGTTAGATAGGATTGGGTAGTGTAGCGGAGGGCACACTAGTTCAGGACCTTATATACATTTAGTAAAGAAATGGTTAATGCTTTGGGGAATTTTCCCCAGGTGGGATGGGTGTTATGATCTGGTGGCCTAAGAGCAGCATGAGACGTACTCTGGAGAAGGTGGTAACTGTACTGACCGCAGACCCTGAACTTAACACCGCAACTGGAAGTAGCCGTGGAATGTACCTAGTGCTCCCTAGACATCTCGACACAGCCGGAGGACTAATTACCCCTAGAGATAGAAAAGGGAAAACTATCTTGCCTCAGAGAAAATCCCCAAAGGATAGACAGCCCCCCACAAATATTGACTGTGAGAGGAGAGGGAAAAAACATACACAGACTGAAATGAGAATTTAGCAAAGGAGGCCACTTCTAGCTAAATAGAAAGGATAGGACAGAGTACTGTGCGGTCAGTATTAAAACACTAGAAAATATCCACCACAGAAAATACAAAATCTCCACAGCTAACTAAAGATATGGAGGGTATATCTGCATCTCCAGAGATACCAGCTTGGCTAAACAAATCCTTATACAGACCAAGCTGGACAAGAAAAAAACATGGAAAAGAACTGAACAATAAGGCCACAGCATGTGGACAGCAAAAATCAAGGCCAGAACTTATCTTTGTTGAAATGAACTGCAAAGCAGAAGAGATTAGGCAGGGATGTGAATCCTCCAGGAACAATGGACAACTGGCACTGACTAAAGGGTGAAGCAAGACTAAATAGCCCAGTCAAAATTGCAAAAAGTGAACACACCTGATAAATGCTGCGATTCAGAGACAGCAGCGCTACCACTTACAACCACCGGAGGGTGCCCAAGAGCAGAATTCACAACAGATGGGTAGGACCAGCTGAAAGAGAAGGACACTTCCTGGCTTAGTTAGTTGGAAAGAGATCTAGATTAGATAACAGTGGTCAGAGCAGTGGTTCAAGGACAGAGGCATGCAGGTCATGTTTAATACAATACAGTAAGAGAGCAGCATGAGAACGGCTGCAATAAATTTGGGTGGTCTATCCTGTAGCATCCGAGACCAATGGCCTGAGTTAGGTATGGAGGAGCCTGCCTTGCTTTCATCCCCAAAGAGGAAAATGGATGGGGATTCACAAAGGAAAATCGGCTCGGGATTCAGGGAAGCTGTGGAGCCAGGCGGAACTTTCCTGGGGCAAGAAGTGGTAACAAAGAGAGGGATAGCTGAAGAAACTGTTATCACCTTAACATACGGTGCTGTATTGGTGATTGTGATTGAACTTGATCTGCTGAATAAAGTTGAATTGTTCAAAAAGAACGTTTCTGCTATCGACTGTGTGACTGCATCCTGATCTGGAATCGTGGAGCTGACAGAGTCCTCAGGACAGAGAGTGTTATACAATTCACACAGAGCACATGGCAGAGGGGACACTATTTACTTGTGGGGTGCGCACACAACAGCCCCTCACCCATGACTACTGCCCTGTGCACCTTACACACTCAGGACATGGAAAGCAGACAGGAGACCGTTAACAGAGATACTGAAACACGCAGACTTATTGTAGAATTACTGGAAGCCACTGGTGGCAGGTAGCAGAGTTACTGAATACATCAAACAGATTGCAGAGTTACTGGAAGCCACTGGTGGACAGGTAGTAGAGTTACTGAAGAGCTCAGACAGATTGCATAGTTATTGAAGAGTGCAGACAGACTGGAGACTCAAGGACTGCAAGTCGCGGCAGACAGGAGGCATCATGGAGGACAAAGACAGGTAGTAGACAAAATTCCAGAATAAGAAGAAAGTCCAAATACAATGGAAGGCTGGTAGGAGATGTCCTGGACCCCTTCAGACATGCAGCAGAGGTCCTAGAAGACACAACTCCAGAGTAACTGGAAAGTTTGAAAACCATGGAAGACTAGTGTTGAGCATTCCGATACCGCAAGTATCGGGTATCGGCCGATATTTGCGGTATCGGAATTCCGATACCGAGTTCCGATATTTACCGCATATCGGATACCGGAATCGGAAGTTCCCAGAATTCAAATTGCACAAATTCAGCCAATGAGGACTGATTAGAAGTGTGGGCTCATCCTGTTCTGTATGGTGGGCATGTAACTACTGGCATGGCTGTGATTGGCTGCTGAAATGATGTCATGATGCACTATAAAAGTCGCTGCCGCCATTTAGGGCTCACGCTGCTGTGAATTCAGTTAGGGACAGGATGCTGTGTTCTGACTGAGGGCCAGTTTAGAGATAGCGATTTGCTTCATTGTGCTTTACCCAGGCTAATTTAGCAACCGCTGTGTGAGAACCTTGCTTTTGCCTTGCAGCGCTGTTCACAGCTGTCTGCAAGGTCTCTGTGTGTGTGAGTGCAGCTCACTCTGTAGTCTGTGTGCAGCCACAGCTGGTTGTATTCAGCTCAGGGTGCTTCACTGCCTCATACTGTTCTATCCATTGTCCTTTTTTGCTATTAGTGCAGTCTGCTGCACTGTTTTTTCAAATATTTCCTATTAATGGCTTTCCACCCGTATCCAGCTACATTGTGGAAAAACACTACATAGGATAACATAGAGGAGTTTTTTTGGGCCTTGAATCGCCGTTTAGGGCTGTCTGCTCGGTCTCCGTGTGAGTGCACATCGCTCTGCAGTCTGTGTGCAGCCACAGCCGGTTGTATTCAGCTCAGGGTTAGGGTTGAGCGACCTTTACATTTATAGGATCGGGTCGGGTTTCACGAAACGCGACTTTTTCAAAAGTCGGGTCGAGTGAAATCGGCCGATCCTATAAAAAAGTCGGGGTCAGGGTCGGCCGAAACTTGAAACCCAATGCAGTGCATTGGGTTTCCAATGGTTCCCAGGGTCTGAAGGAGCGGAAACTCTCCTTCAGGCCCTGGGATCCATATTTAAGTGTAAAATAAAGAATTAAAATAAAAAATATTGCCATACTTACCATCTGATGCGCCCTGGTACTAAGCGGGAACCTTCCTTCCTTAGAATCAGCCTTCCAGGACCTAGCGGTGACGTCGCGGGGACGTCGCGGCTTGTGATTGGTCGCGCGGCCGCCCATGTGACCGCTCGCGCGACCAATCACAAGCCGCGACGTCACTGTGACGTCACCGAAGGTCCTGGAAGGGCTGATTCTTAGGAAGGAAGGCTGCCGGAAAGAAGCCGAGGGTGAGTATATTCCTATTAGGTATATACTCACCCTCGGACGCACCCTGCTTCTTTCCGCCAGCCTTCCTTCCTAAGAATCAGCCCTTCCAGGACCTTCGGTGACGTCACGGTGACGTCGCGGCTTGTGATTGGTCGCGCGAGCGGTCACATGGGCGGCCGCGCGACCAATCACAAGCCGCGACGTCCCCGCGACGTCACCGCTAGGTCCTGGAAGGCTGATTCTAAGGAAGGAAGGTTCCCGCTTAGTACCAGGGCGCATCAGATGGTAAGTATGGCGATATTTTTTATTTTAATTCTTTATTTTACACTTAAATCTGAATTCCGATACCAATTCCCGATATCTTAAACATATCGGGAATCGGTATCGGAATTCCGATTCCAGATTCAGAAGATCGCCGACTTCATGGCCGACCCCACACAGGGGTCGGGTCGGGTTTCATGAAACCCGACTTTGCCAAAAGTCGGCGACTTCTGAAAATTGCCGACCCGTTTCGCTCAACCCTACTCAGGGTGCGTCACTGCCTCATACCATTCTATCTATTGTCCTTTTTTTGCTATTAGTGCAGCCTGCTGCACATTTATTCAAATATTTCCTATTAGTGGCTTTCCACCCATATCCAGCTAAATTGCGGAAAAACACTACATAGGATTACATAGAGGAGCTTTTTTTGGCCTTGCAGCGCCGTTTACGGCTGTCTGCACGGTCTCCGTGTGAGTGCACATCGCTCTGCAGTCTGTGTGCAGCCACAGCCGGTTGTATTCAGCTCAGGGTGCGTCACTGCCTCATACCGTTCTATCCATTGTCCTTTTTTGCTATTAGTGCAGCCTGCTGCACATTTATTAAAATATTTCCTATTAGTGGCTTTCCACCCGTATCCAGCTAAATTGTGGAAAAACACAACATAGGATTACATAGAGGAGCTTTTTTTGGCCTTGCTGCGCCGTTTACGGCTGTCTGCACGGTCTCTGTTTGAGTGCATCTCACTCTGTAGTCAGTTCTGCAAAAAAAAAAAAAAATTAATAAAGTTCACCAAACACACCACTTTACAGTTGTGTAGGCCACATTAGCTCATATTAAAGTCTAGTCCACACTTTAGAAAATTAGTGTTTCTTATACCTGTTAGGAGCTGTTCAGGAATAAGCACACTAAGCCGTTAGTACTTTTCTGCTTATCTTTATCAGTCAACCAAGATGAAGAAGGCAGGGAGTAAGGCACGTGGGCGTGGGCACGGAGCAGGGAGAGGACGTGGGGATCCTGTGCCTGCTGCGGGCACCGGTGACTCATCATCACCCAGTTTCAGCAGGGAACAGTCCTTCATGCGCAGCTTTGTAGGAGAACGCCGTACACCGCTGCTGCGTGAAGAACAAATTGAAGCCGTTGTCGGATGGATGGCAGCTAACGCATCGACTTCAATTAGTGCCACATCCTCTCAGGCACAGAGCACTTGATAGCACCCATCTGTCTCTTCACCACCTGCCAAATTGCCCAGGCAGTCAGAGAGCGCAGGACAGGAGCCATCTCTACTTCTGTTCTCTGAATCTTTTGGCTTGGAAACAGGGGGCCAGCCAAGCAGCATTGGAGAAATGGAAGAAGAGGCAGTGTGCAGTGATGCCCAACAGCTTTGTCTCTCTGACTCTGAAGAGGCGGGTGGGCCAGTGCCTCCGGTCACCACACCGCAGTATGCATCTGATGATGACACTCAGGTGTCAGTTTCTGGTGCGTACTGTGCTGCCGAGACTAACCAGGAGGAGCAGTTGGTGGCAGAGGGTAGTGTAGATGATGAGGTCCTTGACCCATCGTGGCATAAGGTACAGGAAGGTGGTGGGAGCAGCTCTGAGGAAGAGATTCCCCGAACGGTCCAAAGAGGGAGAGGGAGGAGGAAGACTACGGAGCCTGTAGCCTCCACTTCGGCACCCGTTAGGAGTATGCCTCTTCCAAAAGCCAAAAAGGGCGCTCCCAAGACTTGCAGTGCCTGGTCCTTTTTTGACACAGTTGCAGCTGACATTTGCTTTGTCAAATGCAAGGTGTGTCATCAGAAAGTCAAAAGAGGGAGAAATGTCAGCAACCTCAATACCTCAAACATGTGGAAACATGTGCGGAACAAGCACGCGGTGGAGTTACAAAAACACACTGAAGACCTAGGCCAACCAACAGCGGCACCTACCACCTCTTCAGCTCGTGTTGTTGCCTCTTCCTCCAGCTCACACACAGCTGGTTCGGCTTCCTCCCAGGATCGCCATGGAAGAACCTCTGGCACTGTTGTCCAGAGACCCACAGTAATTCCATCTGCAGCACCACGTTCCCAGTCATCCTCACACTCCCAGGCCAGTCTCCAGCCATCGGTAGCACAGGCATGGGAGAAAAGGTGGCCATTCTCAGCAAACCACCCCCAAGCACAAGCTCTGAATGCTGGCATTGCAAAACTACTGTCCCTTGAAATGCTGTCATTCAGGCTGGTGGAGACTGACAGCTTCCGTAACTTGATGGCATTGGCAGTCCCACAGTACAATGTGCCCAGCCATTTTTATTTTATTTCACCAGGCAAGCCGTCCCTGCCCTGCACAAGCATGTGGAGGGACACATAAAACACGCGCTACTGAACGCCGTCAGTAGCAAGGTCCACCTCACCACCGATGCGTGGACCAGCCACCATGGACAGAGGCAATACCTTTCCCTCACTGCCCATTGGGTTAATGTTGTTGAGCCGGGTACAGATCGTGCGAGTGGCGCAGGACGTGTCCTGCCCACTCCAAGGATTGCAGGAATCCAGTCTGTACGCATTGACTCCTCCTCATACACAAGTTCCTCAGAATCATCGCTGCAGGAGCCGTCACAGTCCACTTCCACATGGACCCGTGAACGTTTACCTGTTACAACTGAGATGAGCACAGCTGTGGCCAAACGTCAACAGGCCATCTTGAAATTAATTTCTTTGGGGAATCGAAGCCACACAGCGCAGGAGCTCTGGAATGCCATCAAGCAGGAGAGCGACGTGTGGTTTGTGCCAGCGAATCTCCAGCCAGGCATGGTAGTGTGTGACAATGGCCAAAATCTGGTGGCAGCTCTGGCCCTAGGCAACCTCACACATACCATGTCTGGCACATGTGCTCAACTTGGTCGTGCAGAGTTTTTTGAGGGACTATCCTGATCTTGATGCACTGCTGCACAAGGTCCGCCTAGAGTGTGCTCACTTGCAGCGTTCCAGCATGGCAAGATCGCGCATTGCAGCTCTGCAGCGCCGATTCCGCCTTCCGGAACATCGCATCATATGTGACCTACCCACCAGGTGGAATTCCACGTTACATATGTTGGAGCGGTTGTGTGAGCAGCAGCCAGCAGTAATGGAGTACCAGCTGCATCAGGCGCAAAGAAGTCGCACTCCGCACCATTCAGACTTCACAACCACTGAGTGGGCCACTATGAAGGACGTCTGCCAGGTTTTGCGTTCCTTCGATGACTCGGATGGCGAGTGCAGATGATGCACTAGTCAGCATGACTGTCCCCCTTATCTGCCTGCTTCAACAAACACTGCAAGCGCTAAGGGATGATGTTGTGGAAGAGGTGGAGGATGAGGAGTCACCAATTCCATTAGCTTCTAGACAGTCAGCGCTACGTGGTTCCTGACAAAGGCCTAGGCAGGGGACACTTTGTGAGGAGGATGAGGAGGAGTCAATGGAGGAGGAAGACATCGGGCCAGAGGAGGGAGTTACACAATTCTCCAGTAGTCAGTGTGTAGAGCGAGGGTGGGGTGATGCTGAGCGGGCAGAGATCACGCCTCAAGCAGGGGACAGCATTTTTTGGCCAGTTGGCAGTCTGCAGCACATGGCTAATTACATGCTGCAGTGCCTGAGAACCGACTGCCGCATCGTCCACATTCTCAACACGGCTGATTATGGGGTGTACACCTTCCTAGATCCTCGCTACCGGGACAACTTACAAAGCCTCATAATAACACCGTTGAACCGGGAGAGTAAAATGCGGGAGTACGAAGACACTCTGGTGAATTCCATCATCTTCTCCAGTCCAAGTGAGAGCAGTGCTGCTAGTGCTTTACAAAGCAGATCAGTGCGCTGAGGCAGTGGAGGAAGCTCTGCACACAGAGGGAGCAGAAGCAGTGCCTCAGCACAAGGCAAGACCAGTATGGCCCAGCTGTGGCACAGTTTTGTGTACCCGCCACACATGTCTACACCATCACAGACGGCTCCAGTCAGCAGGAGGCAACGGTTCCGTCAGATGGTGACAGACTACATGTCTTGCCCTCTTACTGTACTCCCAGACGGCTCTTCCCCCTTCACATTTTGGGTCTCTAAGCTGGATACATGGCCAGAGCTAAGCCAGTATGCATTGGAGGTGCTGGCTTGCCCTGCTGCTAGTGTATTATCAGAACGCGTCTTTAGTGCCGCAGGTGGTGTACTAACAGACCGTCGCATGCGACTATCCTCCAATAACGTTGACCGGCTTACTTTTCTGAAAATGAACAAAGCCTGGATCTCGCAGGAATTTGCCACTCCTCTTCCAGAATAAATAATTGGTTGGCTACAGTATCCAGGTCTCCTGTTGCGTTCATGTTTCTACCACCTGAACTGTAATCCCTGGGCTCTAACACCACCAGTTGAGGCTCAGAAGTGCAGGCTGCACAGTCAAAACACATGACACAGTGTTATTGGGTTTCAGTAACGTCAGCTGATCCCCAGCTGTGTAGCCGGCAATGTGTCCTGCGACCGCCACGCTGACACAACAACTGAAATTTAAGGGAACCTGTCCCCCCCCCAGGCGTTTGTTACTGAAAGAGCCACCTTGTGCACTAAGGATGCACAAGGAAAAGGTAGCTCTTTTAGTTTAGCTCCTTGCACACGCAGAACTTAACACTTATAAAATGTGTCCCCTGATACCGTGAGACCGTCCCGGAGGTCGGACTTTCCTTCGTAATGGGACGCAGCACAGCCGTCATTCCTACCCCCTTGGTGCCGTGCACCGCCTCCTCAGCGTTGTTTGAATCTGTCCCGGAGCCAGCGCTATTATGTTATCCCTTTGCCATGCGCAATTAGCGCTGCCCGTCTTCTGACATCATTTGGTGTCAGGCTGGCTGCGCCTGTGCGGCCGCGCTGCCCGAGATCCCGCCTCGCAGTGTCTTCTGATTTAATCACACTGTGGGCCCAGAATCCATGGGCATGCGCAGTGCATATCTTCACCTCAGCCTCTCACTCATCTCCCTCCGCCTTCTTCAGACTGTGCGCCGTCAGCTGATCCCTAATAGCATGCCACTGCCGTGACGCCGCACAGTCTGAAGAAGCCGGAAGGAGGGGAGTGAGAGGCGAGGATATGCACTGCGCATGCCCATGGATCCCAGGCCCGCAGTGGGATTACATCAGATTACACTGCTAGGTGGGATCTCGGGCAGCGCGGCCGCACAGGCGCAGCCAGCCTGACACCTAAATGATGTCAGAAGACGGCCAGCGCTAAGCGCGCATGGCCAAGGGATAACATAACAGCGCAGGCAACGGGACAGAATCAAACAACGCTGAGGAGGCGGCGCACGGCACCAAGGGGGTAGGAATGATGGCTGTGCTGCGTCCCATTACGAAGGAAAGTCCCACCTCCGGGACGGTCTCACGGTATCAGGGGACACATTTTATAAGTGTTTAGTTCTGCGTTTGCAAGGAACATAATTAAAAGAGCCACCTTTTCCTTTTGCATCATTAGTGCTGCACAAGATGGCTCTTTCAGCTACAAACGCCTTGGGGGAGGGGTTAAAGGTTCCCTTTCAACTTGCTCCAATCAGGCTTCGGCCTACACTCTGTTCCTCTGCTCCTCCTGCTGTCCCTGGGCTTCAACACCGCCAGTTGCTGCCTGGAAGTGCTGTCTGCACAGTCAACAGTCGCTCCTCTGTTATTGGGGTTCAGTAACGCCAGCTGTTCCCCTGCTGTGTTGCGGCAATACCTCCAGCCTGCTCCTTCTGCTGTCCCTGGTCTTCAACACCACCAGTTGCTGCCCGGAAGTGCTGTCTGCACAGTCAACAGTCGCTCCTCTGTTATTGGGGTTCAGTAATGCCAGCTGTTCCCCTGCTGTGTTCCAGCAATACCTCCAGCCTGCTCCTCCTGCTGTCTGTTATGATCTGGTGACCTTGGAGCCGGATGAAACTTTCTCTGGAGTCGGTGGAACCTGTACTGACTGCAAATCCTGAACTAACACCGCAACTAGAAGTAGCCGTGGGGTGTGCCTAACATACCCTAGACACCTCGACATAGCCGGAGGACTAAATACCCCTATAGATGGAAATAGGAATGCTACCTTGCCTCAGAGCAGACCCCCAAAGGATAGACAGCCCCCCACGAATAATGACTGTGAGTAGGAGAAGAATAGACACACGCAGGTAGAAAAAAGGATTTAGCAAAAGAGGTCACTCTTGCTAAATAGGAAAGGATAGGACAGATTACTAGGCGGTCAGTATTAAAACCCTTCCAAAAATATCCACAGCAGATAATACAAAAAGTTCCACAATCTAACTAAAGACATGGAATGTATATCTGCCACTCCAGAGAATCCAACAAGACTGAGAAAATACTGACACAATCTAAGCTGGACAAGAAAACACAAAGAATAGCACTGAATTGTGAAGCACATAGCATGTGTGCCACAGGAAAAAAAAACCAGACACTTATCTTTGCTGATTTGGCAGAAAGGCAGGAGGAACCAAGCAGAGGTCCAACACCTCCCAACAACAATTGACAACTGGCAAGGACTAATGAATCCTGCACGCCTAAATACCCCAGTCAGAACTGCAATCAGCAGATACACCTGACCAGGACTGCAACTCAGGGGCAACTGCATTACCACCTACAACCACCGGAGGGAGCCCAAAAGCAGAATTCACAACAGTACCCCCCCTTGAGGAGGGGTCACCGAACCCTCACCAGAGCCCCCAGGCCGATCAGGACGAGCCAGATGAAAAGCATGAACCAAATCAGCAGCATGGACATCAGAAGCAAAAACCCAAGAATTATCCTCCTGGCCATAACCCTTCCATTTGACAAGGTACTGAAGCCTCCGCCTCGAAAAACGAGAATCCAAAATCTTCTCAACCACATACTCCAACTCCCCATCAACCAAAACAGGGGCCGGAGGATCAACAGAGGGAACAACGGGCACCACATATTTCCGCAATAAAGATCTATGGAAGACATTATGGATAGCAAAAGAGGCCGGAAGCGCCAATCGAAAAGACACCGGATTAATAATCTCAGAAATCCTATAAGGACCAATAAACCGAGGCTTAAACTTAGGGGAAGAGACCTTCATAGGAACATGACGGGAAGAAAACCAAACCAAATCCCCAACCCGAAGCCGGGAACCAACACACCGACGACGGTTAGCAAAACGTTGAGCCTCCTCCTGAGACAACACCAAATTGTCCACCACATGAGCCCAAATCTGCTGCAACCTGTAAACCACAGAATCCCCACCACTCCACCAGGACAGTCAGAAGGCTCAACCTGCCTAGAAGAAAAACGAGGATGAAAACCAAAATTACAAAAAAAAGGCGAAACCAAAGTAGCCGAACTAGCCCGATTATTAAGGGCAAACTCGGCCAATGGCAAAAAGGCCACCCAATCATCCTGATCGGCAGACACAAAGCATCTCAAATAAGTCTCCAAAGTCTGATTAGTTCGCTCGGTCTGGCCATTTGTCTGAGGATGAAATGCAGAAGAAAAAGACAAATCAATGCCCAGCCTAGCACAAAACCTAGAAACAAACTGGGAACCTTTGTCGGACACAATATTCTCCGGAATACCATGCAAACGAACCACATGCTGAAAAAACAACGGAACCAACTCTGAAGAGGAAGGCAATTTAGGCAAAGGCACCAAATGAACCATCTTAGAAAACCGGTCACAAACAACCCAGATAACCGACATCCTCTGGGAAACCGGATGATCAGAAATAAAATCCATAGAAATATGCGTCCAGGGCCTCTCAGGGACCGGCAATGGCAAAAGTAACCCACTAGCACGGGAACAACAAGGCTTGGCCCGCGCACAAGTCCCACAGGACTGCACAAAAGAACGCACATCACGTGACAACGAAGGCCACCAAAAGGACCTACCAACCAAATCTCTGGTACCAAAAATACCAGGATGACCAGCCAACACAGAACAGTGAACCTCAGAAATCACTCTACTAGTCCATCTGTCAGGAACAAACAATTTCCCCACAGGACAGCGGTCAGGTCTATCAGCCTGAAATTCCTGAAGAACCCGCCGTAAATCAGGGGAAATGGCAGAAAGGACCACCCCTTCTTTCAGAATGCCGACCGGTTCAAGGACCTCAGGAGAATCAGGCAAAAAACTCCTAGAAAGGGCATCAGCCTTAATATTCTTAGAACCCGGAAGATACGAAACCACGAAATCAAAACGGGAAAAAAAACAAGGACCATCGAGCCTGTCTAGGACTCAGCCGTTTGGCATTCTCGAGGTAAATCAAATTCTTATGATCGGTCAGGACCACAATACGGTGCTTAGCTCCCTCAAGCCAATGTCGCCACTCCTGAAACGCCCACTTCATAGCCAACAACTCCCGATTGCCGACATCATAATTGCGTTCAGCATGCGAAAACTTGCGGGAGAAGAAGGCACACGGTTTCATCAAAGAACCAACAGAATCCCTCTGAGACAAAACGGCCCCTGCCCCAATCTCAGAAGCATCAATCTCAACCTGAAACGGAAGAGAAACATCTGGTTGGCGCAACACCGGAGCAGAAGTAAATCGGCGTTTAAGCTCCTGAAAGGCAGAGACAGCCGCAGAGGACCAATTCGCCACATCAGCGCCTTTTTTCGTCAAATCAGTCAAGGGTTTAACCACGCTGGAGAAGTTAGCAATGAAACGGCGATAAAAATTTGCAAAACCCAAAAATTTCTGAAGGCTCTTCACGGATGTGGGTTGAATCCAATCATGAATGGTCTGAACCTTAACCGGATCCATCTCCATAGATGAGGGAGAAAAAATAAAGCCCAAAGAAGAAACCTTCTGCACCCCAAAGAGACACTTAGACCCCTTCACAAACAAGGCATTGTCACGAAGGATCTGAAATACCATCCTGACCTGTTCCACATGAGACTTCCAATCATCGAAAAAAATCAAAATATCGTCCAAATATACAATCAAGAATTTATTAATATAAGTCCGGAAGATATCATGCATGAAGGATTGAAAAACAGATGGAGCGTTAGTGAGCCCGAATGGCATCACAAGGTATTCAAAATGGCCTTCGGGCGTATTAAACGCAGTTTTCCATTCATCACCCTGCTTAATACGAACAAGATTATATGCCCTCCGAAGGTCAATCTTCGTAAACCAACTAGCCCCCTTAATCCTAGCAAACAAATCGGAAAGCAAAGGTAAAGGGTATTGAAACTTGACCGTGATCTTATTCAAGAGGCGATAATCAATACAAGGTCTTAAGGAGCCATCCTTCTTAGCAACAACAAAAAAAACCTGCTCCCAATGATGAAGAAGATGGCCGAATATGCCCTTTCTCCAAAGACTCCTTAACATAACTCCGCATGGCGGTATGTTCAGGCACAGACAGGTTGAAAAGTTGGCCCTTAGGAAACTTACTGCCTAGAATCAAGTCAATCGCACAATCACAGTCCCTATGCGGTGGAAGGGAACTGGACTTGGGCTCATCGAATACATCCTGAAAATCAGACAAAAACTCTGGAATTTCAGAAGAGGAAGAAGAGGAGATTGACATCAAAGGAACATCATTATGAACCCCCTGACAACCCCAACTAGTCACAGACATAGATTTCCAATCCAACACAGGATTATGTACCTGCAACCACGGGAAACCCAGCACGATAACATCATGCAAATTATGCAACACCAGAAATCGACAATCTTCCTGATGGGCTGGCGCCATGTGCATGGTCACCTGTGTCCAAAACTGGGGCTTATTTTTAGCCAAAGGTGTAGCATCAATCCCCCTTAAAGGAATAGGGTTCTGCAAAGGCTGCAAGGGAAAACCACAACGCCTGGCAAACTCAAAATCCATTAAGTTCAAGGCGGCGCCTGAATCCACAAATGCCATGACAGAAAATGATGACAATGAGCAGATCAAGGACACCGATAACAGAAATTTAGGTTGTACAGTACTGATAGTAAATGAACTAACAATCCTTTTTGTCCACTTAGGGCAGACTGAAATGACATGAGAAGCGTCGCCACAATGACTTTGCTCTAAGGACGACGCCACAGCGCGCACAGTTTGACGCTCCCGCAAGCGCCGATCAATCTGAATGGCCAGAGACATAGAATCACTCAGACCGGAAGGCGTGGGAAACCCCACCATAACATCTTTAACGGATTCAGAAAGACCCTTTCTGAAAATTGCCGCCAAAGCATCATCATTCCATTTAGTCAACACAGACCATTTTCTAAATTTCTGACAATACAATTCTGCCGCCTCTTGACCCTGAGACAGGGCCAACAAGGTTTTCTCCGCTTGATACACAGAATTCGGTTCATCATATAATAATCCTAAAGCCTGAAAAAAGGAATCTACATTAAACAAGGCCGGATTCTCAGATTCCAGGGAAAATGCCCAATCCTGTGGATCGCCACGCAGCAGGGAGATGACAATTTTAACCTGCTGAATGGAATGACCGGAGGATCGCGGTCTCAGAGCAAAAAACAGTTTACAATTGTTTTTAAAACCCCAAAATTTGGACCTATCACCAAAAAACAAATCAGGAGTAGGAATCTTTGGCTCTAAAGCAGGAGTCTGAACAATATAATCAGAAATACCCTGTACCCTAGCAGCAAGCTGGTCTACACGGGAAGCTAATTCCTGAACATCCATGCTGGCACAAGACTCTTCAGCCACCCATAAATAAAGAGGGAAGAAAAGACAAAACAGACTACAGAAAAAAAAATGGCTCAACACCTTTCTTCCCTTCTTCTGAGATGCATTTAACTCATTATGGGCCAGTTGTACTGTTATGATCTGGTGACCTTGGAGCCGCATGAAACTTTCTCTGGAGTCGGTGGAACCTGTACTGACCGCAAATCCTGAACTAACACCGCAACTAGAAGTAGCCGTGGGGTGTGCCTAACATACCCTAGACACCTCGACACAGCCGGAGGACTAAATACCCCTATAGATGGAAATAGGAATGCTACCTTGCCTCAGAGCAGACCCCCAAAGGATAGGCAGCCCCCCACGAATAATGACTGTGAGTAGGAGAAGAATAGACACACGCAGGTAGAAAACAGGATTTAGCAAAAGAGGTCACTCTTGCTAAATAGGAAAGGATAGGACAGATTACTAGGCAGTCAGTATTAAAACCCTTCCAAAAATATCCACAGCAGATAATACAAAAAGTTCCACAATCTAACTAAAGACATGGAATGTATATCTGCCACTCCAGAGAATCCAACAAGACTGAGAAAATACTGACACAATCTAAGCTGGACAAGAAAACACAAAGAATAGCACTGAATTGTGAAGCGCATAGCATGTGTGCCACAGGAAAAAAAAAACAGACACTTATCTTTGCTGATTTGGCAGAAAGGCAGGAGGAACCAAGCAGAGGTCCAACACCTCCCAACAACAATTGACAACTGGCAAGGGCTAATGAATCCTGCACGCCTAAATACCCCAGTCAGAACTGCAATCAGCAGATACACCTGACCAGGACTGCAACTCAGGGGCAACTGCATTACCACCTTCAACCACCGGAGGGAGCCCAAAAGCAGAATTCACAACTGTTGTCCCTGGGCTTCAACACCGCCAGTTGCTGCTCAGAAGTGCTGTCTGCACAGTCAACAGTCGCTCCTCTGATATTGGGGTTCAGTAACACCAGCTGTTCCCCTGCTGTGTTGCGGCAATACCTCCAGCCTGCTCCTCCTGCTGTCTCTGGGCTTCAACACCGCCAGCTGCTGCCCGGAAGTGCTGTCTGCACAGTAAACAGTCGCTCCTCTGTTATTGGGGTTCAGTAACGCCAGCTGTTCCCCTGCTGTGTTGAGGCAATATCTCCAGTCTGCTCCTCCTGCTGTCCCTGGGCTTCAACACCGCCAGTTGCTGCCCAGAAGTGCTATCTGCACAGTCAACAGTCGCTCCTCTGTTATTGGGGTTAAGTAACGCCAGCTGTTCCCCTACTGTTCTGCGGCAATACCTCTAGCCTGCTCCTCCTGCTGTCCCTGGGCTTCAACAACGCCAGTTGCTGCCCGGAAGTGCTGTCTGCACAGTCAACAGTCGCTCCTCTTTTATTGGGGTTCAGCAACGCCAGCTGTTCCCCTGCTGTGTTGCGGCAATACCTCCAGCCTGCTCCTTCTGCTGTCCCTGGGCTACAACACCGCCAGTTGCTGCCCGGAAGTGCTGTATGCACAGTCAACAGTCGCTCCTCTGTTATTGGGGTTCAGTAACGCCAGCTGTTCCCCTGCTGTGTTGAGGCAATATCTCCAGTCTGCTCCTCCTGCTGTCCCTGGGCTTCAACACCGCCAGTTGCTGCCCGGAAGTGCTGTCTGCACAGTCAACAGTCGCTCCTCTGTTATTGGGGTTCAGTAACGCCAGCTGTTCCCCTACTGTTTTGCGGCAATACCTCCAGCCTGCTCCTCCTGCTGTCCCTGGGCTTCAACACCGCCAGTTGCTGCCCGGAAGTGCTGTCTGCACAGTCAACAGTCGCTCCTCTGTTATTGGGGTTCAGCAACGCCAGCTGTTCCCCTGCTGTGTTGCGGCAATACCTCCAGCCTGCTCCTTCTGCTGTCCCTGAGCTACAACACCGCCAGTTGCTGCCCGGAAGTGCTGTCTGCACAGTCAACAGTCGCTCCTCTGTTATTGGGGTTCAGTAACGCCAGCTGCTCCCCTGCTGTGTTGCGGCAATGTGTCCTGCGACCGCCGCGCTGACACAACTACTGAAATTTAAGGGAACCTGTCCCCCCCCTCAAGGCGTTTGTTACTGAAAGAGCCACCTTGTGCAGTAGTAATGCTGCACAAGGAAAAGGTGCCTATTATGGACTGGTAATTTAGGAGCGACATGCGACTAGCTCTGGGCAGGTGGTAATTATACAGACTATACAGACCGCAGTTCCTGATCTTAACACAACACTAGCAGTAGCCGTGGAATGTTCCTTTCACTCCCTGGACATCTCGTCACAGCCGGAGAACTAGCTACCCCTAAAGGTAGAAAACGGAAAGCTATCTTGCCTCAGAGAAAATCCCCAAAGGATAGGACAGCCCCCCACAAATATTGGCTGTGAGAGAAGGAAATGACATACGTAGTATGAAACAAGATTTTAGCAAAGGAGGCCAATTCTAGCTAGATAGACAATAAGGAAAGAAACACTGTGCGGTCAGTAATAAAAACTAGAAAAAGTCCACCGCAGAGATATGCAAAAATCTCCACACCTGGCTAAAGGTGTGGAGGGCAAAATCTGCAGCCCAGAGCTTCCAGCTTAGCTAAATAGATCCATACTGATAAGCTGGACAAATGAGCAAAACATAGAATGTGCTGAACAATAAGTCCACAACAAGTGGACTGCAAAAGGACAAGCAAGGACTTATCTTTGCTGAACGAGTCAGAGTGTCAGGGAAATCCAAGAGCCGTGCCTCCAGGCAGGAACAATTGGCAACTGGCATTGATTGAGGGAAAAAGCCAGACTAATATAGCCGAGCAGAAAGAAGATCAATGGACGCAGCTGCTGATGCTAAATCCAAGAAGCAGCTATACCACTCAAAACCACAGGAGGGAGCCCAAGAGCAGAATTCACAAAAGTACTACTTACAACCACCGGAGGGAGCCCAAGAGCGGAATTCACAACAGGTGCCTCTTTTCGTTGTGCTCCTTGCACACAACAGTACCCCCCCTTGAGGAGGGGTCACCGAACCCTCACCAGAACCCCCAGGCCGATCAGGACGAGCCAAGTGAAAAGCACGAACCAAATCGGCGGCATGGACATCGGAGGCAACCACCCAAGAATTATCCTCCTGGCCATAACCCTTCCACTTGACAAGATACTGAAGCCTCCGCCTTGAAAAACGAGAATCCAAAATTTTTTCAACCACATATTCCAACTCCCCCTTAACCAACACCGGGGCAGGAGGATCCACAGAGGGAACCACAGGTACCACATATCTCCGCAACAACGATCTATGGAAAACATTGTGGATGGCAAAAGAGGCTGGAAGGGCCAAACGAAAAGACACTGGATTGATAATCTCAGAAATCTTATAAGGACCAATAAACCGAGGCTTGAACTTAGGGGAAGAAACCTTCATAGGAACATGATGAGAAGATAACCAGACTAAATCCCCCACACGAAGCCGAGGACCAACACATCGACGGCGGTTAGCAAAACGCTGAGCCTTTTCCTGAGACAACGTCAAATTGTCTACCACATGAGTCCAAATCTGCTGTAACCTGTCCATCACGGAATCAACACCAGGACAATCAGAAGGCTCAACCTGCCCTGAAGAAAAACGAGGATGGAAACCAAAATTACAAAAAAAAGGTGAAACCAAAGTAGCCGAACTGGCCCAATTATTAAGGGCAAACTCGGCCAACGGCAAGAAAGCCACCCAATCATCCTGATCAGCAGACACAAAGCATCTCAAATAGGTTTCCAAGGTTTGATTAGTTTGCTCAGTTTGGCCATTTGTCTGAGGATGGAACGCCGAAGAAAAAGACAAATTAATGCCCATCCTGGCACAAAAGGACTGCCAAAACCTGGAAACAAACTGGGAACCTCTGTCAGACACAATATTCTCCGGAATGCCATGCAAACGAACCACATGCTGAAAAAACAATGGAACCAAATCAGAGGAGTAAGGCAATTTAGGCAAAGGTACCAAATGGACCATCTTAGAGAACCGGTCACAAACCACCCAGATAACAGACATCCTCTGAGACACAGGAAGATCCAAAATAAAATCCATGGAAATATGCATCCAGGGCCTCTCAGGGACAGGCAAAGGCAAAAGCAACCCACTAGCGTGGGAACAGCAAGGCTTAGCCCGGGCACAGGTCCCACAGGACTGCACAAAAGAACGCACATCCCGCGACAAGGAAGGCCACCAAAAGGACCTAGCAACCAAATCCCTGGTACCAAAAATCCCAGGATGACCGGCCAACACAGAACAATGGAACTCAGAAATTACCTTACTTGTCCATCTATCAGGAACAAACAGCTTCCCCACAGGACAGCGGTCAGGTTTATCAGCCTGAAATTCCTGAAGCACCCGCCGTAAATCAGGGGAGATAGCAGAAAGAATCATCCCTTCCCTAAGAATGCCAACCAGCTCAAGAACTCCAGGAGAATCAGGCAAAAAACTCCTAGAGAGGGCATCGGCCTTAACATTCTTAGATCCCGGAAGATATGAGACCACAAAATCGAAACGGGAGAAAAACAGGGACCATCGAGCCTGTCTAGGGTTCAGCCGCTTGGCCGACTCGAGGTAAATCAGATTCTTATGATCGGTCAAGACTAGTGTTGAGCGATACCGTCCGATACTTGAAAGTATCGGTATCGGAAAGTATCGGCCGATACCGGCAAAGTATCGGATCTAATCCGATACCGATACCCGATACCAATACAAGTCAATCGGACTCAATTATCGGACGGTATCCCTGATGGTTCCCAGGGTCTGAAGGAGAGGAAACTCTCCTTCAGGCCCTGGGATCCATATCAATGTGTAAAAGAAAGAATTAAAATAAAAAATAGGGATATACTCACCCTCCGACGCAGCCTGGACTTTACCGCCGTAACCGGGAGCCGTTGTACCTAAGAATGCGCGCTTGAAGGGCCTTAGATGAGGTCACTGCGCTCTGATTGGTCCGTAGCGGTTGCGTGACAGCTACGCGACCAATCACAAAGCAGTGACGTCACCTAAGGTCTTTCAAGCGCTTGAAATACCTTAGAAGACGTCCGCAGCTTCTGATTGGTCGAATAGCGGTCGCGTGACCGCTACGCGACCAATCACAAAGCAGTGACGTCTTCTAAGGTATTTCAAGCGCTTGAAAGACCTTAGGTGACGTCACTGCTTTGTGATTGGTCGCGTAGCGGTCACGCGACCGCTACGGACCAATCAGAGCGCAGTGACCTCATCTAAGGCCCTGCAATCGCGCATTCTTAGGTACAACGGCTCCTGGTTACGGCGGCAAAGTCCAGGAGCCGCCGGAGAGGTGAGCATATCCCTATTTTTTATTTTAATTCTTTATTTTACACATTGATATTAATCCCGATACCGATTCCCGATACCACAAAAGTATCAGATCTCGGTATCGGAATTCCGATACCTGCAAGTATCGGCCGATACCCGATACTTGCGGTATCAGAATGCTCAACACTAGTCAAGACCACAACGCGATGCTTGGCTCCCTCAAGCCAATGTCGCCACTCCTCAAATTCCCACTTCATCGCCAACAACTCCCGATTGCCGACATCATAATTGCGTTCCGCAGGCGAAAACTTTCGGGAAAAGAAGGCACATGGTTTCATCAAGGAACCATCAGAGTTCCTCTGTGACAAAACGGCCCCTGCCCCAATCTCAGAAGCGTCAACCTCAACCTGAAAAGGAAGAGACACATCAGGCTGACGCAAGGCCGGGGCAGAAGTAAATCGGCGCTTAAGCTCCTGAAAGGCCTCCAGAGCCTCAGAGGACCAATTTGCCACATCAGCGCCCTTCTTCGTCAAATCGGTCAGGGGCTTAACCACACTAGAGAAGTTGGCAATGAAACGGCGATAAAAATTAGCAAAGCCCAAAAATTTCTGGAGGCTCTTCACAGATGTGGGTTGAACCCAGTCATGAATGGCTTGGACCTTAAGAGGATCCATTTCTATAGACGAAGGAGAAAAAATAAACCCCAAAAAAGAGACCTTCTGGACCCCAAATAGGCACTTAGACCCCTTCACAAATAGAACATTATCACGAAGGATCTGGAATACCATCCTGACCTGCTTCACGTGAGACTCCCAATCATTGGAAAAAATCAAAATATCATCCAAATACACAATTAAGAATTTATCAAGATAATTGCAAAAAATATCATGCATGAAGGACTGAAATACAGAAGGAGCATTAGAAAGCCCGAAAGGCATCACCAGGTATTCAAAGTGGCCTTCGGGCGTATTAAATGCAGTTTTCCATTCGTCACCCTGTTTAATACGAACAAAATTATACGCCCCTCGAAGGTCAATCTTGGTAAACCAACTAGCCCCCTTAATCCGAGCAAACAAATCAGAGAGCAAAGGTAAAGGGTATTGGAATTTGACCGTGATCTTATTAAGAAGGCGATAATCAATACAAGGTCTCAAGGAGCCATCCTTCTTGGCAACAAAAAAGAATCCTGCTCCCAATGGTGACGAAGATGGCCGAATATGCCCCTTCTCTAAAGACTCTTTAACATAGCTCCGCATAGCGGCATGCTCTGGCACAGACAGATTGAAGAGTCGGCCCTTAGGGAACTTACAGCCAGGAACCAAGTCGATAGCACAATCACAGTCCCTATGAGGAGGAAGGGAACTGGACTTGGGCTCATCGAATACATCCTGGAAATCTGACAAAAATTCAGGAACATCAGAAGAGGGGGAAGAGGAAATTGACATTAAAGGAACGTCACTATGTACCCCTTGACAACCCCAACTAGTCACAGAGATCGATTTCCAATCCAACACTGGATTGTGTACTTGTAAACATGGAAAACCCAGTACAACAACATCATGTAAATTATGCAACACCAGAAAACGACAATCTTCCTGATGTGCTGGAGCCATGCACATAGTCAGCTGAGTCCAATACTGAGGTTTATTTTTGGCCAACGGTGTAGCATTAATACCCCTCAGAGGAATAGGGCTCTGCAAAGGCTGCAAAGAAAAACCACAGCACCTGGCGAAATCTAAGTCCATCAAGTTCAGGGCAGCGCCTGAATCCACAAATGCCATGACAGAGAAAGATGACAATGAGCAAATCAGGGTCACAGACAGGAGAAACTTAGGCTGTACAGTACTAATGGTAACAGATCTAGCGACCCTCTTAATATGCTTAGGGCAATCAGAAATAGTATGAGCAGATTCACCACAGTAAAAACACAGCCCATTCTGACGTCTGTATCCCCTCTGTTCCGCTCTAGTCAGAATCCTATCACATTGCATAGGCTCAGGACTCACTGTTCAGAGGACGCTGCCATATGGTGCACCACTTTGCGCTCGCGCAGGCGCCGATCAATCTGAATGGCTAGGGACATAGATTCGCTCAAACCAACAGGCGTGGGGAACCCCACCATAACATCTTTAAGGGCTTCTGAAAGACCCTTTCTGAAAATTGCTGCCAAAGCATCCTCATTCGATTTAGTGAGCACAGACCATTTTCTAAATTTCTGGCAGTACAATTCTGCCACTTCCTGACCCTGACACAGGGCCAAAAGTGTTTTCTCAGCATGCTCTACAGAGTTAGGTTCGTCATACAATAATGAGAGCGATTGAAAAAATGCATCTACATTAAGCAATGCCGGATCCCCTGAGTCAAGGGAGAATGCCCAGTCCTGAGGGTCACCACGCAGCAGAGAAATAACTATTTTAACTTGCTGAGTGGGGTCACCAGAGGAACGGGGTTTCAGAGCAAAAAACTATTTGCAGTTATTCTTAAAGTTCAAAAACTTAGATCTATCCCCGTAAAACAAATCTGGAGTAGGAATCCTAGGCTCTAAGGCTGGAGTCTGAACAACATAATCTTGGATAATCTGAACTTTTGCAGCAAGCTGATCCACACGAGAAAACAAACCCTGAACATCCATGTCCGCGCCCAAATCCACCCAGAGATTAAGAGGAAGGAAAAAGACAAAACAGACTAAAGGAAAAAAAAATGGCTCAGAACTCTTTTTCTTTTCCTTCTTTTGGGATGCATTCAACTCATTTTTGGCCAGTTGCACTGTTATGGACTGGTGATTTAGGAGCGACATGCGACTAGCTCTGGACAGGTGGTAACTATACAGACCGCAGTTCCTGATCTTAACACAACACTAGCAGTAGCCGTGGAATGTTCCTGTCACTCCCTGGACATCTCGTCACAGCCGGAGAACTAGCTACCCCTAAAGGTAGAAAATGGAAAGCTATCTTGCCTCAGAGAAAATCCCCAAAGGATAGGACAGCCCCCCACAAATATTGGCTGTGAGAGGAGAAGGAAATGACATACGTAGTATGAAACAAGATTTTAGCAAAGGAGGCCAATTCTAGCTAGATAGACAGGAAGGAAAGAAACACTGTGCGGTCAGTAATAAAAACTAGAAAAAGTCCACCGCAGAGATATGCAAAAATCTCCACACCTGACTAAAGGTGTGGAGGGCAAAATCTGCAGCCCAGAGCTTCCAGCTTAGCTAAATAGATCCATACTGATAAGCTGGACAAATGAGCAAAACATAGAATGTGCTGAACAATAAGTCCACAACAAGTGGACTGCAAAAGGACAAGCAAGGACTTATCTTTGCTGAACGAGTCAGAGTGTCAGGGAAATCCAATAGCCGTGCCTCCAGGCAGGAACAATTGGCAACTGGCATTGATTGAGGGAAAAAGCCAGACTAATATAGCCGAGCAGAAAGAAGATCAATGGACGCAGCTGCTGATGCTAAATCCAAGAAGCAGCTATACCACTCAAAACCACAGGAGGGAGCCCAAGAGCAGAATTCACAAAAGTACTACTTACAACCACCGGAGGGAGCCCAAGAGCGGAATTCCGAAGACCGAGAAACAGAAGAACAAGAGGCTGCAGAACAAAGAGCAGAATAACATTAAGCATAAGACTAAACATCAGAGAAAAATATATTATCTAAATTATAAGCAGAAGAAGAGTAAGCAGTGTATGGGGGTGAGTCCGTTCCTCCTCGTGGTGCCCCTGGAAAAAGCCTGCTGCTGCAGGCCTAACTGAACGTGGACAAATCCTGTTGTAACTCTTTTGTGACAGGCAGAATGGAAGGTGTAATCTTCAAACTTATACATAACAACGACAGGAATACCTGTCACAAATAAGAATATGATGAAGAAGTAGAATATGAAGACGAATAATAGTTTAATAAAAAGAATATGAAGAATGTAACAAAAAAAATAATAGGTAGAAGATGAAGAAGATGAATAAGGTGAAGAAGAAGTTGATGTCAAAGATGCTGCTGCTGAGGATGATGAAGAAAGTGTCGGAGAAGTAAAAAAGAAGGTGAAGGGCATGGAAGTAGTGAAACATCAATATCTGAGAAAATAAAAAAATCTTAACATAGTCAATATCTTTGTAACTCCGAACGTCTGCTATTCTATTTGATTGGGCTAAACCTCTATGCTTTTAATGTCTCCGCCACTTCCCCCAATACATCCTACATTATTCTTAGTTGTTTTCCTTCATGTAGAATGAACCTACAAGGAAAGAAAGGGTTTATTTTAATTCTGATATTTTGGTCCCATTGACTTGCATTGGTATCGGGTATCGGTATCGGCGATATCCGATATTTTTTGAATATCGGCCGATCCAATCCGATACCGATACTTTCCGATATCGGAAGGTATCGCTCAACACTATGGAAGACACAGGCAGTGGGGAGACATCCATAAGAATCAACCAGTTTGCAGTGGCACTGAAACTTGCAGACATGAAACTCAGGGAATGGAAACCACAAGCGTCTTGGACACTATGGACGGGAACTGTGCACAGACAAATTAAAAGTTATACTTAGTGTTGAGCATTCCGATACCGCAAGTATCGGGTATCGGCCGATATTTGCTGTATCGGAATTCCGATACCGAGATCCGATACTTTTGTGGTATCGGGTATCGGTATCGAAACAACATTAATGTGTAAAATAAAGAATTAAAATAAAAAATATTGCTATACTCACCTCTCCGACGCAGCCTGCACCTTACCGAGGGAACCGGCAGCGTTGTTTGCTTAAAATTTGCGCTTTAACTTCCTTACGCGAAGTCCCGGCTTGTGATTGGTCGCGCGCCGCCCATGTGGCCGGGACGCAACCAATCACAGCAAGCCGTGACGTAATTTCAGGTCCTTCAGGATTTTAAAATTACGTTCCGGCGTTGTGATTGGTTGCGTCGCGGTCACATGGGCGACGCGACCAATCACAAGCCGTGACGTCACGGGAGGCAGGACACGCACGCATTTTAAGAATACTTTATTAAATATCATATAGTTCACACGCTTAGTAGCAAAAATATATACATAGAAGCATTCAAAAGATGAATACAGTGCTCAAGGAAGTTAAAAGAGAGTGGAATGCCACCCACCGGTGTGCGCTGAAAATGGAGACTACTAATATAACTTGACCATATGTGTGGTCTGCTGCTATAAGGTGCATGTCTACCTGTAATAGCAATGAAACGCCATGTGGCAAAGAGATAAAAAGATGCAAGTTGCAGCACTTACCAATAGAGAACTCCGAGACAGGGCACACCGGATAGGTCTATCTCCCCTTGATAAAGCCATCTTCTTGCGGGCAAAACGCGCGTCGGGGCGTTTTTTGTGGACCCCATCCGGTGTGCCCTGTCTCGGAGTTCTCTATTGGTAAGTGCTGCAACTTGCATCTTTTTATCTCTTTGCCACATGGCGTTTCATTGCTATTACAGGTAGACGTGCACCTTATAGCAGCAGACCACACATATGGTCAAGTTATATTAGTAGTCTCCATTTTCAGCGCACACCGGTGGGTGGCATTCCACTCTCTTTTAACTTCCTTGAGCACTGTATTCATCTTTTGAATGCTTCTATGTATATATTTTTGCTACTAAGCGTGTGAACTATATGATATTTAATAAAGTATTCTTCATTTATTTATACCCACTGTCTCCTATTGTTCTCCTTTTTCCAATCACTTTTCACTGAGAAGATAACATCAGAACATAGTGCCCAACTTCCTGGTATCGGTTGAACTGATGAGTTAGTGCGTCAGCAGCTGGAAGATGAGGGCTTGTGTTTGGTTTGTGGTCTGTAGTACTCATACCTATGTTATTCTATGCACGAGAAGAAAAAAAGAGTTTCAGCATGCACAATTTTCCTCCAACAATGAGATGGCCCTCCCCCAATCGTGTATAGGTCTGTGAAAAACATCAGACCACACTCGGATGACACCCAATGGAGAAGGTGGGGAAACCTTCTTTTTTTTCTCTCCACCTTCGAGAAAATCAGATCCTACTGTGACCAGAGTCTGGTCAGCATAATTGGACCAATTTTCTTAGATGGAGAGAAAACAGTAGTCTGCATGAGCCATAATAATTTATGGGCTTGTTCTCATGTCTTCAGTGGTTAGGACATGTTGTCTGGGCCAGATGGAGAAGAAAAGGGAACAGAGCTTTACTAATTGGATAAGACATCACCTGTGAGTTACTGGATTTATCAAGGACCTGTATTCTGACTCCATAGCTAAGCTCCAAGTGTAGGGCGCTTGAGACACTCTTTCTAGGCTGCCTCAGTATAAACCAGTACTCACACATAGTATATCATCAGAAAACTTGAAGTTGACTTCAGGAAGATTCCAGAAGGTTTATTTTCCAGCTGATTTTTTGTAGTTATGCACAAAAACAGTAGGTGAAAAATACTTTATTGTTAGAGATGCAAATACATGAGGATTTGAATTTCCTTTCCATACCTAATTAGATCCAAACATTTTGAATTCTGTCATTGTTCCAATGAAAATAAACATAACCGAGAAAATTCGTAATAAAGTTGCACATTTGTTAACCCTTTACCTCTAAGGGTGGTTTGCACATTAATGACGGGGCCAATTTTTACAATTCTGACCACTGTCCTTTTATGAGGTTATAACTCTGGAACGCTTCAACGGATCCTGATGATTCTGGCCGGGACATATTGTACTTAATGATAGTGGTAAAATTTATTTGATATTACCTGCGTTTATTTGTGAAAAAAGCGGAAATTTGGTGAAAATTTTGAAAATTTTGCAATTTTCCAACTTTGAATTTTTATGCCCTTAAATCACAGAGATATATCACAAAAAATATTTAATAAGTAACATTTCCCATATGTCTACTTTACATCAGCCCAATTTTGGAACCAAATTGTTTTTGGGTTAGGGAGTTATAAGGGTTAAAAGATGACCAGCAAGTTCTCATTTTTACAACACCATTTTTTTTTAGGGACCACATCACATTTGAAGTCACTTTGAGGGGTCTATATGATAGAAAATACCCAAGTGTGACACCATTCTAAAAACTGCACCCCTCAAGGTGCTCAAAACCACATTCAAGAAGTTTATTAACAGTTCAGGTGTTTCACAGGAATTTTTGGAATGTTTAACAAAAAATGAACATTTAACTTTTCTTCACAAAAAATTTACTTCAGCTCCAATTTGTTTTATTTTACCAAGAGAAGCTGGAGAAATTGGACCCAAAAGTTGTTGTGCAATTTGTCCTGAGTATGCTGATACCCCATATGTGGAGGTAAACCACTGTTTGGGCGCATGGCAGAGCTCGGAATGGAAGGAGTACCATTTGACTTTTCAATGCAAAATTGACTGGAATTGAGATCGGAGTGCCATGTCGCATTTGAAGAGCCCCTGATGTGCCTAGACATTGAAACCCCCCACAAGTGACACCATTTTGGAAAGTAGACCCCCTATGGAACTTATCAAGATGTGTGGTGAGCTCTTTGAACCACCAAGTGCTTCACAGAAGCTTATAATGTAGAGCGGTAAAAATAAAAAATCACATTTTTCACAAAAATGATCTTTTCGCCCCCAATTTTCTATTTTCCCAAGGGTAACAGAAGAAATTGGACCCCAAAAGTTGTTGTTCAGTTTGTGCAATTGTTCTGAGTATGCTGATACTCCATGTGGGGGTAAACCACTGTTTGGGTGCATGGCAGAGCTCGGAAGGGAAGGAGCACCGTTTGACTTTTCAATGCAAAATTGGCTGGAATTGAGATCGGACGCCATGTCGCGTTTGGAGCGCCCCTGATGTGCTTAAACAGTGAAAAAAACCAATTCTAACTGAAACCCTAACCCAAACACACCCCTAACCCTAATCTCAACCCTAACCATAACCACACCCCTAACCAGTACACGCCCCTAACCCAAATCACAACCATACCCCTAACCCAACACACCCCTAACCCTAACCCTAATCCCAACCATAACTCTAACCACACCCCTGACACACCCCTAACCCTAATCCCAACCGTAAATGTAATCCATACCCTATCCCTAACTTTAGCCCCATCCCTAACTTTAGCCCCATCCCTAACTTTAGCCCCAACCCTAACTTTAGCTCTAACCCTAACTTTAGCCCCAACCCTAACCCTAACTTTAGCCCCAACTCTAACCCCAACCCTAATGCTAACTTTAGCCCCAACCCTAACCCTAGCGCTAATGGGAAAATGGAAAAACATTTTTTAATTTTATTATTTTTCCCTAACAAAAGGGGGTGATGAAGGGGGGTTTAATTTACTATTTATAGCAGTTTTTTAGCAGATTTTTATGATTGGCAGCTGTCACACACTAAAAGACCTTTTTTTATTGCAAATAATTGTTTTTGCGACTCCAAATTTTGAGAGCTATAATTTTTACATATTTTGGTCCTCAGAGTCATGTGAGGTCTTGTTTTTTGCGGGACAAGTTGCCGTTTTTATTGGTACAATTTTCAGGTACGTGACTTTTTTTTATCGCTTTCTATTCCGATTTTTGTGAGGCAGAATGAGCAAAAACCAGCAATTCGTGAAATTGTTTTTTTTTTTTTTAGGGGGCGTTTATACCGTTCCACGTTTGGTAAAATTCATAAAGCAGTTTTATTTTTCGGGTCAGAACGATTACAGCGATACCTCATTTATATCATTTTTTTATGTTTTGGCGCTTTTGAACGATAAAAACAATTTTATATAAAAAATAATTATTTTTGCATCGCTTTATTCTGAGGACTATAACTTTTTTATTTTTTCGCTGATGATGCTGTATGGTGGCTCATTTTTTGTGGGACAAGATGACGTTTTCAGTGGTACCATTTTTTTATATCCCTCTTTTTGATCGCGTGTTATTCCACATTTTGTTCGGCAGTATGATAATAAAGCGTTGCTTTTTGCCTCCGTTTTTTTTTTTACGTTCACTGAAGGGGTTAACTAGTGGGACAGTTTTATGGGTCGGGTTATTACGGACAAGGCGATACTAAATATGTGTACTTTTATTGTTTTTTATTATTATTTAGATAAAGAGATGTATTTATTGGAACAATATTTTTATTTTCTCTTTATTTAGTTTTTTTTTTTTTTCACATGTTTTTTTTTTTTTTACTTGTTTACTTTGTCCCGGGGGGGACATGACTATATAGTGTCAGATTGCTGATCTGACACTTTGCAATGCACTGTATCAGATCAGCGATCTGACAGGAACTGCAGGAGGCTTGCAGGCACCTGCTCTGAGCAGGCGCTTGCAAGCCACCTCCCTGCAGGACCCGGAAGGAGCGGCCATTATGGATCCGGGGCCTGCAGGGAGGAGGATGGAGGAGATCCTCGGAGCAACGCGATCACATCGCTTTGCTCCGAGGTTCTCAGGGAAGCACACAGGGAGCCCCCTCCCTGCGCGATGCTTTCCTACGCCGCCAGAATCATGTTTGATCGCAGTGTTCCAGGGGTTGGTGTGTCAGGAGCGGTCCGTGACCTCTCCTGGCACATAGTGCCGGATGTCAGCTGTGATAGTCAGCTGACACCCGGCCCCGATCGGCCGCTCTCCCCCCATAAGCGCGGCTGATCGGTGATGACGCACTATCCCGTCATCATAGGGTCATAGGGGCCCATACCGCCTCAACGGGATAGTACGTCATATGTCAGAAAGGGGTTAATTACAATGTTGAGCAACAACTGGCAACAAACAGCATTTTCTTTTTTATGAAACAAATATATGTACTGGATTACCAATTTTTACTGTCTGATTATTACAGTTTCAATGTTACAAGTCTTAAAAAAAATCACAGATTCATTAATTTGTTTTCAAAAACAGTGTAAAGAAAGTCTCCTGTGTTACGGACTATCCAGGAATTTATGGACAGTTGGCAATTCCGAGAACATGTAGTAAAGTACTGGGCTATTGTCACCCAAGATTGACTAGGTAACAATGCCGTCAAATAGAAATGGGTGCCCTCTAAGGCAGCGTGCCCACGATTAGTAATACTAGCTGAGGGCTTACACTATCAGTATGGGAAGGACCCGGGTTATTGGGCTCTTCCCAGCTTAAAAATACAAGCCCACAGCTACCCCAGAATTGGCGCATCACATGAGATACTCCAGCTCTGTGTCACGATGTGACACGACCCAACGGTGGTTCGGTCAGCGGACGGCGCAACACACTAATAACTGGATGGAAATGGGGAGAGGAAGGCCCTACTGATAGGGAAATGGGGGATGGTTACCACCTGAGCTCAAATGTGAGCCTGTCCGTGCACTCCCCTAACTCCATAAGTGGGTTCTTCTCCCCACAGCCACCAGGAACCTCGTCCCTGGCTGTCACCTAATACTGCCCTGGCTAGTGCACTGGCTGGCAAGGGGCGCTAGCCTCATCACTGCAATTATTATCACATAGGGGACAGTCAATGACAAAAACAGCTTCAACTTCCTCTGCTGCAGTGCACCGCATGGCAGAATAAAGTTACTGGAACCATGAACTCACGAAACCAGCTGATACACAGCAGCCAGCTAGCTCCTTCCTCCAGGCTTGGTCACTGTAGATTGGTCTATCACCGACAGCTAGCTGGTGCATCAAGTGACCATTTAAAGAATGGGTGGGAGTGGTCACCACTCACATCAGCTGACCTAAGCCATACTGCAGTTACAACTCTTTGCCAGCGGGGAAAAACTGACATTAACCGTCACTGGTCCTGAAAGGAAAAAGCTATATTTAAAACAGAGTGAAACCAGAGCTGCCACGAATCCAAACATGGATCGTGACAGTACCCCCTTTCAATGAAGGGCCTCTGGACCCTCAACACTGGACCTCACCTGAAGCGACGTACGGTTAGGATGCCTCGATCCACCAAAGTTCACCTCTGCAGTCACCTGATCCTAAGGTTTACGGCAAATGCAGCCCAATGGAGATGGTAATAACGTAGACACCGGAGGCACCACAAATCTCCAGAGCACCGACCTGGGGAATACGTTGTGTACGTGTATTACTGGGGGTAAGTCCAGTTGGAAAGTCCCCGGTCTGAGAATGGCCGACACCCGATACGGCCCGATAACCCTAGAACTCCAGGTCCCAGACATACTTCCACCTAATGCTTTTGGTGGACACCCACACGTACTCATTCACACCCAGGTCCGGACCTGAACATTTATTTCCACGCATGTGTTTGCCACAAGATGGTGAACTCTTTGAGGAACCGACAATAGAGGCGTCCCCCTGTGTCACCAAACTCATATCCCCACTATTCACAGAGGGACCCACCACACTCCCCTGACCCCTCCTCCTAAGACGACTCCGAGACTCAGGGTTTACTTGTGGTGAGGGTTGAGTCTTGTCCCTACCCCCTGGCAGCTCCTTAGCTGCCTCCAATGTAGACGGAGTGGTAGGTTTAAGAAGGACAGTAGAGACAGTAGCTCTCAGGTAGCAGTCTTTGCAAGACTGGTCCCAACTGACCACCTCCCTGTACCGCCAATCTATGACTGGGTTGTGTTTCTTCAGCCAGAGAAGGCCTAGGACAATGGGAGTTGGCATACCCTCCAAGACGTAGCATGACGGACTCCTCATGAAGAGTCCCCATAGGCAGGTTAGTATCTATGACTTGAGTCACTCTCCCCTGGCTGAGAGGAACAGAGTCAATTGCCTGAACCCTAACGGATCTTGCCAGTGGTCTACTCTACTTTTCTGACCTGCATGGGTTTGTCTGTCTACACCGACGTGTCCTCCTCCCTAGAAAGGACAACAGGGGACAGATTTGGTGTATGTCTCTCCCTGAGGCATCTATCCACCCGGATAGCAAGGGCCATGGCGGCTTCCAATGACCCAGGAGTCGCATACTGCACCAGAGTATCATGTAGCCTAAGTGACAGACCCTGACAAAAATTACTCCTAATAGCAGGGTCGTTCCACTGCGTGTCAGTGGCCCACCTTCTAAACTCCAAGCAGTACTCCTCAGCCGGCTGACCCCCCTACTTAATTTTACAGAGTTTAGACTCTGCCAGGGAGATGCCATGAGGATCCCCATACACCAGCGTCAATGCCACAAAAAACTTGTCCACCGACCGCAAAGATGGTGAATTAGTCAGAAAGGAGAAGGCCCAGGATTGGGGAACACCCTTGAGAAGGGAGATTATAAACCCCACATGCTGCTCCTCACTCCCTGAAGAACAAGGGCGGAGCCTGAAATACAATTTACAGGCCTCCTGAAAAACCAAAAAATTATCTCTCCCTCCAGAGAACTTGTCTGGGAGAGATATCTCGGGTTCTGGTTGAGCCTGCACATGAGCCGAGACCCAGAACCCCAACAACTGCTGGAGCTGCTGCACCACCTGATAATGTCACGATGTGACACGACCCAACCGGGGTTCAGTCAGTGGATGGCGCAACACACTAACAATGGGATGGAAATGGGGAGAGGAAGGCACTACTGATAGGGAAATGGGGGATGTCACCACCTGAGCTCAAACCTGAGCCTGTCTCTATACTCCCCAAACCCCCTAAGTGGGTCATTCCCCCCACTGCTGTCAGGATCCTCATCCCTTGCTGTCACCTAATACTGCCCTGGCTAGTGCACTGGCTGGCAAGGGGCGCTAGCCTCACCACTGCAGATAATACCACACAGGGGACAGTGAAAAACACGAAAGGTATGGGGAAAAACACAACTTAGCTTCAACTTCTTGTGCTGCAGCGCACTGCACAGCATAATAAAGGCACCAGGATAACGAGCTCACGGAACCAGCTGATATACCACAGCAGCCAGCGAGTTCCTTCCTCCAGGCTTGGTAACTGTAGATTGCTCTATCACCGACAGTAAGCTGATGCATCAGGTAACCATAAAGGATGATGGAAGTGGTCACCACCCACATCAGCTGACCTAGCCACACTGCAGTTACAGCTTATTGCCAGTGGGGAAAAACTGATATTAACCCCCACTGGTCCTGAAAGGAAAAAGCTATAATTAAAAGTGTGAAACTAGAGTAGACACGAATCCAAACATGGATTGTGACACTCTGGTGCTTTGCCCGGCTCTTCCCGATTGCCCTAGTGCGTTGTCAATCGGGGTAATGGTAGTTGGCATTGATGACACCTGTGATTTGTTAAAAATCACAGCTCTCATCAAGTCCTGGGGTTAGCCATGGAGACGTGTTTATTTGACACCCCCATTACTAACCCGGTAATAAAAAATAAAAACACACACATAGAAAAAACTCTATATTTGAATAAAGACTCCCCCACACTATCCCTCATTAACCAATTTATTGAAAAAAATAAAAAAAATCCCATGCAGGTCCACTGTAATCCACCGCATATGGTGTAGTCCAGAAATGGATACCTGAAAAACAGAAAAAGACAGAAATAAACACAAAAGACACTCCCTCGTTCACCAATTTATTACCCAAAATGTTCTAGTCTATCATACCAAAGAAAGACAAAAATCGCAAGTGAGCTGAGCGGATTCATGCAGAAATTCAGTTGTGCAAAAGCCTGAAAAACACTGATCGTGGGAATGTACCCTAATATTGGATTAGTGACAATGCCCTCTAATAGCGTTGGTGCCCTCTAATACTGGCAGGGTGCAGTTGCGTACCACCAATGGCAGCAAGCCACGCGCATCATCGTCGTCACGAGTAATGATGATGGAGGAGGGAGTGTCAGCTATCGCTTCCACACCATCCTTCTTCCTTGACATCTGATGTCTCAGCACAGCAGGCGCAATGACGTCATTACTGCGCGCCCGTTGTGCTGAGAGGTGCGGTGTTTCCACAAGCTCAGGAGACTGAAACATCGGGTGGAATGAGGAGAGGTGTGTATTACATTTTTCTTTAAATCAGTGACTTGTGGCCATAATAGCGTATGGAGGGCCATGGGGAGTGCATTATATTGTATGGAGGACCATGGGGAGTGCATTATATTTTATGGAGGACCATGGAGAGTGCATTATATTGTATGCAGGACCATGGGGAGTGCATTATATTGTATGGAGAACCATGAGGAGTGCATTATATTGCATGGAGGACCATGGGGAGTGCATTATATTGTATGGAGGACCATGGGGAGTGCATTATATTGTATGGAGGACCATGGGGAGTGCATTATATTGTATGGAGGACCATGGGGAGTGCATAATATTATATGGATGTGTAACACCCCAGGTAACCGATTGTTACAGTGGCATTGCTTTCCTCATGGGGAGAGTGATGTCATGCTTGGAAGCAGGGAAGGATCCATTTAACAGGTTATCAGCACATACAACACCATTCTGACTTCATGCCAGAAGGGGGAGCTCTACACCCGACTTCAGGGGAGCTGCTCTCTCTGGTCAGTAGGAGGAGTCAGTTGCTAGGCCATTGTAGGCAGTTAGGAAGAGTGAGTAGTTGGTGAGAGGAGAGCGACCTGTGAGGAAGGAAAGCTGGAGCCGTGCAGCTCCTGGGAAGGAAAGAGAGAACAGAGCAATTGATAAAGAGACTGAAAGGGAAAAAAAGCAAAGGTGAAGTTAAGATCAGAGGAGAATAGCTGCAATTTAGCTACCTCTTGACAGAGCGCAGACACCGGTGGCTGGAAAACCGAGGTTGTGAGGGGCTCTAAGACTCACAGCAGAAACTGGCAGGACAACTGAACTACAGGTTACTTGCCCACCCTAACACCTGAAGACATAGTGGCATATAGGGCCCAGGTCGTGATAGAGACCCTGTGAAAGGGCTTGAGCCAGCCGTCATACAGGTTAGTGTCCCACTTACACAAAGGACAGAAAACTCGTTAGGACCTTGTTGGACAGCTATAGGCAGCAAGGAACTACACCACAGCGCTAAAGGGAAGGCTTCTAACCCCACCTGGTAAGGGAAAAATCACAACTTGCTTCCAAGCCAGCCGGACCACCACTAGCACCTGTGATCCGGACCCTGGATAGTGGCTGCCTGAATTGCTTCAGTAAAGAGGTAGAGACTGCAACCTTGTGTCCTCTGTTTCTTATTACACCATCTCCATCTACACATGAGAGCCTTGGGGACCTACTTCACCTGTGGGAAGTTATACCATCTGGCTGCCATAACCTCACCCCAGAGGACCCTTTAAGCAGTGTCGGTTACTCCTGACCGAATACCACAGGTGGTGTTATGAACACTCCTTTATTTAAAAAAAATCCCTTTAAAGACTGTCCCTTTAACATGGGCACCCAGGGCCACGGACCGGGTCGCCGCTGCCGCGACACATCCCTTTAAGTACCGGACCCGGTACCAAGTACCCCACGGCCCTGGCGGGCGCATCATTTGACCATGGGAAGAGCATTATAATCTATGGAGGACCATGGGAAGTGCATTATATTATATGGAGTACCATGGTGAGATCATTATATTTAATGGTGCTCCATGGGGAATGCATTGTATTCTATGGAGGGCCACCATGGGGAGAGCATTATATTATATGGAGGAATATGGGGAGAGCATTGTATTATACTAGATGGTGGCCCGATTCTAACGCATCGGGTATTCTAGAATATGCATGTCCACGTAGTGTATTGCACAGCCCACGTAGTATATTGCCCAGCCATGTAGTATATTGCCCAAACATGTAGTATATTGCCCATCCACGTAGAATATTGCCCAGCCACGTAGTATATTGCCCAGTTACGTAGTATATTGCCCAGTGACGTAGTATATTGCCCATCCACATAGAATATTGCCCAGCCACGTAGTATATTGCCCAGTTACGTAGTATATTGCCCAGTGACATAGTATACAGCACAGAGCCACGTAGTATATTGCACAGCGACGTAGTATACAGCACAGAGCCACGTAGTATATTGCCCAGCCACATAGTATATTGGCCAGTCACGTAGTATATTGCCCAGCTACGTAGTATATTGCCCAGCCACGTATGTCACAGGTTAAAAAATAAAAAATAAACATATACTCACCTTCCGAGGGCCCCTTGTAGTTCTGTCGCCTGTGTGCGGTGCACACAGGGTTAATAGCAGCGGTAACGGAGTGAGTTACCCGCGGCATAACGTGGTCCGCTACCGCTGGCATTAACCCTGTGTGAGTGGTGACTGCGGGGAGTATGGAGCGGGCGCCGGGCACTGACTGCAGGGGAGTAGGGAGGGACTAATCGGACTGTGGCCGTCGCTGATTGGTCGCGGCAGCCATGACAGGCAGCTGGCGAGACCAATCAGCGACTTGGATTCCATGACAGACAGAGCCCGCGACCAATGAATATCCATGACAGACAGACAGACAGACAGACAGAAAGACAGACAGATGGAAAGACGGAAGTACCCCTTAGACAATTATATAGTAGTTGGATGAACATGGGGAGTTCATTATACCATATGGAGGACCATGGAGAGTGCATTATACCATATGTTTTGTGCACCTCTGAAAAGAGGCTAAATGGAGTCCAGAGTAACTCTGCTGCCTCATTACAGTGAATCGATCCCTCGGGGGTTTCATCTGTCATGTCACTCAGAGATTTAGATGGAAACCCCAAAGTAAGTGCTCAGCATAGAGCGCCGGATAAATGTGATCCTAAATGTTTTGTAAAATGTTCACAGTAAAATTTCAAGTCCCCACTCAGGTCTGTCATCTGTTAATGGAAATATAGGGGGCTTCCACATTACTGGTAGTACAAAGGCTCTGGAAAAGCGAAATGGCACCTCACCCCCCCAAAAGAAATCCAGTGAATTCTGCACTCCTAAATGCCCACATTTAGTGTACACATGTTTGGCATTTCTGTAGCGATGAGATTTTATGAATGCATGTCTACAGAAGCATGAGCTGGACATAATGTAGTGGTGATGACTACAACATATTAGTCATTACAATGTACTGTATGGGCAAATAGCAAATTAGAAATTTTCACACAACATCCAGAACTGTTTGTTTCTGAAAAACACCCATGGAGTCAAAATCATCACTACACCTGTAAATTCCCAAAGAAGTATAATTTCTAAAATGGGGTAACTTGTTTGGGATTTTGCTTTTCTAGCACTTAGGGGCTGTGTATATAGAATTTGCAAACTATTATAGGAAAATCTGTGCTTCAGGAGACAAATAGCGCTCTGTCCCTCCCGAGTCTCACAGTGTGGCTAAGCAGTACTGAAAAGCCACATATGGGGTATGAGCCGCCCAGTGGGCTAGGGGGTACTCGGTACCGGGTCTGGTGTTCACAGGGGGATGTCACGGTGGCTAAGACCCGGTCTGTGGCCCAGGACGCCCATGTTAAAGGGGAAGGTCTCTAAAGGGATAAAGTTTATATTCGTGAAGCCACCTGTGGTATTTGGTCAGTGGGGACCGACGCTGCTTTAAGGGGTCCGCTGGGGTGATGTTATGGCAGCTAGATGGTATAACTTCCCACAGGTGAAGTGTATCCCCTGGGCTTCCCAGTGTGTAGATGGTGGATGGTGAATGGCGCAGAGAAAGACGAGGACACAAGGTTGCGTCCACAGTCCAGAGCACCAGATGACAGGGCAGGCAGAGAAGTCTGGGCAATCCAGAGACAAGCAAGTTCCCCTGTGTAAGTTCGGTGGGAGCCTATCACTCTGCGTTTTCTGTCTCTAAGTCCCTGCTGCCACTAAGTGTCTCAACAAGGTCTTTAATCGTTCTGCTGTCCTAGGATAGGTACCTGTATGGCAGGCAGCTCGGGCCGTGTGAATTGGGGTCTGTTCTCAGTGACTCCAGGCTCCTAGGTGCTGCTGTGCCACGGGTAATTATGGGCAAAGTCCTTGTAGAACAATACCCTCCTGGCTCTGCTCTGTGTTTTATAATCCACAAAAGCCTCAGGCTACCGGTACCCGGATTCTTGCGCTGTAACTCTTCAGAGGCCTACTCGTGGCCTCCTGGTGCTCTCACTTTCCTCTGTGCTCCACTCCTGTCTTTCCTCGCACACACTCCTCCTGCTCCAGACTGAGCTCTCTCCGCCTCCAAACCAAGATCTTTATTCAGGGAAGCTGCCCTAAAACAAGGCTTGGAGCGTGTGTGTGTAAACCTACCAAAGGAAATCTCACTTGTCTCTGGACACAGCACTACCTTCCCCGAAAGGAAGACAGCACTACTGTGGTACCCGAACTCCTGGCATGCCACAGGTATTTCTACATTCAGAAGAAATTGTAAGACAAATTGTTGGTGCCATTTTTACCCATTTCCTTGTGAAAATGTAAAATCTGGGGCTAGCACACAATCTTGGTGGTAAAAATGTACTTATTTATTCTTCACTGCCCAATGGTATAAAATTCTGTGACACACCTGTGGTGTCAATATAATCACTGCACCCTCAGATGAATTCATTGAGAGGTGTAGTTTGTAAAATGGGGTACCTTAACCCCTTAACCCCAAAGGGTGGTTTGTACGTTAATGACCGGGACAATTTTTACAATTCTGACCACTGTCCCTTTATGAGGTTATAACTCTGGAACGCTTCAACGGATCCTGATGATTCTGACATTATTTTCTCATGACATACTGTACTTCATGATAGTTGTAAAAATATATTTGATATTACCTGCGATTTTTTGTGAAAAAAACGAAAATTTGGAGAAAATATTGAAAATTTTGCAATTTTCCAAATTTGAATTTTTATGCCCTTAAATCATAGAGATATATCACACAAAATACTTAATATGTAACATTTCCCACATGTCTACTTTATATAAGCACAATTTTGGAAACAAAATTTTTTTTTGTTAGGGAGTTATAAGGGTTAAAAGTTGACCAGCAATTTCTCATTTTTACAATACCATTTTTTTTAGGGACCACATCACATTTTAAGTCACTTTGAGGGGTCTATATTATAGAAAATACCCAAGTGTGACACGATTCTAAAAATTGCATCCCTTAAGGTGCTCAAAACCATATTCAAGAAGTTTATTAACCCTTCAGGTGTTTCACAGGAATTTTTGGAAAGTTTAAAAAAAATGAACATTTAACTTTTTTTCACAAAAATTTACTTTAGCTCCAATTTGTTTTATTTTACCAAGGGTAACAGGAGAAATTGGACCCCAAACGTTGTTGTACAATTTGTCCTGAGTACGCCGATACCCCATATGTGGGGGTAAACCACTGTTTGGGTGCATAGCAGAGCTCGGAAGCGAAGGAGCGCTGTTGGACTTTTCATTCTAAAATTGACTGGAATTGAGATGGGAAGCCATGTCGCGTTTGAAGAGCCCCTGGTGTGCCTAAACATTGAAACCCCCCAACAAGTGACAACATTTTGGAAAGTAGATCCCCTAAGGAACTTATCTAGATGTGTGGTGAGAACTTTGAACCTCCAAGTGTTTCACTACAGTTTATAACGCAGAGCCGTGAAAATAAAAATAATTTTTTTTTCCAGAAAAATTATTTTTTAGCCCCCAGTTTTGTATTTTCCCAAGGGTAACAGGAGAAATTGGACCCCAAAAGTTGTTGTCCAATTTGTCTTGAGTACGCTGATACCCCATATGTGGGGGGTAACCACTGTTTGGGCACATGGCAGAGCTCGGAAGAGAAGGAGCGCCGTTTGGAATGCAGACATAGATGAAATGGTCTGCAGGAGTCACATTGCGTTTGCAGAGCCCCTGATGTACCTAAACAGTAGAAACCCCCACAAGTGTCCCCATATTGGAAACTAGACCCCCAAGGAACTTATCTAAATGTGTTGTGAGAACTTTGAATCCCCAAGTGTTTCACTACAGTTTATAACGCAGAGCCGTGAAAATAAAACAAATCCTTTTTTTTTCCACAAAAATTATTTTTTAGCCCCCGGTTTTGTATTTTCCCAAGGGTAACAGGAGAAATTGGAATGCGAAAGTTGTTGTCCAATTTGTTCTGAGTACGCTGATACCCCATATGTTGGGGTAAACCCCTGTTTGGGCGCACGGGAGAGCTTGGAAGGGAAGGAGCACTGTTTTACTTTTTCAACGCAGAATTGGCTGGAATTGAGATCGGTTGCCATGTCGCGTTTGGAGAGCCCCTGATGTGCCTAAACAGTGGAAACCCCCATTTCTAACTGGAACCCTAATCCAAAAACACCCCTAATCCTAATCCCAACCCTAACCATAACCTTAACCACCCCCCTAACCCGAACATGCCCCTATCCCTAATCACAACCACACCCCTAACCCCAACACACCCCTAACCACAACACACCCCTAACCCTAATCCCAACCCTAACCACACCCGTAACTCCAATACACCCCTAACCCTAATCCCAACCATAACCCTAACCACACCCCTAACCCTAATCCCAACCGTAAATGTAATCCAAACCCTAACTTTAGCCCCAACCCTAACCCTAACTCTAGCCCCAACCCTAACCCTTACTTTAGCCCCAACCGTAACTGTAGCCCCAACCATAACTTTAGCCCCAACCCTAACTTTAGCCCCAGCCCTAACTTTAGCCCCAACCCTAACCCTAACTGTAGCCCCAACCCTAGCTGTAGCCCCAACCCTAACTGTAGCTCTAACCCTAACTTTAGCCCCAAACCTAACCCTAACTATAGCCCCAACCCTAACCCTAACTTTAGCCCCAACCCTAACTGTAGCCCTAACCCTAAATTTAGCCCCAACCCTAACCCTAACCGGAAAATGGAAATAAATACATTTTTTTAATTTTATTATTTTTCCCTAACTAAGGGGGTGATGAAGGGGGGTTTGATTAACTTTTATAGCGGGGATTTTAGCGGATTTTTATGATTGCCAGTGTCACACACTAAAAGACGCTTTTTATTGCAAAAAATAGTTTTTGCGTCTTCACATTTTGAGAGCTATAATTTTTCCATATTTTGTTCCACAGAGTCATGTGAGGTCTTGTTTTTTGCGGGACAAGTTGACATTTTTATTGGTACCATTTTCGGGCATGTGACATTTTTTGATAGCTTTTTATTCCGATTTTTGTGAGGCAGAATGACCAAAAACCAGCTATTCATGAATTCCTTTGGGGGGGGAGGGGGCGTTTATACCGTTCCACGTTTGGTAAAATTGATAAAGGAGTTTTATTCTTCGGGTCAATACGATTACAGCGATACCTCACTTATATCTTTTTTTATGTTTTGGCTCTTTTATACGATAAAAACTATTTTATATAAAAAATTATTATTTTTGCATCGCTTTATTCTGAGGACTATAACTTTTTAATTTTTTGCTGATGATGCTGTATGATGGCTCATTTTTTTGCGGGACAAGATGACGTTTTCAGCGGTACCATGGTTATTTATATCTCTGTTTTTGATCGCGTGCTATTCCACTTTTTGTTCGGTGGTATGATAATAAAGCGATTTTTGCCTCGTTTTTTTTTTTTTTACTGAAGGGGTTAACTAGTGGGACAGTTTTATAGGTGGGGTCGTTTCGGACGCGGCGATACTAAATATGTGTACGTTTATTGTTTTTTTTATTTAGATAAAGAAATGTATTTATTGGAGGAATTTTTTTTTTCTTTATTTAGGAATTTATTTTTTTTTTACACATGTAAAGATTGCCTTACGCAGGCGTGTACTATGGAGGACAGTGAATGAACTTCAATCCAATATTGCAGCCAGCATGCAGCCAGCGGGTAAGGAAAGGGTGAATCAAACACCCGAAAACCCCGCCTCTATGGCTGAAAATTGTTTCCTCCAAATTCAGGTGACAGAGTCCCTTTAATGATGGTTCTGCTGATCTAGCACCTCAGGGGCTCTATCAGTGTGACATGGCACAGTCAGACCAGTCCAGCAAAATCTGAACTCCAATATGGCACTACTTCACTTCTGAGCTTTGCACTGTGCCTCAAAAGTAGTTTTCAACCACATATGGGGTATTGGCGTACTCAGGAAAAATTGCACAACAAACTTTGGGGTCCATTTTCTCCTATTACCCTTGAGAAAATGCAAAATTTGGGGTTAAAACATTTTGGGGGGGAAAATTTGATTTTTTTTAATTATCACGGCTCAACATTATAAACTTCTGTGAAGTACCTGGGGGTTCAAGGTGTCCACACATCTAGATTATTTCCCTTAGGGGTCAGTTTTACAAAATTATGTCACTTGTAGGAGGTTTTCATTGTTGAGGCACATCAGAGGCTCTCTTAATGTAACGTGCAGGCTGCTAATTATTCCAGCAAATTTTGCATTCAAAAGATTAAATAGCGCTCCTTCCCTTCCAAGCCCTGCCGTACTCCCAAATAGTAGTTTTTCTCCTCATATTGAGTATCAGTGTACTCAGGAGAAATTGGACAATAAATTCTCCTGCAATAAAGTCTCCTGCAATTTCTCCTGTTATCCTTATGAAAATGCAAAAATTTGGCCTGAAAAACATATTTGTGGGAAAAATGTGATTTTTTTTATTTTCACAACTCAATGTTATAAACTACTGTGAAGCACCTGGGTGGTTAAAGGTGCTCAATACACATCTAGATAAGTTCACTGAGGTATCTAGCTTCCAAAATGGTGTCACTTGTGGGCAGTTTCCACTGTTTAGGCACATCAGGGCCTCTCCAAAAACGACATGGCGTCTGCTAATTATGCCAGCAAGTTTTACATTCAAAAAGCTGAATTACGTTTTTTCCCTTCCGATGCCTGCTGTGCACCCAAGCAGTAGTTTACCCCACATATGGGGTATTGACGTACTCAAGAGAAATTGCACAACAAGTTGTATGGTCCATTTTCTCCGAATACCCTTGTAAAAGTAGAAAAAAATAGGTCTAAAGAAAGTTTCTGTGAAAAAAGTTAAATGTTTATTTTTTTTCCTTCCACATTCCATTAATTTCTGTGAAGCACCGGAAGAATTAATAAACTTCTTGAATGTGGTTTTGAGCACCTTGAGGGGTACAGTTTTTAGTATGGTGTCACTTTCGAGTATTTTCTATCATATAGACCCCTCAAAGTCACTTCAAATGTGATTTGGTCCCTAAAACAATGGTTTTGTAAATTTTGTTGTAAAAATGAGAAATCGCTCAACTTTTAACACTTCTAACCTCCTAAAAAAATTATGTTTAAAAAATTGTGCTCATGTAAAGTAGACATGTGGGAAATGTTATTTATTAACTTTTTTTGTAAGATGGCTCTCTGATCTAAGGGCATAAAAATAAAAATTTGAAATTTGCTAAATTTGCTAAATTTTCTCAAAATTTCTGATTTTTTTTCACAAATAAATTTAAGTCATAGCAAAGAAATTTACCACTATCATGAAGTTCCATTTGTCAGGAAAAAACCTTCTCAGAATCTGTGGGATCCGTTGAAGCGTTCCAGAGTTATTACTATGAAAGGTAACAAGCAGGTACACGGGATGGCAGAGCAAGGGTTAACAGGTTTATTTACAGGGGAGATACTCCACGCGTGGAGGTAAAGAGTCAAACGGAGTTCAAGGTACAGCAGAATGCAACAGTTCAAAACACAATAATTAGGTGGCAAGAGTATAAGGTAGTCCTCACACTGCAGCTCCTGCTGCACATTAAATAGCGCCGGCAATGGTGGGCGCAGTACCTCCTCCTAGATGGTACTGTAGTCGCTGGTTCCATCTTCTGGCAGCAGTGGTCAGTCTCCAGTACCTCCCACTTCCCCTTGTCCATATACTGCAGCACCCCAGAGTCCTGGTTGTTGCAGTACTGCGGCTCCGCCACTATGGGGAGCTATGGTACGTCTGATTGCACTAAGGAGTTTCTCTGACCAGGTACATTTTCACCACACTTCACACTCCGGCCACCAGGGGGGGTGGTCCTATCTAGTAGGCCACTCCTCACAACTCTGGTAAAACTGGGGGTTGGACAGGAAGACAGAGAGAAATAGCTGGGAAGAGCTAGTGAGAGGACCTGTCAGGGATGGGGATCCTGGCAGACTCCTCAGAGCAGAACTAACCAGCAAACAACGGGAATACAGAAAAGGAGAATACCAGCAGGGGTTTTGTTGAAAGAGGCAGCACCTTGCTGAGGCGCAAACAATCGGTGGCCGGAACGCCGAGCAAGTAAGAGACTTTAAGTACATTGCAAACCACGGCAGGACAGCTAATGACAGGTTGGCTGTCTCACTTAACACCTAAGCAGACAACGGAGGCAGCTGTGGGAGAGGGGCGACTCTAGAGTCCCGGAAGAACTCCAGGCCTACCCCGTCATACGGGTGCGTCCTACCATATCACCTGGAGGACGGAGAACGAACAGTAGAGACAGAAAGAAACAGTTGTGAGGACTATCCCAGGAGCTCAGCAGGGAAGAACTACAACACACAGCGCTAGAAGGTAGATACTGATTCCCACCTGTGAGGAGAACTCCTGATGTGTCGTTGGACCGGCCGGTCTCTGAAAACCCAGTTAACAGCGCTCTGGACTGAGGTCTCCAACATCTTCAGTAAAGAGGTAAAGAGACTGCAAACTGGTGTCCTCGTTATTTACCGCGACCTGCACCGTTACCACACCACTTATTGCACAGGACGTTCCCCATTGACAGACAGGGCCACGGACCGGGTCTAGCCACCGTGACAACCCCAGGACTGAGACCTAGAGGCCCGGCTCCGGGTACCCCTCGGCCCTGCGGCGGTGTGGGGGCGCTCCAACTTGGCGTCACGAACAGGATTTACTTAAGCCTGAAGAATCAGGTCATGTGTGCCTTGGAACTGTGAGTTATTGTGCTTGGACTGTACTTTATTGAAAAGACTGTGCTGTGCCATTTGCCGCCAAAATTCGCCATTGCCGCGCGCGGAGGGAGGAGCCTTAGCTACGTGGGCGGGATCAGCCAAAAGAAGCGCGGAACGGAAAGCGCGGTGAGGCGCCAATCCCGGAAGAGGAACTCCAACCTCCAGCAGGTTAGTGGGAGGAAGGGACGGCCATGTCCGAGTCGGGAGGAGAGGAGGTGGCGGTCGCAGCCGCGGACGCAGGGGCAGCTCCGGTCCCCGCAGCGGGCGAAGCCGCGGCCCTAATACCACCACTGACTGCCGCGGAACCCGCTGCCCCCATCAGCCAGTCGGACACTGCCGCTAATGCAAAAGCCATAATGCCCTTCTCCATGCCCTACCTGCCCGGAGCGGCCTGGCTCCCACGATACTCTGGGGAGGCGCATACGTTCACTGACTTTAAAGAAGGGCTCTGCAGCCTGCTCGAGTTCTATCCCCTAACCGAGCCCCAGAAGGTCCATATGATAACCGGCCAACTTTTTGGGGCGGCTCTGAGGGAATTGAAATCCTGGCCCGCTGAGGATAAAGGAACTGCACAACAGATTTTTGCCAAGCTTAAAGCCACCTTTGACACTCGCACTGCTACAGAGATTAAACTGACTTTTTATGGATGCAAACAAAAGTCACAGGATAGCTTGCGGGACTATGCCCTTAATCTCCAGGAAGCGATGCGGGCCATTAAGCAGAGTGACCCCGGCAGCATGCAGGATGAAGATAAAATCCTGAAGGAGCGGTTCATTGAGGGGCTCCTGTGCAGTCACCAGCGGGGCCAATTGCACTTTCTGGCCATGCAAAATCCAGACTTGACTTTTGCGCAGTTTAAAGATAAAGCTATCCAGGCATTGCAGGAGCGACAGCCCAGCCGCGCAGTACCACCCAGGCGCCCCGCTCTCACATACCACCAGGAGGTGGCATCGGATACCCCAGTTGCCGCGGAGGCCGACGCCCAGAGCTTCGAGGACGACTCCCCTGCAGGACTTCGTCTCCAGATGCAAGAGCTAACCAAGAGCGTTGCTGCCCTGGCCCGGACGGTGCAGTCCCTACAGGAGGCCCCCAAAGAGAAGATCCAGTTGGCTTCCAGCCCGGAGGATGTCCCTTGGATGCGACAGAGGAGGACTCCGCCGACCAGGAGCCGGCCCGACGATCGCTTCCACCAGGATGGACGACCCATCTCCCGCCGCTGTCACCAGGTGGGCCATCTTGCAAGGTACTGTCCTTTAAACGAGCAACCCCTGGGGCAAAGGGCCAACCCCCAGGAGTAGGACGGTCAGGCCCGCAGCATTGGAGAACCAAGTATATTGGAGGACGACCAGTTCTCCCTGTAGTGATTGATGGAATCCCCTTGAATGCTTTGCTGGACACCGGTTCTCAGGTGACGACTATACCTTACGTGCTCTACAAACGGTATTGGGAGGACGCTGATATTACTCGTGGCCCTGATGATGATTTCACCATAATCGCCAGTAATGGTCAGCCATTGCCACAAGTGGGGTATAAGGAGGTCACCATCAAAGTGGGGCGGGTGGAATTGAAAGCCCAAGGGATTGTGATTGTAGATATTGATCGTCGAGAATGTAATCCCATGATGACTCTTGGTACTAATGTTATAGAAAATTGTCTTGCAGAAGTGATTGTTTTGTTGCAACAGGTGGCAGAAAACGCTGGGCACAGTGAGCAACGTGCCCTGCAGAAGGAAATCAGAGCTCTGATGCAGAGACAGCAGGTAGAGCTGACTGGTGGTGAGATTGGTCGTGTCACTGTAAGTGATTCAAACCCCATCGCGATACCTCCCAAGAGTGAAATGTTAATATGGTGTCGAGCAGCCATAGGCCTCAGGGGTAAGGACTACCAGGCCTTGGTAGAACCTGTATATTCAGACAATAGACCTACTATTCTGACAGCCCGGGGGGTGGTAGACGTCCGACAGGGGAGAGTGCCTGTACGTGTCCTCAATTGTGGGGAGGAAGAGGTCCACCTAACCAAGTATACTACGCTCGCCAAACTGTTCACTGTCAATAATAGTGTAATACAGACACCTGAACCTTTGGGCCCGTCAAACGTGACGGAGAACAAAGGTTCTGCAGAGCACTCGAAAGATTGGTGTCGGGAATTGCATGTGGGCACTGACTCTACCCCATCTCATCAAATACAGGGGGCTTACAGGGTGGTACACGAGTACGAACAGGTATTCAGCAAACACCCCTCAGATTTTGGACAGGTGAAAGGGATCCAACATCACATCCCCACGGGAGATCATCGACCCATAAAAGAGAGATATCGCCCTGTACCCCCAGCTCATTACCAGTGTGCCAAGGACATGTTGCGGGAAATGAAGGAGGCTGGGGTGGTGAGAGACAGCTGTAGCCCCTGGGCGGCTCCGTTAGTCCTTGTTAAAAAGAAAGATGGTACAATGAGGATGTGTGTTGATTACAGACAGTTGAATCGCATTACACATAAGGACACATACCCACTGCCCAGGATAGAGGAGTCTCTGGCTGCTTTAAAATCTGCTAACTATTTCTCTACCTTAGATCTCACCAGTGGGTACTGGCAGGTTCCTGTGGCGGAGGCGGACAAGGAAAAGACGGCCTTCACGACGCCAATGGGCCTCTGTGAGTTTAACTACATGCCCTTCGGATTGTGCAATGCTCCCGGAACGTTCCAGAGGATGATGGAGAGCTGCCTGGGACACCTGAACTTTGAAACCGTGCTGCTATATCTGGATGACGTCATAGTCTTCTCTAAAACCTACGAAGACCATCTGAAGCACCTGGCCGAGGTGTTTGAAGCCTTGTCCAAATTCGGCCTAAAAGTGAAACCGTCCAAGTGTCATCTGCTGAAACCTAAAGTGCAGTACCTGGGCCATGTGGTGAGCGCTGAAGGAGTGGCCCCAGACCCCGACAAGGTCACAGTGATCCAGGACTGGCCAAAGCCTAGTGACCTCCACGAAGTCCGGCAGTTCCTCGGGTTGGTAGGTTACTACCGGAGATTCATTAAGGATTTCACCAAGAAGGCCGCACCCTTGCAAAATCTGCTGGTGGGCCAACCAAAGAAGACCAAGGGGAGGAAAACCCCCTTTGATTGGAACGAAGAGCTGGAGGAATCCTTCACCTGCTTGAAGTCGGCGCTGACGGGGGAAGAGGTACTGACTTACCCCGAATACGACCAACCGTTTGTGCTGTACACAGATGCCAGTAATGTGGGACTAGGAGCCGTGCTGTCTCAGGTCCAGAACGGCAAGGAAAGAGTGATCGCTTACGCCAGCAGGAAACTCCGTCCCACGGAAAGGAACCCTGACAACTACAGTTCCTTCAAACTGGAATTCCTTGCCCTTGTCTGGGCAGTGACGGAGAGGTTTAAGCACTACCTGGCTTCCGCGAAATTCACCGTCTTCACGGACAACAATCCGCTAACGCATCTGGATACCGCCAAACTCGGGGCCTTGGAACAGCGGTGGATGGCCCGGCTGTCCAACTATGATTTCACCATCAAATATCGGGCAGGGCACCAGAATGCCAATGCCGATGCTTTGTCCCGAATGCCCAATTTACCAGAAGTGGGAGAAGACCCGGAGGCACTTGAAGAGGTGGAGCTGCCTGCCTTCCATCGCCCCAAAGCCACTCAGAGTTCTCACCATGTGAAGAACAGGCACAAGAACCAACCGGATGCCACGCTGAATCCCCTGCCCCACCACGGATGGGCAGAAACCCAGGATAGTGACCCCGCGGTCCGTCAGGTGAAGGAGCTCTTGACGCAGGCTGGGTTGCACCCTGGCCCAGATGATCCACAAGAAACCCAACAGCTGTGGAAGGGAAGAAGCAAGCTGTTTATCCATGATGGCAAGCTGTGCAGGAGGAGCATCGACCCACGTACTCATGAATTGGTGTGGCAGATAGTGGTGCCAAGGCGAGATGCGCCCATGGTTCTGGGAGCCTACCATGATGGAGCCGGACACTTCGGATGGAAGAAGCTGGAGAAGCTACTCCGAGGGAGGTTCTATTGGATTGGCATGAAGAGAACCATTGAGAAGTGGTGTCGGGAGTGTGGTCCATGTAGTCTGCGCAGAAAGGACCGTGACAGCCAACGGGCCCCCCTGCGGCCTATCATCACCAAACGGCCGCTTGAACTGGTCGCGCTGGATCATGTGAAGCTGACACCTAGCCGGTCGGGCTATATCTACGCCCTTACCATCGTGGACCACTACTCCAGGTTTCTGGTGGTTGTGCCTGTTAAAGATCTAACGGCCAGGACTGCCGCCAGGGCCTTCCAGCAGCACTTTTGTAGGCCCCATGGCTACCCAGAGAAGGTACTGACCGACCAGGGACCTGCCTTTGAAGCAGAAGTATTCCAAGAATTCTGCCAGTTGTACGGGTGTAAGAAGATCAGAACTACACCGTACCACCCTCAAACCAACGGGATGTGCGAGAAGATGAACCAGGTAGTAATCGATTTATTGAAGACCTTGCCTGTGGAGGAACGGAATCTGTGGCCGACAAAGTTGCCTGACTTGGTGGATATGTACAACCACATCCCAGTAAGTTCCACCAACTGTACTCCAGCGTACCTGATGCGAGGAAGGTCTAGTCGGTTACCCGTTGATCTGGACATGGGGGTCCTAGTACCCGAAGATACCTCGCCGGATGCGGATTGGGATGCAGAAAGGCAGCGAAGGTACCGCGAAGTGCAAGAGTGTGTGGAGAGAAGTCTCGCCCAGGCTAGGCAGAGGCAAGAAAGGGACTACAACCAACACGCTCCTGCGATTCCCCTGTCACCTGGTGAGCAAGTGCTTAAACGAAAGAGGAGGTTACACAAGCTCGATGACCAATGGGAAGCGGAACCGTATACCATCTTGCCATCCGACTTCGACAACACTAAGGTCTGTCTCATCAGCAAGGACAAAGGGGAGACCTCGACAGCGGTATCCAGGGATCACCTTAAGGTCTGCCCCGATAAATTGAAAGAGAGGGGCACGGCCCCAGAAATCTCCCCGCCGGTGGAAAAGGAGAAAATGTTCCATACTGTCCTTGGTGACTTTCCCCAGTCCTGGACTCTGATAAACCAAGCCGTTGCGGTACCTGTTGTAATGTTTGAACAGCCGGACCCGCCAGAAACAATGGTGGAACCAGATCATCCGGCCCCGCAACCTCAACAAGCCTTGCCTGAAGAAGCCATGCCGACCGTTGAACCGGCAAATCCTCCCTCTGCTATCAGTGAGCCTGCCGTACCCACTGTTGATAGCAGCAGCTCTGAGAGCCCCAACCTGCCAGTGCTACCCAGACTCACTAGAAGTGTAGTTAGAAGACAGCGCACTACACCAGCGGTAGCAAGCATAGCGGGCCCTGTTAGGCCAATAGCAACCCCTGCGCTGCGAAGGTCCACACGCAGCACACAGAACCAAACTCCCCTCCGCTACAAAATGTGGAGGTATTGATAAGGGCTGCTATTTCATTAAAAATGTTTGTATGCATATCTTTTTGTTACAGGTTGTTAAAATGGACAATAGAGTAATGGACAGTGAATTGCTCAAAAACTTTCATAAGGGGGACCCCTTTGTTTACCCGGGGTCCCCGCTGTTTCAACTACTGAACTGAGAGTCATAAACTGTGCATGACCTAACTTTTGCAACGTTCAAGAATCCTCACCTCCCGTAAAGGGAAGCATTGTTATGTTCAATTGTTATGCTATTTCAAAAGTTTGTGTGTTTCCTGTTAACATGTATTATTGTTCTTGTTTTCCCAGTCCCGGAGTACTGGATTTAACCGGGGGGGAGTGCAGCACCCCAGAGTCCTGGTTGTTGCAGTACTGCGGCTCCGCCACTATGGGGAGCTATGGTACGTCTGATTGCACTAAGGAGTTTCTCTGACCAGGTACATTTTCACCACACTTCACACTCCGGCCACCAGGGGGGGTGGTCCTATCTAGTAGGCCACTCCTCACAACTCTGGTAAAACTGGGGGTTGGACAGGAAGACAGAGAGAAGTAGCTGGGAAGAGCTAGTGAGAGGACCTGTCAGGGATGGGGATCCTGGCAGACTCCTCAGAGCAGAACTAACCAGCAAACAACGGGAATACAGAAAAGGAGAATACCAGCAGGGGTTTTGTTGAAAGAGGCAGCACCTTGCTGAGGCGCAAACAATCGGTGGCCGGAACGCCGAGCAAGTAAGAGACTTTAAGTACATTGCAAACCACGGCAGGACAGCTAATGACAGGTTGGCTGTCTCACTTAACACCTAAGCAGACAACGGAGGCAGCTGTGGGAGAGGGGCGACTCTAGAGTCCCGGAAGAACTCCAGGCCTACCCCGTCATACGGGTGCGTCCTACCATATCACCTGGAGGACGGAGAACGAACAGTAGAGACAGAAAGAAACAGTTGTGAGGACTATCCCGGGAGCTCAGCAGGGAAGAACTACAACACACAGCGCTAGAAGGTAGATACTGATTCCCACCTGTGAGGAGAACTCCTGATGTGTCGTTGGACCGGCCGGTCTCTGAAAACCCAGTTAACAGCGCTCTGGACTGAGGTCTCCAACATCTTCAGTAAAGAGGTAAAGAGACTGCAAACTGGTGTCCTCGTTATTTACCGCGACCTGCACCGTTACCACACCACTTATTGCACAGGACGTTCCCCATTGACAGACAGGGCCACGGACCGGGTCTAGCCACCGTGACAACCCCAGGACTGAGACCTAGAGGCCCGGCTCCGGGTACCCCTCGGCCCTGCGGCGGTGTGGGGGCGCTCCAATACTAATGCGGCTATTAAAGGCATGGGCCACAGTCCGGTGCAAGCCCAATGTGGCTCTTTAACTATATTAGCTGGAGGTAGTCAAGTAACAGACAGTCAGGACAACTCTTGTGTGTCCATGTCAGGGTGCGAGTGTCAGTCCTATGTGTGATCTCTTGGGCAAGGCATGTGCGGTACTCATGGTCACGTAGTGTACAGCAACTGATACTCCCTGGCTGTCACTGGACACACACCGCACGTCCCACTCTCCCAGGTCCCCACTGTTGGCGGCGGGCGTTGCTGGTCTGTTTGGCGCTTGTGCTACCGGCCAGAGCAGTCCTCTCTATGTCTGCTGCGACACCCAGCTCGGCTCTGTGTGAACGGCGCTGCACACCTCTGTCCTACACAGCTCTGCTCCACTCTGCATGGCTCTCTCTGCAAAATGGTGTCCTGGACCCCTTGTCCAACTGCAGCACAGCCCGTCATAGCGCCGGTACTCTGTCTCAGGATGGGGAGCAGAGCGCGCTGCTCACCCGACTCCACGGTACCCTCCTCCTGCGCGTGCTTTTTCCTCTGTTTCTGCGCCCCCTTTTCAGGCTTTTCCCGCCCCCCTGGGACAGCAGGAAGATCCATCTCACTAGGGCTTACCCCAGGTTGCAGGGGAAGGTCAACCTCTCTAAAGCTTCCCCCGGGAACTGAGGATGCAGCCCTTTCAGTTCCAGACCTGCAATGCAGGTACCTGTGGTCCGGTCTATCTCCTGACAACTACATAAAGTGACACTGGTTAGAATTGAAAAATCAGCTTGGTCTGAAAGGTGAATGCAGGCTTCAGGGCTGGAATGAGAGCAGACCGGGGGATAAGTAAAATGAAGAAGACTTCTATTACTATTTTAACCCATTCGGAGATCTTAAAAATAAATCCCTGGCTGGATACCCCTTTGAAAGTGTTCTCCTACTATGACATGGCATATCACAAGGGAAGCCGACTAATTGGAAACCCACAGATTCCTAGAATTTGAGCTGTGGTTGCTCTCAGTGCTAGTTTAGGGCATGGGCTTAAAAACAATCCTAAAGGTCAAGAATGGAGATATGCAGAGAAGCACAAGCACAACATTTCATGGTAATTTAACTTTTTCTATACATGACAAATTCATGTCTGCCACTACTTTGCTGTCAGTGCATATCATATTCCTAAATCTGCTTAGCACGTGGTGTGAAAGCCCCCGTCTATCTGACAGAGGGAGCTGTTTACACACGTTATGCCAAAATTAAACTGGAAGCATAAACCGAAACACTACTGTCCTCTGAAACAGTCTACAGTTCTGGGTGTGGATTCTCATTGCGGAGGAACAAGAGATTTGCTCCTAGAAAAGACATTTCATGCACGAACAGGCAAAACATCGAGAAGGTCGTCATCACCATGTGTCACAAATGGACCTGCTGCCTTCTGATGGACTATTTCCTCTGAAAAAAAAAACAAGTCTATGAGAAATTTCTGTAAGTATCTTACTAAATGAGGACCTAACCCTAACTTCTAAAGTCAAAAGTAATGGGAGTTCAGGTGGAACAAATGTTGACCATCATCATTATATGGTTGATTCTAGTAATACAATTCTTCTCCCATAATTTTCTAACATGCTCCTTTCATAGATATCTAAAATGTGTCTCATTGTGATCATGATATTATTTTACCAGGCACTAAAACTTTATGGACAATAGCTTGGGTAAAAATTGCCGGTAAAGCAGAAAAAAAATCAGCATGGGAAAACGTACAGATTGTTGTATCCTGTAATATCCACTCATTATATCCTGTTACTTGTCCCATTGGATATTGTAATTTGGGTTTATTATTGTACGTATTGAACGTAATCACATTCACTTTATATCAAAATATGGGCAAATAACGTTTAGACGTGAAAACCACAGCAAAAACGCCAAAGTTCAATGCTGATTGCAAACGTATAAGGGTGGTCTCACAACCGAAAAACCGGATAACCTACCATACGTAAAAGATACAGTGTGAAATGGATCATCTGTGGTAGTTTGCTTTTGACAAATTTATCAAAATGTTCCTTGAGATTGCTAAACTTGTGGCATCATTAGAATGTTGAGAGATATTTTCACAAATTTAATGCCACCTACTGATGTGAGACTGCACAAAAAGTTTTCGAAAAAAAATTGCACCCATGAGTTTAAATCCAGGCACTTTTTACTTGATTTGGTTAATATCGGGGGCCCAGAATAGATCAGATATTGGTGCTAATTTACTAAAGCTATCTAGCTTGTAAACAATGCGGACGAGCGTCTGAGTGTGTGATTTGACAAAACATCGGGTCACACTCAGGCCAATGTTACACTATGGGGCCGTGCACATGTCCAAAATTTTTAATCGAATTGACATGAAAAAAAAATCTCAGCCCGAATTTGATTCGATATTTGGATCGCAGTCAGCCATGAAACTCAGAGTTTATGGAGTCATTGGACAACATCTGAGTGCAGCCCGACTAACACCATGGAGAAATTTTGTTTTCCATCGTCTCCTCATCCGAGAGAATCGGATCACACAGTGCTCACACTCTAATCAAAGTCTGAACAGAGTTTCATGTACATAATTGATAGTTTTTCAGATGAGAGAATCTACGGTGGTCTGTACCTGCCCTTAAGAGGAAATGTATCATCCTTTTGAAGCCAGGAAACTAGGGTCAAAAAGTTTCAAAACTTTCAAGAATTGTAGATGCCATGTCCCCTTCTGCTAAACTGTATCTCTGCACCACAAATGTACCACATTGTAGCTGAGATCTACCCCAGCTCATGGATGGCATGTATTTCGGGCATTTTGTACACCAGTCTTGATCATATACTTTGCTGGAGTTAAGTCTGCTAAATGTATTAAGAGGCATACACCTCTTACTAACCTGGGGGCCAGAAATGTGCCAGAAAATATGATCTTGGGGTCCAATTAACCCCTTCATGCCGCAGCCCATTTTCATTTTTTTGTTTCTGTTTTTCCTCCCCTTCTTCCCAGAGCCATAACTATTATTTTTCTGTCCACATAAACATATGAGGGCTTGTTTTTTGCGGGATAAGTTGTACTTTTGAAAAACACCATTCATTTTACCACATAGTGTACCTAAAAACGGAGAAAAAAATTCCAAGTGCTGTGAAATTGTGAAAAAAAACACAATTCTGACATTGTTTTTTGGGGAATTGTTTTTACAAGTATTTTTTGTAGTAAAAATGACCATGGAATATGATTCTCCTCATGAATACGATTACGGTGATACCCAACATGTCCAGTTTTTTAGCCACTAATGGGAGAATATGAAGTGGTTAAAGTAATTTCTTACCAAGGGGAATGCATTTTTATTTGCAAGAAGTGGATATGGTATGACATATATTGTTCTTTATTTTTACTCTCATGCTCCTTTGATGGAGGTTCTAGAACTTGATAATAAAGAATAATGCTTTTGTGTGAAGAATACACTATCGTCCTGTAATGCTGATTACCAGGCTGTGACATCCCCGAGCCGTGACAGTCATTTACAATGAAAGAGTGCTTCACACGGGCAATAACAGTATAACTGTTGCGTGAGAACGATGAATCTCTAATATGTAGGCTAAATCCACTTCATGTTGAGGTTTACATTGTGCAACGTTTTACAAAACAATGTCCTTTTAGCTTCTTTATGTTGATGAACCTTATTTTGAACGATGTTGAAATGCACAGTATGTATTTTTGAACTGTAAAAGTTAATGGCAAATATGTGTAGACTTGTTTAGCAGCACTGACCAAGGGTTTATGCCAAGAACAGAGCCCAAAGTAGGTGTGAATATGGCCTATTCTGTGACTCTCCGGAAAATCCCAGCATGTTATGAAATTCTGGATGGATAATCCCTTCCTGCCTGCGATATACCAATATGCCTTGGTGGGCAGTTAATTAACGTGAATTATCGTATAATTGTAAGGAACCCACTATAATCTGCAGGCAACTTGTCAATATTGGCATGTTTTATATTGTGGAGGTTCCTTCAGGATGTGTCTGCTAATAATGAAGTGCATTCTCACTGTCTTTGGGAGCATATTGTCCAACTATCCTGGATCTAGAGGGACATTCCTAAATTTGGTGAGCTGTCCCGCTGTCCCAAAAGGTTGGTGTCATGTCTTGGCTTAAACTGTACGTGTGAATTAAAAATGCAGATACAGTTACAGGGGTTGTCCACTATTTATATATTGGTGTCCTCTCTTTTGGATAGGTAATCAATATAAGATCGATGGCGGTGCGACACCCGGCACCACCATCAATCAGCTGTTCCTGGTGATGACCAGATGTGATTTGTTAAGGAGCTGTACAGCTCCAGCAACTGTAAAATGGCTGTAGCAGTGAGCTGCAGCATTTATTATAAGGATAGCTTTCAAGCACAGTGAAGGGAGACTTGATCGATGGCGGGTCGACACCCGGCTCCAACATCAATCAGCTGTTCCTGGTGATGACCAGATGTGATCTGTTAAAGAGCTGTACAGCTCCAGCAACTGTAAAATGGCTGTAGCAGTGAGCTGCAGCATTTATTCTAAGGATAGCTGTCACGCACAGTGAAGGGAGACTAAGTGTAACACAAAGGGATAAGGGAAAGTGAACCAAACACTAGGGAAGAGGGGACTGGAGACCCCTAGACAGATTTAATATCACCCTGTCTGCCCTATCATCCCTATATAGGTTCTGCACCTATCACCGAGCAGGATACCTAATCCCTGCTGTCATGGTTACGGATGGGGTTCCACTCCTGCCTTCATGGGATTAATGTGTGCCTCTTTTTGGATCTGGGAAGGACATATATACCCCTTCCTGGCTAAGATTCCCTGTCAGTAATACTTTCGTTCTGACTGTGTGTCTGACCTCCTGGTGTGCGTGTATACTGCATTGCTTGATTGCCTCCCGTGTATGCAGGGCCACCATCAGGGCATTACTGCCCTGACTGGTGAATGGGGCCCGGTGGGCAGAGGGGGCCCACATTTGGCCCGGGCCCCAGCGGCAGGCTTCTATCGGAAACCTGATCCTGCGCCCGAGACGCAGGTTCAGCTACTCTATTGCAGCTTTGCGGGCCCGTGTGGGCCCGAACGGCAATGGTTAAAGCCTCCAGCCAATCGGAGGCTGGCAGCTGACGTCAGCGTGCATCGCCGGTGTATGACGTAATTGTCATTTGCCAGCGAGTGCATACTGAAACGCCGGGAGGGATCTTCGCTTCGCCGCAGGAGCGCGGAAAGGTAAGAAGAAAGGGTTTTTTAAATTTTTTTAACTGAAAGCGGCAAGCCACAATGTTTCACCGGCAGGATAGAGACACATGGACCGTGTGTCTCCATTCAGCCCGGCACAGAAGGGAGACTGGGAGCAGAATGGAGACAAGGGGGAAGAATGGAGACAAGGGGGCAGAATGGAGACAAGGAGGCAGAATGGAGACAAGGGGGCAGAATGGACACAAGGGGCAGAATGGAGACAAGGGGGCAAAAGGGAGACAAGGGGCAGATTGGAGACAATGGGCAGAATGGAGACAAGGGCAGAATGGAGACAAGGGGTAGAATGGAGACATGGGGCAGAATGGAGACAAGGGGCAGAATGGAGACAAGGGGGCAGAATGGAGACAAGGGGGCAGAATGGAGGCAAGGGGCAGAATGGAGACAGAGGGGCAGAATGGAGACAAGGGGCAGATTGGAGACACGGGGCAGAATGGAGACACAGGGGCAAGATTGGAGACATGAGGCAGGATTGGAGACACGGGGGCAGAATGGAGACACGGGGCAGAATGGAGAGACAGGGGCAGATGGGAGACACGGGGGCAGAATGGAGACATGGGGCAGAATGGAGACAGGTGACAGAATGGAGACAAAGGGGCAGGATTGGAGACATGAGGCAGAATGGAGACACTGGGGCAGACTGTTTCACTGGCAGGGTAGAGACACATGTACCGTGTGTCTCCATCCAGCCCGGCACAGAAGGGAGTCAGGAAGCAGAATGGAGACAAGGGGGCAGAATGGAGACAAGAGGGCAGAATGGAGACAAGGGGCAGAATGGAGACAAGGGGGCAGAATGGAGACAAGGGGCAGATTGGAGACAAGGGGCAGAATGGAGACAAGGGGCTGAAAGGAGACAGGTGACAGAATGGAGACAAGGGGCAGAATGGAGACAAGGGGGCAGAATGGAGACAAGGGGCAGATTGGAGACAAGGAGGCAGATTGGAGACAAGGGGGCAGAATGGACACAAGGGGCAGAATGGAGACAAGGGGCAGAATGGAGACGGGGAAGAATGGAGTCATGGGGCAGAATGGAGACAGGTGGCAGAATGGAGACACGGGGGCAGGATTGGAGACAAGGGGCAGAATGGAGACACGGGGCAGAATGGAGACACGGGGCAGAATGGAGACATGGGGCAGAATGGAGACGGGGAAGAATGGAGTCATGGGGCAGAATGGAGACAGGTGGCAGAATGGAGACACGGGGGCAGGATTGGAGACAAGGGGCAGAATGGAGACAGGTGGTAAAATGGAGACAGGTGGCAGAATGGAGACACCGGGCAGAATGGAGACAGGGGGCAGAATGGAGACATGGGGCAGAATGGAGAGACAGGGGCAGATGGGAGACACGGGGGCAGAATGAAGACATGGGGCAGAATGGAGACAGGTGACAGAATGGAGACACGGGGGCAGGATTGGAGACACGGGGCAGAATGGAGACCCAGGGCAGAATGGAGACACGGGGCAGAATGGAGACACGGGCAGATGGGAGACATGGGGCAGGATTGGAGACAGGGCAGAATGGAGACACGGGGGCAGAATGGAGACACAGGGGCAGATGGGAGACACAGGGCAGAATGGAGACACGGGGCAGAATGGAGACACGTGGGGAAGAATGGAGACAGGTGGCAGAAATGAGACAAGGAGCAGAAAGGAGACACGGGGCAGAATGGAGACACGGTGGCAGGATTGGAGACACGGGGTGCAGGATAGAGACATGGTGCAGGATGGAGACAGATGGGGCAGGAATATGGGGCAGGATGGAAACAGATGGTTCAGGATCATGGGACAGATGGGGCAGGATGGAAACAGATGGTGTAGGATCATGGGGTAGGATGAATACGATGGAGACAGATGGGGCAGGATCATGGGACAGATGAGGCAGGATCATGGGACAGATGGGGCAGGATCATGGGACAGATGGGGCAGGATCATGAGACAGATGGGGCAGGATTTTGGGACAGATGGGGCAGGAATGGGATATCATATGGGGCAGGATGGGACATCACATGGGGCAGTGTGATGGTGTGATATGCTATGTGGGTATAATTTTTGTGTATATTTCTATTTTACTTATTTTCATGGTGTTCTCTTGTAGAAGGAGTTATTTGCAAATTGATGAATGGCTGTTGCTGCCATCTGATATCAGCCCCCACAATACTGTATTGTTTGCTAATATGCTAATGACATGTTGACCTACCTTGTTGAAACAATGAGCCCCTGAGACCTTCCCCCTCCTGACCTGTGAATGAGGAGAGAGACTTTTTAAAATATCAGGGAGGTGAGACACAGATCAGATCCTGTGTGGAATGATGATGTGTACACAGCATCTCAGAGAGAAAGAAGAGTATATGGACTGTGCTATCCTCTGTCTGCTGGATTATTGACTTTTATCCTGTTACTGAACTGCATTCGTGTTCTGGACTATTGTATCCTTAGTGTGGTGGATCGTATATGTGTTATGATCCGGTGGTAGGATCACAAAACTGACCCGATAAATAAACCTGAAGATTAGGACGAGCTCTGGGGATGTGGAAACTATACTGACCGCAACCCTGATCCTATCCAAACACACTAAAGGCAGCCGTGGAGCGTTACCTAAAAACCTAGACGCCTCTTCACAGCCTGAGGAACTAACTACCCCTAGAGAGAAAGCAAGCCTCACTTGCCTCAGAGAAATAACCCCAAAGTTTTAGACAGCCCCCCACAAATAATAACAGTGAGTTAAGGGGAAAATACAAACGTAGTAATGAAAAACAGGTTTAAGCAAATGAGGCCCGCTAACACTAAATAGACTGAAGATAGCAAGGGATCTGTGCGGTCAGTACAAAAACTATCAAAAACTATCCACGCAGAAAATACAAGAACCCCCACACCGACTCACGATGTGAGGGGCGCACTCAGGGGTGGATTAAGGGTAGCCAGGGCTGTTCAGACACTGTGGGCCCCCCCGGTCATGTGACGGGGGGTCATGTGACGGGGGGTCATGTGACGGAGGGTCATGTGACGGGGGGTGTCATGTGACGGGGGGGTGTCATGTGACGGGGGGTCATGTGACGGGGGGGTCATGTGACGGGGGGGGTCATATTATACCCGAACCAGATTATTCCAAAAAAATGGCCGGGCCCTACTCTACTGTAACCTATTAAATATTTGTTAAAATCTGCAATATAATTTACGTATATTTTGACCAATAATATCACATACAAGGGACAAATACCACCGTGCCGTGATCAGACCACAAATTACAAACACAGTGATCGAATAATATCACATACAAGGAACAAATACCACCGCACCATGTCAAGACCACATATTACCACCACTTGGTGACCAAATAGCACATTCAAGGGACAAATACCACAACACCATTTCCAGACCACATATTACCACCACATAGTGACTGAATACTACAATACTGATCAGTAATAATAATAAAAAAAAACCCCAATACTATCACCATAAGTGCCAGTATTCACAGGAGATCTATACTTAGTATGCAGTGTCTGTGTAGAGGTAATACAGAGATCACTGGTGACATTATACACAGGAGCTCTGTATATAGTGTATAGGTAATACAGTGATCACTGGTGACATTGTACACAGGACCTCTGTATATAGTATAGTGTATAGTGTCAATGTATAGGTAACACTGACTCACCAATGACGTCTCTAGGTGAAGTCCTTCATCTTTCATCCAGCACAGACCGCCATCATTTCTTCCAACCAGGACTCGTTTCTGCAGGAAATAACACAGTTATCTCGAGTTCCGCTTGCAGAACACATTACTTAATTTTTCACAACTTCTACATTACACATGGATAAAAAAAGGCGATATAGAGTCACTCTGCACAGTAAAAGGACCGCCCCCCCATTTAAAACAGTATACTTAAAAAATAAAATAAATACATCACTGCAGTAATAATATCCCTTAATTAGCCCCTATGGTAATAATATTCCCCACCCTGGCCCCGTGTGTCTCATTCCTGGCTCCTGCCATATGTTCTCCCATCCTGCACTCATGAGTATCCATTCTACCCCATGTGATCTCCCCATCCTGCCCCATTTGTCTCCATCGTATTCTCCTGCCCCATGATCCAATCCTGCCCCATGTCTTTCATTCTGCCCCGTGTCTACATTCTGCCCATGCCTCCAGTCCTGCCCCCAGTGTGTCCAGCAATCTGCCCCAGTGTGTCCAGCATATTACCCCCAGTGTGTCCAGCAATCTGCCCCAGTATGTCCAGCATATTGCCCCAGTAACCAGCAATCTGCCCCAGTGTGTCCAGCATTGCCCCCAGACAGTGTCTCCAGCAATCTGCCCCAGTGTCTGACTCCAGCATATTGCCCCCAGACAGTGTGTTCAACAATCTGCCCCAGTATGTCCAGCATATTGCCCTAGTGTGTCCAGCATATTACCACCAGTGTGTCCTGCAATCTGCCCCAGTATGTCCAATTGTCCAGCATTGCCCCCAGTGTGTCCAGCAATCTGCCCCATTGTCTCCAGCATATTACCCCCAGTGTGTCCAGCAATCTGCCCCAGTATGTCCAGCAATCTGCCCCAGTGTCTCTAGCATTGCCCCAGTGTCTCCAGCAATCTGCCCCAGTGTGTCCTCCAGCATTGCCCCAGTGTGTCCAGCAATCTGCCCCAGTGTGTCCAGCATATTACCCCCAGTGTGTCCAGCAATCTGCCCCAGTATGTCCAGCATATTGCCCCAGTAACCAGCAATCTGCCCCAGTGTGTCCAGCATTGCCCCCAGACAGTGTCTCCAGCAATCTGCCCCAGTGTCTGACTCCAGCATATTGCCCCCAGACAGTGTGTTCAACAATCTGCCCCAGTATGTCCAGCATATTGCCCTAGTGTGTCCAGCATATTACCACCAGTGTGTCCTGCAATCTGCCCCAGTATGTCCAATTATCCAGCATTGCCCCCAGTGTGTCCAGCAATCTGCCCCATTGTCTCCAGCATATTACCCCCAGTGTGTCCAGCAATCTGCCCCAGTATGTCCAGCAATCTGCCCCAGTGTCTCTAGCATTGCCCCAGTGTCTCCAGCAATCTGCCCCAGTGTGTCCTCCAGCATTGCCCCAGTGTGTCCAGCAATCTGCCCCAGTGTGTCCTCGAGCATTGCCCCAGTATGTCCAGCAATCTGCCCCAGTGTCTCTAGCATTGCCCCAGTGTCTCCAGCAATCTGCCCCAGTGTGTCCTCCAGCATTGCCCCAGTGTGTCCAGCAATCTGCCCCAGTGTGTCCTCAAGCATTGCCCCAGTGTGTCCAGCAATCTGCCCTAGTGTCTCCAGCATTGCCCCAGTGTCTCCAGCATTGCCCCAGTGTCTCCAGCATTGCCCCAGTGTCTCCAGCAATCTGCCCCAGTGTCTCCAGCATTGCCCCAGTGTCTACAGCAATCTGCCCCAGTGTCTCCAGCAATCTGCCCCAGTGTCTCCAGCAATCTGTCCCAGTGTCTCCAGCAATCTGCCCCAGTGTCTCCAGTAATCTGCCCCAGTGTCTCCAGCAATCTGCCCCAGTGTCTCCAGCATTGCCCCCAGTGTGTCCAGCAATCTGCCCCAGTGTTTACAGCAATCTGCCCCAGTGTCTACAGCAATCTGCTCCAGTGTCTCCAGCAATCTGCCCCAGTGTCTACAGCAATCTGCCCCAGTGTCTACAGCAATCTGCTCCAGTGTCTCCAGCAATCTGCCCCAGTGTCTACAGCAATCTGCCCCAGTGTCTACAGCAATCTGCCCCAGTGTCTACAGCAATCTGCCCAATGTCTACAGCAATCTGCCCCAGTGTCTACAGCAATCTGCCCCAGTGTCTACAGCAATCTGCCCCAGTGTCTACAGCATTGCCCCCAGTGTGTCCAGCAATCTGCCCCAGTGTTTACAGCAATCTGCCCCAGTGTCTACAGCAATCTGCTCCAGTGTCTCCAGCAATCTGCCCCAGTGTCTACAGCATTGCCCCCAGTGTGTCCAGCAATCTGCCCCAGTGTTTACAGCAATCTGCCCCAGTGTCTACAGCAATCTGCTCCAGTGTCTCCAGCAATCTGCCCCAGTGTCTACAGCATTGCCCCAGTGTCCAGAGCAATCTGCCCCAGTGTCTACAGTAATCTGCCCCAGTGTCTACAGCAATCTGCCCCAGTGTCTACAGCAATCTGTCCCAGTGTCTCCAGCATTGCCCCCAGTGTGTCCAGCAATCTGCCCCAGTGTCTCCAGCATTGCCCTAGTGTCTCCAGCATTGCCCCCAGTGACTCCAGCAATCTGCCCCAGTGTCTCCAGCATTGCCCCAGTGTCTCCAGCAATCTGCCCTAGTGTCTCCAGCATTGCCCTAGTGTCTCCAGCAATCTGCCCCAGTGTGTCCAGCAATCTGCTCCAGTGTCTCCAGCTATCTGCCCCAGTGTCTACAGCATTGCCCCCAATGTGTCCACAGTCCACCGTTAGCTTATAAAAAAAACCAGAAAAAACACCCAGTCTCCTCACCTTACCAGCGCTCCACGCGGCGAGCTCCCTCCAGCAGCGCACACTCGCCGGTGACTGACAATGACGTCAGACGCCGGCGACGTGTGAGCTGCGGCCGACTTCAGCTGCCAGCCTCCAATTGGCTGGCTGGCGGCTGTTGTTAACTATTGAGGTGCGGGCGCGCGCACACACCTCAATAGGAAAGCGCCGCAGCGCCGGAAGGGGCACGGTGAGCAGATGAGAAGGGGCCTGATGCGGACTCCCTCTCTCTGCCCACCGGGTCCGGGGGGCGGGGCACATAAATGCCGGCGGGCCGGGCATTCAGTCACACTCCGGCGGATTATCAGAGGGTCAATCTGCGGTGGCCCAGGGCCCCCCCAAGCCACTGGGCCCTGGGCTACCGCCCATATTGACCCTCTGATAATCCGCCCCTGTATTGGTGATACATTATACTCTATAGGGGAGGTGGGCTGTATTATATCTATGGGGGGCTATATTATATTCTATGAGGAGATGAACTGTATTAAAGTCTATGGGGGTACATTATATTCTAAGAGGATGTGGGCTTTATTATATTCTATGGGGGTACATTATATTCTATGGGGAGGTGGACTGAATTCTTAGGAAGGAAGGCTGCCGGAACGAAGCCGAGGGTGAGTATATTCCTATTAGGTATATACTCACCCTCGGACACGCCCTGCTTCTTTCCAGCAGCCTTCCTTCCTAAGAATCAGCCCTTCCAGGACCTTCGGTGACATCACAGTGACGTCGCGGCTTGTGATTGGTCGCGCGAGCGGTCACATGGGCGGCCGCACGACCAATCACAAGCCGCGACGTCACCGCGACGTCACCGCAAGGTCCTGGAAGGCTGATTCTAAGGAAGGAAGGTTCCCGGTTAGTACCAGGTCCCGTCAGAGGGTAAGTATAGCGATATTTTTTATTTTAATTCTTTATTTTACACTTAAATATGGATCCCAGGGCCTGAAGGAGAGTTTCCGCTTCTTCAGACCCTGGGAACCATTGGAAACCCAATGCACTGCATTGGGTTTCGAGTTTCGGCCGACCCGGACCCCGACTTTTTTATAGGATCGGCCGATTTCACTCGACCCGACTTTTGAAAAAGTTGGGTTTCGTGAAACCCGACCCGATCCTATAAAAGTAAAGGTCGCTCAACCCTAGTGGTGATAGATGTCCCAGTTGTTGACCCAGATTGGCAGCCATTGGGGGAAGAGGGTGCCACTGCCAGTAGCTCAGAAGCGGAGGAGGATGATCCGCAGCAGCCATCTACGTCGCAACAGCTGTCATCTGGCTGGCCCGTATCAGGCCAAAAACGTGTGTCAAAAACAAAAACAGTTTTAGGACAGCGTGGCCATCCGGTGAAAGTAGCACAGCGTGCAATGCCTGAAAAGGTATTCGATAGTAGGAAGAGTGCAGTGTGGCAATTTTTTAACCAAGATCTGAATGATCAGTGCAAAGTTATCTGTAAGAAATGCTCAAAGACCTTTAGCAGAGGCAAGAATCTTCAAAATTTAAATACAACGTGCATGCGTAGACATTTAACCAGCATGCACTTGCAAGCCTGGACTAACTACCAAACGTCACGTACCGTTGGTGCACCTGCTCAGAATGAAGGTAGTGAGCAACGCTACATTGCTTCCCTCACTGTAAGCCCACCGGTTAGGACACTACCAGCAGCAAATGTGGAGGTATCGTCGCAAGGCCAAAGCAGTCAGGGAATCACAAGGTTACTGGTAGGAAACACTGTATGTAGGCAAACATCAAGAATACCATCACCAACCCTCTCTCAATCCGCCATGTCCACCACCAACACCACCACTGCTAGTTCCACCATATGCAGCTCTCCAGTCCAGCTCACCCTACAAGAGACTCTCGTTAGGAAAAGAAAGTACTCATCCTCTCATCCGCGTACACAGGGTTTGAACGCCCACATTGCTAGACTAATCTCATTAGAGATGATTCCCTACCGGTTGGTTGAAAGCGACGCTTTCAAAGACCTGATGGCCTACGCAGTACCACGCTATGACCTACCCAGTCAGCATTTCTTTGCGAGAAAAGCCATCCCAGCCCTCCACCAGCATGTCGAAGACCGCATTGTCCATGCACTGAGGCAATCGGTCAGTGGAAAGGTGCACCTCACAACAGATGCATGGACCAGTAGGCATGGCCAGGGGCATTACGTGTCCATCACGGCACACTGGGTTAATGTGGTGGATGCAGGATCCACAGGGGACAGCCATAGTGGGACAGTTCTACCTAGCCCACGGTCTAGGAAACAGTTGGCTGTAGGTGTTCGCCACCCCTCCTCCTCCTCCAGAAGCGAAAGCTCGTCCACAGAGCGCAGTCGCATGACCACTCCATCTCCATCCGCAGCTGCCAGTGTTGCACACGAGGTGTCCCATTATCGAACAACTAGTGGTAAGCGTCAGCAGGCTGTGTTACAAATGAAGTGTTTGGGTGACAACAGACACACCGCGGAAGTACTGGCCGAGTACTTGCAGCAAGAAACTCAGTTATGGCTGGGCAGTGTACATCTTGAGGCAGGCAAGGTAGTCAGTGATAACGGAAGGAATTTTATGGCTGCCATAGCCCTTTCAGAACTGAAACACATACCTTGCCTGGCTCACACCTTGAACCTGGTGGTGCAGTGCTTCCTCAAAAATTATCCGGGGTTACCAGCCCTGCTCCTGAAGGTGCAAAGGGTTTGCTCGCACATCCGCCAGTCGCCCGTACACTCCAGCCGTATGCTGAACCATCAGCGATCGCTGAATCTTCCCCAGCACCGCCTAATAATCGACGTTGCAACAAGGTGGAACTCCACACTGCACATGCTTCAGAGGCTGTGCGAACAGAGGCGTGCTCTAATTTATTTGTGGGAGGATACACATACACGGGCAGGCACTTGGATGGCAGACATGGAGTTGACTGGTGTGCAGTGGTCGAACCTACAAGACCTCTGTCAAGTCCTTCAGTGTTTTGAGGAATGCACACGGCTGGCAAGTGCAGACGATGCCATCATAAGCATAAGCATCCCACTAATGCGTCTGCTGATGCAAAGTTTGACGCACATTAAGAAGCAGGCGTCTGCAGCCGAAGAGGAGGGAAGCCTTGATGACAGTCAGCCATTGTCAGCTCAGGGAACTCTCCTGGACAAGGTGGCGGATGAAGAGGAGGAGGAGGATGATGGGGATGAATATTTATGGGAGGAGGATGCTTCTCAGGGGGCAATAGAAACTGGTGGCGTTGCAAGGCCAGGTACAGGGTTTTTGCGGGACACAAGTGATGTTGATTTGCAAGAAAGTGCTCCTCAACCCAGCATAAGCAGTGAATTGACACCTGGAACATTGGCCCACAAGGCTGAGTATGCCTTGCATATCCTAAAAAGAAACCCCCGCATTATCAAAATGATGACCGATGACGATTACTGGTTGGCCTGCCTCCTGGATCCACGATATAAAGGAAAATTACAAAATATCATGCCACATGAGAACCTTGAGCAAATATTGGCTACCAAACAAGCAACTCTTGTAGATCATTTGGTTCAGGCATTCCCAGCACACAGCGGCAGTGATGGTTCTCACACGAGCCGTAGTGGGCAACATGGCAGAGGTGTTAGAGGTGCACAAATCCGAAGTGGCGTTGGACAGAGGGGTTTTATGACCAGGTTGTGGAGTGATTTCGCAACGACCGCTGACACGACAGGTACTGCTGCATCGATTCAAAGTGACAGCAGACAGCATTTGTCCAGTATGGTTACGAACTACTTCTCCCTCACAGGTCATTCCCCTTTGATTACTGGGCATCTAAAATAGACACCTGGCCTGAATTGGCAGAGTATGCATTACAGAAGCTCGCATGCCCTGCTGCTAGTGTGCTATCAAAAAGAGTATTCAGTGCTGCTGGTTCATTACTGACCAAAAAAAGGACACGTCTGGCTACCCGAAATGTTGATGATCTAACCTTCATTAAAATGAACCAATCATGGATTTCAAATTATTTGGCCCTACCTTCCCCTGCTGACACGTAGCTTGCCTGAAAAATGTCTTGCTTTTGGCCTCCTCTTACTGACTTCTCCAATTCCTCCATTTGCAGCTGCTGAATGTCCACCATAGGCCATTTATATACCTCCCTAAATGGGCTGACTCCTCCCACAAGGCCGTGGTCACCACCTGACGCAAGCACTTGTGCGAGTGCCGTTTGCCTGGACAGGTGGGTGTGCCCACTCTTGGGCGACGGCACTGGCACAGGGTCCCTCATAGTACAATGAAGTGTCTCTGACAGTGGTGGTGCACAACCAATGTCAGACACACCGTCGTAATATTAGGGGCCCTGTGCCAGTACCGCAGCCCATGAGAGAGTGTTCCCCCCAGCTCGAACAGTGCTCTACTACTTGCAATACTTACCTCTCCCTGCTCCACCACTGTGTAGTCTGTGCTGTATAAATCCTTCAATGGCACTGCCAATACAAATTTGTTGAAATGACAGATGATAGTTAAAATATACAGGGGCCCTGGCCTCCATTTAGACCAGTTAATATGTTGCGCCTACTACCACTGTCTGCTACTCAGCAGAGGAGCCCACCCCTGTACCTACAGTAGCTATGCCACCTGGTTATTTCTGAAATTTTTTTTGGCAGACATGTAGCCTACTTTATTATTAGGGACTACTCACTGTGTCAGCCACTCCTTACAATTGTCCTCCGCTGAACCAAGCAATGCCGCCTGGGTATTCCTGTTACCAATTTTGAACTGCATTTAGCCCACTTACTTATTTGGGCCTACTCACTGTGTCAGTCACTCCTTACAATTGTCCTCCGCTAAACCAAGCAATGCCGCCTGGTTATTCCTGTTACCAATTTTGAACTGCATTTAGCCCACTTACTTATTTGGGCCTCCTCACTGTGTCAGCCACTCCTTACAATTGTCCTCCACTGAACCAAGCAATGCCGCCTGGTTATTTCTGTTACCAATTTTGAACTGCATTTAGCCCACTTACTTATTTGGGCCTACTCACTGTGTCAGCCACTCCTTACAATTGTCCTCCGCTGAACCAAGCAATGCCGCCTGGTTAGTCCTGTTACCAATTTTGAACTGTATTTAGCCCACTTTATTATTTGGGCCTATATCTGTGTCTCCTCCTGCCCATTGCCTAGCCACTGCTAGATGAGTCTGCTGGTACATTGACCCAGACCACTACATTCCCCTTGCACTCTACACAGCCAGAATCTGACCCTGCTGAAAGTCAGGTTCCCCTTCCCGCATACTATACCACCTTAAACGGGGACAAAGAGGAAGGTGCAGATGAAAGTGCAGGTTCCTTCATCAGGTGGGGGGGGGCATACTCGTTGGCAACGTCACTGGCACAGGGCCCCTCATAGTACCCAAAAGTGTCTCTGCCGGTGGGAGGCGCCACCCGCTGTCAAACACACCGCCGTACTATGAGGGGCCCTGTGCCAGTGCCAATGCCAACGAGTGGGCCCCCACTGCTTGCTCAGGATCACAGCACTTGCAAAGTTGAAATACTTACCTCTCCCTGCTCCACCGCCGTGACGTATTCTGCCTTTCCTGGGCCCACAAAAATCTTGAGCCAGCCCTACCCCCCACAACTTTAGCCAAATGACCCCCAGTTTTCAATGCCTAACTATTATTATAAAGTAAATTAAGATTGACAAGCTTCAGTAATAAGAATTGATGTTTTTGGCATTAAAATGGGCACTGTAGGTGTTTTCCTGTCCTCCACTCACTGCCGACTTTGAGTCCCCATTGACTTGCATTGGGTTTCGTGTTTCAGTCGGCCCCCGACTTTTCGCAATAATCAGCCGATTTCACTCGACCCGACTTTTGACAAAGTCGGGTTTCGCGAAACCCGACTCGATCCTAAAAAAGTAAAAGTTGCTCAACTCTGCAAATGATGATAAATATAATCCACCTGTGTGTAATCAAGTCTCCGTATAAATGCACCTGCTCTGTGATAGTCTCAGGGTTCTGTTTGAAGCACAGAGAGCATCATGAAGACCAAGGAACACAACAGGCAGGTCCGTGATACTGTTGTGGGGAAGTTTAAAGCCGGATTTGGATACAAAATGATTTCCAAAACTTTAAACATCCCATGGAGCACTGTGCAAGTGATCATATCAAAATGGAAAAAGTATCATACCACTGCAAATCTAGCAAGACTTGGCCATCTCTCTAAACTTTCATCTCAAACAAGGAGAAGACCGATTAGAGATGCAGCCAAGAGGCCTATGATCACTCTGGATGAACTGCAGAGATCTACAGCTGAGGTGGGACAGTCTGTCCATAGGACAACAATCAGTTGTACACTGCACAAATCTGGCCTTTATGGAAGAGTGGCAAGAAGAAAGCCGTTTCTCAAAGATATCCATAAAAAGTGCCATTTAAAGTTTGCAACAAGCCACCTGGGAGACACACCAAACGTGTAAGAAGGTGCTCTGGTCAGATGAAACCAAAATCGAACATTTTGGCAACAATGCCAAATGATATGTTTGGCGTAAAGGCAACACAGCTCATCACCCTGAACACACCTTCCCCACTGTCAAATATGGTGGTGGCAGCATCATAGTTTGGGCCTGCTTTTCTTCAGCAGGGACAGGGAAGAAGGTTAAAATTGATGGGAAGATGGATGGAGCCAAATACAGGACCATTCTTGAAGAAAACCTGTTGGAGTCTGCAAAAGACCTGAGACTGGGACGGAGATGTGTCTTCCAACAAGACAATGATCCCAAACATAAAGCAAAATCTACAATGGAATGGTTCACAAATAAACGTATCCAGGTGTTAGAATGGCCAATTCAAAGTCCAGACTTCAATCCAATCGAGAATCTGTGGAAAAAGCTGAAAACTGCTGTTCACAAACGATCTCCATCAAACCTTTCGATGTACAAAACTGATAGAGACATACCCCAAGTGACTTGCAGCTGTAATCGCAGCAAAAGGTGGCACAACAAAGTATTAAGTTAAAGGGGCCGAATAATATTGCACGCCCCACTTTTCAGTTTTTGATATTCCACAAAAATTTAAAATAACCAATACATTTCGTTCAACTACACAATTGTGTTCCACTTGTTGTTGATTCTTCACCAAAAATTTACATTTGGTATCTTTGTTTGAAGCAGGATATGTGGGAAAAGGTTGAAAAGTTCAAGGGAGCCGAAAACTTTTGCAAGGCACTGTATGTGTGGGTATTGTGTGGGGGCATCAGTGAGTGTGGGGGTACTTTTTGGGTTCACATGGGTCAATATTTCATTTTGAGCGCACAATAAGAACTGGGTAAAATTTGTAGTGTGGCTTAATGTAAAAGAAAAATAGCAGTGATACACTTTGCATACTGCAATTCTTTTCCTATCTTCATGCCTTTCAAAGTCAGGAGGTATGCTAGAAACTACACTGTGCGCATAATTATTATCAATTTGTATTTTTTATTAATTTTATTACTGAACAACTACAGTGCTGTGTGTCAATGCAAAAGATTAATAAACATGAATATTTAACAAAGTAAAAGTGAAGTTTTTTGTAAAACATAAAGAGAAGGTGTCCTCTGAAATCTGGCAGTAGGTTTGGGAGTTGAATTTGATCCCACCATCAACCTGAAATGGTCCAAGCAGCTCATCTTTAATAATACTAGCCTGCAGCGGTGCCCACCTCCACCTTCCCACAGCGCAGAAAAGTGAAGTGAGATCATTGGCTGTGGACTCCCAGGACCTGTTTCGGCACCGCGAGCAAGAGAACTTTCTCATGCTCGCGATGCCCTCAGACAGGGAATAAGAGTTCACATGGAGACACTGAGCACAGAGTGCTCAGTGTCTCTGCTGGATGGATATATGTGTGTGTGTTTTGATGAATATTTCCTTTGAAAACGATATGTAAATGACAGAGAATTGCTCTATGTAAAAACTCATGTTAAAATCGCATTGTAATAGGATACCAATCGCACTGCATTCGGATGTAAATCGGATGCTAGGTGTGAAAAATCAGATTGTACTCACTGTTAGGGTTGGCGGATTGCACTAAATAAATATGATAATAGAGTGAAATCGCAACCCGGGGTCCACCGTGCAGAAACGTTAAACTGCAGCTAATAAGAACAATGGCGGAACATGCAGCAAGCGATTGCTTGCACTCACAGAGTTAAACATCACTCAGTGAACTGCACATGAAGTGGTGTCACTCGCACACAGAAACGGAATAAATGCTCTGCACTAGAGCTGTGTCACTCGCACACAGTAACAAAATAGATGCTCTGCTATAGAGCTGTGTCACTCGCACACAGTAACAAAATAGATGCTCTGCTATAGAGTTGTGTCACTCGCACACATAAACAGAATAGAAAGGAAGCTACATATGACCCCTGTTAACCTCACAAAGGATCGAATCTCACTAACGGAGCAGGTAGCATACAGTGGTCATACAGTCAGCAGCTGCACTCAAAACAACTCCTCTCCGGAGGCGCCGGAATTCTAACGGCTTACAGCCGACCCTGAGCACATGCAGACACAGACCACCCAGTTGCAAAGTTCATACACACATGAACATAAGTTCATACTAGAGCACCGACATGTGCCATTGACAGCCTTAAAAGTCCAGTCAGACAGGACCTTGCCTGTGGACCAATCTGAAGCTGCCACATCACCAGAGCAGCTGATGTCCGAGCACCAATGAGAAGGCTTCACATCACAGACATGCTCAGTAGGGTGAAATCTGGACTTAGACTCCAGAGCACAATGCTGCACGTGTATACCAGTAGTCACCACCATAGGCTTAGCTGGAGAGCTAGCAGTAACTACACATACAGCATGAGCTTGGGCAAGGTGCTGGGACTGAGCAGTCATCTGACCAACCGAGCCTGAATGGGAGAGACCAGACAAGGCTTGGGATCTATCCCGTGCAGTGGAAAAATCCTGATGCATTACACTCATGTGACTCTCAGCAGGGAGACTCAGCACGATTTTTCATATTTTTAGTATGACTCCGGCCTAACAGTGAGTCACAGGCTACACTGCTGTCTATGGAGGGAGTTGGTTTGTTTTTTTCTTTGCAATTAATCCACAATAAAATGTAATATTCATGTAGAACTGTTATATATATATGTATGTATATATATATATATATATATATATATATATATATATATACATATATATATATATACATATATATATATATATATATATATATATATATATATATATATATATATATAACAGTTCTACATTTATATTAAATTATATGTTTATACAGCAAAATGACAACTAAAAAAATATGGCTCAATATCCAAAAATCCAGGACCTCATTACTTGATGTTGATTTGTTGGTCTTAATTATGGTTGCTGCTATGTCTGTAGAAAAATAAGAACAAAAAAATGACATTGCAAAAAGTTCAGCTCCCTCATTTTTTACAGTAAAAGAACCTGTAAAATGAGACACATTTGCAAAAATGATTTTTGGCCTCAAATACATATGTTAAGGGAAAGAAAATGTTTCAAAGGCGGACAACCCCTGTAAATATAGCAGCACTAAATACTGTACAGTAGAGAATTAATCTGTGCATGCACTTCAGTAATACAGTGCCCCCAAAGTGATGCTCAGAATCCATTCACCGGTGAATTACCCCTGCTATCTGTTCTGATTTCCAAGAATTTCTTTTCTGTTTTCTGTTGATTTATCGTTTAAATTCAAAGTAATTTGAAGAATTAGAATCCCAATTCTTCTGCATATCTTGCCACAGTAGCCAGTATCTGGCCTTAGGGTCTGTTTACAGCGACCAACTGGCGGCATAATACGACTGCCGATCCGTAAACCTTTACTGATCGGCAGCTGTTTATTAGACTGCAGTAAATGATGCGAACCGCGTGATCTATGATAGATTGTTTATTTTTCGAATAGGCTGCCAAAGTTCTCAGCAGTGGGAGTCAAGGATACACAGGACGATGCACCACCAAGAATTATTATTTTTTTTTGCTCTGTGCAAAAGATCATTTAAACTGATGAATGAGTCTTTTGTTCAATCTTTCGGCAGACCGCCATCTAAAGTGTATGGTTGGCCTTAGAAAAAATGATATCCTTGTATCAGTGCACATTGCCTGGCGTATTATTTACTCTGATGAGGCTATGGATGAAATGTTCCCTACTGTGGATTTTCTCATTTTTTTCCCAGCCTCCTAGGATTCTGCTAATTACTAACTGGCATTGGTTCCTTATCGTACTACTTGGCTGTTGAAAGTGTGGTGACTCAGCCAATCATAAAGTCATAAGATGATAATATGACTCCTCTAATATCTTTCACTTCCGTGTTTTCTAAGAAACAGTTTGGGCCAAGGTTAAAGTAAAATTGTGTATATGTTTCCTGGTTCAGGAATGTGTTATTAGAGTATGTTCACGCGTTATATTTTTGCTCTGAAAAAATGCAGCATTTTACTGTACCAGCAAAGTGAATGCGATCTCTAAAATCTCATGCGCACTTTGTTTATTTTTTCAGATGTGACGTAGTTTCAATCAATTCTTTCACGCAGAAAAGTGGTAAAAACACATGTATTTTCCTCACCGTTTTTCCTGATAACACTTCAGTATTTGCAGCAGTTTTTTTCGCTCCAAATACTAAATGTGTGCCCTGATGGACTCACTGGAGTTGTGATATGTTTTATGGCATACCAAGATTACAGGGAACCTGTCATCTGATTTATGCTGCCCAAACCACGGGCAGTGTAATTCAGAGCAGGACTGCAGCCAAGGACATTTTTCTCAAAAAACGCTCCAGAATTTCAGGGTGAACAATTTGAAGATTTGGCTAGGGACCAAAGGAATAGACAAAATGAGTGCAGCGCTGACCAAACTAGTTGATTGACAGGTCTGTCCCATATGTGTACTTAGAGAGAGACCTGTCAATTACAGGGAGAAAGCTGGCTGGGAGCAGCACTGGACTAGTCTTGTCTCTCTTTGTAGTCCTTGGATGGCATTTCAATCTATGATATCTCTGAAACGCCGAAGCATATGGCAGGACTAAATTAAGAGCATAAACTGGTCCCTTTTGACTTGCTGACAGCCTCAATTTAAATGGTCACTGATATTTCAGACTTCATCGATAATGTGTAAAGTTTCAATCTGAAAATGAAAGTGAAGGCCACTACGTGTCTTCCTTCTGTCTAGATAGCTGGTAGTGCCTGTTATCAAGTGCAATTCTTCTGTCTAGCTAGCTGGTAGTGCCTGTTATCAAGTGCAATCCTTCTGTCTAGCTAGCTGGTGGTGCCTGTTATCAAGTGTAAACCTTCTGTCTAGGTAGCTGGTATTGCCTGTTATCAAGTGCAATCCTACTGTCTAGCTAGCTGGTGGTGCCTGTTATCAAGTGCAATCCTTCTGTCTAGCTAGCTGGTGGTGCCTGTTATCAAGTGCAATCCTTCTGTCTAGCTAGCTGGTGGTGCCTGTTATCAAGTGCAATCCTTCTGTCTACCTAACTGGTATTGCCTGTTATCAAGTGCAATCCTTCTGTCTACCTAGCTGGTAGTGCCTGTTATCAAGTGCAATCCTTCTGTCTAGCTAGCTGGTAGTGCCTGTTATCAAGCACAATCCTTCTGTGTGTAGTAGCTAGCTGGTAGTGCCTGTTATCAAGTGCAATCCTACTGTCTAGCTAGCTGGTATTGCCTGTTATCAAGTGCAATCCTTCTGTCTAGCTAGCTGATAGTGCCTGTTATCAAGTGCAATCCTTCTGTCTAGCTAGCTAGTAGTTCATGTTATCAAGTGCAATCCTTCTGTCTAGCTAGCTGGTAGTGTCTGTTAACAAGTGCAATCCTTCTGTCTAGCTAGCTCGTAGTGCCTGTTATCAAGTGCAATCCTTCTGCCTAGCTAGCTAGTAGTTCATGTTATCAAGTGCAATCCTTCTGTCTAGCCAGCTGGTAGTGTCTGTTAACAAGTGCAATCCTTCTGTCTAGCTAGATGATAGTGCCTGTTATAAAGTGCAATCCTTCTGTCTATCTAGCTGGTAGTGCCTGTTATCAAGTGCAATCCTTCTGTCTAGCTAGCTAGTAGTTCATGTTATCAAGTGCAATCCTTCTGTCTAGCTAGCTAGTAGTTCATGTTATCAAGTGCAATCCTTCTGTCTAGCTAGATGGTAGTGTCTGTTAACAAGTGCAATCCTTCTGTCTAGCTAGATGGTAGTGCCTGTTATCAAGTGCAATTTTTCTGTCTAGCTAGCTGGTAGTGCCTGTTATCAAGTGCAATTTTTCTGTCTAGCTAGCTGGTAGTGCCTGTTATCAAGTGCAATCCTTCTGTCTAGCTAGCTGGTGGTGCCTGTTATCAAGTGTAAACCTTCTGTCTAGGTAGCTGGTAGTGCCTGTTATCAAGTGCAATCCTTCTGTCTAGCTAGCTGGTGGTGCCTGTTATCAAGTGCAATCCTTCTGTCTAGCTAGCTGGTGGTGCCTGTTATCAAGTGCAATCCTTCTGTCTAGCTAGATGGTAGTGCCTGTTATCAAGTGCAATCCTTCTGTCTAGCTAGCTGGTGGTGCCTGTTATCAAGTGCAATCCTTCTGTCTACCTAACTGGTATTGCCTGTTATCAAGTGCAATCCTTCTGTCTACCTAGCTGGTAGTGCCTGTTATCAAGTGCAATCCTTCTGTCTAGCTAGCTGGTAGTGCCTGTTATCATGTGCAGGCCCTCTGTCTAGATAGCTGGTAGTGCCTGTTATCAAGCACAATCCTTCTGTCTAGCTAGCTAGTAGTGCCTGTTATCAAGTGCAATCCTTCTGTCTAACTAGCTGGTAATGCCTGTTATCATGTGCAGTCCCTCTAGCTAGCTGGTAGTGCCTGTTATCAAGTGCAATCCTTCTGTTTAGCTAACTGGTAGTGCCTGTTATCAAGCGCAATCTGTTATGGTTCTCAATGGCAAGAGAACATAGCCCAGCAAACATACGAACTAGTTCTTGGAAGGATGGAAACTAAACTGACCATGAACTAAACCTGCCGCACAACTAACAGTAGCCGGGTAGCGTAGCCTGCGTTTTATCCCTAGACGCCCAGCGCCGGCCGGAGGACTAACTAATCCTGGCAGAGGAAAATATAGTCCTGGCTCACCTCTAGAGAAATTTCCCCGAAAGGCAGACAGAGGCCCCCACAAATATTGGCGGTGATTTTAGATGAAATGACAAACGTAGTATGAAAATAGGTTTAGCAAAATTGAGGTCCGCTTACTAGATAGCAGGAAGACAGAAAGGGCACTTTCATGGTCAGCTGAAAACCCTATCAAAATACCATCCTGAAATTACTTTAAGACTCTAGTATTAACTCATAACATCAGAGTGGCAATTTCAGATCACAAGAGCTTTCCAGACACAGAAACGAAACTACAGCTGTGAACTGGAACAAAATGCAAAAACAAACAAGGACTAAGTCCAACTTAGCTGGGAGTTGTCTAGCAGCAGGAACATGCACAGAAAGGCTTCTGATTACAATGTTGACCGGCATGGAAGTGACAGAGGAGCAAGGCTAAATAGCGACTCCCACATCCTGATGGAAACAGGTGAACAGAGAGGATGATGCACACCAGTTCAATTCCACCAGTGGCCACCGGGGGAGCCCAAAATCCAATTTCACAACAGTACCCCCCCCTCAAGGAGGGGGCACCGAACCCTCACCAGAACCACCAGGGCGATCAGGATGAGCCCTATGAAAGGCACGGACCAAATCGGAGGCATGAACATCAGAGGCAGTCACCCAAGAATTATCCTCCTGACCGTATCCCTTCCATTTGACCAGATACTGGAGTTTCCGTCTGGAAACACGGGAGTCCAAGATTTTTTCCACAACGTACTCCAACTCGCCCTCAACCAACACCGGAGCAGGAGGCTCAACGGAAGGCACAACCGGTACCTCATACCTGCGCAATAATGACCGATGAAAAACATTATGAATAGAAAAAGATGCAGGGAGGTCCAAACGGAAGAACACAGGGTTAAGAATCTCCAATATCTTGTACGGGCCGATGAACCGAGGCTTAAACTTGGGAGAAGAAACCCTCATAGGGACAAAACGAGAAGACAACCACACCAAGTCCCCAACACAAAGCCGAGGACCAACCCGACGCCGGCGGTTGGCAAAAAGCTGAGTCTTCCCCTGGGACAACTTCAAATTGTCCACTACCTGCCCCCAAATCTGATGCAACCTCTCCACCACAGCATCCACTCCAGGACAATCCGAAGATTCCACCTGACCAGAAGAAAATCGAGGATGAAACCCCGAATTACAGAAAAAGGGAGACACCAAGGTGGCAGAACTGGCCCGATTATTGAGGGCAAACTCCGCTAAAGGCAAAAAAGCAACCCAATCATCCTGATCTGCAGACACAAAACACCTCAAATATGTCTCCAAGGTCTGATTCGTCCGCTCGGTCTGGCCATTAGTCTGAGGATGGAAAGCAGACGAGAAAGACAAATCTATGCCCATCCTAGCACAGAATGCTCGCCAAAATCTAGACACGAATTGGGTACCTCTGTCAGAAACGATATTCTCCGGAATACCATGCAAACGGACCACATTTTGAAAAAACAGAGGAACCAACTCGGAAGAAGAAGGCAACTTAGGCAGGGGAACCAAATGGACCATCTTAGAGAAACGATCACACACCACCCAGATGACAGACATCTTCTGAGAAACAGGAAGATCCGAAATAAAATCCATCGAGATGTGCGTCCAGGGCCTCTTCGGGATAGGCAAGGGCAACAACAATCCACTAGCCCGAGAACAACAAGGCTTGGCCCGAGCACAAACGTCACAAGACTGCACGAAGCCTCGCACATCTCGAGACAGGGAAGGCCACCAGAAGGACCTTGCCACCAAATCCCTGGTACCAAAGATTCCAGGATGACCTGCCAACGCAGAAGAATGAACCTCAGAAATGACTTTACTGGTCCAATCATCAGGAACAAACAGTCTACCAGGTGGGCAACGATCAGGTCTATCCGCCTGAAACTCCTGCAAGGCCCGCCGCAGGTCTGGAGAAACGGCAGACAATATCACTCCATCCTTAAGGATACCTGTAGGTTCAGAATTACCAGGGGAGTCAGGCTCAAAACTCCTAGAAAGGGCATCCGCCTTAACATTCTTAGAACCCGGCAGGTAGGACACCGCAAAATTAAACCGAGAGAAAAACAATGACCAGCGCGCCTGTCTAGGATTCAGGCGTCTGGCGGACTCAAGATCAATTAGATTTTTGTGGTCAGTCAATACCACCACCTGATGTCTAGCCCCCTCAAGCCAATGACGCCACTCCTCAAAAGCCCACTTCATGGCCAAAAGCTCCCGATTCCCAACATCATAATTCCGCTCGGCGGGCGAAAATTTACGCGAGAAAAAAGCACAAGGTCTCATCACGGAGCAATCGGAACTTCTCTGCGACAAAACCGCCCCAGCTCCGATTTCAGAAGCGTCGACCTCAACCTGAAAAGGAAGAGCAACATCAGGCTGACGCAACACAGGGGCGGAAGAAAAGCGGCGCTTAAGCTCCCGAAAGGCCTCCACAGCAGCAGGGGACCAATCAGCAACATCAGCACCCTTCTTAGTCAAATCAGTCAATGGTTTAACAACATCAGAAAAACCAGCAATAAATCGACGATAAAAGTTAGCAAAGCCCAAAAATTTCTGAAGACTCTTAAGAGAAGAGGGTTGCGTCCAATCACAAATAGCCTGAACCTTGACAGGATCCATCTCGATGGAAGAGGGGGAAAAAATATATCCCAAAAAGGAAATCTTTTGAACCCCAAAAACGCACTTAGAACCCTTCACACACAAGGAATTAGACCGCAAAACCTGAAAAACCCTCCTGACCTGCTGGACATGAGAGTCCCAGTCATCCGAAAAAATCAAAATATCATCCAGATACACAATCATAAATTTATCCAAATAATCACGGAAAATGTCATGCATAAAGGACTGAAAGACTGAAGGGGCATTTGAAAGACCAAAAGGCATCACCAAATACTCAAAGTGGCCCTCGGGCGTATTAAATGCGGTTTTCCACTCATCCCCCTGCTTAATTCGCACCAAATTATACGCCCCACGAAGATCTATCTTAGAGAACCACTTGGCCCTCTTTATGCGAGCAAACAAATCAGTCAGCAGTGGCAACGGATATTGATATTTAACCGTGATTTTATTCAAAAGCCGATAATCAATGCACGGCCTCAAAGAGCCATCTTTCTTAGCCACAAAGAAAAAACCGGCTCCTAAGGGAGATGACGAAGGACGAATATGTCCCTTTTCCAAGGACTCCTTTATATATTCTCGCATAGCAGCATGTTCAGGCACAGACAGATTAAATAAACGACCCTTAGGGTATTTACTACCCGGAATCAAATCTATGGCACAATCGCACTCCCGGTGCGGAGGTAATGAACCAAGCTTAGGTTCTTCAAAAACGTCACGATATTCAGTCAAGAATTCAGGAATCTCAGAGGGAATAGATGATGAAATGGAAACCACAGGTACGTCCCCATGCGTCCCCTTACATCCCCAGCTTAACACAGACATAGCTTTCCAGTCAAGGACTGGGTTATGAGATTGCAGCCATGGCAATCCAAGCACCAACACATCATGTAGGTTATACTGCACAAGAAAGCGAATAATCTCATGGTGATCCGGATTAATCCGCATAGTTACTTGTGTCCAGTATTGTGGTTTATTGCTAGCCAATGGGGTGGAGTCAATCCCCTTCAGGGGTATAGGAGTTTCAAGAGGCTCCAAATCATACCCACAGCGTTTGGCAAAGGACCAATCCATAAGACTCAAAGCGGCGCCAGAGTCGACATAGGCATCCGCGGTAATAGATGATAAAGAACAAATCAGGGTCACAGATAGAATAAACTTAGACTGTAAAGTGCCAATTGAAACAGACTTATCAAGCTTCTTAGTACGCTTAGAGCATGCTGATATAACATGAGTTGAATCACCGCAATAGAAGCACAACCCATTTTTTCGTCTAAAATTCTGCCGTTCACTTCTGGACAGAATTCTATCACATTGCATATTCTCTGGCGTCTTCTCAGTAGACACCGCCAAATGGTGCACAGGTTTGCGCTCCTGCAGACGCCTATCGATCTGGATAGCCATTGTCATGGACTCATTCAGACCCGCAGGCACAGGGAACCCCACCATAACATCCTTAATGGCATCAGAGAGACCCTCTCTGAAATTCGCCGCCAGGGCGCACTCATTCCACTGAGTAAGCACAGCCCATTTACGGAATTTCTGGCAGTATATTTCAGCTTCGTCTTGCCCCTGAGATAGGGACATCAAGGCCTTTTCCGCCTGAAGTTCTAACTGAGGTTCCTCATAAAGCAACCCCAAGGCCAGAAAAAACGCATCCACATTGAGCAACGCAGGATCCCCTGGAGCCAATGCAAAAGCCCAATCCTGAGGGTCGCCCCGGAGCAAAGAAATCACAATCCTGACCTGCTGAGCAGGATCTCCAGCAGAGCGAGATTTCAGGGACAAAAACAACTTGCAATTATTTTTGAAATTTTGAAAGCAAGATCTATTCCCCGAGAAAAATTCAGGCAAAGGAATTCTAGGTTCAGATATAGGAACATGAACAACAAAATCTTGTAAGTTTTGAACTTTCGTGGTGAGATTATTCAAACCTGCAGCTAAACTCTGAATATCCATTTTAAACAGGTGAACACAGAGCCATTCCAGGATTAGAAGGAGAGAGAGAGAGAGAAAGGCTGCAATATAGGCAGACTTGCAAGAGATTCAATTACAAGCACACTCAGAACTGAGAAAAAAAAAAAAATCTTCAGCAGACTTCTCTTTTCTCTCCTTTCTCTGTCAATTAATTTAACCCTTTTGGGCCGGTCAAACTGTTATGGTTCTCAATGGCAAGAGAACATAGCCCAGCAAACATACGAACTAGCTCTTGGAAGGATGGAAACTAAACTGACCATGAACTAAACCTGCCGCACAACTAACAGTAGCCGGGTAGCGTAGCCTGCGTTTTATCCCTAGACGCCCAGCGCCGGCCGGAGGACTAACTAATCCTGGCAGAGGAAAATATAGTCCTGGCTCACCTCTAGAGAAATTTCCCCGAAAGGCAGACAGAGGCCCCCACAAATATTGGCGGTGATTTTAGATGAAATGACAAACGTAGTATGAAAATAGGTTTAGCAAAATTGAGGTCCGCTTACTAGATAGCAGGAAGACAGAAAGGGCACTTTCATGGTCAGCTGAAAACCCTATCAAAATACCATCCTGAAATTACTTTAAGACTCTAGTATTAACTCATAACATCAGAGTGGCAATTTCAGATCACAAGAGCTTTCCAGACACAGAAACGAAACTACAGCTGTGAACTGGAACAAAATGCAAAAACAAACAAGGACTAAGTCCAACTTAGCTGGGAGTTGTCTAGCAGCAGGAACATGCACAGAAAGGCTTCTGATTACAATGTTGACCGGCATGGAAGTGACAGAGGAGCAAGGCTAAATAGCGACTCCCACATCCTGATGGAAACAGGTGAACAGAGAGGATGATGCACACCAGTTCAATTCCACCAGTGGCCACCGGGGGAGCCCAAAATCCAATTTCACAACAGCAATCCTTCTGTCTACAGTAGCTAGTAGTTCATGTTATCAAGTGCAATCCTTCTGTCTAGCTAGCTGGTAGTGTCTGTTAACAAGTGCAATCCTTCTGTCTAGATAGATGGTAGTGCCTGTTATAAAGTGCAATCCTTCTGTCTATCTAGCTGGTAGTGCCTGTTATCAAGTGCAATCCTTCTGTCTAGCTAGGTAGTAGTTCATGTTATCAAGTGCAATCCTTCTGTCTAGCTAGCTAGTAGTTCATGTTATCAAGTGCAATCCTTCTGTCTAGCTAGCTGGTAGTGTCTGTTAACAAGTGCAATCCTTCTGTCTAGCTAGATGGTAGTGCCTGTTATAAAGTGCAATCCTTCTGTCTAGCTAGCTGGTAGTGCCTGTTATCAAGTGCAATCCTTCTGTCCAGCTAGCTAGTAGTTCATGTTATCAAGTGCAATCCTTCTGTCTAGTTAGCTGGTATTCCATTTTATCAAGTGAAATCTTTCTGTCTACCTAGCTGGTAGTGCCTGTTATCAAGTGCAATCCTTCTGTCAAGCTAGCTGGTAGTGCCTGTTATGTGCAGTCCTTCTGTCTAGCTAGCTGGTAGTGCCTGTTATCAAGTGCAATCCTTCTATCTAGCTAGCTGGTAGTGCCTGTTATCAAGTGCAATCCTTCTGTCTAGCTAGCTGGTAGTGCCTGTTATCAAGTGCAATCCTTCTGTGTAGCTAGATGGTAGTGCCTGTTATAAAGTGCAATCCTTCTGTCTAGCTAGCTGGTAGTGCCTGTTATCAAGTGCAATCCTTCTGTCTAGCTAGCTAGTAGTGTCTGTTTTCAAGTTCAATCCTTCTGTCTAGCTAGCTGGTATTCCATTTTATCAAGTGAAATCCTTCTGTCTACCTAGCTGGTAGTGCCTGTTATCAAGTGCAATCCTTCTGTCAAGCTAGCTGGTAGTGCCTGTTATGTGCAGTCCTTCTGTCTAGCTAGCTGGTAGTGCCTTTTATCAAGTGCAATGCTTCTATCTAGCTAGCTGGTAGTGCCTGTTATCAAGTGCAATCCTTCTGTCTAGCTAGCTGGTAGTGCCTGTTATCAAGTGCAATCCTTCTGTCTAGCTAGATGGTAGTGCCTGTTATAAAGTGCAATCCTTCTGTCTAGCTAGCTGGTAGTGCCTGTTATCAAGTGCAATCCTTCTGTCTAGCTAGCTAGTAGTTCATGTTATCAAGTGCAATCCTTCTGTCTAGCTAGCTGGTAGTGTCTGTTAACAAGTGCAATCCTTCTGTCTAGGTAGCTGGCAGTGCCTGTTATCAAGTGCAATTCTTCGGTCCAGCTAGCTAGTAGTTCATGTTATCAAGTGCAATCCTTTTGTCTAGCTAGCTGGTAGTGTCTGTTTTCAAGTGCAGTCCTTCTGTCTAGCTAGCTGGTATTGCCTGTTATCAAGTGCAATCCTTCTGTCTACCTAGCTTGTAGTGCCTGTTATCAAGTGCAATCTTTCGGTCTAGCTAGCTCGTAGTGCCTGTTTTCAAGTGCAATCCTTCTGTCTAGCTAGCTGGTAGTGCCTGTTATCAAGGGCAATCCTTCTGTCTATCTAGCTAGTAGTTCATGTTATCAAGTGCAATCCTTCTGTCTAGCTAGGTGGTAGTGCCTGTTATGTGCAGTCCTTCTGTCTAGCTAGCTGGTAGTGCCTGTTATCAAGTGCAATCCTTCAGTCTAGCTAGCTGGTATTGCCTGTTATCAAGTACAATCCTTCTGTTTAGATAGCTGGTAGTGCCTGTTATCATGTGCAGTCCCTCTGTCTAGCTAGCTAGTATTTCATGTTATCAAGTGCAATCCTTCTGTCTAGCTAGCTGGTAGTGCCTGTTATCAAATGCAATCCTTCTGTCTAGCTAGCTAGTAGTTCATGTTATCAAGTGCAATCCTTCTGTTTAGCTAGCTGGTATTGCCTGTTATCAAGCACAATCCTTCTGTCTATCTAGCTAGTAGTTCATGTTATCAAGTGCAATCCTTCTGTTTAGCTAGCTCGTAGTGCCTGTTTTCAAGTGCAATCCTTCTGTCTAGCTAGCTGGTAGTGCCTGTTATCAAGGGCGATCCTTCTGTCTATCTAGCTAGTAGTTCATGTTATCAAGTGCAATCCTTCTGTCTAGCTAGGTGGTAGTGCCTGTTATGTGCAGTCCTTCTGTCTAGCTAGCTGGTAGTGCCTGTTATCAAGTGCAATCCTTCAGTCTAGCTAGCTGGTATTGCCTGTTATCAAGTACAATCCTTCTGTTTAGATAGCTGGTAGTGCCTGTTATCATGTGCAGTCCCTCTGTCTAGCTAGCTAGTATTTCATGTTATCAAGTGCAATACTTCTGTCTAGCTAGCTGGTAGTGCCTGTTATCAAATGCAATCCTTCTGTCTAGCTAGCTAGTAGTTCATGTTATCAAGTGCAATCCTTCTGTCTAGCTAGCTGGTATTCCATTTTATCAAGTGAAATCCTTCTGTCTACCTAGCTGGTAGTGCCTGTTATCAAAAGCAATCCTTCTGTCAAGCTAGCTGGTAGTGCCTGTTATGTGCAGTCCTTCTGTCTAGCTAGCTGGTAGTGCCTGTTATCAAGTGCAATCCTTCTATCTAGCTAGCTGGTAGTGCCTGTTATCAAGTGCAATCCTTCTGTCTAGCTAGCTGGTAGTGCCTGTTATCAAGTGCAATCCTTCTGTCTAGCTAGATGGTAGTGCCTGTTATAAAGTGCAATCCTTCTGTCTAGCTAGCTGGTAGTGCCTGTTATCAAGTGCAATCCTTCTGTCTAGCTAGCTAGTAGTTCATGTTATCAAGTGCAATCCTTCTGTCTAGCTAGCTGGTAGTGTCTGTTAACAAGTGCAATCCTTCTGTCTAGCTAGCTGGTAGTGCCTGTTATCAAGTGCAATTCTTCTGTCCAGCTAGCTAGTAGTTCATGTTATCAAGTGCAATCCTTTTGTCTAGCTAGCTGGTAGTGTCTGTTTTCAAGTGCAGTCCTTCTGTCTAGCCAGCTGGTATTGCCTGTTATCAAGTGCAATCCTTCTGTCTACCTAGCTTGTAGTGCCTGTTATCAAGTGCAATCTTTCGGTCTAGCTAGCTCGTAGTGCCTGTTTTCAAGTGCAATCCTTCTGTCTAGCTAGCTGGTAGTGCCTGTTATCAAGGGCAATCCTTCTGTCTATCTAGCTAGTAGTTCATGTTATCAAGTGCAATCCTTCTGTCTAGCTAGGTGGTAGTGCCTGTTATGTGCAGTCCTTCTGTCTAGCTAGCTGGTAGTGCCTGTTATCAAGTGCAATCCTTCAGTCTAGCTAGCTGGTATTGCCTGTTATCAAGTACAATCCTTCTGTTTACATAGCTGGTAGTGCCTGTTATCATGTGCAGTCCCTCTGTCTAGCTAGCTAGTATTTCATGTTATCAAGTGCAATCCTTCTGTCTAGCTAGCTGGTAGTGCCTGTTATCAAATGCAATCCTTCTGTCTAGCTAGCTAGTAGTTCATGTTATCAACTGCAATCCTTCTGTTTAGCTAGCTGGTATTGCATGTTATCAAGCACAATCCTTCTGTCTACAGTAGCTAGCTGGTAGTGCCTGTTATCATGTGCAGTCCCTCTGTCTAGCTAGCTAGTATTTCATGTTATCAAGTGCAATCCTTCTGTCTAGCCAGCTGGTAGTGCCTGTTATAAAGTGCAATCCTCCTGTCTAGCTAGCTGGTAGTGCCTGTTATCAAGTGCAATCCTTCTGTTTAGCTAGCTGGTATTGCCTGTTATCAAGCACAATCCTTCTGTCTACAGTAGCTAGCTGGTAGTGCCTGTTATCATGTGCAGTCCCTCTGTCTAGCTAGCTAGTATTTCATGTTATCAAGTGCAATCCTTCTGTGTAGCTAGATGGTAGTTCCTGTTATAAAGTGGAATTCTTCAGTCTAGCTAGCTGGTAGTGCCTGTTATCAAGTGCAATCCTTCTGTCTAGCTAGCTAGTAGTTCATGTTATCAAGTGCAATCCTTTTGTCTAGCTAGCTGGTAGTGTCTGTTAACAAGTGCAATCCTTCTGTCTAGCTTGCTGGTAGTGCCTGTTATCAAGTGCAATTCTTCTGTCCAGCTAGCTAGTAGTTCATGTTATCAAGTGCAATCCTTTTGTCTAGCTAGCTGGTAGTGTCTGTTTTCAAGTGCAATCCTTCTGTCTAGCTAGCTGGTATTCCATTTTATCAAGTGAAATCCTTCTGTCTACCTAGCTGGTAGTGCCTGTTATCAAGTGCAATCCTTCTGTCAAGCTAGCTGGTAGTGCCTGTTATGTGCAGTCCTTCTGTCTAGCTAGCTGGTAGTGCCTGTTATCAAGTGCAATCCTTCTATCTAGCTAGCTGGTAGTGCCTGTTATCAAGTGCAATCCTTCTGTCTAGCTAGCTGGTAGTGCCTGTTATCAAGTGCAATCCTTCTGTCTAGCTAGATGGTAGTGCCTGTTATAAAGTGCAATCCTTCTGTCTAGCTAGCTGGTAGTGCCTGTTATCAAGTGCAATCCTTCTGTCTAGCTAGCTAGTAGTTCATGTTATCAAGTGCAATCCTTCTGTCTAGCTAGCTGGTAATGTCTGTTAACAAGTGCAATCCTTCTGTCTAGCTAGCTGGTAGTGCCTGTTATCAAGTGCAATTCTTTGGTCCAGCTAGCTAGTAGTTCATGTTATCAAGTGCAATCCTTTTGTCTAGCTAGCTGGTAGTGTCTGTTTTCAAGTGCAGTCCTTCTGTCTAGCTAGCTGGTATTGCCTGTTATCAAGTGCAATCCTTCTGTCTACCTAGCTTGTAGTGCCTGTTATCAAGTGCAATCTTTCGGTCTAGCTAGCTCGTAGTGCCTGTTTTCAAGTGCAATCCTTCTGTCTAGCTAGCTGGTAGTGCCTGTTATCAAGGGCAATCCTTCTGTCTATCTAGCTAGTAGTTCATGTTATCAAGTGCAATCCTTCTGTCTAGCTAGGTGGTAGTGCCTGTTATGTGCAGTCCTTCTGTCTAGCTAGCTGGTAGTGCCTGTTATCAAGTGCAATCCTTCAGTCTAGCTAGCTGGTATTGCCTGTTATCAAGTACAATCCTTCTGTTTAGATAGCTGGTAGTGCCTGTTATCATGTGCAGTCCCTCTGTCTAGCTAGCTAGTATTTCATGTTATCAAGTGCAATCCTTCTGTCTAGCTAGCTGGTAGTGCCTGTTATCAAATGCAATCCTTCTGTCTAGCTAGCTAGTAGTTCATGTTATCAAGTGCAATCCTTCTGTCGAGCTAGCTGGTATTCCATTTTATCAAGTGAAATCCTTCTGTCTACCTAGCTGGTAGTGCCTGTTATCAAGTGCAATCCTTCTGTCAAGCTAGCTGGTAGTGCCTGTTATGTGCAGTCCTTCTGTCTAGCTAGCTGGTAGTGCCTGTTATCAAGTGCAATCCTTCTATCTAGCTAGCTGGTAGTGCCTGTTATCAAGTGCAATCCTTCTGTCTAGCTAGCTGGTAGTGCCTGTTATCAAGTGCAATCCTTCTGTCTAGCTAGATGGTAGTGCCTGTTATAAAGTGCAATCCTTCTGTCTAGCTAGCTGGTAGTGCCTGTTATCAAGTGCAATCCTTCTGTCTAGCTAGCTAGTAGTTCATGTTATCAAGTGCAATCCTTCTGTCTAGCTAGCTGGTAGTGTCTGTTAACAAGTGCAATCCTTCTGTCTAGCTAGCTGGTAGTGCCTGTTATCAAGTGCAATTCTTCTGTCCAGCTAGCTAGTAGTTCATGTTATCAAGTGCAATCCTTTTGTCTAGCTAGCTGGTAGTGTCTGTTTTCAAGTGCAGTCCTTCTGTCTAGCTAGCTGGTATTGCCTGTTATCAAGTGCAATCCTTCTGTCTACCTAGCTTGTAGTGCCTGTTATCAAGTGCAATCTTTCGGTCTAGCTAGCTCGTAGTGCCTGTTTTCAAGTGCAATCCTTCTGTCTAGCTAGCTGGTAGTGCCTGTTATCAAGGGCAATCCTTCTGTCTATCTAGCTAGTAGTTCATGTTATCAAGTGCAATCCTTCTGTCTAGCTAGGTGGTAGTGCCTGTTATGTGCAGTCCTTCTGTCTAGCTAGCTGGTAGTGCCTGTTATCAAGTGCAATCCTTCAGTCTAGCTAGCTGGTATTGCCTGTTATCAAGTACAATCCTTCTGTTTAGATAGCTGGTAGTGCCTGTTATCATGTGCAGTCCCTCTGTCTAGCTAGCTAGTATTTCATGTTATCAAGTGCAATCCTTCTGTCTAGCTAGCTGGTAGTGCCTGTTATCAAATGCAATCCTTCTGTCTAGCTAGCTAGTAGTTCATGTTATCAAGTGCAATCCTTCTGTTTAGCTAGCTGGTATTGCCTGTTATCAAGCACAATTTTTCTGTCTACAGTAGCTAGCTGGTAGTGCCTGTTATCATGTGCAGTCCCTCTGTCTAGCTAGCTAGTATTTCATGTTATCAAGTGCAATCCTTCTGTCTAGCCAGCTGGTAGTGCCTGTTATAAAGTGCAATCCTCCTGTCTAGCTAGCTGGTAGTGTCTGTTTTCAAGTGCAATCCTTCAGTCTAGCTAGCTGGTAGTGCCTGTTATCAAGTGCAATCCTTCTGTCTAGCTAGCTGGTAGTGCCTGTTATGTGCAGTCCTTCTGTCTAGCTAGCTGGTAGTGCCTGTTATCAAGTGCAATCCTTCTGTCTAGCTAGCTGGTAGTGCCTGTTATGTGCAATCCTCCTGTCTAGCTAGCTGGTAGTGTCTGTTTTCAAGTGCAATCCTTCAGTCTAGCTAGCTGGTAGTGCCTGTTATCAAGTGCAATCCTTCTGTCTAGCTAGCTGGTAGTGCCTGTTATGTGCAGTCCTTCTGTCTAGCTAGCTGGTATTGCCTGTTATCAAGTGCAATCCTTCTGTTTAGATAGCTGGTAGTGCCTGTTATCATGTGCAGTCCCTCTGTCTAGCTAGCTAGTATTTCATGTTATCAAGTGCAATCCTTCTGTCTAGACAGCTGGTAGTGCCTGTTATAAAGTGCAATCCTTCTGTCTAGCTAGCTGGTAGTGCCTGTTATCAAATGCAATCCTTCTGTCTAGCTAGCTAGTAGTTCATGTTATCAAGTGCAATCCTTCTGTTTAGCTAGCTGGTAGTGCCTGTTATCAAGCACAATCCTTCTGTCTACAGTAGCTAGCTGGTAGTGCCTGTTATCATGTGCAGTCCCTCTGTCTAGCTAGCTAGTATTTCATGTTATCAAGTGCAATTCTTCTGTCTAGCCAGCTGGTAGTGCCTGTTATAAAGTGCAATCCTCCTGTCTAGCTAGCTGGTAGTGTCTGTTTTCAAGTGCAATCCTTCAGTCTAGCTAGCTGGTAGTGCCTGTTATCAAGTGCAATCCTGTTTAGCTAGCTGGTAGTGCCTGTTATCAAGCACAATCCTTCCGTCTACAGTAGCTAGCTGGTAGTGCCTGTTATCAAGTGCAATCCTACTGTCTAGCTAGCTGGTATTGCCTGTTATCAAGTGCAATCCTTCTCTCTAGCTAGCTGGTAGTGCCTGTTATCAAGTGCAATCCTTCTGCCTAGCTAGCTAGTAGTTCATGTTATCAAGTGCAATCCTTCTGTCTAGCCAGCTGGTAGTGTCTGTTAGCAAGTGCAATCCTTCTGTCTAGCTAGATGGTAGTGCCTGTTATAAAGTGCAATCCTTCTGTCTAGCTATCTAGTAGTTCATGTTATGAAGTGCAATCCTTCTGTCTATCCAGCTGGTAGTGTCTGTTAACAAGTGCAATCCTTCTGTCTAGCTAGATGGTAGTGCCTGTTATCAAGTGCAATCCTTCTGTCTAGCTAGCTAGTAGTTCATGTTATCAAGTGCAATCCTTCTGTCTAGCTAGCTGGTAGTATCTGTTAACAAGTGCAATCCTTCTGTCTAGCTAGATGAGATTTGGGTATCGAATGTTTCATAGATTTAGGGTGAAAGCTGTCAAAGTGGAGGAGGCTGTTTCTGTCTGTCTCCTTTGTGAAAAGATCCGTAGAGAGCGAGCCATCGTCCTCTTTAATGATCAAAGTGTCTAAAAAACTCAGTCTTTTAAGATCATGGGCCATGGTGAAGGATAAACCAGGCCAAGAGGTGTCAAGGAACTGATGGAAGCTCTGTAGAGACTCGAGTGGGCCTACCCAGATACAGAAAATATCGTCAATGAAGCGTTTCCATGACCGAATGTGGTTAGGGAAAAGTGGATGAGTATAGATGAGTGTAGCCTCACAATCCGCCATATAACTATTAGCATACGGGGGCGCGACGTTCGACCCCATCGCGGTCCCCCGTATCTGTAGATAGTATTTATCTTGAAACATGAAATAGTTGCGTGAAAGAACAAGTTTTAACAGATCAACGCAAAGATCGATCTGTTCACTAGCCATGCGGGTGGAGCTGAGGAGACGACGTATAGTGCCTATACCTTCATGATGTGGGATTGAAGTGTATAGGTCCACCCGCACTCCTTCACACTGCTCGCCATTCATAGCAACTCATTAATAGTGTTCTCCCCAACCTAGGCTACCGAGGACTTTCTCCTTGCTCTATACAGCCGGACCCTGCGAGCCTGCACATAGTATAATCCTATGGTATGAATTCCCACTAGTTACTTACATGGGCCTTTTCTTGTACCTCACTGCCTTTTATTTACTGGCACTGTTTTACCTTTCACATAGATTACCAGCACTGGCAGTATACACTGCCCCATTCCCTACAGCCCTCACAGGCAGCACGGTACGTCCCATAGTCCACCTTGGCACTCATTATATTGTCTTATTATCATAGTAGATACATCAGCACAATTTTGAGACTGTTAGTGGTACACCCTGAGCCAGAGATTGCATTCCATTGTGTTTGGTGTCTCTCTGTTATATTACATTATTCCTCTATGTGACCGTTATATTTTGTTGTGTTTGTGTATATACTTTATTTTGTCCTTTTTCTGAGTGATGTTAACTCATTATATTTTCTCAATTTTGTACATAGTTGTACATAGTTGACTGAAGAAGGCCATATAGGCCGAAACGTTTCTTGCTTTATTAAATCCTATGAGATTCACCTTAAGTTGAGTGCTGGGTTTATTTATATTGTTACATGGTGTGGGATCCTACCCGAGCACCCTCACTGGATAGTGCATACGGTCCTTTTTCTTACATGTTATCAAGTGCAATCCTTCTGTCTAGCTAGCTGGTAGTGCCTGTTATCAAGTGCAATCCTTCTGTCTAGCTAGCTGGTAGTGCCTGTCATCAAGTGCAATCCTTCTGTCTAGCTAAATGGTAGTGCCTGTTATCAAGTGCAATCCTTCTGTCTAGCTAGCTGGTAGTGCCTGTTATCAAGTGCAGTCCTTCTGTCTAGCTAGTTAGTAGTTCATGTTATCAAGTGCAATCCTTCTGTCTAGCTAGCTAGTAGTTCATGCTATCAAGTGCAATCCTTCTGTCTAGCTAGCTGGTAGTGCCTGTTATCAAGTGCAGTCCTTCTGTCTAGCTAGCTAGTAGTTCATGCTATCAAGTGCAATCCTTCTGTCTAGCTAGCTGGTAGTGCCTGTTATCAAGTGCAGTCCTTCTGTCTAGCTAGCTAGTAGTTCATGCTATCAAGTGCAATCCTTCTGTCTAGCTAGCTGGTAGTGTCTGTTATCAAGTTCAATCCTTCTGTCTAGCTAGCTGGTAGTGTCTGTTTTCAAGTGCAATCCTTCAGTCTAGCTAGCTGGTAGTGCCTGTTATCAAGTGCAATCCTTCTGTTTAGCTAGCTGGTAGTGCCTGTTATCAAGCACAATCCTTCTGTATACAGTAGCTAGCTGGTAGTGCCTGTTATCAAGTGCCATCCTACTGTCTAGCTAGCTGGTATTGCCTGTTATCAAGTGCAATCCTTCTGTCTAGCTAGCTGGTAGTGCCTGTTATCAAGTGCAATCCTTCTGTCTAGCTAGCTAGTAGTTCATGTTGTTAAGCGCAATCCTTCTGTCTAGCTAGCTGGTAGTGTCTGTTAACAAGTGCAATCCTCTCTAGCTAGCTGGTAGTGCCTGTTATCAAGTGCAATCCTTCTGCCTAGCTAGCTAGTAGTTCATGTTATGAAGTGCAATCCTTCTGTCTATCCAGCTGGTAGTGTCTGTTAACAAGTGCAATCCTTCTGTCTAGCTAGATGGTAGTGCCTGTTATCAAGTGCAATCCTTCTGTCTAGCTAGCTAGTAGTTCATGTTATCAAGTGCAATCCTTCTGTCTAGCTAGCTGGTAGTGTCTGTTAACAAGTGCAATCCTTCTGTCTAGCTAGATGGTAGTGCCTGTTATAAAGTGCAATCCTTCTGTCTAGCTAGCTGGTAGTGCCTGTTATCAAGTGCAATCCTACTGTCTAGCTAGCTGGTAGTGCCTGTTATCAAGTGCAATCCTTCTGTTTAGCTAGCTGGTAGTGTCTGTTAACAAGTACAATCCTTCTGTCTACCTAGCTGGTGTTGCCTGTTATCAAGTGCAATCCTTCTGTCTAGCTAGCTGGTAGTGCCTGTTATGTGCAGTCCTTCTGTCTAGCTAACTGGTAGTGTCTGTTAACAAGTGCAATCCTTCTGTCTAGCTAGATGGTAGTGCCTGTTATAAAGTGCAATCCTTCTGTCTAGCTAGCTGGTAGTGCCTGTTATCAAGTGCAATCCTACTGTCTAGCTAGCTGGTAGTGCCTGTTATCAAGTGCAATCCTTCTGTTTAGCTAGCTGGTAGTGTCTGTTAACAAGTACAATCCTTCTGTCTACCTAGCTGGTGTTGCCTGTTATCAAGTGCAATCCTTCTGTCTAGCTCTCTGGTATTACCTGTTATCAAGTGCAATCCTTCTGTCTACCTATCTTGTAGTGCCTGTTATCAAGTGCAATCTTTCGGTCTAGCTAGCTCGTAGTGCCTGTTATCGAGTGCAATCCTTCTGTCTAGCTAGCTGGTAGTGCCTGTTATCAAGTGCAATCCTTCTGTCTACAGTAGCTAGCTGGTAGTGCCTGTTATCAAGTGCAATCCTACTGTCTAGCTAGCTGGTAGTGCCTGTTATCAAGTGCAATCCTTCTGTCTAGCTAGCTGGTAGTGCCTGTTATCAAGTGCAATCCTTCTGTCTATCTAGCTAGTAGTTCATGTTATCAAGTGCAATCCTTCTGTCTAGCTAGCTGGTTGTGTCTGTTAACAAGTGCAATCCTTCTGTCTACCTAGCTGGTAGTGCCTGTTATCAAGTGCAATCCTTCTGTCTAGCTAGCTGGTAGTGCCTGTTATCAAGTGCAATCCTTCTGTCTACCTAGCTGGTAGTGCCTGTTATCAAGTGCAATGCTACTGTCTAGCTAGCTGGTAGTGCCTGTTATCAAGTGCAATCCTTCTGTCTAGCTAGCTGGTAGTGTCTGTTAACAAGTACAATCCTTCTGTCTACCTAGCTGGTGTTGCCTGTTATCAAGTGCAATCCTTCTGTCTAGCTAGCTGGTAGTGCCTGTTATGTGCAGTCCTTCTGTCTAGCTAACTGGTAGTGCCTGTTATCAAGTGCAATCCTTCTGTCTAGCTCTCTGGTATTACCTGTTATCAAGTGCAATCCTTCTGTCTACCTAGCTTGTAGTGCCTGTTATCAAGTGCAATCTTTCGGTCTAGCTAGCTCGTAGTTCATGTTATCCAGTGCAATCCTTTTGTCTAGCTAGCTGGTAGTGTCTGTTAACAAGTGCAATCCTTCTGTCTAGCTATATGGTAGTGCCTGTTATAAAGTGCAATCCTTCTGTCTACAGTAGCTAGCTGGTAGTGCCTGTTATCAAGTGCAATCCTACTGTCTAGCTAGCTGGTAGTGCCTGTTATCAAGTGCAATCCTTCTGTCTAGCTAGCTGGTAGTGCCTGTTATCAAGTGCAATCCTTCTGTCTACCTAGCTGGTAGTGCCTGTTATCAAGTGCAATCCTTCTGTCTAGCTAGCTGGTAGTGCCTGTTATCAAGTGCAATCCTTCTATCTACCTAGCTGGTAGTTCCTGTTATCAAGTGCAATCCTTCTGTCTACCCAGCTGGTAGTGCCTGTTATCAAGTGCAATCCTTCTGTCTACAGTAGCTAGCTGGTATTGCCTGTTATCAAGTGCAATCCTACTGTCTATCTAGCTGGTAGTGCCTGTTATCAAGTGCAATTCTTCTGTCTAGCTAGCTGGTAGTGTCTGTTTACAAGTGCAATCCTTCTGTCTACCTAGCTGGTAGTGCCTGTTATCAAGTGCAATCCTTCTGTCTAGCTAGCTGGTAGTGCCTGTTATCAAGTGCAATCCTTCTGTCTACCTAGCTGGTAGTGCCTGTTATCAAGTGCAATCCTTCTGTCTACAGTAGCTAGCTGGTAGTGCCAGTTATCAAGTGCAATCCTACTGTTTAGCTAGCTGGTAGTGCCTGTTATCAAGTGCAATCCTTCTGTCTAGCTAGCTGGTAGTGCCTGTTATCAAGTGCAATCCTTCTGTCTACAGTAGCTAGCTGGTATTGCCTGTTATCAAGTGCAATCCTACTGTCTAGCTAGCTGGTAGTGCCTGTTATCAAGTGCAATCCTTCTGTCTAGCTAGCTGGTAGTGCCTGTTATCAAGTGCATTCCTTCTGTCTATCTAGCTAGTAGTTCATGTTATCAAGTGCAATCCTTCTGTCTAGCTAGCTGGTAGTGTCTGTTAACAAGTGCAATCCTTCTGTCTACCTAGCTGGTAGTGCCTGTTATCAAGTGCAATCCTTCTGTCAAGCTAGCTGGTAGTGCCTGTTATCAAGCACAATCCTTCTGTCTACAGTAGCTAGCTGGTAGTGCCTGTTATCAAGTGCAATCCTACTGTTTAGCTAGCTGGTAGTGCCTGTTATCAAGTGCAATCCTTCTGTCTAGTGAGCTGGTAGTGCCTATTATCAAGTGCAATCTTTCTGTCTATCTAGCTAGTAGTTCATATTATCAAGTGCAATCCTTTTGTCTAGCTAGCTGGTAGTGCCTGTTATCAAGTGCAATTCTTCTGTGTAGCTAGCTGGTATTGCCTGTTATCAAGTGCAATCCTTCTGTCCAGCTAGCTCGTAGTGCCTGTTATCAAGTGCAATCTTTCTGTCTAGCTAGCTCGTAGTGCCTGTTATCAAGTGGAATCCTTCTGTTTAGCTATCTGTTAGTGCCTGTTTTCAAGTGCAATCCTTCTGTCTGGCTAGCTAGTAGCTCATGTTACCAAGTACAATCCTTTTGTCTAACTAGTTGTTTTTGCCTGTTATCAAGTGCAATCTGTCTCCTGCAGAAAGGCCAAGATGGATTACAGGAAGAGAGGACGGGTATTTGTTTCTCTTTTCTACTCTCTGTAAAGACCTAACAAAGGCAGATTTTCAGTTCTGTGCAGATGTACAATTGGACAATGGCAGGCACAAGGCATGCTGGGAAGTGAGGTAAAGAAAGTTCCTGCAGCTATGGTGCTGGCAGAATAGTGGTGAAGAGGAGATGCCTGTTTTATAGGTTGATGTTTTTTTTTCTTTAGAGTAGGCTATGATCTCATGAACATAACATGGACTTGTTCATGGACCCTACACAAGGTGCTGAATGCTTCCATATAATAGAAGATATCTACAAAGCGCAACAGGCAGTAGAGGATGCCACCATTTTTTTTGCTCATGAACTCATATGAATGTGTAAGAAACAAATCTTTATGTATTAAATATAAAATAGGAGCCATGTGGAAGTATAGTATATGCTAAAAAATACTCTATGGGGACAATATGAGCAGTGGTGTTTCTGCAGCGCTTTTTCAGGTGGAATCCCCCTGAAAAGACATTGTGTGCAGATACCCTTAGGTGGTAATAAATTGGGTTTTAGACCTTGCATGGACTTTGTGTGCCTTCACACAGCCTTATTGTACATGACTAATTTTCCATCACGTACCACTTTTTTTTTTATTAACTTTGCATTACCACTTCATTTTTTTTGAGGTTAGGAGAAACAAATGTGGTGAAGTTTTAGCTGTGTTAAAACGGCGATCAGAGGGGAAGTAAAACGCTGTTCTGAATCTTTGCCTTGGCTACTGAGCTTTTGATAATTTCTTGCTTTCCAAAGATCTGGTTGAGGATAATGGAAAGCATTCATATGACCAGAGCAGTGAGTGAAGGGTGGGCGCTGACTGCTAATTTCACTAGCTACGTCGCCCCCTTCTCTCATGTACAAACAGCCTTCCTGAGTCCTGCCAAATATGAGCCCACGCTGCACGCAATACCTTCTTTGGGCAGTCACAACCTATTCGCCTTTCCTGAACTTCTGGATGAGTCAAACAACGCTAAATCTTACAGCACTCGGCCCCACAATAACTGCCGCAATGTGACATACTGGAAGAGGAACCTCACACTTGAAACTGAAGTTCAGAGACCTAGACACGACCACCAGTGAGTGAGCAGACAGAAGACCCAAGTCATTGACCTTGACCCTGTTGCATTAGAGATGCTACCTGGTTCTTTAAGGGGAAACTGTCAGCTGATCCTTGCTGCCTGACCCATGGGTAGCATAAATCAGAGATCCGGGAACATCTATTTAAAACAGCATATCCCCTCTGGCTTTTTCCCGCACTCTCAGCTCTCACAAGGATGTTTGTAAACCAGGAGTCAGTCTCTGATTCATGCTGCCTGTTGTTCTGGCAAGCAGAAATCAGCTGATAGGTTCCTTTGAGGTTCCTTATTGCAAAGTGGTAACTTTTCTCCTTGCAGAGAGTAACATGCCAAGCCTGGCATGCCAATGTGAGGAGACTTTTAGGCCTTGCAAATGCTTTTCTTCAGAGTGGAAGTGGACTAGAACTGTACTGCCAAATATTGGAAGTAGCAATCACCCAGCCAAACCAGATCTCGCACTTTGCACTCATGATGGGCAGCACCCCAGTGTCTGCAAATCGAAACTCTGGTTTGGCTTTTATCTTAAGTAATAGGGCAAGGCTCGTTAACAGGTCGATATTGACTTTTAGGATCGCTACTTTCAATAGGTGACACTAGAGTTCTAGTCTTCTTCTTTCCTTCCTGACGAGATAATTTGCATACTTACTGCAAACTAAATGCCATATTTTCTCTAAAATCACGTTAGATCATGTGTTATATTATGTTGAGCTTCCTGCTGTGTACTGATAGTCATGTACTATTTCTAGATAGTTTCTTATCTGAATAATGTATGCTCTTGTTCGCACATTGCTTTTTTGATGCATCTTTTTTGCATGCAAAATTGTTTTTAAAACATCATTAGCACGGTGCATTTTTTTCCTTGCATTTTTGAAAATTACAACATTTCCATTCTCTCACCGCTTTTTCCCTATAGAGACCAAAATGGGTTAACAGCAAAAAAAATAAAAAGAACAAAACAAAATGTTATTTTTGCTGTGGTTTTCTGGACATGGTTTTCTGCATTTTATTAATGGATAAAAATAGGCGCACCAAAAAAGCAGCATAATGCACGAGAATAGGGTCTCCTAGCTACTCCCTAGGGTATTGCGACAAACAAGTTGCAAAAAAAAAACAACTGTTTCCAACTTTCTTGTCATATTTGCAGCACTCCATGGGTCACAAATTAACCCCATTCGCCTGCATTACGCTGTGATTCAGCAGCAGCACAGAGTGATTTTTGGCAGCGTACCCTGAATTGTAGCCAAAGTTGCCATCCAACCCCAGTGCAGTGATGTCAGTGAATGACTGAAGGTAATCTGTCACCAAGATTTTGATATCCAATCTCAGAGCAGCATTATATAGGGGCAAAAACCCTAATTCCAGCGATTTGTAAATTGCTGAGCTGCTTGCTGTCATTTTGATAAAATTCCTGCTTTATCTGATGCACATGTAGCAGTTCTCTGAATGCTGAGCTCTGTACAGTCATGGGATAAAGTGTTTGCCCCTTCCTGATTTCCTATTCTTTTGCATGTTTGTCACACTTAAATGTTTCAGATCACCAAACAAATGTAAATATTAGACAAAACTAACACAAGTAATCACAAAATTCAGTTTTTAAATGAAGGCCTTTATTATTAAGGGAAAAAGAAATGCAAACCTACAGGGTCCTGTGTAAAAAAGTGATTGCTCCCTAAACCTAATAACTGGTTGGGCCACACTTAGCAGCAACAACTGTACTGTGGTACCCGAACTCCTGGGGTGCCACACACTCATCTTTGCAGAATTGTTGTAATTCAGCCACATTAGAGGGTTTCCGAGCATGAACAGCCTTTTTAAAGTCATGCCACAGCATCTCACTCAGATTAAGGTCAGGACTTTGACTAGGTCACTCCAAAGTCTTAATTTTGATTTTCATAAGCCATTTATAGGTGGATTTGCTGATGTGTTTTCGATCATTGTCAGCTGCATAACCCAAGTGGGCTTTAGCTTGAGCTCACCAACAGATTGTCGGACATTATCCTTTAGGATTTTCTGGTAGACAGCAGAATTCATGATTCCATTTACCACAGTAATTCTTCCAGGTCCTGAAGAAGCAAAGCAGGCCCTGACCATCACACTACCACCACCATATTTTACTGTTGGTATGATTTTCTTTTTCGAAAATGCTGTGTTACTTCTACACCAGATGTAATGGGACATACAGTGGGGGAAATAAGTATTTGATCCTTTGCTATTTTTGTAAGTTTGCCCACTGACAAAGACATGAACAGTCTATAATTTTAAGGGTAGGTTAATTTTAACATTGAGAGATAGAATATCAAAAATAAAATCCAGAAAATCACATTGTATAAATTATATAAATGTATTTACATTTTGCAGTGAGAAATAAGTATTTGATCTCTCTGGCAAACAAGACTTAATACTTGGTGGCAAAACCCTTGTTGGCGAGCACAGCAGTTAGGCGTTTCTTGTAGTTGCTGATGAGGTTTGCCCACATGTCAGGAAGAATTTTGATCCACTCCTCTTTGCAGACCATCTCTAAATCATTAAGATTTTGAGATTGTCACTTGGCAACTCGGAGCTTTCACTCCCTCCATAAGTTTTCTATGGGATTAAGGTCTGGAGACTGGCTAGGCCACTCTATGACCTTAATGTGTTTCTTTTTGGACCACTCCTTTGTTGCCTTGGCTGTATGTTTTGGGTCATTGTGTTGCTGGAAGACCCAGCCATGACCCATTTTTAATGTCCTGGAGGAGGGATGGAGGTTATCACTCAGGATTTTATGGTACATGGCTCCATCCATTCTCCCATTGATGTAGTGAAGTAGTCTTGTGCCCTTAGCAGAGAAACATCCCCAAAACATAATGTTTCTACCTCCATGCTTGACAGTGGGGACAGTGTTCTTTGGGTCATAGGCAACATTTCTCTTCCTCAAACACGGCGAGTTGAGTTAATGCCAAAGACCTCAATTTTTGTTTCATCTGACCACAGCACCTTCTCCCAATCACTCACAGAATCATCCAGGTGTTCATTGGCAATCTTCAGATGGGCCTGCACATGTGCCTTCTTGAGCAGGGGGACCTTGTGGGCACTGCAGGATTTTAAACCTTTATGGCGTAATGTGTTACCAATGGTTTTCTTGGTGACTTTTGTCCCAGCTACCTTGAGATCATTCACAACTGTTCCCCCTGTGTAGTTTTAGGCTGATCTCTCACGTTCCCAATGATCAAGGATACCCCATGAGGTGAGATTTTGCATGGAGCCCCAGATCGATGTCGATTGACAGTTATTCTGTATTTCTTCCATTTTCGTACTATTGCACCAACAGTTGTCTCCTTCTCACAAAGTGTCTTACTTATGGTTTTGCAGCCCATTCCAGCTTTGTGCAGGTCTATGATCTTGTCCCTGACATCCTTATAAAGCTCTTTGGTCTTGCCCATGTTGTAGAGGTTAGAGTCTGACTGATTAATTGAGTCTGTGGACAGGAGTCTTTTATAAAGGTGACTCTGTAAGACAGCTGTCTTTAAGGCAGGTAGCAAGTTGATTAGGAGTGTCTAACTGGTATGTAGGAACCAGAACTCTGAATGGTTGGTAGGTAGAAATACTAATTTCTCACTGAAAAATGCAAATAAATTTATATAATTTCTACAATGTGATTTTCTGGATTTTATCTTTGATATTCTCTCTCTAAATGTTACAATTAACCTACCCTTAGAATTATAGATTATTCATGTCATTGTCAGTGGGCAAACTTACAAAATCAACAAGGGATCAAATACTTATTTTCCCCACTGTACACCTTTCAAAAAGTTCAACTTTTGTTTCGGCAGTCCTCACAGTATTCTCCCAAAAGTCTTGGGGATCATCTGTGACATCCCAGGAGTTCAGGAGGTACCACAGTAATGTAATAGTATGCAGGTACTGAGTATGTCACCACGGAACAGACAGACCTACAGTTGAGGGGTTTAATAACAGGAATCAGGTTCTCCTCGCAGGGAGGAAGCAATGGGAAATAACTAGCAATAAAACAGTGCAAAAATATGGGAGTCAAACAATGTAACAGGAGTAAGCAAGATTTCTTGAGAAAAGAACACTTATCAGTCTGATGAGGATTTGCTTGAAGGGTTGTCTTCTCCAACGTAGGCGCCGAGAAACAGTGGCACTTGTCATCCCTCTGTTGTCCATGGGCTGAGTAGTCTCTAGGAGCCTGCTGCCTGGGGTTTCGTGTTGTGAATTCTGTTCTCGAGCTCCCTCCTGTGGTTATGAGTGGTACTTCGGCGAGTTCTGTTCATGGACTCCCTCTGGTGGCTGTGAGTGGAGCTGCTGGTTCTGAGATTCATTCTCCAGCTGATCTCGTTGAGGCCTTGGCTGGCTGCTCTATTTAACTCCACTCAGATCGTTACTTGATGCCAGCTGTCAATGTCCTAGTACTGGTTCAGTTCTCTTGGATCTTTCAGATGACCTGTCTACTTCAGCAAAAGCTAAGTTTCTGCTAGCTTATTTGTTATCATTGTTTTTGTCCAGCTTGCTATCATGATTTTGTTCTGTTAGCTGGAATCTCTGGGATGCAGAGTGGCACCACCGCGCCGTGAGTCGGTGCGGTGGTTTCTTTTGCACACTCTGCGTGGTTTTTTGTTAGTGTTTTATGCTGACCGCAAAGATACCTTTTCTATCCTCAGTCTGTTTAGTTAAGCCTGGCCTCCTATGCTGAAACCTGTTTCATTTCTGTGTTTGTGACTTCTATCTTAACTCACAGTCAATATATGTGGGGGCTGCCTATTTCTTTGGGGGATTTCTCTGAGGCAAGGTAGGCTGTATTTTCTATCTTCAGGGGTAGTTAGCTCTTAGGCTGTGAAGAGGCGTCTAGGCAGAATCAGGAACGCTCCACGGCTATTTCTAGTTGTTGTGATAGGATTAGGGCTTGCGGTCAGCAGAGCTCCCACTTCCCAGAGCTCATCCTGTATTACTAGTTTGCTCATCTGGTCATTTCTAGTGCTCCTAACCACCAGTTCAATCATAACAGTTTCGGGAGTTAATGTGGTATGCACAGGCTCTGAGTCTTTAGCTTTTACAGCACAGCCAGGAATCAGGGGCTCTGCACTGTTAAGTCTCTGTACCAGGAATCACAGTCTCTGTACTGATACCGCGGGGACCAGGGGGTCGAAGTCTCAGCATGGGCCAATGTCTCTACACGGGTCTCAAAGCGCTCCTCTCCAGTCACAGCAGAGTCCGCTTTCAAGTACTCACAAGATGCAGTCTTTCTGGGCAGTCTCCCTGTATTTGTCCTCAGACCGGGAGCTCTCTCTCTCCCGGAGTGCAGCTGCACCCTGCTTTGACCGCTGCTCGCGCTGCTCAGTCCTTTGCGCCCGTGCCTTTCCCCCTCTCTGCCCGCTTCCTTCCTGTTCCAGTCTCTAAGTCTGCCCCCTGGGGAACCTGCAGCACAGCTCAATGGTTCCAGGCACAGAGACGAGAAAGTAACCGCCCCCAGACTCTTCTGGTGTTTCACCTCCTTACAGTAGTGCTGCCTTCCTCTCGAGGAGGGTAGTGCTATGCCTGGAGACAAGAGGGATCCCTTTGGCAGGTTATCCCACACACAACACAGTCTGACTTCAGGCCAAGAGGGGGAGCTCAAAACCCAGTTTCAGGGGAACTTCCCTATAACCATCCTGGACAGAAGGTGGAGTCAGTTTAGTCTGGAGCAAACAGCAACGAGTGAGGAGCAGAGGAGAGATTGAGGGCTCAAAGAGGCTGCGAGTGGGCCTCCTGTGAGTCAGAGTGCAGAAACCGGGGACCAGAAGCCCAAGGCTGTGGGGAGCTGCAAGCTCCATAGCAGAACCGGAGGGCATAAAACTACACGCAACCTGCCCGTACAAGACCTGAGGAACAGCAGTAGTCAGAGCCTGGAGTCACTGTGCCTGAGACCCAAAGAGAACAGCTCAAGCCGGCTACCATGCAGGTACTGTCCCAGGACAGGAGATAAAGGAGTACCTTGCCTGCAAACTTTAGGGAGCAAGAAAAGCAGCACATAGTGGAAGGCTCCCAACTTGACCTGCCAAGGGGCTTTCCACTTGTTTCCAGACTGCCTGGACTCCTTTTGTACCTGTTGCCGGTACCCTGGACAGTGGCCTGCTACCATCAGTAAACCAGGTAAAGACGGCAAACCTGTGTCCTCTTTCTTTGCCATACTATCCACCACACCATCGGTGCCCTACACCTGGGAAGCCCTGGGGACCTTCACCTATGAGAAGTGTCACCATCTTGCTGCATACCATCACACTAGAGGACCCCTTTTAAGCATCGTCGGTCCCTACTGACCAAACACCACAGGTGTCTTTACGAACAATAGACTTTATTACCAAAAAACCCTTTAAAGACATTTCCCCCTTTAACATGGGCGCCCAGGACCACGGACCGGGTCGTCGCTGTGACATATCCCCTTAAGTACCGGACCCGGTACCGAGTACCCCACGGCCCTGGATGGCGTTCCACATCCAGATGCTTTCTGGCAAATCTCAGAAAGAGCCTTTATGTTCCTATTGTTCATCAGTGGTTTTCGTCTTCGAACTCTGCCAGTCAGGCCACTTTTTCCCAATCTCTTTCTTATGGTGGAGTCATGAATAGAGATGAGCGAGCCTTTCAAGGTTCAGTTCGGATTGGGTGAACGGACTAATGTGTGCTGAACAGTTTGCCGACCGGTTCCCCTAACGTATCGGAACCTCATTAAATTCAATGGAAGGCAAAATCAAATGCATAGACAACACATTTGGGGGGCAAAATGCTGGCAAAAAAGCTCAAATTAAGGGCAGACACCATGAAAAGTGGCATCAATTGACCCACAGTAGAAATTTTATAATGGTGCAGAAGTCTGGCATTGTCCATGCATGAGACAAGGTCTGAGTCAGCATTTACAGCTTGGAATTGAAGTTTCAATGAGGACCTTGTGGTTAAGGGAGCAGTGTAAGCTTTCTTAGCTGGGAGACCTGAAACCTCATGCAACACCTACAATTTTATTTAATTTTTAATATTCCAGCCACACTCACATGGCACAAACATCAGTTTCATACAGTGATATTGGTAGAAAAATGTAAGGAAAGTAACAAAGGTAGTTGACTGAAAGTAAGTGCAGTCCTGCATGTCTGGAAGCCATACTTACACAGGCAACCAACCATATGGAGAACGAACATGGAGTCTCCACATTTCAAAAAATAATTGTCACACACCACTAAAGTGGCGTCAATTTCCACAGAGTAAAAATAATAGAATAGGCCTCGACACACTTTCCACCACAGGCAGGCCACCAGATGGATACCCAACTTCTGGTCTCAATGCAAAAAAATTGTTTGTAACATCAGCAGCAGTAGGCACAGAAGACACCGCAAAGATGGCGCAGACTGCAATAAAGCGAGATCAATACATGACACTAAAAACTACACCATCTCCTTGTTTGCCTAGTCTGTGACTGGGGTGCAAAAGTCATTGGAGCTCCATGACGTGTTAATTTTGATGAAAGTTAGAAGGTCTACACTTTGAGAGGACAGCCGGATGCGCTTATCTGTCAGGACACCACCAGCAGCGCTGAAGACATGTTCTATGAGAACGCTGGTTGCCGGGCATGATATAATTTCCAAGGCGTGACAGGCGAGCTCAGGTCATTCTTCAATTTTGGAAGACCAAAATGCAAAAGGGTCCAATGCCCTGATGGCATTGAAGTTGAGCTCCAGATACTCCTGCACCATCCTCTCCAGTCATTCACAACGTGACTGACTTGTACTATGCTGATGAACAGGCTGGTCTAAAAAGTGTGTGAAATGACTCACAGAAATTGCTTATGCTACTTACACTGTTGCTGCTGGGATGCACACTGTGTGCCTCACTGCTGTCTTGGGGAAAATCACTCTTAAGATTGCCTACAAGCGTATTTCGATACTCCAGGATGCGCGCATCCCTTTCCAGGGGGTGACGCATCTGGCTAAATTTACTCTTCAACCTTGGATCTAACAGAGTGGCATCCTGGTAGTAAGCACTATTTCTCACCTTAAGAATACGGGCATCATGTTGAAGATAGTGCAGCAAGAAGGCGCTCATGTGTCGGGCGCTTCCATGAGGTAAGTCCCTGGGGTGTTGGTGGTGCGGTAACAATCAAGGTTGCTTCCTCCATCCCGTCCCCCCTCCCGTCAACCACGGACAACAGAGAAGGGATCATTATCCTCTTCATCTGCTGACTGTTGCGCGTCCATCACCTCGTCCTCCTCCATTTGATTAACTAATTAGGCCTCATGGCTGCACCCCAATATTAGGCCTAAGGATTTTTCAGTTGAAAATCTGACCTTATGATTTGTCATGCTCGCTCGTCACTAATTATGTCGATATGAATAAATTTTTATGTGGCGCCCCTAGGGGTATTTGCCACAAAAATAGTTATTGACACCAAATACAAATATTAAAATAGCAAGACTGCACTACCATCTCCGGCCAGAAGGGGGAGCTCCAGAGACTCCCCTTGATCTATTCTGGTCTGAGAAAAGGACTGGCAGTTGGGTTGAGGAGCTGAAAGTGAGAGGTCGTATGACTGAACTCCTAACAGCCCTATGACGGATTATAAGCCTGTAATACCCATAGTAGGAAAAGAGGAACAGAGAAAAAGGACATTGTGAGAACCGGGTAGCAATAACCTCTGCCCAGAATAGGCGCAGAGACGGATACCGGATCCGTGGCTATATTCATTATATATAATACAGCAACCGGAAGGAAGTGAGGTGATATCAGCTTCACCAGGGTAAGACGCAGCAACAGACACAGAGTTCAGCGGTACTCCCAAAGGGGGTAAGCCGACAAAAAAAGGACTCGGGTTGTCCGTCGAACCAGAGCACAGAAGAGACAGATTGGGTCGGCAGCCAGTTCACAAACAGCAGCAGGGCCATACAGAAACTGCGCATAATAAGAGGTGGAAATCCTGACAGGGTCAAAGTAATTCAGAGTTCTTAAACAGACTCTGTGACAGTATTGGTTGCAAATCCCTTTTTGTTGAAGTAAACTGGTTAAACGTCTCAGCGCCTCAGTCTTTCATTTGGACAATAGCCATCGATCCAGGATTGGGGTCATCACAGCTGAGAGGACCTGCTGCTGATCAAGTAAGTGTCTGTTTCTTCATGATATCCCTTACACTGTGCATCGCCTGAGGCCACAGCACCGGGTCAAGCCACTAGTGACATCTCCCTCAAGAGACGGACCTCATTGATCTGGTGCTGGGTACCTCGGTCTCCCGGGCGTCACAACTGGCGTCACGAACAGGATTGGGCCAGCCCGTACACCGGGTATTGTGTGCCGTAATTGGAGTCTGAAACTGTGAAAATTTGGATGAAAAATCTTGGAGATTGACTTTGTTAAAGAAAATCCCGTTCCCCATTGAAAACTATTGAAAGTGACTTTTCTCCATTGGTTATAATGGGGTAAAAATGGCCGCCATCCCCTGATGTAATCATCTCATAACCGTTAGGCACAAAACTGTTAATCGAGCTACGTCATTACCCAAGCCCCAGTCTAACTGAAAAACTTCAAAATCCACCATCACAGAGCGTGCGGCAGTTAAAGGCAGCAGGGGGCGTGTCGTTGTCATCCTGCTGCACAGAGGAACGAATCTACATTATCTAGACGGAAGCTGGGACCGGAGGGGTCTGGATTAACTAAGGGGGTACAGTATGTCGCAGCATGGAGATGCCGCAGCACCCGGCGATGCTAATGCAGCTGAAAGACAGAGTGTCGATAGAGAACCTGGCAGCGCAGCAGTGCAAGGAGTGGCGCCCATCATGCCGGTGTTGATGCCATATACCCCGGGTGGCCCGTGGCTTCCAATGTATGAAGGTGAACCTAATACCCTTGACGGTTTCAGGGAAAAGATGCTGGCTCATTTTGATACGTTCCCCGTGGGTGAAGCTCAGCGTGTTAGTCTCCTGATGATGCAGTTAAGTGGCCATGCTAAGCGAGAAGTCACGGCATGGGCAACTGATCTAAAAGGTACTGTTGAACGCATATTTGCTGGATTAAAAGCATTTGAAACCACTGCCAGCAGCAAAGCTAAAGTACGATTCTTTAATTGCAAACAAAAAGCTAATGAGGGCGTGAGAGATTTTGCCTTAAACCTGCAGGAAGACCTTAAATCACTTATACTGGCTGAACCCGTTTTTAACACAGGAGCCGATAAACTGCTAAAAGATCAATTTATTGAGGGACTCTACACCCCTTCTCACCGGGGGCATGTGAGCATGCTTGTTTTTAAGAACCCTGAATTGACATTTGCCCAATTAAAGGAGAGCGCTATACGTCTCCAGCTGGCAGAGGCACCTCGGGATCAGGATCTCACACAACCCATGGCAGATGCACTTCAGCAACGGGGAATGCCAGTGACATCAGCTACGTCCGGTGCCAGTGCTAAGTCCCTGGGGCCCATTACTAATGAGGCTCTTCAGCAAAAGCTTGACTCTTTAACTGATGTTGTTGCTTCAATGGCTAAAACCATGCAGGAGATGAGAGAACCCAAGATGGAGTTGGCAAACCGTAGAGAGGATGTTCCATGGATGAGGTCCCGGAGATACCCGACATGGAGAGGATGACCCCGTGACCGCTACCAACCGGATGGACAGCCCATTTGCCGCCGTTGCCAGCAGCCAGGCCACTTTGCACGAAATTGTGATTTAAACGGGAATCCCCAGGGAATGCGGGCCGCTTCGCAGGAATGAATTTTCAAGGCCCAACACCCTGGCATGACAGGTACATTGGAGGACGACCCATCATCCCTATCGTGCTGGACGGAATTCCCCTCAACGCTTTGCTGGATACAGGTTCCCAGATTTCTCTATACCATATATCCTTTATAAGAGGTACTGGGCTGAGGTAGATATTGATAAAGGACCCTCTGATGTTGAACTAGATATATGGGCCAGTAATGGTAAGTTGGTACCGAAACTAGGATTCAGGGAGATGACCATAAAGATTGGTAAAGCAGAATTGAAGAAACAGGGTATAATTGTCGTTGATGTTGACCGACAGAACTGTGAACCAACTGTATTGATAGGAATGAATGTGTTAGAGAACTGCTTTTCCGAACTTATTTCTGTCTTACAACAAATTGCTGAAACTGCCTGATCCTGCCAGCAGAGAGTTCTCCGGAGGGAAATAAAAGTATTAATGTTAAGGCAACAGATAGAAGTTGCAGGTGGAGAAATCGGCAGTGTGAGGGTGAGTGATCCAACGTCTATTGTAATCCCACCAAAAACAGAAATTCTGGTATGGTGTAGAGCGGCCATTGGTACTAAAGGACGAGACTATCAAGCCTTAATAGAACCAGCATACACCGACAGCAGGCCCACTATACTCACGGCACGAGGGGTGGTCGAGGTACACCGGGGACAGGTGCCGGTACGACTTTTGAACTGTGGAGAGGAAGAGGTCACTTTGCCAAGGTACGCTACAGTGGCAAAGTTATATACTGTTGACAACAATGCCATCACAACCGTTGAGCCCTTAGAATCGACCTGTCAGTTGGAAAATAACGGCTCAGATGGAAAATTGGAGGATTGGTGCCAACAGCTAGACGTAGGTGTAGATTCAACACCTACCCATCAAAGACAAGGGGTGTATGGATTAGTGACGGAATATGAACAGGTCTTCAGTAAACACCCATTGGACTTCGGACGGATAGAAGGGGTGGAACATACAATCCCCACCGGTGACCATCCCCCGATAAAAGAAAGATATAGACCCATACCGCCCGCTCACTATCAATGCGCGAAGGACATGCTGAGAGAGATGAAACAGGCCGGGGTAATAAGAGATAGTTGTAGCCCTTGGGCGGCCCCTCTGGTGATTGTCAAAAAAAAAGGACGGAACCATGAGAATGTGCGTAGACTACCGGCGGATTAATAACATCACCCATAAAGACGCCTATCCCTTGCCCAGGATAGAAGAGTCTTTGACTGCTTTGAAATCTGCTAATTATTTTTCCACCTTAGACTTAACAAGCGGGTATTGGCAAGTCCCTGTGGCTGAGAGAGATAAAGAAAAAACGGCATTCACCACACCAATGGGTCTAAGCGAATTTAATCGCATGCCGTTCGGACTCTGTAATGCATCCGGTACTTTCCAGCGACTGATGGAATGTTGCCTCGGACACAAGAACTTCGAGACCGTCCTCCTGTACCTAGATGATGTGATCGTCTACTCAAAGACTTACGAACGGCACTTAACAGACCTGGCAGAGGTGTTCGAAGCCTTATCCAAGTATGGTATGAAAATCAAACCATCCAAATGTCACCTTCTCAAGCCAAAGGTACAATACTTAGGGCACATCGTGAGTTCGGAGGGAGTAGCACCGGATCCCGAGAAAATAACTGCCATAAGGGATTGGCCAAGACCTACCAACGCAAAAGAAGTGAGGCAATTCTTGGGATTAGTGGGTTACTATCGTAGATTTTAAAAGGATTTACCAAATTGGCAGCGCCCTTGCAAGATGCTTTGATAGGGCAGACGAAGAAACCTTCAAACCGAAACCCTCCTTTTCAGTGGAACGACGAAAGAGAAGACTCCTTTGAACAACTAAAGAAGGCACTAACCGGAGAAGAAGTTCTGGCGTACCCGGATTACCATCAACCTTTCATCCTCTACACCGATGCCAGTAATGTGGGATTGGGAGCGGTGCTGTCACAAAAGCAAGAAGGTCGGGAGAAAGTCATCGCCTTTGCAAGTAGAAAACTCCGGCCTACTGAAAGAAATCCTGAAAATTATAGCTCCTTCAAATTGGAGCTACTGGCAGTAGTTTGGGCTGTGACTGAACCTTTCAAACAATATTTGACCGGTGCAGAACTTATTGTCTATACTGACAACAATCCATTGACCCACCTAGACACGGCTAATAGGTGCATTAGAACAGCGATGGATAGCCCGGTTATCTAATTACAACTTCGTGATCAAGTATCGAGCAGGTCGCAAGAATGGAAATGCCGATGCCCTATCCCGGATGCCACACTTGAGAGATGTAGAAGAAGAAACGGGGGAGCTTGAAGAAATTGAACTACCAGCCTTTCATCAGCCCAAGGTAAAACATCGTCAGTCAAATACCTATCAGACACAACAAGAAGTGAATTTTAATCCGTTAGCACACCATAGATGGGCTGACACCCAAGATAGCAATCCGGCTGTGAAGCTAGTGAAGGAACTATTGACTGAGCAAAGTGCATATATGAGGATGCCCCAGAAGAGACGCATCAACTCTGGAAAGAGAGAGGCAAAATGTTCCTGTATCAAGGGAAACTCTATAGAAGATACACCAATCCGAAAACACATGAATTGGTTTGGCAGATTATCGTGCCTAAACAAGATGTGAGGATGGTCCTCGAGGCTTACCACAATGGTGCTGGTCACTTTGGTTGGAAAAAGCTAGAAGTACTTCTGAGAGAAAGATTTTATTGGGTGGGGATGAGAAAATCAATCGAACAGTGGTGTAGAAACTGTGGCCCGTGCAACCTCAGAAGGAACGATCAAAAGAGCCAAAGAGCACCACTGCAGCCCATAATTACCAAACAACCACTTGAACTGGTAGCCATGGACCATGTGAAGTTGACACCGAGCCGGTCCGGTTACGTCTATGCCTTGACCATCGTGGATCATTATTCGCGCTTCTTGGTAGTAGTACCTGTAAAAGATCTGACTGCAAAAACAGCAGCCAAAGCGTTCCAAACGTACTTTTGTAGACCCCAGGGATATCCGGAACAGGTTCTCACTGACCAGGGTACAGCCTTTGAATCAGAGATCTTCAGAGAATTCTGTAATATGTATGGTTGCAAAAAGATCCGGACGACGGCCTATCATCCGCAAACAAACGGCTTATGTGAGAAGATGAACCATATTGTGATAGACCTACTAAAGACTTTACCTGAAATGGAAAGGAATCAATGGCCAGAGAAATTGCCTGACTTGGTGGATCTGTATAATCATGTCCCGGTGAGCTCTACCAACTGCACCCCAGCTTATCTTATGCGTGCAAGACCCGGCCAATTGCCAATCGATCTAGAAATGGGAATTCTGAAACCAGACGCAGAAGTTCAAGACTCCAATTGGGATGTCGTACGGCAAAAGCAGTATCGCCAAGTGCAAGAGAGTGTGGAAAGAAGCCTCCAGCAAACCAGAGAAAGACAAGAGCGAACTTTCAACCAGAATGCTCTAGCAACTCCATTAAGACCGGGTGACCAAGTACTCAAGAGTAGTGTTGAGCGATACCTTCCGATATCGGAAAGTATCGGTATCGGAAAGTATCGGCCGATACCGTCAAAGTATCGGATCTAATCCGATACCGATACCCGATCCCAATGCAAGTCAATGGGACGAAAATATCGGAATTAAAATAAACCCTTTCTTTCCTTGTAGGTTAATTCTACATGAAGGAAAACAACTAAGAATAATGTAGGATGTATTGGGGGAGGTGGCGGAGACATTAAAGGCACAGAGGTTTAGCCCAAACAAATAGAATAGCAGGTTTTTTTGTTTTTTTTTATGACGTTCGGCGTTAGAAAGATTTTGACTATGTTATTTTTTTTTTTATTTTGTCAGATATTGATGTTTCACTACTTCCACGCCCTTCACCTTCTTTTTTACTTCTCCCACACTTTCTTCTTCATTATCCTCATCATCAGCTTCTTTGACATCAACTATCTTCACCTTATTCATCTTCTTCTTCTTCTACCTCTAATTTTTTTTTTACATTGTTCATATTCTTTTTATTTACCGTATTTTCCGGCGTACAAGACGACTTTTTAACCCCTGAAAATCTTCTTAAAAGTCGGGGGTCGTCTTGTACGCCGGGAATCGCCTTGTACGCCGGGTGTATATGGTGGGTGGGGGGGGGAGTGATCCTGATGACGACGAGGGGGCGTCTCACAGGAAAGTGAGTATCCCCCATTACCTTATCATAGCGCTGCAGCGTGGGGTCTCTGTGCTGGGAGCGGCGGCTGCTGTGCTGTGCTGTGGCGGCTCCTCTTCTGCAGTGTGGGGCCTCTGGTGCTGTGGGGCGGTGGCGGCGGTGGCGTATCTTCATGCAGTCGGGGCTCCTCCGGCATCTCAAAGCCTAGAAGCCCCGCCGGCAACTCCATCGGTGTAATGCGCTGGCCTCCGGGAAAATGGCCGCTGCTTAGATTCAGATCTCGTGTCCCGAGATTTCGGGACGAGATCTGAATCTGAGCATGCACAGCCCCCAGCGGCCGGGCCACCGCATCGCACCTATTGAGCTGCCTCCGGGAAAATGGCCGCTGCTCAGATTCAGATCTCGTCTCCCGAGATCTCGGGACGAGATCTGAATCTGAGCAGCGGCCATTTTCCCGGAGGCCACCTGACCGCATTGTACCGATGGAGTTGCCGGCGGGGCTTCCAGGCTGAGATGCCGGAGGAGCCCCGACTGCATGAAGATACGCCGCCGCCACTGCCCCACAGCACCAGAGGCCCCACACTGCAGAAGAGGAGCCGCCACAGCACAGCAGCCGCCGCTCCCAGCACAGAGACCCCACGCTGCAGCGCTATGATAAGGTAATGGGGGATACTCACTTTCCTGTGAGACGCCCCCTCGTCCTCATCAGGATCACTCCCCCCCCCCCAAAAGGCACATATTCACCGGCCCTATAAGACGACATACGGTGTATAAGAAGACCCCCAACTTTTAAGAAGATTTTATTTTTTAACTGGTAAAGTTGGGGGGTCGTCTTATACGCCCAGTCGTCTTATACGCCGGAAAATACGGTAACTATTATCTTCTTCATATTCAACTTCTTCATCATATTCTCATTTGTGACAGGCATTCCCGTAGTTGTTATCTATAAAAGTTTGAAGATTACACCTTCCGTTCTGCCTGTCACAAAAGAGTTACATTTGTCCGCGTTCAGTTTGGCCTGCAGCATCAGGCTTTATCCAGGGGCACCACGAGGAGGAACGGACTCACCCCCATACACTGCTTAGTCTTCTTCTGCTTATAATTTAGATAATATCTTTTGCTCTGATATTTAGTGTTATGCTTAATGTTCTTCTGCTCTTTGTTCTGCAGCCTCTTGTTCTTCTGCTTCTCGGTCTCCCATGTCATCGTCGTCTCCAGGGTCGTCGTCTCCAGGGTTGTCGTCTCCGGGGTCGTCGTCATCGGGGTGGTCTTCAGGGTCATCGTCTCCAGGGTCGTCGTCTCTGGTGTCGTCGTCATCTTAGGGGTGGTCTTCCGGGTCGTCGTCTTTAGGGTCTTGAACTTGGAAATGTAGCAGAAGGTACAAGAAGGCTGAGAAAATGCCGAGAAACAGCTGATGGAACTGGAACTCGGATGGCTACCCGAAGGTCCAAGAGCCAATGGAACTACCGAGGACCAGCTGACGTTACTGGAACCCGGTTACTAAGCAGGAGGTACACGTGCCTGAAAGCACTACCAAGGACCACCTGACGTTGGTGGAACTCGGATACCCAGAAGGAGGCACCTAAGCCAAAGGCTCTGCCCGGAACCAGCTGACGGTACTGGAACCAGGATGGGGAGCAGAAGGTACAAGAGCAAAAGACACTGCCGAGAACCAGCTGACGGTACTGGAACCCGGATGGGTAGCCGAAGGTCCAAGAGCCAATGGAACTACCGAGGACCAGCTGACGTTACTGGAACCCGGTTACTAAGCAGGAGGTACCCATGCCTGAAAGCACTACCAAGGACCACCTGACGTTGGTGGAACTCGGATACCCAGAAGGAGGCACCTAAGCCAAAGGCTCTGCCCGGAACCAGCTGACGGTGCTGGAACCAGGATGGGGACCTATTCAAGCTTATCTTCCTAGAGCCCCAACTAGCGGTGTTGGAGCAAAGGGTCAGCAGGGGGAGCAGAGTGTAGGCCGAAGCCTGCACTGGCGGCAGCTTTGTGTCTGCGTGGCTGTTGCAGGACACGTTGCCGGCTACACAGCAGGGGAACAGCTGGCGGTGCTGAACCCCACTGACACATTGGCGAGGTGTTTTTCTCTGTGCAGCCAGCACTTCGGGGCACCAACTGGCGGTGTTGGAGCCCAGGCTCTGCAGGGGGAGCAGAGTGTAGGCCGAAGCCTAATTGAACCAATTTTAAAGGTAACCTTTAACCCCCCCTCAGGTGTTACAAACTAGAAGAGCCACGCCTTATGCAGCAGTAGTGCTGTACAAGTCAAAGGTTGCTCTTTTAATTTTGTTCCTTGCACAAGCTGAATGAAACACGTACAACATTTTGGCCCTTATACAGTCAATCTGTCTTGGAGGCGGGAGTTCCCTTCGTAATGAGACGCAGCACAGCTGGCAAAAATACCACCTTGGTGCGGCCTCCTGAGCATCGCATTTTGAAGTACAGGAGTCTGCGTTGTTGCGTTATCCCTTGGCCATGCGCTGCTCGTCTTCTGACATCATTTCATGTCGGCTGGTGCGGTTCGCGATGCCCATGAATCCCAGCCCCGCAGTGTCTTTACAGTGTTTCACACTGCGGGGCTGGGATTCATGGCCTGGCGCAGTACATATGTTCGCCTCTCGCTCGTGTCCTTACACCTGCTACAGACTGTGCGGCGTCAGCTGATCCCTTATCGCATGCCACGGCCATGAAGCCGCACAGTCTGAAGAAGGCGGAAGGAGCTGAGTGACAGCCTGGCGAAGATATGCACTGCTCATGCCCGTCAATCACACCCTCGCAGTCAAAATAAATAAGACACCGAGGGGCGTTGTGTCGGGCAGGGCGGCCGCAGAGGCGCAGCCAGCCAAACAATGATGTCAGAAGAAGGGCTGTGCTACCAAGGGGGTCGTTGCGTGTCATTACAAAGGAAAGTCACACCTCAGGGACATTTTAATGGTCTCAGGGGACACATTGTAGACGTGTTCTGTTCCACGTGTGCAAGGAGAATAAGTTTATGAGCCACCTTGCACACATGCAGCATTACTGCTGTACAAGGTGGCAGTAAAACATACAAACACCTGGGGGTGGGGCGACAGGATCCCTTCAATTTCAGTTCTTGTGTCTGCGTGGCTTTTGCAGGACACGATGCCGGCTACACAGCAGGGGAACAGCTGGCGGTGCTGAACCCCACTGACACATTGGCTGGTGTTTTTCTCTGTGCAGCTAGCAGTACCGGGCACCAACTGGCGGTGTTAGAGCCCAGGGTCAGCAGGAGGAGAGGGAGCAGAGTGTAGGTCGAAGCCTGCACTGGCGGCAGCTTTGTGTCTGCGTGGCTGTTGCAGGACACGATGCCGGCTACACAGCAGGGGAACAGCTGGCGTTGCTGAACCCCACTGACACTTTGGCTGGTGTTTTTCTCTGTGCATCTAGCACATCTGGGCCCCAACTGGCGGTGTTAGAGCCCAGGGTCAGCAGGAGGAGGAGAGGGAGCGGAGTGTAGGCCGAAGCCTAATTGAACCAATTTCAAAGGTAACCTTAAACCCCCCTCAGGTGTTCCAAACTAGAAGAGCCACAGCTTATGCAGCAGTAGTGCTGCACAAGTCAAAGGTTGCTCTTTTAATTTTTCTCCTTGCACATGCTAAATGAAACACGTATAACATTTAGCCCTTTATACAGTCAAACTGTGTTGGAGGCGAGAGTTCTCTTGGTAATGAGACGCAGCACAGATGTCAAGAATCCCACCTTGGTGCTGGGCGCAGCCTCCTGAGCGTTGTTATTTGCTGTACAGGAGTCTGCGCTGTCGTGTTATCCCTTGGCCTTGCGCTGTTAGCGCTGCCCATCTTCTGACATCATTTCATGTCGGCCGTTGCGGTTTGCGATGACCATGAATCCCAGCCCCGCAGTGTCTTTACATAGTTAAAACACTGCGGGGCTGGGATTCATGGCCTGGCGCAGTACATATGTTCGCCTCTCACACTCGGGTCCTTACACCCGCTTCAGACTGTGCGGCGTCAGCTGATCCCTTATCGCATGCCACGGCCATGAAGCCGCACAGTCTGAAGAAGGCGGAAGGAGCTGAGTGACAGCCTGGCGAAGATATGCACTGCTCATGCCCGTCAATCACACCCTCGCAGTCAAAATACATAAGACACCGAGGGGCGTTGTGTCGGGCAGGGCGGCCGCAGAGGCGCAGCCAGCCAAACAATGATGTCAGAAGAAGGGCTGTGCTACCAAGGGGGTCGTTGCGTGTCATTACAAAGGAAAGTCACACCTCAGGGACGTTTTAATGGTCTCAGGGGACACATTGTAGACGTGTTCTGTTCCACGTGTGCAAGGAGAATAAGTTTATGAGCCACCTTGCACACATGCAGCATTACTGCTGTACAAGGTGGAAGTAAAACATACAAACACCTGGGGGTGGGGCGACAGGATCCCTTCAATTTCAGTTCTTGTGTCTGCGTGGCTTTTGCAGGACACGATGCCGGCTACACAGCAGGGGAACAGCTGGCGGTGCTGAACCCCACTGACACATTGGCTGGTGTTTTTCTCTGCAGCTAGCAGTACCGGGCACCAACTGGTGGTGTTAGAGCCCAGGGTCAGCAGGAGGAGAGGGAGCAGAGTGTAGGCCGAAGCCTGCACTGGTGGCAGCTTTGTGTCTGCGTGGCTGTTGCAGGACACGATGCCGGCTACACAGCAGGGGAACAGCTGGCGTTGCTGAACCCCACTGACACTTTGGCTGGTGTTTTTCTCTGTGCAGCTAGCACATCTGGGCCCCAACTGGCGGTGTTAGAGCCCAGGGTCAGCAGGAGGAGGAGAGGGAGCGGAGTGTAGGCCGAAGCCTAATTGAACCAATTTCAAAGGTAACCTTAAACCCCCCCTCAGGTGTTCCAAACTAGAAGAGCCACAGCTTATGCAGCAGTAGTGCTGCACAAGTCAAAGGTTGCTCTTTTAATTTTTCTCCTTGCACACGCTGAATGAAACACGTATAACATTTAGCCCTTTATACAGTCAAACTGTGTTGGAGGCGAGAGTTCCCTTGGTAATGAGACGCAGCACAGATGTCAAGAATCCCACCTTGGTGCTGGGCGCAGCCTCCTGAGCGTTGTTATTTGCTGTACAGGAGTCTGCGCTGTCGTGTTATCCCTTGGCCTTGCGCTGTTAGCGCTGCCCATCTTCTGACATCATTTCATGTCGGCCGTTGCGGTTTGCGATGACCATGAATCCCAGCCCCGCAGTGTCTTTACATAGTTAAAACACTGCGGGGCTGGGATTCATGGCCTGGCGCAGTACATATGTTCGCCTCTCACACTCGGGTCCTTACACCCGCTTCAGACTGTGCGGCGTCAGCTGATCCCTTATCGCATGCCACGGCCATGAAGCCGCACAGTCTGAAGAAGGCGGAAGGAGAAGAGGGACAGGCGAACTTATGCACTGCTCATGCCCATCAATCACACCCTCGCAGTCCAAAGAAATAAGACACCGAGGGGCGTTGTGTGGGTCAGGGCGGCCGCAGAGGCGCAGGCAGCCAAACAATGATGCCAGAAGACGGGCAGCGCTATCAAGGGGGTTGCAGCGTGTCATTACAAAGGAAAGTCACACCTCTGGGACGGTTAAATGGTCACACAGAGGACACATTTTAGACGTGTTTTCAGTTCCACATGTGCAAGGAGAATAAGTTTATGAGCCACCTTGCACACATGCAGCATTACTGCTGTACAAGGTGGCTGGAAAACATACAAACGCCTGGGGGAGGGGGGACAGGTTCCCTTCAATTTCAGTTCTTGTGTCTGCGTGGCTGTTGCAGGACACGTTGCCGGCTACACAGCAGGGGAACAGCTGGCGGTGCTGAACCCCACTGACACATTGGCTGGTGTTTTTCTCTGTGCAGCTAGCACATCTGGGCCCCAACTGGCGTTGTTAGAGCCCAGGGTCAGCAGGAGGAGGAGAGGGAGCAGAGTGTAGGCTGAAGCCCGCACTGGCGGCAGCTTTGGGTCTGTTGTGCCTGCGTGGCTGTTGCAGGACACATTGCCGGCTGCACAGCAGGGGAACAGCTGGCATTGCTGAACCCCACTGACACTTTGGCTGGTGTTTTTCTCTGTGCAGCTAGCAGTACCGGGCACCAACTGGCGGTATTAGAGCCCAGGGTCAGCAGCAGGAGAGGGAGCAGAGTGTAGGCCGAAGCCTGATTGAACCAATTTCAAAGGTAACCTTAAACCCCCCCTCAGGTGTTCCAAACTAGAAGAGCCACAGCTTATGCAGCAGTAGTGCTGCACAAGTCAAAGGTTGCTCTTTTAATTTTTCTCCTTGCACACGCTGAAAGGAACACGTATAACATTTAGGCCCTTACACAGTCAAACTGATTTTGAGGCGTGAGTTCCCTTCGTAAAGAGATGCAGTACAGCTGGCAAAAATGCCACCTTGGTGCTTGGCGCGGCCTCCTGAGCATCGTTATTTGTTGCACAGGAGTCTGCGCTGTCGTGTTATCCCTTGGCCTTGCGCTGTTAGCGCTGCCCATCCTCTGACATCATGTAATGTCGGCCGTTGCGGTTTGCGATGACCATGAATCCCAGCCCCGCAGTGTCTTAACATTGTTAAAACACTGCGGGGCTGGGATTCATGGCCTGGCGCAGTACATATGTTCGCCTCTCGCTTGGGTTCTTACACCCGCTTCAGACTATGCGGCGTCAGCTGATCCCTTATCGCATGCCACGGCCATGAAGACGCACAGTCCGAAGAAGGCGGAAGGAGATGAGGGACAGGCGAAGAAATACACCGTTCATGCCCATCAATCACACCCTCGCAGTCCAAATAAATAAGACACCGAGGGGCGTTGTGTGGGGCAAGGCGGCCGCAGAGGCGCAGGCAGCCAAACAATGATGCCAGAAGACGGGCAGCGCTACCAAGGAGCTTGTTGCGTGTCAATACAAAGGAAAATCACACCTGAGGGACGTTTTAATGGTCACAGAGGACTCATTTTAGACGTGTTCAGTTCAACATGGGCAAGGAGAATAAGTTTCTGAGCCACCTTGCACACATGCAGCATTACTGTCGTACAAGGTGGCTGTAAAACGTAGAAACACCTGGGGGAGGGGGGACAGGTTCCCTTCAATTTCAGTTCTTGTGTCTGCGTGGCTGTTGCAGGACACGTTGCTGGCTGCACAGCAGGGGAACAGCTGGCTTTACCGGACCCTGAGCACCTCGGCACCCCGGACCTGGATCTATTTGCGCCATTTCCTGCAGCGGTTGTTTGCCCTCCCAGAGCGCTCTTCCTCTCACATATCCCCCAGGACCCCCGAGGTGGTTTTGCCAGGTCCTTCATACATATATGTGGGTCTTTCAGGCCTATGTATTGCGCTGTCCTGCCTCCAGTTTCATGAGAGATGTTTCTGATGAAGGTCTTATGACCGAAAACGTTTAAACACTCTTGAACTGGTCGCACAAATAAATAAAAACTTCCACTTTTTTTGCAAATGAATCTCTGAGTGCCAAGTGCTTTATTGTTTATATACGGGTTGGATACCCTACTTGTGCACCACCAAGGAACCTTGAGTGCCGTGGACTATCTATATATTCTTACCTTCTTGGCGCCATGCGCCGTCTCCTCAGCGATGTTTGAATCAGTCCCGGAGCCTGCACTGTTAGGTTAGCCCTTGGCCATGCACACATTTTGCGCTGCCCGTCTTCTGACATCATTTGGTGTCAGACTGGCTGCGCCTGTGCGGCTGCGCTGGCCGAGATCCCGCCTCGCAGTGTCGTCTAATGTAATCCCACCGCGGGCCTGGGATCCGTGGCCATGCGCAGTGCATATCCTCACCTCTCACTCCCCTCCCTACGGCTTCTTCAGACTGTGCGGTGTCACGGCCGTGGCATGCTATTAGGGATCAGCTGACACCGCACAGTCTGAAGAAGCCGTAGGGAGATGAGTGAGAGGTGGAGGTTCAGATATGCACTGCGCATGTCCATGGATCTCAGGCCCCCAGTGGGATTAAATCAGAAGACACTACGAGGCGGGATCTCGTCCAGCGCGGCCGCACAGGCTCAGCCAGCCTGACACCAAATGATGTCAGAAGACGGGCAGCGCAAAATGTGTGCATGGCCAAGGGCTAACCTAACAGCGCAGGCTCCGGGACTGATTCAAACAACGCTGAGGAGGCGGCACACGGCGCCAAGGGGGTAAGAATGACGGCTGTGCTGCATCACATCACAAAGGAAAGTTCCATGTCATGATCTCTGCAGGCAGAGATCATAGCAAGCCTATAGAGGGACAAGCTCTCGGAAGATGGAACTATACTGACCATGAACTAAGCCTGCCGCGCAACTAGAAATAGCCAGGTAGCATTTCCTATTTATCGCTAGATGCCCAGCTCTGGCCTAAGACCTAAATAGCTAGCAGAGGGAAATATAAGACCTGGCTCACCTCTAGAGAAATATTCCAAAGAAGACAGTAGCCCCCCACATATAATGACGGTGAGTTCAGATGAAACAACAAACGCAGCAGGAAAATAGTCTTAGCAAATTTGAGGTCCGCTTACTAGATAGCAGAAGACAGATAGTATACTTTCATGGTCAGCAGAAAAACACTAACAAAACACCATCCAGAGATTACCTTAAACTCTGGCATTAACTCATAACGCCAGAGTAGCAATCCCTGATCAACGAGAGCTTTCCAGACACAGTAACAAAACTTCAGCTGTGAACTGGAACAAATAGGCAAAACGAAACATAGACCAAAGTCCAACTTATCTAGTAGTTGTCTAGAAGCAGGAACAAGCACTGAGAGGCATCAGATAACATTGTTGACCGGCAAGAAACCACCAGAGAAATGAGCTTAAATAGCGACACCCACTACTGATGGAACCAGGTGAAACAGGAAAGAGGATGACAAATCCAATTCCACAAGCGGCCACCGGGGGAGCCCAGAATCCAAATTCACAACAGTACCCCCCCCTCAAGGAGGGGGCACCGAACCCTCACCAGATCCACCAGGGCGACCAGGATGAGCCCTATGGAAGGCACGAACAAGATCAGAAGCATGAACATCAGATGCATTGACCCAAGAATTATCCTCCTGGCCGTAACCCTTCCAGTTGACCAGATACTGGAGTCTCCGTCTGGAAACACGAGAGTCCAAAATTTTCTCCACAACGTACTCCAACTCACCCTCAACCAACACCGGAGCAGGAGGCTCAGATACCGGAGCATGTACCACAAAATCTTGTAAATTTTGTACTTTCATGATGAGATTATTCAAACCCGCAGTTACACTCTGAAGATCCATTATTGTCAGGTGCACACAGAGCCATACAGAGATTAGGAGGAGAGAGAGAAAAAAGACTGCAGCAAGGCAAACTGGAGGAAAAAAAAAAAAAATTCCAGCAGACTTCTTATAACTCTCCTTTCTCAACCTGGGTCTTTAACACTTTATGGGCCGGTCAAACTGTCATGATCTCTGCAGGCAGAGATCATAGCAAGCCTATAGAGGGACAAGCTCTCGGAAGATGGAACTATACTGACCATGAACTAAGCCTGCCGCGCAACTAGAAATAGCCAGGTAGCATTTCCTATTTATCGCTAGATGCCCAGCTCTGGCCTAAGACCTAAATAGCTAGCAGAGGGAAATATAAGACCTGGCTCACCTCTAGAGAAATATTCCAAAGAAGACAGTAGCCCCCCACATATAATGACGGTGAGTTCAGATGAAACAACAAACGCAGCAGGAAAATAGTCTTAGCAAATTTGAGGTCCGCTTACTAGATAGCAGAAGACAGATAGTATACTTTCATGGTCAGCAGAAAAACACTAACAAAACACCATCCAGAGATTACCTTAAACTCTGGCATTAACTCATAACGCCAGAGTAGCAATCCCTGATCAACGAGAGCTTTCCAGACACAGTAACAAAACTTCAGCTGTGAACTGGAACAAATAGGCAAAACGAAACATGGACCAAAGTCCAACTTATCTAGTAGTTGTCTAGAAGCAGGAACAAGCACTGAGAGGCATCAGATAACATTGTTGACCGGCAAGAAACCACCAGAGAAATGAGCTTAAATAGCGACACCCACTACTGATGGAACCAGGTGAAACAGGAAAGAGGATGACAAATCCAATTCCACAAGCGGCCACCGGGGGAGCCCAGAATCCAAATTCACAACAGTTCCACCTACCGGACGGTATCACGGTAGGAGGGGACACATTTCATAAGTGTTAGGTTCAGCATGTGCAAGGAGCACCACGAAAAGAGGCACTTTTTCCCTTTGCATCATTACTGCTGCACAAGGTGGCTCCTTCAGTAACAAACGCCTGGGGGGGGGGGGACAGGTTCCCTTAAATTTAACTTGTTGTGCCTGCGTGGCGGTCACAGTACACGTTGCCGTATACACAGCAGGGGAACAGCTGGCGGTGCTGAACCCCACTAACACATTGGCGAGGTGTTTGGCTCTGTGCGGACAGCACTTCTGGACAGCAACTAGCGGTGTTGGAGCCCAGGGACAGGAGGAGGAGGAGGAGGTGGGGGAGATAGGAGGGATTGCCACACACACAGCTGGGGAACAGCTGACATTACTGAACCCCAATAACAGAGGAGTGACTGTTGACTGTGCGTACAGCACTTCTGGACAGCAACTAGCGGTGTTGGAGCCCAGGGACAGGAGGAGGAGGAGGAGGTGGTGGAGGAGATAGGAGGGATTGCCACACACACAGCTGGGGAACAGCTGACATTACTGAACCCCAATAACAGAGGAGGGACTGTTGACTGTGCGTACAGCACTTCTGGACAGCAACTAGCGGTGTTGGAGCCCAGGGACAGGAGGAGGAGGAGGAGGTGGGGGAGATAGGAGGGATTGCCACACACACAGCAGGGGAACAGCTGATGTTACTGAACCCCAATAACAGAGGAGTGACTGTTGACTGTGCGTGCAGCACTTCTGGACAGCAACTAGCGGTGTTGGAGCCCAGGGACAGGAGGAGGAGGAGGAGGTGGGGGAGATAGGAGGGATTGCCACACACACAGCTGGGGAACAGCTGACGTTACTGAACCCCAATAACAGAGGAGTGACTGTTGACTGTGCGTACAGCACTTCTGGACAGCAACTAGCGGTGTTGGAGCCCAGGGACAGGAGGAGGAGGAGGAGGTGGTGGAGGAGATAGGAGGGATTGCCACACACACAGCTGGGGAACAGCTGACATTACTGAACCCCAATAACAGAGGAGTGACTGTTGACTGTGTGTACAGCACTTCTGGACAGCAACTAGCGGTGTTGGAGCCCAGGGACAGGAGGAGGAGGAGGAGGTGGGGGAGATAGGAGGGATTGCCACACACACAGCAGGGGAACAGCTGACATTACTGAACCCCAATAACAGAGGAGTGACTGTTGACTGTACGTACAGCACTTCTGGACAGCAACTAGCGGTGTTGGAGCCCAGGGACAGGAGGAGGAGGAGGAGGTGGTGGAGGAGATAGGAGGGATTGCCACACACACAGCTGGGGAACAGCTGACATTACTGAACCCCAATAACAGAGGAGTGACTGTTGACTGTGCGTACAGCACTTCTGGACAGCAACTAGCGGTGTTGGAGCCCAGGGACAGGAGGAGGAGGAGGAGGTGGGGGAGATAGGAGGGATTGCCACACACACAGCAGGGGAACAGCTGACGTTACTGAACCCCAATAACAGAGGAGGGACTGTTGACTGTGCGTACAGCACTTCTGGACAGCAACTAGCGGTGTTGGAGCCCAGGGACAGGAGGAGGAGGAGGAGGTGGGGGAGATAGGAGGGATTGCCACACACACAGCTGGGGAACAGCTGACGTTACTGAACCCCAATAACAGAGGAGGGACTGTTGGGACTGTGCGTACAGCACTACCAGGCAACAACTAGCGGTGTTGGAGCCCAGGGACAGCAGGAGAAGCAGAGGAACACAATGTAGGCCGAAGCCTGATTGGAGAAAGTCGAAAGGGAACCTTTAACCCCCCCCCCAAGGCATTTGTAGCTGAAAGAGCCAGCTTGTGCAGCACAAAAGATGCAAAAGGAAAAGGTGGCTCTTTTCATTATGCTCCTTGCAAACACAGAACTAAACACTTATAAAATGTGTCCCCTGAAACCGTGAGACCGTCCCGGAGGTGGGACTTTCCTTCGTAATATGACGCAGCACAGCTGTCATTCCTACACCCTTGGCGCCGTGCCCCGGCTCCTCAGCATTGTTTAAATCAGTCCCGGAGCCTGCGCTGTTAGGTTATCCCTTGGCCAGGCACACTTAGCGCTGCCCATCTTCTGACATCATTTGGTGTCAGGCTGGCTGTGCCTGTGCGGCCGCGCTGGACGAGATCCCGCCTCGCAGTGTCGTCTAATGTAATCCCACCGCGGGCCTGGGATCCGTGGCCATGCGCAGTGCATATCCTCGCCTCTCACTCCCCTCCCTACGGCTTCTTCAGACTGTGCGGCGTCACGGCCGTGGCATGCTATTAGGGATCAGCTGACGGTGCACAGTCTGAAGAAGGCGTAGGGAGATGAGTGAGAGGCGGATGTTCAGATATGCACTGCGCATGTCCATGGATCTCAGGCCCCCAGTGGGATGAAATCAGAAGACAATGCGAGGCGGGCTCTCGGCCAGCGCGGCCGCACAGGCGCAGCCAGCCTGACACCAAATGATGTCAGAAGATGGGCAGCGCTAAGTGTGCCTGGCCAAGGGATAACATAACAGCGCAGGCTCCGGGACAGATTTAAACAACGCTGAGGAGCCGGGGCACGGCGCCAAGGGGGTAGGAATGACAGCTGTGCTGCGTCATATTACGAAGGAAAGTCCCACCTCCGGGACGGTTTTACGGTATCAGTGGACACATTTTATAAGTGTTAAGTTCTGCGTGTGCAAGGAGCTAAACAAAAATAGCTACCTTTTCCTTGTGCACCATTACTGCTGCACAAGGTGGCTCTTTCAGTAACAAACGCCTTGGGGGGGGGGGGGACAGGTTCCCTTACATTTCAGTTGTTGTGTCAGCGTGGCGGTCGCAGGACACATTGCCGGCTGCACAGCTGGGGATCAGCTGACGTTACTGAAACCCAACACTGGGTCGTATGTTTTGACTGTGCAGACGGCACTTCTGAGCCTCAACTGGCGGTGTTGGAGCCCAGGAATTTAAGTTCAGGTGGTAGAAAGATGAACACAACAGGAGACCTGGATAACGTAGACAGTCACCTAATTATTTAATCAGGAAGAGGAGTGGCAAATTCCTGCGAGATCCAGGCCTTGTTCATTTTCAGGAAAGTAAGCCGGTCAACGTTATCGGAGGATAGTCGCATGCGACGGTCAGTTAGTACACCACCTGCAGCACTAAAGACGCGTTCCGATAATACACTAGCCGCAGGGCAAGCCAGCACCTCCAATGCATACTGGCTTAGCTCTGGCCATGTATCCAGCTTTGAGACCCAAAACTTGAAAGGTGAAGAGCCGTCTGGGAGTACAGCAAGAGGGCAAGACATGTAGTCTGTCACCATCTGACGGAACCGTTGCCTCCTGCTGACTGGAGCCGTCTGTGATGGTGTTGACTTTTGTGGCGGGCACAGAAAACTGTGCCACAGTTGGGCCATACTGCTCTTGCCTTTTGCAGAGGCACTGCTTTTGCTCCCTCTTTGTGCAGAGCCTCCACCACTGCCTGGACGCACTGAGCTGCTTTGGAATGCACTAGCAGCACTTCTCTCACTTGGAATGGAGAAGATGATGGAATTCACCAGTGTGTCTTGGTACTCCCGCATTTTTCGCTCCCGGTTCAACGGTGTGATGAGGCTTTCTACGTTGTCCCGGTAGCGAGGATCGAGGAGGGTGAACACCCAATATTCAGACATGTTGAGAATGTGGGCGATGCGGCGGTCGTTTCTCAGGCACTGCAGCTTGTAATCCACCATGTGCTGCAGACTGCCAACTGCCCAAGAAACGCTGTCCCCTGCTGGAGGCGTGATCTCTGCCCGCTCGTCATCACCCCACCCTCGCTGTACACACTGAGTACTGGACAATTGTGTAGCTCCCTCCTCTGGACGGATGTCTTCCTCCTCCATTGACTCCTCCTCATCCTCCTCACAAACTGTCCCCTGCCTACGCATTTGTGAGGAACCACGTGGCGCTGACTGTCCAGAAGATGATGGAAATGTTGAATCCTCATCCTCCACCTCTTCCACAACATCATCCCTTAGCGCTTGCAGTGATTTTTCAAGCAGGCAGATAAGGGGGACAGTCATGCTGACTAGTGCATCATCTGCACTCGCCATCCGCATGGAATAATCGAAGGGACGCAAAACCTGGCAGACGTCATTCATAGTGGCCCACTCTGTGGTTGTGAAGTCTGAACGGCGCGGAGTGCGACTTCTTTGCGCCTGACGCAGCTGGTACTCCATTACAGCTTGCTGCTGCTCACACAACCGCTCCAACATATGTAACGTGGAATTCCATCTGGTAGGTAGGTCACGTATGATGCGATGTTCCGGCAGGTGGTATCGGCGCTGCAGAGCCGCAATGCGCGCTTTTGCCATGCTGGAACGCCGCAAGTGAGCACACTCTAGGCGGACCTTGTGCAGCAGTGCATCAAGATCCGGATAGTCCCTCAAAAAACTCTGCACGACCAAATTGAGCACATGTGCCAGACATGGGATGTGAGTGAGGTTGCCGAGGCCCAGAGCTGCCACCAGATTTCAGCCATTATCACACACTACCATGCCTGGCTGGAGATTCGCTGGCACAAACCACACATCGCTCTCCTGCTTGATGGCATTCCAGAGCTCCTGCGCTGTGTGGCTTCGATTCCCCAAAGAAATTAATTTCAAGACGGCCTGTTGACGTTTGGCCACGGCTGTGCTCATGTCGGTCGTAACAGGTAAACGTTCATCACGGGTCCATGTGGAGGTGGACTGTGACGGCTCCTGCAGCGATGATTCTGAGGAACTGGTGTAAGAGGAGGAGTCAATGCGTACAGAATGGATTCCTGCAATCCTTGGAGTGGGCAGGACACGTCCTGCGCCACTCGCACGATCTGTACCCGGCTCAACGACATTAACCCAATGGGCAGTGAGGGAAAGGTATCGCCCCTGTCCATGTTGACTGGTCCACGCATCGGTGGTGAGGTGGACCTTGCTACTGACGGCATTCAGTAGTGCGTGTTTTATGTGTCCCTCCACATGCTTGTGCAGGGCAGGGACGGCTTGCCTGCTGAAGTAAAAGCGGCTGGGCACATTGTACTGTGGGACTGCCAATGACATCAAGTCACGGAAGCTGTCAGTCTCCACCAGCCTGAATGACAGCATTTCCAGTGACAGAAGTTTGGCAATGCCTGCAGTCAGAGCCTGTGCTTGTGGGTGGTTTGACGAGAAAGGCCGCCTTTTCTCCCATGCCTGTACTACCGATGGCTGTAGACTGGGCTGGGAGTGTGTGGATGACTGGGAAAGTGGTGCTGCGGGTGGAATTACAGCGGGTCTCTGGACAACAGGGCCAGAGGTTCTTCCACGGCGATCCTGGGAGGAAGCTGAACCAGCTGTGTGTGAGCTGGAGGAAGAGGCAACACGAGCTGAAGAGGTGGTAGCTGCCGCTGTTGGTTGGCCTAGCTCTTCAGAGTGTCTTTCTAACTCCGCCGCATGCCTGGTGCGTACATGTTTCCACATGTTGGAGGTATTGAGGTTGCTGACATTTCGACCTCTTTTGACTTTGTGATGACACACCTTGCATTTGACATAGCAAATGTCATCTGCAACTGTGTCAAAAAAGGACCAGGCACTGCAAGTCTTGGGAGCGCCCTTTTTGGCTTTTGGAAGAGACATGCTCCTAACGGGTGCCAAAGCGGAGGCAGCAGGATCCGCAATCTTCCCCCTCCTTCTCCCTCTTTGGGCCGTACGGGGAGTCTTTTCCTCAGAGCTGCTCCCACCACCTTCCTGTCCCTCACGCCAAGATGGGTCAAGGACCTCATCATCTACACTACCCTCTGCCCCCAACTGCTCCTCCTGGGTAGTCTCAGCAGCAGAGCACGCACCAGAAAGTGGCACCTGAGTGTCATCATCAGCGGATGCGGCCTGCGATGTGGTGACCGGAAGCACTGGCCCACCCGCCTCTTCAGAGGAAGAGAGAAAAAGCTGTTGGGCATCACTGCACCCTGCCTCTTCTTCCATTTCTCCAATGCTGCTTGGCTGGCCCCCTGTTTCCAAGCCAAGAGATTCAGAGAACAGAAGTAGAGACGGCTCCTGTCCTGGGCTCTCTGTCTGCCTGGGCAATTTGGCAGGTGGTGAAGAGACAGATGGCTGCTCTCCAGTGCTCTGTGTCTGAGAGGATGTGGCACTAATTGAAGTTGATGCATTAGCTGCCATCCATCCGACAACGGCTTCAATTTGTTCTTCACGCAGCAGCGGTGTACGGCGCTCTGCGACAAAGCTGCGCATGAAGGACTGTTCCCTGGTGAAAGTGGGTGCTGATGAGTCACCGGTGCCCGCAGCAGGCACAGAATCCCCACGTCCTCTCCCTGCTCCGCGCCCACGCCCACGTGCCTTACTCACTGCCTTCTTCATCTTGGTTGACTGATAAAGATAAGCAGAAAAGTACTAACGGCTTTGTGTGCTTATTCCTGAACAACTCCTAACAGGTATAAGAAACACTAATTTTATAAAGTGTGGACTAGACTTTAATATGAGCTAATGTGGCCTACACAAATGTTAAGTGGTGTCACTGGTGTATTTGGTGAACTTTATTATTTATTTATTTTTTGGGGACTGAACTGACAACAGAGAGAGCTGCAGTCACACGGAGACCGTGCAGACAGCCGTAAACGGCGCTGCAAGGCCCAAAAACCCTCCTCTACGTTATCCTATGTAGTGTTTTTCCACAAGTTAGCTGGAGACGGGTGGAAAGACACTAATAGGAATTTTTTGAAAAAATGTGCAGCAGCCTGCACTACTTAAAACAAAAGGAAAATTGATTTTACGGTATGACGCAGTGAAGAACCCTGAGCTGGAGACAACCAGGCTATGGCTGCTCACAGACTACAGGGCGAGCTGCAGTCACACGGAGACCGCGCAGACAGCCGTAAACGGCGCTGCAAGGCCCAAAAACCCTCCTCTACGTTATCCTATGTAGTGTTTTTCCACAAGTTAGCTGGAGACGGGTGGAAAGACACTAATAGGAATTTTTTGAAAAAATGTGCAGCAGCCTGCACTACTTAAAACAAAAGGAAAATTGATTTTACGGTATGACGCAGTGAAGAACCCTGAGCTGGAGACAACCAGGCTATGGCTGCTCACAGACTACAGGGCGAGCTGCAGTCACACGGAGACCGTGCAGACAGCCGTAAACGGCGCTGCAAGGCCCAAAAACCCTCCTCTACGTTATCCTATGTAGTGTTTTTCCACAAGTTAGCTGGAGACGGGTGGAAAGACACTAATAGGAATTTTTTGAAAAAATGTGCAGCAGCCTGCACTACTTAAAACAAAAGGAAAATTGATTTTACGGTATGACGCAGTGAAGAACCCTGAGCTGGAGAAAACCAGGCTATGGCTGCTCACAGACTACAGGGCGAGCTGCATTCACACGGAGACCGTGCAGACAGCCGTAAACGGCGCTGCAAGGCCCAAAAACCCTCCTCTACTTTATCCTATGTAGTGTTTTTCCACAAGTTAGCTGGAGACGGGTGGAAAGACACTAATAGGATTTTTTTTGAAAAAATGAGCAGCAGACTACACTACTTGAAAAAAAACAAAAAACAGTATGAGGCAATGAACCACCCTCCCTGAACTGAATACAACCAGCTATGGATGGCCTATGTGGCTGCACTCAGACTAGAGAGTGGGCTGCACTCACACACACACACACAGACCTTGCAGATCGCTGTGAAAACAGCGCTACAAGGCAAAAGCAAGGTGAATAGTAGGTGAACACAGCGGTTGCTAAATTAGCCTTTGAAAAGCACAAAGAAGCAAATCGCTATCTCTAAACTGGCCCTCAGTCAGCAAACAGCGTCCTGTCACTAACTGAATTCACAGCAGAGTGAGCGCAAAATGGCACCAGCGACTTTTAAACTGCATCATGACATCATTTCAGCAGCCAATCACAGCCATGCCAGTAGTTTCATGCCCTCCATGCTGAACAGGATGTGCCCACACTTGGAATCATTTTCATTGGCTGAATTTGTGCAGTTTGAATCTGGGAACTTCCGATTCCGGTATCCGATACGCGGCAAGTATCGGATCTCGGTATCGGAATTCCGATACCGCTAAGTATCGGCCGACACCCGATACTTGCGGTATCGGAATGCTCCAACACTACTCAAGAGGAATCGTCGAACCAATAAACTGGATAATCAATGGGAAGCCGTACCCTACACAGTTTTACCAACAAGAATGGATAATCCTAAAATGTGTCTCATTAGCAAAAACGGAGGTTTAACATCTGTACTAGTGTCAAGAGACAATCTTAAATTATGTCCGGAAACGCTGAAAGAGCCAGAAGTTGTCCAGCCAGAATCAGAAGTTATTCAACCTATACAGGTTCAACCAGTAAAGGAAAAAGAGGAGGAAATGTATCACACCTGTATTGGAGACTTTCCCAAAACCCTACTAACATACCATGGTGCAGTAGTGGTTCCCATGGTGGCCTTTTATCCAACACCGAATCCAATATTAGAAGTCCCAAGACAGGAAGAGGTTGACCCCGTACTACAAGAGGTTCCAGGTCAGGAAGAACAGATTCCTGATCAGAGTGATCCCATTCACGGTGGACTTGCCAACCCCTTAGTGGTGGAATTATCTTTAGCAGAGAGGGCAGATACTATATCCGCAGTAGACAGAAGTACACCACATAAAGAGACACCGCTATTACGTAGGTCCCAGCGTAGTACCCAGGGTCAATTACCGGCCAGGTATGCGGATTACCAACTATAAGACTATAGTCATTGTTATCGTTCTGTAACGTTTAAGCCCAGTACCTACAGAGACTTACCTGTATGAACTTTTTGCATATTCTTGAACTTTTTATCAGCCCGGAAACACTCAGGCCATGTGCACACGTTCAGGATTTCTTGCAGAAATTTCCTGAAGAAAACCGGAAATTTTCTGCAAGAAATCCGCATTTTTTTTTTTCCGTTTTTTTTCCGTTTTTTTCGCGTTTTTTTAGCATTCTGCAAGCGTAATTAGCTTGCAGAATGCTAAAGTTTTCCAAGCGATCTGTAGCATCACTTGGAAAACTGACTGACAGGTTGGTCACACTTGTCAAACATACTGTTTGACAAGTGTGACCAACTTTTTACTATAGATGCAGCTTATGCAGCATCTATAGTAAAAGATAGAATGTTTAAAAATAATAAAAAAAATGGTTATACTCACCCAGACATCTCATCAGCGGCGTCCGTTCCTCTTCCTATAGCTGGTGTGTGCGCGCAGGACCTTCCATGACGTCGCGGTCATGTTCCATGTCCTTCACCGCACAGCAGCTATAGGAACCGAAGCGGCAGCATGCAGCGGTGAGGCGGGAAGACATCGAGGGTGAGTATATCGCTATTTTTTATTTTAATTCTTTTTTTTTTACCAATTATATGGTGCCCAGTCCGTGGAGGAGAGTCTCCTCTCCTCCACCCTGGGTACCAACCGCACATAATCTGCTTACTTCCCGCATGGTGTGCACAGCCCCGTGCGGGAAGTAAGCAGATCAGTGGACTCCTAGGTGTGCGGAATCCCCGCAATTCCGCATTTTTAATGAACATGTTGCTTTTTTTTCCACGATGCGATTTTTTCGCGGAAAAAATCGCAACATTTGCACAAAAAATGCGGAATACCCTGAAAATAATAGGAGGCATATGTTAGCGTTTTTTTCGCGTTTTTATCACGTTTTTATAGCGAAAAAACGCGAAAAAAACGCTAAAAATCCTGAACGTGTGCACATGGCCTAAATCAAAGCTCCGGAAAGACTGCTTTGTGAACTTTGCTTCCTAGTACCTTCAAGGATAGAACTGTATTAATGGACGCTATTTGAAGTGACTTTTTACAGAATTCCATTTTTTTTTGTTTCTTTCAGTGGTTTTTGTAACTTTTCATTTTTAAGACTCTGTACATATCAATTGTCATTTCAAAATGTTATCATCCCACAGTCCCGGAGTACTGTTCTTAACTAAGGGGGAATGTGGCGCCCCTAGGGGTATTTGCCACAAAAATAGTTATTGACACCAAATACAAATATTAACCCCTTAATCCCATCTGACGTACTATCCCGTCGAGGTGGGGTGGGCCTGAATTCCCACCGACGGGATAGTACGTCATAGCGATCGGCCGCGCTCACGGGGGGAGCGCGGCCGATCGTGGCCGGGTGTCAGCTGCCTATCGTAGCTGACATCCGGCACTATGTGCCAGGAGCGGTCACGGACCGCCCCCGGCACAATAACCCCCGGCACACCGCGATCAAACATGATCGCGGTGTGCCGGCGGTACAGGGAAGCGTCGCGCAGGGAGGGGGCTCCCTGCGGGCTTCCCTGAGACGATCGGTACAAGGTGATGTACTCACCTTGTACCGAGCGTCTTCTCCCTGCAGGGCCCGGATCCAAAATGGCCGCGGGGCTGCATCCGGGTCCTGCAGGGAGGACTTCCGGGTCAGGAGCAGGCTGCAGATGAAAGCTGCAGCCGGCTCCGATGAAAGTATGATCGCCGATTTGACAGAGTGCTGTGCACACTGTCAAATCGGCGATCTGTGATGTCCCCCCCATTTCCCCATGTGTAAAAAAAAAAAAAAAAAAAAATTCCTAAATAAAGGAAAAAAAAAAATATTATTCCCATAAATACATTTCTTCATCTAAAAAAAACAAACAAAAACAATAAAAGTACACATATTTAGTATCGCCGCGTCCGTAGCGACCCCACCTATAAAACTGCCCCACCAGTTAACCCTTTCAGTGAACACCGTAAGAAAAAAAAAAAAAACGAGCCAAAAAACAACGCTTTATTATCATACCGCCAAACAAAAAGTGGAATAACACGCGATCAAAAAGACGGATATAAATAACCATGGTACCGCTGAAAACGTCATCTTGTCCCGCAAAATACGAGCCACCACAAAGCATCATAAGCAAAAAAATAAAAAAGTTATAGTCCTGAGAATAAAGCGATACCAAAATAATTATTTTTTCTATAAAATAGTTTTTATCGTATAAAAGCGCCAAAACATAAAAAAAATGATATAAATGAGATATCGCTGTAATCGTACTGACCCAAAGAATAAAACTGCTTTATCAATTTTACCAAACGCGGAACGGTATAAACGCCTCCCCCAAAAGAAATTCATGAATAGCTGGTTTTTGATCACTCTGCCTCACAAAAATCGGAATAAAAAGCGATCAAAAAATGTCACGTGTCCGAAAATGTTACCAATAAAAACGTCAACTCGTCCCGCAAAAAACAAGATCTCACATGACTCTGTGGACTGAAATATGGAAAAATTACAGCTCTCAAAATGTGGTAACGCAAAAAATATTTCTTGCAATGAAAAGCGTCTTTCAGTGTGTGACGGCTGCCAATCATAAAAATCCGCTAAAAAACCCGCTATAAAAGTAAATCAAATCCCCCTTCATCACCCCCTTAGTTAGGGAAAAATAAAAAAATTAAAAAATGTATTTATTTCCATTTTCCCATTAGGGTTAGGGTTAGGGCTAGAGTTAGGACTAGAGTTAGGGCTAGGGTTAGGGTTAGGGTTAGGGCTAGGGTTAGGGCTAGGGTTAGGGTTAGGGCTAGGGTTGGGGCTAGGGTTAGGGCTAGGGTTGGGATTAGGGTAAGGGGTGTGTTTGGATTAGGGTTTCAGTTATAATTGGGGGGTTTCCACTGTTTAGGCACATCAGGGGCTCTCCAAACGGGACAAGGCATCCGATCTGAATTCCAGCCAATTCAGCGTTGAAAAAGGAAAACAGTGCTCCTTCCCTTCAGAGCTCTCCCGTGTGCCCAAACAGAGGTTTACCCCAACATATGGGGTATCAGCGTACTCAGGACAAATTGGACATCATCTTTTGGGGTCCAATTTCTCCTGCTACCCTTGGGAAAATACAAAACTGGGGGCCAAAAAATAAGTTTTGTGGGAAAAAAAGGATTTTTTATTTTCACGGCTCTGCGTTGTAAACTGTAGTGAAACACTTGGGGGTTCAAAGTTCTCACAACACATCTAGATAAGTTCCTTGGGGGGTCTAGTTTCCAATATGGGGTCACTTGTGGGGGGTTTGTACTGTTTGGGTACATCAGGGGCTCTGCAAATGCAACGTGAGGCTTGCAGACCAATCCATTTAAGTCTGCATTCCAAATGGCGCTCCTTCCCTTCCGAGCTCTGTCATGTGCCCAAACAGTGGTTCCCCCCCACATATGGGGTATCAGCGTACTCAGGACAAATTTGACAACAACGTTTGGGGTCCAATTTATCCTGATACCCTTGTGAAAATACAAAACTGGGGGCTAAAAAATCATTTTTGGGAAAAAAAAAGAATTTTTATTTTCACGGCTCTGCGTTATAAACTGTAGTGAAACACTTGGGGGATCAAAGCTCTCAAAACACATCTAGATAAGTTCCTTAGGGGGTCTACTTTCCAAAATGGTGTCAATTGTGGGGTTTTTTAATGTTTAGGCACATCAGGGGCTCTCCAAACGCAACATGGCATCCCATCTTAATTCCAGTCAATTTTGCATTGAAAAGTAAAATAGCGCTCCTTCCCTTCCGAGCTCTGCTATGCACCCAAACAGTGGTTTACCCCCACATATGGGGTATCGTCGTACTCAGGAAAAATTGCACAACAACTTTTGTGGTCTAATTTCTTCTCTTACCCTTGGGGAAATAAAAAATGGGGGCGAAAAGATCATTTTTGTGAAAAAATATGATTTTTTATTTTTACGGCTCTGCATTATAAACTTCTGTGAAGCACTTGTTGGGTCAAAGTGCTCAACACACATCTAGATAAGTTCCTTAAGGGGTCTACTTTCCAAAATGGTGTCAATTGTGGGGGGTTTCAATGTTTAGGCACATCAGGGGCTCTCCAAACGCAACATGGCGTCCCATCTCAATTCCAGTCAATTTTGCATTGAAAAGTCAAATGGCGCTCCTTCCCTTCCGAGCTCTGCCCTGCGCCCAAACAATGGTTTACACCAACATATGGGGTATCAGCATACTCAGGACAAATTGCACAACAATTTTTGGGGTCCAATTTCTTCTCTTACCCTTGGGAAAATAAAAAATTGGGGGCGAAAATATCATTTTTGTGAAAAAATATGATTTTTTATTTTTACAGCTCTGCATTATAAACTTCTGTGAAGCACTTGTTGGGTCAAAGTTCTCACCACACATCTAGATAAGATCCTTAGGGGATCTACTTTCCAAAATGGTGTCACTTGTGGGGGGTTTCAATGTTTAGGCACATCAGGGGCTCTCCAAATGCAACATGGCGTCCCATCTCAATTCCAGTCAATTTTGCATTGAAAAGTCAAATGGCGCTCCTTTCCTTCCGAGCTCTGCCATGCGCCCAAACAGTGGTTTACCCCCACATATGGGGTATCAGCGTACTCAGGACAAATTGGACAACAAATTTTGGGGTCTATTTTCTCCTGTTACCCTTGGTAAAATAAAACAAATTGGAGCTGAAATAAATTTTGTGTGAAAAAAAGTTAAATGTTTATTTTTATTTAAACATTCCAAAAATTCCTGTGAAACACCTGAAGGGTTAATAAACTTCTTGAAAGTGGTTTTGAGTACCTTGAGGGGTGCAGTTTTTAGAATGGTGTCACACTTGGGTATTTTCTATCATATAGACCCCTCAAAATGACTTCAAATGAGATGTGGTCCCTAAAAAAAAATGGTGTTGTAAAAATGAGAAATTGCTGGTCAACTTTTAACCCTTATAACTCCGTCACAAAAAAAAATTTTGGTTCCAAAATTGTGCTGATGTAAAGTAGACATGTGGGAAATGTTACTTATTAAGTACTTTGCGTGACATATGTCTGTGATTTAAGGGCATAAAAGTTCAAAGTTGGAAAATTGTGAAATTTTCAAAATTTTCGCCAAATATTCATTTTTTTCACAAATAAACGCAAGTTATATCGAAGAAATGTTACCACTATCATGAAGTACAATTTGTCACGAGAAAACAGTGTCAGAATCGCCAAGATCCTTTGAAGCGTTCCAGAGTTATAACCTCATAAAGGGACAGTGGTCAGAATTGTAAAAATTGGCCCGGTCATTAACGTGCAAACCACCCTCGGGGCTTAAGGGGTTAAAATAGCAAGACTGCACTACCATCTCCGGCCAGAAGGGGGAGCTCCAGAGACTCCCCTTGATCTATTCTGGTCTGAGAAAAGGACTGGCAGTTGGGTTGAGGAGCTGAAAGTGAGAGGTCGTATAACTGAACTCCTAACAGCCCTATGACAGATTATAGGCCTGTAATACCCATAGTAGGAAAAGAGGAACAGAGAAAAAGGACATTGTGAGAACCGGGTAGCAATAACCTCTACCCAGAATAGGCGCAGAGACGGATACCGGATCCGTGGCTATATTCATTATATATAATACAGCAACCGGAAGGAAGTGAGGTGATATCAGCTTCACCAGGGTAAGACGCAGCAACAGACACAGAGTTCAGCGGTACTCCCAGAGGGGGTAAGCCGACAAAAAAAGAACTCGGGTTGTCCGTCGGACCAGAGCACAGAAGAGACAGATTGGGTCGGCAGCCAGTTCACATACAGCAGCAGGGCCATACAGAAACTGCGCATAATAAGAGGTGGAAATCCTGACAGGGTCAAAGTAATTCAGAGTTCTTAAACAGACTCCATGACAGTATTGGTTGCAAATCCCTTTTTGTTGAAGTAAACTGGTTAAACGTTTCAGCGCCTCAGTCTTTCATTTGGACAATAGCCATCGATCCAGGATCGGGGTCATCACAGCTGAGAGGACCTGCTGCTGATCAAGTAAGTGTCTGTTCCTTCATGATATCCCTTACACTGTGCATCGCCTGAGGCCACAGCACCGGGTCAAGCCACTAGTGACATCCCCCTCAAGAGACGGACCTCATTGATCTGGTGCTGGGTACCTCGGTCTCCCGGGCGTCACATTTATCTCCCAGGAATAGCTTTTAAGCCTTCTCGTGCACATGTCATCTTTTAGATGTGTGCACATAATCATCATCATTTTAATATTAATAAGCAATCAGTGTTGTTCTTCTGCAGCCCGCTACCATTATACCTCTTTTTTATTATTATTCATACGTTCTAGACATAAGGTGTTAGATCACATCACATGTATTCCAGGGTGGCCTAAGACCGCTTAAGCTCCAATATTAAACATATATAAATTAATGTTAGGTTAACTTGACAATAAAATGGTGAAATACCTGGTTAGATAAAGACAATAAAAAGCATCGATAATGTTATATACGTAATACCAGAATATTCCTTTAGGTGGCAGCAAATCACCACATTTCTTCCTTATCAGCTCGGCACTTCTTGCTAGTACTGGCCAAATTTAAGCAAGTGTCTTATGATAGATGACGAATTTGATGTATCCTTCAACCTTTTTTTTTTGTTACTTAACTGTATGTATTTGGAGTTAAAAATAATTTTTGCAATTGGGTTTCTTAAAAACTTTTACACCGTTTTGCTTTTACAGGCTCTTCATTTCCCCGCACATTCAACTTTAATGTGATTTTTGGTCCCAAACCAGTTGAGACTGCTCAGACAAAGACAGATAAAAGAGTTATAAGCTCAGCATTCAGTCGCTGATGGATTCTCAGATAACTGATTTCTAGAGCCAACAATAGGCTGTAACACAAAGGTTATATACTGCATAGGGTGTAAAATGTTTAAATGGAACCCAATGATGATTAAATGATTTTTAGCTATAAATAAATGAAAGTAAAAAAAAAAAAAGTTTCTAAAAGTGAAAGACCCCTAAGGCACGCCATTGTTGGATGAGGCAGGAAGGAGCTTCTAAAATACATAGAAATTTTAGCTCAATTTGAGCCATAATCTTGGCACATTTTCAATAGTCAGGGTTTGTGCAGACGACCATAGTCTGAGTTCGATCCTATAAAACATTGGATTGCTCTTGGATCGATGTTATTCTATGGGACCGTACATATGTTTTTTGCTTTTTTGCTCAAAAAGAGCCTTGTCGAAGAAAAAAAAACCACAGCTCGATTTGCATCCGTAAATGCCATCGGAGCAATTGACTCAATTGGTCCGTCAAATAAATCAGGCTGCACTCGAATGACATCTGAGTGCAGTAAAACTGTTTGAGATTGAGCTATCTGTGAAAGCTGCCTGTGTACAGGTTTACCATGTGCCCTCATCTTTGTACAAAAATCACAGAATTATGCTACACTTTTATATAGACTGTTGTGTTCAGGGCTCACTATCTTTTAATAGTTGCTATGGGTCTCAATTAGTCCTGTTGCTATGCAAATGTCACTTGGTTTTCTATAGGCCCCATACAAATTAGTACTAAGTCATCCAGAGGATGGGGTAATAATCGAATATACATGGGGTCTCCTGGCTATCTATGACAGACGAGTTCAAGCTGGACACTGTGGGTCTGACTGGTGGGAAACCCAGTAATGCTGCCCCCCTGGCTGACCTAATTTTAATGTCGGGGGTCTTTTAGAGAATTAGATGATATATTCACAGCAAAGAGGCCTAAGGTAACCCATAGCAACCATAAACTCTAACTACTGCCCTGACAGAAGAGGGCCCCTGTGCACGGACAGTATATGGGCCCTTAGTCCTGTAACGTGTCTGTGACAGAAGCTGCTTGCTTGTCTGGAGCTTGGTGTGGGCCCCTTCCCTCTTGGGCCCCTGTGCCGCTCCACAGGTTGCACCAATGGTATGTCAGTCCTGAACACAACAAATACTTTCCTTGTAGAGACCCCCAGAAAATCAGTAGGTTCTCCCTCTATTCTATGAGTAGGGGATAGTTTGTTTACAATTCTGGGAAGAACCTTTTCCTCCATATTGAAAAGATTACACTTATAGGAGCTTTCTATTGTACATTAGTTTCTTTGCAGCTATAACAGCTTCCATTCTTCTGAGAAGGATATCTACCAGATTTTGGAGGCATTTTTTGCTACATCGTCTGAAAGAGGATTTGTGAGGTGAGAGCCTGATGTTGGATTAGAGGCCAGGCTCACAATTAGGGATAAGTGAACGCGAACAGGAAAGTTGTTGTTGTGAAAGTTGTTGTTGTGTAATGCTGCTGCAGTGCAGTATAGTGCAACCTCCACCAGGGGATGCTGGTGAGGGAAGAGAGAGGTTGCACACACAGCGTAACACCACTGAGCAGCACCACAAGCGCCAACAAGTGGCGAAAGAGTGGTCAGATGAGCCGAGTCATAAACCGTCAGGACAAAAAGTAAGTAGCGGAAGTCACAGCAATACACGTGGCCAAATACAAGCCAGAAGTCAGAGCCAGAAGGGAGCAGATATAACTGAGACGAGAGACAGTAAAACAGGTGAGAAGACAAGCTGGGTCACATACCAAGAGGTCCAAGCACAGGGAGAGAACACTAAGACAAAGCGGGGTGGCAGGAAAGGGAAGTCACAGGAACAGAGTACATGAGCAGAGGACAAAACACGGTATCAAGGGGTTAGCTGCTCTAGCCTGGGAGCATGAACTGTCACTGACATTGGTCTGCAGGCCACAGCAGACTGAAATAGCCACACAGAACCCAAAACAAGGCAGAGGTTAACCCCCGCATGACCAGATCGGGGAGAAAATAACAAGAAACAAACCCCAGCCTGGATCATGACAGTTTGGAGTTCATACCGAGTAATGCCTGGAGTAGAATTTCCCTGAGCGTACCATTACTGACTAAGTGCTTTAGTAGTGTGAGACAATATGCTAAATTGAACATACGGTAATGCATAATGCAGAGGTTGTCAGAATTACATAGGTTGAAAAAAGTGCATACTGTATTACCTGTTGTGAACTCTGTTTTTGGGCTCCCTCTTGTGGTCACAACTGGTACTGTGTGAGTGCTGTCTTTGGGCTCCCTCTGGTGGTTCTTTGTGTCATTCTGCAGGTCTGAGGCTGATCAGCTGTCTCGTTATCTGTTAGCTGGTTTCCTATTTAGTTCACCTGGACTCTCAGTTGTTGCCTGCTGTCAATGTCTTCAGTGCTATTTTGGAGCTCTCCTGCAGTCCTTCGTTATCAGTCTCTTCAAGAGAAGCTAAGTTTTGCTTGGTTCATCTTTTGACCATCAGTGGTCATATGTTTCTTGGTTTATTTTTGTTTCTTGTCCAGCTTGCTAATATGTGATTTCCTTGCTTGCTGGTAGCTCTAGGGGGCTGAGTTTCTCCCCTCACACCATTAGTTGGTGTGGGGGTTCTTGTATTCTCAGCGTGGATATTTTGCATAGGGTTTTTTACTGACCGCACAGTTCCCTATCTGTCTTCTGCTATCTAGTATTAGTGGGCCTCATTTGCTGAATCTGTTTTCATTTCTATGTTTGTGTTTTCCCCTTACCTCACCGTTATTATTTGTTGGGGGCTTCCTATATCTTTGGGGTGATTTCTCTTGAGGCAAGTGAGGTCTTACTTTCCCTCCAGGAGTAGATAGTTTCTCAGGCTGCGTCGAGACGTCCAGGATTTTAGGCACGTTCACCGGCTACCTTTAGTATGTTGGTTAGGATCAGGTTTGCGGTCAGTCCAGTTACCACCTCCCTAGAGCTCGTGTCTATGTTCATTAACTTAGCTAGTCCGTTTTGTGATCCTCAGCCACTAGGATCATAACAATTACCCATGGTTAAAAATCACTGCTGACTCAGAGATGGTGGCTGCACGCTGTCTCCCCTCACCCCAACGCACGTTTCAAAACTGCTTCTTCCTGGGGGGACGTCACAGTATTATGTTGCTATGTTTGTCACCTTTTTTAACTCGTGTATGATTTATATGATCATAATTAAGAGTTGAGATGTTTTAATTTATCTTTTGTGTTTAACACTCCTTGATCTGGACATGAATCTATCGTGGGATCAGTATGGTTTGCTATGTTTTTTGGAGTGTTGCCCTGTCTCTAATGAGGTAAAAACGGTATGGGTATTATGTTCAATGTTCAAAGTATATGAAACAAACTAACAAACTAAAGAACTGGATTTAATTACTTTAAATAAAAAAAACAACAACATTACAGTATATTAGACAATTCATAAATTGCAACAGTACATTTGTAGCATATTGCATCCATTGTTTGGAATGCAATGTCAGATACGTTGGCTGCACTACCTGTAAATTAAGGCAGAAGATTAATGAGCATATTCCAGACTCCACGAACCCTAAAGCTATTAACGCTTCCAAAGTATTGAAACATTTTTCCGAAAGAATGTAATGGTGATTTAAAGAACTTCCAGTTCTATAGTAAAGAAAGGGTGAATTGTTCTGCTAGAGGTGGAGCTCGTAAAAAAAGGTTTGCTAACTCGCAAAGCATATTGGATACTCATGCTAAATACTTCTTACCCTGAAGGTCTAAACAGACTGAAAATTTAATTCTACATCATTAATCTGTGTATTAAGTTATATACCATAATGATTCTTGTTTTTAATTTCACTTTGTTTTTATCAGTTTCTCCTGTTCTAACATGTCTGGTAATTATATTATTCATCGTATATGTATAGGTGGGATTCTTTGTGAGGGTTCTATGTTCTGCAAGAGTTTCATTCCCACAACAGGTTATAACTAAGAAGATTTAGTTTGTAATGTGTCGAGCAGGACTCTGATCTCATATTTCTCTTTGGAACTTTTTCCTTGGATGTTATAGCCATATATTGGATGATGTAGATTCTTTTTGTGCAAAAACTTCTATCTGTGGAATAAAACTATGCATTTTAACTAAAGTGCTGGATCAACCTCTTTTTTGTGGACTACCATCTCTTGGATTTAGGATCCTGTGCACTCGTGGATAGGTGAGCTGATCATATTCTTTAAATGTTTGTTTCCTTGTAGTTTTGTAAATCAGTATATTGCATTATCCATGTCGTTGCCATTTCTAGGCCCCAAAAATACTTGTTCAGGCCTGGTGTGTGTATTCTAGTAGTTTTGCAAATCAATAAATCGCATCAGCCATATCGTTGCCATTTCTAGACCCCCAAAATACTTTTTCAGGACTGGTGTTTGGTTTTTAGTAGTATGGGAAACAAATAATTGGCATCAGCCGTCTACTTGCCATTTTTAAACCGAGGACATAAGTTTTCATGACCGCTGTGTTTTTTTATTACTGTTGCAAATAAATAAATCTACTCTTTTGCATCTCTTTGCGAGTAGTGTTTACAAAATCAACTTCCAATTATAAGGAGAGCATCAAACAAGGAACGTGGCCGTGCAGGTGTAGCTTCTGATGGTGGTGTAACTGATGCAGGGAGAAGATGTGGTCCTGATTTACCTGCTACGTACACAATTCCACCACCTTTCTCTGGTGCACGACGTTATGCGTACTTTCGTAGGCCTGAATACTACTGCACAAATGGTAGGGCCACAAGATCTAGAAAAGGTGTAAGATTGGATGGCTGAAAGTGGTTCCAGTTCTTTTGCATTATCTTTCACTCGGTCCAGTGCAGAAAGAGCTCAGTTGGATCCTGAGGACCATGGTCATCTAGCTTCCACCACAGCCCTTGCAAATCAGCCAAGCAGTCTGAGCCCCAAGTCATGCAGCAGTCTCTTCTGCTTTTTGATGACTCTGCTGACTGGGGTTTTGTGGCCTATCCACATGCCCCTGCTAGCGCACATGGCCAGTGGACCACAGCAGCAGAGGTCAGATGATGACGAAACTCAGTTGCCAATGCATGTTTGTACAGGGCAAGGATAGCCTGCCTGGAAAAGTAGTGGCGGCTGAGAACAACGTACTGCATGACTGCCACCGACATCATTTTTTTAAAACTGCATGACTCCACCAGCTGGAATTGCAGCATTTCAAAGGCCACTCATTTTGAAATACTGTGATTCAGGATCACAGCTTGTGGGGTAGCTAGGTTAGGTTCGTATCTCGTCTTTCTCTTGAGAATTCAGGGGATGAAAACCTGAACACTTCCAAGTGATGGTGGAGATGCTCGGTGGCACTGGTGGTGATGCTGTCACATCCTCTAAATGAGGTAAGGCAGGTGGCTCAGTTGATCGTGACTAGGAGAAAGAGGCTGAGACTGCAGCAGAAGAGGGAGCAAGAGGAGGCTCAGATCTGTCTTGCTTTTTAAGGTGTGTACTCCACTGTGCCGCATGCTTGAAATTCAGATGCATCATCGAACAGGTGTTGCTCAGGTTCAGAACATTATGCCTTGCTTTAGGGTCTGACGGCACAGGGTGCAAACCAACTGTTGTTTGTTGGCAGCTCATTCCCTGAAGAAATGCCACACCAAGGAGCTCTTTTGATCTGTAATTAATGAGCTTATAGCAGTGGTGCGGTGGGCACCACTGCTATAAGCTTCCTGCCTACTCCTCCTCCTACTCTTACTCCTCCATCGCCTCCTCATTCGGTCACATGAAGACTTGCACCATCAACTTGAGCACAGCCAGGGGAAAACTAAAGCAGGTTGGTTTTAAACTCCTCTGTTTGGGTGATACATCCCACAACGTGCAGGAGTTTTGGACTGGGATCAAGTGGCAGACAGATGAGTGGTTTGTTGCCAGTGAAGCTCTTGCCTGTCCGAGTGAAATCTCGTAGCAGCTACAGACTTGGCTGGTTTGATGCACATCCCTTGCCTGGCACATACGCTACACTTGATGGTGCAGAGCTCCCTAAAAAACTACCCACACATGTTGGAGCTGCTGCTGGAAGTGCAGGTGGTGTGTGCCCACTTTCGGCATTCTCACTCTGCTGCTGCTTGCCTGTCTGTGCTGCAGCGCTACTTCTGCCTTTCTGCTCACCGGCTGATATGTGATGTACCAACAAGGTGGAACTCAACCTTGCATATGCTGGAGAGACTGTGCCAGCAGCAGCAGGCGATAGTGGAGTTTCAGCTTCAGCACGCACTGATGAGCCACATTGCAGAACACCACTTCACCACCAATTTGTGGGCCTCCATGTGGGACGTGTGTGCTGTGCTGCTGTAAGGAGCTGGCAGGTCCCCTCAGTTGTGTGACGCCCGTGAGACTGAGGTACCCAGCACCAGATCAATGAGGTCCGTCTCTTGAGGGGGATGTCACTAGTGGCTTGACCCGGTGCTGTGGCCTCAGGCGATGCACAGTGTAAGGGATATCATGAAGGAACAGACACTTACTTGATCAACAGCAGGTCCTCTCAGCTGTGATGACCCCAATCCTGTCAGGATTTGATCCTGTCAGGATTTCCACCTCTTATTATGCGCAGTTTCTGTATGGCCCTGCTGCTGTATGTGAACTGGCTGCCGACCCAATCTGTCTCTTCTGTGCTCTGGTTCGACGGACAACCCGAGTCCTTTTTTTGTCGGCTTACCCCCTCTGGGAGTACCGCTGAACTCTGTGTCTGTTGTTGCGTCTTACCCTGGTGAAGCTGATATCACCTCACTTCCTTCCGGTTGCTGTATTATATCTAATGAATATAGCCACGGATCCGGTATCCATCTCTGCGCCTATTCTGGGTAGAGGTTATTGCTACCTGGTTCTCACAATGTCCTTTTTCTCTATTCCTCTTTTCCTCCTATGGGTATTACAGGCCTATAATCCGTCATAGGGCTGTTAGGAGTTCAGTTATACGACCTCTCACTTTCAGCTCCTCAACCCAACTGCCAATCCTTTTCTCAGACCAGAATAGATCAAGGGGAGTCTCTGGAGCTCCCCCTTCTGGCCGGAGATGGTAGTGCAGTCTTGCTATTTTAATATTTCTATTTGGTGTCAATAACTATTTTTGTGGCAAATACCCCTAGGGGCGCCACACACACTCTCCTCCTTCCGTGTGGTTCCCGTGCAGTTTATGTAAAATATGTTGTGCACTGGTATGTACTACTGTTGTACTGAATTCTCATGTGCATTTACTGTATATGACAACAGTTGTAATCCTGATTATTTCTATGATGGGCTGTGTTTGCCTTGTATCACTGTTATATTTTCATGCTATGCCTATCTTTGATGTGTAAATAATTTCAGGGCAAGCACAGGTTAACTTTGTGGGCTAGACTTGCATTCAGGAGGAGAGAGGATGCTGTTGTTCCCTCCAGAACTGCCTGGGACTTCAGACAGGACAGTCACATGTGGACACAGGCAGTGGCGTAGCTAGGGTTTCAGCTGGGGGGGAGCAAAAAATCTGAGTGGGCCCCTAACCAGGTAATCCTGACTACAGCTACATGGTGCACCCTAATTGTGAGTATAGGAGAACATCAGCAGATGACCGCGCTGTGATTGAAAAGAAATCTACATACAAAAATGAACACTGATATTACTATACTAGATGGTGGCCCGATTCTAACGTATCGGGTATTCTAGAATATATAGGTAGTATATAGCACAGGCTACGTACTATATTGCACAGTGACGTAGTGTATAACACAACCGACATAGTATATAACATAGCTACGTAGTATATAACAGAGCTACGTAATATGTAACACAGCGTACGTAGTATATAGCAGAGCTACGTAGTATATAACACAGCCACGTAGTATATAACATAGCCATGTAGTGTATTGCACAGGTATGTAGTATATTGGTCAGCCACGTAGTATATAGCAGAGCCACGTAGTATATAACATAGCCACATAGTATATTGTAGAGCCACGTAGTATATTGCACAGCCACGTAGTATATAACACAGGCACGTAGTATATTGCACAGACACATAGTATATAACACAGTCATGTAGTGTATTGCACAGCTACGTAGTGTATTGCACAGCTATGTAGTATATTGGTCAGCGACGTAGTATATAGCAGAGCCACGTAGTATATAACATAGCCACGTAGTATATTGCATAGCTACGTAGTATATTGCTCAGTCGACGTAGTATATGACAGAACCGACACAGCCACATAGTATATTGCACATCTACGCAGTATATAACAGAGCACGTAGTATATTGCACAGCCACGTAGTATATTGGACAGTCACGTTGTATATTGCCCAGCTACATAGTATATAGCACAGAGATGTAGTATATAACAGAGCCCACGCAGTATGTAACACAGCCCACGTAGTATATAGCAATGTGTGCACTATATGCGTGGTTAAAAAAGAGTTAAAATAAAAAATAAACATATACTCACCTTCCGAAGGCCCCTTGAAGTCCTGGCGCCTGTGTGCGGTGCACGCAGCAGCTTCCGGTCCCAGCAGCGTTACTATACCACTTATATGCCTGCTGGAAAAAAACAATACAGGCCATGATGGATGAGGTACAAGAGGAAGAGGAGCAGGAGTAAAGGCAATTCACACAGTTATCATGCCTGTCATTCAAACATGGCTCGGAGGGTGGATTACTGTCCCAACATTGGCCAGGTACCCAACTGTACTGGCAGGTGACAGTTTGTGAGGATGATGAGAAGAAGGAGGCAGAGGAGGAGGAACTGGATGGCTCTCAGAGCAGCTCAGGGGCATCACTGGAGCATGGCTGGGGGGATACAGAGGGCCTAAACTATACACTTCCCACCAAGGACAGCTTGTTGTTGTCTCTGGGCAGCCTGGCACCCCATGAGCGAATACATGCTGCAGTGCCTGCGGAATTACCACCGAGTTGCCCATTTTGTTACCAGTGCAGATTACTGTGTGGCCACCCTGATGGATCCCCACTACAAAGGCAATGTACCATCATTAACATTCCTTAAAATGAACCAGGCACAGATCCCACACAACTTGCCCATACCTTTAGATGATTAGACAACTATAACAGCAGCACCCAGCCAGTCTTCAACTCTATTTGTGATTCTTTTAATTTGGGGTCCTCCTCCACTCCGCCTATTCCACCTATACCGCTACATCCACCTTCTCCTCCACTTGGACCTGTTCCTCCTGGTTCAAGATTTTTATTTTTTATTTCTACTCTGCTTAGCGTAGGGACAGGAGCAGCTGTAGTGAGGAACAGTATTAGGTTTTGCATGTGTGTGTGTACACTCTCTAAGTGTACTCTGCACCCTCTCTGTGATAGTACCGTGGGTATCCAAAACTTTTTAGAATCTTCAACTGATTGGTGGGAGTGATGTGTGTGTCAAAACATTTTTCTACTCTTAGGTAACTATATCTTTCATAGTACTGTGCCAAAAGGCACTGTGGAGTATTCTTGAACCCATATTTGTGGGAGTAGTTTGCCAAAAGCCTCTGTGTGTACTCTGGAACCCTGCCTGGGTGGGTACTGTGTCATTGTCTGAGTGTGAAATTTGTTATCAGCTTCTGTGGTGGGAATTTGGAAACATGCTCTGTGGGTGCAATTAACTGGTCTGCCAGTGGTAAGCCTTGCTGAGAACAGCCAGCTCAATCCAAGATCATACTACAAGTTTTTCATAGGCGGCATTTGGAATATACAATACTGGAGCAGACATTTTGGAGCTGTGAGGTACTCTGCCCCATGCTCTTTGGGTTAAATTATGTAGAACCAGAACACATGAGCTGCGCGCACAGTGAACAAGCCAGTAAAGACATGTTCACACCACCAAGAGACTTGAAAACACAAAAAAGCACAGTAAAACCAAAACTGCTTCTGAGGGGGTACTCTGGCCCCTGGTCTGTGGGTGAAATTTGTAATCTGCTAATGTACGGTTACTCTGCTCCATGGTCTGTGATGAAATTTGTAAGATGTTTCTTAGGGGATACTCTGACTCATGGTTTGTGGGTGAAATTTGTAAACTGCTTCTTAGAGGGTACTCTGCCCCATGGTTTGTGGGTGAAATTTGGAAACTGTTTCTTAGGGGATACTCTGCCCTATGGTCTGTGGGTGAAATTTGTAAGCTCTTAGGGAGTACTCTGCCCTATGGTCTGTGGTTGAAATTTGTAAGCTGCTTCTGAGGGGGTACTCTGCCCCATGGTCTGTGGGTGAAATTTGTAAGCTCCTTCTTAGGGAGTACTCTGCCCTATGGTCTGTGGGTGAAATTTGTAAGCTCCTTCTTAGGGAGTACTCTGCCCCATGGTCTGTGGGTGAAATTTGTAAGCTCCTTCTTAGTGAGTACTCTGCCCCATGGTCTGTGGGTGAAATTTGTAAGCTGATTTTGAGAAGGTACTCTGCATCATGGTCTGCGGGTGAAATTTGTAAGCTGCTTCTGAGGGGGTACTCTGCCCCATGGTCTGTAGGTGAAATTTATAAGCTGCTTCTGAGGAGGTACTCTGCATCATGGTCTGCGGGTGAAAATTGTTAGCTACTAATGTATGGGTACTGTGCTCCATGGTCTGTGGGTGAAATTTTGAACTGGACTGGAAGTAGCTAGTTTCAGTACCTGTGAAGGCACTGTTAAATTTTTTATGTTATTCATTTACTTCTTATTTTTCCAATGATTGCTATGGTGACAGAAGTCCTTTAATTGATTTCCCTATTTACATTTTTTTGCATGGCAGTTGTCCTGCTCTTACCCCAGTTTGCTTCCTTTTGCAACCCACTAGCCCTCACTATGACCATTTTACAGCCATTTTACCCAAACAAAACTTTTAACTGTATGTTCGTTGATCCCGAACATCCAGGGTTCGCTCAGCTCTACTCATAATCTCTGTTTTATTTAATCTCAAAGATGTAGGATGGGGTTGAGTTCAGGTGTATGGTCGATCATGTTCTTACACACTAAATTCCCCCAACCATGTCTTTATGGACCTTGTGAACAGGGCACAGTCATGATGAACACAAAAGGGTCTTCCCCAAACTGTTCCCACAAAGCTGGAAGCTACCATTTTTATTTTATTCCCTTATATAGCGTCATTAATTCCACATCACTTTATAGACATCATTATCACTTTCCCCTTTGGGACTCACTTTCTAAATTACTTATCAGGATGTCTTTGGAATGTGTGAGGAAACAGGAGAACCTGCAAGAAACCTGTGCAAAGACAGGGAGAACATACAAACTCCTCAATGAGGAGTTTAGGACCTGCGATGACGTCGCGGCCTGTGATTGGTCGCGTGAGCAGTCACATGAGTGGCACACGACCAATCACAAGCCGCGACGTCATCGAAGGTCTTAAACTGCTCATTCTTAGGAACGGAGGCTGTTGGTTACAATCGTTAAGGTCCAGGAGCCCCCGGACGGGTGAGTATATCCATATTTTTTATTTCAATTCTTTATTTTTTACATGAATATGGATCCCAGGGCCTGAAGGAGAGTCTCCTCTCCTCCAGACCCTGGGAACCATACACTGGGAACTTCCGATTCCGATTTCCGATACCACAAAAGTATCGGAACTCGGTATCGGAATTCCGATACCGCAAGTATCGGCCGATACCCGATACTTGCGGTATCGGAATGCTCAACACTAGTCACGACCCTAACACTAGAGGAAGGTTTTAATTGGAGAAGAGGTTTGGACTCTGCAGTTATGGAGTCAGCAGAGCTTTTCGGCCACATAGCCTGATTACACTAGCAGGAGAAACATGCGGCCTGGCATAGTGCTGAAAACCCAGCTCCTGGCACACTTCGGAAAAAAAAACTGTACCACTAATTCTATGACCAAATCAATGGATCGTCGATTTATTTAGGTACCTGGAATGAAGACTGGAGGAAACAGACAGAACATTATGCCATCCCACACCAGAATCCCAGAGGTAGGAACAATGTGACATTCCTCATGAAGGTGATGAGTTGGTCTCATGATCTCCAGACCAGAGTTCGACTATCATTGCATCTAATAGAAAAGTAGGTCTCACCGCTAAAGAAAACAGACATCCATTCCAGCCTTCATTTCTCTACTCCAGCCTCCAGACTCCATCTGGAGACCAAGTGGGCAACACCATGAATAAACCTTCCCAAGAGAATGTCACTCAGGTCCTACTCCCGGAATTATGGTATGGGGTGGCATAAAGTATGGTATCAGGATTCCTCTCTTCTTCATTCCAAGTACACTAACAGCTTGGCCTTGCATTGATTTTTTTCATGCAACTAGTGGTATGGCCATTTTTCCAAATTGTTTCATGAGCCATTCTTCCCAGTTTGTAAGTCAATGGTGTTACTGTGAGCAGCCTGCGTGACATAAATGTGCTTCCATGCTTCATGTCTATCTCCAGACTTGTCTTCCATCAAGGCCATCTTTCGCATCTTTGGTTTTTATTTATACAGGGAGCTGCCAGCAGCGGATCTTGATGATTTGCTTGCCCAAGTGCATTCAGTGTGGCAGAATCTTCCCCAGATGACCATTAACCCCTTAATCCCCGGTTTTGCATTTTTGTTTTTCGCTCCCCTCCTTCCCAGAGCCATAACATTATTTTTCCATCAATATGGCCATGTGAGGGTTTATTTTTTGCAGGACGAGTTGTACTTTTGAACGACACCATTTAATTTACCATGTCAAGTACTAGAAAATGGGAAAAAAATTCCAAGTACGGTGAAATTGCAAAAAAAGTGCAATCCCGCACTTGTTTTTTGTTTGACTTTTTTGCTAGGTTCACTAAATGCTAAAACTGATCTGCCATTATGATTCTCCGAGTTCATAGATACCAAACATGTCTAGGTTATTTTTACCTAAGTGGTAAAAAAAAAATGAAAAATTTGCTAAAAAAAAAATAAATGGGGAATTTTCTGAGACCCGTAGCGTTTCCATTTTTTGTGATCTCGGGTTGGGTGAGGGCTTATTTTTTGTACCAAACTGTCATCGTTAATGATACCATTTTGGTGCAGATCCGTTCTTTTGATCGCACGTTATTGCAATGCAATAATGCAATGTTGCGGCAACAAAAAAAACTTAATTCTGGCGATTTGAATTTTTTCTTGCTACGCTGTTTAGCGATAAGGTTAATCCTTTTTTGATTGATAGATCGTGCGATTCTGAACGTGGCAATACCAAATATGTATAGGTTTGTTTTTTTTGTATTGTTTTATTTTGAATAGAATGAAAAAGGGGGTGATTTGAGCTTTTATATATTTTGATTTTTTTTCTTATTTTTAAAAACTTTTTTTAACTTTTGCCATGCTTCAATAGCCTCCATGGGAGGCTAGAAACTGGCATAGACTGATTGGCTCTGCTACATAGGAGCGATGCTCAGATTGCTCCTATGTAGCTAAATTACTGGATTGCTATGAGTGCCGACCACAGGGTGGTGCTCATAGCAATCTGGCATCAACAATCAGAGGTCTGCAGGAGACCTCTGGTTGTTATGCCAATGCACGGATGACCCCCGGATGGCCGGAAGCGCTTGTTAAATGCCGCTGTCAGAGATTGACAATGACATTTAACTAGTTAATAGGTGCGGGCGGATGGCGATTCCACCCGCACCTATTGTGGGCACATGTCAGCTATTCAAAGCAAGTGCCACCAGGTATGTCAAGCAGGCTTGGAGGCTCTATGGCTTTGTCTTCAGCAAGTCATGTATATTCCTTACACTGGGCTCTTGAGATAAAGCAGCATATTTACAGATATAAAACACACAGATCACGAACGATCTATCATGCCATGAAACAGTATGAACAAATCTGACCATTGTGGAACTATTCCATCCCAGTCCAAGGTTCAGTCGTTTTGTACACCTGCCATATTATAACCTGTGATTACACCTCTATTATGCCCACCTTTGTCAAGACTAGTGTTGAGCATTCCGATACCGCAAGTATCGGGTATCGGCCGATATTTGCTGTATCGGAATTCCGATACCGAGATCCGATACTTTTGTGGTATCGGGTATCGGTATCGAAACAACATTAATGTAAAAATGTGTAAAAGAGAGAATTAAAATAAAAAATATTGCTATACTCACCTCTCCGACGCAGCCTGCACCTTACCGAGGAAAGCGGCAGCGTTCTTTGTTTAAAATTTGCGCTTTTCTTTCCTTACGTGAGGTCCCGGCTTGTGATTGGTCGCGTGCCGCCCATGTGACCGCAACGCAACCAATCACAGCAAGCCGTGACGTAATTTCAGGTCATTCAGTATTTTAAAATTACGCTCCGGCTTTGTGATTGGTTGCGTCGCAGTCACATGGGCGACGCAACCAATCACAGCAAGCCGTGACGTAATTTCAGGTCCTTAAGGATTTTAAAATTACGTCCCGGCTTTGTGATTGGTTGCGTCGCAGTCACATGGGCGACGCAACCAATCACAAGCCGTGACGTCACGGGAGGCTGGACACGCGCGCATTTTAAAATGGCTTCCCGGCTTGTGATTGGTTGACAGCGACGCAACCAATCACAAGCCGGGACGTCACGGGAGGCTGGACTCGCGCGCATTTTAAAATGCGCGCGTGTCCAGCCTCCCGTGACGTCCCGGCTTGTGATTGGTTGCGTCGCGGTCAACCAATCACAAGCCGGGAGGCTGGACACGCGCGCATTTTAAAATGGCTTCCCGGCTTGTGATTGGTTGACAGCGACGCAACCAATCACAAGCCGGGACGTCACGGGAGGCTGGACTCGCGCGCATTTTAAAATGCGCGCGTGTCCAGCCTCCCGGCTTGTGATTGGTTGACAGCGACGCAACCAATCACAAGCCGGGACGTCACGGGAGGCTGGACTCGCGCGCATTTTAAAATGCGCGCGTGTCCAGCCTCCCGGCTTGTGATTGGTTGACAGCGACGCAACCAATCACAAGCCGGGACGTCACGGGAGGCTGGACTCGCGCGCATTTTAAAATGCGCGCGTGTCCAGCCTCCCGGCTTGTGATTGGTTGACAGCGACGCAACCAATCACAAGCCGGGACGTCACGGGAGGCTGGACACGCGCGCATTTTAAAATGCGCGCGTGTCCAGCCTCCCGGCTTGTGATTGGTTGACAGCGACGCAACCAATCACAAGCCGGGACGTCACGGGAGGCTGGACACGCGCGCATTTTAAAATGCGCGCGTGTCCAGCCTCCCGTGACGTCACGGCTTGTGATTGGTTGCGTCGCCCATGTGACTGCGACGCAACCAATCACAAAGCCGGGACGTAATTTTAAAATCCTTAAGGACCTGAAATTACGTCACGGCTTGCTGTGATTGGTTGCGTCGCCCATGTGACTGCGACGCAACCAATCACAAAGCCGGAGCGTAATTTTAAAATACTGAATGACCTGAAATTACGTCACGGCTTGCTGTGATTGGTTGCGTTGCGGTCACATGGGCGGCACGCGACCAATCACAAGCCGGGACTTCACGTAAGGAAAGAAAAGCGCGAATTTTAAGCAAACAACGCTGCCGGTTCCCTCGCTGAGGTTCAGGCTGCGTCGGAGAGGTGAGTATAGCAATATTTTTTATTTTAATTCTTTCTTTTACACATTAATATGGTTCCCAGGGCCTGAGGGAGAGTTTCCTCTCCTTCAGACCCTGAGAACCATCAGGAATACCGTCCGATACTTGAGTCCCATTGACTTGTATTGGTATCGGGTATCGGTATCAGATTGGATCCGATACTTTGCCGGTATCGGCCGATACTTTCCGATACCGATACTTTCAAGTATCGGACGGTATCGCTCAACACTAGTCAAGACCCTACAAAATAATCTTGTTGTTATAAACTCCATTGAGCAAAAAAAAAGCTCCAGCCGGAGATTAATTCTTTCTAGTGACTGCACGGATACAGAATTACGTACATATAATTATACTAATTACAGTCACACCTGACACCTTCCCATAGGCATTGCTTGAGCTGACACTTTCCATGAGCAGCATGAAATGTTAGAATACAGTCCTGATATTGAAAGGAGAAAGGTCTTTTTTTTACATATTTTTGGTACATTTAATTTGCACACTGGCGTTCGAATGAAATTATACACTGGCACCATCCTCATAAGACCAGTTATGTGCATAAACAGATACAGGGACATACTAGGCACATCTATATTGGGGTCTTTTTTAGGCCCCACACTGTGTACATCTGCATTGCTGTGGTAGCAATGGAGCAAGCCCCTTCCTCTAAAGGGTTAATGGCTAGGTTGAAAAATAACAATTAGAAAAGGCATTAGACCCCTAAGAAATAGCATTAATTAATATATTCTTTAAAAATATAGGTATTAACAATATATAGAACAGGAACTCTCAGGGTATTTCAGGATCCAAGTCACCAAAAGAGAAGCTTTACACAGGGGCCAAGGTTAAAAAAAAAATCAAAATTGTTATTGTTACAAAAAACATATAAAAGCATAAAAGAGAAGTGAGACAAACCACTGGTAAGGCACTAGGGGGGTATACCCGGAATGAGTAAATGGGTTTGTGCTTAGTAACAGAACATTGCTGCAAAATTATTTGCAAGATGCATTATAATTTTTCACAGAGCAAGTCCATGTGTGAATTAATATAGACTGATTATTCAAAAAATCAATATACGCTTATATGCACAAATTAGAGTATATTGCACAGGAGACCACAGTGCATAAATCATGAAAAAATTATTAAGCCATGCCCCATCAATAAATTCTGATGTCCAAATAAAAACAGACATACACTCACAGGCCACTTTATTAGGTACACCATGCTAGTAACGGGTTGGACCCCCTTTTGCCTTCAGAACTGCCTCAATTCTTCGTGGCATAGATTCAACAAGGTGCTGGAAGCATTCCTCAGAGATTTTGGTCCATATTGACATGATGGCATCACACAGTTGCCGCAGATTTGTCGGCTGCACATCCCAAAGATGCTCCATACAAGGCAGGATGGATCCATGCTTTCATGTTGTTTACGCCAAATTCTGACCCTACCATCCGAATGTCGCAGCAGAAATCGAGACTCATCAGACCAAGCAACGTTTTTCCAATCTTCTACTGTCCAATTTCGATGAGCTTGTACAAATTGTAGCCTCAGTTTCCTGTTCTTAGCTGAAAGGAGTGGTACCCGGTGTGGTCTTCTGCTGCTGTAGCCCATCTGCCTCAAAGTTCGACGCACTGTGCGTTCAGAGATGCTCTTAGGCCTACCTTGGTTGTAACGGGTGGCGATTTGAGTCACTGTTGCCTTTCTATCAGCTCGAACCAGTCTGCCCATTCTCCTCTGACCTCTGGCATCAACAAGGCATTTCCGCCCACAGAACTGCCGCTCACTGGATTTTTTTTCTTTTTCGGACCATTCTCTGTAAACCCTAGAGATGGTTGTGCGTGAAAATCCCAGTAGATCAGCAGTTTCTGAAATACTCAGACCAGCCCTTCTGGCACCAACAACCATGCCACGTTCAAAGGCACTCAAATCACCTTTCTTCCCCATACTGATGCTCGGTTTGAACTGCAGGAGATTGTCTTGACCATGTCTACATGCCTAAATGCACTGAGTTGCCGCCATGTGATTGGCTGATTAGAAATTAAGTGTTAACAAGAAGTTGAACAGGTGTACCTAATAAAGTGGCCAGTGAGTGTAAGCTTAATAGCAATACATTACAAAGTTGTTAATAATAATAATAATAATAATAATAATAGGCTTGTTGATAAATAAAGGTATAATAGGAATTAAGTATAGTAGACATGATGGTGTCCAGTGCAGAAAGATACCAGTACAAGATAAAGCAACAGCAAAAAAAGATTACCTAGCGTAAGAGTAAAGTGACAGTGCAAAGCGGCATACAATTGTGGCACACCAGAAGTTTGGGTACCACAGTAGTGCTGCCTTCCTCTCGGAGAGGGTAGTGATATGCCTGGAGACAAGTGAGATTCCCTTTGGCAGGTTATCACACACACAACACCTTCGAAATCCAGGCCAGGAGGGGGAGCTCAAAACCCTGTTTTAGGGCAGCTTCCCTGGATAAAGATCCTGGTTTGGAGGAGGAGCTAGTTCAGTTTTGTACAGACAGTCTATGAGTTAGGAAAGACAGGAGATGAGCAGAGGAGAGATTCAAGGCTCAAGGAGGCTGAGAATAGGCCTCCGAGGAGTCAGTGTGCAGAGACCGGGTACCGGGAGCCCGAGGCTAGAGTGGAACTACAGGACACTCAGCAGAACCGGAGGGCATAAGATCATACAGACATTGCCCAAATTACATCTGTGGCACAGCAGCATCCTAGAGCCTGGAGTCACCATGTAGAGACCCCAGAAAGTACGGCTCAAGCTGCCTGCCATACAGGTACCTGTCCCAGGACAGGAGAAAGAGCTGAAAGAAGTAGGACCTTGTTTGGAACACTTCAGGCAGCAAGGGACTTTAGCAAGCGCACAGTGGAAGGCTCTTAACCTGACTTGCCAAGAGGATTCTGCTTGTTTCCGGGCTGCCTGGACTCCTAAGTACCTGTTGCCGGTGCCCTGGACTGTGGCCTGCCACCTTCAGTAAACCAGGTAAAGACACTGTGACACTGACCGAAAACCACAGGTGGCGTCACGAATAGACTACATAATACCAAATCCCTTTAATTGAGTCACTGGGCCACAGACCGGGTCGCAGCCACCGTAACATCCCCTTTAATAGCCGACCGGACCCATTGCTCAGTACCCCAGGCCCTGGTAGGGCAACTTAGTGACTGCATAAGATGAAATTAACAAGCACATACAGTTACCACCACAGCCGACGTACATTTTGCAATGGTGGTTAGGTGCTGGTCAGGTAAGTATTCAAGATGTCGACATCCAATAAGAACAAACATGTAACAGATGTCCCGCATATTCAGTGATTACCGATTACAATCCCCATCAGCATATTGAAGATGTTTATAACATTGTCATGGTTGTCAGTCGTGTGATCGGGTCAGCAGGAAGTGGTATTGCATCACTTCCTGGTTAGGCGTCAAGTGTCTAAATGAAGCCACCGTGATCCTCAGTTACCATGATCAGCTTGTCCAGTAGGAGAGATACAACATTGTATCACATCCTAGTTACAGACCCGCAACCATAACTCATGTACTGAGTTGTCATAGTAATTTGTCATGTGATAAAGTGAGAATAAAATATAATGACTTGTTTAGGACATAGGTGAAAATGAAATGTATTCACTTGTGAAGACATGGATGGAAGACAGCTATTCCATGTGGTTGCACAAGTCACGAAAGATTCAAAATGTGCAAAATTGGATTCCTGCATGTGAGAAAAGACAAGGGTTCTAAGGATAGAAATGGTTATAACCTGCGAGTGAAGATAATATGTAGTGAAATGACATAATATGAGGGCATGATTCTGTGTGCTAACAAGAAAGTGCACAAGTGCCAGTGCTAATGCCTATTATTCATATTGATGGAAAATAATAAAAAATGTATAAAAAATTAGATATGAATGTTGTAACATATCTCTATATAAAATACTATGAATGAGTGATACAGTATATCATTCTGTGTGCTTATAAGATAAAGTGCACAAGTGTTAGTGCGCCAGTACCTATTATTCATATCAATGCAAAACTTCAGAAAAAACACATAAAAATGGGATATAAATAATATTACATATCTCAATATAAAAAAAAACTATAGATGAGTAAAAAAAATGTGTCTAATGAATAAAGTGCAAAGAAAAACAGGACACAATACCTGTTTGTTCGAACAATATGGAACACAATCTGTATGAAGAAAGATAAAAAAGTAAGAAGAGAAGCAATAATTTAAAACAAATGAAAACCAGCAAATAAAACCAGTCAGTCCAGAAAACAGCAAGTAAACGCTGTGAAACTAATATTGTACACAGGATCACAGTAGAAAAAAATCTACAAACAGTCAAAATTTTCCAAAACATGTATGTGGATATAGAGACCCCTAACATCATTATGTGGACAAGAAAGGCACTTAACCGTTATGATCATTCAGCCCAAAAGGTGTAATGGTATTCAATTTATATATCCATCTTGCCTCTTTTTGAGCCAGTAAGCGTCTCCAATTGCCACATCGAGGGCTGATGAATATTCTGTCAATCCCTCTAATCTCCAGTCCCATGGGATCACAATTGTGCGCTATTTTGAAGTGGCGGGGAACAGGTTTTAGTTTGGAGGGATAATTTTCTGAAGTTGCGGCCTCTATATTCAGGATATGTTCCCGTACACGTCTCCGGAATTCACGTGTGGTCATGCCTACCTATAGTAAGTCATATGGGCACATGTCATGGTACACAACAACTTTAGTGACCCAATTTATACTATGCAAGGTGTATTTATACTAATCAAGGTGTAGACCTTGCTTTTAGTTGAATCAGTGAATTCTTTAGTGGTTTCAATGTTTTTACAGGCCACACATTTCCCACATGTGGAGCATCCCCATGCTGGGTCTTTAGAGCCAAATAGATATCTCAAGGAGACACCCTTGTGATAACTGTGTACCAAGTGATCCTTCAAGTTTGGTGGCCTTCTAAATGTAATAGCTGGTGAGGGTTTTGCAAATTTTGATATAGTGTTATTAAACAATACCACTGGCCAGTGTTTCATAAGGATTCTCCTCATTTCGTCACTCTATGAATTGAAGTCCAATATGCAACGTACTTTAGATTCCTGATTCTTATCCATGATTTTGTTCTTCAATAATACGGATCAGTCACGTTGCTCTGCTCTCATATATGCCTGCCATATCATATTTTTTCCATAGCCCCAATCCCTGAAACGCATACACAAGTCATTGGCCTGTTTAGAAAGAAAAAAGTCATTTGAGCAGATCCTCTTTACATGCAAAAACTGTCCAGTAGGAATGTTTTTAATGAGATTTTTAGGCTTTTGAGAGGTAGCATGTAAGAGAGCGTTGGCTAAGGTGCTCTTACGGAATAAATCTGTTTGTATATATCCCAAATGGTCAACCTGGATGGAAATGTCTAGAAACTCAATAGAATGCTTGCTACTTTGGTATGTTAGTTTAATATTATGGTTATTAGAATTCAACTCTGTTATGAAGGATTGTAGTTCTGCTTCTGTACCCTGCCATATCATGAAGATATCGTCTATATACCTCCACCATGATACGTCCTTGTCACTGAATATCGATGGTTCGGTCAGAAATGTCTCACGTTCCCACACCCCCAGAGAAAGGTTAGCATATGATGGCGCACATGAGGCCCCCATTGCTGTTCCTTGGAGGTAGAGGACCTCACGGAACATGAAACAGTTATGAGTCAGAACAAAGGTCAAAGCATTGACCAAAAAAACACAAAGATCCCTTGTCAGTACACTCGCTCTAAAGAAGTCAACTGCCTCAATCCCATCTTTGTGACGGATTGATGTATACATTGACTCTACGTCACATGTCACAAAATACAGGTTCTGATCCAGCTGGATCCCATTAAGTTTCTTCAATGTGTCAGTCATATCTTTTCGATGTGAGGGAAGAGTCCCTACCAGTGGTTTAAGGTAATGGTCGATTAACCTAGACAAAGGTTATTGGTACCCAACACAATGGACCTACTTGGTGGTGTTTCTGAATTTTTATGTATTTTAGGCAGAAGATAAATACTTGCCACTGTCAGTTTCTCGATCCATATACCTTCCATCTGTTTAGTTGTTAATACACCCTGTGAGACCGCATCAAGTAACAGTTCTTGCAATTCGTTCCTAAATTTGGATAGAATGTTAGTGTAAGGAGTTAAAAGCACAAGAAGAGTCTGGGGGCGGTTACCTTCTCGGCTCTGTGCCCCGAACCATTGAGCTGTGCTGCGGGTTCCCTAGGGGGAGACTGAGAGACTGGGACAAAAAGGAAGCAGCCAGAGGGCGGGAAAGGGACGTACGCAGGAGCAGCGTGCAGAGCAGGGTGCAGCTGCGCTCCAGAAGAGAGAGAGAGAGAGAGCTCCCAGTCTGAGGACAAATAGAGAGAGACTGCCCAGAAAGACTGTATCTCGTGAGTACATAAAGCGGACTCTGCTGTGACTGGAAAGGGGCGCTTTGAGACCTGTTTTAGAGACTACGACACCCTGGCCCCTGACTCCTGGTACAGAGACTTAACAGTGCAGAGCCCCTGTTTTCCTGGTACAGAGGCTTAACAGTGCAGAGCCCCTGTTTTCCTGGTATAGAGACAACAGTGCGGAGCCCCGATTTCCTGGTTGTGCTGTAAAAGTTAAAGACTCAGAGCCTGTGCATACCACATTAACTCCCGAAACCCCAGGCAGCAGGCTCTCAGAGACTACTCTGCCCACGGACAACAGAGGGACGACAAGTGCCACTGTTTCTCGGCGCCTACGTTGGAGAAGACGACCCTCCAAGCAAGTCATCTTTAGACTGATAAGTGTTCTTTTCTCAAGGAATCCTGCTTAATTCTGTTATATTGTTTAACTCCCGTATTTTTGCATTGTTTTATTGTTAGTTATTTTGCATTGCTTCCTCCCTGCGAGGAGAACCGTATTCCTGTTATTAAACCCCTCAACTGTTGGTCTGTCTGTTCCGTGGTGACATACTCAGTACCTGCATCCTATTACATTTGGCGTAGTCGGCAGGATGTCACATGGTAGCGCGGACAGGACAGACCAAGCAGCTGGGGAAGTTCCCAGGTCTAGCATTTCCCTGGGAGCCATGTTGAATAATTTGCCAAGGTTCACTGGGAACAATGTAATGTTGTGGAGTTGGACAGAGCGTATCCGGGGAATGATGCGTATGCACCCCATGACACCAGCCCTGGAGGCAGAAATTGCATTGATGGCCCTGGAGGGGGAGGCGCGGGATTCTGTCATGCATAGGTCCCCCCGGGAGAGAGATACCCTGGACAAAGTGCTGCACATACTTGAGGAAACGCATGGGGACCCCACTGACGTAGGGGAACTTCGCATGCGACTGTTTCACCGGGTACAACGGGAGGGGGAGACCGTGACCCAATTCATTAACGCCCTACAAGAGCTTCACACTGCTATCAGACGAAAGGACGGTATAGGAGTAGGGTCAGTTGATGTGGTGCTCAGAGATCAGCTAGTGACAGGACTGCGTGACGCAATGATGAAACAGGCACTGCGAGAGCGCATGCGAGTAAAGCCAGACATGACTTTCTCTGAGGTTGGCAGTGAGGCGCGTGTGCGAGAACAAGAACAGGGAGTGACGGGGCTGGTGGGAACGGTGCAGAGCGGGGAGGTAACCACCACCGCAGGCAATATTCCCCAGTGGGTGGAGGACCTGAGAATGGAGATTAGACAGGTCCGTGAAGAAATAGCGGCCACCAGAAGAACTCTGGCAGAGGGGCCTGGCCCTCTGGTGCGAGACAGAGAAGCTGCCCCCGAAGGGAGGGTGAAACTACCAGGAGGAGAAGCCCTCTTACATGCTACACTTGTGGAGAGTCCGGCCACATTGCTCGATGGTGTCCCCGGCGGAGCCGACCATCCCCACATCCTCCTTTAAACTAGGTGGCTCTGGGCTTGAGGGGCGCCGCTCAGAGCGTGAAGAACAGAGGAGGAGGAGTAAAAGTCCCCACAGCCTTGTTTCCATGTGCCCTCTGGTCTGGGCAGAAATCAATGGAAGAGCAGTGCGATGCTTGATGGACACCGGCTCACAAGTGACCACCAGGCCCGAATGGGGCCCTGTGATCAAACTTATGGCGGCCAACCACTTGCCCATCCCGGTCGCAGGGGTGGTATGGATGAACATAGAAGTCTGCGGAAAAGACCTTGGGAGGAGAGGAGTGGTACTGGTGGATGGAGAGGTAGCTAAAGACCATACCGTGACCCTGGGCATGAATGTGTTAAAAGACCTCGGAAGCCTCGTTTTCAACGAGTCCCCGGAACAGTTCCTACAACAATGGAGCGACCAAACCCCCCAGAGAAGTGTCTTCCAACAACTGATACGGACCGCCCAGGTCCGGGAAGCATACGGCGACGGAAAGGAACTCGGCAAAGTCGTTGTCCCCGCCTCCGTCAATCGAGTGTTGCCCCCTGGGCAGACAGTGCTTCCTCTGCCTGTATGAGCTGGCATCCCGCTGGAGGGGGTCAAAGTCCAAATTGAGCCCAGCAGAGCCGACCAGCTGCCGTCAGGAATATTGGTCGCACGGTCCCTGGCTACCGTGCGGGATGGAACTGTCCTTGTGCGCTGTATCAATTTGGGGGCGACAGATACAACTTTGCCCCCTAGAAGCGAAATCGCTCAAGTCCTGGGCCTTCCAGACGAGTTGGTCCCCACTGAGGCGGTACAGCTGACAGCAAGGCCAGAAGACCCGTGGCTGGTGACCGTCAAGGCGGAGGCAGCTCCGGATCCCAGATTAAGGCAAGAAGGGCGCCAGATACTGGAACGCATGAGGGCGGAGCTCTCGGAACTTACTCCGCAGCAGGTACCTCAGGTAGAAGCTGTATTGGGGAAATTTCAGGATGCGTTCGCCAAAGATGAAGATGACTTTGGACGTACCACGGCCATCACCCACGAGATACCCACCGGGGATGCGGCACCAATCCGGGAACGGTACCGCCAAATACCCCCACAGATGTACCAGGAGGTGAAGGGAATGCTGTCACACATGCTGAAGAAGGGAGTTATATGTGAGAGTCAGAGCCCGTGGGCTGCCCCTATCGTCTTGGTGAGAAAGAAAGACGGGTCCCTGCGGTTCTGTGTGGACTATCGGCGGCTCAACGCTTGCACAGTGCGGGACTCGTACCCACTGCCCAGGATAGAGGAGTCCCTGACGGCACTAGGGAATGCCAGATATTTCTCCACGTTAGACTTGGCCAGCGGCTACTGGCAGGTGCCCATGTCTGAGCAAGACCGCGCCAAGACAGCTTTCATCCTTCCGATGGGACTGTATGAGTTTGACCAGATGCCCTTCAGCCTAGCAAATGCCCCAGGAACATTTCAGCGACTCATGGAGAGATGTCTGGGAGACCTGAACTTTGAAGCCACTTTGATCTACTTGGATGATATCATCGTCTTTGCCCCCACCTTTGAGGAGCATCTGCAGAGACTAGAGCAAGTTCTGAGTCGGCTACAGAAGTATGGCTTGAAAGTGAAACCCCAGAAATGCCACCTCTTCCGTACCGAGATTGAATACTAGTTGGGACATGTTGTCTCCGCTGAGGGGGTGAGGCCTTCCCAGGAGAAGATCGCTGCGGTACAAGAGTGGCCAACTCCAAAAATGGTGAAAGATGTGCGTGCGTTCCTGGGACTCACGGGATACTTCAGACGCTTTGTAAAAGACTTTACCCGCCTTGCTAATCCACTCCAGGAGTTGTTGAGGGGAGTGCCCTCTTGCGCCAAAAACAGGAACATACAGTGGGGGAAGCATCAGGAGGAGGCATTCTTGGCTTTGAAGAAGGCTTTGACGGAGGCCCCCGTGCTGGCCTACGCTGACTTCACACAACCGTTCATCTTGCACACTGATGGGAGCCTGCAGGGCCTCGGGGCTGTACTGTCGCAGATGCAGGACGGGAAGGAGCGTGTCATCGCATACGCCAGTCAGTCTCTGCATGACTCAGAAAGGAATCCAGAAAACTACAGTTCATTTAAGTTGGAGTTGTTGGCGCTGGTGTGGGCAATGACTGAGAAGTTCGCGGAATATCTGGCTGGCTCAGAAGTTCATGTATGTACCGATAACAATCCATTGGCCCATCTCGAGAATGCCAAGTTAGGCGCCCTAGAACAACGTTGGGTAGCCCGAATGGCCAAGTTCCAATACAGAATTTCGTATAAAAGAGGAGCTGAGAATGTACATGCGGATGCCCTCTCCCGAATAAACTATCGCAAACCAGCACCCAGCCAGGATGAAGAACTGGAAGATGTAGAGGTTCCAGGTTTTGGAGAGACTGCCAGGACGGTGGCAGCGGCGCGGGAAATTGAACAGGAAGAGGCCTGTGTGAACTTGCTGGAGCAGCCTCGCGATGAGTGGGTCCGAGTACAGCAGGAGGATCCGGAGCTAGCTCAGTTGAGAAGGTGGGTCGTGTCTGAACAAATGCCCAATCGACATGAGAGGAGGTCCATGTCACCTGAAGTACTGAAGATGCTACGCCAGTGGGAGAGGCTCGAGTTGCAGGATGGTATCCTGTACCGGAAGGTATTCTGTTATGACCCCAATGGCGAGGGTCTCAGAGGAACGTGGAAGTCTGCAGAATACAAAAATCCAGCTCATAGGGCAGTGGTAACTGGGTTGACCATATATCTACTCCTAACGCCAACACTAGAAGTAGCCGGGGATCATTCCTACGTTGATTCTAGATGACACGCGCCAGCCGGAGAATCTAGCTACCCCTAGTAGAGGAAAACAAAGACCTTTCTTGCCTCCAGAGAAGGGGACCCCAAAGCTGGATAGAAGCCCCCCACAAATAATGACGGTGAGGTAAGAGGAAATGACAAACACAGAAATGAACCAGGTTTAGCACAGAGAGGCCCGCTTACTGATAGCAGAATAAAGAAAGGTAACTTATATGGTCAACAAAAACCCTATCAAAATCCACACTGGAAATTCAAGAACCCCCGAACCGTCTAACGGTCCGGGGGGAGAACACCAGCCCCTAGAGCTTCCAGCAAAGGTCAGGATATAGATTTGGAACAAGCTGGACAAAAATCCAAAACCAAAACAAATAGCAAAAAGCAAAAGGCAGACTTAGCTGATATAACTGGAACCAGGATCAGTAGACAAGAGCACAGCAGACTAGCTCTGATAACTACGTTGCCAGGCATTGAACTGAAGGTCCAGGGAGCTTATATAGCAACACCCCTAACTAACGACCCAGGTGCGGATAAAAGGAATGACAGAAAAACCAGAGTCAAAAAACTAGTAACCACTAGAGGGAGCAAAAAGCAAATTCACAACAGTACCCCCCCCTTAGTGAGGGGTCACCGAACCCTCACCACGACCACCAGGGCGATCAGGATGAGCGGCATGAAAGGCACGAACTAAATCGGCAGCATGAACATCAGAGGCGACCACCCAGGAATTATCCTCCTGACCATAGCCCTTCCACTTGACCAGGTACTGAAGCCTCCGCCTGGAGAGGCGAGAATCCAAGATCTTCTCCACCACGTACTCCAACTCGCCCTCAACCAACACCGGAGCAGGAGGCTCAGCAGAAGGAACTACAGGCACAATGTACCGCCGCAACAAGGACCTATGAAATACATTGTGAATAGCAAACGACACAGGAAGATCCAGACGAAAAGATACAGGATTAAGGATTTCCAATATCTTGTAAGGCCCAATAAAACGAGGTTTAAATTTGGGAGAGGAGACCTTCATAGGAACAAAGCGGGAAGAAAGCCACACCAAATCCCCAACGCGTAGTCGGGGACCCACACCGCGGCGGCGGTTGGCAAAGCGCTGAGCCTTCTCCTGTGACAACTTCAAGTTGTCCACCACATGATTCCAGATCCGCTGCAACCTATCCACCACAGAATCCACCCCAGGACAGTCAGAAGGCTCCACATGACCCGAAGAAAAGCGAGGATGGAAACCAGAGTTGCAGAAAAAAGGCGAAACCAAGGTGGCGGAACTAGCCCGATTATTAAGGGCAAACTCAGCCAACGGCAAGAATGTCACCCAATCGTCCTGATCAGCAGAGACAAAACACCTCAAATAAGCCTCCAAAGTCTGATTGGTTCGCTCCGTCTGTCCATTAGTCTGAGGATGGAAAGCAGACGAAAACGACAAATCAATGCCCATCCTACTACAAAAGGATCGCCAGAACCTGGAAACGAACTGGGATCCTCTGTCTGACACAATATTCTCAGGGATGCCGTGCAAACGAACCACGTTCTGGAAAAACACAGGAACCAGATCGGAAGAGGAAGGCAGCTTAGGCAAAGGAACCAAATGGACCATCTTGGAGAAGCGATCACATATCACCCAGATAACGGACATGCCCTGAGATAGCGGAAGATCAGAAATGAAATCCATGGAGATATGTGTCCAAGGTCTCTTCGGGACAGGCAAGGGCAAGAGCAAACCGCTGGCACGAGAACAGCAAGGCTTAGCTCGAGCACAAGTCCCACAGGACTGCACAAATGACCGCACATCCCTTGACAAGGAAGGCCACCAAAAGGACCTGGCCACCAGATCTCTGGTGCCAAAAATTCCCGGGTGACCTGCCAACACCGAGGAATGAACCTCGGAAATGACTCTGCTGGTCCACTTATCCGGGACAAACAGTCTGTCAGGTGGACAAGACTCAGGCCTATCAGCCTGAAATCTCTGCAACACACGTCGCAGATCCGGAGAAATAGCTGACAAGATAACTCCATCTTTAAGAATACCAACAGGATCAGCGACTCCAGGAGCATCAGGCACAAAGCTCCTAGAAAGAGCATCGGCCTTCACATTCTTTGAACCTGGTAAATACGAGACAACAAAATCAAAGCGGGAGAAAAACAATGACCAGCGGGCCTGTCTCGGATTAAGGCGTTTAGCAGACTTGAGATACATCAGATTTTTGTGATCAGTCAAGACCACCACACGATGCTTAGCACCCTCGAGCCAATGACGCCACTCCTCAAATGCCCATTTCATGGCCAACAACTCCCGATTGCCCACATCATAATTTCGCTCGGCAGGCGAAAACTTCCTAGAGAAAAAGGCACAAGGTTTCATAACAGAGCAACCAGGGCCTCTCTGCGACAAAACGGCCCCTGCCCCAATCTCCGAAGCATCCACCTCAACCTGAAAGGGAAGTGAGACGTCAGGCTGGCACAAAACAGGCGCCGAAGTAAACCGGCGTTTCAACTCCTGGAAAGCCTCCACGGCAGCAGGAGCCCAGTTAGCTACATCGGAGCCCTTCTTGGTCATATCCGTCAAAGGTTTCACAATGCTAGAAAAATTAGCGATAAAACGACGGTAGAAGTTAGCGAAGCCCAAGAACTTCTGAAGACTCTTAACTGACGAGGGCTGAGTCCAATCAAGAATAGCTCGGACCTTGACTGGGTCCATCTCCACAGCAGAAGGGGAAAAAATGAACCCCAAAAAGGGAACCTTCTGTACACCAAAGAGACACTTTGAGCCCTTGACAAACAAAGAATTTTCACGCAAAATTTCAAAGACCAACCTGACCTGCTCCACATGCGAATCCCAATCATCAGAAAAAACCAAAATATCATCCAGATAAACAATCAAAAATTTATCCAGATACTTCTGGAAAATGTCATGCATAAAGGACTGAAAAACTGAAGGCGCATTGGAGAGCCCAAAAGGCATCACCAAGTACTCAAAATGACCTTCGGGCGTATTGAATGCGGTTTTCCATTCATCACCTTGCTTAATGCGCACAAGGTTGTACGCACCACGAAGGTCTATCTTGGTGAACCACTTGGCACCCTTAATCCGGGCAAACAAGTCAGACAACAGCGGTAAAGGATACTGAAATTTGACAGTGATCTTATTTAAAAGCCGATAATCAATACAAGGTCTCAAAGATCCGTCCTTTTTTGCCACAAAAAAGAATCCCGCACCAAGAGGGGAAGAAGACGGACGAATATGTCCTTTTTCCAGAGACTCCTTGATATATGAACGCATAGCGGTATGTTCAGGTACCGACAGATTAAACAGTCTTCCCTTAGGAAATTTACTGCCTGGGATCAAATCTATAGCACAGTCACAGTCCCTATGAGGAGGCAGTGCACTGGACTCAGACTCACTGAAGACATCCTGATAATCAGACAAATACTCCGGAACTTCCGAAGGCGTAGAAGAAGCAATAGACACAGGCAGGGAATCCTCATGAATACCACGACAGCCCCAACTTGAGACTGACATAGCCTTCCAGTCCAGGACTGGATTATGGGTCTGTAACCATGGCAGCCCTAAAACGACCAAATCATGCATTTTATGTAAAACCAGGAAACGTATCACCTCGCGGTGTTCAGGAGTCATGCACATGGTAACCTGAGTCCAATACTGCGGTTTATTTGCTGCCAATGGTGTAGCATCAATACCCCTAAGAGGAATAGGATTTTCTAATGGTTCAAGAGTAAAACCACAGCGCTTAGCAAATGAGAGATCCATGAGACTCAGGGCAGCACCTGAATCTACAAACGCCATGACAGGATAAGATGACAGTGAGCAAATCAAAGTTACAGACAGAATAAATTTAGGTTGCAAATTACCAACGGTGACAGGACTAACAACCTTAGCTATACGTTTAGAGCATGCTGAGATAACATGTGTAGAATCACCACAGTAGTAGCACAAGCCATTCCGGCGTCTATGAATTTTCCGCTCATTTCTAGTCAGGATTCTATCACATTGCATTAAATCAGGTGTCTGTTCAGACAACACCATGAGGGAATTTGCGGTTTTTCTATCACATTGCACCGAATTAGGTGTCTGTTCAGACAACACCATGAGGGAATTTGCGGTTTTGCGCTCCCGCAACCGCCGGTCAATTTGAATAGCCAGTGCCATAGTATCATTCAGACCTGTGGGAATGGGAAAACCCACCATAACATTCTTAATGGCTTCAGAAAGGCCATTTCTAAAATTAGCGGCCAGTGCACACTCGTTCCAATGTGTCAGCACGGACCATTTCCGAAATTTTTGGCAATACACTTCAGCCTCGTCCTGCCCCTGAGACATAGACAGCAAGGCCTTTTCTGCCTGAATCTCAAGATTGGGTTCCTCATAAAGTAAACCGAGCGCCAGAAAAAACGCATCAAGATCAGCCAATGCCGGATCTCCTGGCGCCAGCGAAAAAGCCCAATCCTGAGGGTCGCCCCGTAAGAACGAAATAACAATTTTTACTTGCTGAGCAGAATCTCCTGATGAACAGGGTCTCAGGGACAAAAACAATTTACAATTATTCACGAAATTCCTAAACTTAAACCTGTCTCCGGAAAACAGTTCAGAAATCGGTATTTTAGGTTCTGACCTAGGATTTCTGATAACATAGTCTTGTATGCCCTGCACACGAGTAGCCAGCTGGTCCACACTTGTAATCAAGGTCTGGACATTCATGTCTGCAGCAAGCATAGCCACTCTGAGGTAAAGGGGAAGGAGAAAAAAAAAAATCAGAATCTTCTTTCTTATAATCCCTCTTCTGCAATGCATTAAACATTTAATACTGGCCTGGCAAACTGTTATGACCCCAATGGCGAGGGTCTCAGAGGAACGTGGAAGTCTGCAGAATACAAAAATCCAGCTCATAGGGCAATGGTAACTGGGTTGACCATATATCTACTCCTAACGCCAACACTAGAAGTAGCCGGGGATCATTCCTACGTTGATTCTAGATGACACGCGCCAGCCGGAGAATCTAGCTACCCCTAGTAGAGGAAAACAAAGACCTTTCTTGCCTCCAGAGAAGGGGACCCCAAAGCTGGATAGAAGCCCCCCACAAATAATGACGGTGAGGTAAGAGGAAATGACAAACACAGAAATGAACCAGGTTTAGCACAGAGAGGCCCGCTTACTGATAGCAGAATAAAGAAAGGTAACTTATATGGTCAACAAAAACCCTATCAAAATCCACACTGGAAATTCAAGAACCCCCGAACCGTCTAACGGTCCGGGGGGAGAACACCAGCCCCTAGAGCTTCCAGCAAAGGTCAGGATATAGATTTGGAACAAGCTGGACAAAAATCCAAAACCAAAACAAATAGCAAAAAGCAAAAGGCAGACTTAGCTGATATAACTGGAACCAGGATCAGTAGACAAGAGCACAGCAGACTAGCTCTGATAACTACGTTGCCAGGCATTGAACTGAAGGTCCAGGGAGCTTATATAGCAACACCCCTAACTAACGACCCAGGTGCGGATAAAAGGAATGACAGAAAAACCAGAGTCAAAAAACTAGTAACCACTAGAGGGAGCAAAAAGCAAATTCACAACAGTATTCCTGCAAACAGAACTCAGTCTTGTATGGCAGACAGTGATTCCCTCGTCCATGATAGACCAGGTGGCTAAGGAAGCACATGAGAAAGGAGCACACTTTGGGCCAGAAAAGACTTTCCAGTGGTTACAGCGCCTATTTTATCACCCCCACTTAAGGAACACTGTGGATAAAGTATGTCGGCAATGCAGAAGTTGTGAGCTGGTCAAACCACCAGAACAACGAGCTCCCACAGAGACGGTGAGGTCTTCTGTCCCCATGGACCTACTGGCAATAGATTACTTGACAATTGGACCAGCACACCAAGGTTATGAGCATTGTTTAGTGATGATAGACCACTTTACTAAATTTGCCGTAGTGACGCCCACGCGGGACCAGACTGCCGAATCTGCGGCTCACGCAATCTGCAAACACTTCATTCAGGTGTACGGGTGTCCCAAGCGCATTCATTCTGATCAAGGGGCCTGCTTCCTCGGAAGAGTGATGGAGGAGCTGCACCAGCTGTACAAAATCGATAAGTCCCGGACCACCCCTTATCATCCACAGGGGAATGGGGCTTGTGAAAGATTTAACCGCACTCTGATTCAAATGCTGAGGACCCTGGAGAAGGACCAGAAGGCGAAGTGGACTGAGTCCGTCCCTGAATTGGTGTGGGCGTATAACAATCGTAAACACAGCACCACCAGATTCACCCCCTACTCTCTGTTCTTTGGCTGACCCGGGAAGGGACTGGCAGAGCTGGCGCTGGAACCCGAGGAGGACTACCCATGGACGGGGGTGTACTCCTGGGTTCAAGAACATCGTCGTCGGCTGCGGACAATTCAACGTCTAGTGCAGGACCGGCTGCAAGAATTGGAGCATCCCCAGGTAGCTCCTCAAAAGGGGACAGCCCTGCGGCCTGGAGACCGAGTCTTAGTGAGGGAAAAGCGCCCACACAGCAAACTAGAGTACCGGTGGGAGAAAAGGCCGTACCGAGTGAAGCAGCGGCTCGGCAACGGGGGTCCCGTTTATGAGGTCCAGCCCGAAACGGAAGAAGGGACTCCCACCCGCACGCTGCACAGGAATATGTTGCGTCCATGTTTGTCTCGAGATCCTGAATCAGTCCAATTCACTCCAGCACCCCCACTGGCGGCGCCAGTGATCAATGTAGATGTGGAAGACGAGGAAGACTCCGAATCTCTTCCAGTGAACCCAGGAACAGGGCTGGTGCCAGATTCTACCAACGTATCGGAGGAAGCCTCGACTCCTCCCACAGCAGCTGACACCACCGCCCCTGCTGGTTTGAGACGCTCTGAACGTTCAACGGCTGGTGTACCCCCTGTTCGCTACAATCAGGACGAGTTCATCTGGCAGCAGATTGTGCAAGGACTGGAAGATTGCCAACAGGAACTCCTGAAGATCTCGCCCGTGGAATGGCAAGCAGAAAGAGGGGGGGAATGTAAGGAGTTAAAAGCACAAGAAGAGTCTGGGCACGGTTACCTTCTCGGCTCTGTGCCCGGAACCATTGAGCTGTGCTGCGGGTTCCCTAGGTGGAGACTGAGAGACTGGGACAAAAAGGAAGCAGCCAGAGGGCGGGAAAGGGACGCACGCAGGAGACAGAGCAGCGTGCAGAGCAGGGTGCAGCTGCGCTCCAGAAGAGAGAGAGAGAGCTCCCAGTCTGAGGACAAATAGAGAGAGACTGCCCAGAAAGACTGTATCTCGTGAGTACATAAAGCGGACTCTGCTGTGACTGGAGAGGGGCGCTTTGAGACCTGTTTTAGAGACTACGACACACTGGCGCCTGACTCCTGGTACAGAGACTTACCAGTGCAGAGCCCCTGTTTTCCTGGTACAGAGACTTAACAGTGCAGAGCCCCTGTTTTCCTGGTATAGAGACAACAGTGCGGAGCCCCGATTTCCTGGTTGTGCTGTAAAAGTTAAAGACTCAGAGCCTGTGCATACAACATTAACTCCCGAAACCCCAGGCAGCAGGCTCTCAGAGACTACTCTGCCCACGGACAACAGAGGGACGACAAGTGCCACTGTTTCTCGGCGCCTACGTTGGAGAAGACGACCCTCCAAGCAAGTCATCTTCAGACTGATAAGTGTCCTTTTCTCAAGGAATCCTGCTTAATTCTGTTAAATTGTTTAACTCCCGTATTTTTGCATTGTTTTATTGTTAGTTATTTTGCATTGCTTCCTCCCTGCAAGGAGATCCGTATTCCTGTTATTAAACCCCTCAACTGTTGGTCTGTCTGTTCCGTGGTGACATACTCAGTACCTGCATCCTATTACATTAGTCTCAGATAGCAGTCAGAATTTCTCACTTGTCTCATCATCTCTTTTTCATAAGCCTGAATGGGCCAGACCACAATGTTGCCGCCCTCCTTTGGAAAGCTTGATAAGCACTACTTTCAGGCATTGGCAATCCTTAAGGGCGCATCGTTCCTCCCAATTAAGGTTATCATTTTTTATAGTTTCAGGAATCGAATGAAGGTCCCACATAACCAGACGTATAAACAAGTCTACCTCAGGAAATGCGGAAATTTGCGGAAATATTTTAGATTTGGGGAGAAGTTGCTGGGAGTACTTACCTGTCTTATTTTTCTTCTGCCAATTCTTCTAATATCTGGAGTGCTTCTCTTTCTACTATTGTGGGAATGACTGAATCTGTTGATTAATGATAATATAGTTTTTTGTAGATGAGTTTCGGGGTGAACAAGTGTAAATCTTTCACAGCAGTAAAGTGATCAAAACTAGATGGGGAAAAGGAAAGGCAAGGCCCTTATTTAAAACTGACATCTGAGCAGAGGACATTGATATATTAGATAAGTTAATTACCTTTATTGATTTGTTGGGTTGGGTACTCACTGGAGATGGCTTAGTGTCCATACATCTTCTTCCATTGTACCGTCGATGATGGTCAGCCCTTCTTTGATTCTGTCTCAGGTAATATCTGTCATTGCTTGTTTTTGATGCTGTTGATGTCCCTGCAATTGAAATACCAGACAATTCTGATGTAGAAGTTTCAGGTTTTGACAAGTTGCTATGACTCCATCTAAACAATTTATTTGGTTTCTTGTGTTGTAAGTCCTGTTGAAATTTTTCATTTTTATTTGCGGAGATCTGATTTTCCCATTCTTCGCAATTCTTGTCAATTTCTTTTTTTTTCATTTCCAGTTCTTCTGGGGAACATTCTGTTTGTAGTTTTTTGTGTATTTCATCCATCTCCAAGCCCAGTTCTAGTAAGGTTTTTCCATTTATTTAGGTCAGGATCTCCATGAATATCGTAGAGCATGTATTACATTCTGTTTCCAATCGAACGCACAAAGCATTATCCTCGACGGGAAAGACCTGTACTGGAAATAGAAAGGATAATGCCAGCTCACTGTTGAAGTTTATAGGAGTCCGTTGTGCACGGAACCACGAGTCGAACACTCATGTGTAGCAATTGCAGAAAAAAAGAAAAGTGTTCCAGCTTCTGCTAAAATTTTCAGAGTAATCTAATCTTTATTCCATCAAAAAACGATTAAAAAAATATAGTGGACAGGGACAAGAGCAAGCGACGCGTTTCGAACACTGGTGTTCTTTATCAAGCTTGATATAGTAAATAAGGGAAAAAGACACCCAATCAGACACTGTATAGAACATGTAAAAGATTATATCAAAGGGTGGAGTAACCAACTTTGTTTATATATCCCTTTAAAAACATATATTTATTTACAACTTGAATAAAAAGCACCTATAAACCCCTGTGCACAGTGAGAAAATTAATTTATGTCTGAAAGACCAGCAGAATGATAGCTCAAAGAAATACTGTATATAATTTATGTCTGATATGTCAACATAGAAACATCTTTAACAATGCTTAATCTTCAGACACTTCAGGAAAAATTCCGATACCCACAACCTTCAGATATAGATTTTTTAATTTTTACATTGTTATACCCATGTACATGCAAAACTGACAGATAAACAGACAACTAATTAATAACTTTTTACATGCGGATAAATAATTGCTGTGTCATATCGTATCAATACCTATCATCCCAGGTTATATCACATATAATGGAAATATACAGCCCTACGCTGTCCATTAGGCTGTTCCTGCCTAGCAGCGGAGGTTGGCACCCTGCTGATACGAGATTTGGCGCCTGCTCCATGGTGGCTTACCCTTGCTTGTCCCTAGATGCTAAGATACAAAACATTCCAGTCTATACAAAATAATTCTATTCTAAAGACATTTCAAGCACACCCCATATACAATGATATAATGACACTTATCATTTTGTTGTTCTGTAATGATGACAGCAGTCTCTACATCTCATGCCTCAACGTGTTTCTCCATGTGCAGGATCATCATGAGGCCCAATATACAAGTTATGAGAGATAACTTTAACAAATACAGGATAAAGATATGGCCATTGTGATATACCTAGGCTGGGAATATCAGCGCTTTAAATATGGCGCCCCATTTTCAAGTGTACGCCCATGCTGTCCTCCCATCTCTCTGCCTGCTCCCTCTTTGACAGCTTACAATCTGGCTTCCGGTCTCACCGCTCCACTGAAACTGCCCTAAGGTCACCAATGACCTATTAACCGCCAAGAGCAAGCGACACTACTCTGTCCTCCTCCTCCTGGACCTGTGCTCTGCCTTTTACACAGTGGACCATTCCCTATTATTACCCTCTCATCCCTTGGCATCACAGACTTGGCCCTATCCTGGATCTCGTCATACCTAACTGACCGAACATTCAGCGTCTCCCACTCACACACCACCTCCTCACCTCACCCCCTATCTGTCGGAGTCCCGCAAGGTTCAGTCCTAGGGCCACTGCTCTTCTCCATTTATACCTTTGGCCTGGGACAGCTCATAGAATCTCACGGCTTTCAGTATCACCTCTATGCTGAAGACACACAGATCTACATCTCTGGGCCAGATATCACCATCCTACTAACCGGAATCCCTCAATGTCTGTCCACTATTTCATCCTTCTCCGCTAGATTTCTAAAACTTAACATGGACAAAACAGAATTCATCATCTTTCCCCCATCTCACGCGACCCCCCCCAACGAACCTATCCATTACAGTAAACGGCTGCCCACTCTCCACAGTCCCACAAGCTCGCTGCCTCGGGGTAATCCTTGACACTGATCTCTCCTTCAAATCGCATATCCAAGCCCTTTCCACTTCCTGTCACCTTTAACTCAAAAATATTTCACGGATCCGTACATTCCTAAACCAAGAATCTGCAAAAACCCTAGTCCATGCCCTCATCATCTCCCACCTCGACTACTGCAACCTCCTGCTCTGTGGCCTCCCCTTGAACACTGTCGTACCCCTCTAATCTATTCTAAACTCTGCTGCCCGACTAATCCACCTGTCCCCCCGCTATTCCCCGGCCTCTCCCCTCTGTCAATCCCTTCACTGGCTCCCCATTACCCAGAGACTCCAGTACAAAACCCTAATCATGACATACAAAGCCATCCACAACCTGTCTCCTCCATACATCTGTGACCTAGTCTCCCGGTACTTACCTGCACTAAACCTCCGATCCTCACAAGATCTCCTTCTCTACTCTCCTCTTATCTCCTCTTCCCACAATCGCATACAAGATTTCTCTCGCGCATCACCCCTACTCTGGAACTCTCTACCACAACATATCAGACTCTCGCCTACCATCGAAACCTTCAAAAAGAACCTGAAGACCTACCTCTTCTGACAAGCCTACAACTTGCAGTAACCACCGATCGACCAAACCACTGCACGGCCAGCTCTACCCTCACCTATTGTATCCTCACCCATCCCTTGTAGCTTGTGAGCCTTCGCGGGCAGGGTCCTCTCTCCTACTGTACCAGTCGTGACTTGAATTGTTTAGGATTATTGTACTAGTTTTTATTATGCATACCCCTCCTCACATGTAAAGCGCCATGGAATAAATGGCGCTATAATAATAAACAGTAATAATAATACTGAAGCAATCCCCCTGCCTGATTGATGCTTTTATGATCTCAATCACATGGAACGAGATACATCCGACATCTCCCCCATGTTTCAGATACACATGCCTGGCAAGTAGTGTTTTCCTGCTATGTCTCACGTCCCCAAGAGGTGTTTGCTAATGCTTAGTTTTAGCTACTTATTCCATTGGGCACGTGCATGTGCAGAGATACACCACTCCTGAGGTCTGGCAGTTGGCAGATACACCACTCGCCAGGCACGTGAATTTGAAACACGGGGGAGATGTCAGAGTATCTCGTTCCTTGTGACTGAGGTAATACACCCATCAATCAGGGGGAAATGGAATAAGAAAATATTACAATAGATATATTGGATGGAATCAATGAACCCGAATGGACTCAAGGAACAAATGAGCTTCTCGAGCTTTATCTGAATCAGTCATATGAAACTAGGGCCATATAAGAACTACTTTTCTGTGTGTACAGGCTTGGTATAGCCAAGCTTCTTATGTTGATTGAACTTATTATGGTGATTTTAATATTGTTTTTGGACTATTCTTTTTTCCTTCGTTCCAGGGAAATTGGTAGGTATCCCCTGAAATGAAGGTCTATCATATAATAAGACACAGCCATTGTGGGTTCCACTTACCTAATTTCCATTCGCACGGCGTTGTGTAACCTCTTGTGAAGCGCATTGTGTGTTCCAATTATGTCACTTTCACCTGCTCAGTGGTGTGAATGTCTCACTGACATCATTTCTGCTGCTGCGGTAATGTGGAGCGGCACTATTTTGAAAAAATGAAAATATCATTGAGTAAGTGGATAGTTTTCTGACCTCTCTGACCTGGAAGGCATTGCCCTAACCACATTAAGTTGGTGGCACGTGTGTCACACTTTACACACAGAACTTTTTCTGGCCATATGGAGAGAGATTGTGGTCTCACACCGTTCACCTGATGAACCCTGAATAACGCAGGGAGAAACGCGTAGGAGCTACTAACGATAAGTGTCGATTGTTTCTTTATATCACTCTATATTGTTAGAGAGCCAGCTGCATGTGTCTGATATAGGACAGGCAGACAATAACTCTGATCCTGCTATACACAGAGTCTAATATGGAAAAATATGTAGATAGGTGCCAAGTTATGCTGTCTCCGTGTCCCCTGGGGATTGGACTAGAAAGAATGAGGTATCCTGGAGCTACAATTTTGTCTTTTTGTTTTGAATCAGAGACACAAAGAATATGACACATCTATATATGGTGGATAATCTACAAAAAATAGTTACTTATGGCTGCTAGTGTACTCCCTCCCCCTGGGAATCGGACTAGTTGATTCGGAGAGTTTCTAGAGCATCAACTTCTGTTCTTTACTCTGAATTTAAAATATTGATAAATTGACAGCTCCACATATGACATACGGTCTACTTTTCACTAGTCCTCCTAGATCTGTCTTTTATCTTTTGAGGACCGAACCAGAGGGATTTAGAGAAGATTTGTCTCTTAGTAGGGTCACTCTCAACCTGAAATATCGATAGGGTTACAGCCCCATAGATGCAGGAAAGATATACACTCACCGGCCACTTTATTAGGTACACCTGTCCAACTTCTTGTTAACACTTAATTTCTAATCAGCCAATCACATGGCGGCAACTCAGTGCATTTAGGCATGTAGACATGGTCAAGACAATCTCCTGCAGTTCAAACCGAGCATTAGTATGGGGAAGAAAGGTGATTTGAGTGCCTTTGAACGTGGCATGGTTGTTGGTGCCAGAAGGGCTGGTCTGAGTATTTCAGAAACTGCTGATCTACTGGGATTTTCACACACAACCATCTCTAGGGTTTACAGAGAATGGTCCGAAAAAGAAAAAAAATCCAGTGAGCGGCAGTTCTGTGGGCGGAAATGCCTTGTTGATGCCAGAGGTCAGAGGAAAATGAGCAGACTGGTTCGAGCTGATAGAAAGGCAACAGTGACTCAAATCGCCACCCGTTACAACCAAGGTAGGCCTAAGAGCATCTCTGAACGCACAGTGCGTCGAACTTTGAGACAGATGGGCTACAGCAGCAGAAGACCACACCGGGTACCACTCCTTTCAGCTAAGAACAGGAAACTGAGGCTACAATTTGTACAAGCTCATCGAAATTGGACAGTAGAAGATTGGAAAAACGTTGCTTGGTCTGATGAGTCTCGATTTCTGCTGCGACATTCGGATGGTAGGGTCAGAATTTGGCGTAAACAACATGAAAGCATGGATCCATCCTGCCTTGTATGGAGCATCTTTGGGATGTGCAGCCGACAAATCTGCGGCAACTGTGTGATGCCATCATGTCAATATGGACCAAAATCTCTGAGGAATGCTTCCAGCACCTTGTTGAATCTATGCCACGAAGAATTGAGGCAGTTCTGAAGGCAAAAGGGGGTCCAACCCGTTACTAGCATGGTGTACCTAATAAAGTGGCCGGTGAGTGTATATCTTGGTACCATGTTAGTACCCCATAGATAGTGATCAATCTAGCTGACAGGTCTACATATGGTACCCAGTCTGCTTTATGCCAAGTTACCTGTGATTTGTCCTTATCCCCCGGGGATTGAAGCAGAGGGATTCAGATAATTCTTTTTTCCCTCTACATAGTCTGAATTTGAAGCATTGATGCGATGCCGGTTCCATACCTAGTGTATAATTAGGCCTTTCATATGATATTTTTTGGCCGATATATTTCAATATATTTAAATTTCTTCACTGTCTGTGAATATATAAACATAATCAGAAAGCACCGATATATAATCAATTTGGGAGTATAAGGCCATGTGCACACGTTCAGGATTTATCGCGTTTTTTTCACGTTTTTTCGCTATAAAAACGTGATAAAAACGCGAAAAAAACGCTAACATATGCCTCCTATTATTTACAGGGTATTCCGCATTTTTTGTGCAAATGTTGCATTTTTTCCGTGAAAAAATCGCATCGCGGAAAAAAAAGCAACATGTTCATTAAAAATGCGGAATTGCGGGGATTCCGCACACCTAGGAGTGCATTGATCTTCTTACTTCCCGCACGGGGCTATGTCCACCATGCGGGAAGTAAGCAGATTATGTGCGGTTGGTACCCAGGGTGGAGGAGAGGAGACTCTCCTCCACGGACTGGGCACCATATAATTGGTAAAAAAAAATGAATTAAAATAAAAAATAGTGATATACTCACCCTCTGATGGCCCCCGAAGTGTTCCAGCCTCTCCGGTGCATGCTTTTTCTTCCGTTCCTATAGATGCCGGTGTGGTTCAGGACCTGTGATGACGTCGCTGTCTTGTGATTGGTCGCCTGACCGCTCATGTGACTCACGCGACCAATCACAAGCCGCGACGTCATCGAAGGTCCTGAACCACACCGGCATCTATAGGAACGGACGCCGCTGAGATCGGCTGTCTGCAGAGGGTGAGTATAACTATTTTTTTATTTTTTTTATTATTTTTAAACATTCTATCTTTTACTATAGATGCTGCATAAGCAGCATCTATAGTAAAAAGTTGGTCACACTTGTCAAACAGTATGTTTGACAAGTGTGACCAACTTGTCAGTCAGTTTTCCAAGCGATGCTACAGATCGCTTGGAAAACTTTAGCATTCTGCAAGCTAATTACGCTTGCAGAATGCTAAAAAAAACGGGAAAAAAACACAAAAAAAAATGCGGATTTCTTGCAGAAAATTTCCGGTTTTCTTCAGGAAATTTCTGCAAGAAATCCGGACGTGTGCACATACCCTAAAACTCTCCCCGAGTGCCCCAAGGGCATCCACTCAACTGGACAACTCCAGAGATAATGAAACAGAAGAAAATGGAGTAAAACAGTCCAAAACAACATAATTAAAAATAAGTACAAAAGTTTATTAATCAATAACAAATAACTCACAAATACATATGTATATCTGCTGTATGCAGTATATACCAAACAGGAAAGTGAAATACGGAGAACATGACGGTATGTCAGGTGGTATGTGGTTTAGCAGGAAATCATCCCTAAAAGATGCACACAGTATAGATCTATATCAATAGGTCAAGGGTATAGAAAACAGCTCAACAGAGCATCAATAACACATCAGACTATTCCCAAGATATTGACCATACAGCGCATAGTTGCGCTATCAATTGTGCACACTTACCTATAAATCAGAAGGAACCCGACCACACTTCACCCGATTGCCCTGGAAGCGCGTTTCGCGGTAAGCTTTTTCAACAGGGGTTAGTATAGTGCCCGTCTATTGTGCTTATATATCGATGATACGGGAAGTATGGCCGGTAAGCGGCGCATGCGCAATTGCAGCCTGTGCGCGTCCTCTCCGTGGCCGTCACAACAGAGCGTCCATGTGGGCGGAAACCCACCTAGTGACATCATTTTACATAGGCGCACTGTTCACTTTAGATAGCCACTAGAGGGGGCGGGCGTCAGAGCCGACAAGCGCACATGCACTCCACCAGCCGCCATTTTGAGGGAGACCAAGGGCGCAGCCATATCTGAAAGGACAATATGTATGGCAGAAAATAATATGGTGATCGACGTGCCTAAAAGAGGGGGGAGCCCACTTCATTGACAAGAAATACCTAAAAAGCAGTGAGTATAACATTAAAAGAGCGTATTCGCTCATAAATAATTGCAGAAAAATATCAAGACGATATGAATAATAAATATACCACATAAACCTATTAAAGTGCTAAAAGTGCATAATGACTACAATACGACGAAGGAAACACATCTTATTTTCTATGGTCTGTGTAGGTGAGGAAAGATCCGCCATATTCCATACGACCTCTGAGCTCATGGTCAATAAGCAAAATTAAGAACTAAAAAGACACAAAAAGACAATAAGTAAACAAATAAAAATAAAAATGAGTGGAAATTAGGGGATGTCAACAGAGAGAGGAAAACCACCCCATATACTCCTTACAAATTTGATAAGTCACGCAGACAAGACGAAAAGGCGGAACATGTCAAAAATATATTGTGACGGGACAAGTCACAAAAAGGGGGCAAAGCTCAATTTTTCATTGAGTCCTTTGGGGGCAATGGTATCAAGAGTGACGATCCATCTGCACTCACATTGTGCCAGGATCTTAGCCATATTGCCACCCCTGATACCTCCATGAACCCTGTCTATGCCCCTCACCTTTAAGCCACTGGGGTCGGACCCATGATACACCCGAAAGTGTCTCGGCAAAGTTTTAAGACAAGATAAGTCTGTCGCTTCCTTGACAGCTACAGCTTCCTTGTCGTGCACATGTTCGCGCGTCCTAACTTTTAATTCTCTTGATGTGAGACCAATGTAGATAAGGGAGCAGGGACATGTCGCGTAATATACCTCAAAAGTGGAATTACATGAGATAAACACTCGGATCTTAAATTCCCTGCTCCCATCCGATGTTTTAAAGGACCCACACCTCAAGATGTTAGGACACGCGACGCATGCCCCACAAGGATAACAACCTTGTCGTGGGTTGTTTGTACCAAAAAAGTTTTTTGTTTTAGCCACATAGTGGCTTCTTACCAAACTATCCCTCAGATTCCTTCCTCTCCATTGTGTCATCAAGGGGGATTTAGGAAGTTGTGATGCCAAAACACTATTGGTCAACAAAACTGACCAATGCCTATTCAGACTCTCACGGATCCGGCCCCAGTGGCAATTAGAGGTGGAGATAAATCTAACCTCAGAATCACTGGGTGACTTATTTCTTTTAGACTGTAGCAATAGATCACCCCTACGTGTGGACTTGGCCCATCTATATCCTGCCCTAATGCACCGGCGGCTGTACCCTCGATCCTCAAATCGCCTGGTGAGGAGGGAGGACCGTCTCTCGAAACGGGCCTCTGTGGAGCATACCCGCCTGTTCCTCAAAAATTGCCCAACTGGGATGGCTCTGATTACTGAATAATTATGTGCCGAAGATGCATGTAGCAGGGAATTAACCGATGTTTCTTTCCTGTACAATTCAGTTTCAATAACTCCATCCCTGTCTACATGTAATGTGATATCTAAAAAATCAATCCTATTAATGTGCCAAGTGTAAGTAAATTTCAAATTAAAAGTATTGTTGTTGAGTCCCTGCATAAATCCGGTTAGGCTGGTCTCGTCACCATTCGAAATCATAAGAACATCATCAATGTAACGAAACCAACCCACCACTGGGTCTGCGGCATGTGCCCCGTCACCCTGAAAAATGTGTCTTTCCCAATAACCCAAAAATAAATTTGCATACGACGGGGCACATGCCGCACCCATTGCAGTACCCTGCATCTGTAAATAAAATCGGTCCTTAAATACAAAATAATTGTGAGTCAAAATAAACTCTCACAACTCCAAAATGAATTCTGAAAAATGGCCATCCCAGTTGGTACCTTCGAGGAAGAAGCGGGCTGCCCTTAATCTGTCTTTGTGTCTAATTGACGTGTACAATGACTCAATGTCAATTGTTACCAAAATCATGCCCGCCTCAAGAGACAGCCCATCCACTCTCCTCAACACATCGGTTGTATCCCTGACATAGGAGGGCAACGTCTCGACCAGAGGTTTTAAATAAAAAATCAATAAATTTACAGACGTTTTCACAAAGCCCCCCTATGCTAGAGACAATAGGTCGACCCGGCGGGTCGGGTCAATGAAAAATTGAGCTTTGCCCCCTTTTTGTGACTTGTCCCGTCACAATATATTTTTGACATGTTCCGTCTTTTTGTCTTGTCTGGGTGACTTATCAAATTTGTAAGGAGTATATGGGGTGGTTTTCCTCTCTCTGTTGAAATCCCCTAATTTCCACTCATTTTTATTTTTATTTGTATTTGTTTACTTATTGTCTTTTTGTGTCTTTTTAGTTCTTAATTTTGCTTATAGACCATGAGCTCAGAGGTCGTATGAAATATGGCGGATCTTTCCTCACCTACACGGACCATAGAAAATAAGAAGATTTCTTTCCTTCGTCGTATTGTAGTCATTATGCACTTTTAGCACTTTAATAGGTTTATGTGGTATATTTATTGTTCATATCGTCTTGATATTTTTCTGCAATTATTTATGAGCGAATACGCTCTTTTAATGTTATACTCACTGCTTTTTAGGTATTTCTTGTCAATGAAGTGGGCTCCCCCCTCTTTTAGGCACGTCGATCACCATATTATTTTCTGCCATACATATTGTCCTTTCAGATATGGCTGCGCCCTTGATCTCCCTCAAAATGGCGGCTGGTGGAGCGCATGCGCGCTTGTCGGCTCTGACTCCCGCCCCCTCTAGTGGCTATCTAACGTGAACAGTGCAACTATGTAAAATGACGTCACTAGGCGGGTTTCCGCCCACATGAACGCTCTGTTGTGACGGCCACGGAGAGGACGCGCACGGGCTGCAATTGCGCATCCGCCGCTTACCGGCCATACTTCCGGTATCATCGATATATAAACACAATAGACGGGCACTATACTAACCCCTGTTGAAAAAGCTTAATGCGAAACACGCGTCCGGGGCAATCGGGTGAAGTGTGGTCGGGTTCCCTCTGATTTATGGGTAAGTGTACACAATTGATAGCGCAACTATGCGCTGTATGGTCACTATCTTGGGAATAGTCTGATGTGTTATTGATGCTCTGTTGAGCTGTTTTCTATTCCCTTGACCTATTGATATAGATCTATACTGTGTGCATCTTTTAGGGATGATTTCCTGTTAAACCACATACCACCTGACGTACCGTCATGTTCTCCGTATTTCACTTTCCTGTTTGGTATATACTGCATACAGCAGATATACTGTACATATGTATTTGTGAGTTATTTGTTATTGATTAATAAACTTTTGTACTTATTTTTAATTATGTTGTTTTGGACTGTTTTACTCCATTTTCTTCTGTTTCACTGTCTGTGAATAGTTAGACTCTCATAGAGTATGTACTAGAGCGGTTAGGTACGCCGACGTTGAGCATGGGCGCCATTTTGTAAAATACAAGGGTGCCGACCTCCGCTGCCAGTTTGGGGTGAGAGGAGGGGAAGGACAACGGATTTCATAGGTCTGTCATCCCTGTCTGGAATAATGAGATCAACCCTACTGGATCCTAAAATATCCTGAGAGTTTCTGTTGTGTATGTGTTTAATACCTATGAGTCCTATATTTTGTAATAATATATTAGTAAAAGTTATTTTTTAAGGATCTAACGTCATAGGTTGAACATTAACTCCTAGGTTATAGGCTATGTTCACACGAGTTTATAAAAAAAAAACATCCGCTTTCTCCAGTAAAGAATGAACTATTTTTCATCTGTATTGTCATCCATATTCTATCTGTTTTTATACATCATCAGTAGACAGTATAAAGACCAAAATCAGTTTTCTAGCTTAAGATTAGCATTTTATCCATAAAAATCAGATGATTTGTGTGGGATTCGGGTTTTTTTTTCCAGCATCCTTAAACATGAATTGGTAAGACTCATCTGACATACGGAAAAGACTAGCGCATGCCACCAGATTTTTCAGTCCGTGTGAATAAAAACAGTCATCTGAACAACCCTATTGAATGACACTGGTTTGACTGCTGACCATTTTTTCACTTTGTATCTGCCTCTATAAGTTTGGAATATGTCTGCATAAATGCCTTATTGTAAGTTCTGGACAGGAGGCCTATCGCCAAACTGGACATAGCAGTCCATTTACGGACCATTAAGTACGTCTTTGTAAACCTGTACTAAAGTTTCCTATACAAACTAGTGCAACGACAGACAAACCCACCCATTTTAACAAATCCAGGTAGCCATCTAATGTGTATGGGTTTTCTCTTAACTTTCACCAGACATATGTTGTCAAGGAAAGATGAATTGGGCATATTGAATTTCGGAGTGCAATTTTTGTAAAATTCGAGTAGAATTCAATTGGACTCGAATTTATTCCCTCATCTCTAGTGAAGAGTGCATCTGCAAAAAAAAGTGACAATAAAGGTACCGTTACACTAAACGACTTACCAACGATCACGACCAGCGATATGACCTGGCCGTGATCGTTGGTAAGTCATTGTGTGGTCGCTGGGGAGCTGTCACACAGACAGCTCTCTCCAGCGACCAACGATCAGGGGAACGACTTCGGCATCATTGAAACTGTCTTCAACGATGCCGAAGTCCCCCTGCAGCACCCGGGTAAACAGGATAAACATCGGGTTACTAAGTGCAGGGCCGCGCTTAGTAACCCGATATTTACCCTGGTTACCATTGTAAAAGTTAAAAAAAAAAACAGTACATACTCACATTCTGATGTCTGTCACGTCCCCCGGCGTCCACAGGGTTACGCGCTGCTGCTCAGAGCTTCCTGCACTGAATGTGTCAGCGCCGGCAGTAAAGCAGAGCACAGCGGTGATGTCACCGCTGTGCTCTGCTTTATGGCCGGCGCTGACACAGTCAGTGCAGGATGCTCTGAGCAGCAGCGAGTAACCCTGTGGACGCCGGGGGACATGACACACATCAGAATGTGAGTACGGTATGTACTGTTTTTTTTTTTTACTTTTACAATGGTAACCAGGGTAAATATCGGGTTACTAAGCGCGGCCCTGCGCTTAGTAACCCGATATTTACCCTGGTTACAAGTGAACACATCGCTGGATCGGCGTCACACACGCCGATCCAGCGATGACAGCGGTTGATCAGCGACGAAATAAAGTCCTGGACTTCTAGCTCCGACCAGCGATATCACAGCGGGATCCAGATCGCTGCTGCGTGTCAAACACAACGAGATCGCTATCCAGGACGCTGCAACGTCACGGATCGTCGTCGTTCTCGCTGCAAAGTCTCTTAAGGTACCTTCACACGAAACGACGCTGCAGCGATAGCGACAACGATGCCGATCGCTGCAGCGTCGCTGTTTGATCGCTGGAGAGCTGTCACACAGACCGCTCTCCAGCGACCAACGATGACGAGGTCCCCGGGTAACCAGGGTAAACATCGGGTTGCTAAGCGCAGGGCCGCGCTTAGTAACCCGATGTTTACCCTGGTTACCAGCGTAAAATGTAAAAAAAACAAACAGTACATACTTACATTCGCGTCCCCCGGCGTCCACTTCCTGCACTGACTGACTGACTGAGCGCCGGCAGTAGCAGGGCACAGCGGTGACATCACCGCTGTGCTGTGCTTTCACTTTCACTTTGCGGCGCTCAGTCAGTGTGGGAAGCAGACGGCGGGGGATGCGAATGTAAGTATGTACTGTTTGGTTTTTTTACATTTTACACTGGTAACCAGGGTAAACATCGGGTTACTAAGCCCGGCCCTGCGCTTAGTAACCCGATGTTTTCCCTGGTTACCAGTGTAAAATATCGCTGGTATCGTTGCTTTTGCTGTCAAACACAACGATACACGGCGATCGGACGACCAAATAAAGTTCTGAACTTTATTCAGCGACCAGCGACATCACAGCAGGATCCTGATCGCTGCTGCGTGTCAAACTAAACGATATCGCTAGCCAGGACGCTGCAACGTCACGGATCGCTAGCGATATCGTTACAAAGTCGTTTCGTGTGAAGGTACCTTAACACATTGCCAGTGTGTGAGAAGATCACAGGAAGATTTCATGACTTGCCATAGCAGTGCATTGCTGTCAATAGTGGTGACCAAGAAGCCATGAGAGAGAGAGCGGTGACACGTTGAGAGTTCCGTAGAGACTATGGACCTATGTTACAAACAACAAACTCCACTGTGATTGTAACCACCAGGTTTGTGGCCTCTTGACTTGAGAGACCCTATAGCAATCAAGCTCATTACTTCATCGTGAGTAAAGTTTTGTAAATCTGTCTCTTGTGTACATCATTGTCATTCCCTGACTCATCACTATGAGGGGAAACCATTTATCAAGCGTCACTACATCTTTAGGCCTTGATTTATCAAAATCTTCAATTTTCTAGCTGGTCTTAATGAGGGGGCATGGTGGATCCATAAGCTCCTGATTCATGAAGAGGTACACGGCGCTTCATGAATCTGGAGCATCTGACAAGTTGCGTGTGCCTCCGTGCGTCATATCAGAAATTTTACTCTGAGTTTCTCTGAAAGTTTATGACTTTTCAAAGCATTTACATCAGAATTCTGATGTGTAAGTTTTGTTAATCCAGAATCTTTATGCATAAAGAGGGCACACCACAAGGATCTTAGGAACAACCACCTATTATATGCACATTCATTTATTACTATAGGAACTGCTGATCAGCTTAGTGTTTCTGAATTGTGCTTATGGTGGTGTGGCTGCCTCCAACTTGTTCTTAGAACACTTTTACTCAATCCCAATTTCCCAAGACCATAATGGCATACTACACTACTCAAAAAAATAAAGAGAACACTCAAATAACACATCCTAGATCTGAATGAATGAAATATTCTCATTGAATACTTTGTTCTGTACAAAGTTGAATGTGCTGGCAACAAAATCACACAAAAATCATCAATGGAAATCAAATTTATTAATGAATGGAGGTCTGGATTTTGAACGATACTCAAAATCAAAGTGGAAAATCAAATTACAGGTTGGTCCAACTTCAGTGTAAATGCCTCAAAACAAGGAAATGATGGTCAGTGGTGTGTGTGGGGCCTCCACGTGCCTGTATGATCTTCCTACAACGCCTGGGCATGCTCCTGATGAGGTGGCAAATGGTCTTCTGAGGGATCTCCTCCCAGACCTGGACTAAAGCATCCACCAACTCCTGGACAGTCAGTGGTGCAAAGAGACATTGGTGGATGGTGCAAGACATGATGTTCCAGATGTGTTCAATCGGATTCAGGTCTGGGGAACGGGCGGGCCAGTCCATAGCTTCAATGCCTTCATCTTGCAAGAACTGCTGACACACTCCAGCCACATGGGGTCTGGCATTGTCCTGCATTAGGAGGAACCCAGGGCCAACCGCACCAGCATATGGTCTCACAAGGCGTCTGAGGATCTCATCTTAGTACCTAATGACAGTCAGGCTACCTCTGGCGAGCACATGGAGGGCTATGCGTCCCTCCAAAGAAATGCCACCCCACACCATTACTGGCCCACTGCCAAACTGGTCATGCTGATGGATTTTACAGGCAGCAGATTGCTCTCCACGCTGTCTCCAGACTCTGTCACGTCTGTCACATGTGCTCAGTGTGAACCTGCTTTCATCTGTGAAGAGCACAGGGCGCCAGTGGCGAATTTGCCAATCCTGGTGTTCTGTGGCAAATGCCAAGCGTCCTGCACGGTGTTGGGCTGTGAGCACAACCCCCATCTGTGGACGTCGGGCACTCAGCCCATCCTCATGGAGTCGGATTCGAACCATTTGTGCAGACACATGCACATTTGTGGCCTGCTGGAAGTCATTTTGCAAGGCTCTGGCAGTGCTCCTCCTGTTCCTCCTTGCACAAAGGCTGAGGTAGCAGTCCTGCTGCTGGGTTATTGCCCTCCTACGGCCCCCTCCATGTCTCCTGGTGTACTGGCCTGTCTTCTGGTAGCGCCTCCAGCCTCTGGACACTACGCTGACAGACACAGCAAACCTTCTTGCCACAGTTCGCATTGATGTGCCATCCTGGATGAGCTGCACTACCTGAGCCACTTCTGTGGGTTGTAGAGTCCGTCTCATGCTACCACGAGTGTGAAAGCATAACCAACATTAAAAAGTGACCAAAACATCAGCCAGAAAGCATTGGTACTGAGATGTGGTCTGTGGTCCCCACCTGCATAACCACTTCTTTATTGAGTTTGTCTTGCTAATTGCCAATAATTTCCATCTGTTGTCTATTCCATTTGCACAGCAGCATGTGAAATTGATTGTCAAGCAGTGTTGCTTCCTAAGTGGACAGTTTGATTTCACAGAAGTTTGATTTACTTGGAGTTATATTCTATTTACGTATTCCCTTTATTTTTTGAGCAGTGTATATTTCTTAGATAGGCAATTCTGTGTGAACCATGGGAACTCAGACAAGCATGCCTGTATCCAGATGGTTTGGGGCAACATAAAATAGCATTGCAGGTTACCTGAGTTCCTCTGGTAGCAAAATGTGCACTCCAATTCTATGGAATGTGTTGTCCATGTAAGACAGCAAGATAGGTACAGTATATGTAAATGATATACAGAGGAAACACAGGTAAATAAACAATATTTCAATATGTACTTCAGTGCCCCTTACATGCAAATGGATATATAGTCTAGAAATAACAAATACATTTCCTTTTTGTCAATTATTCAGGCAAATTTTCAGATGCCATACAAACCCTGACAATCCTATATGTATGTACAAGGTTGTAATATTAAAGTTCACTCAACCTCAAGACATGACAATAACCCTGGACTTTACTGGTTTGTTAAATAATAAATAAAAATACACTGGACAAAGGTTCTGTAAAACAATTATTGTTACAGAAAATTCTCTTGACTGGATATAATTAAAATTTTCCATTTTCAGGCTATTTTGCTTCATAGCTAATTTTTCACTGCCGTCATGGTTAACTGGTGTTTTTACAAAGGGTTTCACATTTAACAGATAAGGCTAGGTTTACTGAACTTTTTACTAGATTTGGGCAAAATTTGAGTGGAACTGAACTCTTCTCCAGAATGCAGATTTTTTTTTTTTCTCAAAATGGCTGCCAGCAGAAGGCTGGCAAACACTTAAAAAGTTTTTTTTTTTAAATCTAATACTCATCTCATTGGTCTCCTCAGCTGCACACCTTCTCCTGTACGGTGCCTGATTCCTCTTCTTAATGCCGCCTAGGACCTTTTCACTCTAGGTCGGGGCATCCGAGCCTGGGAAATCTCTGTGCATGTTGTAAGGTCACAGCGACTCAAGCCGCAATCTTACGTCAGCCACTTTAGATTAGGACTTCCACAGCAACTAGGTCTGGGATGTCCCTACGCCTGCGCAGAGACATCCCGGGCCCAATTGTGACCTAGAATGAAGATGCCGGGTGTTTCAGCACACTACAGCGGTAAGAAGATCCTTATGGGGGCAGTAAGCGGTGAAGTGAGTATTGGTTGCTTTTTTTCACATCTTATGTTTATTAAGCTTTGGGGTGAATTCTATTCCTACATGCTGGACCACACTGGGGTTCATGCATGAGATGGAAGCCACTTTTACATCTGTAGAGCCTCTTTCTGATGCTCCTTAGGATTAAGTTGTAAAAGTGACTTCAAACTTATACATACACCCTAGTGTTTTTTTGGGGCAAGTCAGAATAGAAATCACATGAGTGAGAAGAGGAACGGAGTGTTGCTGGAAACTGGGAAAAACAGATGTCATGGGATTACCACAGCAGAGAGGAGCCACAGCGTCTGATTGCTCCTACTCCTGCGCTGAGAAGCACTTCTCCTTCATTTTAATGGTGTTTATTTCTTTTGGCAGAACAGGGGTTAATCGGCAGTGTTTGAAACGATGAGCTCAGTTACCACTTCCATCCCCTTTATAATCTGGGTCCTGATTAAAACCCATGTCAGAGCTATCTTTTGCTGCATGGCTTGGAGGAGAGGTGTTCATAAGAGAATTAGTTTTGGAGGAGTTATCTGTGATTGTTGCATGGTTTTTAAGTGTGATAATTCCCTTCTCTTCTCTACTTTGCTTTTTTCCCCATCCTCCACTCCCTGGTGTATTCCTCTGTTATATGTGAGTGAATATTTGTATGCCTCGTGTTTTCAGTTTACCCTTACACTCCCTAACAGAAATTATGTCGCTTATCCATGTTATGTAAATAAAAGCCTTTAACCTGACATTAAATTCATCCATTGGTTGTATAAATTATTCTTTTGAAAGCAAAAACCCTCTGAATTGTGGTTTAGGTTAAGAAAATAAATTGGCATCAATGCAGGAATGTTGATCAGTTAATGGACGCAGAATGGTCAGATTTTGGCAAGACAAAATTTTTGTCGCCTGGTCATATAATGCACCCAATCCTAGTTTACATCCTCACCTGTGCTCAGTAAATGATCTGTTAATTAGTGTGTGTGTATAAAAAGAAACCCAGCACCCCAGACCTTCACTTGAACTGCAACTTGAGCTCTGACAACATGCCAAAAATCCACCCTGCGACCAAAGCCTGGATTATCAAGAGGCTGAAGACCAGATCCACTGCAGAGGTGACTGGCACCTTTAATGTGTCTCAGCGTCAAGTATGAAGAATTAAAAAAAGATTTGAAGAGACTGGAGATGTGTTTTGACAAGCCAAGGTCCGGCAGACCCCGCAAGACAACTGCTCAGGAGGAACGTTTGTTGGTTAGAAAATCCAAAGCAAGCCCCTATTCCACTGCAGGAGAGCTCCAACAGGCCTCGTCACCTCAAGTGCCTGTGTCAACGAGAACAGTTTGTAGGATTCTGTCTCAAAATGGCCTCCATGGTCAAATCAGTGCCCTGAAGCCAGCACGAAACAAAAGGCAAATAAAAAAACGTGTGGCATTTGCAAAGTCCAACAGCCTGCTAAACAGATGGACACTGGAATACTGGCAGAAGATGGATTTCTCTGATGAATCTCAATAGAATTACACCACAGCCGCCGCAAATACTGCAGGAGACCTGCTGGAGCCCGTATGGATCCAAAATACACCCAGAAAACAGTTAAATTTGGTGGTGGAAAGATCATGGTCTGTGGTTACATTCAGTATGGGGGTGTGCAAAACATTTGTAAGATGGAAGGCAATATCAATAGCCTAAAATATCAAGAAGTATTAGCTACCTCTTATATTCCAAATCATAAAAGGGGTCAAATTCTGCAACAGGATGGTGCTCCATCTCATACATCCATCTCTACAACAAAGTTCCTCCAGACAAAAAAGATCACGGTGCTCAAGGACTGGCCAGCCCAGTCACCAGACATGAACATCATTGAGCATGTTTGGGGTAGAATGAAAGAGGAAGCTTGGAAGACAAAACCAAAGAATCTAGATGAATTCTGGGAGTCATGTAAGACTGCATTCTTTGCTATTCCTGATTATTTGAATTGTATGAATCATTGTTGAACCCCATGGATGCAGTCCTTTAAGCTCATGGAAGTCACACAAAATATTAAATATGACTCTAATAGCACCACAATTTCATTCGTCAATGTTATGCAACATATAATTGTATTTTAAGTTAATTTTAAGTTAATTATTTGTTTGAATATCACATTACTTTCTGTGGGCGACAAAACTTTTGTCTTGCCAAAATCTGACCATTTTGTGTCCATTAACTGATCAATATTTCTGCATTGATGCCAATTTATTTTCTTAACCTAAACCACATTTCGGAGGGTTTCAGCTTTCAAAAGAATAATTTATACAACCAATGGATGAATTTAACATCATGTTATAAGCTTTTATTTACATAACATGGATAAGCGACATAACTTCTGTCAGGGAGTGTATTTTTGTAGCCTTGTTTGTCAGGTTGATGTTCTGCAGTGCACAGTAGCACCTGTCTTCCCTGGGTGAGGGAAGAGGACAGACGGAGGGCTAACTCAGGAGATAAGGCAAGGGTTGCAGTCCCGGCATCTTCACCTTTAGAAGTATCCTGGGTAATGGGGTGAGCTAGGGCGCACCCCAGTGTTAGGAACAGGGGAGGAGCCCCTGATCCCAGGACACCCAACAGCTGAGTCATGATAACAGATATCAGTAGTCATATTAACACACTTACACTATATTGCACAGGTTTAGCTAATAAAAAATGATTGAGCATGTCTTTTTACATTTCAGTCGCCTCCTTTGTAGGATATGTTTACACACGGTGCTTTTTATTTACATTCTTTTTTGGTATTACAGAAAAATGTGCCAAACGTGTAATATTTACCTCTGTGCATTATGTGCAGTAGATATGTAATCACTATGTGTCATATGTACATACATGCACACCCAACATGTGTATATGTATGTATGCAGCGCCCCAGGGTCCTGGTCATTGCAGTAATGTCATTCTCCTCTAGGGGAGGGTGATGTTATGTTTGGAGGCAAAGAAGGACAGCTGAATCCAGGTATCACAGACATGCAACACATTTCATACTCCAGGCCACCAGGGGGAGCCCTGCTCCTATTTATTAGGGCACTCCTCACACTTATGTAAAAACTGGTGACCTGGAGTGAAAGTTAGTTAGTTGCTGGCTGAGCTTCGCTCCAGTAGTTGGTCCCTGACAGGGGTGGGATCCTGTCAGAGATCGAGAGAGAAAGACACGGAGCTGTGCATGCCCTGAGAGCTGCAGCTTCTAGAAAGAGACACTGAGGGAGAACTGTATTGCAGCAAGTGTGCAAAGAAGTCATAGCGAAGGAGTGGATTCCAGGAGGGGAACAGCCCTACACAGGCTGCCTCCTTCTGAGGCGCAGGATCCCGGTAGCTGGAACACCGAGGGAGCAACGATCCTTTATGCCTTGCTCCAGAGACCGGCAGGACAGCTAATTTCATGTTACCTGTCCGCCCCTACACCCAGGAGGCAAGGCGGCACCCCTTAGAGGCATGGGCATGATAGAGTCCCTGTAAAACGCCTCAAGCCACCGGTCATACGGGTTTGTCCTATCCATCTGGGGGACAGAAAGAGAGACATAACATCTACAACATCTGTGAGGACCTTATGAGAAGCTTAGCAGTAAGAGACTACAACACTGCAGCGCTAGACGAAGGCTACTGATTTCCACGTGGACAAGGGGACTCTGGACTTGCCTCCAAACCGGCCGGACTCTGTCTGTCCTGTGATCTGGTGCTCTGGATAGTTGATGCTGAAGCCTTCAGTAAAGGTAAAGAGACTGCAACCTTGTGTCCTCGTTCTTCACTGCGCCTCTCACCATTCACCATCTACACACTGGGAAGCCCTGGGGGCATACTTCACCTGTGAAAAGGTATACCATCTAGCTGCCATAACATCACCCCAGCGGACCCCTTAAAGCAGCGTCGGTCACCCTGACCGAATACCACAGGTGGCGTCACGAACATTTCCCCTTTAAAAACCTTTCCCTTTTACATAGATGCCCCAGGGCCACGGACCGGGTCAGCCGGACCCGGTACTGAGTACCCCTAGCCCTTAGGGGCGCTCCAAACTTTGGCGTCACGAACAGGATCTACTACAGCCTGAAAAATCGGGTCATGTGTGCCTACAGACTGTGCCAGAACTGTGCCTAACTATAATTTGTGCTAAAAGATTGTGTGACTAATGAACTGTGCATTGCGCATTGCCGCCAAAATCCGCCATTACAGCGCCACAAGGAGCGCAGGAGAAGAAGAAGGGCGTGCCTTCATGGGCGTGAACTAACTGAGAGCGCGAAAAATAATGGCCGCCCAGTCCAAATACCTCTGTACCTTAAGGACGTGTCTGTCAGCAGCCGAGATCCGCCTCCTGATCCTAAATGGAGGGAGGAGACAAAGAAAAAGAAACCGACCCCGGAGGAGAGAGAGGGAAAAAGACCAGGAAGGAGCAAGCCATGAGGAGGACGCCATGACCAGCTGCCCGGAACCAGAGCGTGGGTTGGAAGCAGAGGACTCCCCCAGCCACCTGGAGAGACACCGCGGCCAGGCATCACCCGTTGGCCCCGACTTCCTGCAGGCCGGCGTGGAGGAGTTAAAAGACCAGCTCCTACAGATGCGACTGAGCGCTAAGGCCACATGTCGGACGGCGCCTGCGGAGGATCCATCAGCACCGCTTCCAGCACCACTTCCGGACCCGCTGCCAGCACCGCTGCAGACTCCGCCACCAACGGAACCAACCAGCACTGAAGACACCGATGCGGCAGGTAAGGACGCCGACCCTGCCCCTGTGACTGAGGGACTGCTGATAGGCCCCGTGGCAGCGCCACCCCCCCGCAGTTCTAGCCGGCTCCGGCATCTTGAGCCCTGGGACCAGGCCACGGGAATGGAGCAGTTTATGAAAGCCACAATTGCGCCCACCACCCCGCCGGGTGAGCTATATGCAGAAAAGACTGTCTATCGATGGGTCAACCCAGGGCCCGACCTCATGGGGTTCCCTGAGACCACTGAGCGGAAGAGAGAGACTGTAGAGGTCTTAAGTTGGGAGGACTACCAGTCCCAGCTCGCCTGCAGGTGGAAGGAAAAAGAGGAGAGACACCAGGCCCAGTGCAGAGCCTTTGACAAGCGGGATCTGCAGGTCAAAGCCCAGGCCCGCAAGGACTGCACTGCTAACCAGGCCCCGCGTAAGCAGGGCTCAGTGGTCACCTTCAAGTTGCAAAGAAGATGGGGCTTTATAAAAGAACAGGGACTATAAGCGGAGATTTTCGTGAACAGGAGGGACGTGGAGTCTCACTTGTGGGAAGGACACCCGGATAGGGACCTGTATCCAGGAGATAGTGTCACCTACACCAGGCACCTTGGTGAAAAGGGTTGGTTTACTTTGAACATGCACAAGCGTAGAGACCCTATGACACCCAGCTGCAAAACACCAGCCAGGCCTCTTCATGTTGCAACAGCGCCGCTTTGTACTAGAACAGCTGACACTACCACGAACACCACCTATACAGTTACTCCTGCCTGCACCCTTACAAAGACTACCATGTGCACTATCACTACCACAGAGACTGCGGTAACCACAGGACCAACTGTACCATGCACCAAAGCTATTCCGGAACAGAACTCAGTGGGCACTCAGATCCCTATATGGAGCGAAGGAGCCCCATATGTACCCCCTTGTAGCCGCCAGTACCCTAAAGGGCTACCTCCACCAGTGCTACCCCCAGAGTTGCAATAAGTGAAATCTGAAAATGACTGTAAATAGTTTATGTTTGTCATTCTGCTGCTAAAGTTTGCTGAACCCCACCAGGTTTATTTCTTAAAGGGGTCCCATGTTAAAGGGATCCTGTGTTTTGCATAAGTTATTTCCCATTTAAAGAACATTGGATCATGGACGGTGAATGATTCACAAACTGTCTTGTAAATAGTTTGCACCTTCTTAAAGGTGCTTCCTACTGGTTTTACAATCGAGGCTTTTACAGAGACTGCCTCCAACAGAGACTGTTGCTAATCTTGTTGTGAGAACTACTTTGTTTTGCAGAAACCTGAAGAAAAAACCCATTGGTGCGGCAGAATTCCAGGTCGGGATACACGCCTTGTAGCCTGCCCAAGACCAACATTGGGGGTTCGCCCCAGGGTCCTGGTCGTTGCAGTAATGTCATTCTCCTCTAGGGGAGGGTGATGTTTCATTTGGAAAAAACTGGTGACCTGGAGCAAAAGTTAGTTAGTTGCTGGCTGGGCTTCGCTCAGGTAGTTGGTCCCTGACAGGGGTGGGATCCTGTCAGTGATCGAGAGAAAAAGACACGGAGCTGTGCATGCCCTGAGAGCTGCAGCTTCTAGAAAGAGATACTGAGTGAGAACTGCATTGCAGCGAGCGTGCAAAGAAGTCGTAGCAAAGGAGTGGATTCCAGGAGGGGAACAGCCCTACACAGGCTGCCTCCTTCTGAGGCGCAGGATCCCGGTAGCCAGAACACCGAGGGAGCAACGATCCTTTATGCCTTGCTCCAGAGACCGGCAGGACAGCTAATTTCACGTTACCTGTCCGCCCCTACACCCAGGAGGCAAGGTGGCACCCCTTAGAGGCAAGGGCATGATAGAGTCCCTGTAAAACGTCTCAAGCCACCGGTCATACGGGTTTGTCCTATCCATCTGAGGGACAGAAAGAGAGACATAACATCTACAACATATGTGAGGACCTTATGAGAAGCTTAGCAGTAAAGGACTACAACACTGCAGCGCTAGAGGAAGGCTACTGATTTCTATGTGGACAAGGGGACTCTGGACTTGCCTCCAAACTTGCCGGACTCTGTCTGCCCTGTGATCTGGTGCTCTGGACTGTGTATGCTGAAGCCTTCAGTAAAGGTAAAGAGACTGCAACCTTGTGTCCTCGTTCTTCACTGCGCCTCTCACCATCCACTATCTACACACTGGGAAGCCCTGGGGACATACTTCGCCTGTGGGAAGGTAAACCATCTAGCTGCCATAACATCACCCCAGCGGACCCCTTAAAGCAGCGTCAGTCACCCTGACCGAATACCACAGGTGGCATCACGAACATTTCCCCTTTAAAGACCTTTCCCTTTTACACGGACGCCCCAGGGCCACAGACCGGGTCAGCCACCGTGACATCCTTCTGAGAACCAAAGGACTCGGTACCGAGTACCCTAGCCCTTGGGGGCGCTCCATGTACATATCTTATATAGTCTTGTGCAGGGCCGCCATCAGGGTATTACTGCCCTGACTGGCGTATGGGGCCCGGTGGGCAGAGGGGGCCCGCATCGGGCCCCGTCTCATCTGCTCACCGGGCCCCCCTACAGGCGCTGAGGCAGTTTAACATTATTGATGTGCGGGCCCGTGCCTGCACGTCAATAGTTAACAGCCACCAGCCAGTTGGAGGCTGGCAGCTGAGTTCAGCCGCAGCGCGCCCTTCGCCGGCATCTGACGTCATTGTCAGCCGCCGGCAAGTGCGAGCTTCAGCTGCGTGGACTTGGGAGCTTCGCCCGCCGCAGGAGCGCGGCCAGGTAAGAACACCTCTAGTTTTTTTTTTTAACGTGGCGATCCAGGGGGCCCCGGGGCAGCTGGAGACACGGGGAGGAGAGGAAGAATGCTGGAGACACGGGGGGGGGGAGAGGAAGAATGCTGGAGACACAGGGGGAGGAAGAATCCTGGAGACGCTGGGGGCAGAATGCTGGAGACACTGGGGGCAGAATGCTGGAGACACGGGCAAAATCCTGGAGACACTGGGGGCAGAATACTAGAGGCAGAATCCTGGAGATGCTGGGGGCAGAATACTGGGGGCAGAATCCTGGAGACACTGGGGGCAAAATCCTGGAGACACTGAGGGCAGAATGCTGGAGACACTGGGGGCAGAATGCGGGGGGCAGAATACTGGAGACACTGGGGGCAGAATGCTGGAGACACTGGGGGCAGAATGCTGGAGACACTGGGGGCAGAATGGAAATACTGGCATGATTGGAGATACGGGGCAGAATGGAGATACAGGGCAGGATGAAAGACATGGGGGGCATGATTGGAGACACTGGGGGCAAAATGGAGATACGGGCATGTTTGGCGATACGGGGCAGAATGGAGACGCAGGGCAGGATGAAAGACATGGGGGCATGATTGGAGACACTGAGGTCAGGATTGGAGACAGATCATGCAGGATCATGGGGCAGGATGGATACGATGGAGACAGATGGGGCAGGATGGGGAGATCATATGGGGCAGAATGGATACTCATGAGGGCAGGATGTGAGAACAAATGGCTGGAGCCAGAAATGAGACACACGGAGGCCAGGATGGGGAATATTGTTACCATAGGGGCTAATTAAAGGGAACCTGTCACCACGTTTTTGGAAGATGGGATAAAAATAGCGTTAAATAGGGGCAGAGGTGGGCGTTACATTAGTGTGTGTGTTATGCGTTTATTACCCACCTAAGTTGCCGAAATAACTTTGCAAAGTCTCCGTTTTCGCCTGTCAATCAGGCTGGTCAGGTCGCATGGGCGTTGTCTTCCCCCAGATTTGGCGTAGTTTTCCGTTGGTGGCGTAGTGGTGTGCGCATGCCCAAAGTCCGGAATCCTCTTCCAGGGGATTTAAAATAGCGCGGTGTTCGTTATTGCATTGGTGATCGGTGGGCGCGGCCATCTTCCTTTGGCCGCGCGTGCGCAGAAGCGGCGCTCTGCTGGCCGCGGCTTCAGGAAAATGGCCGCCGCGATATCCATCTGCGCACGCGCGGCATCCCGCGGCCATTTTCCTGAAGCCGCGGCCAGCAGAGCGCCGCTTCTGCGCACGCGCGGCCAAAGGAAGATGGCCGCGCCCACCGATCACCAATGCAATAACGAACACCGCGCTATTTTAAATCCCCTGGAAGAGGATTCCGGACTTTGGGCATGCGCACACCACTACGCCACCAACGGAAAACTACGCCAAATCTGGGGGAAGACACCACGCCCATGTGACCTGACCAGCCTGATTGACAGGCGAAAACGGAGACTTTGCAAAGTTATTTCGGCAACTTAGGTGGGTAATAAACGCATAACACACACACTAATGTAACGCCCACCTCTGCCCCTATTTAACGCTATTTTTATCCCATCTTCCAAAAACGTGGTGACAGGTTCCCTTTAAAGGGATATTATTACTGCAGGGATGTATTTATTTTATTTTTTGAGGATACTGTTTTAAATGGGGGCGGTCCTGTTACTGTGTAGAGTGAAAATATGTCGCCTTTTTTTCTTCATGTGGTGTAATGTAGAAGTTGGGAAAAATTAAGTAATGTGTTCTGCAAGCGGAGCTCGAGATAACTGCGTTATTTCCTGCAGAGACAAGTCCTGGCTGGAAGAAGTGACGGCGGTCTGTGCTGGATGAAAGTTGAAAGATGAAGGACTTCACCTAGAGACGTCACTGGTGAGTCAGTGTTACCTATACACTGACACTATACACTGTATACTATATACAGAGGTCCTGTGTATAATGTCACCAGTGATCACTGTATTACCTATACATTATCTACAGAGCTCCTGTGTATAATACCACCAGTGATCACTATTACCTGTACACAGACACTGCATACTAAGCACAGATCTCCTGTGTATAATGGCACTTATGGTGATAGTATTGTGTTTGTTTTTTTTATTACTGATCAGTATTGTAGTATTCAGTTACTATGTGGTGGTAATATGTGGTCTGGACAGGGTGTTGTGGTGTTTGTCCCTTGTATGTGCTATTTGGTCACTTTGTGGTGGTAATATGTGGTCTAGTCATGGTGTAGCGGTTTTTTTCCCTTGTATGTGCTATTTGGTCACTTTGTGGTGGTAATATGTGGTCTGGTCATGGTGTAGCGGTATTTGTTCCTTGTATGTGATATTATTCGATCACTGTGGTGGTAATAATATGTGGTCTGGTCATGGTGTAGCGGTATTTGTTCCTTGTATGTGATATTATTCGATCACTGTGGTGGTAATATGTGGTCTGGTCATGGTGCGGTGGTATTTGTTCTTCGTATGTGATATTATTCGGTCACTGGTGGTAATATGTGGTCTGGACATGGTGTAGCGGTATTTGTTCCTTGTATGTGAGATTATTGGTCATTTTAAAAATTGAAAAATAAATAAAAATGTACCTAAATTGTATTGCATATTTTAACAAATATTTAATAGGTTACAGCAGAGTAGGGCCCGGCCAAAAGTGTCTACCGTGTTAGGGTGGTGGCTTAAAAAATCTTTTGGCCAAAACAAAAGCTGCAAGTTATATGTGTGATCTCGTGATGGGAACTGTTAATGTGCGATAGATGAGAAGTGGAGTTTTTCCAAGAGAGACCGGTGGGACTGTGGACAGTTCGAGGGGTGGAGCCTGGGCAGAGTCTCAAGGGGGCCCCGAAAAATTTGCCAGTATGGGGCCCCGAAATTTCTAGTGGCAGCCCTGGTCTTGTGTACATGTATGTACTTTGCATATGTGTGAGTCATGTGTTAATGTGTGTAACATGTGTTAAAAAAAGACCTTTCACTTAAATTTTTAATTTGAACTGAGCACCTCCTATGATTGGTGCTGCTCCACTAATTCTGGAACTGTTTTCTTTTGCTTCTGTGCCCCTTCGTTAGGCTATGTTCACATTTGCGTTCGGCGCCGCAGCGTCGGGCGCTGCAGCGTCGCCGCATGCGTCATGCACCCCTATATTTAACATGGGGGCGCATGGACATGCGTTGCATTTGCGTTTTGTGACGCATGCGTCTGTTGTGAATTAGACTTTTTGGCTCCCTCTTGTGGTTACTAGTGATATGACTCTGGGATTTTCTTCCCTCAGTTTGCACCCAGCTGGGTCGTTAGTTCAGGGGTGTTGCTATATAAACCTCCTGGATCCTTAGTCCAGTGCCTGGCATCGTTGTAATCAGACACATTCTGTTTGCTCCTATCTGCTGGTCCTGGTTCGTGCAAAATTAAGCTAAGTCCTGCTTCTTTGTTTTTTGGGTTATTTGCTTGCTCTCATTTTTGTCCAGCTTGTACTAAATGTGATTCCTGACCTTGCTGGAAGCTCTAGGGGGCTGGTGTTCTCCCCCCGGGCCGTTAGACGGTTCGGGGGTTCTTGAATTTCCAGTGTGGATATTTTTGATAGGGTTTTTGCTGACCATATACGTTATCTTTCTATATTCTGCTATTAGCTAGTGGGCCTCTCTTTGCTAAATACCTAGCTCATTCTTATGTTTGTCTTTTCCTCTTACCTCACCGTTATTATTTGTTGGGGGCTTGTATCCAACTTTTGGGGTCTATTCTCTGGAGGCAAGAAAGGTCTTTCTTTTCCCTTCTAGGGTTAGTTAGTTCTCCGGCTGGCGCGAGACGTCTAGAATCAACGTAGGCACGTTCCCCGGCTGCTGGTATTTGTGGTGCTAGGATTAGATATATGGTCAGCCCAGTTACCACTGCCCTATGAGCTGGTTTTCTGTGTTTGCAGACTTAGCAATTATTCCTGAGACCCTCTGCCATTGGGGTCATAACATGCGTCACTGTGGTGCATGCGTCAGGGCGCAGAGAACGCAGCAAGTTGCAGTTTTTTCTGCGCCCAAAACCATGCAAAAGTGGACGCATGTGTCAAAAAACGCTGCGTTGTGCATGCGTTCACATTTGCGTTGTGCGTTGCGTCGCCGACGCTGCGGCGCACGACGCAAATGTGAACGTAGCCTAACAAAGTTAAAATAGTTGACATTGACTTTTAGGATGTTACTTCCAATAGGTGGCACTATAGTTCAAGTTCTTTTCCTCTCTGAAAAGCCAATTTGTATATTTAATTTCCCAGAGGAGCATGCATGGCCTGTAAGTCTCCTTACATTGACATGTCAGGTATGTATCTCTCCACAAGGGTAGATGTTACCCTGCAGATCCCTGGGAAAATAATGGAAAATAAATTTTCCAGCATGTTGGTTTGACTTGTCTTTCGTGAATACATGCTGGTTGTCAGTTAATATATACTTCTCTGCTATAGACTTTTGCAGATCACTTGTAATTCCTTAAAAAAAATTGTACACCCTAATGTCAAACTTATTGTATGGTCACCTTCCAAACCTCTTCAAATATCAGTATTACATCAACGGTCCTTCAATATTGGGGCACTGACCCTGTTACAAGAGAGTCAAGTTAGATGAGATACAGTGGTCTGGCAATTACTGAGCTCAACTCCCTCAATACCTGTGGATGAATGTCATCCCGAGTGGACCTGGGGCTTATCAATATTTGATTTAGTTTTTTAAGTTTAGATCAAAATATTGAAGTAAAAATTAAATAGTAATCATATAGTCCTCAAAAACAACAAAATATTTTCATTAAATAATATTCTTTAAAAACCACCAACCTGTGGCTACACCGAACAACCACAAACACACCGTGAAAAAACTAGTGTGGGGAATTGCACATACCTTGCATGATGTCTATGCTAAAGTCTGCCTGTCTGCGGGGGTTGGCGCCCTGTGGGATACGTATTGGCGCCCCCGCTCCACGTCGGCTGACCCTGGGGTCCCTGGGATACCCTAACCTTTCAGTTGGACCCCGCACGTTAAGCTTATGGTGAAACGCAGAGAGATGAATTGAGCGTTCCATCTCGAGCAGGCGCACTAAATGATTTATCGGGCCCTATGGGAAAAGGTTGTATGATCCAATTTCCAGCCCATAAACAGGAAGTACATGCGGTGGACACTTCTGGCGGTCCTGTTTAAAATTGAGGTAAATGCATCATTTTCTTTTGGCATCATTAATCATCGAGACACAATGCATGGAATCGAGCCTCCTGATAAGCCAGAGAAGCGAAACGCGTTGAGGCTATACAGACATCAGGCGGACGGCATCTTACTTATGATGAGTACAAATCTTGCTTTTATCAATGTAATACATTCCTGATGGAATGTGATAGCGAGATACTGGCTATAGGCTGAATTTTTGTACTGTTATTGGATGGCATTTAAGTATTGTTGCCGAATTGAGATTTATATAATGTGGGTCAGTTTAGATGAAATATATTTGAGCTACGGAGTAGCCATGGGCTAATGGTCCACAATAGCTGCAGCGCCCCAGAGTCCTGGTCGTTGCAGTACTGATGCTCCGCCGCTAAGGGGGGCTATGGTACGTCTGATGGCACTGAAGGAGTTCACCTGACCAGGTATCACAGACACCAATACACTTCACAGTCTGGCCTCCAGGGGGAGCTAAGGGTAATATGTATTAGGCCACTCCTCACAATCTGGTAAAACTGGGGGTTAGAGAGGAAGTTAGATCAGAAAGCTGACTGGGTTGGAACCAGGCAACACCTTGTGGCAGAGGGTGTTGTAGGGGAAGATTCAGAGGGGTCCCTGTCAGGGGTGGGATCCTGACAGAGGCCTAGCGAACAGAGAGAACGTTACGGGACCGCGCCTGCCCTAGATAGCGGCGGTGCCCTAAGAAAGGACAAGAAGCGAGGTATATTGTGCTGAGTGAGAAACGAGATCAACGCAACAAGGAGAATACCAGTAGGAGTCGTGCTGTAAGACGAGGCAACATCCTATTGAGGCGCGTAACCGGTGGCTGGAACGCCGAGAAAGTACTAAGCTCCAAGCAATACTTCAAACCTACGGCAGGACAGTCAGTTATAGGCGGGCTGTCTTACCCAATTGACCTAGGAAGACACAGGGGGGTAACAACAGGAGTGGGGCGACGCTAGAGTCCCGGAAGAGCTCCGAGCCTCCCCGTCATACGGGTGCATCCTAACCATAATATCTGGGGGACGTAGAAGAACATCAGAATCGAGTTGTGAGGGAACACGAGAAACAGACACAACAGTTGTGGGGACTACCCCGTAAGCACAGCAGGGGAGGACCACAACACACAAGCGCTAGAAGGTAGGCACAGATTTCCACCTGTAAAGGGAACTCTGGAGGTGCCATTGGACCGGCCGGACTTGCGCAGCCTGGTTAACCGTATTCCGGATTGAGGATCCTGAAGCCTTCAGTAAAGAGGTAAAGAGACTGCAACCTGGTGTCCTCGTTATTTACTGTGACCTGCACCGCACGACCACAACATCATCGCCTCTACCCACACCTATTATTGGGCGCCCCTCAGCAGGGTCACGGGCCGGGCCTAGCCACCGTGACAACCCCAGAACAGAGACCCAGAGGCCCGGTACCGGGTACCCCTCGGCCCTGCAGCAGTGGGGGCGCTACAACTTGGCGTCACGAACAGGATCTACTTAAGCTTGAAGAATCAGGTCATGTGTGCCTTGGAACTGTGATTTATTGTGCTTGAACTGTGACTTATTGCAAATACTGTGCAATAATAATAATACTGTGTATTGCCACTTGTCGCAAAAAGTTCCCACCAAAACCGCCGCCATTACAGCGCTAAGGAAAGTGCAGGAGAAGAAGAAGGGCGTGGAAGTGGGCGTAAACAAGCTGAAGAGCGCGAAAGACAATGGCCGCCCAGTCTAAGTATTTCTGCCCCTTGAGGACATGTCCGTCAGCAGCCGAGATCCGCTTCCTGATTCTCAATGGAGGGCGGAGACAAAGAAAGCGAAACTGCTCACGAAGGAGAGAGCGGGAAAAGGACCAGGAAGAAGAAGTCAGCAACATGGAGGAAGCCATGGCCAGCCACCTGGAGCCGGAGCATGGGGTAGGAGCAGAGGACTCCCCCAGCTACCCAGAGGGGCACCGCAACCAGGCCTCCACCGCTGATATTGACTTCCTGCAGGCCGGAGTGGATGAGCTCGGTGACCAACTCCGGCGGACGCAGCTGAGCACTGAGGCCGGGTGGAAGAAGACCTTCATCGGGAGCCTCACCAGACATCTGTCGGCAGCCTCGTCTGGTCCGGAGCAAGAAAGAAGTTCCAGCGCTCCGAAGCCAGAAAGCAAGGCCCTGCCAGAAAGCGAGATGCTGCAAACAGAGATGACAACGCCGCAGCGCAAGGCCCTGCAACTAGCGTTCCAGACCCCAGCGGAGACGGAGCAGATTGGCACCGGAGGGACTGCATCTGAAGCAGGTATGAAGGATGACCCTTCCCCGCCAGCAGAGGCCCTGCTGATAGGCCCCGTTGCGGCACCCCCTCTCCCTGGGACCTATAAACTCCAGCGCCTTACACCCTGGGATCAGGCCCCGGGTACGGAGCACTTCTTAAAGGCCCCGAGCTCGCCGATCACCTTGCCGAGCGAGGTCTGTGCGGAGCTACGGCCGCCAGAGCGACAGTAAACCTCGATGCCATGGATATGTAAATAGTTAACTGCTTGTTTCCCTGCCTTTTGCTGCTTTAAACCCGACTAGGGTTAACTCTTAAAGGGATCCCTTTGTTTACCCGGGATCCCTTCTTTTGCTTTCTGTTTTTGTTTCCGTTTTATCATTATTAACAGAACTGCTGGATCATGAACACTGCATGATTACAAACTCCTTGTAAATAGTTTGCACCTTCTTAAAGGTGCCCTCTACTGGTTTTATAAAAGAAAGGACTCTTTGCGAAGACACTGTTCCTGGAAGCAGTACCGGAGGCCTTGCTGCATATGGACTTGCAGCTTGAGAAGTTGCACTACCTCATAGAGACTTGATTCCTTCTTAAAGGGAACGTTCATCGATAGCACTTAAAGAATGATGATGCTTTAACAGAAATAATAATGCTGATATGTGAAAGTTATATGTAGTTAGACAGTTGATAGTAAGGAATATTTAATAATGTGTTAGAAGATGAGAAAAGAAAGGCAGTAGGCCTGGGCAGATAGACAGGCGGTCCTGCATAAGATAATAGTCCTCCTAGGAGCCATACAGAGATGGCTCTGCGGTCCTAAACTGAGAGTTGGATGATAAGTTCTATACTGTGTATAGCAGCAGAAAGGCAGTAGGCCCGGGCAGAAAGGGGCGGTCCTGTAATAGAACGAGAGGCAGTAGACCTGGGCAAGTAGACAGGTGGTCCTGCAGATGTAAAGATGGAAAATGAAAAAGTTGATTAGCCTTATAATGTTTTTGTAAGAAGGTCTTTAGTGGATTCAGCGTGTACATCCTTAAAGGCAATGTTAAATTATTGTTCAGAAATTTGCACTAAGTAGAATAAGAAAAGTTATTTATAGCCTGTTATTTAAAATATTTAACCATGTTTGTAACGTTCAAGTGTCCTCACCTCCCATAAAGGGAAGCTCTGTTCAAACTTACTTGTTCTTTGCATTTTCAAAATTTTATGTCTTTTGCTGACATGTATTGTTGTTTTCTTCCCAGTCCAGGAGTACTGGATTTAACCAGGGGGGAGTGCAGCGCCCCAGAGTCCTGGTCGTTGCAGTACTGATGCTCCGCTGCTAAGGGGGGCTATGGTACATCTGATGACACTGAAGGAGTTCACCTGACCAGGTATCACAGACACGAATACACTTCACAGTCTGGCCTCCAGGGGGAGCTAAGGGTACTATGTATTAGGCCACTCCTCACAATCTGGTAAAACTGGGGGTTAGAGAGGAAGTTAGATCAGAAAGCTGACTGGGTTGGAACCAGGCAATACCTTGTGGCAGAGGGTGTTGTAGGGGAAGATTCAGAGTGGTCCCTGTCAGGGGTGGGATCCTGACAGAGGCCTAGCGAACAGAGAGAACGTTACGGGACCGCGCCTGCCCTAGATAGCGGCGGTGCCCTAAGAAAGGACAAGAAGCGAGGTATATTGTGCTGAGTGAGAAACGAGATCAACGCAACAAGGAGAATACCAGTAGGAGTCGTGCTGTAAGACGAGGCAACATCCTATTGAGGCGCGTAACCGGTGGCTGGAACGCCGAGGAAGTACTAAGCTCCAAGCAATACTTCAAACCTACGGCAGGACAGTCAGTTATAGGCGGGCTGTCTCACCCAATTGACCTAGGAAGACACAGGGGGGTAACAACAGGAGTGGGGCGACGCTAGAGTCCCGGAAGAGCTCCGAGCCTCCCCGTCATACGGGTGCATCCTAACCATAATATCTGGGGGACGTAGAAGAACATCAGAATTGAGTTGTGAGGGAACACGAGAAACAGACACAACAGTTGTGGGGACTACCCCGTAAGCACAGCAGGAGAGGACCACAACACACAAGCGCTAGAAGGTAGGCACAGATTTCCACCTGTAAAGGGAACTCTGGAGGTGCCATCGGACCGGCCGGACTTGCGCAGCCCGGTTAACCGTATTCCGGATTGAGGATCCTGAAGCCTTCAGTAAAGAGATAAAGAGACTGCAACCTGGTGTCCTCGTTATTTACTGCGACCTGCACCGCACGACCACAACATCGTCGCCTCTACCCACACCTATTATTGGGCGCCCCTCAGCAGGGTCACGGGCCGGGCCTAGCCACTGTGACAACCCCAGAACAGAGACCCAGAGGCCCGGTACCGGGTACCCCTCGGCCCTGCGGCAGTGGGGCCGCTACATAGCAACAATATATAAATTTCTTTTGTCATAGGTGGTTGCAAATTACAATCACTTGGAGAAAGTCGTTCAAACATTACTCCTATCTATTATTATGTGGAGCAAGTAGGCTAAGTGATTTTGCATTGCCGTCGACAGCCTTGTTACATGTTCTCTGTTTTGTTCTTATGACACAGTGTGGGGCATAGGACTCCCTAGACATAGGTGTGGTCTATGTTTAGCCCTTAGGGGACCTTTAGTTCACGATTGTGTGGGTAGAGGGGTCCAACTGAAAGGTTAGGGTATCCCAGGGACCCCGGGGTCAGCCGACGTGAAGCGGGGGCGCCAATACTTATCCCATAGGGTGCCAACCCCCGCAAACAGGCAGACTTTAGCATAGACATCATGCAGGGTATGTGCAGTTCCCCACACTAGTTTTTTCACGGTGTGTTTGTGGTTGTTCGGTGTAGCCACAGGTTGGTGGTTTTTAAAGAATATTATTTAATAAAAATATTTTGTTATTTTTGAGGACTATATGATTACTACAATATTTGATTTACTCAGATGCAGCCGTATTTCTTTTAGCATTAAGTTAGGGATATTCGGTGATGAACCTTCATTGTTACCTTGTTGTATGTCTGACACAACTAGCTCATTGGTGAAAAAGTAAATTTTTAGTATCTCAGCTTTTCTTCTCCTCTACAGTTATATTCCTATGATCTGTTAAAGAGCCAGTATATTTTTTTTCTTCATTTCTCATCTAGTTGTGTTTTCCGCTTTTTAGCAATTTTTATATTTTTTAATTGTCCGTTCTACATTAGATCCTATCCTTGATGCGTTATAAATGATCAGTAACACTCCTCCAACACCGTTTACACTTGGTCTCGCTCTATAAAATATGAATTAATTAAGAGATTTAATTTTTTTGACATGTATAACCCAATGGCAGCATTCTAGTAACTTGTAATAGGCTCTTTATGCTTTGTACTTATTCTGGGACCATACTCTGTGGGAACCATATTGTAGCCTTAATGGAAAAGAACTGCAATTTCTTAAAACGAAAATAATATAAGTAAATGGTTATCTCAGTGTTCATGTTCTCTCAACAGTCCTGAAGCTACAGAAGTTATTTCCAAATAGCTAGAATACTTAAGAGGAGGGTGGAGGTTTTCTACTGGTTTTACAGGTTTTATCGGCAGCTCAGACATTAATGTTTTCTGGTGCTTTGACATTACGGTTTATCTTTTGAATACACCTTTTGTATTACATCGGCGGAGGTTTACAGCTTCCCCAGGGCACTGAAATCATCACCATGCTCTTATTAATCCCTTTATATATTTTCTAGCAAATCCCTTTTTATGGCTTATTGATTTTTGAAAATGCCTAAAATTAATTTTATAACTGTGCTGGCAATCAATGAGTCTAGTCAACTAGTTATTAGGGGCGTTTTTTTTTCCCAAGACCAATCGTCACATAAATAATATGCCCCAGTTGTCATATGTGACATGGTTTGCAACAATGGTGTCACTGCCAGCTCTTCGCACATCTTTGCCTTCCTGGCAATGGACAATTAAGCTAGTTGTATGTTCCTCGTCTTCATTTGCCCAGGGAGGCAGCAATAACACAGCATTCAACCAGCCATTGACCTTTGCAAATCTCGCGACTGGCTATGTCACCACTGCCACCCTGGACATGCACAGTGCGCCAATGAGCCTACACTTGGCTGCATTGCGCATTCCCAGGGAAGCAGAGATTTCCGAAGAGCCAGTGGTGATATTACTCTTGTAAACCATGTTACTCGTGACAACATTATTAGCGGGATAATTAGGAAGACCACGCCCTCATGACTAGTCATCCACTTATAAAAAATTAATTTTAGGAATATTCTAAATCAATACACCACAAAATAGGTTTATTAGAAAGTACATAGAATCCCAGAATGTTAGCGTTGGAAGGGACCTCCAGGGTCATCGTTTCCAACCTCCTTCTCAATGCCTTCTAAACCATGTCAGACAGATGCCTGTCCAGCCTCTGTTTCGTGAAAAGACACTATTAACCTGCTGATATCATTTTGAGGTTAATCTGCAGGTTGAAAAACAGAAAAACTTTTCAGCTCACCCAGTAGAAACATTCGTCTGTAGTCCACATAATGTCTGAGCAAGGAAAAAACATCTCTGTCTGACGTTGAAACTTGTGCACATGGAAAGAAAAATTACATCATTAGGATGGAAGCTACCATGTAGTCGTTGGACGCGTTTCGAGCACAAACGGCGCTCTTAGACTTCTGCTGAAGTCTAAGAGCACCATTTGTGCTCGAAACGCGTCCAGCGACTACATGGTAGCTTCCATCCTAATGATGTAATTTTTCACTTGTCAGCAGTTTTCCAAATTTTAATATGTTTAAATAAATTTTTGATACTTTTAATTCCTGGAGCTGGATTTTTCTTTCAATCTGCAGGTTGACGATGGTCATATTAATATGACCATGTCGGACACCCTCCCTGCAACGTGGGCTCCGGCGGTGAGCCCACTTCTTTCCCGAGACATGTCAGCTGGGCATTGTTAAAGCCACTGCTCTCTATACATAGAGCGTTGACTGAACCCATTCTGCCACCAACCCCATAAATGAAACCCAAAAGCTACTGGTAGGAATGAAGTTTATTTCCTCCTGACAGCAGCGCTCTCAGTGCGGGTGCAGAGCAGGTTCAACACGCTATTAAACTGTATCTTAACCCCATATCTGCAGTTTAATAGCATTTTTTTCATGTGACAGGTTCCCTTTAACTCTCAGCACCCCTGCTAATCAAGTGACTGATCATTTTTTCACAAGTCACAGCATCATACATTTTCTAGTGTTTGTGCTTGGTATTGAGGCTCAACTTTATTCACTTGAATGGTAAATAATGGTTGCAACCATTACAGAATCTTTTGAGCTGAGATTGGTGAGCGTTCTTGTGCCTTGGATCAGAGACGCCTACTGATATGATATTGATAGCCTATCTAACACTTTACCACTTTCATGAGACTAAATTTCCATACCTGCAGCAAAATTCTATTTATTTGATAGTAAATAGAAAGAATATAAATAATTCTATAGAACTGTGAGCATCCAAACTTCATTCAATGGGCGGCATAAAGCTAAACAAGAGCTCTTTGACGTTATGGGAAAGATTTTTCTTTTATAGTTAAAATTTAAACACAGTGGAGCAGATGCTTCATACACTAGAAAAAAAAGAATAAACTGTATCAAACTCGTTAAAACTGCATGCGTCTCAATACATTTGAAATATTTTTAAAAGTCCTAATGTCATTCAAATAAATCTATGCTCGGTATGATGACATGGAGTAGTCAATATCTGCGCTATTTTCTAAAGTTGTTAACTACACCCCACTTTACAAACTTTAGGGTGACATAAAAAGAAATGTTGCAAAATTTGCAATTTTCTGGAGCTACTTTCATTTCCTCTGCAAATTTTAGAACTTTTTTGGGCAATTTTGGAGGTTCAATTTACTCCCAAAAAAATTGTGAAATGATTAACGTTAGACAATTTTCTGTAGAAAATTGCAAATTTTCTTTGCACTTATTTGAATTACATGTTGGTGACTTTTCTGTCATATCTCAGAGCATTTTTTGGTCATTGTCAATAATGTCAATAGTATCGGTACTAATTTGTCTCCCTTTTACTAAGCTCTTGCCTCTCCATTCCATCCAGAATGCAGTAGCCAGTTGTGATGGCGTGATATGTTATGTGGGTATCATTTTGTGTATATTTATACTTTCCTGATTTTCATAGTGTTCTCTTGTTGCCCTGTATCATTCTGTGTATTCCCCATATTGTCTAGAGTCTCAATTACCTTCCAAAAGGGTGATAATTGGATTATCTCACTTACTGTCTGCAGCCTGACTGTATATATGCCTCTTGATGAACCCCCTGCAGTGCCTTAATCCCCGAGGCACCTTTGTCAGGTCTGGGAGGCCTGAAAACCACCCCAACCTGTCTGACAACCCCTGGTCTGGGGCTGGGAAGTCAGTTCCTGTGTGGTGAGGATGGTGTGAACACAGCACGTCAGAGAGAAAGGGAAACATATGGATTTTTTATCCTCTGCTGGATTATTGGACTCTCATCTCCTTGGACATTTTATCCTGTTACTGAACTGCATTTGTGTTCTGGACTATTATATCCTCAGTGTGGTGGATTGTTTATGGACCTTTTAGTTTTTGCCTATAATAAAGGTATTGGGATTGTTCACACTTCCCTCGCTCTGTTGATTGTGTGGTATCGGAGAAGGACCCCGTGACAACTGGTGGCAGCAGTGGGATCAACAGAGTGTAACCCAATGGAGAAGCACCTACAGAGTGAGTACAGAAATTGAACTGTATCCAGTTTACAGGAGAGAGCCAGAGACCTGGGCCTGAACTACCAGGGACTGACTAAAGAAGCCTTAATTGACCTACTGGTGGGTGCTAGCCTGGCCACCTCCTCCCAGATGTCTAAAGGATAGGCACTGGGAGCAGGGATCTCCACCCCAAAAAAACAGTGGTTGGTGTGGTACAAAGAAGAGATGGCGGTTCTGGGCCCAGGTGTCTCTCAGGAGTATAAGGAGGAGCACAGCGGAGACAAGAAGCAATGGAGCTTGAAAGAGGGAGTAATGCAATGTGGAGTGTAAACCCAATGATCCGGGAGCCTGTACAGATCACCCAGACAGGGTTTAAGCCATTTGATGAGGCTTCCAGAGATGTGGAGGGGTTCTTCAAGGACTTTGAGCAGCAGTGTCCTGTTGGAGGTGCCCCTCTCTGGCTGGATGTGTTTGTTAGTGGGACTCCTGAACGGAAGCATGGCAGAGGCTTACCGAACCACTGACTCACAGCGGAATCGGGATTATAACATTGTAAAGCGGACTATATTGGATTACCATGTTATCACCCCAGACTCATATAGGGCCAAGTTCCGAGACCTTCCCTGCACCACGGGGGGATCCTTTTGGATGTATGCACATAAGATGTTCCAGGCATGTTGGAGATGGCTGGAAGCAGAAAACGCCTTTACTGTGGAAGATGTTATACAGGCGTTCCTTATAGAACAATTTCTTACCAAGTGCCCTGCAGAGGTATGGGAATGGGTATACTGTGGATAGAGCTGCAGCCCTGGCCGATGAAGGCCTTACTATTCGACCGCAATGGAGGAGGCTTCTGGACAATAAACCACGGCCTGCTCCTGAGCCCCGTCCCCCTTCGATTATATCTGCCCTTCCACCTAGTCGCAAGCCAATGACAATCATGCCTCACTATCCTGGGCCTCAACAGTTCCGAACTTGATCTAGGGGTATCACAGAGAGGAGATGCTATGGATGTGGGCAACCTGGACATTTGCAGTCTGGCTGTCCCTCAAGGATTCGGAGGGAGCCCCACGCAGCCTCACCTCATCCTGTGCATCTTGTGCACTCCATCCTGCCTGAAGAAAAGCTACCACCACACCTGGCTGATAATTGGATTAGCTCACTTAAGGTACCGTCACACTCAGCGACGCTGCAGCGATATAGACAACGAGCCGATCTGTTATGATCCTTAGTGGCTGAGGATCACAGAGCTGACTAGCTAAGTTACTGAACATAGAACGAGCTCTAGGGAGGTGGTAACTGGACTGACCGCAATCCTGATCCTAACCGAACACACTAAAGGTAGCCGGTGAACGTGCCTGAATTCCTAGACGTCATGACGCAGCCTGAGAAACTAACTACCGCTAGAGAGAAAGCAAGACCTCACTTGCCTCAGAGAAATAACCCCAAAGATATAGAAAGCCCCCAACAAATAATAACGGTGAGGTAAGGGGAAAATACAAACGTAGAAATGAAACAGATTCAGCAAATGAGACCCGCTAGTACTAGATAGCAGAAGACAGATAGGAAACTGTGCGGTCAGTAGAAAACCCCACAAAATATCCACGCTGAGAATTCAAGAACCCCCACACCAACTAACGGTGTGAGGGGAGAAACTCAGCCCCCTAGAGCTACCAGCAAGCGAGGAAATCACATATTAGCAAGCTGGACAAGGACAGAAAATAAACCAAGAAACATATTGAACACTGATGATCAAAAAATAAACAAACAGAAACTTAGCTTCTCTTGGAGAGACTGATAACGAAGGTAGTCAGGAGAGATCAAAATAGCACTGAATACATCGACAGCAGGCAACAACTAAAAGTCCAGGTGAGCTAAATAGGAAACCAACTAGCAGATAACGAGACAGCTGATCCCAGCCACAGACCTGCAGAATGACAAAAAGAGCCACCAGAGGGAGCCCAAAGATAGCACTCACACAGTACCACTTGTGACCACAAGAGGGAGCCCAAAAACAGAGTTCACAACACCGATCGCTGCAGCGTCGCTGTTTAGGTCGCTGGGGAGCTGTCACACAGACAGCTCTCTCTAGCGACCAACGATCAGGGGAACGACTTCGGCATCGTTGAAACTGTCTTCAACGATGCCGAAGTCCCCCTGCAGCACCCGGGTAACCAGGGTAAATATCGGGTTACTAAGTGCAGGGCCGCGCTTAGTAACCCGATATTTACCCTGGTTACCATTGTAAAAGTTAAAAAAAAACACTACATACTCACCTTCTGATGTCTGTCACGTCCCCCGGCGTCCACATGGTTACGTGCTGCTGCTCAGAGCTTCCTGCACTCAGTGCACTGACTGTGAGCACCGGCAGTAAAGTAGAGCACAGCGGTGACGTCACCGCTGTGCTCTGCTTTATGGCCGGCGCTGACACAGTCAGTGCAGGAAGTTCTCGGCAGCAGCGAGTAACCCTGTGGACGCCGGGGGACGTGACAGACATCAGAAGGTGAGTATGTAGTGTTTTTTTTTTTACTTTTACAATGGTAACCAGGGTAAATATCGGGCTACTAAGCGCGGCCCTGCGCTTAGTAACCCGATGTTTACCCTGGTTACAAGTGAACCAATCACTGTGTCGGCGTCACACACGCCGATACAGCGATGACAGCGGGTGATCAAGCGACGAAATAAAGTTCTGGACTTCTAGCTCCGACCAGCGATATCACAGCGGGATCCAGATCGCTGCTGCATGTCAAACACAACGAGATCGCTATCCAGGACGCTGCAACGTCACGGATCGTCGTCGTTCTCACTGCAAAGTCACTTAAGGCCCCGTCTCACATAGCGAGATCGCTAGCGAGATCGCTGCTGAGTCACAAGTTTTGTGACGCAACAGGGACCTCAGTAGCGATCTCGCTATGTGTGACACGTACCAGCGATCAGGCCCCTGCTGTGAGATCGCTGGTCGTGTCGGAATGGCCTGGACCTTTTTTTGGTCGTTGAGGTCCCGCTGACATCGCTGAATCGGTGTGTGTGACACCGATCCAGCGATGTCTTCTCTGGTAACCAGGGTAAACATCGGGTTACTAAGCGCAGGGCCGCGCCTAGTAACCCGATGTTTACCCTGGTTACCAGCGTAAATGTAAAAAATAACAAACAGTACATACTCACCATCTGATGTCCGTCAGGTCCCTTGCCGTCTGCTTCCTGCTCTGACTGACTCCCGGCCGTAAAGTGAAAGTACAGCACAGCGGTGACGTCACCGCTGCGCTCTGCTCTCACTGTACGGCGGCACGCAGTCAGAGCAGGAAGCAGACGGCAAGGGACCTGACGGACATCAGATGGTGAGTATGTACTGTTTGTTTTTTTTGGTAACCAGGGTAAACATCGGGTTACTAAGCGCGGCCCTGCGCTTAGTAACCCGATGTTTACCCTGGTTACCCGGGTGCTGCAGGGGGACTTCGGCATCGTTGAAGACAGTTTCAACGATGCCAAAGTCGTTCCCCTGATCGTTGGTTGCTGGAGAGAGCTGTCTGTGTGACAGCTCCCCAGCGACCACACAACGACTTACCAACGATCACGGCCAGGTCGTATCGCTGGTCGTGATCGTTGGTAAATCGCTATGTGAGACGGGGCCTTTAGTGTGAAGGTACCTTTACTGTCTGCAGCCTGACTGTATCTATCCCCCTTGATGAACTCCCTGTAGTGCCTTAATCCCAGAGGCACCTTTGTCAGGTCCTGGAGGCCTGAAAACCACCCCAACCTGTCTGACTACCCCTGGACATAAGGAGGGGGCTGGGGAGGACAGGAGCTGGGAAGTCAGTTCCTGTGTGGTGAGAATGGCGTGAACACAGCACGTCAGAGAGAAAGGGAAACATATGGATTTTTTATCCTCTGTTGGATTATTGGACTCTCATCTCCTAGGACATTTTATCCTGTTACTGAACTGCATTCGTGTTTTGGACTATTGTATCCTCAGTGTGGTGGATTGTTTATGGACCAGCATGGGAGGCGAGTATAAGCTTTTTATTTTATCGGCACCAAACATATAGATCAAGAGTGGTTGTCCTAGTAGTCGACAACCCCTTTAATAATCTGAACCTCCCACTCCCGTCTACAAGACTTCTCACATGCTGTGCCACTTCTCTTGAACGCACTACCACGGACAATTCGATCAATTCGTAATACCCACAGTTTTAAGCATGCATTAAATATGCAGTGCTGCCAGATAACTTGGAGCTATAGAAATAGAATTAATATTAATATTTTCCACCAGTGTTTTATCAGTCATTTTCTCAGATTCTATCGGGGTGTTAAGTTTCTCTTTCATGCAAACATGAAAATTAGAAAGCACTAACATGGAATTTGGATGGCATCAGAGTGCTATTTTTTTCTTGGTCCCCTAGATATACTTTGGTCAGCTTGTTCCATGACCTGATCAAAATCGAACATGTCTCAGTGTTTTGGTTGGGACCACTTGATCTGGAAAAATACATAGACATGTGAACACATCTATAGACTTAAAGGTATAAGTTCTGTCTTTGAAAATTCTGGATAGAACTTGCGAGACCCTGACATCTGAAAGAGGCCCGAAGGCTAAGGTGTTACACAACATAGCATGGAAGGCATCATGTAGCAAATTGGCAGGCACATATAATGATTAGGTGCTGAATGCTCGCATAGCAAGATACATATAAAAAAAAGCAAAGAACAAGAGATGTACACAGAATAGCAGTGCACACTAGTGGGAATAATGAAATATATTACTTTATTAACGTGTCAATGGCAAACACAAGGAAATACAAATTGTGAAAAAGACTTCAAAAAGCACACGCGAATATCAAAACTGGTTCACCATGATAAGTGGCAAGAAATGCCCCCTATCTATTGTAAACAAGGGTCGTGGGCCAGTAAAAAAAGTATATATAAGTACCCAGGGCCGGACTGGGACTAAAATTCAGCCCTGGCATTTGAAGTCACACAGGCCCACTTGTCACATGGTGACTGTATAATATCTTTGTACACTTGTAGGTTACAAGAAGTGAGGGGAGTGTAACACGACTATCTAATATATAAAGCTGAATGTGTGTGTGTGTGTATGTATGTATGTATGTATGTATGTCCGGGATTGGCATCTGAACCGTAGCAGCTACAGCCACAAAATTTTGCACAGTCACACGTCTGGACCCCGAGAGCGTCATAGGCTATGTTGTGAGGTGAAATTTTAACCCCGCGCTTTCCAATTCACCAAACAATTTTGCCCCTATCTACATAATGGGGAAAAAGTGAAAGGAAAAGTGTTGGAGGCGTCGCAGCTACAGGCACAAAATTTTGCACAGTCACACGTCTGGACCCTGAGAGCGTCAAAGCTATATTGTGAGGTGAAATTTTAACCCCGCGCTTTCCAAGTCACCAAACAATTTTGCCCCTATCTACATAATGGGGAAAAAATGAAAGGAAAAGTGTTGGAGGCAAATTAACAGCTGCCAGATGTGAACAAGGGGGACTTAAAGAATGACAGCGATGGCACCAAAGAGTATATACTGTACAGTTGCTAAGGTGGGGCCCCAACATGGGATAATCACACCACCACGGGGATATGAACACACACACAAAATGCGCCACACACTACCACGTGCTCGAACACATATACCACCCTCAGTGCACATTTCACCACACATACACCAACCTCGCCACATAAAAGTAGAAACACAAAAGTCGCCGCTCAAAACTCGCCACGCGCAAAACTCTCCACATGCAAAACTCGCCACACGTGCAAAACTCGCCACACGCAAAACTTGCACACGCAGAAAAATTGCCACACGCAGAAAAATTGCCACATGCACAAAAGTTGCAACACATGCAAAAGTTGCCTCACACAAAACTTGCACATACTCAAAAGGCACCACACATAAAACTCGCCACGCGCAAAACTCGCCATGCGCAAAACTTGCTGCACACAACTTGCTACACTAACCTGTCACATGCAACTCGACACACAAAAAGTTGCTACACGCATGTCGCCACACAAAACTCATCTCACAAAAGTCCCTACATGCATGTCGCCACACGCAACTCAACACACACAACTTGACACACGAAACTCGCCCTAAAACACACACAAGTCTGGTATCCTTCAAAAATAAAAATCTGATTAATAAGCAGACAAACTACAAGAGCAACAAATGTACCATATAGGAATCCGGCAGCTGTCAGTCACATGACCAGTCTATTATGTGTATGTGTGAGCTAATATATACTGCCAGGGGGTGGGCTTACTGTTGGCTGGGGATTTATCAGGCTGCCATTTTAGCTTACAAATACTGAGGTAAAAATACTGACCAAATAACGTGTGAACGAGGGCTAATACAGGAGGAGATGGCATACAGCTATATACTATATACAGGAGATGACACACAGGTATATACTATTTACAGGGGAGATGACACACAGGTATATACTATATACAGGAGGAGATGACACACAGATATATACTATATACAGGAGAGATGACACACAGGTATATACTATATAGAGGAGGAGATGACATACAGGTACATACTACATACAGGAGGAGATGACATACAGGTATATACTATATACAGGAGGAGATGACACACAGGTATATACTATATACAGGAGCAGATTACCTACAGGTATATAGTATATACAGGAGGAGATGACACAGGTATATGCTATGTATAGGAGGAGATGACATACAGGTATATACTATATACAGGAGATGACACACAGATATATACTATATATAGGTGAGATGACACACAGGTATATACTATATACAGGAGATTACATACAGGTATATCTAATATATAAAGCTGAATGTGTGTATGTATGTATGTGTGTATGTCCGGGATTGGCATCTGTACCGTCGCAGCTACAGCCACAAAATTTTGCACAGTCACACGTCTGGACCCCGAGAGCGTCATAGGCTATGTTGTGAGGTGAAATTTTAACCCCGCGCGTTCCAATTCACCAAACAATTTTGCTCCTATCTACATAATGGGGAAAAAGTGAAGGGAAAAGTGTTGGAGGAAAATTGACAGCTGCCAGATGTGAACAATGAGGACTTAAAGAATGAGAGCGATGGCGACAAAGAGTATATACCGTACAGTTGCTAAGGTGGGGCCCCGACATGGGATACTCACCACACACGGGGATATGAACACAAACACAAAATGCGCCACACACTACCACGTGCTTGAACACATATACCACCCTCAGCACACATTTCACCACACACACACACCAACCTCGCCACATAAAAGTCGAAACACAAAAGTCACCACTCAAAACTCGCTACATGCAAAACTCGCCATATGCAAAACTAGGCTCACGCAAAACTCGCCACACGTGCAAAACTCACCTCATGGAAAACTCACCTCATGCAAAACTTGCACACACAGAAAAATTGCCACATGTACAAAAGTTGCACCACATGCAAAAGTTGCCTCACACAAAACTTGCACATACTCAAAATGCACCACACATAAAACTCGCCACGCGCAAAACTCGCCATGCACAAATCTTGCTGCACACAACTTGCTACACTAACCTGTCACATGCAACTCAACACACAAAATGTTGCTACACGCATGTCGCCACACAAAACTCATCTCACAAAAGTCGCTACATGCATGTCGCCACACGCAACTCAACACACACAACTTGACACATAAAACTCGCCCTAAAACACACACAAGTCTGGTATTGTCCTTCAAAAATAAAAATCTGATTAATAAGCAAACTACAAGAGCAACAAATGTACCATATAGGAAATACGGCAGCTGTCAGTCACATGACCTGTCTATTATGTGTATGTGTGAGCTAATATATACTGCCAGGGGGGAGGGCTTCCTGTTGGCTGGGGATTTATCAGGCTGCCAATAGCAACCAATCACAGCTCAGCTTCTATTTTGCTACAGTTAATTAACCTGAGCTCTGATTGGTTAATATAGGCAACAAAGACATTCTCAGTATAACAAAGCTAATATATGTTGTGAAATGCTTCTATTTGCTTAGTTTTTGCCTTTTAATAATTACATTTCTATCTATTTGTTTTGTGGTTTTTGTGTGCAGAATAAATTTTTGTTAACACATTCTATTTTGCTAACAGCAGTCATTAACCCGGGCGAAGCCGGGTAGTACAGCTAGTATAACATATAATCACAGCTGTATCCAGCCTTACAGCTCAGTCCCCATAGAATGTAATGCAGCACAGCCCCCATAGAATGTAATACAACACAGCCCCCATAGAATGTAATACAGCACAGACCCATAGACTGTAATACAGCACAGCCCCCATAGAGTGTAATACAGCACAGCCCCCATAGAATGTAATACAGCACAGCCCCATAGAATGTAATGCAGCACAGCCCCATAGAATGTAATGCAGCACAGCCCCCATAGAATGTAATACAGCACAGCCCCCAAAGAATGTAATACAGCACAGCCCATAGAATGTATTACAGCCAGCCCCCATAGAATGTAATTTAGCAGAGCCCCATAGAATGTAATACAGCACAGCCCCATAGAATGTAATGCAGCATAGCCCCATAGAATGTAATACAGCACAGCCCCCATAGAATGTAATGCAGCACAGCCCCCATAGAATGCAATACAGCACAGTCCCCATAGAATGTAATGCAGCACAGCCCCCATAGAATGTAATGCAGCACAGCCCCCATAGAATGTAATACAGCACAGCCCCCATAGAATGTAATACAGCACAGCCCCCATAGAATGTAATACAGCACAGCCCCCATAGAATGCAGTACAGCACAGTCCCCATAGAATGTAATGAGCACAGCCCCATAGAATGTAATACAGCACAGCCCCCATAGAATGTAATACAGCACAGCCCCCATAGAATGTAATAAAGCACAGCCCCCATAGAATGTAATGAACCCCCCCCCCCCCCCAATAGCTCCACAATCCAGTTATCACTCATTGATATATATATAATAAAAAAAACAACACACAATCCTCACCTCTCCCCATGCCCTGCGCTGCTCCCGGCTCCGGTCTCAGCAGCTGCAGTCTGCCTGGTCACACAGCAGGTGTGCGATGATATGAGGTCATCGCGCATCCGCAGTGTCAGGGGCAGAGCGGGGAAAGATGGGAGAGGGAGCCACAGCAGACGCTCTCTCCTCCATCATTGCATTCAACTGTACCGGCGTCTATGACGCCGGTATAGTTGAATGCGGGCAGTGCACTCGAGCGGCCCACTACTGCCAGCGGCCCTTCTGGCATTTGCCAGAACTGCCCGATGGCCAGTCCGGCCCTGTAAGTACCACACAACATTAAATGCCTTTGTGTAGTGTCATATGCATGTGTTTTACTAGTAAAAAATTTACTATTTTTCATCCAATTTGAGTTTTTTGTTCATTTGTCCTGTTTTTCACGGGCCTATCCGAAAGACAATATCGAATTAAAATAGCGTATGCAGTGATCTTCTCTAAGGATCAACTGTTGCCCATTGACCTTGATGGATCAGCATTCCATCTGAGTGCTGTCCATCAACAGTCGCATGTTAAAGAAGCATTTACATCAAAATGTTTATCCTATTATTATACTGCAATCATCACATTATATAGAACTGTGCACTTACAATTGCTCATTGTGATCGCGTGTGCACAGCTTCTGTGCCCGCAAAATCGCCTGGATGTTCTCAGTACATCTAAGGGTACCGTTACACTAAACGATTTACCAACGATCATGACCAGCGATACGACCTGGCCGTGATCGTTGGTAAGTCGTTGTGTGGTCGCTGGAGAGCTGTCACACAGACAGCTCTCCAGCGACCAACGATGCCGAAGTCCCCGGGTAACCAGGGTAAACATCGGGTTACTAAGTGCAGGGCCGCGCTTAGTAACCTGATGTTTACCCTGGTTACCATTGTAAATGTAAAAAAAAAAAACCACTACATACTCACATTCCGTTGTCTGTCACGTCCCTCGCCGTCAGCTTCCCGCACTGACTGTGTCAGTGCCGGCCGTAAAGCACAGCACAGCGGTGACGTCACTGCTGTGCTCTGCTTTTACTTTACGGCCGGTGCTCACAGTCAGTGCGGGAAGCTGACGGCGAGGGACGTGACAGACATCAGAAGGTGAGTATGTAGTGTTTTTTTTTTTCACATTTACAATGGAAACCAGGGTAAACATCGGGTTACTAAGCGTGGCCCTGCGCTTAGTAACCCGATGTTTACCCTGGTTACAAGCGAACACATCGCTGGATCAGCGTCACACACGCCGATCCAGCGATGACAGCGGGTGATCCAGTGACGAAAGAAAGTTTCAAACGATCTGCTACGACGTACGATTCTCAGCGGGGTCCCTGATCGCAGTAGCGTGTCAGGCACAGCGAGATCGTATGTATATCGCTGGAACGTCACGGATCGTGCCGTCATAGCGACCAAAGTGCCACTGTGAGACGGTACCCTAAGGCCGGTAAGTACCAGAAGATCAAGGTTTACTGATTATGTCCAAGGTTGGCAACAGAGATCAGAATACAACTCCGAGTACAGAGCAAGAACACACACCACTTGGGCAAAGCTACAATAGGCAATGGCCTGACCATTGTCAGAGTGCTAAATAGGCCTGTAATCACCCAGAATGGATGACACCTGCAGGATATCCCACAGACCTAGCCATATAGGACGGCTGAGCTCTCTTTCACAATACTCACACCTCTGCCTCCGACTGGGCAGTTGAGCCATCACTCACAATCCTGACAGCTCAGCAAGCCTTTGATCCCATAGGACGATCAAGCTGTCATTCAAAGGGTCCATAGTACACCGTGAGTGGTGGAATTGTGATAGTGGGAAGCCGGCTGTCAATCGGAATGACTTCGGCAGTCACGCACCATTGACAGAGCAGCTCAGAAGAAGAAGAGCTGCTCTATTGACATGGAACAGCTGAATTGCCGGCAGGAGCGGTTGGTGACCGCTCTGACCGGGAGCTGGGGGCAACAAGCAGGTGGTTGTCTATTAGTAGAGACGAACAGCTGATTAATATTAGTTTCTTACAACGTGAATCGTATTTTATTTTTCCATTAAACACACTTAATCCAAAAGGATCTTATTGAAACTTGTACATTTTGGAATTGATTCTTTCTATGTAGATGTAACGATGGTGTATATTTAAATAGGTATTTCTGCATAGAGTTTATGGAGGTGAATTCATTACATATTAAAATTATATAATGTACATGATTTTTATTATATTTATACCGTAATTTATGATACTAGCATTGAATTAGCTTTTCGATCTTAGTCTAAAATGTATGAATCTTGAATTTACTGTAGCTTACCCATATGTATGTCCTATAGTGAATGGCATTTTTCTACAGAGTATACATTAGATTTAGGTCTTTCGAGACCAATGCTATTTGATTTGTGATCTAGGACAACCAACGCATACATTAGACAGACAGACACCCCCCAAAACGTTGTATCAGTGTGCAAGACGCTCACTGCAACACAAAGTGAAAAATCTGATGATAGCCACACTGAAGACTGAATCCCCACAAAAATGGTGAATATGGTGGATATCCTTTTAGTTATCTGTTGTCCATGCATTTTTACAGTGGGAGTAGAAATGTTGTGAATCTACTGAAGAAAATAGTGTTATAGGTTCTTTTCTTGAAAATGGCATACTGACTTGTTACACCCGTTATTACCAGACCTGCTATCAGTTATTTTTTTACCCCCTGGGCCATTTTATTACATGGTAAAGGCGTGGCGGAAACTATACACTGGAAGTAAAGGGACGGATGTTACACACTCGGGGGCGTTGGGCTGAAGTAAAAACCTGTATGATCCTGATATTATGATGAGCCTTATTTTAGCTCAGAAGTTCACACCCAGGTGCACACATTCTCTGGTGACCCACCTGACAGCTGCAGCTTGTACGGACTAGTGTAAAATTTCAATGGCAGCAAAAGGGACAATAAGAAACTGTCAATCACTCTAGGTGAGAGGAGATTTAGTTTCGCGGAGTTGTCCACTACGGTACAACCCCTTTATACAGCTAATCTGTCCATCCTAAACTATAAATTCACATACCCACTTCCAGACCGGTGCCGTTCCTCTATCGTCTATCTATCAAATATCTATAGCAATGCTGGGAAGATACATAGCCGATCCAATCTGCTCTACGGCTGTGGTCTCCAGCTGTATTTTTAAAGAATATACCTGGTTACAAATGTGCCTGCTGTTTGGTCACTATGAATCAGATAATAATTTCCTTTTAAGACAGCACCCAATAAGTCCACTTTTATCGGTTTTGTTTTGTATATGCTTTTTGCGTTTCGGAAAAACAAAATATCCTTTGTACTGTACATGTATTTTCTCTTTATTTTAAATTTGATATGTTTTTGTTGTATTTTGGTCAGCACTCTATCAGCATTTATAGGAGGTGCCCGCACTATTGGGATTTTTTTTTAACATAAAACAGGATGATCTACAAAAGTTCTGCACGTTCTAACTTAACTGGGAGATTCTATGTGGCCAATCCTAAGCCATCTATATGGGCACAGAGGTTATAGGAAGTTGAATAAAATGATACCTTGATATCTGCGATCCAATGTCTTATTCCAGAGAAATGAGCTGTTCAGAACTTTGGGATGAACACAGATCTCCCCGAGAGTCTGCCTTCAGCGATTATTTTAAATGAAAGGAGGCGTTACAAGTGTGAGACATGTAGATCAGAAGAGCAGACTGTCAGTCGTTACATGTCTCACACTGGTATCCCTCTTTTTCATTTAAAAAAAGTCTCTGGAGGCAGATTCTTAGGGAGATCTGTGTCCAGCCCATAGATCTTATCAACTCATTTACATATTAAGACAAATGAGATCATAGCTATCAAGGTAATATTATCATTATTGAATAGTATTTTATATGTTGGTTATGCTGTTCTATGTATCAGACATATAGGGGTGATGGTTATTGGCTCTGTATTCAGGCCGTTTTAAAATGGTTTTATCATGTGTTTGTCTTTTTGAGGTGCAATAAAAGTTTCTTGATTCTTTTGTAAATTCTATGGGTGTGCATACCGTTATTGGTCTAGTCTTTTCCCTTTTGTGTCTATTCAATTCTACAGACCAGGTTTTTGCACCCTGTTTTCATGACTAATACAGGAGTGCACCCCTTATATATATTTCCAAAGAGTATAATGGCCCCTACAATGTCCTGATTGATTTAAAAAAAAAAAAAAAACTCACCTCTCCCTGTTCCCCCACTGCTCAGGTCTCTACAGTATGGTTTAAAGGAGAATGGTTGAGGAGGGAGTTGTCACATTCTTGCTTTCAACTGTATCTGCAGGAAGGATGGAGATAGAATTAAAAGTGTGATTCTGAGTGGAGTGGGGAAGGTGCTGGCATCGGGCTTTACTTGACTCATGGGCCCCATAGCGGCCGCATGGTCTTCCATAATTACCCTTTACGCCAATGCTTAGAAGAGTTGATCTTACTGACAGATTCCATTTAACATTAATAATTAAAATTTGCCTCTTTAGGGATCAGAGCAAAAGTAAATGCAGATTACTAAGCCCTGGATACTGAGAAGGCGCAAAAATTCCCTTTGCTCCAGAACAAACTAATATTACATACAAATTAAGTATGATTGGTGGAAACTTTTACCGATTTTTACATTGAAGCTCAATCAGCACTCGTATAAGAATGAATGTAGTGAGCATGATGGACCTCCACTCCATAAAGGGCTTTTCAGTACCTCGGTCCTCAGGATCAGTGGGGGTCTCAGCGGTCGGACCCCTAGCGATTGAGAATACCTCATTAAAGTCACACCTGTATTAATAATGTAGTGAGCATGATCGACCTCCACTCCATTCATACGAGGCTCTTCAGTGCCTCGGTTCTCAGGATCAGTGGGGGTCTTGGCAGTTGGACCCCTAACGATTGAGAATACCCCATTGAAGTCACACCTGTATTAACAATGTAGTGAGCATGATCGACCTCCACTCCACTCATATGGGGGTCTTCAGTATCTCGGTTCTCAGGATCAGTGGGGGTCTCAGCGGACGGACCGCTAGGGATTGAGAATACCCCATTAAAGTCGCACCTGTATTAACAATGTAGAGAGCATGATCGACCTCCAATCCATTCATATGGAGCTCTTCAATACCTTGGTTCTCAGGATCAGTGGGGGTCTCGGCAGTTGGACCCCTAGGGATTGAGAATACCCCATTAAAGTTGCACCTGTATTAACAATGTAATATGTAAATTATATCATTTTCATTAGTTATACAATGTGTGCATAATTATTAGGCAAGTTGTATTTTGAACACATGATACTTTTTATTCATGTTGTCCTACTCCAAGCTGTTCAGGCTTGAGAGCCAACTACCAATTAAGTAAATCAGATGATGTGCATCTCTGTAATGAGGAGGGGAGTTTTCTAATGACATCAAAACCCTATATAAGGTGTGCTTAATTATTAGGCAACTTCCTTTCCTTTGGCAAATACCGAACAATCACGCGTTTCATGGCAAATAGCCAACATGGTCGCAAGAAGCGTGTTGGCCGAAAAAGGTGCAAAATAACTGCCCATGAATTGAGGAAAATCAAGCGTGAAGCTGCCAAAATGCCATTTGCCACCAGTTTTGCCATATTTCAGAGCTGCAACATTACTGAAGCAACAAAAAGCGCAAGGTGTGCGATACTCAGGAACATGGCCAAGGTAAGAAAGGCTGAAAAACGACCACCTTTGAACAAGAAACATAAGATAAAACGTCAAGACTGGGCCAAGAAATATCTTAAGACTGACTTTTCAAAAGTTTTATGGACTGATGAAATGAGAGTGACTCTTGATGGGCCAGATGGATGGGCCAGAGGCTGGATCAGTAAGGGCAGAGAGCTCCACTCCGACTCAGATGCCAGCAAGGTGGAGGTGGGGTACTGGTATGGGCTGGTATCATCAAAGATGAACTTGTGGGACCTTTTTGGGTTGAGGATGGAGTGAAGCTCAACTCCCAGACCTACTGCCAGTTTCTGGAAGACAACTTCTTCAAGCAGTGGTACAGGAAGAAGTCGGTATCGTTCAAGAAAAACATGATTTTCATGCAGGACAATGCTCCATCACATGCCTCCAACTACTCCACAGCGTGGCTGGCCAGTAAAGGTCTCAAAGAAGAAAAAATAATGACATGGCCCCCTTGTTCACCTGATCTGAACCTCATAGAGAACCTGTGGTCCATCATAAAATGTGAGATCTACAGGGAGGGAAAACAGTGTCTGGGAGGCTGTGGTGGCTGCTGCACGCAATGTTGATCGTAAACAGATCAAGCAACTGACAGAATCTATGGATGGAGGCTGCTGAGTGTCATCATAAAGAAAGGTGGCTATATCGGTCACTAATTTTAGGGGGTTTTGTTTTTGCATGTCAGAAATGTTTATTTCTAAATTGTGTGCAGTTATATTGGTTTACCTGGGGAAAATAAACAAGTGAGATATGAATATATTTGGTTTTTATTAAGTTGTGTAATAATTCTGCACAGTAATAGTTACCTGCACAAACAGATATCCTCCTAACATAGCCAAACAAAAAAAAAAACCACTACAACTTCCAAAAATATTAAGCTTTGATATTTGTGAGTCTTTTGGGTTGATTGAGAACATAGTTGTTGATCAATAATAAAAATAGTCCTCTAAAATACAACTTGCCTAATAATTCTGCACACGGTGTATAATAAAGTGGCAATGGCGGCGTCATTAGTCTCTTTTGTAAATTTGTAGCATAGGGAAACCTTATGCAGCCAGATATATCAAAATTGAAAGTTTAGAGACGTGTAAGTAAGTCTGCTCTTTAATCGGCCCGTGAGTTTTTGGAAAAAGTAAAAATAATACACTGACGAACACATTTATTCTAGAAAATCTAGAAATACACTGAAAGATAAGAAATGCTGAAACCTGACACTGGTTCACGGTATTGATGGAAAACAAAATATTCTAATTATAGGACTTCTAGTGCCAGTAGGGAGCTGCACAGTCACTCTCCTTGTATGACATAATCGTCGTACACCTGTCACGCTGCAACACTTCCACCTGCCATTTCCCTCAGGTACATAGATGGTCTAGGAACGAGGCAGCCACAGCACGATGCTCCTATCCAGATCCTGAGAGGTGAGGCGTATCTATCCACTGTGCCTTATTAATGTTCATTCATTGTTTGTTGCCTTAACTCTTGCGCAAAAGTCGAATCTGAAGACTTCAGTGTATTAGCGGTATTTATTCTGGGTCAGGATTTATTTACTCTTCTCGATTGCTTCTCAAGGCAGCGTCACTTTACCACGTCGGATACTGCACCTTCTCCAGGGCATAGATCATCTCCGGGCTTTAGTTAAGGATCACATAACATTCCTTAGATACTTATCCCGGGGGAATTTAAAGATTGTGTCTCCATGGAAAAAAAAGGATCTTTCTAACACAGCATTGAGTTATCAGCTCGTGATTAATGATTTGGGGATCTGATGCACTTCCTAAACTATGGGGGACGTCGAACAAATTGAAGGGGGCAGAATTCGTCATACTGTAAAAGAAAGCTAGCAAATAATGGATATAGTACACCGAGATAACAAAGGTGATTTTTACTCCTTTATTATTTTTGCTTTGAACTCGCCATATATGTTTTTTATTAATCAGCAATTTATAAGACCACTTACAGTTTCCGTTGTTACAGAATTGCATTGTATCTGTAAAAAATTGGATGCAATACTGTAACTCCATATGGCATCTGATTTTTTTAGGATTCAATGGGAAAGTCTCATACGACACAAGGAAAGAAACTTGTGCATGCTGTGATCTTTTACATTCGAGCAGTGAAAAAAAAGTCTACACATCTGTACCTCCCCATTACATATCATTGATCTGAGTGCTGTCCATGTGCAGTCCATTTTTAACCCATTACTTGACAAATTAGCAATTTTCATTTTTTTTTTTTTTATGACAGATTTTTAATGATTTGGGTCCTAATGAATCAGAAACATAATTTGCAAAATTTCTACAAGTACCGCTTTTTCAGAAAAGGGCGTCCCAATATTCAATTAAAAATGACAATGACATGATTTCCTATTTTGAAAACATTCATTTTACAAACACAACACAAAAAATTGGACCTAGTTATTAAAATTATAAAATCTTAGTTGCTAGAAGCTAAAGATTAGGCGTCCCCAAAAAAAGGACATTGGTAGATAATGGGTTAATAAAAAATATGCTTGCGTGAACAGACCCGAAAAATAATAATAATGATATAATTCATTATTGGGTCTTTAGTAGAGCTGAGTAGATCAATCCACAGAGGATCAAACTTTGTGATTCATTTCACGAGGATTGCAAAAAAAATATAACATTTCCTGGTGTCATTTCATTCATGATTGATGTATCAGAGAGTGTCTGGTGCTTTATTGCGGTGCCGCGCTGGCTTCTCTATAATGCCCTACAACTGTGACATCACTCGATCTAGCTTAGCCAATCAATGGGATTATCAGATGTTGTATAAAACACAAGGGTGATTTTAGACTAGTGTGAAGAAGATAGAACTCAGCCATCGGGACAAGAATACAGTCGCTAAAATACCTGCCAAATACCTCTAACAGCAGTGAGGCTCAGAATGAGTGAAACACAAAATCTCACTCTTTCTCATTTGAAGACCCAACTATCTGCGTTTCACCACATACAAGATCAACGCAAATCAAATTTTTGGGACAAATTCTCCAAACTTTATGAATTCCAATTTCAAGTCAACAGTTCTCTAGTCTGGAGCCTACAGTGATATAACCCTAATCTGACACCATGTGTAGTAGCTACTTACATTCATGCCTATAAAAAACAGTTTTGTTTTGGTTTTTGCCAATAGGAAAGTCAAGGGGAATTTGAAGGGTATATTTCATTAAGGTACCTTCACACTGAACGATATCGCTAGCGATCTGTGACGTTGCAGCGTCCTGGCTAGCGATATCGTTGAGTTTGACACGCAGCAGCGATCAGGATCCTGCTGTGCCATCGTTGGTCGGAGCAGAAAGTCCAGAACTTTATTTCGTCGCTGGACTCCCGCAGACATCGCTGAATCGGTGTGTGTGACGCCGATTCAGCAATGTCTTCACTGGTAACCAGGGTAAACATCGGGTTACTAAGTGCAGGGTCGCACTTAGTAACCCGATGTTTACCCTGGTTACCAGTGTAAATGTAAAAAAAAACAAACACTACATACTTACATTCCGGTGTCTGTCCCCCAGCGCTGTGCTTTCCTGCACTGTCAGCGCCGGCCAGCCGTAAAGCAGATTACAGCGGTGACGTCACCGCTCTGCTTTCCGGCCAGTGCTCACAGTCAGTGCAGGAAAGCACAGCGCCGGGGGACAGACACCGGAATGTAAGTATGTAGTGTTTGGGTTTTTTTACATTAGCACTGGTAACCAGGGTAAACATCGGGTTACTAAGCACGGCCCTGCACTTAGTAACCTGATGTTTACCCTGGTTACCCGGGGACTTCGGCATCGTTGGTCGCTAGAGAGCTGTCTGTGTGACAGCTCTCCAGTGACCACACAACGACGAAACAGTGACGCTGCAGCGATCGGCATAGTTGTCTAGATCGCTGCAGCGTCGCTAAATGTGACGGTACCTTTAGGTTGGAGCACCACCAACCATGACCATATTGTAATATTTTTTAAGATGTCTATCCTGAGAGCCCATAACTTAGAAAAATAGCTTTGTAAGTGTTGAGCACTGTATGCAAACTACCTGAAAAAGAGTAATCTAGACTAGCCGAAATGCAAAAGATTCAGACAGATTCATTCACTGGCTGGATATGTAATAGACGGCATCTGCCAGAGCCCCAGAACAACGGGAGTGATGACTTTCCAAGCTCCAGTCACCTGAGAGCTGAAACTACCGATTGGGCTTTAGGGTCAAGTGACTGGTGGCCTGGATGTCATAATTTCCTGTCCTAGAGGAGACCGGCAGAGTGATGGTGCTCCAGCAGGGGATTCCAGTGGCAACCTTCTTTCTTTTTCTTTCTTTCTTTCTTTCTTTCTTTCTTTCTTTCTTTCTTTCTTTCTTTCTTTCTTTCTTTCTTTTTTTCTTTCTTTGTCTCTTTCTTTCTCTTTTTCTTTCTCTCTTTGTCTCTTTCTTTCTCTTTCTTTCTTTTTCTCTCTTCCTCTCTCTCTTTCTTCATGTTACTATTTATACCTTAACCTCTTCCCGCGTTAGAACATTTACTAATATCCCGTGAAGAGGTCTGCATGTGTGGATGGGTTAAGGAGCTTCGGTAACTGTTGCCTATATTATATTGCCAGCATCTGTCTGAAACTGCAGTGTCGGAGCTCATCTCAGATTTCTGCTGTTAACCATTTACATGTCCCTTTAAATCTCTGTCAGAGGCACTTTATTGACACATGCAGAGGTGTATCTAGATTTTCCGGGGCCTGAGGCAAGAATTCAGTTTGGCGCTCCCCACTACCCCCCAAGCACATTGTGAAATCGCATCTTAGGGTACTGTCACACAGTGCAATTACGATCGCTACGACGGTACGATTCGTGACGTTCTAGCGATATCGTTACGATATCGCAGTGTCTGACACGCAGCAGCGATCAGGGACCCTGCTGAGAATCGTACGTCGTTGCAGATCGTTTGAAACTTTCTTTCGTCGCTGGATCTCCCGCTGTCATCGCTGGATCGTTGTGTGTGACAGCGATCCAGCAATGCGTTCGCTGGTAACCAGGGTAAACATCGGGTTACTAAGCGCAGGGCCGCGCTTAGTAACCCGATGTTTACCGTGGTTACCAGCGTAAAAGTAAAAAAAAACAAACAGTACATACTCACCATCTGATGTCCGTCAGGTCCCTCGCAGTCTGCTTCCCGCTCTGACTGTGAGCGCCGGCCGGAAAGTGAGAGCAGATCACAGCGGTGACGTCACCGCTGCGCTCTGCTCTCACTGTACGGCTGCACTCAGTCAGAGCGGGAAGCAGACTGCAAGGGACCTGACGGACATCAGATGGTGAGTATGTACGTTTTTTTTTTACTTTTACGCTGGTAACCACGGTAAACATCGGGTTACTAAGCGCGGCCCTGCGCTTAGTAACCCGATGTTTACCCTGGTTACCAGCGAACCTCGGCATCGCTCCAGCGCCGTGATTGCAAAATGTGACCGCAGTCTACGACGCTGGAGTGATACTCATACGACGCTGCGACGTCACGGATCGTGCCGTCGTAGCGACGAAAATTGCACGGTGTGACGGTACCCTTAGTCACGTGCCGACGAGCTGCTCTTCCTAACTCTCTCAATGTTCAAGAAAAACTTGAGAGAGGCAGGAAGAAAAGTACTTTGTCACATGACAGTAAGTATGAAAATTGCATGTGAGTGAAGCGGCCATGTGATAACTGATGGAACCTGCAAGCAGAGCTGAATCCTGACAGTGAGGATATTACACGCTGTTAGGTTTGGCTGCAAGGTTTCATTTTCTAATTAAAGGCTTGTCCAGGTTTGAGATAAAAGTCTGCAGTTACTCTAGGTGACTGCAGGCTTCTGAATTCTTAAAGCGTGTGCACTGCACACTTTTAGGATTCTCCTTTGCCAGTGGCAAGAGTGGACGGTCATGTCAGCACAAGTGTGAGATTTGTATACTTGTGGCCACAATCCAACTAGATATGTCCGGCGTCGCTCAATTAATTTTCATTGAGTGAAACCGCTCATGTCTAGTTGGCATGTGACTGCATGTATGAAAATCGCCAGCATGAGAGAATCCTGACAACGTGCAGTGCGCACTGTGAGAACTCAGAAGTCTGCAGTCACATAGAAGGTCTACAGACTCATCACAAACTTGCACAATTTTAATGCTCAAAACATAAATAAAAATATGAGAATTAGTCAGTATCACAAATAACATTTACATCCAGGTACCTGACAGATGATGTTGTCTCTGATTAGAGTCGTTCTCTTTTCTTCATCTTGTCCAGACTCTATGATGACTGTTCTCATCCAAAGCTCATCTCTGCAGACTTCCATCTTATCCAGTCTTCCGCAACACATCCTCACATGATACCCTTAAAAATAGCAGTGTCTGATAATGCTCCTGAATAAAAAATAATTCTCTTCACACTGCCCTCTCCTTTCCATACTAGGCCCCCACTTAACACTGTCCTCCCACACTGTCCCCCTTATAGGGATCAGTCTCTATACTGTGCTCCCTCATCACACTCTCTGGCTCTTTGGCCTACTGTCCCCTCCTTGCAGTGACCTTACACTGTCACCCCATGCTACCTCCCACACTATTCAGTCTCTATTCTGTGCCCACTCACACTTTTCTCCCCCATACTGTCTCTTCACACTATTCCCATCAATAGTCTCCTTACGCATTTCCCCCTCCCTCCTGATACCATTTCCTCTGACATTCCCCAGCTAACCATGGTGTCTCCTCATATATTTACCACCTCACTCTGCATACTGCCTCCTCAAGTATTTCCCGTAATTCTCCATACTGTGTCCACATCCATCCCACCACCCTTACTCCCCATAACGTGTCCATATACATTTTTCACCTCACTACTTATACTGTGTCCATTCCCCTCCCCCCACTCACCAAACTGTGTCCACATATTGTTAGGGTTGGCGAATTGCACTAAATAAAATATAAATTAAAGTGCAATCGCAACCCGGGTCTACCGTGCAGAGATGTATAACTGCTGCTAGTGTGAACAATGACGGAACAAAACAGCACACGTTACCTTAAACACACTGTGTTAACTCCACACAGTATGAACAGGACACAGAATACCTAGCTCTGTTAACTTCACAGAGAGGTAGAGCTCCAAGTTTGCAAAGTATTGCACCCTGTTAAATGTCACAGGGAATTCAGCCCGTGGAGAGAGCTTGCTCTGTAACTAAGCTGTGCTAACCGCACACATGAATGAAGCAGATGCTAAGCCAAGAGAAAGAACTCATATGATGCTAGGTACAATACCCTGTTACCTTCACAGAGAAGTATAGCGTAAGAGTTGAGCTTGCTCTGTAACTGAACTGTGTCAATTGCGCACATGTACCAAACAGATGCTAAGCCAAGCAGCTAGTTACCCCAATCCTGAACATTACTGAACCTGTGCCTGACCAGCACCCAAAGCATGTAGCAGACTAGACACTCAGGCATTGAGCCAAGGAAACGAAACCGCATAAGTGTGCAACCTGCCTGCCAACATCTACAGTCTCTGAGCCAAGACACACATACACAAACGAGCAGACAGAGTGGTAGAGTAGCCACCCACACACCAAACATAAATGATACTAGCGCACCCATGTTCGCCGCTGAGAGCCTTTTAAACCCCTCCACCCCAAATAGTCAAAGCCAGCTGGCCGTGACATCGCCCGCGGGCCAATCCGGAGCCACCACATCACCAGAGCACATCACGGACATGCTCAGAGTGTTCTCTGGACTTAGAATCCAGAGCGCAAGGCTGCACCTGCATATCACTGGTTACCATAGACTTGACAGGAGAGCCAGCAGTAACCAAACATATACCATGAGCCTGAGCAGGACTCTGGGACCGATGTCTGTACTGAGCAGCAATCCCAGCGGCCGGACCAGAATGGGAGACCACAGAACCAGATGATGCTTGGGATCTATCCCGCACAGTGCGAGAATCTTGACACCTAACACATATATTCCCATCCTTCCCTCCCCATGCTGCATACGCACCCATTCTGTTCTGTGTCCGCACCAATTCTTCCACTCACCATACTGTTTCTGCACCCATCCCCCATACTATTTTCTAATATCTGTCCTCCATCTTCCCCCTTGCTCCTTATACTGTGCCTTCAAACCTTCAAATTTGCCCCACTCCCCATATTGTGTCTGCACCTGTCCCTTCCTTGCTCCTCAAACTTGTGTTCTCAAATCTTCCCCACTCCCCATTAACCTAAGTTTTCCCCACCACACCTCGTTACACAGTTACACTATATCTTTCCCACTGCACCCTCATTACTCTAAATTTCTGCCACCTCTCTCCCCCACATTAATTCTCCCCCATCTCTCCCCTCACACTAAATCTCCCCACACACTACATCTCCCCACACACTATATCTCCCCCACACTAAATCTGCCCTCCGTTACACTAATTTTTCAGTGTCTTCAGCTCCTTAGGAGCACTTACCACCAATGGCCGCCTCTGCAGCGTCAGCAAGTGACGTCCGCAGAATGATCACATGACCTGATCATACTGCTGACATCACCCTGACCTAGCGGTCAGAGCTTCAGTGGTACTCGCGAGTACAATTGTTCACTGGGAGACGGCGCACTGCACTTTCTGTGAGAGCCGGCTGCCAGTTTCACAGCCAGTTCATAGAACGCCCAACTCCCAGCCCTGGATTAAATGATTCAAGATTTAAGTCCTCTAAGGAAACAGAAAAAATGTCGTAAAAAAAAAAAGAAATACCAATTAAAAATTGCCCCTTTAAAAATAAAGACAAAAATCTCAAATCCCGTATTGCCGCTTTCTTAAAAGTCTAATCTATCAAAATATTGAATTTCTTGCTTATGGTAAACATTGTAAAGAGGAAAAAAAATCAAAACTCTAGAATTGCAGTTTTTGAGCCACCTCATCCTCATAAAAACAATAGAATATAAAACAAAAAAAAATGTCGTTCCTACCCAAAATTGGTATTAATAAATTGTCAGCTAACCACCAAAAAATAAACCCTCACTCAGCTCCATCAATGAAAAAAATGTTATGAGTCTTGAAATAATGGTAGCATAGACCAAACTTTTTTTTTCATCACTTAAAAATAATGATGCAAGTTCGGGATCGCTGTAATCGCACTGACCTAGACAATCCTTTTTCTAGGTAATTTTTACTGCACAATGAATAATGTAAAAACAAAACCTAAAATATAATTACAGAATTGCATTTTTTTCGCCACTTGGAATTTTTTTCCCTATTTTTCCATACATTGTATGGCAAAATGAATGGTGTAATTCAAAATGAATGCCTTTTTCTGCAAAAAATGAGCTCTTACATGGCTGTGTTGATAGAAAAAAAAAAGTTATATCCATTGGAAAAAGATGAGGATGAAATGAAAGTGTCAAAAATGAAAAATTCTCTAGTTTTTAAAGGGTCAAGTTTAACAAAAAAGCTCATTCTTAAGAGGTTACTAAAGTTACCTACCAGGTCCTCACAGGCTCATCTATACCTGGAGCTAAAACTAAAGGAGGACTGTACATTTGTGTAGCCTATTGTCTCAGTAATCAGCCATTCCAGGCTGGAGAGAGACTATACAGTAACGAGAGACCAGAATACAGTCTATGACTTTCTGTCACTACACTAGTTTATATATCTCCGACATCTTCTGACACTGTCTCTTCATGTCTGCAGATTTTTACGTCATGCATTCCTTCATATTTACATGTACACACATGTTCCCAGTTCATCCTTTACTCTCCCGACTAAAGCAGCAGGAATTACATGAATGCAAAATACAGAAGCCAAAAGGAGAACTGATGTAAGATTAACCTTTTCCTTCTTGTTCCCTATTTTCCCTGTCTTTATTTGTATATGTAGGTGACAATCCGTGACCTAATCAATCTGTGCATGGTCAGATTGGGGTGCCAAGGGGCCCGCCAGTGGCGTTGACTCTAGAGGCCCACTCTTTAGCTACATGCAAACATGGCATTAACTGAATTTATAAATGTACCTATGCTTCTATGTAGCAATAATCCGAGTAGATTGTTACAGAGAACCAGTTACCAGATCATAAGTGAGCAGTTATTGCTCTTATTTTATTACTTCTGCTCCCTTGACTATTCTGTTTTTTTTTTTTTTTTTTAAATCCCCCATACAGAGATATAGGATAGGCCTTTATATTTATTTCTAATTTTGATGGTCTTTACAAATCAAGAGTTGCTCACTTGGTAATAATGGTGAGCAGTCTAAAGACACGCCCCAGAGGAACCTGTGAGTACCACCCCTTTGCTAAAGATCATTAGCCCTAAACAAAAAGGCTCATATCTCACTGGAACTATATTACGGATTTAAAAAAAAAAATTGAATACTCAGGGGAGTAGCTAGCGGAAATGAGCAAAAACGTCCCACTTTTGACCGGGTAAAAGGACATCTTTAAATGAATGATCAAATGCTGCTTCTGTCTGTATATAGCAAAACAAAGTGAATTTGCAAACTACTGTTCATATAGTGAAGTGGAGTGGCCAGTCCTTCAAAGGGATCAAGGGGATCCATGTGTTCTCCTGTGGGCCAGTCCGAGCTTAGTCTTGGGCTAGATGTTGAACCATGCATTATGTTCATCGAGACCTTTTGAATTCAGAACTCTGCCATCATCCCTCCTCTCTAACTTTGCTGACATTGACCACTACAATAAGGACATGACTTCACTTGGACAAACAAAATTTATTCTGGATTTCATGGAATCTATTCCCATGGTCTGACTTATTCCATGGGTCATGCATGCTATATTTGGTGGTTTCCCTCTTGTGATACAGTATGGGCCCAAATAACACCATACGTTGGCCAATACTCTATTTGTAAAGCTTCCCCATCACTTTACCAATTATTTTTAGTTTATTCTCAAACTATTTAATGTCACGAAGATTATCATATGCAAAGGACAGTTGTAGAAACCTTGTGTTGAAGCAAATGCAAAATGAATCGTAAGTCTTCGATACATTGCTGCATTCTTATGTAGATTGGCCATTTGTATGACTAAAAAAGCGTGGCAATAGTAAGAAGCTTATCCAGATGCAGAGTAAATAGATTAAATAAATTAAATTAATAACAAATATAAGTGATTATCTTAGAGACTGATTATTTCAGGATAGTCGTTTCATCAGGAGTCAAAAATAAAACGTCTGTTGGCCGCACTGTATTTTCAGCTCTTTCCGTATGAGGCCACTGTCACTCTTGGGAAGGTTTGAGTCTGTTATGTCACTTTATTTGTGAGGTGTGAGAAACAATGGCTGCCCCACTTGTGATTCGCATGAAGGAAGAGCAGCGTGCAGCGATTCTTTATTATTGTTGTCCGAGGATGAGTCTGGTGCTGATATTTATCGAAGACTTTGTGTGCAGTATGAAGAGAGTGTTTAATCCTGAAGAAGGGTGTGAGAGTGGATGGAGAAGGTCAAGGGAGTCAAGCGTGAATAAGGGTCTGGATGTTTAGACGGGTTTAAGCTTCCTCCCTATAGCAGCGATCTTCCCCCATCAGGATATTACTAGAGTTGAGCGAGCAAGTTCGGAATTGGTCGTCGAATCTGAATTTGCCATATTTGTGCCATATTGGTACCCTATTCATGCCGAATTAATGTTTGATGATCGATTCCGAACATATTCGGTCATTTCTACTCCCATTGATTCCAATGATGTTTGACGAATATTGCGAATGCAATATTCGCCGCCGATCGTAATCGGAACTGAATTTTGAAAAATTTGCTCAACTCTAGGACCCCTGAAAGAAGCCATAATGAGAATATTTATGTCTAAAGAAAAGGTGAATACTCCTGTACATATGTGGCTTGCAGCTAAGCCTAAAAATTTTTTTAGTAAGGGAATACAAAACTTGTCGACAGATGGGCAAAGAGTATTGAAAAGCAAGGAGATTGTGTTGAATATGATTTGTCTTTTCTGAAAGTTGATTAAAATATACTGTAAAGACGGAGTGCAAATATTTCTCGACTCACCTTTGTACATAGTTTTGTACACATACAACAGTATGAAGAGTATAACAAGCCATAGACTTAGCATGTTGACTGTAAATACAGTATTAGGAATAAAGAGGTAGAAATAATCAGATGATTATCATTGTGTGAGATGATTTATTACTAGAGATGAGCGAACGTATTCGGAAAATGTTCACCAATCTCAAATTTGGCACAAACGTAGCACATTCGGATTTGTGTTCGCTTTCACGAGCATTTTTACTCAAAGTCGGTCACAGTTTGGTAAATCATCGCATTTCCACTAATGCTTTTGTATGAGATTGGCTAGAATAGTGGTGCTGTATGATGAGCAGGGGAGACGGGGGAGGGCTGGGTCTTGATGAGGAGAGGGGGTGTGGAGAGATTAAAGGAGTATCTGAAGAGATTACAGGAGTGGCACATTTTTTTTTCTTTTAATTTTATGTATGTTGATTCCGGCAACCAATCAGGGCGCAGAAAGCATCCACAACGTCATGACTGGCTGCCAAAGTCAAATGTCCCTGGCAATATAAAAAGCAGACATCTTGTTTTGCTGGCGCCATTTGCTCAGTGTCACAGTGCAGAGAGGTTGCTCCTGCGCTAGTGCTAGTGCTGAAAGTGAAATTATCCTATGTATAAAATTGATCTTCCAGCGTTGAAGTAGATTGTGCAAAAACTGTGTGTGTGTTTGCGCTAAAATTTTGTTTCAGTGGCTAATCAGAAGGTCAGATTTCCAATTAAAAATCACTTGGACTAATACTGTGTTGAAACCAGGAGGGCCAAATAACTGCTCCAAATAGTTAGTGCTAAAACCGTGCTTCAGGGGCAAATCAGAAGGCCAGATTTCCAGGTAAAAATCATTAGGCCTGATATAGTGGTGCAGCCAGGAGGCCGAATTAGCTACTCTGAATTGTTTGTGATAAAACTGTGTTTCAGTGGCAAATAAGAAGGCAAGATTTCCACCTAAAAATCATTAGGCCTAATATTGGGGTGCAGTCACGAGTCCAATTAGCTACTCCAAATCATTTGTGATAAAACTGTGTTTCAGTGGTAAATCACAAGGCCAGATTTGCAAATGTAAATTTCTTGTGCTAATACCGTTGTCCTGAAACAATGCCACATTTTGGCAGAATAATATGCTGTGCTGGTAATATTTTGGCCTAAGCAGGAGGCCACATTTCAAAAGATAAATTCTTTATGTTAATACTATGGTCCAGAAATAAGGCCACATTTCTCCAGAAAAATACAGGTCCTTCTCAAAAAATTAGCATATAGTGTAAAATTTCATTATTTACCATAATGTAATGATTGCAATTAAACTTTCATATATTATAGATTCATTATCCACCAACTGAAATTTGTCAGGTCTTTTATTGTTTTAATACTGATGATTTTGGCATACAACTCCTGATAACCCAAAAAACCTGTCTCAATAAATTAGCATATCAAGAAAAGGTTCTCTAAACGACCTATTACCCTAATCTTCTGAATCAACTAATTAACTCTAAACACATGCTAAAGATACCTGAGGCTTTTAAAAACTCCCTGCCTGGTTCATTACTCAAAACCCCCATCATGGGTAAGACTAGCGACCTGACAGATGTCAAGAAGGCCATCATTGACACCCTCAAGCAAGAGGGTAAGACCTAGAAAGAAATTTCTCAACAAATAGGCTGTTCCCAGAGTGCTGTATCAAGGCACCTCAATGGTAAGTCTGTTGGAAGGAAACAATGTGGCAGAAAATGCTGTACAACGAGAAGAGGTGACCGGACCCTGAGGAAGATTGTGGAGAAGGACCGATTCCAGACCTTGGGGAACCTGAGGAAGCAGTGGACTGAGTCTGGTGTGGAAACATCCAGAGCCACCGTGCACAGGCGTGTGCAGGAAATGGGCTACAGGTGCCGCATTCCCCAGGTAAAGCCACTTTTGAACCATAAACAGCGGCAGAAGCGCCTGACCTGGGCTACAGAGAAGCAGCACTGGACTGTGGCTAAGTGGTCCCAAGTACTTTTTTCTGATGAAAGCAAATTTTGCATGTCATTCGGAAATCAAGGTGCCAGAGTCTGGAGGAAGACTGGGGAGAAGGAAATGCCAAAATGCCTGCCATGTCAGCTGCTGGTGTTGGTCCACTGTGTTTCATCAAGGGCAGGGTCAATGCAGCTAGCTATCAGGAGATTTTGGAGCACTTCATGCTTCCATCGGCTGAAATGCTTTATGGAGATGAAGATTTCATTTTTCAGCACGACCTGGCACCTGCTCACAGTGCCAAAACCACTGGTAAATGGTTTACTGACCATGGTATTACTGTGCTCAATTGGCCTGCCAACTCTCCTGACCTGAACCCCATAGAGAATCTGTGGGATATTGTGAAGAGAAAGTTGAGAGACGCAAGACCCAACACTCTGGATGAGCTTAAGGCCGCTATTGAAGCATCCTGGGCCTCCATAACATCTCAGCAGTGTCACAGGCTGATTGCCTCCATGCCACTCCGCATTGAAGCAGTCATTTCTGCCAAAGGATTCCCGACCAAGTATTGAGTGCATAACTGAACATTATTATTTGATGGTTTTTTTGTTTGTTATTAAAAAACACTTTTATTTGATTGGACGGGTGAAATATGCTAATTTATTGAGACAGGTTTTTTGGGTTATCAGGAGTTGTATGCCAAAATCATCAGTATTAAAACAATAAAAGACCTGACAAATTTCAGTTGGTGGATAATGAATCTATAATATATGAAAGTTTAATTGTAATCATTACATTATGGTAAATAATGAAATTTTACACTATATGCTAATTTTTTGAGAAGGACCTGTATGTTGTGCTGGTAATATTTTTTGCCATGCGTGAGTCTCCATTTGAAAATATAAACTGTTTGTGCTAATAGCATGTTCCTGAAACAACGCCACATTTAACTATATAAATGTTTAGTGCTACTAGTTTTTCTCCAGCCAGGAGTCCACATTTCTGAATCTAAATTGTTTTGACTAATAGTGTGCTGCAGAAAGCTGGCTACATTTCAGTATATAAATCCTTTCCGCTAATTGTGTGGTCCAGCCAGCAGGCCACATTTCACATTTCAGCATGGGACAGGGCCTGGGACAGAGCTTGGAGCAGCATTTCTAGCTTAAACATTGATCAGTAACTGGTGGATGAGTGACAGGTGTAGGCCTGGTGCTCTGAGAGGTCCGCCAAATTCAGGCAAGACACATGAAGGAGGCCCAACTTGGAGTTGTCATGGTTTGTCTGGGTCGGTTCTTCTAGGTTTTATTCCTGTAGCCCCACATTGATCCTGGATGGACTTTTTATAACCTCCATCTGGGAGTTTCCTTTGTCAGTGATACTTCCGCTGTTGGCTAAGTGTGTTGACCCCTGAGTGAGTTTTGTGCTGTGTGCTGGTTTGCTTGATCCCTTGGCTTTTTGACTCGGTCTGTTCTCTGGATACTGTTTGTTGGATTCCGCCTCTGCGCTTTCTCTGTCCGTTTGGTATTGACCTCTGCTGGCCCCTACTATCCTTTCTGCCTAGTTCCTTGGTACCATTACGCTATCCCGTGCTCTGACCCCGGCCTGATCTGTTTATGTCTCTGTCTGTGGCCCTTGGTAGCTGTTCTTTAAGTTACCTTTCTAGGAGTTTTCCTTCAGCTTCTAGCGCCCTGAAACTTAGGCCACGCCCTCCAGCAGTCAGGTGATTCAGGTCCTCTCAGGTCTGAAGCAATCTATCTCCAGTCTCACTTGCCCCACATTCCTGGGAGTCTGTGGCTCTCTCCGGGTCCTGTCGTCCCAGGAGATAGCATCGGTGAGTGTCACTTATAACTCCCTTCGTGATAGGAGTCCAAAGATTTTCAAAAATTAGAAGCAGACACCACTAAAGTGGCATCAATTTATTATATTCATTTATTTTATGTAGCATCATTAATTCTACAGCACTTTACAGATATTATCAATTTCCCCAGAGTAGAAATAGTATAATGGGGCTCGGACACCCCGTCCACTACCGGCAGCCCACCAGATTGAGACCCAACTTGTAGTCTCCACATTTCATAAAATTGTTAGTAACATCAGCAGCAGTAGTAACAGCAGGCACAGAAGACGCGGCAAAGGTGTCACAGACTGCAATAACACGAGATCAATGCGGCACGCTAAAAATGACACCATCGCCTAGTCTGCTCAGTCAGCGACTGGGGTGCAAAAATCAATGACTCATTCATCATGATGAATATTAGGTGGTCTACACTTTCAGGGGGACTGTTCAGCAAAAAACGGTGGTCCGTTCAGCGAATCCAAACCGAACCTTGAAAGGTTGGCTCATATCTATTTATTACCATGTCTACCTTCTCAATCGCTGTATACATATATAAACAATTACTGCGCATACAGTAATAGGAAATGCTAATGGCACTTCCTCATGAACGATCAGTCATGTGTTCTCTGGGTATAGCACAAGAGCAGGATCTGCTTTGTCCTAACAGACTCATTGAGCTCAGCTAGGCAGCCAGGTGGCGGCATTTCCAGCCCGTCCATGGCTCCCAACAGAGAGCTAATGACTTATCAGCTCACTGCAGCAAAACACAGGTGGAAAAGAAACGCGCCACTAGTCTCAGCAATCTACAAGCAAAATTGACATATTCTGCCATCATCCGGCAGTAGCTGTGCAACTAGTACTAACCAATGAAAAGGAAGAAACATGCACTGAGCACAGAATGCCAGTCTCTGAGATCCATGGAACATTATGTACAAATGTTGCTCCAAACATATTGAGCTAGAAGTCCATGTGAAATATGTCCACATCTTGGGTAGAGTATGTGGTCATCGCAGTACCGAGGCGCAGCAAACAATTCCTGGCGTTTTAGAATTAGAAATGCAGCGTCAAGCAGAACATGTCAGGCATGTATTTGTGTTAAGCAAACCCAGTGTCCATTTGTTACCAGAGAATATTTGTATAGGAGCGTCTGCTGTACATTACCAGCTATAGATAACTTTGTTATCCTATCTGTTCACAAAGAGCTGTATTCACAGCTTTCCCCTTTCAATATTGACCTGTTCCATAAGAAAACCTTGCATTTCATCCATCCCTGGAGTTAACTAATGAAAAGTGTGCGTGATGTGTGCAAAACAGCTACTTAGGTTTAGAGTGGAGCAAATTTTTCAAAATTCGGTTCCGATGACGATCGGCTGCGAATATTGTTTTTTCAATATGCGCTGAACACAGCCGAATGTCATTAGTCAATGGGAGTAGAAATGACCGAATATGTTCGGAACCGATCATCAAACGCAAATTTGGCACGAATAGGGTCCAAAAATGGCACAAATATGGCACATTCAGATTCGGCGACCGATTCCGAATATACTGTATTAGCTCAACACTACTTAGGTTATTCCCTATTTTTTAATCAGTTATGGGTTTTAATTGGGAGTTTACCGCAAGGTACATCATTTCATGGTCAAAAAGAAATTGCAAAAATTTACACTAAATGGTTATTTTAAAAAAATGCAACGGGTTGTAAGCAATCACCAATTTCGTGGCGTTTGGGGACAATTTTGCAGTAACTGTCGGTGAGCAAAGCTGAACATTCTAGTAGCAGAGCAAAGCTCTGCATCCATTGTGTCCTTACTGAGTAAGGCGGTGTTCACATAACCTTTTATAGGTATTTTTTTTGCCACATATGCCCCCAAAATAGTGTCACCCTACTGAGTCGCCCCGCGGGCAATGGGTACTCGGTACCGGGTCCTGCTGTTCATAGGAGGATGTCACGGTGGCTACGACCCGGTCCGTGGCCCAGGGCGCCCATGTAAAAGGGAAAGGTCTTTAAAGGGATAGAGTTTATGTTCATGATGCCACCTCTGGTATTCGGTCAGGGTGACCGACTCTGCTTTAAGGGGTCCGCTGGGGTGATGTTATAGCAGCTAGATGGTATACCTTCCCACAGGTGAAGTATGTCCCCAGGGCTTCCCGGTGTGTAGATGGTGGTATGGTGAGATGCTGAGAAGAACGCGGACACAAGGTTGCAGTCTCTTTACCTTTACTGTAGGCTTCAGCGTCCACAGTCCAGAGCACCAGATCACGGGGCAGGCTGGGTCCGGCCGGTTTGAAGGCAAGTCCAGAGTTCCCTGGTCCAGGTGGAAATCACTAGCCTTCCCTTGCGCTGCGGTGGTGTAGTCCCTTACTGACTATGGCTTCACATAAGGGTCTCACAGATGTGGTGTTTCGTTCTCTCTGTCCCCCATATAGGATAGCACAAAACCCGTATGACTAGTGACTTGAGCCTGTTTATAGGGTCTCTTAGATAACCCAGCTCTGTAGGTGTCACCGTGCCTCCTGGGTGTTGGTGCAGACAGGTAACCTGCAATTAGCTGTCCTGCCGGTCTCTGAAATAAGGCGTAGAGGTCCTTACTCCCTCGGTGTTCTGGCTACCGGGATTTTGCGCCTCAGAAGGAGGCAGCTTGAGCGGGCTGGTCCCCTTCTGGTATCCTCTCCTTTGCTTTGCTTTCCTTCACACTCGCTGCAATACAATTCTGCCTTTCAATGTCTCTTTCTGGGAGCTGCAGCTCTGAGGGCATGCACAGCTCCATTGACCTTCTGTCCTCCTCAGACTACTGTCTGGAACTAACTGAGCTGAGCTCAGCCAGAAAGTAACTAACTTTCCCTACAGACTCCCAGTTATATATATATGGGGCGTGACCTAATAAATAGGAGCAGAAGCTCCCCCAGGTGGCCTGGAGTGTGAATGTGTTGCATGTTTGTGATACCTGGATGCAGTCATCCCTCTTTGCCTTCAAACGTAGCATCACTCTCCCCCAGAGGAAAGCAATACCACTGCGACAACCAGGACCCTGGGGTGCCACACTACCATATGGGAAAAGGCCATGGATCTTTTTTACTCATAAATGTCATTTTAACAAAAAAAAAACACAAGACCATGATACCTCAAAAAATTAGGTACCATCTAGTATTTGTGTTTTTTCATAATTGATTACAACAAGTTTATGCTCCCTTACATTCCTTGCAAAGTTAATATGCCATGGTGGGAGAAGGAAATTTTTTTTGTAATAATGGCTAAATTTCATTTGCATGTGACCTTGATAATTGTAACTAAACTGAGAATATTTTACACAGGTCTGACTTTTATCACTTAGGAACTGCTCCAAAATCCAAGTAAGGTCATAAGGTTGACAATATTTGTAGAGCCTTGTGGAATCGAAAAAGGTGAAAAATGAGCTTGTGGAGTTTGTAAAAATATTGTAGCCTAGGATCATCCTGGAAAGTTGTTATTGTGTTGGAATTTCATAAAAGTGGACCTGTCACCACATCAAAAGTGGTCAGTGTTTGCTCAGTGTTTGACTCAGTGGTCCCCTGAGTTTTAAGCTTTTTTCTTTTTTAAAATCCCCCAAACGGTTTCAGAGATTTGAGCCTTCTTATTTTGCGTTAAATTTTGTAATCTTTATAAAGAGGCGTGGCACACTGGATTATAGGGGGCGTGTCTTCAGGCTGCTCTGTATTGTTACACTGTGAGCCACGCCCTCTTAAGAAAAATTGAAAAAATTTGTAAAAATAAGAAGGCCCATATCTCTGGAACCATGCGGCGGATTTAAAAAAAGAAAAAAAACAGAAATGTCAGGGGAACTGTGTGAACAAAATAAGAGCAAAACTTGGACACTTTTCACCTGGTGAGAGGTTCCCTTGAAGGTTTGTGTTCAATTCAACTCAAATCTACCCCAGCGATATTGTGCTATTTAGTACAGACAGAGGTCAGGTTAAGTGTTTTTGGATTTAAAATTTACTCTAAATGCCACATGTATGAGAGACTGTATTGAATTTTGGGAGAAAGACCAAGTCGGCCAACTATAGATAACTTCAGACAAGCTCAGGTTTTACAATTGGATTGGACATACAGGTGCATCTCACAAAATTAGAATATCATCAAAAAGTTAATTTATTTCAGTTCTTCAATACATAAAATGAATGAAACTCATATATTATATAGAGTCATTACAAACAGAGTGATCTATTTCAAGTGTTTATTTCTGTTAATGTTGATGATTATGGCTTACAGCCAATGAAAACCCAAAAGTCATTATCTCAGTAAATTAGAATACTTTATAACACCAGCTTAAAAAAATAATGTGAGATGCACCTGTAATTGACTGACACCATGATATGGATATTGATGCAATATTCAGGAACATGCCTTCTCCCTTCAAATCCAATGGTATTTAATAGAACCGTGCCATAATAGAGGTAAAGCTGATTGTTTCTTGAGTTCTGGGGAAGACGACAAATCATTTTCTGAGCTTATCATACTCAGAGAATGATTGATGTGTTCATACACAGGAGAAAAGAGATGCAGCACTCACCCGTGAGCTGTGAAAACAAAAAAGTATTTTATTCAACCATGACAAGTATTTGGACAAAGTTCATGGGACGAGCAGGTGCAGGAGGAATGCGGGGAAGAAGGTGGACGACAGCCGTTTTGAGTGTGATTCGCTTCTACGGGTCCTTATGGTAATCAGATGATGTCATTTCCTTTATAAGGGCTAATGACTACACATGATTTAACAGTACATTATAAAAAACATAAGTGAACATTTAAAAACATGATATCATAATTACTCATTTTCACGAACAATGAAATCTCATTAGAAGAGTATAACAAAAAAACTACACAAAAAAATACAAAAAAATGGAAAGTTCAAGCTTACCGGGAAGTCGGGAGTCGGGAAGGAATTTTTTTCCCCAATGTGGAGCTTACTCTTTGCCACATGGTTTTTTTTTGCCTTCCTCTGGATCAACATGTTAGGGCATGTTAGGTTAGCTTATTGGTTGAACTAGATGGACTTAAAGTCTTCCTTCAACCTTAATAACTATGTTACTATGTTATCGTTTAATCCTATAGGTCCTTGAGCGTTAGATTTAATTATCCATCTCGCTTCTTTTCTCAATAAGGTTTTATTATGGAAATTTAGCCAATTCCAAGCCTGCGAACCTGAATAGTTCTGGATTGGAGTCATGCTTTGCTTGAATATGGTGGATTAATCTTAACGACCCTTTTCCTGCAGTTATAGAGTGATAGTGTTCTCGGAATCTAGTGGCTAAAGGTCTAATGGTTTTCCCTATGTAGAAGAAGGAACAGGGGCAAAATAAAACATATACTACAAATTTACTTTTGCAGGATATAAAATCACAAACATGGTGTTTAATCATGGCAATGATTGCAGTTCCCACATTTATGATTAACTATGGGGAGATTTTTGTTTAATCAATTATTGTCAGGGGATAATAAACGATGACGCACTAGAAGATCAGCCAAGTTAGATGTTCTCTTATATGCAAACAATGGGCTAATGGAACTGATATCATTCAGGTCCTTATCAGTACACAACACATGCCAATTTTTCCTAATTGCTGCATGCACAATTTTATCAATCGGGAAAATCTCCTTACTTTACTAAATCTCCTTACTTTATTAGCCTCACTTTTTATTTCATTTTTACGTTTTAGCGAGTACTGCTCAATACATCAGCCTGAGATATATTCATTACCCGTTCGTGAGTCATATTCAATATGGAGGATGGATATCCTTTTTTAAGAAAACGTGTTTTCAAATCATCTAGCTGCTTATCAAAATTAATTTCATTGTTGTTGATTTTGCGTAACCTGATCATTTGACTGTAAGGTAAACTTTGTCTCAGTGAAGCACATAGAGTTAATGGCAGTCGATTTTCTATGAACTTTGGTAACCACCTCCCCTTCAATTATATCTATTTTGACATCTAAAAATTCCAAACTTTTATGTCCAAAATGGGAGGTAAAGCGCATATTTTCTGTGTTGGTCTCGTTTAGATAACTCACAAAGCAATCAAATTCATGCTGGGGGCCATCTCAGATAATGAAAATATCATCTGCAAATCTTAGAAACATGCGTATAAATTTTAAAAATGGATTATTGATGTTGATAATATACTTATCCACAAAAACCGCTAGGAAAAGATTGGCAAAAACACATGCGACGGGGTCCCCATCGCAGTACCGATCTTTTGTAAGTACCATTGATTCATGAATTTGAAAGCCTTGTGGGACAAAACGAAGTCAAGACCATCCAAAATTAACTAAATCCAGCCCGGGTTTTACCAGAATTAATTAGAACTTTGTCAGCTTCCTCAATTCCTGATTTTTGTGGAATACGAGTGTATAAATTTACATCTATAGATGCCAGGGAAAAGCTTGATTGCCAATTAATATCTTTCAAAGCCAGAAAAAAGTCGCCCGAATCTTTTATATACGATGGAATCGAAAACAAAAGAGGTTTCAGCAACCAGTCTAGGTATTGTGACAATGGTTCGGTCAACGAATTTGATCCCGATATTATGGGACGACCAGGGGGTTCTCTGATGGACTTGTGCATTTTAGGAATACTATACCAGTGTGCAAACTCTGGATACTCAGGAAAGAAATTATCAGCCCTTTTATTAGATAATACGCCTCTTTCCGCATACTTTCTCAAGAATGTTCTCAATTTATCTTTAACCTCTTCATGACCTTGGGATTTTTCGTTTTTCCGTGTTCGTTTTTCACTCCCCTCCTTTCCAGAGCCATAACTTTTTTATTTTTCCGTAAATTTGGCCATGTGAGGGCTTATTTTTTGCGGGACGAGTTGTACTTTTGAACGACATAATTGGTCTTACCATGTCGTGTACTAGAAAACGGGAAAAAAATTCCAAGTGCGGTGAAATTGCAAAAAAAGTGCAATCCCACACTTGTTTTTTGCTTGGCTTTTTTTGACCTGCCACTGTGATTCTCCAGGTCACTACGAGTTCATAGACACCTAACATGAACAGGTTATTTTTTACGTAAGTGGTGAAAAAAAATTCCAAACTTTGCTAAAATAAAAAATAAAAAAAATTGCGCCATTTTCCGATACTCGTAGCGTCTCCATTTTTGATGATCTGGGGTCGGTTGAGGGCTTATTTTTTGTGTGCCGAGCTGGCATTTTTAATGATTCCAATTCGGTGCAGATATGTTCTTTTGATCGCCCGTTATTGCATTTTAATGCAATGTCACGGCGACCAAAAAAATTTAATTTTGGCGTTTCGATTTTTTTTTTCGTCACGCCGTTTAGCGATCAGGTTAATGCTTTTTTGTTGTTGATAGATCGGGCGATTTTGAATGTGGCGATACCAAATATGTGTAGGTTTGATTTTTTTTTATTGATTTATTTTGATTGGGGCGAAAGGGGGGTGATTTAAACTTTTATATTTTTTTTATTTTTTTCACATTTTATTTCACATTTTTTTTTAACCTTTGCCATGCTTCAATAGCCTCCATGGGAGGCTAGAAGCAGGCACAGCACGACCGCCTCTGCTACATAGCAGCGATCTGCTGTTCGCTGCTATGTAGCAGAAAATCAGGTGTGCTGTGAGCGCCGTCCACAGGGAGGCGCTCACAGCTACCGGCGATCAGTAACCATAGAGGTCTCAAGGACCTCTATGGTTACATTGGAGAAGCATCGCCGACCTCCGATCATGTGACGGGGGTTGGCGATGTCATCATTTCCGGCCGCCCGGCCGGATGCGGTAGTTAAATGCCACTGTCTGCGTTTGACAGTGGCATTTAACCAGTTAATAGCGGCGGGTGAATCGCGATTTCACCCGCCGCTATTGCGGGCACATGTCAGCTGTTCAAAACAGCTGACATGTCCCGGCTTTGATGCGGGCTCACCGCGGAGCCCTGCATCAAAGCAGGGGAGCTGACATCGGACGTACTATCCCGTCCGAGGTCAGTAAGGGGTTAAATTTATGGATGGGATTATGATCTAAAGGACAATAAGTCTGTGTGTCATTAAGCCGCCATAAAGCTTCCTTAATATAGTATTCTTTTTCTAATAACACTATGTTTTCCCCTGTGTCGGCTTTTCGTACTACAATAATGTCCCATTTTTGAATCTCATGTAAAGCTTTTAATTCTCTATCTGACAAATTGTTAATTGGTGAACGGTGATATAATGCTTCGACATCTTTTATTACTAAATCCTGAAAAAGGTCTGTTACATTACCAGTGGAAATTAGCGGCATGTAATTAGATTTAACTTCTCCTGAGAAAGGTTTCACATCTGAAGTGATAGATTCATTGTCACTAGAATCAAAATTAATAACCGGTTCTGAAATACTCATTAGTGTTCTGTATCGACTATGGGATCCAACATGAATCCTAACGGATCTATTGAAGCTGGCTTTTCGGATACCGATTTAGGCAAAGATTGGGTTTTTTTGGCATTCACAAATGATTTATGCAAATGTATTTTCCTGACTGATTTCAATAATTCTATTTTAAAATCAGTCAGGTCAAACTGTTCAGGCACACAAAAATTGACTTAATGGTTCTTGATGCAGGCCAACAATAGAGTCTGTGCAGTGCATTTAGTTAAAGCTCATACTCATTTGGGTATAAATCGGACCAGTGCAATCCATTAAATCAGATTGCACTCAGACTAATGTTATTCACTGATTTAGTGATCATTTGCAATTTTTTTTCTCAGCTCAGATTGGACTGAGAAATAAAAATCGCAGCATTCTGCGAGTGGCCACGTATATCGGATGAGACTCGGCAATGCAAGTCAATCCGAGCGAGAAAAAAATTGCACGGCACATGGACCATTTGTGCGCTGTCTGATTTTTACTTGCACATCTCATAGTAAACACAACATTTTGTCAGCCAAATACAGTAAATCCACACTGTGAACCATCAGAATAGAAATATAGAAAGATGTCAGTGAGATATATAATTAGTGCAGTGCGTGTGTAGTGTACTGTACATGTATTGAACTAATAAATATAAAATTAAATGAAAAAATTGCACTTTATTTTTAATAACCAGCTGAGGGAAAGCAGATAGCTGGGGTTTGTGTTATTATTCTGGGAAGAGGGTAATAAACATGAATCTTCCCAGACTATTAATATCATCTCACAACTGTTTGTGTAGCCTTTACTGGTTACTATAAAGGGGGAACCGCCCCCCAAAAATGACATGGGGTCCGCACTATTTTTAATAACCAGCAAAGGCTAAACAGACAGATGCAGGCTGATATTAATAAGCTGTAAAGGGCAATGTGAATATTGGCCCCCTATCAGACGAATAACACCAGCCCTCAGTCACCCAGAAATGGCACATCCATTAGATGTGCCATTGCTGGCGCATAGCCTCAGCTTTTCACGATTGCGCTGGTGTGTAGGTAGTCAGGGGGAATGCTTTTGGAGTTGATGTCAGCTGTGTAATGTCCGCTGACATCAAGACCAGTGGTTAGTAATGGAAAGGTGTCTATAAGACAACTCCATTACTAACCCCGCAGTCAAAAACAAACACACCCAAAGAAAAGTCCTTTAATTGTAAAAATCATTTCCTGACCCTCTTTTGCCTACTTAATACCATTAAAAAATCACTACAGTTAGTAATAGGGGTATTCTGCTTATTGCTTCTAGCTCCAGATCCAGGATAGGGTAATATATTGTCCATATAGTAATGTCTTCTCCTTGTTCACTATTTTTTATGTATTGATTTATTCTTTTCAGCATTATTTTCACCATGTTATTCCCCTGCATGGTAGTTGCACTTCATGCTTATTGAATGATGTATTACCTATTGTAAGACTCTCCATTATATCTTATTACAGCCAACATATTACAGTATGTACACTCGGATGCTGAAAACAGAAATTTAAACCAGCAAGTTTTTACATAATATTGTTGCAACCACTAAGTGAGTTGCCTTTAAATAAAATTAAAATTTTCTGCAATTAATCCAATGTGCATGTTTCCTGACATTTTTTTTCAGCTTTGCTGTGCTATTCGTCTTACAGGTGGTCTTAGTACGCAACCCACACCAACTGTAATTTGGTCATGTTACAAGGAGACACTTTTGTTTTTGGGGTATGTCACATAATTAAAAGGGGATTATAAAGTAGTAAAGTCTAAAGATGAGTAAACTCAAATTCATCAGATTTGCTCAAATTCGACCAGAAAAATGTAATACATATAAAATTTAATAATGTATAATAAGCATAGGGTTTAAAAAAATTGCTGCTGTGTATTTATGTGGAATCCCCGCCCTCCTCCAGATCTCTTCTATCAGCCGTTAGTCCTCTTCCATCTTCACAATGATCTCCGATGAACATCATGATGTAGAACGAGGGCTAGTCGTGCACAACTGAGAACTGCAAAAAATTCAGATTTTGGCATGTGCAGAGCCCAGATGTAACTGCTACCATTTCACCCGTAGAAGTCTATGATAATTGTTGTCTGATCAATTAGACCTACCTGCTAACTTCAAACACTAGAATACATTGGAAAAAAAACAATAAGTAGCAGCAAATCTGCACTACTGCAGTGTAGGGAAATGTTTCTATGCCCAGAAGCATGCACCACTGTAAACCTCCCCTCCATTTTTGGCTATTCACTAGTATCAGTAGGCTTAAGAAATGTCAGCTTGTCGCGCTCATTCTTGCTCAGCTTTAATTATAATTGTGACAATACAGGCAATTATGGCTGACGTCTACAGTTGTTTATTGTTTTACGCGTAAATTAAGTTTCTATTGAGGTACATGCGTGTGCTACTGCATGTCAAAATCTGCAATACCAAATTAGCACTGCCTTCTTTAAAGAGAACATGTCACCGTGTCACAAGTGAGTAATTTTTGCACTTTTTTTTATTCCTGCTGCTGTACTGCATTTTCCCATTTTTTTCTTTTAAATCTGACAGGGTTTCAGAGATATGCCTCTTTACTTAGTTCTGATTTTTATGGTTATTACTAAGGGGGTATAGCTCACAACACAGTTCAGAGTACCTTAGAGACCCTCCCCTGAGAATCCTGTGAGTCACACCCCTGAAAGTCCTGAGTCACACCCCTGAGAATCCTGTGAGCCACGCCCCTGAAAGTCCTATGAGTCACGCCCCTGAGAATCCTGTGAGCCACGTCCCTGAGAATCCTGTGAGTCATGCCCCTGAAAGTCCTATGAGTCATGCCCCTGAGAATCCTGTGAGCCACGCCCCTAAAAGTCCTATGAGTCACGTCCATGAGAATCCTGTGAGCCACACCCATGAGAATCCTGTGAGTCACGCCCCTGAAAGTCCTATGAGTCACGCCCCTGAGAATCCTGTGAGCCACGTCCTTGAAAGTCCTATGAGTCACGCCCATGAGAATCCTGTGAGCCATGCCCCTGAAAGTCCTATGAGTCACGCCCTTGAGAGTCCTGCAGGTGACGCCCCTCTGGGTGAAAACCATAAAGATTACCAACAAAAAAAACATGGAACAGTACAGCTGATTTAAAAAAACTAAATACACAGGGAAGCAGCTGGAATTAAGTAAAAGCAAAAACTGTCTCTCCTTAACAAACTCATATCACCTGATCAACAATAAACAAATCAGATGCATTCTCATCTGACACTTTTTCTTTGTAATTTGGGTCAAAATCAAAGTCAGTGCTCTAAACTTAAAGGGATTCTCAATCACTATGTTTTCCCCTAGTAACGCAATAATACCTATACTCACCTCCTATGGTGGCACTGGCTCTCCCGGGGCTCGTGTGACACTGTTAGGTCAGACGATCACTGTGGCCAATCAGCAAGCCAATGCCTAGACTGCAAGAATGGTGAGTATAGGTATTATTTTACTGGGGAGTCAACAGAGATTCAGAAGAAGTTGTCAGAGTAGTTGGCAACCTCTTTAAGCACATCACAAGGAGGCATGGCACATCATACTGTGATATAAATACTCATGATACCAAGACCTATTGCATGGTTTACAGTCATTGCCATAGTTTAATGGGTTCTACAAGGTGGTGTGATTGGTGCACACTGTCTTGTTAAAAAGGATCATAAAGTTGGTTTCACTTAACTTTTTTCCTAGTTTTAAGTTAAGCTGTAAAAACTTGCTATCTACACCATAATGAAGGTTAGTGTCCATTAACCTGTCATTTTAAACCTAATTCTCTTCCACAATTCTGCATTTTCTGCCTTTTTTTCCTCTACTTTTTTATGTTATACTATTTGTAGACACAGGTCAGGTAGGGTGAGAGGAGGAAGGGGGGCATTCTAGTTGCAGTTGCTTAGATTCTACAGTAACTATTAATGGTGATATCTAAAGGGTTAAACTGCTGCAATCTGAATTCTCCAATAACAGTTATAGTTTGGTGTTAGCTGTACAAAGCAGCAGGCATTCGCTCTTTAAGTAGTATGGTTTAAAGGGGTTGATTTATTAAAAAGAGCTTTCAGAATTAATATATACAATGGAGAAAATAAGTATTTGATACACCGACAATTTTGCAAGATTTTCCACCTACAAAGAATGGAGAGGTCTGTAATTTTTATCGTAAGTGCATTTCAACTGTGAGAGAATCTTAAAAAAATCCAGATATTCACATTGTTTGATTTTTACTAAATTAACCCCTTAAGCCCCAAGGGTGGTTTACATGTTAATGACCGGGCCAATTTTTACAATTCTGACCACTGTCCCTTTATGAGGTTATAACTCTGAAACGCTTCAACGGATCCTGATGATTCTGACATTGTTTTCTCGTGACATATTGTACTTCATGATAGTGGTAAAATTTATTTGATATTACTTGCGTTTATTTGTGAAAAAAATGGAAAATTTTGAAAATTTTCCAATTTTCCAACTTTGAATTTTTATGCCCTTAAATCACAGAGATATGTCACACAAAATACTTAATAAGTAACATTTCCCACATGTCTACTTTACATCAGCACAATTTTGGAAACAATTTTTTTTTTTTGTTAGGGAGTTATAAGGGTTAAAAGTTGACCAGCAATTTCTCATTTTTACAACACCATTTTTTTATAGGGACCACATCACATTTGAAGTCATTTTAAGGGGTCTATATGATAGAAAATACCCAAGTGTGACACCATTCTAAAAACTGAACCCCTCAAGGTGCTCAAAACCACATTCAAGAAGTTTATTAACCCTTCAGGTGATTCATAGGAATTTTTGGAATGTTTAAAAAAAATGAACATTTAATTTTTTTTCACAAAAAATTTACTTCAGCTCCAATTTGTTTTATTTTACCAAGGGTAACAGAAGAAATTGTACCCCAAACGTTGTTGTGCAATTTGTCCTAAGTACGCTGATACCCCATATGTGGGGGTAAACCACTGTTTGGGTGCATGGCAGAGCTCGGAAGGGAAGGAGCGCCGTTTGACTTTTCAATGCAAAATTGGCTGGAACTGAGATGAGACGCCATGTTGCGTATGGAGAGCCCCTGATGTGCCTAAACATTGAAACCCCCCACAAGTAACACCATTTTGGAAAGTAGATCCCCTAAGGAACTTATCTAGATGTGTGGTGAGCACTTTGACCCACCAAGTGCTTCACAGAAGTTTATAATGTAGAGCCATAAAAATAAAAAATAATATTTTTTCACAAAAATGAAAATTTCACCCCCAATTTTTTATTTTCTTAAGAGTACCAGAAGAAATTGTACCCCAATTGTTGTTGTCCAATTTGTCCTGAGTATGCTGATACCCCATATGTGGGGGTAAACCACTGTTTGGGTGCCTGGCAGAGCTCGGAAGGGAAGGAGCGTCATTTGACTTTTCAATGCAAAATTGGCTGGAATTGTGATGGGACACCATGTTGCGTTTGGAGAGCCCCTGATGTGCCTAAACATTGAAACCCCCCACAAGTGACATTATTTTGGAAAGTGGACCCCCTAAGGATCTTATCTAGATGTGTTGTGAGAGCTTTTAACCTACAAGTGTTTCACTACAGTTTATAACACAGTTTTCCACAAAAATTATTTTTCAGCCCCCAGTTTTGTATTTTCCCAAGGGTAACAGGAGAAATTGGACCCCAAAAGTTGTTGTGCAATTTAACCTGAGTACGCTGATACCCCATATGGGGGGGGGTAACCACCGTTTGGGTGCATGGCAGAGCTCGGAAGGGAAGGAGCGCCATTTAGAATGCAGACTTTGATGGAATGGTCTGCAGGCGTCACATTGCATTTGCAGAGCCCCTAATGTACCTAAACAGTAGAAACCCCCCAAAAGTGACCCCATATTGGAAAGTAGACCCCCCAAGGAACTTATCTAGATGTGTTGTGTGAACTTTGAACCCCCAAGTGTTTCACAACAGTTAATAATGCAGAGCCGTGAAAATAAAAAATCATTTATTTCCCACAAAAATTATCTTTAACACCCAGTTTTGTATTTTCCCAATGATAACAGGAGAAATTGGTCCCCAAAAGTTGTTGTCCAATTTGTCCTGAGTACGCTGATAACCCATATGTGGGGGGAACCACCGTTTGGGCGCATGACAGAGCTCGGAGGGTTAGGAACGCCATTTGGAATGCAGATTTAGATGGATTGGTCTGCAGGCGTCACGTTGCATTTGCAGAGCCCTTGATGTACGTAAACAGTAGAAACCCCCCACAAGTTACCTTATATTGGAAACTAGACCCCCCAAGGAACTTATCTAGATGTGTTGTGAGAACTTTGAACCCCAAGTATTTCACTACAGTTTATAACGCAGAGCCGTGAAAATAAAAAATAATTTTTGTCCCCAAAAAATGTTTTTTTAGCCCCCCAAATATTTATTTTCCCAAGGGTAATAAGAGAAATTGGACCCCAGAAATTGTTGTCCAATTTGTCCTGAGTACGCTGATACTCCATATGTTGGGCTAAACCCTTGTTTGGGTGCACGGGAAAGTGTTGTGAATCCGCTTTTGGGCTCCCCTGGTGGTTGCTGGTGGTACTGATGACTTGTGTGTGCTTTGCGGTCTCAGTTCACCTGCTCCCATCAGTGTTTGGGAGTTTCCTATTTAGCCTTGCTCTCCAGTCATTTCCTTGCCGGTCATCATTGTAACCAGAGCCTTCGGTTGCATGTTCCTGCTACTAGTCTGCTGATCAGCTAAGTGGACTTTTGTCCTTTTGTTTTTGTTTCTTTGTCCAGTTTGCAGTTTTGTTATTCTCTGTAGCTGGAAGCTCTTGTGGGCTGAAATTGCCACTCCTGTGTCATGAGTTGACACAGGAGTCTTAAAGTAATTTCAGGATGGTTTTTTTGAAAGGGTTTTCAGTTGACCGTGAAGTCCTATTTTGTATCCTTCTGCTATCTAGTAAGTGGACCTCTCTTTGCTAAATCTACTTTCATACTGTGTATGTAGTTTCCTCTGAACTCACCGTTATTATATGTGGGGGGCTTCTATCATCTTTGGGGTATTTCACTAGAGGTAAGCCAGGTCTGTTTCTTCCTCTACCAGGAGTAGTTAGTCCTCCGGCTGGCGCGTGGCATCTAGGGATAATCATAGGTATGCTCCCTGGCTGCTATTAGTTGTGTGGTAGATTTAGCTCACGGTCAGCTCGAGATTCCATCACCCAGAGCTCGTCCGTTATTTTTGTGTTTTGACGTTCCCCTGCCATTGGGAACCACGACAGTATGACCGGCCCGTGTTAAACTTATTGGCAGAAGAAAGGAGAGAAAAAAGAAGTCTGTAAATTTTTATTTTTTTTTCCTCCCCCTATGCTTGCTCCATAGTTGGATCAGTTGTATTTCAGCTCTAATTACAGCCTTTGCCTTTCTCTTCTTATAATCCTTGAATGGCTCTGAGCTCACCTGTTTAAAGATGGATTCTCAGAGTTTGGCTGCAGGTTTAAATAATCTTGCTATGAAGGTGCAAAATTTACAAGATTTTGTTATTCATGCTCCTATTTCTGAATCTAAAATCCCTACACCAGAGGTGTTTTCCGGAGATAGATCTCGGTTTCTGAATTTCAAATATAATTGTAAATTATTCCTTTCTCTCAGACCTCACTCCTCAGGAGATCCTGTACAGCAGGTTAAGATTGTAATCTCTTTGCTGCGAGGTGACCCTCAAAATTGGGCATTTTCATTGGCACCAGGGGATCCTGCGTTGCTCAATGTGGATGCGTTTTTTCTGGCTTTAGGGTTGCTTTATGAGGAACCTAATTTGGAGATTCAAGCTGAAAAAGCTTTGATAGCCCTTTCTCAAGGGCAAGATGAAGCTGAGATATACTGCCAAAAATTTCGTAAATGGTCTGTACTTACTCAGTGGAATGAGTGCGCCCTAGCGGCAAATTTCAGAGAGGGCCTTTCTGATGCCGTTAAAGATGTTATGGTCGGGTTCCCTGCGCCTACAGGTCTGAATGAGTCCATGACAATGGCTATTCAGATTGATCGGCGTTTGCGGGAGCGCAAGCCTGTGCACCATTTGGCGGTATCTTCTGAAAAAATGCCAGAGAATATGCAATGTGACAGAACTCTGTCCAGAAGCGAGCGGCAGAATTATAGGCGTAAGAATGGGTTATGCTTCTATTGTGGTGATTCTGCTCATGTTATATCAGCATGCTCTAAACGCACAAAGAAGGTTGACAAGTCTGTTTCAATTGGCACTTTACAGTCTAAATTTATTCTGTCTGTAACCTTGATTTGTTCATTATCAGTTATTACCGTGGATGCCTATGTGGACTCTGGCGCCGCCCTGAGTCTTATGGATTGGTCCTTTGCCAGGCGCTGTGGGTTTGATTTAGAGCCTCTGGAGGTCCCTATACCTCTGAAGGGTATTGATTCTACACCTTTGGTTTGTAATAAACCACAGTTCTGGACGCAAGTGACTATGCGTATGACTCCAGACCATCAGGAGGTGATTCACTTCCTTGTGTTGTACAATTTACATGATGTTTTAGTGCTTGGATTACCATGGTTACAATCTCATAACCCAGTCCTTGACTGGAAAACAATGTCTGTGATAAGCTGGGGATGTCGGGGGGCTCATGGGGATGTACCTTTGGTTTCTATTGCCTCATCTATTCCCTCTGAGGTTCCGGCGTTTTTGTCTGATTATCGTGATGTTTTTGAGGAGCCTAAAATTGGTTCACTCCCTCCCCACAGAGATTGTGATTGCGCCATAGATCTGATTCCTGGCAGTAAATTTCCAAAGGGTCGTTTGTTTAATTTATCTGTACCTGAACATACTGCTATGCGAGAGTATATCAAAGAGTCCCTGGAAAAGGGACATATTCGTCCTTCTTCATCTCCTTTAGGAGCCGGTTTTTTCTTTGTGTCTAAAAAAGATGGCTCTCTGAGGCCTTGTATTGATTATCGACTCCTGAATAAAATTACAGTCAAATATCAGTATCCGTTGCCCTTGCTGACTGATTTGTTTGCTCGCATAAGGGGGGCTAAGTGGTTCTCTAAGATTGATCTTCGTGGGGCGTATAATTTGGTGCGAATTAAGCAGGGGGATGAGTGGAAAACCGCATTTAATACGCCTGAGGGCCATTTTGAGTATTTAGTAATGCCTTTCGGCCTTTCTAATGCACCTTCAGTCTTTCAGTCCTTTATGCATGATATTTTCCGTGAATATTTGGATAAATTTATGATTGTGTATTTGGATGATATTTTGATTTTTTCTGATGACTGGGAGTCTCATGTTCAACAGGTCAGGAGGGTTTTTCAGGTTTTGCGGGCTAGTTCTTTGTGTGTAAAGGGTTCAAAGTGTGTTTTTGGGGTTCAAAAGATTTCTTTTTTGGGGTACATTTTTTCCCCTTCTTCTATTGAGATGGACCCTGTCAAGGTTCAGGCTATTTGTGACTGGACGCAGCCTACTTCTCTTAAGAGTCTTCAGAAATTCTTGGGCTTTGCTAATTTTTATCGTCGATTTATAACTGGGTTTTCTGGCGTTGCTAAGCCTTTGACTGATTTGACCAAAAAGGGTGCTGATGTTGCCGATTGGTCCCCTGCTGCTGTGGAGGCCTTTTGGGAGCTTAAGCGCCGCTTTTCGTCTGCCCCTGTGTTGCGCCAGCCTGATGTTTCTCTTCCCTTTCAGGTTGAGGTCGATGCTTCTGAGATCGGAGCAGGGGCGGTTTTGTCGCAGAAAAGTTCCGACTGCTCAGTGATGAGACCTTGTGCGTTCTTTTCTCGAAAATTTTCGGCCGCCGAGCGGAACTATGATGTTGGTAATCGGGAGCTTTTGGCCATGAAGTGGGCGTTTGAGGAGTGGCGTCATTGGCTTGAGGGTGCCACATCACAAGAATCTGATTTATCTAGAATCGGCCAGGCGCCTGAATCCTAGACAGGCACGCTGGTCGTTGTTTTTCTCTCGGTTTAATTTTGTGGTCTCATACCTACCGGGTTCTAAAAATGTGAAGGCAGATGCTCTTTCTAGGGGTTTTGAGCCTGACTCTCCTGGGGATTCTGAACCTGCTGGTATCCTTAAGGATGGGGTGGTTTTGTCTGCTGTCTCCCCAGACCTGCGACGTGCTTTGCAAGAATTTCAGGCGGATAGACCTGATCGTTGTCCGCCTGGTAGACTGTTTGTTCCTGATGATTGGACCAGTAGAGTCATCTCGGAAGTTCATTCTTCTACGCTGGCAGGTCATCCTGGAATTTTTGGTACCAGAGATTTGGTGGCTAGGTCCTTCTGGTGGCCTTCCCTGTCTCGAGATGTGCGTGTTTTTGTGCAGTCTTGTGATGTTTGTGCTCGGGCTAAGCCTTGTTGTTCTAGGGCTAGTGGGTTATTGTTGCCCTTGCCTATCCCGAAGAGGCCTTGGACGCACATCTCTATGGACTTTATGTCTGATCTCCCTGTTTCTCAGAAAATGTCTGTCATCTGGGTGGTGTGTGACCGTTTTTCTAAAATGGTTCATTTGGTACCTTTGCCTAAGTTGCCTTCCTCATCTGAATTGGTCCCTCTATTTTTTCAAAATGTGGTTCGCTTGCATGGTATTCCTGAAAACATCATTTCTGACAGGGGAACCCAGTTCGTGTCTAGATTTTGGCGGGCATTCTGTGCCAGGTTGGGCATTGATTTGTCTTTTTCATCTGCATTCCATCCTCAGACTAATGGCCAGACGGAGCGAACTAATCAAACTTTGGAGACTTATTTGAGGTGTTTTGTGTCTGCGGATCAGGATGACTGGGTTACCTTTTTGCCGTTGGCAGAATTTGCTCTTAATAATCGGGCTAGTTCTGCCACTTTGGTTTCCCCTTTCTTTTGCAATTCAGGGTTTCACCCTCGCTTTTCATCTGGTCAGGTGGAATCTTCGGATTGTCCGGGAGTGGATGCTGTGGTGGATCGGTTGCATCGGACTTGGGGACAAGTGGTGGACAATTTGAAGTTGTCCCAGGAGAGGACTCAGCAGTTTGCTAACCGCCGTCGTCGTGTTGGTCCTCGCCTTCGTGTTGGGGACTTGGTGTGGTTGTCTTCCCATTTTGTCCCTATGAGGGTTTCTTCTCCTAAGTTTAAGCCTCGGTTCATCGGTCCTTATAGGATTTTGGAGATTCTTAACCCTGTGTCCTTTCGTTTGGAACTCCCGGCATCTTTCACTATCCATAATGTATTCCATCGGTCGTTGTTGCGGAGGTATGAGGTACCGGTGGTTCCTTCTACTGAACCTCCTGCTCCTGTGCTGGTTGAGGGTGAATTGGAGTACGTTGTAGAGAAGATCCTGGACTCCCGTATTTCCAGACGGAGACTTCAATATCTGGTTAAATGGAAGGGCTATGGTCAAGAAGATAATTCTTGGGTAACTGCCTCTGATGTTCATGCCTCGGATTTGGTTTGTGCCTTTCATAGGGCTCATCCAGATCGCCCTGGTGGTTCTCGTGAGGGTTCGGTGCCCCCTCCTTAAGGGGGGGGTACTGTTGTGAATCCGCTTTTGGGCTCCCCTGGTGGTTGCTGGTGGTACTGATGACTTGTGTGTGCTTTGCGGTCTCAGTTCACCTGCTCCCATCAGTGTTTGGGAGTTTCCTATTTAGCCTTGCTCTCCAGTCATTTCCTTGCCGGTCATCATTGTAACCAGAGCCTTCGGTTGCATGTTCCTGCTACTAGTCTGCTGATCAGCTAAGTGGACTTTTGTCCTTTTGTTTTTGTTTCTTTGTCCAGTTTGCAGTTTTGCTATTCTCTGTAGCTGGAAGCTCTTGTGGGCTGAAATTGCCACTTCTGTGTCATGAGTTGACACAGGAGTCTTAAAGTAATTTCAGGATGGTTTTTTTGAAAGGATTTTCAGTTGATCGTGAAGTCCTCTTTTGTATCCTTCTGCTATCTAGTAAGTGGACCTCTCTTTGCTAAATCTACTTTCATACTGTGTATGTAGTTTCCTCTGAACTCACCGTTATTATATGTGGGGGGCTTCTATCATCTTTGGGGTCTTTCACTAGAGGTAAGCCAGGTCTGTTTCTTCCTCTACCAGGAGTAGTTAGTCCTCCGGCTGGCGCGTGGCATCTAGGGATAATCATAGGTATGCTCCCTAGCTGCTATTAGTTGTGTGGTAGATTTAGCTCACGGTCAGCTCGAGATTCCATCACCCAGAGCTCGTCCGTTATTTTTGTGTTTTGACGTTCCCCTGCCATTGGGAACCACGACAGGAAAGCTCGGAAGGGAAGGAGCACTGTTTTACTTTTTCAACGCAGAATTGGCTGGAATTGAGATCGGACACCATTTTGCGTTTGGAGAGCTCTGATGTGCCTAAACAATGGAAACCCCCAATTCTAACTGAAACCCTAACCCAAACACACCCCTAATCCCAACCACACTCCTAACCCCAACCCTAACCACACCCCTAACTCCAACACACCCCTAACCCTAATCCCAACCATAACCCTAACCACACCCCTAACCCTGACACACCCCTAACCCTAATCCCAACCGTAAATGTAATCCAAACCCTAACCCTAGCCCCAACCCTTACCCTAGCCCCAACCCTAACCCCAGCCCTAGCCCTAACCCTAACCCTAGCCCTAACCCTAATGGGAAAATGGAAATAAATATTTTTTTTTTATTTTTTCATTTTTCCCTAACTAAGGGGGTGATGAAGAGGGGTTTGATTTACTTTTATTGTGTTTTTTTTAGCGGATTTTTATGATTGGCAGCTGTGACACACTAAAAAACGCTTTTTATTGCAAAAAATATTTTTTTGCGTTACCACATTTTGAGAGCTATAATTTTTCCATATTTTGGTCCACAGAGTCATGTGAGGTCTTGTTTTTTGTGGGATGAGTTGACGTTTTTATTGGTAACATTTTCGGGCATGTGACATTTTTTGATCGCTTTTTATTCCGATTTTTATGAGGCAGTATGACCAAAAACCAGCTATTCATAAAATTCTTTTGGGGGGGGCGTTTATACCGTTCCGCGTTTAGTAAAATGGATAAAGCAGTTTTATTCTTCGGGTCAGTACGATTACAGCGATACCTCATTTAGATTATTTTTTTTATGTTTTGGCACTTTTATACTATAAAAACTTTTATAGAAAAAAGAATTATTTTTGCATCGCTTTATTCTGAGAACTATAACTTTTTTATTTTTTCGCTGATGATGCTGTATCATGACACGTTTTTTGCGGGACAAGATGACATTTTCAGCGGTACCATGGTTATTTATATCTGTCTTTTTATCGCGTGCTCTTCCACTTTTTGTTCGGCGGTATGATAATATAGGGTTGTTTTTTGCCTCGTTTTTTTATTTTTTTTTTACGGTGTTCACTGAAGGGGTTATCTAGTAGGACAGTTTTATAGGTCAGGTCGTTACGGACGCGGCGATACTAAATATGTGTACTTTTATTGTTTTTTTTAATTTAGATAAAGGAATGTATTTATTGGAACAATATTTTTTTTTTTTTTATTTATTTAGGTTTTTTTTTCTTTTTAACACATCTGAATATTTTTGTTTTTACTTTTTTACTTTGCCCCAGGGGGGAACATCACAGTAAAGTGACAGATCACTGATCTGACACTTTGCTGTGCACTGTGTCAGATCAGCGATCACACAGGCACAGCAGGGAGGCTTCCCGGCGCCTGCTCTGAGCAGGCGCTGGTAAGCCACCTCCCTGCAGGACCCGGATGCAGCCCCGCGGCCATTTTGGATCTGGGGCCTGCAGGGAGAAGAAGGTAGGAGACCCTTGGAGCAACGCGATCACATCACGTTGCTCTGAGGGTCTCAGGGAAGCCCGCATGGAGCCCCATCCCTGCACGATGCTTCCCTATGCCCCCGGAACGCTGTGATCATGTTTGATCGCAGTGTGCTGGGGGTTAATGTGCCGGGGGCGGTCCGTGACCGCTCCTGGCACATAGGGCCGGATGTCAGCTGCGATAGTCAGCTGACACCCGGCCGCGATCGGCCGCGCTCCCCCCCGTGAGCACGGCCGATCGCTATGACGTACTATCCCATCCCTGGGTATTAAGTCCCAGGTCACCTTGAAGGGATAGTACGTCATATGGGATTAAGGGGTTAATTTGCATTTTATCGCATGAAATAAGTATTTGATACAATAGAAAAATTAATATTTGGTACAGAAATTTTTGATTGCAATTACAGACGTCAGACGTTTCCTGTAGTTCTTGACCAAGTTTGCACACAGTGCAGCAGGGATATTAGCCCACTCCTCCATACAGATTTTCTTCAGATATTTCAGATTTCGGGGCAGTCACTGGGCAACATTGAGTTACAGCTCCCTCCAAAGATTTTGTATTGGGTATAGGTCTGGAGACTGGCTAGGCCACTCCAGGACATTGAAATGTTTCTTACAGAGCCATTCCTTAGTTGCCCTGGATGTGTGTCTCAGGTCATTGTCATGCTGGAAGACCCAGCTACAACCAGTCTTCAATGCTCTTACTAAGGGAAGGAGGTTGTTTGCCAAAATCTTGTGATATATGACCCCATCCATCCTCTCTTCAATACGGTGCAGTCGTCTTGTCCCCTTTGCAGAAAAGCACCCCCAAAGTATGATGTTTCCTCCACCATGCTTCATGGTTGGGATGGTGTTCTTGGGGTTGTACTCATCCTTCTATTTCCTCCAAACATGGCGACTGGATTTGATACCAAAAAGTTCTATTTTGTTCTCAACTGACCACATGACCTTTTCCCATGCCTCCTCTGGATCATCCAGATGGTTATTGGTGAACTTCAAATGGGCCTTGACATGTGCTGGTGTGAGCAGGGGGACCTTGCGTGCCCTGCAGGATTTTAATCCATGACGGCGTAGTGTGTTACTAATGGTAATGTTTGAGACTGTGGTCCCAGCTCTCTTCAGGTCATTGACCAAGTCCTCCCATGTAGTTCTGTGCTGATTCCTGACCTTTCTCAGAATCATCCGTACCCCACGAGGCGAGACCTTGCATGGAGCTCCAGAATGAGGAAGATTCACAGTCATCTTGCGTTTCTTCCATTTTCTAATAATTGTGCCAACAATTGTTGCCTTCTCACTAAGCTGCTTGCCTATTGTCCTGTAACCAATCCCAGCTTTGTGCAGGTCTACAATTTTGTCCATGGTATCCGTTTATAACTCTTTGGTCTTGGCCATGGTGGAGAGGTTGGGCTGTGATTGATTGTGTGGACAGGTGTGTTTTATACTGGTAATTAGTTCAAACATGTGCAATTAATACAGGTAATGAGTGCAGAGTAGGGGGGCTTCTTAAAGAAAAACTATCAGGTCTGTGAGAGCTGGAATTCTTGCTTGTTGGTCGGTGATCAAACACTTATTTCAAGCAATAAAATGCAATTTAATTAAGTAAAAAATCATACAATGTGATTTTCTGGATTTTATTTTTAGATTCTGTCTCTCACAGGTGAAATGTACCTACAATTAAATTACAGACCTCTCCATTCTTTGTAGGTGGGAAAAGTTGCAAAATTGGCAGTGTATCAAATACTTATTTTTACACAGGTAATACAGCTTAACCTGTTGTGAATTCCGCTCTTGGGCTCCCTCCGGTGGTTGTAAGTGGCACTTTTGTGAGTTCTGCTCTTGGGCTCCCTCCGGTGGTTTTAAGTGGTACTGCTGCTCCTTGGAATTAGCTGTCAGCAGCTGTTTCCACTGATTGTCTTTCTGGCTCGGCTATTTAACCTGGCTCTATCTTTCAGCCTGTGCCAGTTGTCAATGGTTCCTGGTTGGATTCACATCTCTGCTTGGATTTCCCTGATATTCTGACCAGTTCAGCAAAGATAAGTCCTAGCCTAGTTCATTTGCAGTCCACTTTTTGTGGACTTAATCGTTCTGCACTTTCTATGTTTTTTCTAGTCCAGCTTGTCAGTATGGATTATTTCAGTTAAGCTGGAAGCTCTGGGAAGCAGATTTACCCTCCACACCTTTAGTCAGCTGTGGAGATTTTTGTAAACTCTGTGGTGGATTTTTCTAGTTTTTAATACTGACCGCACAGTATTGTCCTGTTCTATCTATCTAGCGAGATTGGCCTCCTTTGCTACATCCTGCTTTCATTCTGCGTATGTCATTTCCCTCTCCACTCACAGTCAATATTTGTGGGGGGCTCTCTAACCTTTGGGGATTTTCTCTGAGGCAAGATAGCTTTCCTGTTTCTATCGTTAGGGGTAGTTAATCCTCCGGCTGTGACGAGGTGTCTAGGGAGTGACAGGAACATCCCATGGCTACTTCTAGTGTGTGTGTTAAGTTCAGGAATTGCGGTCAGTACAGGTACCACCTCCTCCAGAGCACGTCCCATGTTGCTCCTAAACCACCAGATCATAACATTAACCCATTCATTTTTTTTTTCTTCTTGTTCAATTTCCCATTGAGAGATGATTTTATCATAGGTGATAATATAGTCGTGTGTTGTGAACTCTATTTTTAGGCTCCCTCTAGTGGTCACAAGCGGCACTGTGTAGTGTTGTCTTTCTGCAGGTTGGCTGCATCAGCTGGTTCGTTATCCTTGGTTGGTTTCCTATTTAGCTCACCTGGATACTCAGTTCCTTGCCTGCTATCAATGTATTCAGTGCTCTTCAGATTCCTTGTGATTACCTTGCTCCCAGCCTCTCCAAGACAAGCTAAGTTTTTGTCCGTTCATTTTTTGATTATCAGCATTCATCATGTTTCTTGTCCAGCTTGCTAAGATGTGATCTCCTCGCTTGCTGGTTGCTCTAGGGGACTGAGTTTCTCCCCCCACACCGTTAGTTGGTGCGGGGGTTCTTGAAATCTCAGTGTGGATATTTTGTAAGGGTTTTTTACTGACCGCACAGACCCCTTTACTATTTTCTGCTATCTAGTATTAGTGGGCCTCATTTGCTGAATCTGTTTTCACCCCTGTGTATGTGCCTTCCTCTTACCTCACCGTTATTATTTGTTGGGGGCTTCTATATCTTTGGGGATTATTTCTCTGGAGGCAAGAGAGGTCTTTCTTTCTCTCTAGGGGTAGTTAGTTCCTCAGGCTGGCTCGAGACTTCTAGGATTTTTAGGCACGTTCACCGGCTACTTCTAGTGTGTTTGGATAGGTTCAGATTTGCGGTCAGTCCAGTTTGCCACCTCCCTAGAGCTTGTCCTATGTTTGTTACTTAGCTGGAGTAATTCGTGATCCTCAACCACTAAGGATCATAACAGTCGTGTTCATGTTATGCTACATTCCCACAGAATGTATTTGCTGAGGATCTTTGGCAGGAGAAGTCCTGCATTAATATCCACATTGGTATATACCATATATTATTGCAAAAAATTTACAGGGAAGTCACATATTTGACCGTTTGCATGGCAAAGGGAGAACATCTCAACCAATATCTAGAGCATCTATTGATGCAAACCAATGGATATTTTTTGCAGCATGATTTCAGAAAATGTCATGCTTTCTGCTGGCACTGAAAACCCTGTAGATTTTCTACAAGCTAATCTGCAGTGGAAAATGTATTTTCACACCATGTGAACTTAGGGCATCTGTCAGTAGAATGAACGCTCCGAAGCCTTCTATATGGGCATGTAGATCATAGGAAGCTGAATAAAAAGGTACCTTCATATCTGCAAATCGATGACTTATTCCAGAACAATCCATACTTTTATCAATATTTAAATGAGCTATTAAGATCTCTGGGCCGAGCATAGATCTCACCAATAATCCATCTAAAGAGCTTATTTTAAATAAAGGGGGCATTACCAATATGAGACATGTAGATCAGGAGAGCAAACTGTCATTACATGGCTCACACTGGTAACTCTCCTTTCATTTAAAATAAACTCTGGAGACAGATTCTCAGGGGTATCTATGTCCGGCCCATAGATCTTAATAGCTCACTTACACATTAAAGACAGACAGACTAGCCAATATTATTAATGTGAAGGAATGAGTCCAGCTCTATTAGCAATGGGTACCAGCAATAAGGACTAAAAATTAACTTTTAATTAACAAATTTAAAAAGGTCTTGGAGAGACCCAACAAGAAACAAACTTGACGCTGTAAAAACAGGTCAATAAATTCCACTCATCAATCAATGGGGTATGATATATAGTACATTCAGTTATCTCAATGCCAGTCAAATGAGTAATACTCATTAATGAGTGAGGGAAATATGTAAGTGAGCTGTTAAGATCTATGGGCTGGACATAGATCTCCCTGAGAATCTGTCTCCAGAGTGTATTTTAAATGAAAGGAGAGTTACCAGTGTGGGACATGTAATGACTGATAGTCTGCTCTCCTGATCTACATGTCTCACATTGGTAATGCCCCTTTTATTTAAAATAAGCTCTTTAGACAGATTATCGGTGAGATCTATGCTCGGCCCAGAGATCTTAACAGCTCAGTTAAATTTTGCTGAAAGTATGGGTTGTTCTGGAATAAGTCATCGGATCGCAGATATCAAGGTATCATATTATTCAGCTTCCTTGTTCATATTGATGGCTTAAGAGGGCTGATCCTACTGACAGATCCCCTTTAAATGTGGAAGAGACCTCAAAACTACTGGAACAACACGTCTACCTTGAACTGTCCTCCCATCTCTCTTCTTGCTCCCTCTTCGACTGCTTACAATCTGGCTTCCGGTCACACCACTCCACTGAAACTGCCCTAACTAAGGTCACCAATGACCTATTCACCGCCAAGAGCAAGCGACACTACTCTGTCCTCCTCCTCCTGGACCTGTCGGCTGCCTTTGACACAGTGGACCATTTCCTATTATTACAGACCCTCTCATCCCTTGGCATCACAGACTTGGCTCTATCCTGGATCTCATCATACCTAACAGACTGGACATTCAGAGTCTCCCACTCACACACCCCCTCCTCACCTCGCCCCCTATCTGTCGGAGTCCCACAAGGTTCAGTCCTAGGGCCACTGCTCTTCTCCATTTACACCTTTGGCCTGGGACAGCTCATAGAATCTCATGGCTTTCAGTATCATCTCTATGCTGATGACACACAGATCTACATCTCTGGACTATATATCACCTCCCTACTAACCAGAATCCCTCAATGTCTGTCCACTATTTCATCCTTCTTCTCCGCTAGATTTCTGAAACTTAACATGGACAAAACAGAATTCATCATCTTTCCCCCATCTCACGTGACCCCCCCCAACAAACCTATCCATTACAGTAAATGGCTGCCCACTCTCCCCAGTCCCACAAGCTCGCTGCCTCGGGGTAATCCTTGACGCTGATCTCTCCTTCAAACCACATATCCAAGCCCTTTCCACTTCCTGCCGACTTCAACTCAAAAATATTTCACTAATCCGTTCATTCCTCAACCAAGAATCTGCAAAAACCCTAGTCCATGCCCTCATCATCTCTCGCCTTGACTACTGCAACCTCCTGCTCTGTGGCCTCCCCTTGAACACTCTCGCACCCCTCCAATCTATTCTAAACTCTGCTGCCCGACTAATCCACCTGTCCCCCCGCTATTCCCCAGCTTCTCCCCCTGTCAATCCCTTCACTGGCTCCCCATTACCCAGAGACTCCAGTACAAAACCCTAACCATGACATACAAAGCCATCCACAACCTGTCTCCTCCATACATCTGTGACCTCGTCTCCTGGTACTTACCTACACGCAACCTCCGATCCTCACAAGACCTCCTTCTCTACTCCCCTCTTATCTCCTCTTCCCACAATCGTATACAAGATTTCTCTCGCGTATCACCCCTACTCTGGAACCCTCTACCACAACACACCAGACTCTCGTCTACCATCGAAACCTTCAAAAAGAGCCTGAAGACCTACCTCTTCTGACAAGCCTATAACCTGCAGTAACCACCGATCGACCAAACCGCTGCATGACCAGCTCTACCCTCGCCTACTGTATCCTCACCCATCCCTTGTAGATTGTGAGCCTTCGGGCAGGGTCCTCTCTCCTCTTGTATCAGTTATGACTTGTATTGTTTAAGATTATTGTACTTGCTTTTATTATGTATACCCCTCCTTACATGTAAAGCTCCATGGAATAAATGGTGCTATAACAATAAATAATAATAATAATACCATATTTATTTAGCTTGGTTTTTATTTTATTACTTTTTCACAAAATACTTTTTTTAGGTTAGTATTTTCTGAGACCGATGGATTTTTTTCAATTTTTTCTTCACCTGAGCGTAGTTCATGCTTGTTTTGTCTGGATAAGGTGTAGTTTTCGAGGAATATAGGATTTTTCCACACTTTTTGGTAAGTGGGATGAATAAAAACAGCAATTCTGGCATTATTTTGTGAATTTTTTTCACAATGTTTACCATGCAGAATATAGTTTTACTAGATGTTTCCAGCCAGCTAATGGTCGGCACGCTCATTGCTATCTAATTAACGCTGCTGGTGATTAAACTAAAGTAAATAATGACAACATTCAATAGCGCTTACGCAGGTAGTAAATTAACTTAAAATGAAGTTAATAACAATAGTGTGGTGATGTGTTGGGGGCGGGATTATGTGTGGAAATGGGGTGGGGGGCGGGATTGTGTGGTAATGTGGTGGGGGGCAGGATTATGTGTGGTGATGGGGTGGGGGGCGGGATTATGTGTGGTGATGGGGTGGGGGGCGGGATTACGTGTGGTGATGGGGTGGGGGGCAGGATTATGTGTGGTGATAAGGTGGGGGGGCGGGATTATGTGTGGTGATGGGGTGGGGGTGGGATTATGTGTGGTGATGGGGTGGGGGGTGGGATTATGTGTAGTAATGTGGTGGGGGGGCGGGATTATGTGTGGTGTTGTGGTGAGAGGGCGGGATTATGTGTGGTAATGTGGTGGGGGGATGGGATTATGTGTGGTAATGTGGTGGGTGGCGGGATTACGTGTGGTGATGTGGTGGGGGGGCAGGATTATGTGTGGTAATGTGGTGGGGGGTGGGATTATGTGTGGTAATGTGGTGGGTGGCGGGATTACGTGTGATGATGTGGTGGGGTGGCAAGATTGTGTGTGGTGATGTGGTGATGTGGTGGGGGGCAGGATGTGTGGTAATGTGGTGGGGGTCGGGATTATGTGTAGTAATGTGGTGGGGTGGCGGGATTATGTGTGGTGATGTGGTAGGGGGCGGGATTATGTGTGGTAATGGGGTGTGGGGGCGGGATTATGTGTGGTGATGTGTTGGGGGGGATTGTGTGGTGATGTTTTAGGGGTGGGATTATGTGTGGTGATGTGGTGGGGGGCAGGATTATGTGTGGTAATGTGGTGGGGGGCGGGATTAAGTGTGGTAATGTGGTGGTGGGCGGGATTATGTGTGGTAATGTGGTGGGGGGTGGGATTATGTATGATAATGTGGTGGGGGGATGGGATTATGTGCGGTAATGTGGTGGGGGGGCCGGATTATGCGTGGTAATGTGGAGGGTGGGCGGGATTATGTGTGGTAATGTGGGGGGGCGGGATTATGTGTGGTAATGTGGTGGGGGGGCGGGATTATGTGTGGTAATGTGGCGGGGGCGGGATTATGTGTGGTAATGTGGTGGGGGCGGGGTTATTTGTGGTAATGTGGTGGGGGCGGGATTATGTGTGGTAATGTGGTGGGGGGGCGGGATTATGTGTGGTAATGTGGTGGGGGGGATTATGTGTAGTAATGTGGTGGGGGGCGGGATTATGTGTGGTGATGTGGTGGGGGGGCGGGATTATGTGTGGTGATGGGGTGGGGGGCGGGATTATGTGTAATGATGGGGTGGGGGGGCGGGATTATGTGTAATGATGGGGTGGGGGGGCGGGATTATGTGTGGTAATGTGGGGGGCGGGATTATGTGTGGTAATGTGGTGGGGCGGGATTATGTGTGGTAATGTGGTGGGGGGCGGGATTATCTGTGGTAATGTGGTGGGGGTGGGATTATGTGTGGCAATGTGGTGGGGAGGCGGGATTATCTGTAGTAATGCGGTGGGAGGTGGGATTATGTGTAGTGATGGGGTGGGGGGGCGGGATTATGTGTGGTGATGGGGTGGGGGGCGGGATTATCTGTCGTGATGTGGTGGGGTGGCGGGATTATGTGTGGTAATGTGGTGGGGGCGGGATTATGTGTGGTAATGTGGGGGGCGGGATTATGTGTGGTAATGTGGTGGGGGGGCGGGATTATGTGTGGTAATGTGGTGGGGGGCAGGATTACGTGTGGCGTTGTGGTGGGGGGCGGGATTACGTGTGGTAATGTGGTGGGGGGTGGGATTATGTGTGGTAATATGGTGGGGGGTGGGATTATGTGTGGTAATGTGGTGGGGGGTGGGATTATGTGTGGTAATGTGGTGGGGGCGGGATTGTGTGTGGTGATGTGGTGGGGGGTCGGGATCTGTGGTAATGTGGTGGGGGTCGGGATTATGTGTAGTAATGTGGGGTGGCGGGATTATGTGTGGTGATGTGGTAGGGGGGCCGGATTATGTGTGGTAATGGGGTGTGGGGGCGGTATTATGTGTGGTGATGTGTTGGGGGGGCGGGATTGTGTGGTGATGTGTTAGGGGCGGGATTATGTGTGGTGATGTGTTGAAGGGGCAGGATTATGTGTGGTGATGTGGTGGGGGGCGGGATTTGTGGGGGGTGGGATTGTGTGTAGTGATGTGGTGGGGGCGGGATTGTGTGTGGTAATGGGGTGGGGGGCAGGATTATGTGTGGTGATGTGGTGGGGGGCGGAGTTACTTGCAGGGGGTGGGATTAGCGAGTAATCACGATGCCTCTTATATATATAGATAGTACAAGTTAATACAATTATAATGATTCTCAATTCATAACTTTTTTATTACTTTTACATAAGAAAATCACATTTATAAAATATATATTTTTCGCACTTCATTCTCATCCACAGCTTTTTCACTTTTCTGTGTCAGGGCTTATTTTTGTGTAATGAACTGTCGTTTATACTGGTACTATTCATTTTTTAAATACATTTTCAATTACCTTTTATTATTACATTTTATGTCAGCTGTTATGGACAAAAATGGCAATTCTGTTATGTTTCTTTTATTTTTTTTGTTTTTCACTCCATGTGGGATAAATAATGATAACATTTTATAGTACAGGTCGTTATGGATGTGGTGATACTAAATATTTGAGAGAGTTTTAGGGGGGGTTTTTTGTTGATTAATCTACTTTTTTGGCAAAATTTGAATTTGTTGGACTTTTTTTATATTTAAAAACTTTTATTTTACTTTAGTTGCACAATATTTATAGCTATTTAATATAAAATGTATTTTTATCTTATTTACAGTAGTCCATTATCCAGCCTGTCATTGTTATATTAGCAAGCTGCCTCCAGCATTATCTGTTTGTCTATAATTTGTATCAGAGCTAGCAGTCATTGTTAAGCCTTTATTTGTCATAGAAGCTCAACGGCACCCTATGATTATGTTGCGTAGAACTGAAGAAGTGACAGATAGAGCCAACAGGGACAGAGAGGGAGCTCCGGGAGTGAAAGCCTAGAGTGAAAACAGTCACATCTATGAAAAGAGAGGAAAAAGCAGATCCATAATCAAGTAGGGTAGGTGAAGATCTACGGAAAGTGAATTTAGCTTACCTCCCTACTTTGAAAAATGAGAAAGATGGACACATACTGTAGCACATGGTAATTTTTACTTTTTACTAAGCCAGTACCTGTACCTCGCCCAGTACCCATTCAAGAATTGCTCCAAGTAAAGCCTAATTTTGATCCTAAACAAAATGGTATGCCTCTTATTGCCACATATTTTTAGTTAAAGGGACCCGTCAGCAGGGTTGTGCACAGTAACCTACACAGTGTCAGGTCGGCGCTGTTATACTGATTACAGTGATACCTGGTGATGAAATCTGTCTTGTGGTTGTTGTTTAATCTTTATTTTCAGTTTTGAGTTAATGATATGCTCATGCTCCAGGGCGAGCTGTGGACGGGGTTGTGGGTGGCCAGTGAGTGGGGTTGTGGGCGGTCTTCATGTGGTGCTCTGATTATATATTCATCAGTATGGCTTCTGACAGGTCACTGATCCCTCACTGACCTGCCCTCTAGTTTACATAATGAATATTATATATAGCTTGGAAAAAAAAACCCTTCTGAAGGCAGACACCAGAGGTGGTGCCTGCGTTACTGCCTAATCACATATCTATTGTGTATGCTATTTTGTTGGATCTTATTCTCATATTCATAAAAAAAAATCTATTTGGAAATGGATCCGATAGCTGCTACTGTGCCATCCTCCAAGATGGCACCGGCGGCGCATGTCCTTTGTTAGTTACTGGTGCACTTTCTCCAGAGACTTGCGTCACCAACGCCAACCACCTTGGTGACACATATTTGCCATCCAGGACCTTACCTCCTGCTTTCTTACACTGCCAAAAATAAAAAAAAATCACAATTTGTGCCGGCTGCTTATTGTCAGAAGTGGATAGCAGCTAGTACTTAATTGCAAGGTTTTCTGCAAGTGTAGAAAGGGTCAGTTGTGATAAGAAGTTTATTTTGTTTTCTCCTTTGGGACCCTGAGGCGCTATTTGCTCATGGACTTGAATATATTGTTAATGGCATTTTGTCAATAACTGATAAGGCAGAGACACTGACATTTCTAAATGTTGTAATAGAAGACTGCATGGCTGATCTTCATAGGAGATTAGAACAGCTAAAAAAGAAGGAAGTCCAATTAGCCCTACTTGCATCTACACTTAAGGAATATAATAAAGTATTTTGATTCCATAGAGGTTTACAAAGTCCAACTGCACCTATTCTATTAAAAGACAAAATTACATGTCTATACTTTGAAGAAATGTAAACAGCTCAGCTCAAGATCATCTGATTTGCAGAGTAAACAAAAAAAATTTGAACAGGATACAAAAGATTATTTTTACAATCATGTATACTCTTAGGCAAAAAAAAAAAGAAAAACATGGAGAGCTTATGGCTGGATAAAATTTACTCCAAGGGAAACCAGGTGAAAATTGATATTGAACAAGGTGCAACAAACATAGTTTGATTTTGTAACAGATTTCTGCAAGTTATGTATGAATTTATGTGTTTTTGATGATGAAAGCTAGATCACAAGCCATGAAGTTCCAGCAAAATAATCAGTTTAATCCTTTGGTTTATTGTAATTTGTTGGATCAGGATAACGTTAACGGGAAAGTTAGTAAGAAGTGGGAAAACTCTAACAAGAGTTGACAATTTAAGGATTAGAAAAAGAAGAGCGATTTTTCCAGGCACCTATTTACCTTTTAACCCTATATCTGCATGTTAATAGTGTTATTGGACCTGACAAGTTTCCGTCAAATCCTAAAACAGAGGTTGGGAACCTTTTTTCTGCCAAGGGGCATTTAGATATTTATACCAGCACTTGGGATACAAAATTATCTTGAAATTTATCCTGCTATATTTGGTCAAATGTTTAATTGCCGTATTTTTCGGACTATAAGACGCACCGGACCATAAGACGCACCCCAAATTTTGGGGTGGAAAATAGCAGATGGGGGTCTGTCTTATCGTCCGAATTTAAGGTATCTTACCTGAGGGCTGGTGGTGGTAGAGTCTCCACTCTACCACCACCAGCCCTCAGGTAAGATACCTTAACAGGAGAAATGGTACCTTCCTCAGGAAGGTGGCAGCAGCAGAAGTGGGGCAATGCTGCAGTCCTGGGGTATCCCAGTGGTGCGATGCTGCGGGTCCGGTGTCAGTGGTGAGGCAGAGCAGAGCAGAGTGCGTTGCATGGAGCAGGGTCCCTTGCTCAGGATGCCGGCAGCAGAAATGTGATGAAGCTGCTGCCCGGTGTCCACGGTGAGAGCCGAGTGCATCAATGGTTTCTCGGCGGCCCTTGGCTACAGGAAAATGCCTACAGCCTCAGGAAAATGGAACACGAGAAGCCCAGCCGAGATCTCAATCTGCTGCACACGACGCCTCTGGTGGCCCACGGCTTCAGAAAGATGGCCACAAGGAAACAAATGATGCATTCCGTACTGCTCACCGCCGACACCGAGCTTCAGCGTTGCCACACTTCTGCCACCGCCAGACCCCTGATGAAGGGACACTGTTACATCAGTGCTGCAACCCCCCCTGTAAGCCTGCGTTCAGACTATAAGATTCGCCTCCCATTTTCCTCCCAAATATTTTTGCGAAAAAGTGAGTCTTATAGTCCAAAAAATAAGGTACCTCACCTAATGTAATGGCTGGAACTGATTCTCTTTTGTGTGGTTGTGATGTTAGGTGGTAGTTATGATGTTGCTATTTGCAACTGCTTTTACAGATTTGCATCGGCCTGGAACGCAGTTGACTTGTTGCTATGAATTTTGAAAATAACTCAGAGCAGTAAGTTCTGAACATAGATGTATATTACACTAAAGGTCTTCTCAATTCATTACTGCTCATGTCACATTTGTAGAGCTGAAGCAATGGGAGATCTGCTGTGTGCATCACATAGGAGACACATAGTACTGTACTATATGCATATATAAATCACACAGGAGACACTGGACCTGCAGCAAATACATCACACAAGAGACACTAGGGCTGCAGCACATACATTACACAGCAGATGCTAGGACTGCAGCCTATACAGTGGGGAAAAAAAGTATTTAGTCAGCGACCAATTGTGCAAGTTCTCCCACTTAAAAAGATGAGAGAGGCCTGTAATTGACATAGGTAGACCACAACTATGAGAGTCAAAGTGAGAAAACAAATCCAGAAAATCACCTTGTCTGATTTGGCAAGATTTATTTAGCAAATTATGGTGGAAAATAAGTATTTGGTCATTAACAAAAGTTCATCTCAATATTTTGTTAAATATCTTTTGTTGGCAATGACAGTGGTGAAACGTTTGTTCTGTTATGGACCTGGTGCACCCGGAATGACCTGATGAGTAAACTCAAAATCGGGACTAGCTCTGGGGAAGTGGGAACTCTGCTGACCGCAAACCCTACTCCTATCACACACACTAGAAATAGCCATGGAGCGTACCTAACTCTCCCTAGACGCCTCTTCACAGCCTAAGAGCTAACTACACCTAAAGATAGAAATAGAAGCCTTACCTTGCCTCAGAGAAATTCCCCTAAGGTAAAGGCAGACCCCCACATATATTGACTGTGAATTAAGAGGAAAGTCACAAACACAGGAATGAAACAGGTTTTAGCAAAGGAGGCCAGACTTCACTAAATAGTCAGAGGATAGAAAAGGGAACTATGCGGTCAGCACAAAAGACTACAAAAAACCACGCAGAGTAAGCAAAAAGACTCCCCCACACCGACTCACGGTGTGGAGGTGCCACTCTGCACCCCCAGAGCTTCCAGCTAGCAAGGGAATATCATGATAGCAAGCTGGACTAGAAATAAGCAGTACTAAGAAATATATTCAGGAAGCAGTAACAACAAATGAACTAGCAAAGACTTAGCTTCTGCTGGAGTAGACAGGTCCTCAGAGAAGTCCAAGAGAGATCTGAACCAATACTGAAACATTGACAGCTGGCATGAAGTAACGATCTGAGTGGAGTTAAATAGGGAAGCCAGCATAGCAATAAACGAGAGCAGCTGATAAAGCCAACCTCAGTGACCAGCACTTCGGCTCAAAGCCACCAGAGGGAGTCCAAGAGCAGAACTAACCAAAGTACCATTCATGACCACAGGAGGGAGTCCGAGAATCGAATTCACAACAGTACCCCCCCCTTGAGGAGGGGTCACTGAACCCTCACCAGGGCCCCCAGGCCGATCAGGACGAGCCAAATGAAAGGCACGAACTAAATCGGCAGCATGGACATCGGAGGCAACAACCCAGGAATTATCCTCCTGACCATAGCCCTTCCACTTAACCAGGTACTGAAGCTTCCGTCTCGAAATACGAGAATCCAAAATTTTTTCCACCACATACTCCAACTCCCCCTCAACCAACACCGGAGCAGGAGGATCAACGGAGGGAACCATAGGCGCCACGTACCTCCGCAACAACGACCTATGGAACACATTATGGATGGCAAAAGAAGCTGGAAGGACCAAACGAAATGACACAGGGTTGAGAATTTCAGAAATCTTATAAGGACCAATGAAACGAGGCTTAAACTTAGGAGAAGAAACCTTCATAGGAACATAACGAGAAGACAACCAAACCAAATCCCCAACACGAAGTCGGGGACCAACACAACGACGGCGGTTAGCGAAACATTGAGCCTTCTCCTGGGACAACGTCAGATTGTCCACTACGTGAGTCCAAATTTGCTGCAACCTGTCCACCACAGAATCCACACCAGGACAGTCAGAAGGCTCAACCTGCCCCGAAGAAAAACGAGGATGAAAACCAGAATTGCAAAAAAAAGGCGAAACCAAAGTAGCCGAACTAGCCCGATTATTAAGGGCGAACTCAGCCAATGGCAAGAAGGTCACCCAATCATCCTGATCAGCAGAAACAAAGCATCTCAGATAGGTTTCCAAAGTCTGGTTGGTTCGTTCGGTTTGACCATTTGTTTGAGGATGGAAAGCCGAAGAAAAAGACAAATCAATGCCCATCTTAGCACAAAAGGACCGCCAAAACCTAGAGACAAACTGGGAACCTCTGTCCGACACAATGTTCTCCGGAATGCCATGCAAATGAACCACATGTTGAAAAAATAATGGCACCAAATCAGAGGAGGAAGGTAATTTAGGCAAGGGTACCAAATGGACCATCTTAGAAAAGCGATCACAAACCACCCAGGTGACAGACATCCTTTGAGAGACAGGAAGATCTGAAATAAAATCCATGGAAACATGCGTCCAAGGCCTCTTTGGGACTGGCAAGGGCAAAAGCAACCCACTGGCACGAGAACAGCAGGGCTTAGCCCGAGCACAAGTCCCACAGGACTGCACAAAAGAACGCACATCCCGTGACAAGGAAGGCCACCAAAAGGACCTAGCCACCAAATCTCTGGTACCAAAAATCCCAGGATGACCAGCCAACACCGAGCAATGAACCTCAGAAATAACTCTGCTAGTCCATCTATCAGGGAAAAACAGTTTCTCCGCTGGGCAACGGTCAGGTCTATCAGCCTGAAACTCCTGCAGCACCCGCCGCAAATCAGGGGAGATGGCAGACAGAATTACCCTCTCTTTGAGAATACCAGCCGCCTCAGGGACTCCCGGAGAATGAGGCACAAAACTCCTAGAAAGGGCATCCGCCTTCACATTCTTAGAACCTGGAAGGTATGAGACCACAAAATCGAAACGGGAGAAAAACAGCGACCATCGAGCCTGTCTAGGATTCAACCGCTTGGCAGACTCGAGATAAGTCAGATTTTTGTGATCCGTCAAGACCACCACGCGGTGCTTGGCTCCCTCAAGCCAATGTCGCCACTCCTCGAATGCCCACTTCATAGCTAGCAGCTCCCGATTGCCAACATCATAATTACGCTCAGCAGGCGAAAACTTTCTAGAAAAGAAGGCACATGGCTTCATCACAGAGCCATCAGAACTTCTTTGAGACAAAACAGCCCCTGCTCCAATCTCAGAAGCATCAACCTCGACCTGAAAAGGGAGCGAAACATCTGGCTGACGCAACACAGGGGCCGAAGAAAAACAACTTTTCAGCTCCTGAAAAGCCTCAATGGCCGCAGAGGACCAATTCACCACATCAGCACCTTTCTTTGTCAAATCAGTCAAAGGTTTAACCACACTAGAAAAATTAGCGATGAAGCGACGGTAAAAATTAGCAAAGCCCAGGAATTTCTGGAGGCTCTTCACAGATGTAGGTTGAGTCCAATCATAAATGGCCTGAACCTTAACAGGATCCATCTCGATAGTAGAAGGGGAAAAAATGAAGCCCAAAAAGGAAACCTTCTGAACTCCGAAGAGACATTTAGACCCCTTCACAAACAAGAAATTAGCACGAAGGACCTGGAATACCATTCTGACCTGTTTCACATGAGACTCCCAATCATCCGAAAAGACCAAAATATCATCCAAATATACAATCATGAATCTATCCAGATACTTTCGGAAGATGTCATGCATAAAGGACTGAAACACAGATGGAGCATTTGAAAGCCCGAATGGCATTACCAGGTACTCAAAATGGCCCTCGGGCGTATTAAATGCTGTTTTCCATTCATCGCCCTGTTTAATACGCACAAGGTTATACACCTCTCGAAGATCTATCTTGGTGAACCAACTAGCCCCCTTAATCCGAGCAAACAAATCAGACAGCAGACGCAAAGGGTACTGAAATTTGACCGTGATTTTATTGAGAAGGCGGTAATCTATACAGGGTCTCAGAGAACCATCCTTCTTGGCCACAAAAAAGAACCCTGCTCCCAACGGTGATGAAGACGGGCGAATATGCCCTTTCTCCAAGGACTCCTTCATATAACTCCGCATAGCGGCGTGCTCTGGCACAGATAAATTGAAAAGTCGGCCCTTACGAAACTTACTACCAGGAATCAAATTTATAGCACAATCACAATCCCTATGAGGGGGTAGACACTGGATTTGGGCTCATCAAATACATCCTGGTAATCCGACAGAAACTCAGGGACTTCAGAAGGAGTGGAAGCAGAAATTGACACCAACGGAACATCGCCATGTACCCCTTGACAACCCCAACTAGACACAGACATTGATTTCCAATCCAATACTGGATTATGAACCTGTAGCCATGGCAAACCCAACACGACCACATCATGCAAATTATGCAACACCAAAAAGCGAATATCTTCCTGATGTGCAGGAGCCATGCACATGGTCAACTGAGTCCAGTACTGAGGTTTATTCTTGGCCAACGGCATGGCATCAATTCCCCTTAATGGAATAGGATACTGCAAAGGCTCCAAGAAAAAACCACAGCGCCTGGCAAACTCCAAGTCCATCAAATTCAGGGCAGCGCCTGAATCTACAAATGCCATAACCGAGTAGGATGACAAAGAGCAAATCAGAGTAACAGACAAAAGAAATTTAGGCTGTACAGTACCAATGGTGACAGACCTAGCGAACCGCTTAGTGCGCTTAGGACAATCAGAGATAGCATGAGTGGGGTCACCACAGTAAAAACACAGCCTATTCTGATGTCTGTGTTCTTGCCGTTCAGTTCTGGTCAAAGTTCTATCACATTGCATAAGCTCAGGCCTCTGCTCAGAGGACACCGCCAAATGGTGCACAATTTTGCGTTCGCGCAAACGCCGATCAATTTGGATGGCCAAGGACATTGACTCATTCAGACCAGCAGGCGTGGGGAATCCCACCATAACATCCTTAAGGGCTTCAGAAAGACCCTTTCTAAAAATTGCTGCCAGAGCACACTCATTCCATTGAGTAAGCACAGACCATTTTCTAAACTTCTAACAATATATCTCCGCTTCATCCTGACCCTGACACAAAGCTAGTAAGATTTTCTCTGCCTGATCCACTGAATTCGGTTCGTCATAAAGCAATCCAAGCGCCAGAAAAAACGCATCTACATTAAGCAATGCAGGATCTCCTGGCGCAAGGGAGAATGCCCAGTCCCGAGGGTCGCCACGCAACAAAGAAATAACAATTTTTACTTGCTGAATGGAGTCACCATAGGAGCGGGGTTTCAAAGCAAGAAACAGTTTACAATTATTTTTGAAATTCAGAAACTTAGATCTATCCCCAGAAAACAAATCAGGAATTGGAATTCTAGGCTCTAAGATCGGATTCTGAACTACATAATCTTGAATGCTTTGTACCCTTGCAGTGAGATGATCCACACAAGAGGACAGACCTTGAATATCCATATCTACACCTGAGTCCTGAACCACCCAGAGGTTAAGGGGAAAAGAGAGACAAAACACACTGCAAAGAAAAAAAAATGGGTTCAGAACTTCTCTTATCCCTCTTTTGAGATGCATTAACACTTTATCGCCAGCTGTACTGTCATGGACCTGGTGGTTAGGAGCACCTGGAATGACCTGATGAGTAAACTCAAAATCGGGACTAGCTCTGGGGAAGTGGGAACTCTGCTGACCGCAAACCCTACTCCTATCACACACACTAGAAATAGCCGTGGAGCGTACCTAACTCTCCCTAGACGCCTCTTCACAGCCTAAGAGCTAACTACACCTAAAGATAGAAATAGAAGCCTTACCTTGCCTCAGAGAAATTCCCCAAAGGTAAAGGCAGACCCCCCACATATATTGACTGTGAATTAAGAGGAAAGTCACAAACACAGGAATGAAACAGGTTTTAGCAAAGGAGGCCAGACTTCACTAAATAGTCAGAGGATAGAAAAGGGAACTATGCGGTCAGCACAAAAGACTACAAAAAACCACGCAGAGTAAGCAAAAAGACTCCCCACACCGACTCAAGGTGTGGAGGTGCCACTCTGCACCCCCAGAGCTTCCAGCTAGCAAGGGAATATCATGATAGCAAGCTGGACTAGAAATAAGCAGTACTAAGAAATATATTCAGGAAGCAGTAACAACAAATGAACTAGCAAAGACTTAGCTTCTGCTGGAGTAGACAGGTCCTCAGAGAAGTCCAAGAGAGATCTGAACCAATACTGAAACATTGACAGCTAGCATGAAGTAACTATCTGACTGGAGTTAAATAGGGAAGCCAGCATAGCAATAAACGAGAGCAGCTGATAAAGCCAACCTCAGTGACCAGCAGTTCCGCTCAAAGCCACCAGAGGGAGTCCAAGAGCAGAACTAACCAAAGTACCATTCATGACCACAGGAGGGAGTCCGAGAACGGATTTCACAACAGTTTTCTGCAAGTCTTCATAAGGTTGGCACACACTGTTGGTAGTATGTTGGCCCATTCCTCCTTGCAGATCTCCTCTAGAGGAGTGATGTTTTGGGCCTGTTGCTGTGCAACACGAACTTTCAACTCCCTCCAAAGGTTTTCTATGGGGTTGAGATCTGGAGACTGGCTAGGCCACTCCAGGACCTTCATATGCTTCTTATGAAGCAACTCCTTTGTTGCCCTGGCGGTGTGCTTGGGATCATTATCATGCTGAAAGACCCATCCACGTTTCATCTTCAATGCCCTTGCTGATGGAAGGAGGTTTGCACTCAAAATCTCATGATACATGGCCCCATTCATTCTTTCATGTACACGGATTAGTTGTTCAAGTCCATTTGCAGAGAAACAGCCCCAAAGCATGATGTTGCCACCCCCATGCTACACAGTAGGTATGGTGTTCTTTGGATGCAACTCAGCCTTCTGTCTCCTTCAAACACGATGAGTTTCGTTTCTCCCAAACAGTTCTACTTTGGTTTCATCAGACCACATGACATTCTTCCAATACTCTTCTGGATAATCAAATGCTCTCTAGCAAACTTCTGGTGGGCCCGGACATGTACTGGCTTAAGCAGGGGGACATGCCTGACACAGCAGGATCTGAGTCTCTGGCAGCGTAGTGTATTACTGATGATAGCCTTTGTTATGGTGGTCCCAGCTCTATGCAAGTCATTCACTAGGTCCCCCAGTGTGGTTCTGGGATTTTTGCTCACCGTTCTTGTGAAAATTTTGACACCACGGGGTGAGATCTTGCGTGGGCCACAGATCGAGGGAGATTATCAGTGGTCTTGTATGCCTTCCATTTTCTTATTATTGCTCCCACACTTGATTTCATCACACCAAGCTGCTTGCCTACTGCAGATTCAGTCTTCCCAGCCTGGTGCAGGGCTGCAATTTTTTTTTTTCTGGTGTCCTTCGACAGCTCTTGGGTCTTCACCATAGTGGAGTTTAGAGTGTAACTGTTTGAGGTTGTGATCAGGTGTCTTTTATACTGATAACAAATTCAAACAGGTGCCATTACACCAGGTAATGAGTGGAGGACAGAACAGACTCTTAAAGAAGAAGTTAGAAGTGTGTGAGAGACAGAAATCTTGCATGTGTTTAGGTGACCAAATACTTATTTTCCACCATATTTTGCAAAATAAATCTTACCAAGTCAGACAAGGTGATTTTATGGATTTGTTTTCTCATTTTGACTTTCATAGTTGTGGTCTACCTATGATGTCAATTACAGGCCTCTCTCATCTTTTTAAGTATAGAAAAGTAGGAGACAAAAAAAGCGCAAATAGGGTCTTATCCTCAGGATTGCTTCTAATCAATTATGAGAGAACTGCTCACCTGGTGGTACACAGTAAAGGCGTGTAGTTTGTCAGCTGCTGCAGATCCACAGGTCGGCGCTGCGACCTCTTAGAGACGTTATAATAGATGAATGTGGATAAAATCCGCGCTGCTGCAACAAATAATGGATCCAGATATAGTTATAAGGTGTTCGGGTGGTTTATTCAATGCGTTTCGAAGCTCATGGCTTCTTCTTCAGGAAGTTTCCACACAGAGATAACATATCATAACATATCTCTGTGTGGAAACTTCCTGAAGAAGAAGCCATGAGCTTCGAAACGCGTTGAATAAACCACCCCGAACACCTTATAACTATATCTGGATCCATTATTTGTCACAGCAGCGCGGATTTTATCCACATTCATCTATTATAACATCATCTTTTTAAGTGGGAGAACATGCACAATTGGTCCCTGACTAAATACATTTTTCCCCACAGTACATTACAGAGGAGACGCTGGGACTGGAACATATACATTACACAGGAGACGCTGGGGCTGGAGCATATACATCACACAAGATATGCTGGGCATATACATCACAGGAAACATTGGAGCATATACATTACAGGATGACGGGCTGATGGCTAGCAAAACGCCTGCCCCTTAATGTCTCCTGACACTGTGTGCACGCAGCATTCAATACTGAACGCTGAGGCATGTGAAATGAAGGCTTACATCCAGGCGTGTGCCAGCATCAGGATGTCCTATGTGGGCAGAGTAAGTGCACTCTGTGCTCCAGTCCCACCAATGATGACAACAGCAGCGACAGCCCAGCCCCTCCTTTAATGTATCTGTGATCCAATCATTTAATTGGAACCGCCTTTAATTGGATCTGTGATTCAATGTCTTATTGCTAAGAAATCCCTGTTTTTTTAATAAGTAAATAAGCTGTTAAGATCTACGGTCCAGACATACATATCCCAAATAATCTGCCTCCAGTGCTTACTTTAAATGAAAGGGGGCATTACCAGTGCGAGACATGTAGATCAGGAGAGCTGACTATCAGTCATTTCATGTCTCACACTGGTAACGTTCCCTTTCATTTAACATAAGCTCTGGAGGCAGATTCTCAGTGAGATCTATGTCCGACCCATAGATCTTAAAACCTGATCTACATATTAAGAAAAATGTGAACTTCTCTGGAATAACACATCAGATCACAGATATCAAAGGATCATTTTATTCAGCTTCCTATGACCTACATGCCCATATAGACGGCTTAGGAGGAATGATCCTACTGACAGATTCCCTTTAATTTAAATGTACTCATGAGTCTACTGCCTGCCTACATGTCATACTCGGCAGCACCATATATCTGTTTTCATTCTTTAACTTTTTGACATACAGGAGTGAAAAGAGGATTGTATTCACATCCTAATGGAGAGTAGCACTTTCCATTAAAATGTGAAAACAGTTCAGTGACGGGAAGCGGTTAAATATATGTGGAAGGGAATCGCTCTTATGTCTACTGCTAATTATGTCTTCATGTTCATTCTGGAAAGACTGTCAATCACTGTTAAGACCACCCACTGGACTTCTAAACAAAGAATAGATGGGGATATAAATGAATAAATTCCAAGTTATAGTGAATAATTTCCCAACATCATTATATATCAACCATGCTCGGCTTTTCCTTCTCTAAAACATGATGCCAGAGTATTGGACAGTTTTTTCATGGTGACCGGTTTCCTTTGATTATACATCTCTCTTAAAGTGGGCAACAAGTCACACACAGGCTATTTTTTTGTTTAAGTACATGCATCTACTTGCTTAAAATGGCAGAATACACTTCAGTTATATACAGCATAGCTCATTATCTAACGTCTCGGTTTCTCACACTCTCTGGGGACGCTTTTGTCTTTGGAGCGTGGGAGTAACCAACACAAACAGGGAGAGAATATTCAAAGTCTTCGTAGATGTTATCCTTGTCAGCAGAGGTAACCACAGAACCAGCTCTAATTAACCCATGTGTTCATTAAAGGATTTTCCCAAGCAAAACATCTAATAAATGTATTGCGTTTGGTTGGGAACTCCATCAATTGCCAGAATTGGGGTCTCATTCACTGAGTGATGGTCACACATGCATACTAAAAGGTCCATTCAATGTGTGGGATCGATAATCATACTCCAATACAGCTTAAATTATACATATATGTTGTATAGACATTAAATAAAGTTTAGTTCCACTTAATTCCAACTCCTCGTGAATTGGGTCAGGACCCCTATTCTGGTGATTGCCAGGAGTCCAGTGGATAGATGATAAATGTTTTGTGATGGGTCCCTCCAAGAAAGAACAGAGATGCTTATATTCTTCGATTCAGCAATTACAATTCTGTTTTTTCTTTATAACAGGTATTCGCTTTCTTATCGATGAATCACTCTGACCAACCCGAACTTAGGAAAGGCACCAGGAAAAAATGGAGTTACCCAACAGCAAAAAGAAACTTTTTTTATTGGGCTGTCTATTAATGTCAGTTTTTATGTTCTTTGTATTACACCAATTACAGATCCATATCCAATTTTTGGCATTTTCTGCTAAACTGCCTTTATCGTTAATATGTCCAGATAAAGACAAACCTTCGAAAACAGAAGAAGATGTCTCATGGTCTAGCAGCAATGACATAGTGGCTAAATGCAAAGATTTAGGAATTTGGACTGTAAAACCTGACGGGAGGTTGGGAAATCACATGGGTGAATATGCTGCTTTATACGCTTTGGCCAAAGCAAATGGGCGCCAGGCTTTTATACTTACAGAAATGCATAACTACTTGGCACCAATATTTAAAATCACGCTGCCAGTTTTACATAACAGTGTGGCCAGGTATGTCCCATTTCAGGAATATTGGATACACGACTGGATGTCAGAAGAATATAATCACCTTGAAGGGAGTTTTATCAAACTAACGGGCTTCCCCTGCTCATGGACATTTTTTCATCATCTTCGGGAGGACATCATTAGGGAATTTACAATTCATGACTATCTTAAGACTGAAGCCAACCAGGTTTTGGAGAGCATAAAAGGTTCTCGAAAAAATGTCACCTACATTGGGGTCCATGTCCGAAGAGGCGATTATGTCAACGTCATGCCAGATGCATGGAAGGGTGTAGTTGCAGACAGAGGATACTTGGAGAAAGCCATGAATTATTTCCGAAATAAGTACAAAAAACCCGTCTTTGTTGTGACTAGTAATGGAATGAAATGGTGTAAAGAGAACATCGACAATTCCAAGGGTGATGTCTACTTCTCAGGGGACGGCTATGAGTCCACTCCCGGCAAGGATTTTGCACTTTTGGTTGGTTGCAACCACACAATCATGACTATTGGGACATTTGGATTCTGGGCAAGTTACTTGGTTGGAGGAGAAACCATTTACCTCACTAACTTTACACTTCCTGAATCTGAATTCTTGAAAGTTTTTCATTATGATGCTGCCTTCTTACCAGAGTGGATAGGGATTCCAGCTGACCTATCTCCACTACGACACTGAAAATACCGGAAAAACCCAACGCTGCCTTTATTCTACATACACTGTCAAAGAGACTGGTTACCATATTTATTAAGCAGAAAAGATACTAAACTACAGAAACAATGTAGATTCAACCGATAAAAATTTCTATGCTGTTTTTTAATGTGGACTTGAATTTGACTATTTATTTGCCTTCTAAAACCAGAATCTCTATGGTCAAAATGTAACCAATTCGTATTTTTGTATGACCTAACGCATGGAGTTGCACAAAGCCTATTCAAAGGGGTTCAATGTCTTAGGTACGTAGACGAAAATGAGGTATAGACTCAATGGGTTTTATTTAATTATTTTTTTATTAACCCCTTCCTGATGGGCTTTTTTTTTTGCTTTTGCCCTTTGCTTTTTTTTCGTACCCTTTTTCCAAGACCCATAACTTTATTATCTATCAACATAGTCACCTGAGAATTTTTTTTACATGGCCACGTTTTCACAATCCTCATTGTACTGAAAAAATATTAGCTGACAACGTGAATCTTCAGGTCAGTAGGATTATGGCAATAAAAATCTTGTTTTTTTTAACATTTAGTGGCTAAAAAAATTCTGACTTTTTCTGAGATTGGGAGCCTTTTCATCGGTAGACCTGTATGAGGGCTTGTTTTTTTAAATGAAAGGGTACATCTGAAGTTTTGATCACTATTGCATTTTTGGGGGGCAGGGGAGGTTGGGGGTTCCAGCAACCAAAAAAACCTGCAATTCTGACATTTTTTTTTTTTTTCTCTCGAACCTGCGATTGTATGACCACTTGCTCTATTTATTGCAATACTACATTACTTCAGTATATAGTGAACATCATGGTGTCCTGGGGCTGTGCTTTATTGGAGTACCTAGATGGTGGAGAATGGGTCATGGCTGCTTATGAACATCCTGCTCCAGAATGGTCACATGAAGCAGTCTCTCTACTTAAAAGGACCTTTCCCCAGGCCAAAATTGGTCAGTTTTTGATCTTTAATTAATCAGTGTTCCCATGCATATTACACTTTTTTTTCTTTATTAGATATGCCATATGATTCCAGATATATGGGTCTTTTTATTTATAGATCATTTTATGGACTCTACCAAGTGGGTGTGGTTACAGGATTCTCTGGGGTGTGTCTTTTAAGCAGTTGCACATTTCTTCTCTGTGGACAATGCTCACTTGGTAGAGTCCATAAAAATCTGCATTACATGAAAAGGTCCATGTAGTGTCAAAAATTGACACTTGCTTCTGACAGATGGTGACTTTATTCTACAGATCGCACCTGGTGTGTATGGTGCAGGCTCAACCCATGAGCCTGCTCCTGTCTCAACCCATGAGCCTGCTCCAGGCTAAACTCACGAGCCTGCTCCAGCCTCAAACCATTTGCCTGCTTGAATCTCAACCCATGACCCTTCTCCAGTCTGAACCCATGAGCTTGCTCCAGTCTCAACCCATGAGCCTGCCCCAGTCTCAACCCATAAGCCTGCTCCAGTCTCAACCCATGAGCCTACTCCAGTCTCAACCCATGAGCCTGCTCCTGTCTCAACCCATGAGCCTGCTCTAGTCTCAACTCATGAACCTGCTCCAGTCTCAACCTATGAGCCAGCTCCAGTCTCAACCATGAGCCTGCTTCAGGCAAAACTCATGAGCCTGCTCCAGTCTCAACCCATGAGCCTGCTCCAGTCTCAACCCATGAGCCTGCTCCAGTCTCAACCCATGGGCCTGCTCCAGTCTCAACCCATGAGCTTGCTACAGGCCCAACCCGTGAGCCTGCTCCAGTCTCAACCCATGAGCCTGCTCCAGTCTCAACCCATGAGCCTGCTCCAGTCTAAACCCATGAGCCTGCTCCAATCTCAACCCATGAGTCTGCTCTAGTCTCAACCCTTGAGCCTGCTCCAGTCTAAACCCATGAGCCTGCTCCAGTCTCAACTCATGAGCATGCTCCAGTCTCAACCCATGAGCCTGCTCCAGTCTCAACCCATGAGCCAGCTCCGGTCTCAACCCATTAATCTTCTCCAGTCTCAACCCATGAGCCTGCTCCAGTCTCACTCTCAACCCATAAGCCTGCTCCAGTCTCAACCCATGAGCCAGCTCCAGCCTCAACCCATGAGCCAGCTCCAGTCTCAACCCATGAACCTTCTCCAGTCTCAACCCATAAGCCTGCTGCAGTTTCAACCTATGATCCTACTCCAGGCTTAACTCATGAGCCTGCTCCATATACTGCCAGACTCCACTAGCGGAGGCCTTCCTCCTGCTAATCAGGTTTTATTAATCCACACATATTAGATGGTGAGCCGCTAAACTTCTCACATGTATGGCAAGCTTCAGTATTTACTAAAATCTTGTAACTTGTTTAACTGTCCCAGCTCAGATTCACTATCCCTAGTCAAATATAAGGAGGTCCCCAAGCCCTGTAAGACAACTGCTGTCAGGTAGTATCTATAAATCCCAATCGTTACCATTCAGAATACCATAAATTATATTTTTTAATAAAATAGATGTCAGAAAACTTCTATCTAATTTCATTGACACAAAATTTTGACAATGTTATATTTGGCAAGAATGTGACCTCTAAGGAGCATAAAGGGTAATCCGGCTCTGCTTATTTCCAATTTGGGAGATGATCGAGGCCAGTGAAGTCATATCAGCAGAAACTCATGAGCCTGCTCCAGCCTCAAACCATTTGCCTGCTCCAGTCTCAAACCATGACCCTTCTCCATCCAGTCTCAACACATGAGCATGCTCCAGTCTCAACCCACAAGCCTGCTTCAGTCTCAACCCATGAGCCTGCTCCAGTCTCAACCCATGAGCCTGCCCCAGTCTCAACCCATGAGCCTGCCCCAGTCTCAACCCATGAGTCTGCTCTAGTCTCAACCCATGGGCCTGCTCCAGGCTAAACTCATGACTCTGCTCCAGTCTCAACTCATGAGCCTGCTGCAGTCTCAACCCATGAGCCTGCTCCAGTCTCAGCCCATGAGCCAGCTCCAGTCTCAACCCATTACCCTTCTCCAGTCTCAACCCATGAGCCTGCTCCAGTCTCAACCCATAAGCCTGCTCCAGTCTCAACCCATGAGCCAGCTCCAGTCTCAACCCATGAGCCTGCTTCAGGCTAAACTCATGAGCCTGCTCCAACCTCATACCATTTGCCTGCTCCAGTATCAACTCATGACCCTTCTCCAGTCTCAACCCATGAGCGCGCTCCAGTCTCAACCCATAAGCCTGCTCCAGTCTCAACCCATGAGCCTGCTCCAGTCTCAACCCATGAGCCTGCTCCAGTCTAAACCAATGAGCCTGCTCCAGCCTCAACCCATGAGCTTGCTCCTGTATCAACCCATGAGTCTGCTCCAGTCTCAACCCATGAGCCTGCTCCAGTCTCAACCCATGAGCTTGCTCCAGTCTCAAACCATGAGCCTGCTCCAGTCTCAACCCATGAGCCCGCTCCAGTCTCAACCCATGAGCTTGCTCCAGTCTCAACCCATGAGCTTGCTCCAGTCTTAACCCACGAGACTGCTCCAGTCTCAACCCATGAGCCTGCTCCAGTCTCAACCCATGAGCCTTCTCCAGTCTCAACCCATGAGCTTGCTCCAGTCTCAACCCATGAGCCAGCTCCAGTCTCAACCAATGAGCCTGCTCCAGTCTCAACCCATGAGCCCGCTCCAGTCTCAAGCCATGATTCTGCTTCAGTCACAACCCATGAGCCTGCTCCAGTCTCAACCCATGATCTTGCTCCAGTCTCAACCCATGAGCCTGCTCCAGTCTCAACCCATGAGCCTGCTCCAGTCTCAACCCATGAGCCTGCTCCAGTCTCAACCCATGAGCCTGCTCCAGTCTCAACCCATGAGCCTGTTCCAGTCTCAACCCATGATCCTACTACAGGCTTAACTCATGAGCCTGCTCCACACACTGCCAGACTCCACTAGCGGAGGCCTTCCTCCTGCTAATCAGGTTTTATTAATCCACACATATTAGATGGTGAGCCGCTAAACTTCTCACATGTATGGCAAGCTTCAGTATTTACTAAAATCTTGTAACTTGTTTAACTGTCCCAGTTCAGATTCACTATCCCTAGTCAAATATAAGGAGGTCCCCAAGCCCTGTAAGACAACTGCTGTCAGATAGTATCTGTAAATCCCATTCGTTACCGTCCAGAATACCATAAATTATATTATTCAATAAAATAGATGTCAAAAATCTAATTTCATTGACACAAAATTTTGACAATGTCATATTTGGCAAGAATGTGCCCTCTATGGAGCATAAAGGGTAATCCGGCTCTGCTTATTTCCAATTTGGGAGATGAGCGACGCCAGTGACGTCATATCTACAGAAACCTGTCAACTTGTGCACAGGAGAGGCAGTTATCGTATACCTATTCTATTCTGATAAATAGGACAGGTGCGCAATATCTGCCGCTCACTCACAACAGCCAGCAGAAATCTGTAGATATGACATTACCGACTCAGCTCTAGTCAGAGATCCCCAATATCTAGAATTCTAGTTGGCCAATTTGGAGCTGCTTCATCCCACTACACAACCTATCTGAAGTATTAAGCTCTAATTATCGATTGGGAACCAAGAGGTGGCCAACATGTTATGCCCCCACTACACGTAGCCTCATAGAAATTACCTAGCCTACCTGCACGGCATGATGACCCTTGGCTCTAGCTCTGTTCTTGATAGACAGTTTGTTTACCCCCAAAACAGATTTTGGAGACTTGCATCTTAGCTAATACCCATCCAATGGCTATCTCTCCTGAACTCTTGGCTTGGCCAAGCATGAATGTCTTAAGTATATGGAGAATGGGTTGTGTTGCTGCCAAATACCTCCAAGGAGATTAAACTAATCAGGCATTGAAATTCAGTAACCCTGATATTCTTTGCTCCCAGGACACCTTCTTTCAGGGAAAAGTTGGGATTCCCTTGTATACATGGTCTGCTGGTCCCACCAAAATGAATGGGGTTGGCCAACCTTTGCCTAATGTGTATAGGATCCTTCCAAGTACCCATCTATCACCACATCCTGATCACATAATTGGGACAACCAGTTTATCAATAGCCACGCATTTATAATACATTGCTACAGGGTAAGATTTGCTTGCACTTTTTTTTATCCCCATAGCCCTCCACGAAACTTAAAGGTCCGCACTGGATTACTATATAGTGCCTGACATTTTTAAAATACTTGCAGAATAAGATGTTGGATGAAGACAGGCAATAATAATGTCATTGAATTATAGCATAAAATGTAACATGAAATGACTAAAGATGAAGGCAATTTTTGCAATACGTCTCAATGTTTTATGCAGTTTGCATCAACATATACACTGTAAAATTTGAAAGAAAAGCAACTTTATAGACTTTTACCCACTGTACCCAAGCTTGTCTGAAGAATCCTGGTGGTATAATATAACAGTAAGTTTATAAAAGATGTTTTTGACAAATACTTTTACTTGGGCCTAAAATCCTTTAATGTTTACACAAAATAAATATCTACTTGAAGTCAACTGTTTAATAGAGAACGTTGTGTGTCTTTTGCTGATTTCATTAAGGGGAATAAAATTATTACCTTTTTTACCTTTGTGTCATGACTCTGTTGTTGGGTGTCCCGGGCCCAGGGGCTCCATGCCTGTCCTTAATGCTAAGGGCGCCCTAGCTGTCCCCTGGATTACTTCTGATGGTGAAAACGCCGGGGCCACGTACGTTGCCTTAGGTTCTGAATCTGCCCTCATTCTGTACTCTTCCACCCACCAGGGGAAGAGGGGAGTAGTAGTGTACCCTATTACACCAACCATACTAAAAAGGTAATATGAACAGGGATAAAGGAAAATAACAATCATACAAATATACTCACATAAACGACAGAGGTAAACACTGGGGAGTCGAGGATAGGGTTAAACCAAAATAGGAGAGAGAAGGGAATTAAAGGGAAGTAACACACACCCAAAACCTAATAAACTTTATACCAGGCTATTTGCACTCCCGTTGGTGTAGGATCCAAGGCTTCTTATTATCCAAAAGAGGTTGTTACTATTTCTCAAGAAAAAGTAAATACAACTTGTTTTGACAGTATAAATGTCTTCCTCAGGTATATTGTCATAAGTGTTCCAAAGTAGTGGATAGCTTTATAGGAAGTAGTATTATGCTAAATAGGGTGTGGACCACTAAAATTAGTTCCTGTCACACCCACTATATAATAGCTGCTATACAAGTTAAAAGTCTACAAGGTGACATAAAGAGAGTAAAAGCATTACATAAATATAAAAAATATATTAAAAAACTATCAAAGAAAAAAAAATCTTTGAAAGAAAAAAAAAATTCAAATTTATTTTTTCAAAAATAAGCAAAAAAAAACCCAGCATTGCAGATATATATAAATAAATATAATAAAATTGGATTATAACAGATGTTAATATCATAAAATTACAATACAATTATATAGCGATTTAAATGGTTATATGTGGCATAAAATACATTTAACCCCTTAATGATCGAGCCAATTTTTACAATTCTGACCACTGTCACTTTATGAGGTTATAACTCTGGAACGCTTTAACGGATCCCGCTGATTCTGAGATTTTTTTTCGTGACATACTGTACTTCATGTTAGTGGTAACATTTCTTTGATATTACTTGCGATTATTTAGGAAAAAAAACGGAAATATGGCGAAAATTTTTAAAATTTTGCAATTTTCAAACTTTGAATTTTTATGCCCTTAAGTCAGAGAGAGATGTGACACAAAATAGTTAATAAATAACATTTCCCACATGTCTACTTTACATCAGCACAATTTTGGAAAGAACATTTTTTTTGTTAGGAAGTTATAAGGGTTAATAGTTGACCAGCAATTTCTCATTTTTACAACAAAATTTACAAAACCATTTTTTTTTAGGGACCATCTCACATTTAAAGTCACTTTGAGGGGTGTACATGACAGAAAATACCCAAACTTGACACCATTCTAAAAACTACACCCCTCAAGCTGCTGTCAAAACCACATTCAAGAAGTTTATTAACCCTTTACGTGCTTCACAGCAACTGAAACAATGTGGAAGGAAAAAATGAACATTTAACTTTTTTTTGCAAACATTTTACTTTAGAACCAATTTTTTTTTATTTTCACAAGTGTAAAAAGAGAAAATTAATCACAAAATTTGTTGTGCAATTTCTCCTGAATACGCCGATATCCCATATGTGGGGGTAAACCACTGTTTGGGTGCACGGCAGGGACTGGAAGAGAAGGAGCACCGTTTGACTTTTTCAATGCAGAATTGGCTGGAATTGAGATCGGACGCCATGTCACATTTGCAGAGCCCCTGATGTGCCTAAACAGTGGAAACCCCCCACAAGTGACACCATTTTGGAAACTAGACCCCTTAAGGAACTTATCTAGATGTGTGGTGAGCACTTTGAACCCCCAAGTGCTGCACAGAAGTTTATAACGTAGACCCTTTCACCCCCAGATTTTTACTTTCACAAGGGTAACAGGAGAAATTGGACCTCAGAGCTCGGAAAGGAAGGCGCACCGTTTTGGAATGCAGACTTTGATAGAATGGTCTGCAGGCGTTATGTTGCATTTGCAGAACCCCTGATGTACCTAAACAGTAGAAACCCCCCACAAGTGACCTCATTTTGGACACTAGACCCCCCAAGGAACTTATCTAGATGTGTAGAGTCGTGATAATATATTTTTTCCACAAAAATGATTTTTTTAGCCCCCAATATTTTATTTTCCCAAGAGTAACAGGAGAAATTGGACCTCAAAATTTGTTGTCCAATTTGTTCTGAGTATGCTGATACCCCATATGTGGGGGGGACCACTGTTTGGGTGCATGGCAGAGCTCAGAAGGGAGGGAGCACCAATTGACTTTTTGAATGCAAAATTGGCTGTGGTGTTTGGAGACCCCCTGATGTACCTAAACAGTGGAAACCCCCCAATTCTAACTCCAACCGTAACCCCAACACACCCCTAATGCTAATCCCAACTCAATCCATAACCCTAATCAAAACCCTAACCCCAAAACACCCCTAACCCTAATCCCAACCCTAATCCCAACCCTAACGCCAAAACACCCCTAAACCTAATCCCAACCCTAACCCTAATGTTAGTATGATGTTGTAATGAGTGATTCATTACTTAAATTTAAGAGGGGACTGGATTCCTTTCTGGAAAAGTATAGTGTTACAGGGTATATATACTAGATTCCTTGATAGGGCGTTGATCCAGGGAACTAGTCTGATTGCCGTATGTGGAGTTGGGAAGGAATTTTTTTCCCCAGTGTGGAGCTTACTCTTTGCCACATGGGTTTTTTTTGCCTTCCTCTGGATCAACATGTTAGGGCATGTTAGGTTAGGCTATGGGTTGAACTAGATGGACTTAAAGTCTTCCTTCAACCTTAAAAACTATGTTACTATGTAAAAAAGGAACAAAAATTAAAGTTAAAATAAACTGTAAAAATATTTTTAAAAACATCACAAAATGATAGTAATAAAAAAACCCCTCTCTTCTGACCCCCAATGGGGGCGGTCTTTTTTTGTCCTTTCTCATTCTCGGGTCCTCTACCAGAGGCCTGGGAGTTTGAGGGTTCTGCACAGGATCTTAGCTGTTCCCAGCATTGCGCTTTTCTGGACAGAGAGCTCAGATGTTGCTCCTGGGATCTGTTGTAGCCATTCTTTCAACTTAGGGGGCCAGTGCTCCAAGTGCTCCTATCACCACTGGAATCACCGTGGCCTTCACCTTCCACATCTTCTCCAGTTCTCCTTTGAGGCCCTGGTATTTCTCCAGCTTCACATATTCCTTCTTTCTGATGTTGCCGTCACTTGGCACTGCCACATCTATTATCATTACTGTCTTCTGATCTTTGTCTACTATCACAATGTCTGGTTGGTCGGCCAACACCTGCTTATCCGTCAGGATCTTGAAGTCCCACAGGATTTTAGCCCTTCCATTCTCCACCACTTTTTCTGGGGTCACCCACCTGGACTTAGGGGGACTTAGCCCATATGCTGTACTGGAAAAGAGCTATGGCTCCTTGTTCCCCAAAAGAAACTCAGAAATTTCTGCGCTTCCAAGTCCAAATGCCCTCTCCCTTCTGAGTCCCAGTGTGCCTTAACCACATTTAGCATCCACATGTTTAGCATATCTGTAGAAATGAGAGCCTGCCTAATTTACAGGTGCGTGTCTCCAGAAGCATGAGCTGGGCATAATCTACTGGTCACTACAATGTATGGGCAATAAAATGTACAGGCACTACAATAGCAGATTTGCACTTTTCACTCAGCAACATCAACTGCTGCTTGTTTCATTACATCATTACATTACATGTAGGGTACTGACACACTCAGGAGAAATTGCACAACAAACTGTGAGGTACATTTTTTCCTATTAGCCATTATAAAAATTAAACAACATTTTAGTGTTAAAAATGTAATTATTATTACTTCACTGTCCAATACTATAAAATTATTTGAGGCACATGTGGTGTCAACATGCTCAATGCACCACTAGATGATTTCATCGTGGGTGTAGTTTGTAAAATTAAGACACTTATAAGGGTTTCTGCTGTTCTAGCACTTCAGGAGCTCTGCCAATGTGACATGGCCCCCTCAAACCATTCCAGCAAATTCTGAACTCCAGTATGGCGCTTCCTGCCTTCTGAGCTTTACACTGTACCTCAAAAGTAGTTTTTGACCACATGTGAGGTATCTGTGTACTCAATAGAAATTGCATAATCCATTTTGTCCATTTTGCTCCTGTTACCCTAGTAAAAATTAAAATTTTGTGACAAAATCAAAATTTGTGAGGGAAAAAATTATTTTTTAATTTTTACAGCTCAACTTTATAAATTCTGCGAAGCAACTGTGGATTCAAGGTGCTCGCCACACATCTAGAAAAATTCTTTCAGGGGTGTAATTTCCAAAATGGGGTATCTTGTTGGGGGGTGTCCACTGTTTAGGCACATCAGGGGCTCTCCAAACCAGACATGGCATCCGCTAAAGATTCCAGCCAGTTTTGCATTCCAAAAGTCAAATGGTGCTCCTTTTATCCTTTTCCACATAAGGCATGTCGACACACTCAGGAGAAATTGCACAGCAAATTGTATGGTGCATTTTTTCCTGCTACCCATGTGAAAATGAAAAATTTGGGGTTAAAACAACATTTTTGTGGGAAAAAACAGATTTTTTTATTTTCTCAGCTCAACGTTATAAAACACTGTGAAGCACCTGGGGGTTCAAGGTGCTCACCACACCTCTAGATAATTTTTTTGAGGTGTATAATTTCCAATATGGTGTCACTTGTGGGGGATTTCCACTGTTTAGGCACATCAGGGGCTCTACGAAAGCGACATGGCATCTGCTATCTATTCCAGACAACTCAGAATTCAAAACTCACTTCTTGCACCTTCCCTTAAAAGCCTTGCCATGCCCTCAAACAATAGTTTTCCACTACATATGGAGTATCGGCATACTCAGAAGAAATTGCACAACAAACTATATGGTCTATTTTCTCCTGTTACCCTTGTTAAAATGCAAAGTGTGACGCTAAGGTAACATTTTTGTGGGAAAAAGTAAAGTTTTCATTTTTTTTCCTGCCACATTGCTTCAGTTACTGTGAAGCACCTAAAGGATTAATAAACTTCTTGAATGTGGTTTTGAGCACCTTGAGGGGTGCAGTTTTTAGAATGGTGTCACTTTTGGTTATATTCCGTCATATAGACCCCTCAAACTCACTTCAAATGTGATGTGGTCCCTAAAAAAAATGGTTTTGCAAATTTTGTTGGAAAAATTAAAAATCGCTGGTCAACTTTTAACCCTTATAAATTCCTAGCAAAAAAAATTATGTTTCAAAATTTGTGCTGATGTAAAGTAGACATGTGGGAAATGTTATTTATTAACTTCTAGATAGTGGCCCGATTCTAGCGCATCGGGTATTCTAGAATATGTATGCGTAGTGTATAGCACAGCCCACGCAGTATATTGCGCAGCCACCGCAGTACATTGCACAGCCCATGCAGTACATTGCGCAGTCCACGTAGTATATTGCACAGCCCACGCAGTATATTGCCCAGCCTACGTTGTATATTGCGCAGCCCACGTATTATACTGCGCAGCCCACGTAGTATATTGCCCAGCCCATGTAGTATATTGTACAGCCCATGCAGTATATTGCCCAGGCTACGTTGTATATTGCGCAGCACACGTTGTATATTGCGCAGTCCATGTAGTATATTGCACAGCCCACGTAGTATATTGCCCAGCCTACGTGGTATATTGCACAGTCCACGTAGTATATTGCACAGCCCATGTAGTATATTGCGCAGTCCACGTAGTATATTGCACAGCCCATGTAGTATATTGCGCAGTCCACGTAGTATATTGCACAGCCCACACAGTACATTGCCCAGCCTACTTTGTATATTGCGCAGCGCACGTTGTATATTGCGCAGCCCATATAGTATATTGCGCAGCCCACGTATTATACTGCGCAGCCCACGTAGTATATTACCCAGCCCATGTAGTATATTGCACAGCCCACGCAGTATATTGCCCAGGCTACATTGTATATTGCGCAGCGCACGTTGTATATTGCACAGCCCATGTAGTATATTGTGCAGTCCATGTAGTATATTGCACAGCCCATGCAGTATATTGCCCAGCCTACGTTGTATATTGCGCAGCGCACGTTGTATATTGCGCAGCCCATATAGTATATTGCGCAGCCCACGTATTATACTGCGCAGCCCACGTAGTATATTGCCCAGCCCATGTAGTATATTGCACAGCCCATGTTGTATATTGCCCAGCCCATGTAGTATATTGTGCAGGCCACGTTGTATATTGCGCAGCCCACGTATATAGCAATGTGGGCATGATATCCCTGTAAAAAAAAAAAAGAATTAAAATAAAAAATAGTTATATACTCACCTTCCGTTGGCGCCTGGATCCAGGAAGCGGTTACCGACTCTTGGGATCCACCGAAGCTCCGCCGAGCCGCTGGCGCCAGCCGCCATCTTCCTTTTCTAGGACGCATTGCGAAATTACCCAGAAAACTTAGCGGTCTCGCAAGACCGCTAAGTCTTCTGGGTAATTTCGCAATACAACGCTTGGAACGGAAGATGGCGGCCGGCGGCAGCGGCTCGGCGAACTACGGAGGGTGAGTATAGCAGGTTTTTTGTTTTTTAATTATTTTTAACATTACATTTTTTTACTATTGATGCCGCATAGGCAGCATCAATAGTAAAAAATTGGGGACACACAGGGTTAATAGCAGCGGTTACGGAGTGCGTTACCCGCGGCATAACGCGGTCCGTTACTGCTGGCATTAACCCTGTGTGAGCGGTGACCGGACAGCATATGTGGGCGCCGGGCAGTGAGTGCGGGGAGTAAGGAGCGGCCATTTTTTCCGGACTGTGCGCGTCGCTGATTGGTCGTGGCAATGGTCGTGGGCGTTTTGCCACGATCAATCAGCGACTTGGATTCCATGACAGACAGAGGCCGCGACCAATGAATATCCGTAACAGACAGACAGACAGAAGGACAGACAGACAGACGGAAGTACCCCTTAGACAATTATATAGTAGATTTTGTGTGACATATGTCTCTTGTTTAAAGGCATAACAATTAAAATGTTTTCAAAATTTTCACCAAATTTAAATTTTTTTCATAAATAAACGCAAGTAATATAGAAAATGTATCACTATCATGAAATCACAAAAAAACATTCTCACAATCAGTGGGATCCGTTAAAGTGTTTCCAGAGTTATTATGACATAAAGTGACGATGGTCAGGATTTAAAAATTTGGCTCGGTCATGAAGGTGAAAACAGGATTGTGGGCTGAAGGGGTTAAATTGATCTAATAAAATGCTGTTTTTTATTGGAATACACAAGTGCTTGCTTCTGCTTGGACTTATTTCATAACTATAGCTAGACAAAAATAATTGCATAAGATGAGACCGGTGTATCAGAGGTGAGGCACTACAAATCCTATGTATCTCCATTTATCTTAATATATGTCAAATTCTATAAAAGCGATGCTGATCGGCTGCAGTGTTCACGCTGATCGGCTGCAGTGTTCACGCTGATTGGCTGCAGTATTCACGCTTCATACAAGCAGCAGCCAGGAGGGAGATGGCCTCTTTGTCAATATTAGCTGCTGGAAGCCTCACGTCCCACCTTCCCTGAAATTATTGAGTCCATCATTATTACATTTACTAGCTGAAGAGCTCGGCGTTGCCTGGGCATAGTAATTATCTGTGGTTAGTTATAGCACCTCATTTCTCTTATTTTCCCATCACGCCTCTCATTTAGCACCTCACTTCTCTCATTTTCTCATCACGCCTCTCATTTTCCCCCTCACATCTTTCATTTTCCTCCTCACACCTCTCATTTTCTCCCTCACACCTCTCATTTTCCCACTCACTCCTCTTATTTCCCCTTCACTCCTCTCATTCCCCCCTCACTCCTCTCATTCCCCCCTAACACTTGTCATTTCGACCTCACATCTATCATTTTCCGATCACTCCACTATTTTCCCTCACTCCTCTAATTTTGCACTCACACCTTTTCATTCATTTTCACCTCACACCTTTCATTTTCACCTCACACCTCTCATTTTTCTCTCAGTATATACATGTTTGTCATCTCCCTTATATATAGTATATACCTATATGTCATCTCCAATTTATATAGTATATACCTGTATGTCATTTCCTTCTGTATATAGTATATACCTGTATGTCATCTCCCCTGTAAATAGTATATACCTGTTGTATGTCATCTCCCCCTGTATATTGTATATACCTATGTGTCATCTCCTCCTGTTTATAGTATATACCTGTATGTCATCTCTTCTGTATATAGTATATACCTGTATGTCATCTCCTCCTATACATAGTATATACCTGTATGTCATCTCCTCCTGCATATAGTATATACCGGTATGTCATCTCCTCCTGTATATACCTATGTGTGATCTCCTCTTTTATATAGTATATACCTGTATGTCATCTCCTCCTGTATATAGTATATACCTGTGTGTCATCTCCTCCTTTATATAGTATATACCTGTATGTCATCTCCCCTGTATACAGTATATACCTGCTGTATGTCATCTCCTCCTGTATATACCTATCTGTCATCTCCTCTTTTATATAGTATATACCTGTATGTCATCTCCTCCTGTATATAGTATGTACCTGTGTCATCTCCTCCTGTATATAGTATATATCTGTGTGTAATCTCCCCTGTATATAGTATGTACCGGTGTGTCATCTCCTCCTATATATAGTATATACCTGTGTGTCATCTCCTCCTGTATATAGTATATACCTGTAAGTCATCTCCTCCTGTATATAGTATATACCTCTATGTCATCTCCTCCTGTATATAATATATACCTGTGTGTCATCTCCCCTGTATATAGTATATATCTGTGTGTCATCTCCCCTGTATTTAGTATGTACCTGTATGTCATCTCCTCCTGTATATAGTATATATCTGTATGTCATCTCCTCCTGTATATAGTATATACCTGTAAGTCATCTCCTCCTGTATATAGTATATACCTGTGTGTCATCTCCTCCTGTATATAGTATATACCTATGTGTCATCTCCTCCTGTATATAGTATATACCTGTAAGTCATCTCCTCCTGTATATAGTATATACCTGTGTGTCATCTCCTCCTGTATATAGTATATACCTGTATGTCATCTCCTCCTGTATATAGTATGTACCTCTATGTCATCTCCTCCTGTATATAATATATACCTGTGTGTCATCTCCCCTGTATATAGTATATATCTGTGTGTCATCTCCCCTGTATTTAGTATGTACCTGTATGTCATCTCCTGTATATAGTATATATCTGTGTGTCATCTCCTCCTGTATATAGTATGTACCGGTATGTCATCTCTTCCTGTATATAGTATATATCTGTGTGTCATCTCCTCCTGTTTATAGTATATACCTGTATGTCATCTCCTCCTGTATATGGTATATACCTGTAAGTCATCTCCTCCTGTATATAGTATATACCTGTGTGTCATCTCCTCCTGTATATAGTGTATATACCTATGTGTCATCTCCTCCTGTATATAGTATATACCTGTAAGTCATCTCCTCCTGTATATAGTATATACCTGTGTGTCATCTCCCCTGTATATATTATGTACCTGTATGTCACCTCCTCCTGTATTAGACCTCGTTCACACGTTATTTGGTCCGTGTTTTTACCTCAGTATTTGTAAGCTAAATTGGCAGCCTAATAAATCCCCAGCCAACAGGAAGCCCTCCCCCCTGGCAGTATATATTAGCCCACACATACACATAATAGACAGGTCATGTGACTGACAGCTGCCGTATTTCCTATATGGTACATTTGTTGCTCTTGTAGTTTGTCTGCTTATTAATCAGATTTTTATTTTTGAAGGATAATACCAGACTTGTGTTTGTTTTAGGGCGAGTTTCATGTGTCAAGTTGTGTGTTGAGTTGCGTGTGGCGACATGCATGTAGCGACTTTTGTGAGATGAGTTTTGTGTGGCGAAATGCGTGTAGCAACTTTTTGTGTGTCGAATTGCGTGTGACAGGTTAGTGTAGCAAGTTGTGTGCAGCAAGTTTTGCGCATGGCGAGTTTTGCGCGTGGCGAGTTTTATGTGTGGTGCGTTTTGAGTATGTGCAAGTTTTGTGTGAGGCAACTTTTGCATGTGTTGCAACTTTTGTGCATGTGGCAATTTTTCCGCGTGAGCAAGTTTTGCGTGAGGCGAGTTTTCCATGAGGTGAGTTTTGCACATGTGGCGAGTTTTGCACGTGTGGCGAGTTTTGCATGTCGTGAGTTTGGCATGTGGCGAATTTTGTGCGTGACGAGTTTTGAGCGGTGACTTTTGTGTTTCGACTTTTATGTGGCGAGGTTGGTGTATGTGTGGTGAAATGTGTGCTGAGGGTGATATATGTGTTAAAGCACATGGTAGTGTGTGGCGCATTTTGTGTGTGCGTTCATATCCCCGTGTGTGGTGAGTATCCCATGTCGGGGCCCCACCTCAACAACTGTACGGTATATACTCTTTGGCGCCATGGCTCTCATTCTTTAAGTCCCCCTTGTTCACATCTGGGAGCTGTCAATTTGCCTCCAACACTTTTCCTTTCACTTTTTCCCCATTATGTGGATAGGGGCAAAATTGTTTGGTGAATAGGAACGCGCAGGGTTAAAATTTTGCCTCACATCATAGCCTATGACGCTCTCGGGGTCCAGACGTGTGACTGTGCAAAATTTTGTGGCTGTAGCTGCGACGGTGCAGATGCCAATCCCGGACATACATACATAAATACACACACACCCACACACACAAACACACACACACACACACACACACACACACACACTCAGCTTTATATATTAGATTATTTTTACCTGTATTACGATCGTTCCAGTATTTACTTTACCGTTACGTTTCATGTGTATATTCATACTGTGCTTTCTACTTTCTTGTTGTCACAGTTGGAGGATGGAGGCTCTTGTATGAGAAGATGTGAAGACACTTGGCAGCGAAAAGCAGTGGTGTACCAGACACGGCCATAACACAGTACACAGCAGGGGCATATTTATAAGATTATCTCGGCACAGGAACATTTTTTTTTAATAAACACATCTAATTGTGGAAATTATTATTATTCCAAGATCTATTGATAAAAATGAACTTTGCTCGTAGGACATACACTTTAAGTTTTTCAAAAAGTTTAGTAAAAAATAAGTGATTTTATGTGTTTAAGGCTTTTACATGGTATTCCTGATGTTCACTAAGGATCTCTACTTACTTCAAGCACAGAACATAGGAGATGGATGTTTATCTTTAAACCAGTGGGTTTCTTGTAAAATATGCTATATGAGGTTGAATTTTAGTAATATGGTTTTCAGACTTTACCACTAGTGATGAGCGAATGTGCTCGGATAAGGTGTTATCGGAGAATGCTCGGGTGCTAGAATAATATGTTCAAGTGCCCGAGGCTCCATGTCTCAGAGTCATGAGTCATGACTGTTCGACAGCCTCAACACGTGCAGGGATTGCCTAACAAACAGGCATAGTATTTGTATGTGTGGCTCATTGTCTGCCATTTAACCGATACCAATAGGGAACAGAATATGATTCATTATAAAATAAAAGTTATGGCTCTGGGAAGAAGGGGAGGAAAAAAGAAAACAAAAAAACAAATGGGCCCCATCATGAAAGGATTAATAAGGTAATATCAACATCTAGCATCCAAACAATATATTACATCTCCTATTTTAGCGGTCTTGAGATTTCCATTAATAAAGCAATCTCGCCATCTGGTGTCATAATACTATTTTACATCTATTTTATCAGCCTGGAGTTTTTCATGTGTAAGCCAATATTATCACCTATAGTGGTAGTTGGGTCAAAAATTAAGGCATCAAAATAAGCAAGGTCCAAAAATGTCAAAAAATACAAATAGAGTGCCAAACTAAAAGAACATGTGTAGGGTTCAGTACAATATAATAGAATCAGAAAGAAAAATAAAATGTGTACACAAGAACAATAATAAAAAGTACAACATTTTATTAACAAAAAAGCAACAACAAAAAAGCCAAAGTTATTAAAAAGGGGGAATCCTGAAAAATGGCACCAAACACCCACCACATGTTATACAGAGGTTGTACATAGCAATTGATGGAATAACATACTTCACAAGGTACGGTAATACATACAAGAAAAAAAGCAAAAAAAATCCTAGTGGAAAAACATTCTCCTAAATGAGTGTGAAGAGCTATAAAAAAGAATCAAGATGGTACAAATATTTCCTCTGGTTGGTGACGGTGCCTGCCCCAACGCACGTTTCAGCTATTGCCTTCTTCTGGGGGTGGCATCACACCAACAAGAGCAAGGTTATATAGTTTACAACGGACCAATCATGAACCGAGTTACAAAGAGAGATTTACTAACAGCACTTCTAAATGGTCAAATGTCTGCAAGAGGATCCGGAACTTGATATTTGATATCAATAGGGTGGATGGTCATAGTGTCTGGGGAGTGGTGTGTATATAGACCCAATCCTACACTCATAAGATCACTGAACATCTTACCTATCCCCATGTCTCATGAATACAAAGGCCACTCCTTGTTTAAAGTAAAGTGCTTGTGCAATATATCAAGTGGGTGTGCCATTATATTGTTTATAGGAGTGCCATAGTACCCAACCAATCATATGTTATGGGGCGTCACCAACACATCATATACCCATTCAGTAAGTAAATAAGGGGACTTCCCCTTACTAATAAAATTGTGCCTGTACACCGCACCCAATCAATAAGCCCCGTTATATATCCGGCGCACACCGCACCAGCTCGTGAGGGAAGGAGGCATCAGGGAGCACCACCGGTCCGGCCACGAATCAAACCACGTCCACATACACGTAGGCGCGGGTCGAGTCACAGGACCAATAGATACGCCCCACGATGCTCCCGGACCGCACCGACGGGCACGTGCGCACAGCTGCGCCCCGGGACATAGTTAAATAGGAAATTTCTCCACCGTTCTACATCACCTGTATAGCAGGTATCCATATTGGTATGGCATGCCATATGACAGCCACAAATAGAAAAAAAGTATACATAATAATAATAATATGCTTAAATGGTAGGAGAATGTCCCCACAATATAATGTGATCAGCAAAACCAACCTTACATAATCAAATACATAAAAAATATATATATATATAAAAAAAATATATATTAATTTGTTCATACATATGGCCATCTACTAGATACCCGGTGGATTCCGGATCTATTTTGAGCCACATTAGCAGCTATAACTGTTCTCATTCCTAAGACCTAGGTAGGTCTATTATTCTTTCATGTTTTTATATCTATTATTCAATATTCGGTCTATTATAGGCCATATGGCTATAGGACACATACCGCTCACAAGTATCCTTTCTACACTGAGGCTATAGGTGGCTCCATATTTATTACATAATTTCTTATACATATTGTACACCTCTCTCAACTTTTCCCATATCCTCTCGGCATGATCATATACCCCATGTAGGATCCACAACAGCTGTACAACTAGAGCAAACATGATTTTCTCTCCACAAGCAGTCAGGTAGGTCCCTCTCCCTCTTTCCCTTGTACCTTGACACCCCAGATAGGGGCATTTATATAACATTTTCATTTGATTTTATGATGCTATAAATCCCTGAATTGCAAATTCCTTGTGTTATTTACTATTTGCTTCTTGTGTCAGGACTCTGAACATTTTGATTACCTTTTGTGCATTACTGCCCTTTTCCAAGATGGCGTCTTTGGTCTCATGTGTACTGTGTCTTCCTGCTATATAACTCCACCCCAGCCTTTAGTCTGTGCTAGAGTATTCTGCCTTGCATCCAGCTCCTGATGACTCCCTGGCTTTGCACCTGCTCCTGTGAACCTGTGTGGAGATCCTGCTACTCAGCTCTGAGTTTCTGCTGCATACATCGGTTTCCAGTAATCCTCCATCTGGCTGTTCGTGTTTGTTTCCATCTGCATTTGCTGGACATGTAAGCTGTTGCTGCTCTGCTTAAACCTGAGACTTTTACCCAGGCCTCCCTGGTTGTGCTAAGATATTATTTGAACTGCCTTATAAGCATATCTATCTGTGTTGGGACTACCAAGGACTTATTCGTGTCAAGTATCCTCAAGAATAATTGTGCTTCATAGACTTTCTGCGTGATTGCATTTTCCTCTGAAATTTGCTATAGACTGTTAAGCTGCGTTTAATATTTACACCAAGTGTTGTGGACTTGAGTTTCTCTCTGCACCTGTTTGAATCACCGTGTGACAATATAGACTTTACCACTTATAAAACTGTGTCCTGTAGTTGTCTTGTTCTATGCAAAGAGTCTCCTGAGTTATCCCTTATAATCATTGCATCTTGTTATTTACATGATGGAATTTGTGTTTGTCTTGATAGCCATTCTTTTATTGCCTGAATACTTACATTATAGTGCACTGATGAAGGATGCCATATGAGCGAAATGTCTGAAGTAGATGTACTATATTCTGGATGAAGTAGATGTACTATATCCTGGATGAAGTAGATGTACTGTATTCTGGATGAAGTAGATGTACTGTACTTCTTACAATTCCAATACCTACTTTCTCTTTGTCCTCCTACTCCTTCTGATTTTGGGGGATATCTCCCCCAACCCTGGTCCACCATCCCCCAACCTCAACCCCTATCCTCCTCGTATCAAAACCACACTAATCTTATTAATATTACTTGCACTCCTTCATATCCTTCTTTTAATTGTGCCCTCTAGAATCCATGGTCTGTATGTAACAAACTTCCTTTTCTGCACACTTTCTGAACAACTCTCTGAATCTGTTGGCCCTCACTGAAACCTGGATTCAGGATTCTGACACTGTCTCCCCTGCTGCCATTTCCCATGGTGGCTTACAATTCTCCCATTCCCCGAGACCCACAAACAGACCTGGTGGTGGAGTCGGCATACTCCTCTCCCCACAATGCACCTTCCAGGTCATCCCCCCAGTTCCATCACTCTCATTCCCTTCTTTTGAGGTCCACCCCACCAGGCTCTTCCGTCCCCTCTCCCTCAGAGTAGCAGTCATATATCAGCCCCCAGGCTCGCCCACCCAGTTCCTTGACCACTTCTCAGCCTGGCTGCCGTACTTCATGTCCTCAGAACTCCCAACCCTTATCCTGGAAGACTTCAACATTCCCATAAACAGCCCCACTTCCACATCTGCATCCCAGCTTCTATCACTAACCACTTCTCTCGACCTCTCACAGCTCTCAACCTCTGAAACACACAAAGATGGTAACGCCCTTTGCCCGGCTCTGCTCAATCTCCCACCTAGATAACTCACCACTTCCCCCTCTGACCACAACATTCTCTCCTTCGCGCCCCTATCATAGACATTTGTGCTGATGACCTGGCCTCCCACTTTATAGAGAAAATAGATAATATCTAGCAGGAAATCCGCTCCCAGCCACTAAATGTGGTGACTCCCATCCCTCCCTGCATTTCCCCAGGCTCCTCTCTTCTTCTCGTCCGACTACATGCACAACCAACCCCATTCCCTCACATCTCCTCCAGTTGCTCTCTCCAGTCGTCACAACTCACCTAACTACAATCTTTAATCTCTCCCTATCCTCTGGCATCTTCCCATCCTCCTTCAAACACTCTATCATTACTCCATTATTGAAGAAACCCTCTCTCAATCCATCCTGCACAAATAACTACAGACCAGTCTCCAACCTCCCCTTCATCTCTAAACTCTTGGAGCCCCTAGTCTACTCCCGCCTTACCCGTTACCTTTCCACTCATTCCCTCCTAGACTCTTCACAGTCCGGCTTCCGCCCCCCTACATTCGACAGAAACTGCACTCATCAAATTGACCAGTGACCTTCTGACAGCAAAGTGTAATGGTGACCACTCTCTGCTCATTCTTCTCGACCTCTCTGCAGCTTTTGACATTGTTGACCACCATCTCCTACTCTCTAGGCTCCAGTCACTAGGCATTAAGGATACTGCCCTCTCCTGGTTCTCGTCCTATCTTTCTGATCGCTCCTTCAGTGTTTCGTTCATTGGCTCCACTTCGTCCCCTCTTCTGCTCACTGTCGGGGTACCTCAGGGCTCAGTCCTTGGCCCACTTCTCTTTTCTTTCTACACGGCCCCAATTGGACAGACCATTAGCAGATTTGGCTTTCAGAACCATCTTTATGCTGATGACACACAACTATATATGTCATCCCCTGACCTTACTCCCGCTGTACTACAGAACGCCAGTGACTGTCTGTCCGCAGTCTCCAAAATCATGTCCGCCCTCTATCTGAAACTCAACCTCTCCAAAACTGAACTTTTTCTGCTCCCACCATCTGCTAACCTCCCTAAATCTGACATTTCCCTCTCCTTGGGTGGCACCATAATAACACCCCGGCAGCAGGCGTGCTGACTGGGTGTTACGTTTGACTCCGATCTCTCCTTCACTTCCCATATACAATCTCTCGCCTGCTCGTGCCACTTACACCTGAAGAACATCTGTAGAATCCGCCCTTTTCTCACCATAGAAACAACAAAAACCCTCACCTTTGCCCTGATCCACTCCCACCTGGACTACTGCAATGCTCTATTAATTGGCCTCCCCCTTACTCGACTTTCCCCTCTCCAGTCCATCCTTAATGCAGCAGCCAGGGTTGTCTATCTGGCTAATCATTACTCAGATGCATCCGCTCTTCGCCAGTCATTACACTGGCTGCCCATTCATTATAGGATCCAATTCAAAGTACTTGCTCTCACCCACAAAGCTCTCCACAGTGCGGCACCCCCATACATCTTCTCCCTTATTTCTGTCTATCGGCCTAACTGACCGCTGCACTCTGCACATGACTTTCTACTAACCTCTGCACTAATCCGTACCTCCCACTCCCATCTCCAAAACTTCTCCCGCGCTGCGCCAATCCTCTGGAATGCTCTAACCCAAGAAATTGGGACCATCCACAATTTGCATAGTTTTAGGCACACCCTCAAAACATATTTGTTCACAGTGGCCCATCACGTTCTCTAATCAATGTAATTTCATGTGTAAGGGCGCGTGTGTAGCCCATTCACTATCTGCATCTATCCTCTACTCCCACAAGATGGCTGGACCATCATTGTAAATACATCATTGTAAATAAGCTCCTGTACTTTGTATCTCCCCCACCTCATTGTAGATTGTAAGCTCTCATTAGCAGGGTCATCTTATTTTGCTTTAATTATTGTATTGTTAACGTTGTATATAAAGTTTTTTATTATTTATTATTATTATTATTATTATTATGTAAAATATCCTGGATGAAGTAGATGTACTGTATCCTGGATGAAGTAGATGTACTATATCCTGGACTGCATTAAGAATTTCCCTTCATAAAATCAAGATGAATGCCAATTTTTATTAACTACACTATTTGGTTTGGGACCCTACTTCAGCACCTGTACGGTTGTGCCACGGTTTACTATTATCATGAGGAAACCAGTCCTTCAAGAAGAAATATTGCCTTGTATGCCCAATGGAAGGGCAATCCTTCAGCCATGGTTCCCTAGAGGGTTCCTCCACTGGGGTTGTCTCATCATGACATGAAGTTGGCGATGTCCTGTCTGGTGTGGAGGAACTGATACTGAGACGCAGTACCAAGGAGAGTAGATTGTAAGGAAGAGGCAATATGTTCTTCACATACAACGACAAGTCTTGGTTGATTTTTCATGGAGTTTACGAAGTCACCAAGAGGCTCCTGCTGGAACATGACGGTTTTCATCAACTGATTATTGGGGACATTTGTATGCAGAAAGGAGCTGTTTACGTCCAGTGTTTTATCCTTCTCCACATTTTGTGGAAGGTGTCCCTCACAAGCTTTCCAAATATTCTGCCAATGGGAATAATAGGGTATAAATTATTCCTATAAAACAGCATTTTATCCTACGTGACAATTAGGACACTCAGTTACACTGACTCACCTATGATCGGAAATTATTGGCTCTTTTGGTTTTATAACTTGCCATCCTTCATTGGCAAATGTGAATCAACAGAAAAGCTTTATGCCTCTTTCAACCATTGTTGGCTTCTGCAGAGGAGAGGACAACATTCTCCATCTTTGTCAGTGTCATAACTGGTAGCTGTGAAAAAAAGATACAAGTCACCTTTTGTGGACTTTACATTATCAGCAACTGATGATATCAATGGCATCAGACCATATTTTTCATCATATGCTTACTGGTTCCAACTGAAACAGAGGACATAATTGTTTTCCCTCTAAAAGTGTGATTCATGAGAAGAATGGATGATCCCTGATGTTGTCTACCACTTTCTCACGACTGTCTGGTGACTTGTTTAGAGACAGTAAAAAATATAATGAAGACATGACATTTGAGATGACTTACAGGTGCTTCTCACATATTATATAGAGTCATTACAAACAGAGTGATCTATTTCAAGTGTTTATTTCTGTTAATGTTGATGATTATGGCTTACAGCCAATGAAAACCCAGAAGCCAATATCTCAGTAAATTAGAATAATTAACAAAAAACACCTGTAACGGCTTCCTAAGCATTTCAAAAGGTCCCTTAGTCTATTTCAGTAGCTCCACAATCATGGAGAAGACTGCTGACTTGACAGATGTCCAGAAGGTAGTCATTGACATAGTCCACAAGGAGGGTAAGCCACAAAAGGTCATTGCTAAAGAAGCTGGCTGTTCATAGAGTGCTGCATCCAAGCATAATAATGGAAAGTTGAGTGGAAGGAAAAAGTGTGGTAGAAAAAGGTGCACAAGCATGTGAAATAGATAACTCTGTTTGAAATGACAAAGCAAAGAACACATAATCATGTGGTGAAGACAAAGATTATGAAGACAAGGAAGCCACCAGGATCTCTAGATGTGTAGTTATATAGATCAAAGTAGAGTCTATGTGAATACACCATGTAGGACTTCAGGTGGGATTAAAAAATGGTAACGATGATGAGGTATTCTGCTGTTTTTATCCTGATTTTTGTGAAGATAAGAGAAATTAGATTTTGTAGTTAAAGAATCTATGACCAGAGCTGGGTCAGGGGCAGGAAAGACACCGAAGGAGGCACAATGCTTCACTAGTGCTCTGTACCCAATAGAGTGACTCTGATCAACTTACTATAGTGGTAAAACCAGCTGTTATCACACATGAAAGCAATAAATATCCATGCTACACAACTATATGAGGTAGACAATACAATACCCAATGTGTCAACAGCAAGAAGCGCATGGATAGGTACATACAGTACTGTTGAAAATAATAGCAGTGTGCTCAAAAACATGAGTCAATCACAAAATCTTTACACTAGATTTTATTTCCATGCATTGGGAACATTGCACACTGTTTTCAAAATATGAAGAGACATATATTTAATATTTATCAACTTTAGAAAAAATAACAAAAAATGAACATTGGGCTGTTCAAAAAATAGCAGTGTCTGCTTTTGTCTTTAGAAACTCACAATATCATCCAACTTCTGGCCCATGTCACCTGTTATTCCAGCCCAGGATGTTTTTACTACATCCGACAATTTTTTGGCATTTGTTGGCTTTGCTTAGAAACAGCATTTTTATGTCACCACGCAATGGTTCTATCTGGTTAAAGTCCAGGGATAGGGCTGGACACTCCACAACCTCAATTTTGTTGGACTGGAACCAAGATTTTTCTCGTTTACTGGCGTGTTTTTGGTCGTTGTCATCTTGAAACACCAATTTCAAGGGCATATCCTCTTCAGCATAAGTCAGCATGACCTTTTCAAGTATTTTAATACATGCAAACTGGTCCATGATCCCTGGTAAATATGTCCAGAACCATAATAAGAGAAACATGCCCATATCATGATGTGTGCACCACCATGCTTCACAGTGTGCAGAGTGTATTGTGGTGTGAATGCAGAGTTTGGGGGTCGTCTGATGAACTCTCTGCGGCCCTTGGACCCAAAAATAACAATTTTACTTTCATCAGTCCACAAAATGTTTCTCCATTTCTTTTTAGGTCAGTTGATGTGTTCTTTAGCAAATTGTATCTGCTCCAGTATGTGTTTAACAGTGGGACTTTTCAGGGACTTTTTGCTAAGAGATTCACATAGGCGTTTTCTAACTGTCACAGTCCTCACAGTTCACTTGAGACTGTAGCTGATCATTGGCTGAGCCTTTGCCTTTCTGGCTAGTCTTCCATTAGAATGGTCGTCTTCCGTTTTCTTCCACGTCTCTCCGGTTTGGCTTTCCATTTTAAAGCATTGGAGATCATTTTAACTGAACAGTAGTGATGAGCGAGCTATTCGGTAATGCTCGGTACTCGCCCGAGCATCGCTGCGCTCGCGGTGCTCGGCGAGTGCTGAGCATTTCCGGGATTATTCGGCAGGAGCTTGAGTCCCCGCCCTGCATGTTTGGCGCTCTTTAGAGCACCAATCAACATGCAGGGATTGTCTGCCACAGACTGTAATGCCGCAGCCATGTTGGTTGTGGAATTACAGTGATTGGCTGGCCGCATAGTGTCATCAGGTCTATATCAGACCCGACGCAACCCTACTTGGCACAGTCAGCTCCGGATCACCAGTGTAGAGAGAGTTGCTGCAGCGATAGGGACAGACTAGGTGGGGTATACAGTTACTGTGGGTATACCATAACTGAATACACAAATCCAGCTAAACCAACAGTCCTACTAAGGACTAATTACAGGGTATATAGATTGCAGTGGTAGGTAGGCAGGGAGTGTATGTGGGTATATAGAAATCAGTAGCAGGCAGGCATTGTTTGTGGCATGCTTAATTTCATACATCAAGAGGGTCCATTCCATTACCGTGTGTTGCTGCCTATTACATATATTGACCGTATATACAGTACATAGCCCCAGGTATCATTGGCCAGGAATTTTTTTTTTGCATCTTAATCCTGTTTATTTAATTCCAAAGCAATCCAGAGCCCACATTTTTTCTCCATTTGGTTGTTGGGACTGCGGAATACAGCCAGACCCTTTTCATAGTACTGCGTGAAAATCCTGCTATTTTAAACGGGTTTGGCCATCGCAGCGGTCACATCTGAGTGCACAGAAAATTCTGCCATTTTTGTGGTAATGTAACATTTTTTGGGAGTGTCTTATACAATTTCCTGACACCATTTTGCTGCCAAAAAATATTTAGCTACAGGGCAGATATCTTACACTGGGTTTTGTCTGCCACATTAATCGCATATCATTGCGGTCAAAATTGTGCTATTTCAGGCATCCATAGAATTGTTTTTGTTGGGTCTTAGCCTACTTATTGACACAATTTTGCTGGTCAAAAAAAAATAAAAATACAGGCCTGATATTTGAAAGTGGGCTATCTCTGTCAGACAACCTCATCTCTCTGTGGGATACAAATTGTGGCATTTGAGGCCTCCATTCAACTGTTTTTTGCTGTGTGTTACCCTAGTACTTGACGTTATTTTGCAGTAAAAAAAAAAATACAGGCCACATATTTTACAGTGTAGTATCTCCATCACACGCCTCAGCTATCTACGGGCTAAAAATTGTTTCATTTCAGGCCTCCATTCAACTGTTTTTGCTGTGTGCTACCCTAGTTAGTGACACTATTTTGCTGTAAAAAAATAAAAATACAGGCCACATATTTTACAGTGTGGTATCTTCATCACACGCCTCATCTCTCTGTGGCCTCCATTCAACTACTTTTGCTGCGTGTTACCCTAGTTCTTGACACTATTTTCCTGTAAAAATAAAAAAACAGGCCACATATTGTACAGTGTGTAGTGTTGAGCATTCCGATACCGCAAGTATCGGGTATCGGCCGATACTTAGCGGTATAGGAATTCCGATACCGAGATCCGATACTTGCCGCGTATCGGATACCGGAATCGGAAGTTCCCAGGATTCAAACTGCACAAATTTGCACGAAATCAGCCAATGAGAATGATTCCAAGTGTGGGCACATCCTGTTCAGCATGGAGGGCATGAAACTACTGGCAAGGCTGTGATTGGCTGCTGAAATGATGTCATGATGCAGTTTAAAAGTCGCTGGCGCCATTTTTCGCTCACTCTGCTGTGAATTCAGTTAGTGACAGGACGCTGTTTGCTGACTGAGGGCCAGTTTAGAGATAGCGATTTGCTTCTTTGTGCTTTTCCAAGGCTAATTTAGCAACCGCTGTGTTCACCTACTAATCACCTTGCTTTTGCCTTGCAGTGCTGTTTTCACAGCGATCTGTAAGGTCTGTGTGTGTGTGTGTGTGAGTGCAGCCCACTCTCTAGTCTGTGTGCAGCCATAGGCCATAGCTGGTTGTATTCAGTTCAGGGAGGGTGGTTCATTGCCTCATACTGTTCTTTTTTTTTTTTTTTCAAGTAGTGTAGTCTGCTGCTCATTTTTTCTAATAATTCCTATTAGTGACTTTCCACCCGTATCCAGCTAACTTGTGGAAAAACACTACATAGGATAAAGTAGAGGAGGTTTTTTGGGCCCTGCAGCGCCGTTTACGGCTGTCTGCACGGTCTCCGTGTGACTGCAGCTCGCCCTGTAGTCTGTGAGCAGCCATAGCCTGGTTGTATCCAGCTCAGGGTTGTTCACTGCGTCATACCGTAAAATCAATTTTCCTTTTGTTTTAAGTAGTGCAGGCTGCAGCACATTTTTTCAAAAAATTCCTATTAGTGTCTTTCCACCCATATCCAGCTAACTTGTGGAAAAACACTACATAGGATAAAGAAGAGGAGGTTTTTTGGGCCTTGCAGCGCCGTTTACGGCTGTCTGCACGGTCTCCGTGTGACTGCAGCTCTCTCTGTTGTCAGTTCAGCCCCCAAAAAATAAATAAATAATAAAGTTCACCAAACACACCACTTTACATTTGTGTAGGCCACATTAGCTCATATTAAAGTCTAGTCCACACTTTAGAAAATTAGTGTTTCCTATACCTGTTAGGACTCGGAGCTGTTCAGGAATAAGCACACAAAGCCGTTAGTACTTTTCTGCTTATCTTTATCAGTCAACCAAGATGAAGAAGGCAGGGAGAGGCGCGTGGGCGTGGGTGCGGAGCAGGGAGAGGACGTGGGGATTCTGTGCCTGCTGCGGGCACCGGTGACTCCTCAGCACCCAGTTTCACCAGGGAACAGTCCTTCATGCGCAGCTTTGTCGCAGAGCGCCGTACACCGCTGCTGCGTGAAGACCAAATTGAAGCCGTTGTCGGATGGATGGCAGCTAACGCATCGACTTCAATTAGTGCCACATCCTCTCAGACACAGAGCACTGGAGAGCAGCCATCTGTCTCTTCACCACCTGCCAAATTGGCCAGGCAGACAGAGAGCCCAGGACAGGAGCCGTCTCTACTTCTGTTCTCTGAATCTCTTGGCTTGGAAACAGGGGGCCAGCCAAGCAGCATTGGAGAAATGGAAGAAGAGGCAGGGTGCAGTGATGCCCAACAGCTTTTTCTCTCTGAGTCTGAAGAGGCGGGTGGGCCAGTGCCTCCGGTCACCACATCGCAGGCCGCATCCGCTGATGATGACACTCAGGTGCCACTTTCTGGTGCGTGCTCTGCTGCTGAGACTACCTAGGAGGAGCAGTTGGTGGCAGAGGGTAGTGTAGATGATGAGGTCCTTGACCCATCGTGGCGTGAGGGACAGGAATGTGGTGGGAGCAGCTCCGAGGAAGAGATTCCTAGAACGGGCCAAAGAGGTAGAGGGAGGGGGAAGACTGCGCACCCTGTAGCCTCCACTTTGGCACCCGTTAGGAGCATGTCTGTTCCAAAAGCCAAAAAGGGCGCTCCCAAGACTTGCAGTGTCTGGCCCTTTTTTGACACAGTTGCAGATGACATTTGCTATGTCAAATGCAAGGTGTGTCATCACAAAGTCAAAAGAGGTCGAAATGTCAGCAACCTCAATACCTCCAACATGTGGAAACATGTGCGCAACAGGCACGCGGCGGAGTTAGAAAAACACACTGAAGAGCTAGGCCAACCAACAGCGGCAGCTACCACCTCTTCAGCTCGTGTTGCCTCTTCCTCCAGCTCACACGCAGCTGGTTCGGCTTCCTCCCAGGATCGCCGTGGAAGAACCTCTGGCCCTGTTGTCCAGAGACCCACTGTAATTCCACCTGCAGCACCACTTTCCCAGTCATCCACACACTCCCAGCCCAGTCTACAGCCATCGGTAGTACAGGCATGGGAGAAAAGGCGGCCTTTCTCGTCAAACCACCCACGAGCACAGGCTCTGACTGCAGGCATTGCCAAACTTCTGTCACTGGAAATGTTGTCATTCAGGCTGGTGGAGACTGACAGCTTCCGTGACTTGATGTCATTGGCAGTCCCACAGTACAATGTGCCCAGCCGCTTTTACTTCAGCAGGCAAGCTGTCCCTGCCCTGCACAAGCATGTGGAGGGACACATAAAACACGCGCTACTGAACGCCGTCAGTAGCAAGGTCCACCTCACCACCGATGCGTGGACCAGTCAACATGGACAGGGGCGATACCTTTCCCTCACTGCCCATTGGGTTAATGTCGTTGAGCCGGGTACAGATCGTGCGAGTGGCGCAGGACGTGTCCTGCCCACTCCAAGGATTGCAGGAATCCATTCTGTATGCATTGACTCCTCCTCTTACACCAGTTCCTCAGAATCATCGCTGCAGGAGCCGTCACAGTCCACCTCCACATGGACCCGCGATGAACGTTTACCTGTTACGACCGACATGAGCACAGCCGTGGCCAAACGTCAACAGGCCGTCTTGAAATTAATTTCTTTGGGGAATCGAAGCCACACAGCGCAGGAGCTCTGAAATGCCATCAAGCAGGAGAGCGATGTGTGGTTTGTGCCAGCGAATCTCCAGCCAGGCATGGTAGTGTGTGATAATGGCCGAAATCTGGTGGCAGCTCTGGGCCTCGGCAACCTCACTCACATCCCATGTCTGGCACATGTGCTCAATTTGGTTGTGCAGAGTTTTTTGAGGGACTATCCGGATCTTGATGCACTGCTGCACAAGGTCCGCCTAGAGTGTGCTCACTTGCGGCGTTCCAGCACGGCAAAATCGCGCATTGCGGCTCTGCAGCGCCGACACCGCCTGCTGGAACATCGCATCATATGTGACCTACCTACCAGGTGGAATTCCACGTTACGTATGTTGGAGCGGTTATGTGAGCAGCAGCAAGCTGTAATGGAGTACCAGCTGCATCAGGCGCAAAGAAGTCGCACTCCGCGCCGTTCAGACTTCACAACCACAGAGTGGGCCACTATGAAAGACGTCTGCCAGGTTTTGCGTCCCTTCGATTATTCCACGCAGATGGCGAGTGCAGATGATGCACTAGTCAGCATGACTGTCCCCCTTATCTGCCTGCTTGAAAAATCACTGCAAGCGCTAAGGGATGATGTTGTGGAAGAGGTGGAGGATGAGGATTCACAATTTCCATCATCTTCTGGACAGTCAGCGCCACGTGGTTCCTCACAAACGCGTAGGCAGGGGACACTTTGTGAGGAGGATGAGGAGGAGTCAATGGAGGAGGAAAACATCCATCCAGAGGAGGGAGTTACACAATTGTCCAGTACTCAGTGTGTACAGCGAGGGTGGGGTGATGACGAGCGGGCAGAGATCACGCCTCCAGCAGGGGACAGCGTTTCTTGGCCAGTTGGCAGTCTGCAGCACATGGTGGATTACATGCTGCAGTGCCTGAGAAACGACCGCCGCATCGCCCACATTCTCAACATGTCTGATTATTGGGTGTTCACCCTCCTCGATCCTCGCTACCGGGACAACGTAGAAAGCCTCATCACACCATTGAACCGGGAGCGAAAAATGCGGGAGTACCAAGACACACTGGTGAATTCCATCATCTTCTCCATTCCAACTGAGAGAAGTGCTGCTAGTGCATTACAAAGCAGCTCAGTGCGTCCAGGCAGTGGAGGAGGCTCTGCACAAAGAGGGAGCAGAAGCAGTGCCTCTGCCCAAGGCAAGACCAGTATGGCCCAACTGTGGCACAGTTTTTTGTGCCCGCCACAAAAGTCTACACCATCACAGACGGCTCCAGTCAGCAGGAGGCAACGGTTCCGTCAGATGGTGACAGACTACATGTCTTGCCCTCTTGCTGTACTCCCAGACGGCTCTTCCCCTTTCAAGTTTTGGGTCTCAAAGCTGGATACATGGCCAGAGCTAAGCCAGTATGCATTGGAGGTGCTGGCTTGCCCTGCGGCTAGTGTATTATCGGAACGCGTCTTTAGTGCTGCAGGTGGTGTACTAACTGACCGTCGCATGCGACTATCCTCCGATAACGTTGACCGGCTTACTTTCCTGAAAATGAACAAGGCCTGGATCTCGCAGGAATTTGCCACTCCTCTTCCTGATTAAATAATTAGGTGACTGTCTACAGTATCCAGGTCTCCTGTTGTGTTCATCTTTCTACCACCTGAACTGTAATTCCTGGGCTCCAACACCGCCAGTTGAGGCTCAGAAGTGCCGTCTGCACAGTCAAAACATACGACCCAGTGTTATTGGGTTTCAGTAACGTCAGCTGATCCCCAGCTGTGTAGCCGGCAATGTGTCCTGTGACCGCCACGCTGACACAACAACTGAAATGTCAGGGAACCTGTCCCCCCCCCAAGGCGTTTGTTACTGAAAGAGCCACTTGTGCAGCAGTAATGCTGCACAAGGAAAAGGTAGCTATTTTTGTTTCGCTCCTTGCACACGCAGAACTTAACACTTATAAAATGTGTCCACTGATACCGTAAAACCGTCCCGGAGGTGGGACTTTCCTTCGTAATATGACGCAGCACAGCTGTCATTCCTACCCCCTTGGCGCCGTGCCCCGGCTCCTCAGCGTTGTTTGATTCCATCCCGGAGCCTGCGCTGTTATGTTATCCCTTGGCCAGGCACACTTAGCGCTGCCCCTCTTCTGACATCATTTGGTGTCAGGCTGACTGCGCCTGTGCGGCCGCGCTGGCCGAGAGCCCGCCTCGCAGTGTCTTCTGATTTAATCCCACTGGGGGCCTGAGATCCATGGACATGCGCAGTGCATATCTGAACCTCCGCCTCTCACTCATCTCCCTAAGCCTTCTTCAGACTGTGCGCCGTCAGCTGATCCCTAATAGTATGCCACGGCCGTGACGCCGCACAGTCTGAAGAAGCCGTAGGGAGGGGAGTGAGAGGCGAGGATATGCACTGCACATGGCCACGGATCCCAGGCCCGCGGTGGGATTACATTAGACGACACTGCGAGGCGGGCTCTCGGCCAGCGCGGCTGCACAGGCGCAGCCAGCCTGACACCAAATGATGTCAGAAGATGGGCAGCGCTAAGTGTGCCTGGCCAAGGGATAACATAACAGCGCAGGCTCCGGGACGGAATCAAACAACGCTGAGGAGCCGGGGCACGGCGCCAAGGGGGTAGGAATGACAGCTGTGCTGCGTCATATTACGAAGGAAAGTCCCACCTCCGGGACGGTCTCACGGTATCAGGGGACACATTTTATAAGTGTTTAGTTCTGTGTTTGCAAGGAGCATAATGAAAAGAGCCACCTTTTCCTTTTGCATCCTTTGTGCTGCACAAGCTGGCTCTTTCAGCTACAAACGCCTTGGGAGGGGATAAAGGTTCCCTTTCGACTTTCTCCAATCAGGCTTCGGCCTACACTGTGTTCCTCTGCTCCTCCTGCTGTCCCTGGGCTCCAACACCTCTAGTTGTTGCCTGGTAGTGCTGTACGCACAGTCAACAGTCGCTCCTCTGTTATTGGGGTTCAGTAACGTCAGCTGTTCCCCAGCTGTGTGTGTGGCAATCCCTCCTATCTCCTCCACCTCCTCCTCCTGCTGTCCCGGGCTCCAACACCGCTAGTTGTTGCCTGGTAGTGCTGTACGCACAGTCAACAGTCGCTCCTCTGTTATTGGGGTTCATGTTGTGAGTTTGGTTTTTGGGCTCCCCCGGTGGTCACTGGTGGTACTGGACTTGTGTGCTTCACTTTCTCTGTTCACCTGTTTCCATCAGGATATGGGTGTATCCTATTTAGCCTTGCTGCTCAGTTATTCTAGTGCCGGCCATCAATGTAACCGGAGCCTTTCTGTTGCATGTTCCTGCTTCTAGACTACTATCAGCTAAGTTGGACTCTTAGTCCTAAGTTTGTTTTGCATTTTTGTTCCAGTTCACAGTTATGTTATTTTTCTGTAGCTGGAAGCTCTTGTGGGCCGAAATTGCCACTCCGGTGTCATGAGTTGACACATGAGTCTTAAAGTAATTTCGGGATGGTATTTTAATAGGGTTTTCAGCTGACCGTGAAGTTCCCTATTGTATCTTCTTGCTATCTAGTAAGCGGACCTCGCTTTGCTGAACCTACCTTCATACTGCGTATGTCTTTTCCTCTGAACTCACCGTCAATATATGTGGGGGGCTTCTGTCTCCTTTTTGGGGGAATTTCCCTAGAGGTAAGCCAGGTCTGTCTTTTCCTCTATTAGGGTTAGTTAGTCCTCCGGCTGGCGCTAGGCGTCTAGGGATAAAACGTAGGTACGCCACCCGGCCACTGTTAGTTGTGTGGTAGGTTTAGCTCACGGTCAGCTCGAGATTCCATCACCCAAGAGCTGTTCTGTTATTTAGGTTCTCTGACGTTCCCTTGCCATTGGGAACCATGACAGTATGGCCGGCCCAGTGTTAAAACCGTTGGCAGAAGAAAGGAGAGAAAAAGAAGTCTGCAGATTTTTTTTTTTTTTTTTTTTCCTCTGAGCTTGCTCTATAGTTGACTTAGTTGCATTTCTGCTCTAATTGCAGCCTTTGTCTCTCTCTCTCCTTCTAATCCTTGAATGGCTCTGATCTCACCTGATTAAAATGGATCCTCAGAGTTTGGCTACAGGTTTGAATAATCTTGCTACGAAGGTTCAAAATTTACAGGATTTTGTTATTCATGCTCCTATATCTGAACCTAGAATTCCTATACCAGAATTTTTCTCCGGGGATAGATCTCGTTTCCTGAATTTCAAAAATAATTGTAAATTATTTCTTTCCCTGAGATCTCGCTCCGCTGGAGATCCCGCACAGCAGGTTAGGATAGTAATTTCCTTGCTGCGGGGTGACCCTCAAGACTGGGCATTTGCATTGGCACCCGGGGATCCTGCGTTGCTCAATGTGGATGCGTTTTTTCTGGCTTTGGGGTTGCTTTATGAGGAACCTAACTTAGAGATTCAGGCTGAAAAAGCCTTGATGGCCCTATCTCAAGGGCAAGATGAAGCTGAAATATACTGCCAAAAATTTCGTAAATGGTCTGTGCTTACTCAGTGGAATGAGTGCGCCCTGGCGGCGAATTTCAGAGAGGGTCTCTCTGATGCCATTAAAGATGTTATGGTGGGGTTCCCTGCACCTACAGGTCTGAATGAGTCCATGACAATGGCTATTCAGATTGATCGGCGTTTGCGGGAGCGCAAACCTGTGCACCATTTGGCGGTGTCTTCTGAGAAGGCTCCAGAAAATATGCAATGTGATAGAATTCTGTCCAGAAGCGAACGGCAGAATTTTAGGCGAAAAAATGGGTTGTGCTTCTATTGTGGTGATTCAACTCATGTTATATCAGCATGCTCTAAACGTACAAAAAAGGTTGATAAGTCTATTTCAATTGGCACTTTACAGTCTAAGTTTATTCTGTCTGTGACCTTGATTTGTTCATTATCGTCAATTACCGCGGATGCCTATGTCGACTCTGGCGCCGCTTTGAGTCTAATGGATTGGTCCTTTGCCAGGCGCTGTGGGTTTGATCTAGAGCCTCTGGAAGTTCCTATACCTCTGAAGGGTATTGACTCTACACCATTGGCTAGTAATAAACCACAATACTGGACACAAGTGACTATGCGTATGAATCCAGACCATCAGGAGATGATTCGCTTCCTTGTGTTGTTCTCGGGCTTAATTCCTTGTGTGTGAAGGGTTCTAAGTGTATTTTTGGGGTTCAAAAGATTTCTTTTTTGGGGTACATTTTTTCCCCCTCTTCCATTGAGATGGATCCTGTCAAGGTTCAGGCTATTTGTGATTGGACGCAACCTTCTTCTCTTAAGAGCCTTCAGAAATTTTTGGGCTTTGCTAATTTTTATCGTCGATTTATAACTGGTTTTTCTGATGTTGCTAAACCTTTGACTGATTTGACCAAAAAGGGTGCTGATGTTGCTGATTGGTCCCCTGCTGCTGTGGAGGCCTTTCGGGAGCTTAAGCGCCGCTTTTCTTCTGCCCCTGTGTTGCGTCAGCCTGATGTTACTCTTCCTTTTCAGGTTGAGGTCGATGCTTCCGAGATCGGAGCTGGGGCGGTCTTGTCGCAGAAAAGTTCCGACTGCTCCGTGATGAGACCTTGTGCGTTCTTTTCTCGAAAATTTTCGCCCGCCGAGCGAAATTATGATATTGGTAATCGGGAGCTTTTGGCTATGAAGTGGGCTTTTGAGGAGTGGCGTCATTGGCTTGAGGGGGCTAGACATCAGGTGGTGGTATTGACCGATCACAAGAATTTGATTTATCTTGAGTCTGCCAGGCGCCTGAATCCTAGACAGGCGCGCTGGTCGTTGTTTTTCTCTCGGTTTAATTTTGTGGTCTCATACTTACCAGGTTCTAAAAATGTGAAGGCGGATGCCCTTTCTGGGAGTTTTGAGCCTGATTCCCCTGGTGATTCTGAACCTACAGGTATCCTTAAGGATGGGGTGATATTATCTGCTGTTTCCCCAGACCTGCGACGGGCTTTGCAGGAGTTTCAGGCGGATAGACCTGATCGTTGCCCGCCTGGTAGACTGTTTGTTCCTGATGATTGGACCAGTAGAGTCATCTCGGAGGTTCATTCTTCTGTGTTGGCAGGTCATCCCGGGATCTTTGGTACCAGGGATTTGGTGGCTAGGTCCTTCTGGTGGCCTTCCCTGTCTCGAGATGTACGAGTTTTTGTGCAGTCTTGTGATGTTTGTGCTCGGGCCAAACCTTGTTGTTCTCGGGCTAGCGGATTGTTGTTATCTTTGCCTATTCCGAAGAGGCCTTGGACTCACATCTCTATGGATTTTATTTCTGATCTCCCTGTTTCTCAGAAAATGTCTGTCATCTGGGTGGTGTGTGACCGTTTTTCAAAGATGGTTCATTTGGTGCCCTTGCCTAAGTTGCCTTCCTCATCCGAGTTGGTTCCTCTGTTTTTTCAAAATGTGGTTCGCTTGCATGGTATTCCGGAGAATATCGTTTCTGACAGGGGGACCCAGTTCGTGTCTAGATTTTGGCGGGCGTTCTGTGCTAGGATGGGCATTGATTTGTCTTTTTCGTCTGCGTTCCATCCTCAGACTAATGGCCAGACTGAGCGAACTAATCAGACCTTGGAGACTTATTTGAGGTGTTTTGTGTCTGCGGATCAGGATGACTGGGTTGCCTTTTTGCCGTTGGCGGAGTTTGCCCTCAATAATCGGGCTAGTTCTGCCACTTTGGTTTCTCCTTTCTTTTGCAATTCGGGGTTTCATCCTCGTTTTTCTTCCGGTCAGGTGGAGTCTTCGGATTGTCCTGGAGTGGATACTGTGGTGGATAGGTTGCATCGGATTTGGGGACGGGTGGTGGACAATTTGGAGTTGTCCAAGGAGAAGACTCGGCATTTTGCTAACCGCCGTCGTCGTGTTGGTCCTCGTCTTCGTGTTGGGGACTTGGTGTGGTTGTCTTCTCGTTTTGTCCCTATGAGGGTTTCTTCTCCTAAGTTTAAGCCTCGGTTCATCGGCCCGTATAAGATTTTGGAGATTCTTAACCCCGTGTCCTTTCGATTGGACCTCCCAGCATCTTTTTCTATCCATAATGTTTTCCATCGGTCATTATTGCGCAGGTATGAGGTACCGGTTGTGCCTTCCGTTGAGCCTCCCGCTCCGGTGTTGGTTGAGGGTGAATTGGAGTACGTTGTGGAGAAGATCTTGGACTCCCGTGTTTCCAGACGGAAACTTCAGTATCTGGTCAAGTGGAAGGGCTACGGTCAAGAGGATAATTCTTGGGTGACAGCCTCTGATGTTCATGCCTCTGATTTGGTCCGTGCCTTTCATAGGGCTCGTCCTGATCGCCCTTGTGGTTCTTGTGAGGGTTCGGTGCCCCCTCCTTGAGGGGGGGGTACTGTTGTGAGTTTGGTTTTTGGGCTCCCCCGGTGGTCACTGGTGGTACTGGACTTGTGTGCTTCACTTTCTCTGTTCACCTGTTTCCATCAGGATATGGGTGTATCCTATTTAGCCTTGCTGCTCAGTTATTCTAGTGCCGGCCATCAATGTAACCGGAGCCTTTCTGTTGCATGTTCCTGCTTCTAGACTACTATCAGCTAAGTTGGACTCTTAGTCCTAAGTTTGTTTTGCATTTTTGTTCCAGTTCACAGTTATGTTATTTTTCTGTAGCTGGAAGCTCTTGTGGGCCGAAATTGCCACTCCGGTGTCATGAGTTGACACATGAGTCTTAAAGTAATTTCGGGATGGTATTTTAATAGGGTTTTCAGCTGACCGTGAAGTTCCCTATTGTATCTTCTTGCTATCTAGTAAGCGGACCTCGCTTTGCTGAACCTACCTTCATACTGCGTATGTCTTTTCCTCTGAACTCACCGTCAATATATGTGGGGGGCTTCTGTCTCCTTTTTGGGGGAATTTCCCTAGAGGTAAGCCAGGTCTGTCTTTTCCTCTATTAGGGTTAGTTAGTCCTCCGGCTGGCGCTAGGCGTCTAGGGATAAAACGTAGGTACGCCACCCGGCCACTGTTAGTTGTGTGGTAGGTTTAGCTCACGGTCAGCTCGAGATTCCATCACCCAAGAGCTGTTCTGTTATTTATGTTCTCTGACGTTCCCTTGCCATTGGGAACCATGACAGGTTCAGTAACGTCAGCTGTTCCCCAGCTGTGTGTGTGGCAATCCCTCCTATCTCCTCCACCTCCTCCTGCTGTCCCTGGGCTCCAACACCGCTAGTTGTTGCCTGGTAGTGCTGTACGCACAGTCAACAGTCGCTCCTCTGTTATTGGGGTTCAGTAACGTCAGCTGTTCCCCAGCTGTGTGTGTGGCAATCCCTCCTATCTCCTCCACCTCCTCCTCCTGCTGTCCCTGGGCTCAAACACCGCTAGTTGTTGCCTGGTAGTGCTGTACGCACAGGCAACAGTCGCTCCTCTGTTATTGGGGTTCAGTAACGTCAGCTGTTCCCCAGCTGTGTGTGTGGCAATCCCTCCTATCTCCTACACCTCCTCCTCCTGCTGTCCCTGGGCTCCAACACCGCTAGTTGTTGCCTGGTAGTGCTGTACGCACAGTCAACAGTCGCTCCTCTGTTATTGGGGTTCAGTAACGTCAGCTGTTCCCCAGCTGTGTGTGTGGCAATCCCTCCTATCTCCTCCACCTCCTCCTCCTGCTGTCCCTGGGCTCCAACACCGCTAGTTGTTGCCTGGTAGTGCTGTACGCACAGTCAACAGTCGCTCCTCTGTTATTGGGGTTCAGTAACGTCAGCTGTTCCCCAGCTGTGTGTGTGGCAATCCCTCCTATCTCCTCCACCTCCTTCTCCTGCTGTCCCTGGGCTCCAACACCGCTAGCTGTTGCCTGGTAGTGCTGTACGCACAGTCAACAGTCGCTCCTCTGTTATTGGGGTTCAGTAATGTCAGCTGTTCCCCAGCTGTGTGTGTGGCAATCCCTCCTATCTCCTCCACCTCCTCCTCCTGCTGTCCCTGGGCTCCAACACCGCTAGTTGTTGCCTGGTAGTGCTGTACGCACAGTCAACAGTCGCTCCTCTGTTATTGGGGTTCAGTAACGTCAGCTGTTCCCCAGCTGTGTGTGTGGCAATCCCTCCTATCTCCTCCACCTCCTCCTCCTGCTGTCCCTGGGCTCCAACACCGCTAGTTGTTGCCTGGTAGTGCTGTACGCACAGTCAACAGTCGCTCCTCTGTTATTGGGGTTCAGTAACGTCAGCTGTTCCCCAGCTGTGTGTGTGGCAATCCCTCCTATCTCCTCCACCTCCTCCTCCTGCTGTCCCTGGGCTCCAACACCGCTAGTTGTTGCCTGGTAGTGCTGTACGCACAGTCAACAGTCGCTCCTCTGTTATTGGGGTTCAGTAATGTCAGCTGTTCCCCAGCTGTGTGTGTGGCAATCCCTCCTATCTCCTCCACCTCCTCCTCCTGCTGTCCCTGGGCTCCAACACCGCTAGTTGTTGCCTGGTAGTGCTGTACGCACAGTCAACAGTCGCTCCTCTGTTATTGGGGTTCAGTAACGTCAGCTGTTCCCCAGCTGTGTGTGTGGCAATCCCTCCTATCTCCTCCACCTCCTCCTCCTGCTGTCCCTGGGCTCCAACACCGCTAGTTGTTGCCTGGTAGTGCTGTACGCACAGTCAACAGTCGCTCCTCTGTTATTGGGGTTCAGTAACATCAGCTGTTCCCCAGCTGTGTGTGTGGCAATCCCTCCTATCTCCTCCACCTCCTCCTCCTGCTGTCCCTGGGCTCCAACACCGCTAGTTGTTGCCTGGTAGTGCTGTACGCACAGTCAACAGTCGCTCCTCTGTTATTGGGGTTCAGTAACGTCAGCTGTTCCCCAGCTGTGTGTGGGGCAATCCCTCCTATCTCCTCCACCTCCTCCTCCTGCTGTCCCTGGGCTCCAACACCGCTAGTTGTTGCCTGGTAGTGCTGTACGCACAGTCAACAGTCGCTCCTCTGTTATTGGGGTTCAGTAACGTCAGCTGTTCCCCAGCTGTGTGTGTGGCAATCCCTCCTATCTCCTCCACCTCCTCCTCCTGCTGTCCTTGGGCTCCAACACCGCTAGTTGTTGCCTGGTAGTGCTGTACGCACAGTCAAAAGTCGCTCCTCTGTTATTGGGGTTCAGTAACGTCAGCTGTTCCCCAGCTGTGTGTGTGGCAATCCCTCCTATCTCCTCCACCTCCTCCTCCTGCTGTCCCTGGGCTCCAACACCGCTAGTTGTTGCCTGGTAGTGCTGTACGCACAGTCAACAGTCGCTCCTCTGTTATTGGGGTTCAGTAACGTCAGCTGTTCCCCAGCTGTGTGTGTGGCAATCCCTCCTATCTCCTACACCTCCTCCTCCTGCTGTCCCTGGGCTCCAACACCGCTAGTTGTTGCCTGGTAGTGCTGTACGCACAGTCAACAGTCGCTCCTCTGTTATTGGGGTTCAGTAACGTCAGCTGTTCCCCAGCTGTGTGTGTGGCAATCCCTCCTATCTCCTCCACCTCCTCCTCCTGCTGTCCCTGGGCTCCAACACTGCTAGTTGTTGCCTGGTAGTGCTGTACGCACAGTCAACAGTCGCTCCTCTGTTATTGGGGTTCAGTAACGTCAGCTGTTCCCCAGCTGTGTGTGTGGCAATCCCTCCTATCTCCTCCACCTCCTCCTCCTGCTGTCCCTGGGCTCCAACACCGCTAGTTGTTGCCTGGTAGTGCTGTACGCACAGTCAACAGTCGCTCCTCTGTTATTGGGGTTCAGTAACGTCAGCTGTTCCCCAGCTGTGTGTGTGGCAATCCCTCCTATCTCCTCCACCTCCTTCTCCTGCTGTCCCTGGGCTCCAACACCGCTAGCTGTTGCCTGGTAGTGCTGTACGCACAGTCAACAGTCGCTCCTCTGTTATTGGGGTTCAGTAACGTCAGCTGTTCCCCAGCTGTGTGTGTGGCAATCCCTCCTATCTCCTCCACCTCCTCCTCCTGCTGTCCCTGGGCTCCAACACCGCTAGTTGTTGCCTGGTAGTGCTGTACGCACAGTCAACAGTCGCTCCTCTGTTATTGGGGTTCAGTAACGTCAGCTGTTCCCCAGCTGTGTGTGTGGCAATCCCTCCTATCTCCTCCACCTCCTCCTCCTGCTGTCCCTGGGCTCCAACACCGCTAGTTGTTGCCTGGTAGTGCTGTACGCACAGTCAACAGTCGCTCCTCTGTTATTGGGGTTCAGTAACGTCAGCTGTTCCCCAGCTGTGTGTGTGACAATCCCTCCTATCTCCTCCACCTCCTCCTCCTGCTGTCCCTGGGCTCCAACACCGCTAGTTGTTGCCTGGTAGTGCTGTACGCACAGTCAACAGTCGCTCCTCTGTTATTGGGGTTCAGTAACGTCAGCTGTTCCCCAGCTGTGTGTGTGGCAATCCCTCCTATCTCCTCCACCTCCTCCTCCTGCTGTCCCTGGGCTCCAACACCGCTAGTTGTTGCCTGGTAGTGCTGTACGCACAGTCAACAGTCGCTCCTCTGTTATTGGGGTTCAGTAACATCAGCTGTTCCCCAGCTGTGTGTGTGGCAATCCCTCCTATCTCCTCCACCTCCTCCTCCTGCTGTCCCTGGGCTCCAACACCGCTAGTTGTTGCCTGGTAGTGCTGTACGCACAGTCAACAGTCGCTCCTCTGTTATTGGGGTTCAGTAACGTCAGCTGTTCCCCAGCTGTGTGTGGGGCAATCCCTCCTATCTCCTCCACCTCCTCCTCCTGCTGTCCCTGGGCTCCAACACCGCTAGTTGTTGCCTGGTAGTGCTGTACGCACAGTCAACAGTCGCTCCTCTGTTATTGGGGTTCAGTAACGTCAGCTGTTCCCCAGCTGTGTGTGTGGCAATCCCTCCTATCTCCTCCACCTCCTCCTCCTGCTGTCCTTGGGCTCCAACACCGCTAGTTGTTGCCTGGTAGTGCTGTACGCACAGTCAAAAGTCGCTCCTCTGTTATTGGGGTTCAGTAACGTCAGCTGTTCCCCAGCTGTGTGTGTGGCAATCCCTCCTATCTCCTCCACCTCCTCCTCCTGCTGTCCCTGGGCTCCAACACCGCTAGTTGTTGCCTGGTAGTGCTGTACGCACAGTCAACAGTCGCTCCTCTGTTATTGGGGTTCAGTAACGTCAGCTGTTCCCCAGCTGTGTGTGTGGCAATCCCTCCTATCTCCTCCACCTCCTCCTCCTGCTGTCCCTGGGCTCCAACACCGCTAGTTGTTGCCTGGTAGTGCTGTACGCACAGTCAACAGTCGCTCCTCTGTTATTGGGGTTCAGTAACGTCAGCTGTTCCCCAGCTGTGTGTGTGGCAATCCCTCCTATCTCCTCCACCTCCTCCTCCTGCTGTCCCTGGGCTCCAACACCGCTAGTTGTTGCCTGGTAGTGCTGTACGCACAGTCAACAGTCGCTCCTCTGTTATTGGGGTTCAGTAACGTCAGCTGTTCCCCAGCTGTGTGTGTGGCAATCCCTCCTATCTCCTCCACCTCCTCCTCCTGCTGTCCCTGGGCTCCAACACCGCTAGTTGTTGCCTGGTAGTGCTGTACGCACAGTCAACAGTCGCTCCTCTGTTATTGGGGTTCAGTAACATCAGCTGTTCCCCAGCTGTGTGTGTGGCAATCCCTCCTATCTCCTCCACCTCCTCCTCCTGCTGTCCCTGGGCTCCAACACTGCTAGTTGTTGCCTGGTAGTGCTGTACGCACAGTCAACAGTCGCTCCTCTGTTATTGGGGTTCAGTAACGTCAGCTGTTCCCCAGCTGTGTGTGTGGCAATCCCTCCTATCTCCTCCACCTCCTCGTCCTGCTGTCCCTGGGCTCCAACACCGCTAGTTGTTGCCTGGTAGTGCTGTACGCACAGTCAACAGTCGCTCCTCTGTTATTGGGGTTCAGTAACGTCAGCTGTTCCCCAGCTGTGTGTGTGGCAATCCCTCCTATCTCCTCCACCTCCTCCTCCTGCTGTCCCTGGGCTCCAACACCGCTAGTTGTTGCCTGGTAGTGCTGTACGCACAGTCAACAGTCGCTCCTCTGTTATTGGGGTTCAGTAACGTCAGCTGTTCCCCAGCTGTGTGTGTGGCAATCCCTCCTATCTCCTCCACCTCCTCCTCCTGCTGTCCCTGGGCTCCAACACCGCTAGTTGTTGCCTGGTAGTGCTGTACGCACAGTCAACAGTCGCTCCTCTGTTATTGGGGTTCAGTAACGTCAGCTGTTCCCCAGCTGTGTGTGGGGCAATCCCTCCTATCTCCTCCACCTCCTCCTCCTGCTGTCCCTGGGCTCCAACACCGCTAGTTGTTGCCTGGTAGTGCTGTACGCACAGTCAACAGTCGCTCCTCTGTTATTGGGGTTCAGTAACGTCAGCTGTTCCCCAGCTGTGTGTGTGGCAATCCCTCCTATCTCCTCCACCTCCTCCTCCTGCTGTCCTTGGGCTCCAACACCGCTAGTTGTTGCCTGGTAGTGCTGTACGCACAGTCAACAGTCGCTCCTCTGTTATTGGGGTTCAGTAACGTCAGCTGTTCCCCAGCTGTGTGTGTGGCAATCCCTCCTATCTCCTCCACCTCCTCCTCCTGCTGTCCCTGGGCTCCAACACCGCTAGTTGTTGCCTGGTAGTGCTGTACGCACAGTCAACAGTCGCTCCTCTGTTATTGGGGTTCAGTAACGTCAGCTGTTCCCCAGCTGTGTGTGTGGCAATCCCTCCTATCTCCTACACCTCCTCCTCCTGCTGTCCCTGGGCTCCAACACCGCTAGTTGTTGCCTGGTAGTGCTGTACGCACAGTCAACAGTCGCTCCTCTGTTATTGGGGTTCAGTAACGTCAGCTGTTCCCCAGCTGTGTGTGTGGCAATCCCTCCTATCTCCTCCACCTCCTCCTCCTCCTGCTGTCCCTGGGCTCCAACACCGCTAGTTGTTGCCTGGTAGTGCTGTACGCACAGTCAACAGTCACTCTTCTGTTATTGGGGTTCAGTAACGTCAGCTGTTCCCCAGCTGTGTGTGTGGCAATCCCTCCTGTCTCCTCCACATCCTCGTCCTGCTGTCACTGGACTCCAACACCGCTAGTTGTTGCCTGGTAGTGCTGTACGCACAGTCAACAGTCGCTCCTCTGTTATTGGGGTTCAGTAACGTCAGCTGTTCCCCAGCTGTGTGTGTGGCAATCCCTCCTATCTCCTCCACCTCCTCCTCCTGCTGTCCCTGGGCTCCAACACCGCTAGTTGTTGCCTGGTAGTGCTGTACGCACAGTGAACAGTCGCTCCTCTGTTATTGGGGTTCAGTAATGTCAGCTGTTCCCCAGCTGTGTGTGTGGCAATCCCTCCTATCTCCTCCACCTCCTCCTCCTGCTGTCCTTGGGCTCCAACACCGCTAGTTGTTGCCTGGTAGTGCTGTACGCACAGTCAACAGTCGCTCCTCTGTTATTGGGGTTCAGTAACGTCAGCTGTTCCCCAGCTGTGTGTGTGGCAATCCCTCCTATCTCCTCCACCTCCTCCTCCTGCTGTTCCTGAGCTCCAACACCGCTAGTTGTTGCCTGGTAGTGCTGTACGCACAGTCAACAGTCGCTCCTCTGTTTTTGGGGTTCAGTAACGTCAGCTGTTCCCCAACTGTGTGTGTGGCAATCCCTCCTATCTCCTCCACCTCCTCCTCCTGCTGTCCCTGGGCTCCAACACCGCTAGTTGTTGCCTGGTAGTGCTGTACGCACAGTCAACAGTCGCTCCTCTGTTATTGGGGTTCAGTAACGTCAGCTGTTCCCCAGCTGTGTGTGTGGCAATCCCTCCTATCTCCTCCACCTCCTCCTCCTGCTGTCCCTGGGCTCCAACACCGCTAGTTGTTGCCTGGTAGTGCTGTACACACAGTCAACAGTCGCTCCTTTGTTATTGGGGTTCAGTGACGTCAGCTGTTCCCCAGCTGTGTGTGCGGCAATCCCTCTTATCTCCTCCACCTCCTCCTCCGGCTATCCCTGGGCTCCAACACCGCTAGTTGTTGCCTGGTAGTGCTGTACGCACAGTCAACAGTCGCTCCTCTGTTATTGGGGTTCAGTAACGTCAGCTGTTCCCCAGCTGTGTGTGTGGCAATCCCTCCTATCTCCTCCACCTCCTCGTCCTGCTGTCCCTGGGCTCCAACACCGCTAGTTGTTGCCTGGTAGTGCTGTACACACAGTCAACAGTCGCTCCTCTGTTATTGGGGTTCAGTAACGTCAGCTGTTCCCCAGCTGTGTGTGTGGCAATCCCTCCTATCTCCTCCACCTCCTCCTCCTGCTGTCCCTGGGCTCCAACACTGCTAGTTGTTGCCTGGTAGTGCTGTACGCACAGTCAACAGTCGCTCCTCTGTTATTGGGGTTCAGTAACGTCAGCTGTTCCCCAGCTGTATGTGTGGCAATCCCTCCTATCTCCTCCACCTCCTCCTCCTGCTGTCCTTGGGCTCCAACACCGCTAGTTGTTGCCTGGTAGTGCTGTACGCACAGTCAACAGTCGCTCCTCTGTTATTGGGGTTCAGTAACGTCAGCTGTTCCCCAGCTGTGTGTGTGGCAATCCCTCCTATCTCCAACACCTCCTCCTCCTGCTGTCCCTGGGCTCCAACACCGCTAGTTGTTGCCTGGTAGTGCTGTACGCACAGTCAACAGTCGCTCCTCTGTTATTGGGGTTCAGTAACGTCAGCTGTTCCCCAGCTGTGTGTGTGGCAATCCCTCCTATCTCCTCCACCTCCTCCTCCTGCTGTCCCTGGGCTCCAACACCGCTAGTTGTTGCCTGGTAGTGCTGTACACACAGTCAACAGTCGCTCCTCTGTTATTGGGGTTCAGTAACGTCAGCTGTTCCCCAGCTGTGTGTGTGGCAATCCCTCCTATCTCCTCCACCTCCTCCTGCTGCTGTCCCTGGGCTCCAACACCGCTAGTTGTTGCCTGGTAGTGCTGTACGCACAGTCAACAGTCGCTCCTCTGTTATTGGGGTTCAGTAACGTCAGCTGTTCCCCAGCTGTGTGTGTGGCAATCCCTCCTATCTCCTCCACCTCCTCCTCCTGCTGTCCCTGGGCTCCAACACCGCTAGTTGTTGCCTGGTAGTGCTGTACGCACAGTCAACAGTCGCTCCTCTGTTATTGGGGTTCAGTAACGTCAGCTGTTCCCCAGCTGTGTGTGTGGCAATCCCTCCTATCTCCTCCACCTCCTCCTCCTGCTGTCCCTGGGCTCCAACACCCCTAGGTGTTGCCTGGTAGTGCTGTACGCACAGTCAACAGTCGCTCCTCTGTTATTGGGGTTCAGTAACGTCAGCTGTTCCCCAGCTGTGTGTGTGGCAATCCCTCCTTTCTCCTCCACCTCCTCCTCCTGCTGTCCCTGGGCTCCAACACCGCTAGTTGTTGCCTGGTAGTGCTGTACGCACAGTCAACAGTCGCTCCTCTGTTATTGGGGTTCAGTAACGTCAGCTGTTCCCCAGCTGTGTGTGTGGCAATCCCTCCTATCTCCTCTACCTCCTCCTCCTGCTGTCCCTGGGCTCCAACACCGCTAGTTGTTGCCTGGTAGTGCTGTACGCACAGTCAACAGTCGCTCCTCTGTTATTGGGGTTCAGTAACGTCAGCTGTTCCCCAGCTGTGTGTGTGGCAATCCCTCCTATCTCCTCCACCTCCTCCTCCTGCTGTCCCTGGGCTCCAACACCGCTAGTTGTTGCCTGGTAGTGCTGTACGCACAGTCAACAGTCGCTCCTCTGTTATTGGGGTTCAGTAACGTCAGCTGTTTCCCAGCTGTGTGTGTGGCAATCCCTCCTATCTCCTCCACCTCCTCCTCCTGCTGTCCCTGGGCTCCAACACCGCTAGTTGTTGCCTGGTAGTGCTGTACGCACAGTCAACAGTCGCTCCTCTGTTATTGGGATTCAGTAACGTCAGCTGTTCCCCAGCTGTGTGTGTGGCAATCCTTCCTATCTCCTCCACCTCCTCCTCCTGCTGTCCCTGGGCTCCAGCACCGCTAGTTGTTGCCTGGTAGTGCTGTACGCACAGTCAACAGTCGCTCCTCTGTTATTGGGGTTCAGTAACGTCAGCTGTTCTCCAGCTGTGTGTGTGGCAATCCCTCCTATCTCCTCCACCTCCTCCTCCTGCTGTCCCTGGGCTCCAACACCGCTAGTTGTTGCCTGGTAGTGCTGTACGCACAGTCAACAGTTGCTCCTCTGTTATTGGGGTTCAGTAACGTCAGCTGTTCCCCAGCTGTGTGTGTGGCAATCCCTCCTATCTCCTCCACCTCCTCCTCCTGCTGTCCCTGGTCTGCAACACCGCTAGTTGTTGCCTGGTAGTGCTGTACGCACAGTCAACAGTCGCTCCTCTGTTATTGGGGTTCAGTAACGTCAGCTGTACCCCAGCTGTGTGTGTGGCAATCCCTCCTATCTCCTCCACCTCCTCGTCCTGCTGTCCCTGGGCTCCAACACCGCTAGTTGTTGCCTGGTAGTGCTGTACGCACAGTCAACAGTCGCTCCTCTGTTATTGGGGCTCAGTAACGTCAGCTGTTCCCCAGCTGTGTGTGTGGCAATCCCTCCTATCTCCTATACCTCCTCCTCCTGCTGTCCCTGGGCTCCAACACCGCTAGTTGTTGCCTGGTAGTGCTGTACGCACAGTCAACAGTCGCTCCTCTGTTATTGGGGTTCAGTAACGTCAGCTGTTCCCCAGCTGTGTGTGTGGCAATCCCTCCTATCTCCTCCACCTCCTCCTCCTGCTGTCCCTGGGCTCCAACACCGCTAGTTGTTGCCTGGTAGTGCGGTACACACAGTCAACAGTCGCTCCTCTGTTATTGGGGTTCAGTAACGTCAGCTGTTCCCCAGCTGTGTGTGTGGCAATCCCTCCTATCTCCTCCACCTCCTCGTCCTACTGTCCCTGGGCTCCAACACCGCTAGTTGTTGCCTGGTAGTGCTGTACGCACAGTCAACAGTCGCTCCTCTGTTATTGGGGTTCAGTAACGTCAGCTGTTCCCCAGCTGTGTGTGTGGCAATCCCTCCTATCTCCTCCACCTCCTCCTCCTGCTGTCCCTGGGCTCCAACACCGCTAGTTGTTGCCTGGTAGTGCTGTACGCACAGTCAACAGTCGCTCCTCTGTTATTGGGGTTCAGTAACGTCAGCTGTTCCCCAGCTGTGTGTGTGGCAATCCCTCCTATCTCCTCCACCTCCTCCTCCTGCTGTCCTTGGGCTCCAACACCGCTAGTTGTTGCCTGGTAGTGCTGTACGCACAGTCAACAGTCGCTCCTCTGTTATTGGGGTTCAGTAACGTCAGCTGTTCCCCAGCTGTGTGTGTGGCAATCCCTCCTATCTCCTCCACCTCCTCCTCCTGCTGTCCCTGGGCTCCAACACCGCTAGTTGTTGCCTGGTAGTGCTGTACGCACAGTCAACAGTCGCTCCTCTGTTATTGGGGTTCAGTAACGTCAGCTGTTCCCCAGCTGTGTGTGTGGCAATCCCTCCTATCTCCTCCACCTCCTCCTCCTGCTGTCCCTGGGCTCCAACACCGCTAGTTGTTGCCTGGTAGTGCTGTACGCACAGTCAACAGTCGCTCCTCTGTTATTGGGGTTCAGTAACGTCAGCTGTTCCCCAGCTGTGTGTGTGGCAATCCCTCCTTTCTCCTCCACCTCCTCCTCCTGCTGTCCCTGGGCTCCAACACCGCTAGTTGTTGCCTGGTAGTGCTGTACGCACAGTCAACAGTCGCTCCTCTGTTATTGGGGTTCAGTAACGTCAGCTGTTCCCCAGCTGTGTGTGTGGCAATCCCTCCTATCTCCTCCACCTCCTCCTCCTGCTGTCCCTGGGCTCCAACACCGCTAGTTGTTGCCTGGTAGTGCTGTACGCACAGTCAACAGTCGCTCCTCTGTTATTGGGGTTCAGTAACATCAGCTGTTCCCCAGCTGTGTGTGTGGCAATCCCTCCTATTCCTCCACCTCCTCCTCCTGCTGTCCCTGGGCTCCAACACCGCTAGTTGTTGCCTGGTAGTGCTGTACGCACAGTCAACAGTCGCTCCTCTGTTATTGGGGTTCAGTAACGTCAGCTGTTTCCCAGCTGTGTGTGTGGCAATCCCTCCTATCTCCTCCACCTCCTCCTCCTGCTGTCCCTGGGCTCCAACACCGCTAGATGTTGCCTGGTAGTGCTGTACGCACAGTCAACAGTCGCTCCTCTGTTATTGGGGTTCAGTAACGTCAGCTGTTCCCCAGCTGTGTGTGTGGCAATCCTTCCTATCTCCTCCACCTCCTCCTCCTGCTGTCCCTGGGCTCCAGCACCGCTAGTTGTTGCCTGGTAGTGCTGTACGCACAGTCAACAGTCGCTCCTCTGTTATTGGGGTTCAGTAACGTCAGCTGTTCCCCAGCTGTGTGTGTGGCAATCCCTCCTATCTCCTCCACCTCCTCCTCCTGCTGTCCCTGGGCTCCAACACCGCTAGTTGTTGCCTGGTAGTGCTGTACGCACAGTCAACAGTCGCTCCTCTGTTATTGGGGTTCAGTAACGTCAGCTGTTCCCCAGCTGTGTGTGTGGCAATCCCTCCTATCTCCTCCACCTCCTCCTCCTGCTGTCCCTGGTCTCCAACACCGCTAGTTGTTGCCTGGTAGTGCTGTACGCACAGTCAACAGTCGCTCCTCTGTTATTGGGGTTCAGTAACGTCAGCTGTACCCCAGCTGTGTGTGTGGCAATCCCTCCTATCTCCTCCACCTCCTCCTCCTGCTGTCCCTGGGCTCCAACACCGCTAGTTGTTGCCTGGTAGTGCTGTACGCACAGTCAACAGTCGCTCCTCTGTTATTGGGGTTCAGTAACGTCAGCTGTTCCCCAGCTGTGTGTGTGGCAATCCCTCCTATCTCCTCCACCTCCTCGTCCTGCTGTCCCTGGGCTCCAACACCGCTAGTTGTTGCCTGGTAGTGCTGTACGCACAGTCAACAGTCGCTCCTCTGTTATTGGGGTTCAGTAACGTCAGCTGTTCCCCAGCTGTGTGTGTGGCAATCCCTCCTATCTCCTCCACCTCCTCCTCCTGCTGTCCCTGGGCTCCAACACCGCTAGTTGTTGCCTGGTAGTGCTGTACGCACAGTCAACAGTCGCTCCTCTGTTATTGGGGTTCAGTTAAGTCAGCTGTTCCCCAGCTGTGTGTGTGGCAATCCCTCCTATCTCCTCCACCTCCTCCTCCTGCTGTCCCTGGGCTCCAACACCGCTAGTTGTTGCCTGGTAGTGCGGTACACACAGTCAACAGTCGCTCCTCTGTTATTGGGGTTCAGTAACGTCAGCTGTTCCCCAGCTGTGTGTGTGGCAATCCCTCCTATCTCCTCCAATTCCTCCTCCTGCTGTCCCTGGGCTCCAACACCGCTAGTTGTTGCCTGGTAGTGCTGTACGCACAGTCAACAGTCGCTCCTCTGTTATTGGGGTTCAGTAACGTCAGCTGTTCCCCAGCTGTGTGTGTGGCAATCCCTCCTATCTCCTCCACCTCCTCGTCCTGCGGTCCCTGGGCTCCAACACCGCTAGTTGTTGCCTGGTAGTGCTGTACGCACAGTCAACAGTCACTCCTCTCTTATTGGGGTTCAGTAACGTCAGCTGTTCCCCAGCTGTGTGTGTGGCAATCCCTCCTATCTCCTCCACCTCCTCCTCCTGCTGTCCCTGGGCTCCAACACCGCTAGTTGTTGCCTGGTAGTGCTGTACGCACAGTCAACAGTCGCTCCTCTGTTATTGGGGTTCAGTAACGTCAGCTGTACCCCAGCTGTGTGTGTGGCAATCCCTCCTATCTCCTCCACCTCCTCCTCCTGCTGTCCCTGGGCTCCAACACCGCTAGTTGTTGCCTGGTAGTGCTGTACGCACAGTCAACAGTCGCTCCTCTGTTATTGGGGTTCAGTAACGTCAGCTGTTCCCCAGCTGTGTGTGTGGCAATCCTTCCTATCTCCTCCACCTCCTCCTCCTGCTGTCCCTGGGCTCCAACACCGCTAGTTGATGCCTGGTAGTGCTGTACGCACAGTAAACAGTCGCTCCTCTGTTATTGGGGTTCAGTAACGTCAGCTGTTCCCCAGCTGTGTGTGTGGCAATCCCTCCTATCTCCTCCACCTCCTCCTCCTGCTGTCCCTGGGCTCCAACACCGCTAGTTGTTGCCTGGTAGTGCTGTACGCACAGTCAACAGTCGCTCCTCTGTTATTGGGGTTCAGTAACGTCAGCTGTTCCCCAGCTGTGTGTGTGGCAATCCCTCCTATCTCCTCCACCTCCTCCTCCTGCTGTCCCTGGGCTCCAACACCGCTAGTTGTTGCCTGGTAGTGCTGTACGCACAGTCAACAGTCGCTCCTCTGTTATTGGGGTTCAGTAACGTCAGCTGTTCCCCAGCTGTGTGTGTGGCAATCCCTCCTATCTCCTCCACCTCCTCCTCCTGCTGTCCCTGGGCTCCAACACCGCTAGTTGTTGCCTGGTAGTGCTGTACGCACAGTCAACAGTTGCTCCTCTGTTATTGGGGTTCAGTAACGTCAGCTGTTCCCCAGCTGTGTGTGTGGCAATCCCTCCTATCTCCTCCACCTCCTCCTCCTGCTGTCCCTGGGCTCCAACACCGCTAGTTGTTGCCTGGTAGTGCTGTACGCACAGTCAACAGTCGCTCCTCTGTTATTGGGGTTCAGTAACGTCAGCTGTTCCCCACCTGTGTGTGTGGCAATCCCTCCTATCTCCTCCACCTCCTCCTCCTGCTGTCCCTGGGCTCCAACACCGCTAGTTGTTGCCTGGTAGTGCTGTACGCACAGTCAACAGTCGCTCCTCTGTTATTGGGGTTCAGAAACGTCAGCTGTTCCCCAGCTGTGTGTGTGGCAATCCCTCCTATTTCCTCCACCTCCTCCTCCTGCTGTCCCTGGGCTCCAACACCGCTAGTTGTTGCCTGGTAGTGCTGTACGCACAGTCAACAGTCGCTCCTCTGTTATTGGGGTTCAGTAACGTCAGCTGTTCCCCAGCTGTGTGTGTGGCAATCCCTCCTATCTCCTCCACCTCCTCCTCCTGCTGTCTCTGGGCTCCAACACCGCTAGTTGTTGCCTGGTAGTGCTGTACGCACAGTCAACAGTCGCTCCTCTGTTATTGGGGTTCAGTAACGTCAGCTGTTCCCCAGCTGTGTGTGTGTGGCAATCCCTCCTATCTCCTCCACCTCCTACTCCTGCTGTCCCTGGGCTCCAACACCGCTAGTTGTTGCCTGGTAGTGCTGTACGCACAGTCAACAGTTGCTCCTCTGTTATTGGGGTTCAGTAACGTCAGCTGTTCCCCAGCTGTGTGTGTGGCAATCCCTCCTATCTCCTCCACCTCCTCCTCCTGCTGTCCCTGGGCTCCAACACCGCTAGTTGTTGCCTGGTAGTGCTGTACGCACAGTCAACAGTTGCTCCTCTGTTATTGGGGTTCAGTAACGTCAGCTGTTCCCCAGCTGTGTGTGTGGCAATCCCTCCTATCTCCTCCACCTCCTCCTCCTGCTGTCCCTGGGCTCCAACACCGCTAGTTGTTGCCTGGTAGTGCTGTACGCACAGTCAACAGTCGCTCCTCTGTTATTGGGGTTCAGTAACGTCAGCTGTTCCCCAGCTGTGTGTGTGGCAATCCCTCCTATCTCCTCCACCTCCTCCTCCTGCTGTCCCTGGGCTCCAACACCGCTAGTTGTTGCCTGGTAGTGCTGTACGCACAGTCAACAGTCGCTCCTCTGTTATTGGGGTTCAGAAACGTCAGCTGTTCCCCAGCTGTGTGTGGGGCAATCCCTCCTATGTCCTCCACCTCCTCCTCCTGCTGTCCCTGGGCTCCAACACCGCTAGTTGTTGCCTGGTAGTGCTGTACGCACAGTCAACAGTCGCTCCTCTGTTATTGGGGTTCAGTAACGTCAGCTGTTCCCCAGCTGTGTGTGTGGCAATCCCTCCTATCTCCTCCACCTCCTCCTCCTGCTGTCCCTGGGCTCCAACACCACTAGTTGTTGTCCAGAAGTGCTGTCCGCACAGAGCCAAACACCTCGCCAATGTGTTAGTGGGGTTCAGTAATGCCTGCTGCTCCCCTGCTGTGTATACGGCAACATGTCATGCGACCGCCACGCAGGCACAACAACTTAAATTTAAGGGAACCTGTCCCGTCCCCCCCCAAGGCGTTTGTTACTGAAAGAGCCACCTTGTGCAGCAGTAATAATGATGCAAAAGGAAAAAGTGGCTCTTTTTGTGGTGCTCCTTGCACACGCTGAACTTGACACTTATGAAATGTGTCCCCTCACACCGTTAAACCGTCCGGTCGGAGGGACTTTCCTTTGTCATGTGACGCAGCACAGCTGTCATCCTTACCCCCTTGTCGCCGTGCGCCGCCTCCTCAGCGTTGTTTGAATCTGTCCCGGAGCCTGCGCTGTTATGTTAGCCCTTGTCCATGCACACATTTTGCGCTGCCCATCTTCTGACATCATTTGGTGTCAGGCTGGCTGCGCCTGTGCGGCCGCGCTGGACGAGATGCCGCCTCGTAGTGTCTTCTGATTTAATCCCACTGCGGGCCTGTGATCCATGGACATGCGCAGTGCATATCTTAACCTCCGCCTCTCTCTCATCTCCCTCAGCCTTCTTCAGACTGTGCGCCTTCAGCTGATCCCTAATAGCATGCCACGGCCATGACGCCGCACAGTCTGAAGAAGCTGGAAGGAGGGGAGTGAGAGTGCGCATGCCCATGGATCACAGGTCCGCAGAGTGATTACATTAGATGACACAGCAAGGCGGGATCTTGGCCAGCGCAGCCGCACAGGCGCAGCCAGCCTGACACCAAATGATGTCAGAATATGGGCAGCGCAAAATGTGTGCATGGACAAGGGCTAACATAACAGCGCAGGCTCCGGGACAGATTCAAACAATGCTGAGGAGGCAGCGCACGGCGCCAAGGGGGTAAGAATGACAGCTGTGCTGCGTCACATGACAAAGGAAAGTCCCTCCGACCGGACGGTTTAACGGTGTGAGGGGACACATTTCATAAGTGTCAAGTTCAGCGTTTGCAAGGACCATAATTAAAAGAGCTAAGTTTACCTTTTCCAGCATTAGTGCTGTACAATATGGCTCTTTCAGCTACAAACCCCTGGGGGGGGGGGTTAAAGGTTCCCTTTCAACTTGCTCCAGTGCAGGCTTCGGCCTACACTATGCTCCTCCTGCTGGCCCTGGGCTCTAACACCGCCAGTTGGCGCCCAGATGTGCTAGCTGCACAGAGAAAAACACCAGCCAATGTGTCAGTGGGGTTCAGCAACGCCAGCTGTACCCCTGCTGTGTAGCCGGCATCGTGTCCTGCAACAGCCACGCAGACACAAAGCTGCCGCCAGTGCAGGCTTCGGCCTACACTCCGCTCCCTCTCCTCCTCCTGCTGACCCTGGGCTCTAACAACGCCAGTTGGGGCCCAGAAGTGCTGGCTGCACAGAGCCAAACACCTCGCCAATGTGTCAGTGGGGTTCAGCACCGCCAGCTGTTCCCCTGCTGTGTAGCCGGCATCGTGTCCTGCAACAGCCACGCAGACACAAGAACTGAAATTGAAGGGAACTTGTCCCCCCTCCCCCAGGCATTTGTATCTTTCACAGCCACCTTGTACAGCAGTAATGCTGCATGTGTGCAAGGTGGCTCAGAAACTTATTCCCCTTGCACACGTGGAACTGAACACGTCTAAAATGTGTCCTCTGTGACCATTAAACCGTCCCTGAGGTGTGACTTTCCTTTGTGATTACACGCTGCAAGCCCCTTGGTAGCGCTGCCCGTCTTCTGGCATCATTGTTTGGCTGGCTGCGCCTCTGCGGCCGCCCTGGCCCACACAACGCCCCTCGGTGTCTTATTTATTTTGACTGCGAGGGTGTGATTGATGGGCATGAGCAGTGCATATGTTCGCCTGTCCCTCATCTCCTTCGGCCTTCTTCAGACTGTGCGGCTTCATGGCCGTGGCATGCGACAAGGGATCAGCTGACGCCGCACAGTCTGAAGCAGGTGTAAGGACCCGAGTGTGAGAGGCGAACATACAGTATGTACTGCGCCAGGCCATGAATCCCAGCCCCGCAGTGTTTTAACAATGTAAAGACACTGCGGGGCTGGGATTCATGGTCATCGCGAACCGCACCGGCCAACATTAAATGATGTCAGAAGATGGGCAGCGCTAACAGCGCAAGGCCAAGGGATAACACGACAGCGCAGACTCCTGTGCAGCAAATAACGACGCTCAGGAGGCCGCGCCCAGCACCAAGGTGGGATTTTTGACAGCTGTACTGCGTCTCATTACAAAGGGAACTCACTCCTCCAAAACAATTTGACTGCTTAAGGGCCTAAATGTTATACGTGTTTCTTTCTGCGTGTGCAAGGAGCAAAATTAAAAGAGCAACCTTTGACTTGTGCAGCATTACTGCTGCCCAAGCTGTGGCTCTTGTAGTTTGTAACCCCTGAGGGGGGGTTAAAGTTTACCTTTAAAATCGGTTCAATTAGGCTTCGGCCTACACTCTGCTCCACCTGCAGAGCCCGGGCTCCAACACCGCTAGTTGCTGTCCGGAAGTGCTGGCTGCACAGAGCAAAACACACGCCACTCTGTCAGTGGGGTTCAGCACCGCCAGCTGTTCCCCTGCTGTGTAGCCGGCAACGTGTCCTGCAACAGCCATGCAGACACAAGAACTGAAATTGAAGGGAACCTGTCCCCCCTCCCCCAGGTGTTTGTATGTTTTACAGCCACCTTGTACAGCAGTAATGCTGCATGTGTGCAAGGTGGCTCATAAACTTATTCTCCTTGCACACGTGGAACAGAACACATCTACAATGTGTCCCCTGAGACCATTAAAACGTCCCTGAGGTGTGACTTTCCTTTGTAATGACACGCAACAACCCCCTTGGTAGCACAGCCCTTCTTCTGTCATCATTGTTTGGCTGGCTGCGCCTCTGCGGCCGCCCTGCCCGACACAACGCCCCTCGGTGTCTTATTTATTTTGACTGCGAGGGTGTGATTGACGGGCATGAGCAGTGCATATCTTCGCCAGGCTGTCACTCAGCTCCTTCCGCCTTCTTCAGACTGTGCGGCTTCATGGCCGTGGCATGCGATAAGGGATCAGCTGACGCCGCACAGTCTGTAGCAGGTGTAAGGACACAAGCAAGAGGCGAACATATGTACTGCGCCAGGCCATGAATCCCAGCCCCGCAGTGGGAAACACTGTAAAGACACTGCGGGGCTGGGATTCATGGGCATCGCGAACCGCACCAGCCGACATGAAATGATGTCAGAAGACGGGCAGCGCATGGCCAAGGGATAACGCAACAACGCAGACTCCTGTACAGCAAAATGCGATGCTCAGGAGGCCGCGCCAAGCACCAAGGTGGTATTTTTGCCAGCTGTGCTGCGTCTCATTACAAAGGGAACTCCCGCCTCCAAGACAGATTGACTGTATAAGGGCCAAAATGTTGTACGTGTTTCATTCAGCTTGTGCAAGGAACAAAATTAAAAGAGCAACCTTTGACTTGTGCAGCACTACTGCTGCATAAGGCGTGGCTCTTGTAGTTTGTAACACCTGAGGGGGGGTTAAAGGTTACCTTTAAAATTGGTTCAATTAGGCTTCGGCCTACACTCTACTCCCTCTCCTCCTGCTGACCCTGGGCTCTAACACCGCCAGTTGGGGCCCGGTAATGCTAGCTGCACAGAGAAAAACACCAGCCAATGTGTCAGTGGGGTTCAGCACCGCCAGCTGTTCCCCTGCTGTGTAGCCGGCAACGTGTCCTGCAACAGCCACGCAGACACAACAGACCTACAAATGCCTCCAGTGCAGGCTTCGGCCTACACTCTGCTCCCCCTGCTGACCCTTTGCTCCAACACCGCTAGTTGGGGCTCTAGGAAGACAAGCTTGAATAGGTCCCCATCCTGGTTCCAGCACCATCAGCTGGTTCCGGGCAGAGCCTTTGGCTTAGGTGCCTCCCTCTGGGTATCCGAGTTCCACCAACGTCAGGTGGTCCTTGGTAGTGCTTTCAGGCACGGGTACCTCCTGCTTAGTAACCGGGTTCCAGTAACGTCAGCTGGTCCTCGGTAGTTCCATTGGCTCTTGGACCTTCGGCTACCCATCCGGGTTCCAGTACCATCAGCTGGTCCTCGGTAGTTCCATTGGCTCTTGGACCTTCGGGTAGCCATCCGAGTTCCAGTTCCATCAGCTGTTTCTCGGCATTTTCTCAGCCTTCTTGTACCTTCTGCTACATTTCCAAGTTCAAGACCCTAAAGACAACGACCCGGAAGACCACCCCTAAGATGACGACGACACCAGAGACGACAACCACTGAGATGACGACGACCCTGGAGACGATGACCCTGAAGACCACCCCGATGACGACGACCCTGGAGACGACGACGACCTGGAAGACCGAGAAGCAGAAGAACAAGAGGCTGCAGAACAAAGAGAAGAAGAACATTAAGCATAAGACTAAATATCAGAGCAAAAGATATTATCTAAATTATAAGCAGAAGAAGACTAAGCAGTGTATGGGGGTGAGTCCGTTCCTCCTCGTGGTGCCCCTGGATAAAGCCTGATGCTGCAGGCCAAACTGAACGCGGACAAATGTAACTGTTTTGTGACAGGCAGAACGGAAGGTGTAATCTTCAAACTTTTATAGATAACAACTACGGGAATGCCTGTCACAAATAAGAATATGATGAAGAAGTTAAATATGAAGAAGATAATAGTAAAATAAAAAGAATATGAACAATGTAACAAAAAAAATAATAGGTAGAAGATGAAGAATATGAATAAGGTGAAGAAGTTGATGTCAAAGAAGCTGATGATGAGGATAATGAAGAAGAAAGTGTGGGAGAAGTAAAAAAGAAGGTGAAGGGCGCGGAAGTAGTGAAACTTCAATATCTGACAAAATAAAAAAAAAATTAACATAGTCAAAATCTTTCTAACACCGAACGTCATAAAAAACAAAACAAAATCCTGCTATTCTATTAGATTGGGCTAAACCTCTGTGCCTTTAATGTCTCCGCCACGTCCCCCAATACAGCCTACATTATTCTTAGTTGTTTTCCTTCATGTAGAATGAACCTACAAGTTAAGAAAGGGTTTATTTTAATTCCGATATTTTCGTCCCATTGACTTGCATTGGGATCGGGTATCGGTATCGGATTAGATCCGATACTTTGACGGTATCGGCCGATACTTTCCGATATCGGAAGGTATCGCTCAACACTAACAGTGTGGTATCTCCATCACACCCCTCAGCTATCTGTGGGCTAAAAATTGTGGCCTTTCAGGCCTACATTGAACTGTTTTTTGCTGTGTGCTACCCTAGTTAGTGACACTATTTTGCTGTAAAAAAAAAATACAGGCCACATATTTTAAATTATGGTATCTCACTTCTCAACAAATAAAATAAGGAACAGTCTCACCCAATCCGCGAATATGAGGGACTGTCAGGCTCAAAACATGATGGTGTTGGTTCTTTGAATGAAGGGGTTACGCTACTCCCAACGCGTTTCTTCTCAAAGATTCTTCAGGGGAGTAAGAACCAGCATAATGGGGCCATTTCACCCCACAGTCAGTATCATCCGCTGATACGGCGTCATGCCACAAAGCAGTGCAGCGTTAAGCTAGCTGCACATGTAGCTTGATTCCACTTAAATAGACAAACCCCGGCATTGCCGCCAGGAATTTAGAATGTATGCTTCCGGTAGGTGGAACGTGGCTCCCGATAAGTGACATGCAAACGTCACATCCGGGACTTACATCATATCCGGGCTATTAGACCACATGATGCAGCCTTCGCTGCAGGAAGAAGACCCGGGTGACGCGCATGGCAACATATACTTCGCTATAGTAACAGTACTCTCCAAAAATAAAATATACGTGCATCCCGCAACCACAGACCTTGCACAGCAGTGTAAGTTGCTTTATCTATAAATAATTCACAAAAACAGAAAAGGGAAGTCACTGAGTGGCAGATTAGTACACAGCCACTATGTTTCACCGATAGACAAAAATTGTTTGGTATCCAGTGTAAAGGGATGCCATAAATGCGGCGGCTGTACAATCTCTGAATTTGTGACACAGACTAAAACTTTTGTCAGCAATGTCACTGGTAAATGTTTCTCTATTAGGTCCTTTATCAACTGAAGATTGGAAGGAATTATCTATCAGATGAATTGTCAATGTTGTTTGGAGTATGTTGGCAAGACCAAGAGGGAGTTCCGCAAGAGAGTGGGGGAACATCTCAGGGACATTAAGAACCAAAAGGATACCCCAGTGGCTAGACATGCTAATAATACACATACCGGGAACCTTAAGACAGTCAGTTTCCTGGGAATTGATCAAATCAAGGTATCGCCAAGAGGTGAAGATTGGGATCGCTGAATCCTACAAAATGAAAGATGGTGGATATACCGACTTAACGCTGTAGCCCCTAGAGGCCTCAATGAACAACTATCATACACGTTTCTTTATAGCTGTTATAGGGACATCGTAGAAGGGACAGCCATCGTTGAGTGGGGGTGCCACTTGCGCAGGTCTCTAGGGTGCCAACCACTGGTAGGAAGGGGTCAGCTATAGTTTAGTTCTTAATAGCTTATATGGTTAGGCATTACACCACCTCCTTTTTTTCTTTTTCCCTTTTTTGCTCCTACCACCTAATTACCCCCACCCCGAATAAGAATCTGCTGCTCCTAGATTCCCCCTGCTACATTTTTGTGCTGCTCTCCCTGGCTTTTGTAATGAAATAATTAAGATTATCTGGAGAGGGATCTTTCTCATTAACCATTAGGGATGTATTTTCTTCAGTCTGGTAATTAAAAATACTTTTACCTGACCCCATTGTTTTAAATTTGATTATGATATTATGTTAATAGTCTTGTCCGTACCTTTAATAGTGTGTATGGGACCATATTTTATTATATGGGTTCCCTAATGTGGATATACAAGCATTATCTTGTGTTTTTGTGAATTATTTATAGTTAAAGCAACTTAGGCTACTTTCACACTAGCGTCGTGCACTGCACGTCACTATGCGTCATTTTGTAGAATAAAACGCATCCTGCAAAAGTGCTTGCAGGATGCGTTTTTTCTCCATTGACTTGCATTAGCGACGCAGTGCGACGCATTGCCACACGTTGCAACCGTCGTGCGACGGTTGCGTCGGACCGTCGCCACCAAAAAACGTTGCTTGTAACGTTTTTTGGTGCGTCGTTCCCGTCTTTTCCGACCGCGCATGCGCGGCCGGAACTCCGCCCCCGCCTCCCCGCACCTCACAATGGGGCAGCGGATGCGTTGAAAAACAGCATCCGCTGCCCCCGTTGTGCGGCGCATTCACTGCTAGCGTCGGTACGTCGCAACGACGCTATTCGTCGTGCGTCGTCCGACGCTAGTGTGAAAGTAGCCTTACACTGCTGTGCAAGATTTGCGTTTGCGGGATGCATATATATTTTATTTTTGGAGAGTACCGCCATCCTTGTTACTATAGCGATGTATACGCTGCTATGCACGTCCTCCAGGTCTTCTTACTGCAGCGCAGGACCTTCTGTGAATTTTGCATCATGTGGTCTAATAGCCTGGATATGACGTAGGTCCCGGATGTGATCTTTGCATGTCGCTTACCAGGAGCCGCATTCCACCTACCGGAAGCATACATTCTGGCTTCCTGACGGCAATGCCGGCATTTGTCTATTTAAGTGCAATCAAGCTACATGTGTAGCTAGCTTAACGCTGCACCGCTTTGTGGTATGACGCCGTATGAGCGGATGATACTGACCGTGTGGTGAGATGGCCCCATTATGCTGGTTCTTACTCCTCTGAAGTATCTTTATGAGAGAAAACACTTTGGGAGTGGCGTAACCCCTTCATTCAAAGAAACTGCATCATCACCTTTTGAGCCTGACAGTCCCTCATATTGGCGGATTGGGTGATACTGTTCCTCATTTTTTTTGTTGAGAAGTGGTGGTTGTCTATATTTAATCCCTGGTGGTTGTCTATATTTAATCCCTGGTGGCAAATGGATCATTGGTTGATTTATGGATTGCGGTTTGTTGACACCCTGTCAAATGTGGTGTTTGTTGATATTTAGTCAATTTTGATAATCTTTTCTAATTTAGTATTGCCAGGATCTATATGATTGTAATCATTAGCCACTATTGACGGCTTATGCAATGTTTCATGTGTGACTTTGCACTATTTTTTATTTTTTATTATTTTTTGGCTACTTTTGTATTTTTCACAATAATATACTCTTTATTAAAAGATAAGTTTTAGTTCCACTTTTGCTGTGCACTAAGCTGAAATCGTGCCACAACAAACACCCACATCTTTTCGCCCGACCTTCCTGTCCGAATTACTAGTTGACCACAGAACACCACTATTGAACCCAGAGCAGTGTCAAAAGGTGGTTGGTTGGATAGCGGCTAATGCTTCCAGTCACTTTGCCACCACCACCATCCTGTCTTCCACAAGTCTGAGTAGCCGTGAGTCTGGACCGCATATTTCTCACCCTGATCATCCTTTCTCCCACCTTGCCGAGTGCCTGAAGACAACTGATCTTACACTTGGACACTCAGAGAAGCTATTCACTTTTCCATTTATAGATTTGGGCCTCTTGCCCGGTCCACTTGAAGTGGGGCAAGATGAGATCGCATGTAGCGATGGCCAAATATTTGAGCAGCAACGGTCACACGAAGGTGACGGTGGGAACGTGTCACAAGAGGTGGACGATGATGAAAGTCAGGAGGAGGACAAGGGTGTGGATGTAGAAGACGAGGTGGTGGATGATATAGTAACTGACCCAACCTGGCAGGAGGACATGTAGAGCCAAGGACAGCAGCACACAGGGGGAGGGAGGCGTAGCACTGCAACAGGCAGGAAGAAGCAGTGTGGTGGCCGCAGACAGAAGGTGGACAACTGTTCTTCTTAACACCAACACGACGGAAGTTGTCAGTACAACTGTTAGGTTTTCCCAAGTCTGGTTGTTTTTTAAAGACTCTGCCGGTAACCCCAAACAGGCCATTTGCACCACCTGCCATGCCCACATCAGCAGGAGTAGCAAAACTACAAGCCTGACCACCACCAGCATGATCAGGCTCATGGCAGCAAAGCATCCAACTTTGTGGGCCGAACCCCAGGTTCCAGGAACACTGTCTGCAGGTAACACCACTGCTTCTTCCACTGTTGCGTGTGGAAGCCAATCCCCGTCCATGGTGCCGGCGAAGATGCCTCCTGCCCTGCACCTGTCGTTGCACACACTCAACTAGCACCATCATCAGGCAAGTCCACGTTCTTGTCCCAGCACAGCGTTCAGTTGAACATACCCCAATCCTTGGAATGCAAGAGTAAATACGCAGCCAACGCCCCACAGGCAACAGTACTAAATTCACACATTTCTCGTCTGCTTGCACTCGAAATATTGCCTTTTAGGCTCACGAAGACAGAAGCTTTCCGCAACCTGATGGCGGCATCCGTCCCAAAGTACTCAGTCCCCAGCCGCCACTATTTCTCCCAGTGTGCCATCACAGAATTACACAAGCACGTTTCCCACATTAGCCGTGCCCTCAACAATGCTGTTACTGGGAAAGTCCACCTAACCACGGACACAAGTGCTTGTGGGCAGGGATGGTAAATCTTGCTGACAGCACACTGGGTTAATAGTGGAAGCCAAGACCCAGTCAGACCTTGGGATGGAATACGTCCTCCTGACGCCGAGGATTGCGGGCACTATGTCAATCAGAGTTGCCCCCACAGTCAACAGCTCCTGCACCTCCTCCTCCTCATCTTCAGCCTCCATCTCTGAAATGACCAGATCAGCACAACTGAAACTGCACAATGATGAAGAGTTGTGGACAGCTCTGAAAGAGCAGACAGATCTGTGGCTGACACCACTGAACCTATAGCCAGGCATGGTCATGTGTGACAATGGCTGGAGCCTGGTGGTGGCTCTGAGGTGAGGCGAGCTCTCGCACGTACCATGCTTGGCCCATATGCTTAACCTCCTTGTTCAACGGTTTCTCAAAAGCTACCTAGAGCTACCGGATATCTGCTTATGAAAGTACGTCACCTGTGTGCCCTTTTTAGCAAGTCAGCTATAGCTTCCGCCGCCCTTGCCGTGCTTCAGCAGCATTTGCAGCTTCCGGCTCTCCGACTGGTGTGTGATGTCCCCATGCATTGGAACTCTATACTGCATATGTTGGAAAGGATTTGTGAGCAGAAGAGGGCAGTTGTTGACTATCAGCATCAACAAGGCCGTTGGTATTCATTTCAGACTCCATACATTAGACCTCAGGAGTGGACATGGATGTCAGACATATGTACCATCCTACAAAACTTTTGAGTCCACCAAGATGGTGAGCGGCGATGACGCCATAATTAGCGTCACCATACCGCTTCTGTGTATTCTGAAAAGTTCTCTGCTCACAATAAAAGAGGATGCATTGCAGGCGGAGCACGATGAGATGGGGCAAGGGTGATTACACACAGCCCAGCCTCATGTCATCCCAACGTGGACTGGTTGACAATGAGGAAGATGAGGAGGAAGAACAGGAGCTACTTTCATGTGCTATAGACGGTACTACAAGCACTAATTGTCATACCGTCTGTTCAGCATGGTTGGCCTGAGGACAGGGAGGAAGAGGAGGAGAGCATGGTCAGTCATCCTCTTGGTGAGGACACGGAAGTCTTGCCTATTAGCAGTCTGGAATGCATGGCTGATTTTATGTTGCACTGCCTTTCCAGTGACCCTCGTATTTTCCAAATTTTGGGTGACAGTCATTACTGGTTGGTGACACTTCTAGACCCACGCTTTGAGAACTTTCAATTTCTTCTTCAAGAGGCAGACAAGTGTACTAAAATGGTACAGTACCAGAAGGCCATTGTTGCGGAATTCTTAAAAAAAATTCCCATCTGAAAACAATGGCGGCAGAGGTCACAGTTCATTGGACAACCAGGGAGGTCAGGTGAGAGACAACTCCAATCCAGCAGAGGCAGCGCAACACTGGCAAAGTTCTGGGAGAGTTTTCTCAGACCCTCCCATCGCACTGGCCCTGAGGCGCGGGCTACTCTCACAAGGAGTGCAAGGTTTGGAAGATGCTAAGGGAGTACCTTGCTGACCGTACCAACGTCCTCCGTGATTCCTCTGTGCCTTTTAATTATTGGGTATTCAAGCTGGACACATGGCATGAACTGGCTCTCTACGACTTGGAGGTCCTGGCCTGTCCTGCCACTAGCGTTTTGTCAGAGTGGGTTTTTAGTGCCACTGGTGGAATTATAACTGATAAGCGCATCCGCCTGTGAACTGAAAATGAGGACAGGCTGACTCTTATAAAAATGAACAAGGGCTGGATTGGGCCAGACTTCTCTACACGACCGAATGATAACAGTGAAACATAACTTTAAATCCAGTGTCTTTTTTGGGAGGTCTATTCCCATGCACCTCTTCACACCCACCCATGGGTAAACGCTTCCTGATTTTGCCTACTTGCTATTACCCTCTTCCTTCTCCTCATCTTCATCAGCCACCAGCACTAGATCACCATGGTGACCGTGGCCCGTGAATCGTGATGCACCAGCCACGTTATTCTGTTAAAGGGTGTTTTTGATGCCCGTAAAAAAAATGTTTACACATTATGTTGATGTGTACCCCCAAGGGGGAAATGTTTGTCAACCCATACACTAAGTGTATGGGCATTACAAGTATAGAAGACCCGCTCCTTTAAACAGGGAAAACATTTTTTAGGAGGCCATCCTCCACATCTCTTCCGACACCACCACTAGATAACGAGGGTGAACTTGTTCCGTGATGCATTAGCCAGGTTATTTTTTTCAAGGGTGTTTATGATGCCCATAAAAAAAAATGTTTACACAGTATGTTGATGTGTGTCCCCCCGAAGGGCAATGTTTGTCAGCCCATACACTTACTGCATGGGCAGGGCCGGCGTTAGGGCCAGGCAGACTAGGCAGCTGCCTGGGGCCCCCACTCCCTTGGGGGCCCCCAGCATCTACAGCAGAAGCTTCACTGATAATAGCATTATCAGTGAAGCTTCCGAGTAGAGACTGGTTAAGGACCTGTAGTGACATCACGATCAGGTGACCTGCCATGTGACCGTGATGTCACCACAGGCCATGTACTCTGGGAATGTTTGTAGCAGTAAAATAGGAGCCTGCAGTGAAGCACAGGAGCAGCGGCCACTGAACCTCCCCCATCAGCGTGATAGAAGTGCTCATTGGCCAGCGCCCTGTCCTGCTGCACGGAGCCTCTGAGGGGAAGGGAGAGAGACCCAGCACCAGTAACAACCTGAGCCGGCAGATAAGTAAAGAGCACCGTCCCACTGTGTGTGCTGCTCCTGGTGATGATGGCTCCTGTCCTGCTGTCAGCAACTCCTGCTCTTGTCGGCAGTCCCAGCAGAGGAGAGGGCAGAAAGGTGTCTGCTGGGAGCAGGAGGAGCTGCAGCTGATAGTGTGCATCATCTCATTCCCTCCAGCATAAAGGTGTGTGTGTGTGGTGTGTATAGCGTGTGTCATGTGTAGTGTGTGCTTATGTGAATCACATGTATCAAATGAGCATTTGTTGTGCTGCATGTGTGTGCCGTGTATGTGTGTGTATAAGTGTGTCTTTGCTTGCCGTGTGTGTGTGTGTGTGTATGTATGTATATATATATATATATTGTATGTGTGTATATATATGTGTGTGTGTATGTATGTGTGTATAAATGCGTGCCATGTATGTGTATAAATGCATGCCATGTATATATTTGTGTGTATAAGTGCATGCCATGTGTGTGTTTATGTGTGTGTAAAATATATATATATATATATATATATATATATACGCTATGTATGTGTGTATGTATAAGAATGCTATGTATGTGTCTGTGTATAAGTGCATGCCATATATAAGTGTGTGCCGTGTATGTGTGTATGCGTGCGTGCCATGTACATGTATGTGTGTATAAGTGTGTGTGTATAAGCATGTGTCATGTGCGTGTGTGTTTAATTGTGTGTATATATATATATATATATATATATATATATATATATATATATATACTTTTTTGCATTATTCTATATAAACATACAGTGATAGTGTGTGTGTGTGTGTGTTCCATGCACATTTTAAAATAATGGTTGAACAGACTAGAGTGTGTATATATATATATATATATATAACACACACACACACAGCCCTGCTGCTTATAGCACGATACTATATGGGGACAGATTGATCTACTAGTGTTCTGTCCCCATCATTCGATTCGTCCTCAGACGATGTAAAGAGGCCGAGAAACAAGAGCCAAACGACTTCAATGTTGTCAATCGCACGCATCGAACGGTCTGAACTCGACGCATGTAAATGCAACCAAAATGTTTGAGCGTCATGGTGCAATATGTATGTGAGCATTGGGGGCCTCATTTTAAACTTTTGCCTAGGGCCCCACTTTGTCTAAAACCGGCCCTGTGCATGGGCATTACAAGTATAGGGGACCCGCTGCTTTAAACTGGGAAAACATTTAGCGGAGGCCATCGTCCACATTTATTCCAAGGGGGATTGGGGTGCATGCAAATTTGGGGCAGGTGTTGCATTCACTTCATGGGCAAACTTTATGGGAGTACCAAATGACTAATAATGGGAACATTGTTTTCATGTGGCCATTCAAGACTTCAGTTCAAAGGCTTATTGGGGTGTGTGTAACTTTGGTGCAGGGCACGCCTTGCATTTAATGCATAAGCAAACAGTATGGGAGTACCAAATGAATAATGGGAACTGTGGTTGCATGTGGTCACCCATGACGTCTGTTCAATGGGTTGTTGGGGAGCGTCCAAATTTTGAGTAGCCCTGACACTTACTGCATACGCAATAACAGTATAAGGGACCCACTGTTTAATAATGGGAACAACAAAGCATAGCCGGCTGATGGCTCTCTAAGAATAGTGAGGGCCTACTGCTGGCTCTTTAAGAATAGTAAAGGCCCCCTGGTGGCCCTATAAACATAGACTTTGTGACTTTCAGAGTCCCTCCTCCATAAATGAAACAGGATGTGTCTGATGATGTGTCACACATCACATTGCCAGAAAAGGTTGTAAACTGTTAAAATGACATTTCCCAGCGAATGCATTTGTCTTGGTTGAAAGCAATGGTAAAATTGAAAAACGCATCAAAAACGCTACGTGTGAACATAGCCCAAGTGGTGGAGGAATATTTTTGTTTTGGGTTATTTATTTTGCCTTAAATACAAATCACTACCATGGAAAGGATGTTCCTTAACATATTTCTCAGGAAAATCCATTTTGGTTTAATTGTTGTATGTTTTATTGTGCGCCTATAAAAGTAGCATAAGACTCTGACCACATTGGTCACAGCTGTGACATGGGAGTCAGAAATGATGTTCCCATGTCATTTGAGCAATGTTCCCATCGCTTTCAGATGTTTTTAGACCCTAAAAGGACCCCCGGGGGAGGGTTGCGGCAAAAATGCTCCAGTTTCTCATAGACTTACATTGGGCTCATTGCTCGTGTCGAGTACCCCTAGTATTCCAATTTACTCGATCCGAGCGACGAGCACCCAAACATTTTAGTGCTCGCCCATCACCACTGAACAGCCTATCATTGTCTGCACTTTTTAAAGTTTTGCCCTCTCCAATCATCCTTTTAATTAAACTACGCTGTTCTTCTGAACAATGTCTCGAATGACCTATTTCTCTCAGGCTTTCAAGGAGAAATGCATGTACAACATGTACTGGCTTCACACTTAAATAAGGACCACCTGATTCCCACCTGTTTCTTCACAGAATGATTGACCTCACTAAATGAACTCCACACTGCTATTATTTTGACCCCCCCCCCCCATTCAATTAATTATTCTAATACACAGACTCAAAAACCTGCAGATCGTGAATGCAGAGTCTGTCAGTTTTCTTAGAATCTACTGCACCAACTGGTAAATTGTTTGATATGGGGTAATATAATTTATACCAAAAACAGTGATTAATCTGGTTAGTTATATTGGACTGCTATTATTTTTAAAAAAACGATAACTAATATCAGTCTAAATCAGGGGTGCACAACCTGCAGCCCAAATAAGTTTACTAAAGTCGGAAGAAAAAGGAACAAAAACTAAACATATGAACAATAATGTATCTGTAATTGGTATACATAACCGGGTTTAGACTGGTGAACATACAGATTGCATAGATCTTGTGCTTAGGCTTTATAGCTGCTTTTTGATGGACCTGTGAGCATTCTTCCATAATATCCAGTAACATCAGACTCTTGGCTTAGCTGGTCAGGTAATGGAGGGGCAGACAGGTGAATCATCTGGGTACATTGGAGCAGTGTGATAGTGTGCTCTCCAAGCAGGACAAACAAATGAGATGTTCTGAAAGAAATGCTGGTGTTTCAAAAGGAATGGATCCTCCTCCTTCCTGTATGGTACAGGTATCTCACTTGTCACATACTCATCAGTGGCATCTTTAGTACTGATTTTTAGTGGTGATGTCATTTTTCCTGATTCTACTTCTTCCCAATTAATTGAAGTAAAAAAGTCATGCTCACGTATGTTTCCTCTTACTCCTAACATTAGAGACTTGTCCTTACAAAGGAGACCCATTAACAAGTCTTTAATTGTAGGAGTAAAGTATTCAGATGTTTCTCGGTTTTTGACCAGCTCAATAAATGTTTTGAACTTCTCTAGAGTTTCTGGGCTGGAGACCAAACCGTTGATATAATTATGCCTAAATTAAACCAGTCATCTGCAGCAAGATATGGTTCACCAATGATTTTTTCCAGTGCAGGGGTCCCATTGAAGTCTCCTCCTTTTGTTATTCTAACTGACAATCCAAAATCGGTGATTTTAATGTGGCCTTGGCTGGTTAACAGGATGTTATCGTATTTTAGATCTCTATGAATGATGCCGTTGGAATGGAGGAATTGTATTCCGCACACTATCTCTGCCGCTAGAAATTGTACGGTGCACAGGCTTAGCGGTGCTCTCTCTTCAAACACGTCAAGGAGGGTCCAGCCGGTGACTAGCTCCATGATATAGTAGAGGTAGGTCTTAGCATGAAAAGCTCCATAGCCATGAACTAAAAAGATGCTCTCGTGAGTCATCTGCAGGATTTTGCCCTCTGTTATTTCTTTTTTATTCCATGTCATATCTTGTTTTTTAACTGCTTTTATAGCAACACGCTTTTTGTATGGAATCTGTTGCCAGCATCACCATCCCAAAGCTACCTGTTCCAAGAACATGATGAAAAGTGAATTTGTCCACTGTTAATGGCACTGTGGTCATTTCCCCTTCTTCTGAGGTCTTTATATGAGAATGTTCAGTATCTAGTTTTGCTTTTTCCATTGGTACTAGATATTGTTCATCAGATGTAATGCTGGATCAGCTCTCAATGTGGTGTCTTTTTACGCCACCTTGGCACGTCACTGTTGCCTTTTCTTCATTACACGCAACAGGTTCTTCAATTGATTTTTCCTCTGTTGCACTTTCTATTGTTGGGCTTTCACTAGGTGCACCAGGGTCGTCTCCTTCCCGTTCATGAGATCCACTCTGATTTTCGGGAGTGTCTATTGTACTCTGGCGTCCCAACTGTCGCCTTCCTCTTTTTACTATGGAGGCTTTCTTCTTCCTTATGTATCCTACTAACCTTCTCCACTGGTTCTGCGCTCCTTGAAGAAGGGAGTTTCTTTTCGGCAGATGAGTAGCAGTTTCAGGTTTGCTCTCCTGATGGCTACATCCCTCCTCTGGATCCTCTATGTCAGGACTTCTTGATGTGTCCTTCTCTACACTTTTACTCTCTTCTTTTGAAAAAGATGTTTGTTTTTTTCTTCTTCTACAACACCACATGTTGAGCCATAGACATCAACAAGGCGCTAGTAGAAAAGAGACATAAAAAAGATCACAAGTAGCAAGCACTAGTAGCAAGCAAGCCACAGCGAGACCTTTCCTCACCAAACTGCTGAGGAAAAACAGTTGGAATGGTCACTGCACTGTGACTTGGAGGGGTGTGATGTCAACATCATTGTGATGTCATCCGTGCAGCCATAGGCAGGTCACATTTGTCATTCAGAGTAGAAAGTCGCCAAGTTGAAACTGGTTTGATCCAGTTTAATCTGGCATTTTTTTGTATGTTGACAAGTTATTAACACTAAAATAAAATGGCCACAATCTGATATTACTGTAGAAATAAGGGTGAAACATTTGGGACCTGCTGCCAATAGAATATGAAGAGCGATTTCTTGAAGCATTGGACCTACCTATCTTTTATTGAGAATACTTTAAATGGTGTTCATACACAAAACAGTTTTCGGCTCCTCACCAAATCCTTCATCATCTGCTTAAAGATATTAATGGAACACTTCGGTCAAAACTAATTATTAGCCATGACATGGTGGTTGTATTTGTCCCCTGGTTTTTGCATCCTGATATTTGCTCTCACTACATATTTATCACGTTAACATCTAGTGGCTTCTGTCTCTGTCTCCATTTTTTTCAGGCTAGTTCAGATCTACCAGCAGAATGACATAGAGCTGTCAGATGCGTAGCTAGGGTTTGGGTTCGGGGAGGGGGGTAAAAGTTCTGAGTGGGCCCCAACCAGGTAACTTTGATTACAACTGGGTGACGCACCCCAACAGTGGATGTAGGAGAACCTCAGCAGATGTCTGCGCTGTTACTGAAAATAATCTCTATACAAAGACCAAACACTGATATTGCCATCATATGGTCAGTGGTAGATACCAGTACTACAGAACATATAAGAGATCACAGCACAGTTATAGACGGTGACTTACTGCTGACATTCTTTCTGATTGAGTCGTCACTTTTCCCGTCTTTTCCATCTGACCCAGACCGACATGACAACTTCTCCATCCAGGACTCGGCTGCATAGATTACAACAAAGACATTTCATGTCTCATATTTTCAACATAATCCCCATTTATCCCCAACCTGCACAACCTCCTCATCCTGCTGATATCTCAATACTGAGCCGCTGCTGCCGTATGTGTCACTATTACTGCACCTGATGTGTGGTTCGCTGTGCCCTCTAAATTCTAAAGCAACTCTATAATATAGTAATACCAGGCACAAGTGCCCTAGAAAACAGTGTCTACATTTTGTCCCCTAGAAAGTAATAACGCCCTGTGCACCCCTTTGACAGTCACATAACCCGAGTTCCCCTATAACAATAGGTGCCCATTTTGCATTCAATAATGTCCCAAGTATCCCCCCTGTACCGCTCTCCTACACACAGTATGATGCTCTGTTATACACAGTATAATGCCTGATCACTGCATATATACTGACCCCTTAGTATCCCCCAAACTGTTTGGCTCCAATATTGTATGATGGCCCCGTAACTAATCTCCACACTGTATGATGGCCCCCTAGATAGTCTTCAATATAGTATAATGCACTCCCCATAGGTCTCCATATAGTATAATGCACCAGACAATCCTCAATTTAGCATAATGGACTCCCCATAGGCAGATTCTATAAAGTATAATGCAGTCTCCCCATAGGAAGACTATCATATACTGTACTTGTATGGCAGACTATATTATATAATGCACACCCATAGGCACACTCAATATAGCATAATGAAGCCCCACATAGCCAACCCCCATATACTATAATGCAGCCCCCGATGGGCAGACTCTCTATTGTATAATGCACCCCCATAGGCAGACCTATATAATGCAGTCCTCCATATGCAGACTCTATATATGATGCAGCCACCATAGGCAGACACTATATAGTATATTGCAGCCCCATAGTCAACCTCGATATAGTATAATGCAGCCCCCATAGGCAGCCTTTACATAGTATAATGCAGCCCCCATGGGCAGACTCTATATTGTATAATGCACCCCCATAGGCAGACTATGGTATAATACAGCCTCTCATAGGCCGACTTTATGGTATAATGCAGCCCCCCATTGGCAGACTATATAGTATAATGTAGCCCCCCTATAGTCAAACTCTATATAGTATAATGCAGCCCCCCATATTCAGACTCCATTGTATAATGCACCCCCATAGGCAGGCTCTATAGTATAACGCAGCCCTCCATAGGCAGACCCTATGGTATAATGCAGCCCCCATAGGCAGACTCTATATAGTATAAATCAAATATAAGTGACGCAGCACTCACCCAATTGCAGTAAAAACCATGTCCTTTATTATACAATTCCAAGGTTAAGACAAAGTTCGTGGGACAAGCAGGTGTGTAGAGGCATGCGGGTAGGGAAGAATGATGGCCATTTCGCGCACAAGATGCTTCAACAGGTCCAGGTCCCTACTGGGGCTGCATTATATAGAGTCTGCATACGGGGGGCTGCATATTTGATTTACACTCTGCATGACCATCAATGCTGAACACCTTATACCCTTTGCTGCATACTCAGTTTAAAAAAAGTATCTGACTCACCATACATGTGGATACATTTGCCCTAGTGCCATTCATTCTCTCTCTATGGATTATATAGTACAGGGTGGACCATGCATATGGATACACCTAAATAAAATGGGAATGGTTGGTGATATCAACTTCCTGCTTGTGGCACATTAGTATATGGGAGGGGGAAAACTTTTCAAGATGGGTGGTGACCATGGCGGCCATTTTGAAGGTGGCCATTTTGGATCCAACTTTATTTTTTTAATGGGAAGAGGGTCATGTGACACATCAAACTTATTGAGACTTTCAAAAGAAAAACAATGGCGTGCTTGGTTTTAACGTAACTTTATTCTTTCATGAGTTATTTACAAGTTTCTCTTTGTTTACAGCTATTGACGTGTCGCAGAGGTTAACACGTGAGGTGCGGATAGAAATTGTGTTGATGTCTGGTGAACGCAGTACCCGGGGCATTGAAATCTGCTGCAATGAAAGACAACCTACGCAAGAAAACTGTCAAAATTCCCATTTATTTAGGTGTATCCATATAAATGGCCCACCCAAAAAAGTTTGCCTCATCACTGAACATAATGTTCTGTGTAAACTGAGGGTCCTGTTCCAATTTTTGTTTTGCCCATTCTGCAAATTCAGCCTGCCAATCTGGCATCAGTCGAACATCCCTTCGGCGGATATTAGCTCACAAATGGCACCCTTACAAAATCCAGCTGCTGCAGCATCTCAACGAGAGAACTGAATTTGCAGAATGGACAAAACAAAAATTAAACCGGACCCAGTTTATACAGAACATTATGTTCAGGGATGAGGCAAACTTTTTTGGGTTTAGGCAGACTAAATAGTATAATGCAGCCCCCCGATAGGTAGACTATTATATTGCGCCCCCAAATGCAGACTCTATATTGTATAATGCACTCCACATAGGCAGACTATATAGTATAATGCAGCCCCCCATAGGCAGATTCTATAGCATAATGCACTCCCCATAGGCAGACTCTATAGTATAATGCAGCCCCCAATAGGCAGACTCTAAAGTATAATGCAGCCCCCCAGTGGCAATCTGTATAGTACAATGCACCCCCATAGGAAGACTCTATATGGTATAATGCAGCCCCCATAGGCAGACTATAGTATAATGTACCCCCCATAGGCATACTCTATATTGTAGAATGCAGACCCCATAGGCAGACTCTATAGAATACAAAGCACCTCCTTGAAAAATAAATACATCCAATACTCACCTCTCTTCCTCCTTGTTGTGTCCCTGTGTGGTTGGCAGGCGCGTCAAAACGACATATCCGCATGTCCTGCGTACCCAATGTTAAAGATAGGTACGCAGGACACATGCAGAAGTAGGCGGACCTAAGTGGAAGTGCAGAAGTGGGCAGAGCTTCAGGGAGAAAGTATGCAGCCGTCCGCAAAGCCCCGGTACGCGAGTGTGAACCAGCCTTAGGGAGGCCTCTCTGATTTTTGCAGACAGTACCGTATCCTGCGGTAGCTCATGCAGAGGGACTTGAAAAGTGGGATGTTGGTATGAAAGTTATCTACGTAGAGTTGATAACTTTGATCCAGCAGTGGGAACACCAAATCCCACACAATTTTTCTACTCTCTCCCAGAACAGGGGGACATTCAGAGGGTTAAATCCAGGTCTATCCTTCATAAACTCCAAACCTGTGGGTCTACCCCGAGGTACTCTCACACAGTTTGTAGAGCTTAATTCCGTACCTGGCCCTCTTACTGAGCATTTATTGCCGGAATATGAGCCTCCACTTGAAATATGTTAGGGACTCATCCACGTGGAGAATGTACACCTCAGCAACTTGTTGCTGACACGATCAATGAGTGGCTAAACTTTGAAAAGTCAAAGTTAAGGTAATCTCGGGAAGGACATTGTGCATTATCGTTATAATGCAAACATTTTTTTATTAACTCAAATCACTTGAGGGTCATACCCATGTGGACCACTGCAGAGTTGCATAAAATATCAACACTCCAATATTGGTGAAGTTCTGGCTTCTTCACTAACCCCATGTGAAGGACCAAAAAAAAGATCGTCAGTTCTACAGGGGTCCTGTTAGAAAACGATGAAGGGTGGTTTTGTGCCAAAAATAGGTATTAAGCTTACCGTTAATGATGTTTCCAGGAGTCCATCCTGACAGCACCCTGGAGGACGTCCTCCTCCCCTTGCTGGGACAGGAAACACACGAGTTTAAAAGGTCATGTCCCACCCCAATCCTCAGTGTTGTAACAAGAACCGCTACAAGGATATGCAGAGAAACAGTTTAATGATAAACATATTACATTGTATCCAAAACATATTACATCATACGTTAGGAACATGTTACATACGTGCTCAGATTAACAAAACATGATATAAATATTAGAGGGAGGGAACTACCCGTGCTGTCAGGATGGACTCCTGGAAACATCATTAACGGTAAGCTTAATACCCATTTTCCAGGACGTCCTCCTGACAGCACCCTGGAGAGTACCAAAGCACCTCCTCAGGGTGGGATTACCGCTTGGAGAACTTTTCTCCCAAATGCAGTATGTTGACCAGACAAAACATCAAGTTTATAGTGTTTACAAAAAGTGTTGGCACTAGCCCATGTCGCGGCCTTACAAATCTGTTCTAGAGAGGCACCTGCCCTCTCTGCCCAAGAAGTAGCTATCCCCCGAGTAGAATGTACATGGAGACGTTCTTGCTACTAGAAGGAAGTCGTCGAGGTATGGGACTATAATGATCCCTTGATTTCTTAGGAAAGCGACAATCTCCGATACCAGCTTTGTAAAGATACGAGGTGCTGAGGCAAGACCAAACGGAAGGCACTGGAACTGGTAGTGACAGGTCCCGGATGGCAGAACTACCGCAAACCTCAGAAGTTTCTGAGACGAGGGGTGGACTGGGACCTGATAGTAGGCACTCTTCAGGTCGAGAGTGCACATCACGGCATTCTGATCTATGAGAAGAATTGCCGATCGAATAGACTCCATACGGAACCTCTTGTACCTTACCCAGGCATTCAGAGGCTTCAGATTTATTATGGTGCGAGATTCGCCCGATGGTTTTGCTATGGAGAAAAGGGAGGAGTAATGACCCTGGCTTACTTCCGGAAGTGGCACTGGCACTATGACCTCTGAGGAGAGCATATCCTTTAGGTCTATCATCATAGGGGAGTCTCGCATTATCACCGTAGGCGCGATAAATCTGTCTGGCGGAGGGGAGTAAAGCTCGATACGGTAGCCTTCTGACACCGTCCGAAGGACCCACTTGTTTTGGGTGATTCGGGCCCATTTGTGCGCGAAGTGATGGAGCCTTCCCCCTATAAGTGTGGCGTCATTGAGTCTTAGATTTTGAGGAGGGACTGAAGAAGAAACTTCTGTTTTTATTGCCCTGGTTACAGGATCCCCTATAAGTTCCTCTATGGGATCTGCCTCCCCTAACGTCAGACTGCCTTCGAAAGGGGAATCCCCTCCGAAAGGACTGAGGTTTCCTAGTTTTCTCCTCCGGAAATCCTTTCTTTTTGTCAGAAGCTGACTCTAGGATAGTATCTAGAGGGGGCCCGAATACCCGTGTTCCGGAGAAGGGAATTGAACATAGCTTTGATTTAGAAGCACTATCCCCAGACCAGGATCTTAGCCAGACTGCCCTCCTAGCCGCGTTGGATAGAGAACCGCTTCTAGCCGAGAATCTGACTGACTCAGCAGTCATATCGGACAAAGGACGTGGCAGACCTCATGATAGGAAGGGACTTTAGGATCTCAGATCTCGGAGTCTTATTGGACAGGTGCTCTTCTAATTGACCCATCCAAAGGTACATAGACCGAGCTACCGAAGTAGCCGCTATGTTGGTTTTTATTAGAGCCGCGGAAGATTCCCAGGCTCTCTTCAAAAGTATGTCAGTTTTTCTATCCATGGGATCGCGCAGGCTTGAAGAGTCCTCGAATGGTATGGCTGTCTTCTTAGCCTCCTTCGCCACCGGGACGTTGACTTTAGGAATTTCTTCCCATAATTTTACGTCCTCAGGTTCAAACGGCAGACGAGCTTTGAAGTCTTTAGATAGCACCAGTCGGCGTTCCGCTTCTTTCCACTCCTCCAGTATCATGGCCTTAATATGTTCGCTAACCGGGAACACAGTCTGCTGACGTGACATAAGTCCCCCGAACATCAGGTCCTGCCTGGATTGTGGCTTAGGTGTCTCTTCTATCTGCATGGTGCATCGCACCGCCTGCACAAGATCATTCGTCTATTCTGCCTGGAAGAGATATTTTCTTTGGTGGTCCTGGCTTCCTGACGGAAGCTCGCCCTCCTCTTCTGAGACGAAGTCTTCTGAGTCAGACTTGTCTTCAGAAGTAAACTCTGGTTCTCTTAAGTCTCGCTCCCGTCTGGCCCTCTTGCGGCTGGGAATAGGGCTGGATTTCTGCACCATGCTAGACAAAGAAGCTTGCACTTCATTGCATTGTACTATATGGTGGACTATGGGGAGTACAGTACACTGTATGGAAGACAATTGGGAGTGCATTAGACTAGATGCAGAACTATGGGGAGTGTATTATACTGCATGGAAGATTATGGGGTGCAGTATACTATATGGACTATGGGAGCCATTATACTATATGGAGGGCTTTTATATTTGGAGGACTATGAGGGAACCTTTATGCTGGCACTATTGTTGGCATCATACTTTATGGGTACAAAAGGGAAAGCTAGGGCTTCTATAACAGGAAAATTACTTTTTAAAAGGCTGCAAAGTTGTGATATATGCTCTTTTGTGACCCCACAGAATATTTTTTTTCAGGAAGAGGGCCAATAGCACTTCTACTATGGGGCCCCATGATTTCTGTGTATGCCCCTGCTGTGCTCCCTCAAGATCTCTCCCATATGTTTTAAAGCCTTACATCACCAAGCCTAATGATTAGCATCGGATGGAGTGGTGTAACGCCTCAATCATTGGAGAAGTAGAATAGTGTTCTGTGAAGCAAGGAATCACACTTCAATGTCTGGCATCTGATGGACAAGTCTTGGTTTGGTGAATGCCAGGAGAATGTTACCAGCCTGCCTGCATTGTGCCAGCTGAACAATTTGGTAGAGGGATAATGCTATTGACTTGTGTTTCAGGGGTTGGTTTAGGACCTTTAGGTTCAGCAGACATTTTGGACAACTGTAGAGTCTAACTCGGTGGAAACAGTTTGGGACACATTTACTGTTCCAGTAAGACTTAACCCAGTGCACAAAGAAAGGTCTATAAAAGCATTGCTGGGGAAGGTAGGGGTGGAAGAACATGTCCACCTGCACAGCTCAGACCTCAATCCTATCAAACACCTGAAAGAAGACTTCAATACTTAAAATTAACAGGGCAGCAGGATTTGCTCAGTAAACTAGTGTCAGGTTTGCGCTGTTATACTGATTAAAATGATACCCGAGTTGCTGAAATCCATCTTGTGGTTGTTGTTTACTCTATTTGTAGTTTTCAGTTAATGATACGCTTGTGCTCCGGGGCGGCCTGTTGGGGGGGGTCTTTATGTGGTGCTCTGCTTAGATATTCATACCGATGGCTTAGGACAGGTCACTGATCCCTCACTGACCTGCACCCCATTTGTCATACTGCATAGAATTATGGTTTAAAAAAAATTCATTCCTCATGCAGGCGCCTGCACTGTAGCATGATACTGCGGATAATGCGGCTGCTTTCATGTTATTAAAAATATAGTTTTGTGGTTAATCAGCGACGGGCACAGTCCGGCCACGAATTCGCCCATCCAGTCAGTGCCCCCATAGCGTTTTAGCAGTCCGTTAACGCTGCTATTAACCCTGTGTGACCAACTTTTTACTATTGATGCTGCCTATGCGTGGCTGGGCAATATACTACGTGGGCTGTGCAATATACTACGTGGGCTGTGCAATATACTACGTGGGCTGTGCAATATACTACGTGGGCTGTGCAGTATACTACGTGGGCTGTGCAGTATACTACTATACATATTCTAGAATACCCAAAGCGTTAAAATCAGGCCACCATCTAATACAACGTAACGGTGGGCAATTGCTGGTTGCTGCGATGACATCTTATCCACACTGAGGTCAATCCTACATTCTGACATTACCTAATGTAAGAGGATGCTACATCATCGCTTCCAACAGAAATGCGAGAACGACCCTAGAAGCATTGTCCTGGCTTAAAATTTCAGGCAGGGATACATTACAAAAAGCACATTTTATGAAATGTTAAAGACTTTTGTAAAACTTTATTATTGTAAAATAAAGTCTGGAGCTTAGAAAGACTGGTGGTGGAGGTGTCTGAGTACAGACAACTGAGGGAGACCATGAGTGGGACAGCGTTAGGCTATGTTCACATGGCATGATCAAGAAGCCTGGTGGCGCACTGATCTTTCCTCTGTTGTCCTGCACAATCACTCAATCTTGCAAAAAACAAAACAAAAAACGGTTATGATCATGGTCTCGGCCGTGAAACAACAGTTTCCCTGCAAAATGAAGGACACAGGACTGCGGTGATTAAAAACCAGAGCATGTGAATGCAGCACTGCACTATGCGCACAGGAGGCGTATGTCCAGCATAATGTATAAAAGTGAGATTTAGTAAAATTTTATCCACCAGAAAGAAAATCCACAGCATAAACGGAGTAGTTTTGTAGATGTGACATCCACAATAGATCAATTTTTGCTGCATGATTTCAGGGTAGATTTCAAGCCTTGCCGGGCTAATTTTGATAGCCATCTACACTATTCGCTGTCCCATATGGACGAACCCTCGTAGTAGCTATAAACCTTCCTCCCCTCTCCTCGTTCAGGGCCGTACGATGCACGGACAATAAGCAGCTGTGTTCTCTGTATATTCTGCTCATGTTGTACAGAAAATGGTGCTTTATACAGTACACAAATGATTCGGTAATGACTTACAAAATCTTTTATAGTGGTATAAAAAAAAAAAAAAATTCAATCCAAGAAGAAAAAAAACAAAAAAAAAAAACTTTTGCGATAATGACATAGCACCTTAAAATATTAATAACACAAGGTAAAACAAATACAGTAACTGTTGGGGGTGGATAATGCGTTACTAGTTAAAAAGGAACTGGAAGGAAAAACACTTTTATAAAAAAAACAAATCTATTTTAGAAGTGGGGTAAAGCCAGATCTCACAGAATTGTAGATTTCCACCTGCTTTGGAGACTAAGGCAAACTGGTGTGTAAATAATCCTAATAGTGGCTACTAGTAAAAAAATAACAAAAATGGAGCCCATGGTACCCTAAAACTTCTACTCCACCCTCTACACAATGCTTTGGAATCATTAACATAAGGGAATGATGTAGATGGGAGCACGCTCAGTTGGATTCGTCACTAGACGTGGACGCAATGTCCAGATCGATAGATCCATTGGCGACCACAAGCCGGAATCTTTTGGAGGGAGTGAAGGGATTAAAAGCCACTTTTCTCTTCTTACCCTCCGCAGTCAAAAACTCAGATTCCTGTGAGGTGTACAGAGCATTCCCCGCCCCCTCTCGCATGGGCACCAGGCACTCGTGTGCTCCTGTAACAGAATGCCTCCTTTTGAGATTATTGTTAAACCCCAGTTCTACATATGGCTTTAAGGACAACTTGGGATCCAACTGCATTTCAGTGAATAGCTTGGGTGGCGCAGAATGACGTTTTTGAGGTTCAGAACTTGCAGCTCCACTGATGGCTCTTACGTGACCATTAAAGTGACCCGCCGGTGGTTTGGGAGGACTTTCCTTTTGTACCAATGCCAGCTCATCCGCGAACTGCACGGATTTTTGTTTTTTTGGGCGCTCCTTACTTTCATATGACCTAGTTAGCGGATTTGATGGGCCACTTTCACTCGCTTGCTCAATGGGATCGCCATGTGCAGCAGTAATCAACGTGGACATATTAGTTTTTAGTGGATCGTGTGCTTGTCCAGGACACAGACTACATTTACCCATTGGCTGGTGTGGACTTTGAGCGCTTGTGTTGACGGGTAACTCAACTCTAGATTTGCTCAGATTTACAGTGAGATAACGAGTCAGTCCATGCTTTTTGGATGAAAAAAGGTCAGACTGCATTATGAGGGAGTTGGCGTCATTAACGCTAGCTGTGTTTTCAGGTACAGAAGCAGCTGGCGATTGATCCTCAACCTCCCGAATTTGTAATAGCATTTCTGAATGTGAGCTACTAGAGTCTACAGGGGACACCACAGCATTCGGTTGTAGATGCTCCATAGAGAGATCAACATCAAGGTTTTGCCAATCGGACTCCTCTACGGGACTTGGCTCAAGGGCTTCCACCATTTCAGTGTCCACAGAATTGGTGATCTCACCGCTCGATTGTGGATCACTGCAGTCCAAGAAGCTCTCACGCTGTTCCACTAGAACTTCCCCGTGTGCACCTTCATTACAAGTCGGAAGGTTTATTAAACAAGGACTTTTGGCATTTTCAACCAAAGCCACTGTTCTAGGTGGTTGAGATGATCCACATGAAAGAGGTTCTGGTTGCTGGGCTGTGTCAAAGCCTAAACCTAGTCTCAGCTGGCCAGGACGGATATTTTGCCTTCGGAGTCTTACTACAACTTCCTTCCCAAGTTTACACCAGTTGTGACCTGGCATCCGGGAAACAGGAAAACCTCGACGACAATTTCTAGAGTTATGCACGACAATACGCACTTCCTTCAGGATGGTCCCAGGGGGCAACGAAGACTTCACCGACAGTGGTAGCTTCATTCTTTTATGAGATTTTAATTTACTACAACTAGAACAGGAATATGGAGATGAATAAGAAGACCTGAGATGTGAGGAAAAAGTGCTATTTTTGCCAAATTTTGGGCTATTTCTGAGGCCGTTTGATCTCTTGGATCCTGCAAAGAAAAATGGAAAAAATTAATCAAAATAGGCTGAGAAATTTTACACTTAGAGCTCATTTTCACGCATGAGCGCTATCCACATTCTTCACAGATGGCACTCATACCCATAACAGTTTATGGACCCGTTTACATGTCTGTGCAAGATTGGTGACATGTGACATCAAAAAAAAAAAAAATCGGCAATCCAAGTTTATAAGTCTGTTTAGGGGTGGGGGGTTAACATAGAGCACTTGGATGCAGACTTTTTCTTGCATGAGAAAATCAGACATGTGCATGAGCGCTTATACTGAACAAATCAGTACAGTAGTTAACCTTGACCTGAACGGACCCCAAAATCAACTGCTCTTTGTAAACTTCACCCCATATATATTGCCCTTTCCCATCAGATGAAGGCTGATTTTTTTCAGCCATCTGCCTCTAACAGCCGCGGATGGATAAGAGGTTCGCCTGCAGTTCTTAACCTGTTAAATGTCGCTGTCTATGTGACAGTGGCATTTAACAATTAACTATGCGCCCATGAAATGATTGGAACGCATCAATCTTCGCACTTGTCATGACTATTCATTCTCTTGTGAAAGCCAGCCTGTAGCCGGCATTCTTAGGAGCCTGATATTTTCGCTATAAAATGATAGTAGGTTCCAGTTTCCTAGGGGGACTAACAGTAAAAAGTGAAAAATATTTCTTAAAAACGATGAAAAAAAATAAAATAAATATGGTACAAATCATTCCTTTTTGCCTCATTAAAAAAAAAAAAAAAAAAAAAAAAAAAAAAACACATATGCGGCATCATTGCATTTGTAAAAGTCCTATCTAAATTATAAAATAAATTAATCCGATCGGTTAATAGCAGAACCAGGGGAAAAAAAAAAAACAACAACACAGATTGGCTGTTAACCCCTTCACCCCCAGAGCTTTTTCCGTTTTTCGCTCCCCTCCTTCCCAGAGCCATAACTTTTTTATTTTTCCGTCAATTTGGCCATGTGAGGGCTTATTTTTTGCGGGACGAGTTGTACTTTTGAACGACATCATTGGTTTTAGCATGTCGTGTACTAGAAAACGGGAAAAAAATTCCAAGTGCAGTGAAATTGCAAAAAAAGTGCAATCCCACACTTGTTTTTTGCTTGCCTATTTTGCTAGGTTCACTAAATGCTAAAACTGACCTGCCATTATGATTCTCCAGGTCACTACGAGTTCATAGACACCTAACATGACTAGGTTATTTTTCACCTAAGTGGTGAAAAAAAATTCCAAACTTTGCAAAAAACAAAACAAAACAAAATTGCGCCATTTTCCGATACTCGTAGCGTCTCCATTTTTCGTGATCTGGGGTCAGGTGAGGGCTTATTTTTTGCGTGCCGAGCTGGCGTTTTTAATGATAGCATTTTGGTGTAGATACGTTCTTTTGATCGCCCGTTATTGCATTTTAATGCAATGTCGTGGCGACCAAAAAAACGTAAATCTGGCGTTTCGAATTTTTTTCTCATTACGCCATTTAGCGATCAGGTTAATGCTTTTTTTTAATTGATAGATCGGGCGATTCTGAACGCGGCGATACCAAATATGTGTAGGTTTTTTTTTTTTTATTGATTTATTTTGATTGGGGCGAAAGGGGGGTGATTTAAACTTTTATGTTTTTTTTATTTTTTTCACATTTTTAAAAACTTTTTTTTTTACTTTTGCCATGCTTCTATAGCCTCCATGGGAGGCTAGAAGCAGGCACAGCCCGATCGGCTCTGCTACATAACAGCGATCATCAGATCGCTGTTATGTAGCTAAAATGCAGGTGTGCTGTGAGCGCCGACCACAGGGGGGCGCTCACAGCCACCGGCAATCAGTAACCATAGAGGTCTCAAGGACCTCTATGGTTACAATGGAGGAGCATCGCCGACCCCCGATCATGTGACAGGGGTCGGCGATGCGCTCATATCCGGCCGCACGGCCGGATGCGGTAGTTAAATGCCGCTGTCTGCGTTTGACAGCGGCATTTAACTAGTTAATAGCGGCGGGTGATCGCGATTTCACCCGCCGCTATTGCGCGCACATGTCAGCTGTAAAAAACAGCTGACATGTCGCGACTTTGATGTGCGCTCACCGCCGGAGCGCACATCAAAGCGGGGGTCCCGACATGTGACGTACTATACCGTCACATGTCGGGAAGGGGTTAAAGGCTATGAAGATGGTAAATAGATGGGCTTTTGGGAGAAAACAAACTTTCAGAATAAAGAAAGCTGTAGCAACAAGTTTACTGTACAAGAAAAATAAACCTCCTTCTCACCCGAATTCCGCTTTTTCTTTTTAGGAGAAACATTCTGCTTTTGTTTGTCACTTTCACGTGTTAGCCTCCGCAGACGTCCATCCGTCTCTCTGAGCTGGTATTTTTCTGATGAGGTAGATTCAGAAGGCTGTTGATTTTGAAACCTGAAAGCTCCTTCTCCTTTTCTAAAGAGGACGAAAAGGAAAAAGAAAAATATTGAAGAAAATATACGGAATATTTTAAATATCTATATATATCTTTGTGTTTGCAAACAGAACACCAGCGGTCACCGCATCACAAACACAAGTTCACACCTGGCCGACATATTGTATAAACTGCTAAAAGTATTCCATACATAAGGTGGATTTTGTAAAGACCTATGTACATGCTGCAGAGTATTCACATGAATGAGTAGGACTATTAGCTGCAGAAGCTTATGCAACACCACTATGAACGCCCCATAACTCGGCTGACCATGGAACGGGTCAACCAGTTTACTTTAAGTATCTAGATACAAGTCTTAAATTAGAAGTTGAGGTAGACAGTACCAACGTCTATACTTCCTCCCTTGATAAACGTGGTCCAGTCTCTCCAACTGGTCGATGTATGGAGGATTTTCCACACATCCATTCCTCCTTGACAAAAAGGAGATTTTTGTGTACTCACCGTAAAATCTTTTTCTCCGAGTCATCATTGGGGGACACAGGACGAATGGGTGTTATGCTGCTGCCACCAGGAGGACACTAAGTTAAACACACACAAAAGATTAACTCCTCCCCTGCAGTATACACCCACAGGCTGGACAATCCAGAGCCAGTTCGGTAACAAAGCAGTAGGAGTAAACCAGTTATCAAACAGAAAACATGTCATAGTCAAAACACAGACTGAAAAGAACAATTGAGCCAACTAGGCTAACAGGGAGGGTGCTGTGTCCCCCAATGATGACTCGGAGAAAAAGATTTTACGGTGAGTACACAAAAATCTCCTTTTCTCCTACGTATCATTGGGGGACACAGGACGAATGGGACGTCCCAAAGCAGTCCCTGGGTGGGTCACCAGAAGTTATAAATGCTGTGCGAGCCTACAACTACAGATGAGACACAGCCGCTTGTAGGATTCGCCTACCGACGGAAGCGTCTGCCGAAGCCTGAAAGTGCACATGGTAGTGTTTCGTGAACGTATGTAGACTGGACCATGTAGCAGCCTTGCAGACTTGTGCTGCCGATGCCTGGTGCCGGATGGCCCAGGACGCGCCGACTGACCGGGTAGAATGAGCCTTGATCCCCGGAGGTGCAGCGTGACCCTTGACACGGTAGGACTCTTGGATGGCGGAACGAATCCACTTGGCAATGGAGGCCTTGGAAGCGGGTAGTCCCTTCCGTGGCCCCTCCGGAAGAACAAACAAGGCATCTGATCTACGGAAAGACGCAGTCCTGGAGACATAACGTCTGAGACCCCTCACTAAGTCCAGAGTGTGGAGCGCCCTTTCCGTGGGGTGGGAAGGCGCAGGGCACAGTGAGGGAAGAACAATTTCCTCATTAAGATGGAAAGAGGAAACGACCTTCGGAAGAAAAGTCGGACATGTCCGCAGAACTACCTTATCCTGGTGGAACACGAGGAAAGGAGGTCGGCACGACAGAGCTGCCAGCTCAGAGACACGTCGAATAGACGTGACAGCCACGAGGAAGACAATCTTCCAAGACAAGAACAGTAAAGACACCTCGTGCAAGGGCTCAAAAGGTGGCTCTTGAAGGGCACAGAGAACTAGGTTCAGGTCCCATGGTTCCAAAGGCATCTTGTAAGGCGGAACCATATGAGAAACCCCCTGGATAAAGGTCCTGACCTGCAATCTGTTTGCGATCCTTCTCTGAAAAAGGACCGAGAGAGCAGAAATTTGGCCCTTAAGAGAGCTGAGTGCAAGACCCAAGTCTACGCCTGATTGGAGGAATTCCAAAATGTGAGGAATAGAAAAACGGAGGGGGGAACGCCTCCGATCCCTGCACCAGGCGAAGTATGCCTTCCAAGCGCGGTGGTAGATGCGCATAGAAGAAGACTTGCGTGCACGGAGCATGGTAGATATCACCGTCTGAGACAACCCCTTCTGCCTCAGAACCCAGGACTCAACGGCCACGCCGTTAAACACAGGGCCTCTGAGTTCGGGTGGTAAATGGGCCCTTGAGACAGGAGGTCTGCGCGATTCGGCAGCCTCCAAGGTACGTCTGAGACCAGTTGAACCATCTCGGCATACCATGTCCTGCGTGGCCAATCCGGAGCGATGAGGATTACTGGAATCCGTTCTGCCCTGATCTTCCTGATAACCTTCCCCAGAAGGGGAATTGGGGGAAAGATGTATGGGAGACTGAAGCCCTGCCATGAGAGGACGAGAGCGTCGGCTCCGAAGGCTGAGGGGTCGTGAGACCTGGCCATGAAGACGGGAACCTGACAATTGAGGCGGGATGCCATTAGATCCACGTCCGGGGTCCCCCAACGAGAGCAGATCTGGTGAAAGACTGCGGGATGAAGAGACCACTCTCCGGGATCGAGGCTGTGGCGACTTAGAAAGTCCGCTTCCCAGTTTTCCACGCCTGGTATGAAAACTGCTGAGAGAATGGAATGATGTGCCTCGGCCCAACGGAGAATTAGCGTCACCTCGACCATGGCCGCCCTGCTGCGAGTGCCCCCTTGGCGGTTGACGTAGGCTACTGCAGTAGCGTTGTCGGACTGGACTCTTACCGCACGTCCGGAGAGGAACTGCTGAAAATGATGGAGGGCTAGTCTGATTGCCCGAATCTCTAAGATATTGATGGGTAGCTGGGACTCCTGCGGCGACCAGCGACCCTGGGTCGAGTGACGCTGGAACACTGCACCCCAGCCGAAGAGACTGGCGTCCGTTGTGACAACCAGCCAGTGCACCGGAAGGAAAGACTTCCCCCGAGTCAGGGAGGACCTCTCGGTCCACCACCTGAGGGATTGTCTGATTTGGCGAGAGAGAAGGAGACGGCGGTCGAGCGAGGCGGGATTCCTGTCCCATACTGCCAGAATGGCGTGTTGTAAGGGCCGGAGGTGAAAAACCGCAAAGGGCACTGCCTCCATTGCCGCCACCATCCTGCCGAGTACCCTCATGGAGAAGCGTAGGGAGTGAGAGCGAGGTTGAGCAAGCTTCCGGACCTCTCTCTGTAGAGTAGATACCTTTTCCGGAGGCAAGAGTACTAGACCCTGAGAGGAGTCTAAGATCATGCCCAGGTAGGGTATGGTTTGGGCCGGGACTGGGGAAGATTTTTTGAAATTGAGTTTCCAGCCCAGGCGTGAAAGAGTATTTATAGTGACATCTACCGCCTCTGAACAGGACCGGAAAGAGGGACCCTTTATAAGAATGTCGTCCAGGTAGGGCAACACCACTATGCCTCGAGCATGGAGAATGGCCACGGCAGCCGCCATGACCTTGGTGAACACCCGAGGAGCGGTGGCCAGCCCGAACGGTAGGGCGACAAACTGAAAATGGTGGCCCTGGACCGCGAAGCGGAGAAAGCGCTGATGAGACGGCAGAATGGGAATGTGCAGGTAAGCGTCTTGAACATCTAGAGATGCAAGAAACTCGCCCTCTTCCAGAGAGGCAATTACCGAGCGGAGGGACTCCATTCGGAATTGACGCACACGGACGTACCTGTTGAGGAGTTTGAGGTCCAATATCGGACGTACGGAGCCGTCCTTCTTTGGTACAATGAAAAGATTGGAATAAAAACCTTGGTACCTTTCGTCCTGAGGTACCGGGATGATGACCCCGTCGTCCCATAGCGATTTTATGGCCTGGAAATACTGACGGACCCTTGCTCTGGGAGGAGGGGACTGAAAGAAACGAGATGGGGGAAGAGAGACAAACTCTATCTTGTAACCGACGGATACCAGATCGCGGACCCATCGGTCGGGAACTACCGAGAGCCACGCGTCCCGAAAGAAGAGTAGGCGGCCGCCAACTCTGTCGGTGTCCTTTGGCGTCTGCCAAGAGTCATTGAGGAGGAGACCTGTTAGATCTGGACCCCCTGGACCCCTGTTGTCTGGGTCTGCCTCTCCAAGAGGGAGAAGGTTTGTAAGATGGCTGGGAGGTTCTGTCCTTGCGCTGACCTCTCCCGACGCCAGGTGGCGCGGAGGAAGGATTGGACCAGTTGGAACCGAAACGGAAATATCGGCCTCGGCCCTGTTGGTTGCGAAAGGGACGAAAGGTCCGTTGCTGGGGAAGGAATTTGCTCTTTCCCCCTGTGGAGTCTGCGATCATTTTATCTAGTTTGTCCCCAAACAGACGTTCACCCTGGTATGGAAGGGACGTGAGGGATTTTTTGGATCCTGAGTCCGCTTTCCAGTCCCTGAGCCAAAGGGATCTGCGGACCGTGACAGCATTGGCCGCTGCCTGTGAGGCACAGTTGGCCGCGTCTAAGGATGCGGAAACTACAAAGTCCCCCGCTCTGGCAATCTGAGTGGCCAGGTGAGAAACCTCAGGGGGTAAGTCGGCATGAAGTGCAGTAGAGGCTAAAGACTCGGCCCAATGGGACATGGCTTTTGCAACCCATGTGGCGGCAAAAGAAGGAAAGAGAGAAGCCGAGGAAGCTTCAAAAGCCGAGCGAGCCATCTGATCAATTTGTCTATCCGTGGGATGCTTGATGGACGCGCCCTCGGAGGAAGATAGAACCGCCTTTGTGGCTAGCCGCGACACTGGCGGGTCCACGGAGGGTGACTGAGACCACTCCTTAGCAAGGTCCTGAGCAAACGGATACTTCAATTGCATAGCCTTCTGACCTGAGAAGCGTTTATCCGGACGGACTCTATGGAGATCGACAATGTCCTTGAATTGAGGATGCGTGGGAAAAAACCTATGAGCCTTTGTAGTCCGCCCAAATGACACGGGATGAGCCGCCTTAGACGGGGCTTCCTCCTCTAACTGTAGAGTCTGACTTACAGAGTCTATGAGAGAATCAAGGGTCTCTTGGTCATGACGGTACTCTGGGGAACAGGACACGCTGGAAGCGTCGTCCAGAAAAGATTCCCTGCTATGATCTGGGGATGAGTGACGAGAGACTTCGCTCTCTGAACCAGAAGGCTGATCACGGACCGGAGATATTACCCTGGACCTCTTTCTATATGAGTGAGGGCTTCTGGAAACGGAACGACCTCTGGGCCGTGAGGGGTTCTTAGACCGCGTTACATCATCCTTGGAAGTACCCTGGGTAAGGGACGGCTCACGGAGGGACTGTATCGTCCTTTCCAAGGATGCCACAGATCGAGCAAGGGAGGACGCCCATGCGGGGGTACTAGGTTCAGTACATTCCGGGTCAGAGGCCGGATTATCCTGTGCCGCGGGCATTTCACAGGCAGAGCACAGCGGGGTGGTGTGACCTCGGGGCAGAGAAATCTTGCAGGAGGTGCACACAGCAAAAATAACAGAGTGGGTCTTTCCAGTCCGTTTTTGCCTAGACTGTGACATATTTGCTGTCGAGTGAGCGTACTGGCAGGGGAGAGAGGCAATCCTATTGGGTGCGTCTCACCTAGGATCCGCGGTGGCTTGGCAGGGAGATCCTGAAGCTTTCCTCCTGTCCTGAGCGCTGCGGTGCTGCAGAGCCGCCAGTGCACTTCCTGGTCCAAGATGGCCGCCGAGAAGTGAGAAGGGCGCTTCTCGGGAGCGAGAAGCGCCCAGGGAGGGGGCGTGTCGTGGGCGGGCGGCGGCATGCTTGTGGGCGGGCGCTGTAGTCCGACCCAGGCCTGGGAGCCGCCGAGCCCTCTCAGAAAGGAAACGCTGCCCAGCGGCTATAGAGCCGCACGCTGCCCCGCGGCTGCAGAGCCACCCGCTGCCCCGCGGCTGCAGAACCGCACGTTGCCCCGCGGCTGCAGAGCCGCACGCTGCCCCGCGGCTGCAGAGCCGCACATTGTCCCGCGGCTGCAGGGCCGCATTTAGAAGAGAGTAAGGGGGGCCCCCTGCTGCCAGCTGGTCGGTCCCCGCACTTACCTTGTGCGATGGGACCGATGCTCCATCCACCTTCACCATGATAGGGAGAGGGTGGAGAGCTACTGCCGCCATGTATCAGCCACTATATCAGTGGTGGTGCAGTGGGCGGCTGCGCGGACGCCCTGTCAATTTGTCCGGCTGTGCCCTGGCTCCAGGAGACTTAGGTGGATGATTAGTCCCCATGGTCGCCTGAGAAGGATGGAAGGAGATCGGGACGCTAGGGAACCGTCGCCACACTGAAAGGTGAGCCAGGGCTGGCATCCATCGTTGCGGGAAAGGATACAGGAGGAACGCTCCGTGTACTTGCCCGTTGTTGGTGCGGGAGAGATCAGAGCTAAAAATTTGCCTGTCGCTCCCTTCTTTCCGTTAAATCAAAAACTAAAAATTGGTGGGGTCCTGAGGACCCAAGTGCCTCCTGAGACACTAAGTAAGAACTGGCTCTGGATTGTCCAGCCTGTGGGTGTATACTGCAGGGGAGGAGTTAATCTTTTGTGTGTGTTTAACTTAGTGTCCTCCTGGTGGCAGCAGCATAACACCCATTCGTCCTGTGTCCCCCAATGATACGTAGGAGAAACTGGTGTAACTGATCCAGGTTTGTAGGTCGCCTTGCTCGCACCGGCCTTTTCAGCTTTGCCCATAAATTTTCAATAGGATTGAGATCAGGGCTTTCTGATGGCCACTCCAAAACATTGACTTTGTTATCCTTAAGCCGCTTTGTTACCATTTTGGCAGTATGCTTCGGGTCATTGTCCATTTGGAAGACCCATTTCCCCCCAAGCTTTAACTTCCTGGCTGATGTCTCGAGATGTTGCTCCAGTATTGCCACATAATCTTCTTTTCTCATGATGCCATCTATTTTGTGAAGTGCACCAGTCCTTCCTGCAGCAAGACAACCCCACAACATGTTGCAGCCACCCCCATGTTTCACGGTTGGGATGGTGTGCTTAGGCTTCCAAGCTTCTCCCTTTTTCCTCCAAACATAACGATTGTCATTACGGCCAAAAAAGTTCAATTTTAGTTTCATCAGCCCACAGGACACATCTCCAAAAATTAAGGTCTTTGTTCCTGTGTGCATTTTCCAAAAATTAATCTGGCTTTTTATGTTTCTTTTGGAGTAATGGCTTCTTCCTGGCACAGTGACCTTTCAGCCCACATTGATACAGTACTCGTTTCACTGTGGATATAGACACAATCTTACCAGCTTCCGCCATCATCTTCACAAGGTCTTTTTACTTTTGTCCTTGGGTTGATATGCACATATCAGACTAAAGCACGTTCATCTCTGGGACAGAGGACCTGTCTCCTTCTTGAGCGGTATGATGGCTGGACATTGCCATCTTGTTTGCACTTGTGTATAATTGTTTGTACAGATGAACGAGGCACCTTCAGGTATCTTGAAACTGTACCCAAGGATGAGCCAGACTTGTGCAAGTCCACAATTCTCTTCCTGATATCTTGGCTGATTTCTTTAGACTTTGCCATGATGCTAGACAAAAGTAGTGTGTTTCAGGTGTGCATTAAAATACATCCACAGGTGTGTCTCTAATTAACTCAGATGCTTGCAAACAAATGACATCATCATATGGGTAGTCCAGAATTGTTTAAAGGCATAGTAATCTTAGTGTATGTAAACTTTTGACTTTACAGTAATAAAAATGCCTTAAAACATTCTCTCTCTCATTATTCTGGCATTTGGAAAATATTAATAATTATGGTAATCCTAATTGACCTAAAACAGGAAAGATTTATTCTGTTTTCATGTCAGATATTGAGAAAAACGTGCAGATGTGTCTTATCATATAGTGTATGGAAACTTCTGGTTTCATCTGTACGTATTACTCACCTTCACAATACGCATAGCCGTATAGACTTTCGTAACCACTTGCTTACATGCCAACCTACATCTCAGATAGGAACTGCTATATGGTGAAATCATGCTCCTATAGATTGTAACCTCACTATATCCAACTCCCAGCGAGGCCTCAGATGTTGGACCTTAAATGATAATCTACTTAAAGACTCACTATGTCAGACATTTGTGAGACTATAGATGCCTTCAAAAATATTCATGAGCATGATGAAACTACCTTACAAATTTAATGGGAAGCACTCAAATGTGTCCTTAGAGGGAAACTAATAAAACATGGATACTGGCTGAAAAAGATAAAATAAAAAGGAGGGCAGCTAGTCTCCCATTTGCTTGAGTGCATCGATTTCCTTGACAAACCGTATACGCAGACCTCATTTTTTACATTCCTATAGCACACACATACACAATTATTTGGTTCATGCAAGAACTTATATTCATACTTAGTGATGAGCCAAGTTCTTGTTACTCGAGTTTGCCTAGGGTGCTGGTGGCGACATGTTCGAGTCCCCGCAGCCGCATGTTTTAAGGCCGATTGCCTGACAAACACAGGCAATCCCCGCATGTTTTGTCTAACAGCCGCGAATCATGCAGACCAGGTGGCTCAAACATGTCACCCGAGCAGCCTAGCCAAACTCGAGTAACGAGCACTTGGCTCATCACTTAATCAAGTCGATTACAATATAGGTATAACGTTTAATGATAACTTGGCAACCTTTTTTTTTTCCTTATTGTTGAAAGTTATTGGAATATTCTGTTTTCATATAAATGTTGATGAAACCCAATAAAAATATATAATAGTAATACAGCTATCACATCTGTAGAACGAGGTTCCCAGCATGGTTAGGAGGCCACCAACTCCAGGTAGAGAACTAATGGAGAGCTGGCACACGTGTGCGAGTCACACATTTGCTTGACTAACTTTCATAAAAATGAGCGCCATTCATTCTCCTCCAGATATAGCGGCCAGCAGCCGCAGGTCAGGTAGGAGTCCGCTTTATGGCATCTTCTGCAGATTTATAATAACTATACAAGATCTGAATTCTCCTTGTAAAGTAAACCAAAGCCACGTGTTCCGTTTCATCGGTCAAAATAAATAATCTCACCTCTCGCAAGTGCAGCACTCGCACATCTCATTTTGCTCCCCAAAAAAACTGTCTCCGTAGAAGCACGTGATTTCTTCTCCTGGTTTGATGTCCCTGAGAACTTTTACACAAGCAGTGTTTCCTTCGGTTGGAACAAACTGTGGGCACAAGACAGAGGATAGACTACAAATTAGAGAGATTACTATTTTTTCTCCTCTAGCCAGTGATCTATTCCTTGCAGCTGAATAGTGGTCTTTCGCTTTTTAAAGCTCTGTTCACATCCAGCTTCTATCCTTCCTTCAGAAGTAGAGGATCTGTGCCCAGATTTCACATTATAATCTGTATATATTAAGCAAATCGCCTTGACCTGATACTTTTTACATCCATTTAATCAATTGCAAAAATCCTTTGTGAACATTTCCATGCTGAACACTAACCAGTATTTCAATTTGAGGAATGCAGTTATTCTGACATGATTACCAGAGAGTACACCCGTCTCAACAGTCCAAGTGACCTAGTTAATGTATTAAGTGTGTATTGTAAAATCTGGGGACGGATCAGCTTTAACGCCACTTTACTTTGATTTTAGGTTACTCATGAGGAAGAGCTAAAAACGATAACTACAGTATAGAAATACAGATGCCAGTACACGTACCTTGCAGTTAGGTCGGCAGTCTTGTGCACATGTAAGAAAGAGAAGAGATTAATAAATATAAGACTTACAAGGAAAAAAGGGGTAGTCCAGCAGTTTAACAATAATGGCCTATCGTCAGGAGGTCATGGCAGATCGGTGGAGGTGCGACTCCTGGCACCTCTGCCGATTACCTGTTCTAGGTGCCAGCGGTGGGCAGAACTGCATAGTTACGTCACCGAAAAAGTGGCCGTGTACTGAATATGTGACCCATAAGGGCGGATGCGAACTAGACAATTGACGGAACTGAGCAGCTCCTAAACCCAGCACATCTGGCCACCGCCGACATCAGGAATAGCCAGCCAGGCGCAGCTCCCTCACCGGTCAGACATTGATGACCTATCCTAAAGTCATCAATGTCCTGAACAACTCATCATCTGTTATGTACGTGAAAAATAAAACCCCGCAACTCCAGATTCAATCCCTTTCAAAAATATATAATTTTATCAGGATTGGTAAATAGATATCCCCATCCTAAGCAGATAGAGGATAGGATGCGTGTACTGTATCTGGCAGTCTAGTGTTCGGTGGAGGTCTGACCGCTTGGATTAATAGCAAGGGATCCCCCCACCCTAAAGGTGACCCCATGGCACTGAAGTCATTTGCTACTGCTTACAGCACTGACATGACCAGTAGTAAAGACACATCTGTTTGCCATCACTTATAGGACTCCATTAATATACAGAAGACGTATAGGCGCTTACTACAGAATGGCGAAGTTCTGATGTAGTTAGGCGTACGGTGCCTTCATAAATTAGACAGTTCACCAGAAATAAAGAAAAATATGACCACATACCGTGATTAATAAATGCTGCAGGACCAAGCCAGAGCTGAGCACATTTCTTTCTGGTAGAGTACATAACACTAAAGTCGTTTTCACCAAAGCGAACAAGGCTCTCATCAGCTTTAGTCAGCTCAGCGATGCAGCCTAGAAGCAAGGCAACTTTTTCATTCTTTATCCTGGAAGAGGGGAGGAAAAAAAAAAAAAAAGCATTGGCCCATAAGTGCATTACATTATTGATCCAAGAGATATTTCCCGCATTCCTGACTGGCAAGATCTTGTTTTTAGCTCTCATTCATTACTTTTCTGTCCACATCTCTCTGCTGGATTTTTGTAGGTATTAGTTGTAGTTTTGACCGCAACGATAGTGACGCAGTAAAGCTAAATTTCAATTTTGCTGTGCGGCATTTACATGGGTAAAATGCAGTAGTCGGAGGCTAGCTCTGGTTGCTGCTGTTCGCCCAGGCACTGACTATACAACACTGCTTGCACCAGCCAGGTATGGAGAGGTTTCATCTACTGACCCACTCCCGAAAAAATACCAATATACCCAACACCAGTATATTCAATGGTAAGAAATGGCTAATGGAGTCTGATCAGTCAATGTTAGATCTCTGTGCTAAAGGGGCTAAAGGTGACCATAAAAAAAAAAAAAAAAAAAAAATTTGCATGTACTGCGTTCCCATCTCTGGATATAGGTGAACTATTAATTAAAAGATTACATACCAGGCTCTTGTAGCAACAACTTTTGCTCCATTTCTTTCCAAGGAGTACCGATTGCAAGGCAGGATCATGAAGCCACTCTCTGGTAGGAACATTTGCAAATATTGGAATATCTAAAAGCAAAAAAAAATAATAATATACACCAAAATAAGAAGAACTATAGCGCTCTGATGCTAGATAATAGATAACAAAGAGTAGGTGCTGCATGTAAACGATAGATCAGCCCTTTGTGGCTTCAGTCTATGGGAACAAGACTCACGTGAATCTTTAGCATGGCTTCCTGCTGTGGACTCTGGTATTTGAGGTAATGGTTAGCCCCAACTATAAGCGATCGGAACGCGGCATGCAGGTCTCGGTTCTTCAGGAATGTATGCAGCGCCTCCCGCAGGTGATGTTGTCGCCTTATAGAAGGCAGAGGACTGCAAAACATAGAAGAAACACAACTGAAGCATGTCATATCCTAGTCCTGCTCTTAGCAAACAGCCATGGCCTGGACTCCTGCCGACGAACACCCTGCCCTAACAGCGGAACTGCCACCTGGGACCCCACTACACCACCACCGACCCCCCAGGTAAGCCACTGCAAAAGTGGGTTATAACACACCAGTTTATAAAAAAAAAAACAAAAAAAAAAAAACTTTCTTTTTCCCCTATTTTCCTCTCCAAAATTTGTGGTGCATGTTATAATCCACAAAATACGGTACATAGTCCTGGATAACTGCTTTATGCAAATTCGCAGTATATCTGCAAGTATCTGGGTAGAAATAAAGAGCTGCAGAGCGGGTAACGCACCTTACGTTCATTTTGTGTGTTCTGAACCCCAAGTATGGATCCAGCACCAAGCTGGTTGCCAGGTCGTCATTTTCACACAGCTCCCTTGCAGTCAATCTGTTAGAACCCATGATATTATTGAGCTTTGGATCATGCTGTAAAAATCTATAAGAAATTAGAGAAATAAGTTATTGTTAGGCAGAAATACAAAGTCAGTATTATGCCACTTCTAAAAAACATTGATCGGCGGGTAAAAAGAAAAAAAGATATATATATATATATACTAGACTGTGGCCCGATTCTAACGCATCGGGTATTCTAGAATATGCATGTCCCTGTAGTATATGGACAATGATGATTCCAGAATTCGCGGCAGACTGTGCCCATCGCTGATTGGTCGAGGCAACCTTTATGACATCATCGTCGCCATGGCAACCATTATGACATCTACGTCGATACTGTGCCCGTCTCTGATTGGTCGAGGCCCCCAGGCCTCTGTATACCAATTGTCCATTATGACATCATCGTCGCCATGCTGTGCCCGTCTCTGATTGGTCGAGGCCTGGCGGCCTCGACCAATCAGAGGTGTGGGATTTCCAGGACAGACAGACAGACGGAAAAACCCTTAGACAATTATATATATAGATATGGCCTCCATCCTGGTATGTGCTGCTCTCATCTTGCTCTCCCATCCTGTCATGTGCTGCTCCATCCTGCGCCCCCATCCTGTCATGTTCTGCTCCATCCTGCATCCCCATCCTGTCATGTGCTGCTCCATCCTGCATCCCCATCCTGTCATGTGCTGCTCCATCCTGCATCCCCATCCTGTCATGTGCTCCCATCCTGCTCCCCCATCCTGTCATGTGCTGCTCCCATCGTGCGCAATCATTCTCTCATGTGCTGCTCCCATCCTGTGCCCCCATTCTGTTGTAGTGTGCTGCACCCATTCTGCCTGTTCCTGTTTCCATTCTGCCATATGTTGCTCCCATCTTTCTCTCTCCGGCTCTACTGCCCGAGGGCGGCTGTGCTGAGTGCGGGCGGCTGTGCGTGGCGGTGGTGAGTGCGGGCGGCTGTGCGTGGCGGTGGTGAGTGCGGGCGGCTGTGCGTGGCGGTGGTGAGTGCGGGCGGCTGTGGTGAGTGAGGGCGGCTGTGCGTGGCGGTGGTGAGTGAGGGCGGCTGTGCGTGGCGGTGGCGAGTGCGGGCGGCTGTGCGTGGTGGTGCTGAGAGTGTGGGCGGCTGTGCTGGGGGCCTGAGCAGGCGGGGACACCGGCGCGCTGTGGGATTCAGGTGCCGGAGTCGCCGCTAGCTCAGGCCCCCGGCACTTGCTATATTTACCTGTCCCCCGTTCCACCGCTCCGTCTTTCGCGTCCTCTGGCTGTGACTGTTCAGTCAGAGGGCGGCGCGCATTAAGCGCGTCGTCGCGCCCTCTGAACTGAACGTCACAGGCGTCCGCGCTTTCCGGCGCCATTTTCTTGAAGACACGCAGTGTGTCTTCAAGAAAATGGCGCCGGAAAGCGCAGACTGTGAAGGCGCCGATTCCGGGAGCAGGGGGACATTCATGGCCCGGAATCGCGTCGGTGGAACGGGACAGGTAAGTATTGCATACTCACCCTCCTGGCTCATCCCTGCTTCTCCGTTGGAGATCGCGGTGTGCGTTCAGCACTTACGCATACCGTGATCTCCTGGGAGCGTCACTCTGTGGGGTCCAGACTGCGCCGCCGCTTGCGCAGTCTATAAAGGCTTCGGACAGAGTGACGCTCCCAGCGTTATAATAATATACAGTGGTGTTCAAAAGTCCTGCATAGGCGTGAAGAAAACTATATGTTTCATACTTCTGCAGCTCTACAGTGAAACTGGTGGAACATATATGTTTTTGTAATCTCTCATTGTATGCCATACTCATTTTTGAATGTCCCAAGTGTATAAATTGTTATGGCATGCACATTTTTGATAATTTTTTTACAGCATAACCATACCTACACCAGTACAGTGTGTAGAATGGTGAACAGGTTTCTAAGTTCATTAACTTCCAATGCAAGTTCACACAGACTTAAATTTTACTTTTTAAGATTTATTATTTTTTTATTTAATTCAGAGTCCTGAAAAGGGCCTTTAGAGTGCATCTTTAGCTTCTAATACTTTATTGGCCAGCCTTTGCTCTTGAGCACCAGCTTGCATCTCTGTGGCATTGAGTGAACAAGCTTCTGCAGATGTTCACGAGTGATGATGTGGTTCCAGGCCTGTATCAGAGCCTCAATCAACTCACTCTTGGTCCTTGGCTGTTTTCTAGATATCTCTAATGATACCTTGCGCCACAAATTTTCAATTGGATTGAGGTCCGGGGACTGAGCTGGCCAGTCAATAGTAGCCACCTTGTTCTTCCAACACCATTGGCTGCCATACAGCCCCAGACCATTACTTTCATTACATGTTTCACCTAGAAGCTCAAACACTCTGGCTTGTACTCTTCATGTGGGAACCTTCTCACATAAGACTTGCCATCATTTCCTAAAATGCAAAAAGTGCTTTCATCACTAATTAGCACTTTTTCCCACTCCTCCTTCCTCCATTTTAAATATTTCAATGCCCACAGTTTTCTCCTTTGTCTTTGTATGGCTGTCATCAATGGCTTCTTTCGGGCCTTGCACCCTTTCAATTCTGCTTCCAAACATCTCTTCCTAACAGTTGATGTTGCTACCTCAATATTGCACTTTTCTTGCCATTCTCGCAGAAGCTGAGGAGAGGTGAGCTTTCGATTGGCAAGGGATGGTCTTATCAGTACTCAATCCTCCCTTTTAGTTGACTTTCTGGGCCGACCAGATCTGGGCCTGTCCTGGGTAATTCCAAGCTGCTTATGTTTCTGCAAAATTCTTACGACTATACTCTGATTACAGCCGACCTTCCTTGCGATCTGGGGGCCAGTATAACCCTCTTCATGTAGCACCACAACTCGCACACGATCCTCCGCTGACAAAAATCTGAAGGCTCCCATCATAAAACTCTACAGTATGATTCACTAGATAGACCAACAGATAAAACAAACAAACAAAGCAGCAGATGTGATGCAATGTGATTGGCTGCCATATCCAGGTTATGATTGGTCACAAGAACCTCATCTGTGATTGGCTAATTTTGGATCTGAAGCTGTACAACATATAGTTATGCTTTCAATTCCCATATTGTTGCAATAATTTCAGGCAAAACTGCTTCAAAAGCTAAAAATATTACAGGGAGAGAATGCAAAATTGTATTCTGAACAAAACCATATATAATATGTCATATTAGCATCGAAGATATTCGACAGAAAACGTTTAAAACTTGAAAAATCAATTTATCCTATGCAGGACTTTTGAACACCACTGTATATATAGTCTAAGGGGTACTTCCGTCTTTCTGTCAGCAACTTCCGTCACGGATATTCATTCGCTGATTGGTCTCGCCAGCTGCCTGTCATGGCTGCCGCGACCAATCAGCGACGGGCACAGTCTGATTAGTCCCTCCCTACTCCCCTGCAGTCACTGCCCGGCGCCCGCTCCATACTCCCCGCAGTCACGGCTCACACAGGGTTAATGCCAGCGGTAACAGACCGCGTTATGCCGCGGGTAACTCACTCCATTACCGCCGCTATTAACCCTGTGTGACCAAGTTTTTACTATTGATGCTGCCTATGCAGCGTCAATAGTAAAAACATCTAATGTTAAAAATAATTTAAAAAAAAAAAATAACAAAACATTATATACTCACCTTCCTCCGCCTTTCCGATGCTCCGGTCACCGGTCCATGCAAGCGGCAGGTTCCGGTGCTAAGGTTGGTGTGCGACAAGGACCTGCCATGACGTCAAGGTCATGTGACCGCGACATCATCACAGGCCCTGCGCGAGGACGTGCCATGACGTCAGTCATGTGACTGCGACGTCATTGCGGGCCCTGCGCGAGAAGGACCTGCCGTGACGTCACAGTCGTGTGACCGCGACGTCATTGCGGGCCCTGCGCGAGAAGGACCTGCCGTGACGTCACGGTCATGTGACCGCGACGTCATCACACCCTCGGACCGGAAGCTGCCGCCTGAACCAAACAAAGGCGACAGAACTACAAGGGGCCCCTCGGAAGGTGAGTATGTTTATTTTTTAACCTGTGACATACGTGGCTGGGCAATATACTACTTGGCTGGGCAATATACTACGTGGCTCTGTGCTGTATACTATGTCACTGGGCAATATACTACGTGACTCTGTGTTGTATACTACTTGGCTGGGCAATATACTACGTGGCTCTGTGCTGTATACTATGTCACTGGGCAATATACTACGTGACTGTGTTGTATACTACGTGGCTGGGCAATATACTACGTGGACATGCATATTCTAGAATCGGGATACATACATACATACATACACACACACACACACACACACACACACACACACACATACATACATACATATTCCCAAATTCTTATATATTTTTCCCATTCCAGTACACAAAATCCTAAATTTGCCAGCACAAAATCACAGGCAGAATTAAGCCCAAGATGCAGTAGAGTTTATTAAACCATGATTAATCTTTATTAGACATGATGCTAAAAACAATACAAATAAAGGTTATTCATGGTTTACATGGTTTAATATACTCTGCAGCATCTTGGGATAATTCTGCCTGTGACTGTGTGGTGGCAATGTTATATAATGGAGTTTTGACTGTGTTACTAATAGGACTCCATATGGGAAGATGTTGCATCTACAATCCTAAATTTGTGGTTTGGGTGGTTTCCACGTGCTACATGGTTTTACAGCTAAGTGTTGGAAGAAACACAAAATGAGGGGGTTTTAAAACTCTGGGGTTTTCATTATAACTTGCACCTAATGCATCTCATTAGATGCAGCTCATTAAAAGCGCTCCATAATGGGTTAAATAAACCCGATTACATCTGCTGCCGAGTGTAATCCCTGCACAATGGTCTATACGTGAGCACAGATGTAACCTGTGAGCCATCACCCTAAAGATTGGCTTTCCAGTTAAGTAAATGGGTATTTTTTTCCTCCATTCACCAACATAGAAGGCTTATTTGATACAGACATAAGCTATGTGATGGGGTAAAGGTCTATTTATCAGAAACGATTGGTGTAAGAAAAGCAAAACACTTGTTCGTTGGGTGAAATGATCCCAAAAGATGCACATCCTCTGCAGCACATCATCCTGTGAGCAGGACTTGTGCTGTTTGTCGTCTAACGCTGCACAATGACGACGTTTTATCAAGGTCCACATACAATTCTGCACAGAAATCCGGTCACACCATATGCACAGCGAGTAGGATTGGCCCCGGTACAGGGAAGGAAAGCCTTCCCCAAAGGAATTCTTTTTATTCTCCTTTCCCCCAGGATCCATGTGTGTCTGCTGCAAAAATAAAGATAATTATCCATCCCAATTCTCACTTGCACCCAGGTATACACACCTGATCACTAACAATTTAAAGGAAGAAAAAGCCAACGAGCGGCACACAGTACATGGCGAGAAGTTGATGCACAAAGTGCAGGAGAAAGTCCCCCCTCTCCATAGCACGATGCTTTACTGCCCGTTCTTGCCCAACATCGCTATGGATGCAGTTACCAGAGCAAATGACTATTTTCACCTTTTTTCCCCCCTTAGTTCTCAGTGAAGCAGAAACCTCTCATCTCCCCCAGTGCGCTGCCAAGTCCTGCCAGGATCCAGGAGATATAATTACTGCTGCAGTCAGAGATTAGAGCAGCAGATTTGGAGTCTGGGCGCCTCAGTAAAGACCTCTATAATTAAAGGGCCAGTATCACTGGACATACCCTGTAATGTGGGGGGGAGGGGCATCTAGATGACATTAACCAGAACCACCTCCAACATAGGAAAGCTGATCATTCCCCACCCACAATGAGGGACCCTGATGTATGTGGTGGTCCGGGAGTCACTAAAGTTCACAGTGGATTTCCCCTCCATCTGCTGCACATGGTGTTGTCACTGTGGACTTGCTCAGCAGTTTACCATCCCATGTGGACGTATCCTCAGGGAATGTGCACCTGCTGATTTGTTTCTGAAAAGAGGCTTCAAAAAAAATAAAATGAATAATGCAATAAAGTATAAATCTATTCTGTGTCCATGGGTGGCACGGATTAGTCCCCACGCTGTCCTCCGCTCTCCATATATACAGTACAGAAGCTCAGGGCGGACGGCAGGAGGGCCACACAGAGATCGCGGGGGGTGAGGGGGTACACAGATCGTGGGGGGAGCACAGAGATGGCAGGGGTGAGGGGGTACACAGATCATGGGGGGAGCACAGAGCTCGCAGGGGCGAGGGGGTACACAGATCGTGGTGGGGGGAGGGAGCACAGAGATCGTGGGGAGAGCACAGAGATCGCGGGGGGAGGGAACACAGACCATGGGGGGAAGCACAGAGATCGCAGGGGTGAGGGGGTACACAGATCGTGGGGGGGGGGGGCACAGATAGCAGTGGTGAGGGGGTACACAGATTGTGGGGGGAGCACAGATCGCAGGGTGGAGCACAGATCGCAGAGTGAGGGGGTACACAGACCGTGGGGGGGGGGGGGAGCACAGAGATCGCAGGAGGGGGTACACAGATCGTGGGGGGGGGGCACACAGACCGTAGAGGGGGGGGAAGCACAGATCGCAGGGGCGAGGGGGTACAGATTGTGGGGGGGGGGGGGGAGCACAGAGATCGCGTGGGGTAAACAGATCGTGGAGGGGAGCACAGAGATCGCCACACAGATCACGGGGGGGGGGGGGTCACACTGAGATTGAGGGGGGGGGGTCACAATTGGAGTAATGAGTTTCCTTTCATGCCGCCGGTCGCACCGGACCCTCGCCGTAGACTTCGCTGCGCAGGCGAATTTGGACTCATGACTTGTGTTGAGAATTGCTGTTGCCAAGTGCTCACAGTCTTAAAGGGGTTGTCGGGTGAAATAGGGACGGGTTGAGCTTGTTGATCGTGGGGGGTCTGACCAGTGGGTGACGCACTGATTGGGGGCTCGGATGTCAGACTTCAGCTTCATAGTATGGGGGTCCTGAGTGCTCCCCTCGGCTTTTTCCAGCAGCCCCATAGAGAATGTCTGGTGCGGCGGTCAGAACCCACCCATGAGTAATAATGACCCGTCCTGCAGAAGGCGATAACTAGACAAAGGGGTTTAAGAAATAAATTATATGACCAGGAGTCTCCCAGATCTGAGACCACGTGAGCTAATAATGATGAAGTGGCAGATAACAGCGAGCAATAGTGTGCTCACTGTCCTCTGTGTGCCCTGCTGACGGCTGTTGTGGAACTACAGGTCCCAGCAGGCAGGGCCGCCGTGTGCCTGTCTGTACGTGTGCAGCGCGGGCCCGGGAGCAGCCGCTTCCCACGCGCTGGCAGATCCCTGCAAGCAGGAAACCCCCTTCGCGGCCGTGCCCGGCAGCTCATGTTTCCGCTCCCAGAATCCTTTGCAAGGCGGGCTTTTATCCTGCTCTGACCCAGCGGCGCGCACGGACCATCCCGCCGCTCGGGAGCGCACAGCTCGCCCGCCGCGCCACCATTAACACCACCTTACCGAGCCCGTGCGTCCGCTTCAGCGTGTTCCCACCGTAATTCCTCGCCCGCTTCCGCCCTTCTCTGTAGCCTCCGCCTTCTCTTTTTTCTTACTATAAGGCCTGCCTACCTTAGATAAGTAGCGCTTTTCATTGGAGCACAGCGTCTGACCTCTTTTTTCTAATAGGCTGTATTCGGCGTCAGTCAAAAGCTCTTAAAGTTTCTATTGGTCCAAATTTATGTCAGTCATCGCCTGAAGCAGACGGCTCCTCCCTCTTACGGCATGACGTAAAGCGCGTGGGGCGGCGTTGCCTTGGGAACTGTCCTTTCTTTTCAGCTCTCTGCTGCATGGGTGTAACGTGGAGATTATGGAAATAGTAATGAGTAGACGCCTCACACACATTAATAAAGGTTACAAACAACACTAAGAAAATGCATGGCCTTTATAGGGTCCCTAAAATTATAGAAAAAAAAATATATACAAAAAAATCAGGTTCCGTGCATCACAAAAGAAGAGGCATAAAATATCTAAATATATAAATGAGAAAAGATTAGGTCTCTCAAAGCCGCATGTACGAAATTGGCCCAGTACAAACCTACAGGGTGCGTTCCTGACACCGGTGTCTCTTCTTATAGAGAACACAGGAGCGCTTGTTTGCCCGAGCGCTCCATAAGCATGTCGTCAGCCGCGAGCGCTCCATGAGAAAGTCGTCAGCCGCGAGCGCTCCATGAGAAAGTCGTCAGCCGCGAGCGCTCCATGAGAAAGTCGTCAGCCGCGAGCGCTCCATGAGAAAGTCGTCAGCCGCGAGCGCTCCATGAGAAAGTCGTCAGCCGCGAGCGCTCCATGAGAAAGTCGTCAGCCGCGAGCGCTCCAAGAGAAAGTCGTCAGCAACGAGCGCTCCATGAGAAAGTCGTCAGCCGCGAGCGCTCCAAGAGAAAGTCGTCAGCCGCGAGCGCTCCATGAGAAAGTCGTCAGCAACGAGCGCTCCAAGAGAACCTCATCAGTCGTGAGCGCTCCATGACAAAGTCGTCGGTCGCGAGCGCTCCAAGAGAAAGTCATCAGCTGCGAGCACTCCATGAGAAAGTCGTCATTAGCGAGCGCTCCATGAAAGTCGTCGGTCGCGAGCGCTCCATGAGAAAGTCATCAGCTGCGAGCGCTCCATGAGAAAGTCATCAGCTGCGAGCGCTCCATGAGAAAGTCGTCATTAGCGAGCGCTCCATGAGAAAGTCATCAGTTGCGAGCACTCCATGAGAAAGTCGTCATTAGGGAGCGCTCCATGAGAAAGTCGTTAGTCACGAGCGCTCCATGAGAAAGTCGTCAGTAGCAAGCGCTTCATGAGAAAGTCGTCATTAGCGAGCGCTCCATGAGAAAGTCGTCATTAGCGAGCACTCCATGAGAAAGTAGTCATTAGCGAGCGCTCCATGAGAAAGTCGTCATTAGCGAGCGCTCCATGAGAAAGTCGTTAGTCACGAGCGCTCCATGAGAAAGTCGTCAGTAGCAAGCGCTTCATGAGAAAGTCGTCATTAGCGAGCGCTCCATGAGAAAGTCGTCATTAGCGAGCACTCCATGAGAAAGTAGTCATTAGCGAGCGCTCCATGAGAAAGTCATCAGTAGCAAGCGCTTCATGAGAATGTTGTCAGTCGCGAGCGCTCCATGACAAAGTCGTCATTCACGAGCGATCCATGAGAAAGACACACACACAACTCATCTTCAAAAACAAGCCCTTATGAAGGCTTTATTGGTGGAAAATTAAAAAGGTATATGGCTTTTGGAAAACAAAAAATGGATACAGCCAAAGTGGGAATATATATAATATAGAAATACACAATACTTAGCAGCAGGGCCGGTTTTAGACAAAGTGGGGCCCTAGGCAAAAGTTTAAAATGAGGCCCCCAATGCTCACATACATATTGCACCATGACGCTCAAACATTTTGGTTGCATTTACATGCGTCGAGTTCAGACCGTTCGATGCGTGTGATTGACAACATTGAAGTCGTTTGGCTCTTGTTTCTCGGCCTCTTTACATCGTCTGAGGACGAATCGAATGATGGGAACAGAACACTAGTAGATCAATCTGTCCCCATATAGTATCGTGCTATAAGCAGCAGGGCTGTGTGTGTGTGTGTGATATATATATATATATATATATATACACACTCTAGTCTGTTCAACCATTATTTTAAAATGTGCATGGAACACACACACACACACACACACTATCACTGTATGTTTATATAGAATAATGCAAAAAAGTATATATATATATATATATATATATATATATATATATATATATATATATATATATATATATATATACACACACAATTAAACACACACGCACATGACACATGCTTATACACACACACTTATACACACATACATGTACATGGCACGCACGCATACACACATACACGGCACACACTTATATATGGCATGCACTTATACACAGACACATACATAGCATTCTTATACATACACACATACATAGCGTATATATATATATATATATATATATATATATATTTTACACACACATAAACACACACATGGCATGCACTTATACACACAAATATATACATGGCATGCATTTATACACATACATGGCACGCATTTATACACACATACATACACACACACATATATATATACACACATACAATATATATATATATATACATACATACACACACACACACACACACGGCAAGCAAAGACACACTTATACACACACATACACGGCACACACATGCAGCACAACAAATGCTCATTTGATACATGTGATTCACATAAGCACACACTACACATGACACACGCTATACACACCACACACACACACACACACACACACACACACACACACACACACACACACACACACACACACACACACACACACACCTTTATGCTGGAGGGAATGAGATGATGCACACTATCAGCTGCAGCTCCTCCTGCTCCCAGCAGACACCTTTCTGCCCTCTCCTCTGCTGGGACTGCCGACAAGAGCAGGAGTTGCTGACAGCAGGACAGGAGCCATCGTTACCAGGAGCAGCACACACAGTGGGACGGTGCTCTTTACTTATCTGCCGGCTCAGGTTGTTACTGGTGCTGGGTCTCTCTCCCTTCCCCTCAGAGGCTCCGTGCAGCAGGACAGGGCGCTGGCCAATGAGCACTTCTATCACGCTGATGGGGGAGGTTCAGTGGCCGCTGCTCCTGTGCTTCACTGCAGGCTCCTATTTTACTGCTACAAACATTCCCAGAGTACATGGCCTGTGGTGACATCACGGTCACATGGCAGGTCACCTGATCGTGATGTCACTACAGGTCCTTAACCAGTCTCTACTCGGAAGCTTCACTGATAATGCTATTATCAGTGAAGCTTCTGCTGTAGATGCTGGGGGCCCCCAAGGGAGTGGGGGCCCCAGGCAGCTGCCTAGTCTGCCTGGCCCTAACGCCGGCCCTGCTTAGCAGATAATAAAAGGGCTAACGTAGGCACTAACAATGATGACTATCACATTCTGAACAGCACCACTGTCCTCCTATGTGGCAGAGGGGCATTGGGGTCCTCATAGGCACCACCACCTGGCAATGACAACATTAGTACTTAATTTAATGTTACATTTCCAAACAATTTTTTGTATGATTACTGGAAATGTTTTTCATTATTTAGAAACATATGTGACCTTCTGTTATCTTCTCTGTTGATCATGGTTACCAGGCTCGGTGGCATACTGAACTCTGTTGTGTACATACACATGGTCCTGCAAACAGGCCTGCCACAGATCAGATTTCACAAGCCACATAAAACCAGCTTTTTTACTGCTGCAAGTAGGGAAGACAACAAGAGCAGCTTGCCGCCTTGAACCTAAACAAAAAGGTCGGTCCACGACAGGTTCTGTGCATGTGAGGTACGTCACATTTGTTCCCTAAAAAAAAAAAAAAGAGATCTCATTTATTTTCACATGAATGACAAAGTATAATGAGCTCGTAGCTGAGCACTGTATTATACAGTCACTTTTAAATTCCATTTTCCTTTCATATTGTAGTGATCAGACGAATTTGGCCAAGCTTCTGTGTTCTCTATGAGAAGGCCACCGACTGACAAGCCAGCCAGGGGCTTATCTCCAAGAGTATAATGCGATCGGTAATCCAAAATTGGAGATATCTGATCCAGGGGCGAACACACAGCTTGGGGCCCCTGTGCAAGAAATGTGTCTGGGCCCTCCTCCTTTTATGGCGACAAAGCTACAGATATACCATATATATCTAGCCATACACACATGTATATATCTTACACAGTCTCCTCTTATTATGTACATTGCCATCCCTTATTACACAGAGCCCTCATTATGTACAGCACCATCCCTTACAGATCGGATTATACAACGCCCATTCTTTACTACATACGGTCCTCTCTTGTTTGATATAATGTAATGATGGCTGATAGAAAAGAAGCTTTCCCATGCTCTAATGGAGGAGCTGATGGACTGGTCGTCTGGTCACCGGCTGATCCATCAGTAGTCATTTTACATTTAACAAGTGAGGACTATGTAATAAAAGAGGGGGCTGTAACTAACAAAAATAACGATAATACACTATGTAAGAGACAGTGCTATATACAGTATAACAAGACATAATACTATGTAATAATGGGATAGTACTATACATAACAATAGAGGAAGCAACATAATAAAGAACTTCCTCATGTATAACTAGAGAGGATGGTACGCAATAAGGGACGGTGTTATACATAATAAAGAAAGAAACTGTAAGTAAGGAACTATACATAATAAGTGAGTACACGATATACAAATGGACTGTGCTATACATAATAAGGCTACATTCTTGTGTCTGTGTGCAGTGTCGGTGTGCTGCCCGCTTTAACAGACGGATTAAGCATGTCTTATTGTGATGCTCAAAATTGGATCAGAACAGGACATTATCTGATGCTCACGGATCTCATTCTCAGATCTGTGATTTTCACCAGCGTGTGAATGGATCTCTAAAACTCTACTAGTCTCTGTGCCGTCCGATAAAAAATCTGGCAGTACACGGGACATTTCACACAACTGTGAGAATGTAGCCTAAAGGCCCCGTCACACATAGCGACGCTGCAGCGATACAGACAACGATGCCGATCGCTGCAGCGTCGCTGTTTAGTCGCTGTGTGGTCGCTGGAGAGCTGTCACACAGACCGCTCTCCAGCGACCAACGATGCCGAGGTCCCCGGGTAACCAGGGTAAACATCAGGTTGCTAAGTGCAGGGCCGTGCTTAGTAACCCGATGTTTACCCTGGTTACCAGTGTAAAATGTAAAATAAACAGTACATACTCACCTTCGCGTCCCCCGGCGTCCGCTTCCTGCACTGACTGAGCGCCGGCCCTAACAGCAGAGCGGTGACGTCACCGCTGTGCTGTACTTTCACTTTCCGGCCGGCAGTCAGTCAGAGCGGGAAGCGGACGGCAAGGGACCTGACGGACACCGGAATGTGAGTATGTACTGTTTGGGTTTTTTTACATTTACGATGGTAACCAGGGTAAACATCGGGTTACTAAGCGCAGCCCTGCGCTTAGTAACCCGATGTTTACCCTGGTTACCAGTGAAGACATCGCTGAATCCGTGTCACACACACCGATTCAGCGATGTCAGCGGGACCTCAACGACCAAAAAAAGGTCCAGGCCATTCCGACACGACCAGCGATCTCAAAGCAGGGGCCGGGTCGCTGGTACGTGTCAAACATAGCGAGATCGCTATGGAGGTCGCTGTTGCGTCACAAAACTTGTGACTCAGCAGCGATCTCGCTAGCGATCTCGCTATGTGAGACGGGGCATTAAGGGATTTTCCAGATAACATTATCACTCCACGTCACACAGTGCAGATACAGAATAATATTTACATCCAGGCACTTACTGCTGACGTCTTGTCTGATTAGAGCAGTTTTCTGCATTTTCTCCTCCATCTGGTCAGACCTTCATGTTGACATCTCTCAGCCACGACTCGTCTTGTCACGATGATCATTGCAGCCCTGAAAATAACAAGGTCACATACATTGTATACATACATGTCTCCCCCACACTACGCCCCTGAATACAGATATGTACCCCGCCATTAGTATGTTATTAGCCACTCACCAATCAAAATATAAAGTGATAAGCAGCACTGTTCCCTTCATCTACTATATAATCGTCTAAGGGGCACTTCTGTCTGTCTGTCTGTCAGTCAGTCACGGAAATCCCGCGTTGCTGATTGGTCGCGGTCGCGGCCGCAGGCCCCCTCCAGTCAGCGCCCACACAGGGTTAATGGCTGCGCTACACCTCATAATGCCACGGTGTAATGCAGTCCGTTACCGCTGCTATTAACCCTGTGTGACCAACTTTTTACTATTGATGCTGCCTATGTAGCATCAATAGTAAAAAGATCTAATGTTAAAAATAATAAACAAAATAAAAAATCATTATATTCTCACCTTTCGTCGCCTTTCCCGCTGCTCCTCGCGACACTCCAGTCCATGCATTGCAGTCTTGCGAGATGATGATGTAGCGGTCTCGTGAGACCACTACGTCATCATCTCGCGAGACCGCAATGCATTCTTGGGACTGGAGCGTCGCGAGGAGCATCGGTAAACGCCTGGGCTGGATCCGGGGGCCGACGGAAGGTGAGTATATAACTATTTTTTATTTTAATTCTTTTTTTTTTTTTTTTTTTTTTTTTAACAGGGATATGGTGCCCACATTGCTATATACTACGTGGGCTGTGTTAGATACTATGTGGGCTGTGTTATATACTGCGTGAGCTGTGTTATATACTGCGTCTCTGTGCTATATACTATGTGGGCTGTGTTATATACTGCGTGGGCTGTGCTATATACTACGTGGGCTGTGCTATATACTACGTGGGCTGTGCTATATACTACGTGGGCTGTGCTATATACTACGTGGGCTGTGCTATATACTACGTGGGCTGTGCTATATACTACGTGGGCTGTGCTATATACTACGTGGGCTGTGCTATATTTCTCTGCTGTTTCTGTGCATCATGAATCGTGGTATGTGTTAAAGAGGGGGGCTCACACTCTTTTGCCCGGGGCCCTCAAAAACCTGTAGCCTACCTTCACTGATTGTTCGCGGCCTGCGTGACCAATCAGCGACAGGCGCAGTCCGGCCGCGAATTGGTGCGGACTTTGAACCACGCTTCGCTAATTGGTCGCGGCCGGCCAAATCCTGTGTATAAATTGCATTATTATGAAAACTAAATAAACTACATACATATTCTAGAATACCCGATGTCTTAGAATCGGGCCACCATCTAGTTACCTATAATCTCTGCCGCCGAATAAGTATAAATTATTTTTTTCTTGCAGATTTGCAGCAGATTAAAATCTGCATTAAGTGGAACTATCTCCCGTTAATAAAAACCTCCGAGCTGACTTAACTAGATGGTCTGCCATGAAGCTGACTTGGTTGGGCAGATTGCATGCAATTAAAATGGTCTCCCTGCCCAGATTTCTGTACTTATTCCGCTCCCTCCCCATCCCGTTGCCCCATAAGACTTTACACGAGATCCACTCTATGATTTCAAAATTTATTTGGCAAGGGAAAAAACCCAGAATCCGTCAAAAAACTATGTTCATACACAGAAGGTTGGGGGGACTTTCCATGTCCAACTTTACACTGTATTACAAATTGGCTCAGTTGGCCCAATTGACTAATGCCTGTGCTGCCAACCATGCTCCGAGATGGGTGGGCCTGGAATCGTCCCTCTTACATCCATTTTCCTTACCTGGCCTTATGTGGTCCACACAAAAACTACCAAAAGGCTTACACATTACAGCACCATTCACTGCACTTTCCCTGATCCTTTGGAGGAAGGAGAGGTTTAAATTTGATCTCCAATCTAAGTCCTCCCCACTGACCCCCCTCTTCTGTAACCCCATGTTCCCACCAGGACTTGACCCATGTTCTTTTGCTTGGTGGAAAGTTAATGGGATAATCACTCTAAAACACCTCTGCTCGCCCTTTAATATAATCTTAACTAGACAAGAATTCCTCCATAAATACAATCCATCCATTAACGAAACCTTTCGTATCTATCAGGTTTTCCATTTTGCAGAACAATTTCTACAACATAAAATCCCTTTTCACGCGACTCACTTCGAACAGAGGTGTATGGATGACCCACTGGGAAGGGGAACTATTTCTCAGCTATACAAATCTCTCAATGCGGCACATGGAGTCGACAAATTACATTACATGAAACAGTGGGAGGAAGATCTAGGTATTCAATTAACTTTAGAAAATTGGAGGCGATGCTGTGACACATTTTTTCCAGGGGTAGTCATCAAATCTCCCTGGCAGAGACATCCATTAAAGTCCTACACAGAACATACCAAGTCCCAAGTAAACTCCACACTATATATCCCAACATTTCAGATAAATGCTTTAGAGGATGTGGCGCAGTGGGAGATATGAAGCATATTTGGTGGGAGTGTCCGATAGTCTCTGCTATGTGGCAGGAAGTAGGACTAATAATTGAAAAAAATGTATGGCGGGGCGATACAACCCAACCCGGCCACATTCCTTTTGGGAGTCAAATACCCAGGCTTTTCTAACAAATTCCACAGGTTGATAGGCCAGCTGCTTATGGCCGCTAAGCTACATATAGCTACAAACTGGAGGTCGCCTTTTCTCTCTGTCCAATCGGTTAGAGATAAAATGAATACAATCCTCTTATATGAACGTATACATGCGACTAGAGAAGATTTGTGGGAGGCCTTTTACCAAATTTGGAAACCGTGGATGGATCTTAACACGAACTTGAACCTAGAGCAAACCTTGACTTTATCTATTTGAAACTTCATTATCCTGTGAGAGATTCTGAGGACATTGGGGTTGAACCTGCACTGTGTGGGGTGCGAGGAGGGGGAAGCGGAACTCATAAAACGGAACAAAGTATAATCTTGTCTAGTAAATATACCATACAGTAAAGTGCAGAATCTCATTTCCCTCCCCATTTTCCTTCTTTTATGTCTCCCCATGTCCTTGTCTCGTTATATCTGTATTTTTGAACTTGAGTTAGTACATGTATGGTTTTTCCTCTTTGTTTAAACCCAAGCTTATTGAACTCCCTTGTAAGGGAATCTGTTGTTCAATTGCTATGTTATTGAAAAATAAAAAGTTATTGAAACTAAAATCTGCATAATGTCAATTCTTGCAGCGTATTTCACCCATACTAATAAGTGGGGAAAATAAGCATCAAAGCATGTATAAAACGTTGCAAAAATGTATTTTACACAGCATACTTCCTGCCAACACATTAGGATATGCGGCAGAATTTTCTGCTGTAAATCCTCAATGTGTGCACATAGCCTTAGTCCCTGTCCTGTCATAAGTCCTTGATATCATCAAAATTAATTTGGGGGTGGGAGAAGACGCCATCAGGTACTGGGCATCATCCGCCACCTCCCAATTCATTACAAGTCTCTGATAGCATCTTCTCCCAACTTTCAATTCATTACAAAGTGTCCTGTGCACCTTACCCCCTCCTCAAAAAAATTTCAGTCCCCGATAGTGTCATAATAAATTGTAGGATGGAGAGGACGCCATCGGGAACCTAGCACCACCCATTTAATTTTACACCCATATCTAACGTCTGTCCCCCTGTTCATAAGTCCATTATAAGTCTCCATTCCTCCCATCACAATTTCCCACCGAGCTCATTGCCCTCTCCCCTAACCCCTTTTTGTCCTCTCCCCAATCCCCTCATTGTCATATTCCCCACCCCCTCACTGTCCTCTCCTCCACATTCCTCATTTTCATCTCCCCTTACCTCCTCATTGTCCTCCCTCCCATATCCCTAAATTTCCCTCTCCCCCACTCCCCCTCACTGTCCTCTCCCCCATCAATTGAGAAAAATAAAATATTACTTCTTTGTTGGCAACTTTCTAAATGACACAGGAGCGCGGCGTGCTAACGTCATCAAGTCACATGTGCCTGTGTCGCTGAGAAAGTGCCGGTCAGGAAGCTGAGAATGAAATCCTGCGTCTCCACTGCCATTTTCTCCCGTAGGTAGCAGAGCTGCAGAATCGTTCCCTGCCTAGCATGCTGCATATGATTAGTGAAATCTGGACATAGGCCCCTTGGAGCCTTGGGCTTCGAGCAAGTGGCCAGATTGTCCTCATTATTACCGCCCTGGAAGAGCCCCCACCACCTCCGGGCCCCGCTGCAGCTGCATAACACAGCCAGCATTGGTCTCGTGTGGAGCGGGCTCAGGAACTTCATTCATGAGGAACTGACATAGGATGTACTATTACGGTCTACATTGGAAAAAGGATAAAAAGGGTTTTTATCTAAAGACAAAATTCTTTATAATAATATCGAGAAGTGAATGGGACGGAGCTTCAATACCAGATTGACAAGACTGATGCCGTTTTTCAAATTTCGTGACAATGGACGTTAGATTTGTGCCCACTGAATTGGCTCTGTGGTTCCACTGACATTATGGCTATGTTATTTTCATAATGTTCCCAAAAAATCTCTGGGGTGCCCTAGCCCACAGGTTATTATTGGGTCAGTATGCTATTCTTTGGATGCAAAAACACATTGGGTGTCACCACCCCACAGATCTGATATTGGTGACCTTTCCGAAGGATAGGTCATCAATATGAAGTCCTGGACAACTTCTTTAAATCCTTGCAATTCATATTAAAAAAGATATTAGCCATTGTAAAGCTTTACTGTCTGGCCAGTAGATGGAGACAATCAGTCTTTAGGAAAAAGACAAATATCTAAGTAGAATTAGATCCCAAGATAATAACTATAGAATTTACTCATTTTATAAGTAAAAGAATAAATAGTACATGTAAATAATATATGGTACTTAGATCAAAAAAGCTTTTTTTTTTTATCAAAACAGTGTAAGGCATCTTTCACACGTCAGTGTCTCTAGTACGTGTGGTAACAGTTTTCACATGTACCCAAGACACTAATATACGTAGACCCATTCAAGTGAATGGGTCTGTGCACGTGACAGTGTGTTTCCACATGCCGTGTGTCCATGGGCAATACACTGGCATATCCATTTTTTTTTACCCGCAGCACGGGCCACAAAATGTCCCGCACACGGATGACATCAATATTTTAATCAGTGCGACACGTACCAGCACCTGGGAAGCAGCGGTACAGTTAGCGCTCTTCCCTGTAGCCAGGTGCCGAAGATGTCTCTCATTATTCTCCCCTGCTCGGCCAGCAATCAACGTGAGCAGGGAAGAATGTTGAGAGTTATAGTCAACTGATAAGAGTAAGAACAGGCGGCGGCTGGTGGGAGTATTCATCAGCTGCTGCCTGTGCTATAAATAAATTTAAAAAAATTAGCGTGGGTTCCCCTGTATTTTTGATAACCAGCCAGGCAATACAGACAGCTGAGGGCTGTCCGCTTCAGCAGAGCTGGTTATCAGGAATAGGCTGGAGTCACACACAATGTATAAAAAATCTGTCCGATTTTGTCTGCTGAGAATCGCACAAATGTTCTCCGTATGGTCATCCGTATGTCATCCGTGTGCAATGCCAGGATGCGTTTTTTTCGCAAAAAAGTATCCGCGTGTCATCCGTATGGTGAGATTTTCTCTCACACTTGCAATGAGCAAATGATGGCTGAGCCAATTTCCTGTAACATGCCCATTGCCTGAGAATTTCCCGCCAGTCACACGCATGGTCCGTGTGCTGTGCGATTTTTTTCTCGCACCCATAGACTTGCATTGGCGTTTCTCGGCTGAGATACGATGACAATCGCAGCATGCCGCGATTTCACTCGCAAGTGTAATACGGACGAGAAAAAAACGGATAATGGGAGCCAGGGGTGAACCTAGCCTCTCTGCCCCCTGAGGCGAACTGCAAAATGGTGCCCCCCCATAGTAAATTTTTTAAATCGGTAGAAATTAAGCTGGTTCATACAGATTTATTTCTATCCTGTAAAAATTTTTGCAATAGTGGTCATTTTAATTTAGAGAAATAGAAAAAATTATGTCCGAACACAAGTACATCAGCGCCATCACCGCACATACAAGAACCACACAGGAGAATCCAGAACAAGGATCATTAATGGCAATGGCGGGCCTGGCACAAGCATACAGACACACAGTGATGGCTGCAGAGCTGTGGTCCTGTAGCAGGCCCGGACTGGAACACAAAAAATCAGCCCTGCCACACAAACCCCTCCAGCCCACATAACACGTTATAACACGTCCCACCCCAGATCAGTGAATTTTTGCTATACTTTGTCATGCTCCTCACCACTCTCTTATAGGAGATATTTGAAGAGCCACATGTGAATGGCGCTGCAGTGTTTATGATCGACCACAGCTCCATTTACAAGGTGCTGTTCACAGCTATATTTCTCAGGACCATGGGGGTCCCCGCAATAAGATCCACAACAAACAGTCATCCCCTATCCAGAAGATAGGGGAGAACTTCCAAATGTGAGATAACTTAAACAGGTTTTTCATGACTTACGGTACTTTTATTACATCATAGGAATGTAGAAAATAATAAACCTAAAAATTACATTCCAGTACTCCAATGCTCGTGCAAACAAGTGTATAAATCAGGCATGATTTTTTATCAGATAGCACACTGACCGATGTTATACAATGGGGCCGAGCAGAGAAACATTTTAATTCTCAAACTGATTCGGCGTGAGAAAAAAAATCATATCATGCTGCGATTTGGCTCTGCAATTGAATGAGACTCACCCATTCTAGTCTATGGGTGGGAGAAAAAAAAAAAATGGATACCTCAGTATAACATCCAATATTTACGGTTACATTACAATTCTGTAACATAGGGAACAGTAAATGATCTGGTAAAAGATTAATAACTGCTCAGAAAAAAAAACTGACTGCAAACAAAAAACAAGTGAGAAAAAAAAAATCATCCCATTCTCCTGGATAAAAACAGATACTTATATATGATGTACAGGGAAATATGGGTATAGTACAATGCCAAAGATTTCACTTCTTACATTACATAAGTGATATCTTATGAATTCTACAATAGCTCAGAAACTGGCGAATCCTCGCAGCTCACAGTGTGTGCTCTGGGAGGATTCAAAAGTCTGCAGTCACACAGAGTGAGTGCAGACAGTATAGACCTCCACACAGTATTATAGGCACCACGTAGTCCTCCACACAGTATTATAGACACCACGTAGTCCTCCATACAGAATTATGGGCACCGCATAGTCCTCCATACAGTATTATGGGCACCGCATAGTCCTCCATACAGTATCATGGGCCCCAAATATTACTTCATACAGTATAATGGGCCCTATATACTCTATACATAAAAAAAATCATCAAATCCTCACTTCTCCCTGTAGTCCACTGCTCTGGTCTCCTCAGCGTATTCTGACCCTTTGCACTGCTCGGTACAAAGAATACGCTGTAGTGATTTAATTGCGGCCTCTCCGCTGAGACATCACAGAGCTCAGACACAGAGGGGGAATGATGGGAGAGGGAGCATCAGCGGGTGGCTCCCTCACTTATCATTGTTTTCAACTGTGTCGGCGCTGGCACTGGGGCCCCACGACTTACGAGCCCCATAGCATGCCATGTCCACGACGGTTTGTGGACTCTGGCACTTGCCAACTTGCGCCGAGTGGTGATGTCAGTCCTGATATATGTGTCATAACTGAGCACCACCAAAAATTAAGAAGTGGTTGAAATGCTTTTAGGACACACACCCTTAAATCAAAGGGATTTATAAAAAGAAAATAATCAGCACACGGATTAAATAAGAGAAAAGTGGAGGAATATTTAATTAGCCCATTTGGTAACATTTCAATTCCATAGCAGAGAAATGTTAAGTTATGGATCTGAAACGTTGCCACAATTAATCGGAGTGCTATATATATATATATATATATATTGTAGATTGTGAGCCCTCGCGGGCAGGGTCCTCACTCCTCCTGTACCAGTTATGACTTGTATTGTTCAAGATTATTGTACTTGTTTTTATTATGTATACCCCTCCTCACTTGTAAAGCGCCATGGAATAAATGGCGCTATAACAATAAATAATAATTATATATATATATATATATATATATATATATATATACATACACACATGCATACATACACACATACTTATATTTACACCATGTATACAGGTCAGGAGGGGTATACACAATGTACAGAGCATCACAATATATACTGTGGTAAGGAATATAGAGTGGAGGTGTGTATATAGTATATAGTGTAGAGATGTGCCAGTGTAAGTGCAGCGCCCCAGAGTCCTGGTCGTTGCAGTACTGTGGCTCCGCCGCTAAGGGGGGCTATGGTACGTCTGATGGCACTGAAGGAGTTCATCTGACCAGGTATCACAGACACCAATACATTTCACAGTCTGGCCTCCAGGGGGAGCTAAGGGTTCTATTTATTAGGCCACTCCTCACAGTCTGGTAAAACTGGGGGTTAGGCAGGAAGTTAGACAGAAAGCTGGCTGGGTTGGAACCAGGCAACACCTTGTGGCAGAGGGTGTTGTAGGGGAAGATTCAGAGGGGTCCCTGTCAGGGGTGGGATCCTGACAGAGGCCTAGCGAACAGAGAGAACGTTATGGGACCGCGCCTGCACGATATAGCGGCGGTACCCCAAGAAAGGATAAGAAGCGAGATTTATTGTGCTGAGTGAGAAACGAGATCAACGCAACAAGGAGAATACCAGTAGGAGTCGTGCTGTAAGACGAGGCAACATCCTATTGAGGCGCATAACCGGTGGCCGGAACGCCGAGGAAGTATAGAGCTCCAAGCCAAACTTCAAACCTACGGCAGGACAGTCAGTTACAGGCGGGCTGTCTCACCCAGACCCAGGAAGACACAGGGGGGGTAACAACAGGAGTGGGGTGACGCAAGAGTCCCGGAAGAGCTCCGAGCCTCCCGTCATACGGGTGCGTCCTAACCGTAAGATCAGGGGGACGTAGATGGAGAACATCAGAATCGAGTTGTGAGGGAACACGAGAAACAGACACAACAGTTGTGGGGTACTATCCCGTAAGCACAGCAGGGGAGGACCACAACACAAGCGCAGGAAGGTAGGCACAGATTTCCACCTGCAAAGGGAACTCTGGAGGTGCCATCGGACCGGCCGGACTTGCGCAGCCCTGTTAACCGTATTCCGGATTGAGGACTCAGAAGCCTTCAGTAAAGAGGTAAAGAGACTGCAACCTGGTGTCTTCGTTATTTACTGCACCGCACCTCCACCACCATCCACATCTATTATTGTATGCCCCTCAGCAGGGTCACGGACCGGGTCTAGCCACCGTGACAACCCCAGAGCAGAGACTTAGAGGCCCGGTACCGGGTACCCCTCGGCCCTGCGGCAGTGGGGGCGCTACAACTTGGCGTCACGAACAGGATCTACTTAAGCCTGAAGAATCGGGTCATGTGTGCCTTGGAACTGTGATTTATTGTGCTTGGACTGTGACTTATTGCAAAGACTGTGTATTGCCACTTGCCGCCAGAAGTTCCCGCCAAAATCGCCGCCATTACAGCGCTAAGGAGAGCGCAGGAGAAGAAGAGGGGCGTGAAGTGGGCGTAAACAAGCTGAAGAGCGCGAAAGACAATGGCCGCCCAGTCTAAGTATTTCTGTCCCTTGAGGACGTGTACGTCAGCAGCCGAGATCCGCCTCCTAATCCTTAGTGGAGGGCGGAGGCAAAGAAAGCGAAACTGCCCACGAAGGAGAGAGCGGGAAAAGGACGAGGAAGAAGGAGCAGAATACGTGGAGGACGCCATGGCGAGCTGCCCAGAACCGGAGCGTGGGGTCAGAGCAGAGGACTCCCCCAGCTACCCGGAGGGACACCGAGACCAGGCCTCCACCGCTGATACTGACTTCCTGCGGGCCGGAGTGGATGAGCTCAGCGACCAACTCCTGCGGACGCAGCTGAGCACTGAGGCCGGGTGGAAGAAGACCTTCATCGGGAGCCTCACCAGACGTCTGTCGGCAGCCTCGTCTGGTCCGGAGCCGGAAAGAAGTTCCAGCGCTCCGAAGCCAGAAAGCAAGGCCCTGCCGGAAAGCGAGATGCTGCAAACAGAGATGACAGCGCCGCAGCGCAAGGCCCTGCAACCAGCGTTCCAGATCCCAGCGGAGACGGAGCAGATCGGCACCGGAGGGACCGCATCTGAAGCAGGTATGAAGAACGACCCTGCCCCGCCAGCAGAGGACCTGCTGATAGGCCCCGTCACGGCACCCCCTCTCCCTGGGACCTATAGACTCCAGCGCCTTACACCCTGGGATCAGGCCCTGGTTATGGAGCACTTCTTAAAGGCCCCGATCTCGCCGATCACCTTGCCGGGCGAGGTCTATGCGGAGCTACGGCCGCCAGAGCGAGAGTAAACCTCGGAACCACGAGTATGTAAATAGTTAACTGTTTGTTTCCCTGCTCTTTGCTGCTTTAAACCCGACTAGGGTTATTCTTAAAGGGATCCCTTTGTTTACCCGGGATCCCTTCTTTTGCTTTTTGTTTTTGTTTCCTGTTTGCTCATCATTGAAAGAACTGCTGAATCATGAACAATGCATGATTACAAACTTTTTGTACATAGTTTGCACCTTCTTAAAGGTGCTCTCTACTAGTTTTATAAGCGAAAGGACTCTTTGCGAAGACACTGGTCGCAGAACCAGCATCGGAGTCCTTACTGCAAACAGACTTGCAGCTTGAGAAGTTGCACTACCTCGTAGAGACTTGGTCCCCTCTTAAAGGGGATGTTCATCAAAAGCACTTAAAGAATGATGATGTTTTGAAAGAAAGTACTGATAATGCTGATATGTAAAAGTTATATGTAGCTAACTGGTTGATTGTAAGAAATGTTTAATAATGTTAATAGAAGAATGAGGACAGGAAGTGAACCCGTAGGGGTTAGTGGTGAGTCCTCTTAGGAGCCATATAGAGATGGCTCAGTGATCTTGAACTGAAAGAAAAATGACATGTTCTATACTGTGTATAGTAGTGGAAGGACAGTAGGCCCGGGCGGAAAGGGGCGGTCCTGTATAGAAAGGAGAGGCAGTAGGTCTGGAGCAGTTAGGACAGGCGGTCCTGCAGAAGTAAAGAAGGAGAATGCATAAAAGTTAATTAGCCTTATATGTGATATAAGGTGGTCTTTAGTGGATTTAGCGAGTACGTCCTTAAAGGCAATGTTAAATTATTGTTCAAAGATTTTGCACTTAGTAGAATACCCGGTTGGGTAAGAAAAGTTATTTAAAGTATTTAACCATGTTTGTAACGTTCAAGTGTCCTCACCTCCCATAAAGGGAAGCTCTGTTAAAAAGTTTACTTGTACTTGGGGGGCAGCGCCCCAGAGTCCTGGTCGTTGCAGTACTGTGGCTCCGCCGCTAAGGGGGGCTATGGTACGTCTGATGGCACTGAAGGAGTTCATCTGACCAGGTATCACAGACACCAATACATTTCACAGTCTGGCCTCCAGGGGGAGCTAAGGGTTCTATTTATTAGGCCACTCTTCACAGTCTGGTAAAACTGGGGGTTAGGCAGGAAGTTAGACAGAAAGCTGGCTGGGTTGGAACCAGGCAACACCTTGTGGCAGAGGGTGTTGTAGGGGAAGATTCAGAGGGGTCCCTGTCAGGGGTGGGATCCTGACAGAGGCCTAGCGAACAGAGAGAACGTTATGGGACCGCGCCTGCACGATATAGCGGCGGTACCCCAAGAAAGGATAAGAAGCGAGATTTATTGTGCTGAGTGAGAAACGAGATCAACGCAACAAGGAGAATACCAGTAGGAGTCGTGCTGTAAGACGAGGCAACATCCTATTGAGGCGCATAACCGGTGGCCGGAACGCCGAGGAAGTATAGAGCTCCAAGCCAAACTTCAAACCTACGACAGGACAGTCAGTTACAGGCGGGCTGTCTCACCCAGACCCAGGAAGACACAGGGGGGGTAACAACAGGAGTGGGGTGACGCAAGAGTCCCGGAAGAGCTCCGAGCCTCCCGTCATACGGGTGCGTCCTAACCGTAAGATCAGGGGGACGTAGCTGGAGAACATCAGAATCGAGTTGTGAGGGAACACGAGAAACAGACACAACAGTTGTGGGGTACTATCCCGTAAGCACAGCAGGGGAGGACCACAACACAAGCGCAGGAAGGTAGGCACAGATTTCCACCTGCAAAGGGAACTCTGGAGGTGCCATCGGACCGGCCGGACTTGCGCAGCCCTGTTAACCGTATTCCGGATTGAGGACTCAGAAGCCTTCAGTAAAGAGGTAAAGAGACTGCAACCTGGTGTCTTCGTTATTTACTGCACCGCACCTCCACCACCATCCACATCTATTATTGTATGCCCCTCAGCAGGGTCACGGTATGGGTCTAGCCACCGTGACAACCCCAGAGCAGAGACTTAGAGGCCCGGTACCGGGTACCCCTCGGCCCTGCGGCAGTGGGGGCGCTACATATGTAGTGTGGATTCTATACTATATACACAGAAATATACTGTATGAACAGCTCTACACTATATACACACACACAAGACACAACTCTACATTATAATTAAGACAGTATTATACTATATTATGATGCATAAATCACATAGGACACACATATACAGTATATCATATAGGAGACACCGCAACTGCTGAATATATATATTATTATTATTATAGTGCCATTTATTCCATGGCGCTTTACATGTGAGGAGGGGTATACATAATAAAAACAAGTACAATAATCTTAAACAATACAAGTCATAACTGGCACAGGAGGAGTGAGGACCCTGCCCGCGAGGGCTCACAATCTACAAGGGATGGGTGAGAATACAGTAGGTGAGGATAGAGCTGGTCATGCAGCGGTTTGGTTGATCGGTGGTTACTGCAGGTTGTAGGCTTGTCGGAAGAGGTGGGTCTTCAGGTTCTTTTTGAAGGTTTTGATGGTAGGCGAGAGTCTGATGTGTTGTGGTAGAGGGTTCCAGAGTAGGGGTGATGCGCGAGAGAAATCTTGTATGCGATTGTGGGAAGAGAAGATAAGAGGGGAGTAGAGAAGGAGATCTTGTGAGGATCGGAGGTTGCGTGTAGGTAAGTACCGGGAGACGAGGTCACAGATGTATGGAGGAGACAGGTTGTGGATGGCTTTGTATGTCATGGTTAGGGTTTTGTACTGGAGTCTCTGGGCAATGGGGAGCCAGTGGAGGGATTGACAGAGGGGAGAGGCCGGGGAATAGCGGGGGGACAGGTGGATTAGTCAGGCAGCAGAGTTTAGAATAGATTGGAGGGGTGCGAGAGTGTTCGAGGGGAGGCCACAGAGCAGGAGGTTGCAGTAGTCAAGGCGAGAGATGATGAGGGCATGGACTAGGGTTTTTGCAGATTCTTGGTTGAGGAATGAACGGATTCATGAAATATTTTTGAGTTGAAGTCGGCAGGAAGTGGAAAGGGTTTGGATATGTGGTTTGAAGGAGAGATCAGCGGCAAGGATTACCCCGAGGCAGCGAGCTTGTGGGACTGGGGAGAGTGGGCAGCCATTTACTGTAATGGATAGGTTCGTTGGGGGGGTCGCGTGAGATGGGGGAAAGATGATGAATTCTGTTTTGTCCATGTTAAGTATATAGGTGATACTGCAACTGCTATGTATAGTCGCAGTATCACTTATAGAATGTATATATAGCAGTATACCTATATAATGTATATAGATTAGTGTATTTACATTATATAGGTAATACTGTGACTACTCTATATATGTTATTTAGGTGACACCGCAATTATATACAGCAAGTAAAAGCAGGGAAAACAATACAGGCAAAGCCTTATATACCCTCTGCTCATGATAGCGTAGTTAGCATATATATAAGAGGAGGCTACCACCTGTATATGGAGTACTAGGACACACCAAATACTGCATAAGCAAAACCCAAGAAAGAACTGGTGCAGCAAAGTCCAAAGAAATATACCAAAATCTTTATTTAAATACAAAAATACAACACAAGGAATCAGAAAGTGAAAATGGGTTAAAATCTGCTTCAGAGTGCATGGAACTCATAGAAGCGAAACGGAATCCCCACGTTAGCAGACCGATACAATACATTAAACACAAAGGGCAACAATGGCCCCTGCGCACTCCATAGTCATAATGCTTAATAGCAACAAAATAATAAACAGAGCCCGCAGAAGTAAGAAGCCAAGTGGCACATAGCTACATTAATAGCATCAAGAGAGTACCTGATCAGCTGATAACGTGGGGAGAACGTCCGCTCCGAGCCCATACAGCATATATACAGCAGTCCATCTATATTACAGCAACTGCTTTTCACAATTGCAATATCGCCTATAAAATGTATATACAGCAGTATCACCATCACCAACATAATGTATATAGAGCTGTCTGTATACATCATATAGGTGATACTGCAACCGTTCTATATAGAATATATATACTGCACTTATACACAGCAGTTGCTGTAATATAGATAGACTGCTGTGAATAATCACAGTATCACCTACATAACTTATATAGCATACAGCACTAGTGCCACACAATACACACCATGGCGGATACGGCACACAAAACAATTATACAACTCCAACACTATACACAATTGTGTGTGATGATAGCATTAGAACTAAGGCTACTTTCACACTAGCGTCGTGCACTGCACGTCGCTATGCGTCATTTTGTAGAAAAAACGCATCCTGCAAAAGTGCTTGCAGGATGCGTTTTTTCTACATAGACTTGCATTAGCGACGCAGTGCAACGCATTGACACGTCGCAACCGTCGTGCGACAGTTGCGTCGTGTTGCGTTGGTCCGTCGCCACCAAAAAACGTTGCATGTAACGTTTTTTGGTGCGTCGTGCCCGTCTTTTCCGACCGCGCATGCGCGGCCGGAACTCCGCCCCCACCTCCCCGCACCTCACAATGGGGCAGCGGATGCATTGAAAAACTGCGTCCGCTGCCCCCGTTGTGCGGCGCTTGCACAGTATGCGTCGGTACATCGCAACGACGCAATTCGAAGTGCGTCGTATGATGCTAGTGTGAAAGTAGTCTAAGGCAAACACACAAATGTGTGTAAAGTGCCATATTTATGATTGTGTGTCTGTATTGTGTAGCACAATACACAATTGTGTTTTTTATTTTGCCTGAGTTGTGCGGTATCCACAATAGTGTCTCTTGTGTTGGACACAGACACAAAGACGCACAACTGTCTCTAGCGTGCAACACAACACACACAGTCGTGAATATAGCGCAAGACATAAATCTACGCACAATTGTGTCTAACGATGGCACTACTAGGGCTCACTCACAAGTCTGATTTTCATTGGTGCTTTTCAGTCTATGCGAGTGCAATCACTGGTACTACAAATACAACAACAGAAAACTTGGAGTAATTGGTCCAACAAGAAGTACCGGTAAATATACTAAAGTTTCTTTCTTGTAACAAAAAGGCACATATATTTACAATTAATAACAACAAAAGTTACATACAGAGAGGGATTAACATCATAAATGTGGGTCCCAGAAAATCTATCATGAAGTGGGTATCATATTTAATCAAAGATTAGATAAAGTGCTAGTGCTTGGTGTGAAAAGGTGCATGTTCATATTTGATATGCACGGAGTAAAACATGTGCAATCAATAGTGACCGAAGTCCATAAAGTGCCAAATGCCTGTATGTAAAAAAGAACACACCACCACTTATCCCATAAATGTATTAATGTTCTTACCCATAATACCTCTCCTGGACAACACAACCATAGCCCCAATGCACGTTTTGCAACTCACAGATCCAATCCTGTGCATGTGAACAGCGCTATACATTACATACATGCACAGTGCAGCAGCATATAGAGATGCTGGGCAGGATGCCAGTGGGAGCAAACATTGCCTGCTGTGTGCACACAGGCAGAGACAAGGCTGAGGAGTCTGATGGAGTGAAGTGGTGAACTACGACGGAGTCATGGAGCAGTGCAGCAGAGCGTGGGCAGGAGATGTCCTCTGAGAGTCCCAGCAAACAGCAATGTGTGTCCCCAGGATCGGGAGACACGGCGCAGCTCCTAGTAAGGTAGCAGTCACGTTAGGTTGTGAGTGTCAGCAAGGGTCAGCAGGGATTACAGGGAGAGTCGGCAACAGCACCACGTGTTCTGACCGCCGCTCTGCTGCCCCCTGGCTTGAGGGATGCGCTGCTGCCTGAGGCAAAGTTCTCAACTTGCCTCATGATGGCAGCGCCCCTGATGGGAGCTGCCCCATAGATTAACATTGGTCCGAGTGCTATGCATTTTTTTATCGCTTAGCACTCGTCCGTATTACGCTGTAGTGTGACCCCGGCCATAGAGTGATCAAAGATCTGCGGTGAACTCACTGAGCTGAACTGCAGTCTAAAGCACCCGGCGCCTGGGAACAGTGCTAACAGTACCGCTGCTTCCGAGGCACCGATACGTGTGGTACTGATTGCCATGGGTATGACACTGATATCTTCGGTACTGTTTTTTTCCGGTACTGGAAATATCAGGACGTGTGAAACCAGCCTTAAAGGGAATCCGTCAACACATTTGACCTATCTAAACTATTAATATGGGCATCCAGTTATAGAATGCTGAAAATAGTCCTCCCTGTGTGTCTCATATCAGATGCCTTGTGATAAAACCGGTTTTTACTTACCGGTAATAGGATTTTACAGAGTCCACAACAGCACCCTACGAGAGAGGGGATCCGCCCACCATCTGGACAGGAACCTACAAAATTTAAAGGGGCGGTCCCCCTCACCACTCCAGTTTGTGTTTCAGAGTATAAGGGACACCGCCATTGAGTTAGTGCACAATCATATATACTTAAACATTACTAAATACCATCACCTCTACAGAGTGACAAGCTAAAGGCACACCTTCCAATAGAGTGCAGGAATCCAGTGATTAACTACCGGGGGGGGGAATGTGCTGTCGTGGACTCTGTAAAATCCTATTACCGGTAAGTAAAAACCGGTTTTCCTATCGCCACGACAGCACCCTACGAGAGACTTCCAAAGACTAATCATCTGGGAGGGACTACAGCACTAAGTACCGAACGCTCAAACTAAGTTGGCCTTAGGTGATAGATCAAGATGGTAATGTTTATAAAAGGTGGAAGGAGATGACCACGTTGCCACCTTACATGTTACGTCTATGGAGACGTCTGCTTTCTCCGCCCAGGATGAGGCCATGGCTCGAGTGGAGTGGGCCTTGATGCTTTCCGGTGGCATTTGACCTTTGGCAGAATAGGCAAGACATATTGCATCTCTGATCCATCTGGTGATAGAACCTTTTGTTACACTCGCCCCTTTCCTTGGATTCTGGAAAGAAACAAACAGAGCCCTACTCTGCCTCCAAGGTTCTGTCTTGTGCAAGTATTCTAAGGGTATGTGTCCACGATCAGGATGGCCGGCGGTATCGCCGGAGCGGCAAACCCGCTCGGCGCTAAGCCCCGCCCCCTTCTGGGACGCGATGATGCCGGATGTGTTCATTGCACACATCCGGGATCATCACACCCCACGCATAGGGCCCTGTGTTATTCCTTGCGGCGACGCAGCGTCGCCGCAAGGAACATGGACATGCTGCGATCTGAAAAGACGCGCAGCATGTCCGGAGTCGCAGGGCCGCCGCGTGCGTGTTTCCACGCATAGTGGACACGGGATTTCAAAAAATCCCCTCCACTATGCTGGAACATCTGGACGCTGCGTGTTTGATGCTGCGGCCCTACGCAGCGTCAAACACGCAGCGTTTCCTGACCGTGGACACGTACCCTAATACTGCCTTTCTAACATCTAGCATATGACATTTCTGTTCTGCTGAAACTGGATTATCACAAAATGATGGTAAATATATCTCCTGACTTCTGTGGAACTTAGAAGCTACCTTTGGTAAATATGCTGGATCTGGTTTCAAAACGATCTCATCCTGAAAGACCATTAGATAGGAAGGGTCTACTGACAACGCTTGCATATCACTAAGGGTATGTGCCCACGTTGCGGATTCTCCTGCGGATTTTTCCGCAGCGGATTTGTGAAATCCGCAGTGCAAAACCACTGTGGTTTTCACTGCGGATTTTATCGCGGTTTCTTCTGCGGATTCCTCTGCGGGTTTTCAACTGCACTTTCCTATTGGTGCAGGTTGAAAACCGCTGCGGAATCCGCAGAAAGAAGTGACATGCTACTTCTTTTTTTCCGCAGCGTTTCCGCGCGGAATTTTCCGCAGCATGTGCACTGCGGTTTTTGTTTTCCATAGGTTTACATGGTACTGTAAACTTAGGGAAAACTGCTGCGGATCCGCAGTGGATTTGACGCTGCGGATCCGCAGCAGTTTTCCCTAAGTTTACAGTACCATGTAAACCTATGGAAAACAAAAACCGCAGTAAATCCGCAGCAAAATCCGCAGCGTGTGCACATACCTTAACTCTTCTAGCAGAAGTCAAGGCTACTAGAAGGACTGTTTTTAAAGTTAAAATTTTAATGGAGGCAGAATCTAACGGCTCAAAGGGGGGTTCTGTTAAAGCATCCAAAACCAAATTTAGATCCCATGGCGGTAATCTGGCAATATGAACTGGGTTACTACGTTCACTAGCTTTAATAAACCTGGATACCCATCTATTTCCCGCCACATTGCTGTTATATAAGGCTCCTAGGGCTGATACCTGAACTCTAAGGGTATTTACCGCCAATCCCAATTCTCGGCCTTTCTTCAAGAACTCCAGAATTGCCGGAATTGGAACCCTGTCTGTTAACCCCTTTCTGACCTCGGACGGGATAGTACGTCCGAGGTCAGAAGCCCCTCTTTGATGCGGGCTCCGGCGGTGAGCCCGCATCAAAGCCGGGACATGTCAGCTGTTTTGAACAGCTGACATGTGCCCGCAATAGGCGCGGGCAGAATCGCGATCTGCCCGCGCCTATTAACTAGTTAATTGCCGCTGTCAAACGCAGACAGCGGCATCTAACTACCGCATCCGGCCGGAAATGACGGCATCGCCGACCCCCGTCACATGATCGGAGGTCGGCGATGCTTGAGTGTTGTAACCATAGGGGTCCTTGAGACCTCTATGGTTACAGATCCCCGGCAGCTGTGAGCGCCACCCTGTGGTCGGCGCTCACAGCACACCTGATTTTCTGCTACATAGCAGCGAACAGCAGATCGGTGCTATGTAGCAGAGGCGATCGTGCTGTGCCTGCTTCTAGCCTCCCATGGAGGCTATTGAAGCATGGCAAAAGTAAAAAAAAAATGTGAAAAAAAAAAAAAAAAAAAATATATAAAAGTTTAAATCACCCCCCTTTCGCCCTAATCAAAATAAATCAATAAAAAAAAAATAAAAATCAAACCTACACATATTTGGTATCGTCGCGTTCAGAATCGCCCGATCTATCAATAAAAAGCATTAACCTGATCGCTAAACAGCGTAGCGAGAAAAAAATTCGAAACGCCAGAATTACATTTTTTTGGTCGCCGCGACATTGCATTAAAATGCAATAACGGGCGATCAAAAGAACGTATCTGCACCAAAATGCTATAATTAAAAACGCCAGCTCGGCACGCAAAAAAATAAGCCCTCAACCGACCCCAGATCATAAAAAATGGAGACACTACGGGTATCGGAAAATGGCGCAATTTTTATTTTATTATTTTTTTTTTTTTTTTAGCAAAGTTTGGAATTTTTTTTCACCACTTAGGTAAAAAATAACCTAGTCATGTTAGGTGTCTATGAACTCGTAGTGACCTGGAGAATCATAATTGCAGGTTAGTTTTAGCATTTAGTGAACCTAGCAAAAAAGCCAACCAAAAAACAAGTGTGAGACTGCACTTTTTTTGCAATTTCACTGCACTTGGAATTTTTTTCCTGTTTTCTAGTACACGACATGCTAAAACCAATGATGTCTTTCAAAAGTACAACTCGTCCCGCAAAAAATAAGCCCTCACATGGCCAAATTGACGGAAAAATAAAAAAAGTTATGGCTCTGGGAAGGAGGGGAGCGAAAAATGAACACGGAAAAACGAAAAATCCCAAGGTCATGAAGGGGTTAAGGGATGTTGATGAAAGGCAAGGAACTTCTTCCAAACCTTAGAATAAATCTTAGTAGTAACTTCTTTATGGCTACTTAAAAGGGTAGATATTAAGGCCTTCGAAAAAACCCTCCATGCTAGCAGCTCCCTCTCAAATTCCACGCTGTCAAATGCAGAGACTCCACATTGGGGTAACGAAATGGACCCTGAGAGAGAAGTTCTGGACTCGAGGGCAACACCCAAGGGTCGGGCACTGACACTGCTTTGAGTTAAGGTACCTTCACACGAAGCGACGCTGCAGCGATAGCGACAACGATGCCGATCGCTGCAGCGTCGCTGTTTGATCGCTGGGGAGCTGTCACACAGACCGCTCTCCAGCGACCAACGATGCCGAGGCCCCCGGGTAACCAGGGTAAACATCGGGTTGCTAAGCGCAGGGCCGCGCTTAGTAACCCGATGTTTACCCTGGTTACCAGCGTAAAAGTAAAAAAAAACAAACAGTACATGCTCACCTGCGCGTCCCCCAGCGTCTGCTTCCTGACACTGACTGAGCTCCGGCCCTAACAGAACAGCGGTGACGTCACCGCTGTGCTTTCACTTTCAATTTAGGGCCGGCGCTCAGTAAGTGTCAGGAAGCAGACGCTGGGGGACGCGCAGGTGAGTATGTACTGTTTGTTTTTTTTACTTTTACGCTGGTAACCAGGGTAAACATCGGGTTACTAAGCGCGGCCCTGCGCTTGGTAACCCGATGTTTACCCTGGTTACCAGGGTAAAACATCGCTGGTATCGTTGCTTTTGCTTTCAAACACAACGATACACGGCGATCAGACGACCAAATAAAGTTTTGGACTTTATTCAGCGACCAGCGACATCACAGCAGGATCCTGATCGCTGCTGCGTGTCAAACTAAACGATATCGCTAGCGAGGACGCTGCAACGTCACGGATCGCTAGCGATATCGTTACAAAGTCGTTTCGTGTGAAGGTACCTTAAGGAGAACCATGGCCTCCTGGGCCAGAAGGGGGCAATTAGGATTACTCTCGCCTTCTCCTCCCTGATCTTCCTGAGAACTAGAGGAATCAGACACATTGGGGGAAACGCATATGCTAGAGGGAAATCCCAATGAATTTGAAGGGAATCTACTATACAAGGTTTGTCCGCTACCCGAAGGGATGCAAACTTCCTGATCTGTCTGTTTTCCCTTGTAGCAATCTATAACGGGTAACCCCCAAAGACCCACTATCTGTTTGAACACCAGCCGGTTTAGAGACCATTCTCCCTGACATAGAGAATGATGGCTGAGGTAATCTGCCTCCATATTGTGTTCTCCTTGTATGTGGACTGCTGATAAAGAGAGGAAGTGAGTTTCGGCTATGGTGAGTATGTCTGCGGTGGTGTTCATTAGAGATTTTGACCTTGTCTCCCCCTGATGGTTGAGGTATGCCACTACTGTCATGTTGTCGGTCTGCACCCGTACATTTGAACCCCGCAGGATCGGCAGCCATTTGAGCAGGGTATATCTTACTGCTGTAAGCTCCTTCCAATTTGAGGATCTTTGGGTTTCTAGGAGAGACCATTGCCCTTGTGTCCAAACATCTCTTATGTGAGCTCCCCAACCTATTGGGCTGGCATCGGTTGTGACCGCGGTGTCCGGTATTATTCCCCAATGTACCCCTTTTGACAAATGTCCAATATCTAGCCACCATTTTAGACTGTAGAGAGTGGTGGTGGATAGTCTGAGTCTTCCGATCAGACGACCTTGAAGACTCCTTTTTGCATCTAGGATTTGGGATTGCAATACCCGAGAGTGGAATTGAGCCCACTGAACAGCCGGTATACATGATGTCAATGACCCCAGAAGGGACATTGCGTCTCTCAAGGTCAGATCTGGATCTTTTCTTATAGTCCTGACTTTGTGAATAATCCTCTGCTTTTTTTCCTCTGAAAGGAAACATAGCTGATCCTCTGAATTTAGCAGAATACCGAGGAAAGTCTGACTCGTTGATGGCTCTAGTTTTGATTTCTTTAGGTTGACCAACCAAACCAGGTCCTGTAGAGATGATATTATACAGTTTAGGCAAATCTTACACTGGAAAAAACGAATTCCCCACTACCAAGAAGTCATCCAAGTAGGGTATAACTAATGTATCTTGTTCTCTGATATAGGCCATTACTTCCGCAATGATCTTAGTAAACACCCTCGGTGCCATAGATAATCCAAATGGCATTGCCGTAAACTGAAAATGTCTGACCTGATCGTTTAATTGCACAGCCATTCTGAGGAACCGCTGGTGATCCTTGTGAATGGGTAGATGGTAGTACGCATCTTTTAGATCCAGGACTGTCATATAACACCTGGGAAAAAGAAGTTTAGTCTCCGATTTAATGGATTCCATTTTAAAGGCATGGTATTGTAGAAATTTATTCAGCTTCCGTAAATTTATGATGGTCCGAAAGGATCCATCAGGCTTGGAAATTAAAAATAAAGGGGAATAAAACCCCTCCCCTTCCTGATCTTTCGGTACCTCTACAATAACCTCCTTTTGTCTCAACAGCTGAACCTCTCTTTCCAGGGCCTGTTGTTAATCTGAAGAATTAAGGGCAGTCAATACATAGTAATCAGGAGGTATCTCCCGAAACTCCAACTTTAATCCTGATGCAACTATACCCAGAATCCAGCTGCTGGAAGTTATTTTGGCCCATTGGTTATAGAAATATCTTAATCTACCCCCCACTGGAAGTTGTGATTTATCGGTAATTGCGTCTACGCCTTGAAGATGATGATGATGAGGTACTGAAGTCTGAACCTTTCTTCCTCGGCTCCGTCGGATCCCAATCCCGGTTTGAATAAGGTTTCCGGTATGGCATGCGTCTCTTGGTTAGGTATTCCTACAGGTAGGATTGAATACTTTAGGAAATCCCTTCTTCCTATCCTCTGCCTTGGCAAGGATGTCATCCAGCACAGGGCCAAATAAGTACTCACCCCTGCATGGAATAGTACACAGTTTAGCTCTAGCCTGAGCATCCCCTTTCCAGGTCTTAAGCCATAGAGCTCGCCGGCCAGCATTCGAGAGTCCCGCCGATCTGGCTGCAAGCTTCAGAGAGTCTACAGATGCATCTGCCAAATACGCCACACCCTCACGAATCTGAGACAGGGAATTCAGCAATTTGTCTCTAGGCACCTTAGATTACAGCTGCTCCTCCAGCTGAGTTACCCAGACCATAATCGATCTGGCAGTGCAGGTACTAGCAATTGCAGGTTTGAATGCTCCTGACGACGACTCCCAAACCTTTTTCAGGAACATATCCGCTTTTCTATCAGACGGATCCTTTAGAAGGCCTACATCCTCTAGTGGTAAAGTGCCTGACTTAGATGTGGAAGCTACGGCTGCGTCCACTTTAGGGACCTTCACCCACTCAGCTAAAACCTTATCAAAGGGATATCTTCTCTTTGCAGAGGATGGCAAAAAACCTTTGTCCTGCTTATCCCATTCATGTTTAATAAGGTCCTTAACAGTGTCTACTACAGGAAACGACCTACGATTCCTCTGACACAACCCCGCAAACATTATATCTTGGGTTGATCTCGGCTCCTTGTTCTCCGCAACCCCCACGGTTGTGCGAACCGCTTTAACCAACCCATCCATATTATCCACCGAAAAGCATGGCCTTCCCTCTTCATCCGAGGAGGATGGCGATGAGGAGCCTGAACATTCACCCTCTTGTAAAGATGGGCTAGATCCAGGTGATAAGCCCCTAATAGACCTCTCATGCCGACTGCCTTTAAGGGAATAATTTATCTCTTCCCTGATGACCGCCCTGAGGTCTGATGAACGAAGGGGAGCTTCTTCCTCTAAGGTCTGACAAATACAAGCCTGCAAAGCCTTTTATTATAGCCATCAGGCAAAGGTACTGTGCACAATGCACACTGCTTATGCTTAGTTTTTGACGTCTTTTTGACCTACAACAAAGCACAAAAAATGGACCATATCAGCTACTAGGTGTATTTTTAACACTCACCAAAGGCTGACCCCAAGAGTACTGGTTTCGGAGGAGGTGAATCCACACGTGACGCTGGGGCGCTCGAACGCTGTTGCCCTCGTACCACACTGCTGCTTCTCCTTGAGCGGCTGCTACCGCTTTTGCTGCGCTGCTCAGGCACCTCCACCTGAAGGTGCTCTGTGTCCCCTACCGAGGACATGTTGCCGCACACTCATTCCACAGCTCCCGCTGCTTAATACCTGCAGCCGCGCCTCCTCCCCCGGAAGTGTACCATCTACTTCCGGGTCACAAGCGCTGACGAGACGCCGAGCCAGCGCCGCCCATACGCGACCCAGGGTGGCTCTGCCCGACCCCTGGAATCATGATCTCCACATGGCCAGACGAGGAGGGGTCTGCAAGCAGGACACCCCCGACGCTGCTTCCAGTTTCCCCGTCTCTGCCGTTCTCGCAGACACCGCGCAGAGGCTGATGGACCCGGGTAAGAACTTCGTGCTTAGCACCTGTCTGTTCCCATCTAGGACAGGAACCCAAACTGGAGTGGTGAGGGGGACCGCCCCTTGAAATCCTGTAGGTTCCTGTCCAGATGGTGGGCGGATCCCCTCTCTCGTAGGGTGCTGTCGTGGCGATAGGAAAAGATGATTTCTCAGCAACTTTATACAAATTACCTCTTCCAGGTTATAAAAGCAGGTTTTGCATGTTTTTTCTTGTGTTTTTGTCAAGCTAAATTTGTCTCTTATGCATGCTGACAAAATAAATAAATAAATATATATATATATATATATATATATATATATATATATACTCTACTTCATGAGGTTTTGGCACAAAAAAAAAACAAAACACCAAAACCTGATACCTACGTTTTTTCAGAGTTTTTTCACCACCCTTTACTTTCAATGCTGAAAAAGCGCTGAAAGAAGTGACATGCTCTATTCCGAAGAAACAAGCAAAACACAAAATACTGAGGGCAAAAAAAAATATGTGTGCATGAGATTTCTGAAATCTCATAGAATTTGCTGTTACTGCAAAGAGCAGCTGAAAATTTGGATTAAAAAAGTGGCAAATACGCCATGTGTGAACATATCCTAACTGTCACGGCAGCTTGTCCCTGCTCGCATTTGCTTTATTCTTAAGAGGCACTGGTTTGCAGTTTTCCACATTCGAAAAAAAAAATGTGGCAAACCAAGATCACGAAAAATTTTTAAAAAATGGAGACGCTACAGGTTTCGGAAAGTGGCGACATTTTTTTTACCACTTAAATAAAAAAGTTTTAGTATTTAGTGAACATGGTAAAAAAAAAAAAAAAAGAAGTGGAATTGAACTTTTGTTGTTTTTTTTTTTGCAATTTCACCACACTTGGATTTTTTTCCCCATTTTCCAGTACACGATATGTTAAAACCCACAATGTCGTTCAAAAGTGCAACTTGTCCCGCAAAAAAACAAGCCCTCACATGGCCATATTGACCGAAAAATAAAAAAAAGATATGGCTCTGGGAAGAAGGGGAGCGAAAAACAAAAAAAACTCTGGTCGTGAAGGGGTTGTTGAGTCCTCATCCGTCCCTGGCTTTCTGATGTAGAGAGATCCAAGTAAATAACACACAATACAAAAGGTTCGTGTGTACATAGACAGGGATCGCCCAGGAGCGCTTCTGGCCCCCCTGGTCTCTCACCCCTCTTTTTATATGGCAAAGAGATAAGCATTACAGACATGCGTACAAGCGCTCATATTCTCTAACAAAAGAGTATCTATTCTACTGATAACGTTCAACTTCTGGAATGTAGGTTAAAGGTCACAATAACAAGAAGGAATGCGTCCATAAAAGGAAATGTCTACCTTGCTCAAGTTTGCTCATATGAGCCAGACGTTTCTGAATAGGAAGACAAAATGGATTCTTCAATCTGATCTCTACAATTCCCCCCTTTGACATATTCCTTTTATGATCTATCACAAATCCCCTTTAACATATCCATATTTTAGATTACCACAGGGCCAAAGACAAAGCCTTTATTTTTGGTATTACACATGTACACACTTATATTATTAATAAGAAAATCAAATCTAGTATCAATTCTTCCGTTTAACTCTCACAACCTTTTCTTTGTTTTGCAATAAGTATACTAAAATATAAAAACAAAAATTAGTACGGTAATATTAATTAGAATCACTAGAGGATAACATAAGAATGAAGAAGAAAATTTATACTCTTGCATCTATTACACAAAATTTATCTGTGCATACTGAGATACTCTTGAGCACAATCTGGAATAGTACGTATATGACTACAATAATCATAACTATATGTATTATGCTCTGCATGATCCCAGCAACCCACCCACCAATCCCTCTGAACCAGTTGGCTGGGTTGAGAAAAGAGAAAGTATCAGACCACCAGCTATCCTTATTCTGGTCATTGTCTTTATCATACTGATCTCTGAGTCGTTGTACGTCCTTTAATTTAAATGTCATGTACTAATTTTCTATGATGTTGCACGAATCTATTATTCAAAGGGGTTAAAGAATTTAGTCTATCCCATGCCTCCGTTGAGGTTAATACTATTAACATCAATGTTATGAGTTTTATACTGCTCTTTTGCAATGGCTTGCATGTATCCATGATGCCTTTCCTTCAAGCTTGACTGATGTAGGTGTTGTCAACAGGACTTGGAAGGGTCCGTCAAATCTTGGTTCAAGAGCCTTTCTGGTGTGTCTTTTTACATAGACTTGATCACCTGGTTCCAACTTGTGACTTCCTTCAGTGTTGTCAGGATCTGGAAGGGAAGCAAAAACTTGTGCATGCACCTTAGTTAATTGTTTCTGAAGATTTTGCACATAAGAAGTCAATGACTCAATATTTAACACAAGTTGTTGTGGAAAATAACATCCTAAATTGGCAGTCCTGCCAAACAAAATTTCATATGGAGACAGTTTAGTCTTACCCCTTGGGGTATTGCGTATTGAGTAAAGGGCCAGTGGAAGGCATTCTGTCCAAGGCTTTCCTGTTTCAGCCATGGCTTTCTGTATTTTTAATTTTAAAGTTCCATTCATGCGTTCCACCTTACCAGAACTTTGAGGATGGTACGGAGTGTGTAACTGACTTTCAACACCCAACATTTTCAGTACATTTTGAAATATTTCTCCAGTGAAATGAGTACCCCTATCTGACTCGATCACTTCAGGGAGACCGTAACGGGGTATCAGTTCGGCAACTAGCTTTACAGCAGTGTTTTTAGCTGAAGCCTTCCGAACTGGATAGGCCTCTGGCCACCCCGAGAACATGTCCACACATACCAACACATACTCATACCCATTACTTTTTGGCAGCTGGATAAAGTCTATCTGTAATCGCTGGAACGGATAGAGAGGTCGGACGTGGTGCTTCATAGGGGTCTTTGTTGTCTGTCCGGGATTATGTGTTAGGCATATAACGCATGCAGCACAATAGTCTCTTGCATAGTTGCCAAAACCTGGAGCCAACCAGACTTGCTTTGCCAGTAGTGTCATTGCATTTGCAGACACATGAGTAGGGTGGTGGAGTCCACCAACTACAATCGGGTACCAGGCTCTAGGTAGACATATTAGTCCATCTTTCTTCCAAATTCCTGCTTGTTCTTCTGCCCCTTCCTTTTTCCACCTGTCCCTCTCCTCTTCTCCTGCATCTTCCTGTGCTTGTCTCAGTCTATCTTCAGTATTTTCTGTGGGGTTTACAGTATGAACCTGCTGTAAGGGTTTGACCGCTGCTGCCTTGGCTGCTTTATCAGCCCTATCATTTCCCCTAGATTCCCTAGTGTCGAGTCTCACATGTGCAGCTACCTTAATTACTGCTACTTCTTTTGTTTCTTGTGCAGCCTCTAAGATCTGTTTGATCAGAGAAGCATGTTTTACAGGTTGGCCTGACGCTGTCATGTAACCTCTAGCTCTCCAGATTACTCCAAAGTCAAACACAATACCATGTGCATACCTAGAATCAGTGTATATATTAGCTGTCTGATTCTCAGCTATTTTTAGCGCTTCGATCAATGCTGTTAGTTCTGCTTCTTGTGCAGACTGTTTCGGTGGAAGAGGTTCTGCTTTGAGAGTTTCAGATTCTGACACAACTGCATACCCTGTATGGAAATTACCTGTGTCATCTGCAAACCTACTACCATCTATAAACAGCTCTAAATCTGGATTTTGAAGTGGTGTTTCGGATACATTGGGTAAGCCTACCGTTTCTTGTAAAATGAGCTCTGTACAATCATGTGTGTCTGTAGGGAAAAAATTTGCGTGTGGATCAGTGTCCTTATTCCCCCCTTCAGACTCGAGAGGTAGCAATGTAGCTAAATTGAGAGTCTGAAGCCTTGCAAATGTGATAGTAGAGGGGAGCAGCAAAGAACACTGCAGCCGCAAATGTCTAGCCATAGAAATGTGTTTTGGTTGGACCTGGTTTAATATCCCATAAACATCATGTGTAGTTTGAACTGTGAGTGGATGCTCTAGGACAATTTCTGATGCTTTGTCCAACAATAGTGAGACAGCAACAACTACACGTACACAGGTTGGCGCTGCCCTAGCTACTGGATCTAACCTTGCTGAAAGATATGCAATTGGTCTTTGTTTCCCTGCATGCTTCTGGGTAAGAACTCCTGTAGCATGGGAATCAACTTCTGCAGCCATAAGCTGAAATGATTTGGTGTAGTCTGGTAGCCCTAACGCTGGAGCTGAAACAAGGGCATCTTTTAATTGTTGGAACGAAATCTGACCTTCTTTTGTCAACAAATAAGGTTCACTTTTTACACAGTCATACAGTGATTGCATTAGTTGACTGGCATGTATAATCCATTGTCTACAATGAGACACTATTCCTAAAAATGCTCGTAGCTGTTTATGATTTCTAGGCTCATTCATCTGTCTTATTGCTTCAGTTCTTTGAGGTGTAAGATGCTTTTTACCTTGAGAAATGCAATGACCTAGAAAGACCACTTTGATCTGACAAACTTGTAGCTTTTGTCTATTCACTTTACACCCTTCTTTTTCTAGAAAACATAGTAAACTCACAGTGGACCTTTCTGCAGTTTCTAGATCTGGGCAGCAAAGTAGTATGTCATCCACATACTGCAAAATTACTACCTGTGATTCAGGTTCAAACCTTTGAAGAACTGTTTGTAGGGCATTTGAATAAAGAGTAGGGGAGTGTATCATTCCCTGTGGAAGGCGTGTCCACGCCAACTGTTTGCCCTTAAATGTAAATGCAAACAAATGCCAACTGTCTTGGTGTAAAGGAACCGAGAAAAATGCATTTGAAAGATCTATTACAGTAAACACTTGAGAACTGGCTGGTATCTGTGATAGTAACGTATGAGGATTGGGTACAACTGGGGTGATTGGATCTAGAACTTTGTTTATTTCTCTTAGATCATGTACCATACGATATTTGGGCATAGAACTCTTATCAAGAGTTCTCTTTTTGACTGGATACAGAGGGGTGTTAGCAGGTGATTGTATCTCTACCAAAACTCCTTTCTCTCTGTATTCCTCTATCTGTTTTGTAATTGCTAGTTCCTGCTGGGCACTCACAGGGTATTGTCTGAGCTGTGGGAGAACAGCTCCTGGTTGCACAGATAATTTTACAGGAGAGATATGCAATAATCCCACATCAGTGTCACCCTGTGCCCACAGTGTTTCTGGGATCATTGAGAGATCTAGATCTGTGGTGTACTCTTTTTCTTCAGTATAATCCTCAAAAGCCTGAATTCTGACATATTGTTCTAATGATTCTGCATCATCAGGGATAGTCAACATAACTGTGCCATCTTCCCTAAAATTGATGTTAGCTTCTAATTTCTTTAGTACATCAGTTCCTAACAGACATGTTGGGGCACCTCTGGCATACAAAAATCTGGATGCAAAACATTTAGGTCCTAATGAGACCTCTATCATACAATGTATGATTTCTTCCCACCCATTGTCTTTAATAATTCCACCTCGTTCTTTACTCAGTCTTTCCCATTCTGTACTGAACATAAGTGCTTCTGAAATTCCCAATTTTTCTCTCACTCTTCTAATCTGACTTCTAACTGACTTTCCACATCTTTCCTGTATGATATCTGCTGCTTCCACTTGTCCTAAGACGGTTTTTGTCTGTTTATTTCCCATTTTTCTTTTCAATATTAGCTATGACTACCCTAGGTGACGTTTGGACAACCACTTCCTCTGTTGGTGGCGTCTCGTTGCCTTCTCTCCTAGGGAGCTAAAATATCCTTTCAATATTTGCTATTTCTACCCCAGGTGACGTTTGGACAACCACTTCCTCTGTTGGTGGCGTCTCGTTGCCTTCTCTCCTAGGGAGCTAAAATATTGAAGGGCTTGTCTGCTCTGTTTCTTCTAATATGCAGGACGTACTTAAGTGCTATTATGCACACAGACCCAGCAACACCATACAGATCACAAAACTTTCTGTGTCAGTTAGCATACTTGTCCCAGGCTCATGAAAACCGCGTCCTGGGCTCATTCTATCACACCTTATCCAGGGAATGTAGAAACAAGTTCTATAGGAGAGTCAAGCATGGGCGGAGGTCTCCCAGAAGGACGCTACCTCATAACCCAGTTAGGCTGACTTCACCAATAACCTTGTTCTAACAATCGTGGCTTATTGTTCTACGTACTTCTATTCTTCTTTCACAACATGTCACAACCTTCACACTGTTCACACACTGTTCACACACTGTTCACACACTGCCAGGGACTAGACTCATAAATCTATACAATATGGTAACCCGAGTTTTATAGGTATCTACTCACTACTAGACTAACCCAGCGTGACACGGCTCATAGAGATCTTTCGGATAATACAGGGCAGATAAAAGAGAACTAATAATGTCTCTTACCTGGCCAGGTTTTTTCATTTGCCGTCCATTATCCCAGATCTCCGTTGTCCGTATCCGCAGGTAAATCTCGAGCAAACACTCTCTCCTCAGGTCCCTGTTCAGGCGCCAGAATTGTTGAGTCCTCATCCGTCCCTGGCTTTCTGATGTAGAGAGATCCAAGTAAATAACACACAATACAAAAGGTTCGTGTGTACATAGACAGGGATCGCCCAGGAGCGCTTCTGGCCCCCCTGGTCTCTCACCCCTCTTTTTATATGGCAAAGAGATAAGCATTACAGACATGCGTACAAGCGCTCATATTCTCTAACAAAAGAGTATCTATTCTACTGATAACGTTCAACTTCTGGAATGTAGGTTAAAGGTCACAATAACAAGAAGGAATGCGTCCATAAAAGGAAATGTCTACCTTGCTCAAGTTTGCTCATATGAGCCAGACGTTTCTGAATAGGAAGACAAAATGGATTCTTCAATCTGATCTCTACAGGGTTAAATGAATAAAAAAACCTACAGTATACAAGTTTGGTATCCACGTACTCATACTGACCTTGGGAATCAGATTACTGGGTTACTTTTACCATGTAGTGAACATGGTAAATTAAAAAAAACTATTGTACAGTTGCATTTTTTATGCAATTCCACCGCACTTTGTTTTTTTTTTTTTTTCCATTTTAGAGTACACTATATGGTAAAATCAATGCAAAAAAATAAACTATTATGACTCTTGGAAGAAAGGAAAAATCAAAATTAATAAATGAAGGTGTTAAATATAGATGAACTTAAGTGTCACGGAGAGGGGAGAACTGGATGACCAGAACAGAATCGTTAGGCAGATGGATGGTCAGAAAACCCAAGGTCAACACCATGAGCCTACTGGGAAAGCAGCTATGACATGCGTGAACCAGGCGTTGCAAATCTATAACTGGCAATAGGGTTATGTATCTTAAATAGCCAGTGGTCCCACCCTGAGTTATCAGGAGGAACCTAAAGACAAAATGTTAACCCCAGAGCTCCTGGCCAGGACAATAGCACAAGTCCCAGAAACACAAAAAAAACATTGCATGGTCACTCTGTCGCCTGCTACAAAGATGCAACACGGCCGACGATGGAAGCAGAAACAGAGAAGGTGGACACAGATGTCACATTAATGACCAGTTAGGCAAAAGGTCAGGTTACTAATGTGGATCTGCAAATACCAATTACATTTATAGAGGACCTGTCAGATGCTCAAAATAATTGAGTTAAGTCCCTTGTAGAAATCCCAGTTTTGCGCTACGTTTCTTAATTGCAGAGACAATCACTTTGGTTTGTTTTGGAGCCCAGTATGTGAAAACCGCAAATACCAGGAAGTATAAAAAAACAAATCTGCTTTATTTAAAACATAAAACATAAAGAAGAAACAAAAAAATGCAGCGCAAAAAAAAAAAAAAAAGACACTCCTATGTCCATGGAAAAAAAATAAAAAAGTTCCAGGAGAGGAAAAATTAAAAGTTATTGCAACATGTTGGGTTATGTGCCCAGAAATCTACATTACTGACACTTGTAATCAAATTTGTTCATTAGTTTAAAAAAGTATAGAAATGACAATGCAAGTGCGAGAAAGTCAAATATCGCCTTACAGCAAGTCATGTAACCTGACTTGTAGCTTCTTGGATTTTGCAATGATATAGATTTCCTGCAGGAAAGTGTTACACGTCCTATCACTGATAGATAGATATACATATACTGTACAGGAATCTGCTACTTTGTGCACATACATAATACTTGTAACAGTCCTGAACTTAGTAATGACCCTGACTCACCTGTCATTACAGGGTACTAACTTGTGTGACTTCCTTCACAGATCATGGACTTTTCTCCTTTACCTATGTCATCAGGTGGGTGTGCTTTGTACTAATAAGTCACACCAACCTAACTGGCTCTCATGGAAGCTGACTGATTTACTGAAGGAAGTCCCAGAGAGAACAGCACAAGGTATGTGTGAACCGTAACAAATCTGCCTATATATACAACGCTCTATATACATTAGTGTGTGTGTGCGCAATTAGTGGTAGGCTGGCTCTAATCCATTCATATGATCAGCCCTGTAAGAACCCACTCAGATGTCTGTGCCAATGGGTTTGAGCACAGAACACTGAATGCGGCTCTCCTACCTCAATCGGGACAGCCTGAAATAAAAATCATGAAGCTATCATGCTCCGGTGGGACACCAGCAAACAGTCCGTGCATTTTTCGACCGAGATCCATGGACGTCTGAATAATCCCAACCGCAGCAAAGATTTATTTTGGCCTTTACAGGACGCATATATTTCTTTAAGGCTACGTGCACACGATGCGGTTTTTGCTGCGGATCCGCAGCGGATTTGACGCTGCTTATCCGCAGCAGTTTTCCATGCGGTGTACAGTACAATGTTACCCTATGGAAAACAAAAACCACAGTGCACATGCTGTGGAAAATTCCGCGCGGATTCTCTGCGGAAAAAAAGAAGGAGCATGTCACTTCTTTTTGCGGATTCCGCAGCGGTTTTCAACATGCACCAATAGGAAAGTGCAGTTGAAAACCCGCAGGAAAATCCGCAGTGAAAACCGCAGTGGTTTTGCACTGCGGTTTTTCCAAATCCGCTGCGGAAAAATCCGCAGCAGAATCCGCAACGTGTGCACATACCCTAATACTGATTTTTCATTGGACTAAGGACTACATTTCTATTCTTTTAAAATTTTCTTTATAATCTATGGGACAGAACTAATTGGTTTCCATTAAAAAAAAAAAGTTCTATATCCGTTCTTCTTTATGGGGTGCAAATTTGGTACAGAATATTTTATTTCCATTATTTTTTGGCATTTTTACAACATGTTTTTTTTGGCATGTAGAAAGTATCTACATAGATGATATTTCTGAAAGTGTTTTAGGCTTGTTTGATGCTTTAGGACACATTCACACATTCAGTATTTGGTCAGTACATTACCTCAATATTTGGTCAGTACTTTACCTCAATATTTGGTCAGTATTTTACCTCCGTATTTGGTCACTATTTTACCTCAGTATGTCTAAGCCAAAACCAGGAGTGGGTGATAAGTACAGAAGTGGTGACGTGTTTCTATTATACTTTTCCTCTGATTGTTCCTCTCCTGGTTTTGGCTTAGAAATACTGAGGTAAAATACTGAGCGTGTGAACGTGGCCTCAGGCTAGGGCTACACATGTGACACGTGATAAAAATTCTCAGACAGAAAATCCAGCACATTGGAAAAGATTTGCAATTCTGTGTTGGAGGAGCTCGCAGGTCCCAACGCAACATCATAGGAAGTTATTAGATGCAATTCTGCCATGTCAGTGTAGCCCAGGCGTGGGGAATCTTTTTTCTGCCAAAGGCCATTTGGATATTTATACCATCTTTCGGGGGCCGTACAAATTCCGCCCACAAAGTATATCCTGGTGTCAGGACGTAATCTTTCATTGCATGCCCTTCAGTGTTCAGTAGTGAACACTGCGTGTGTGTGCTAAGAGCAAGAAGAAATTAATGAGCTGGTTGTAATCAAAATACAGCTCCCTACCCAAGAATGTGGTCCCTGAGAATCTGCTCGGGGGCCTGATAAAAGGTCATCGAGGGCCGTAAATGGCCCTGAGGTTCCCCACCCCTGGTGTAGCTCAAGCACTGGTTGTGCCGTTTTTCAGGCTTTTGTCTCTATAAAAAGGATCCAAGATGCTGCCAGTTTGATTCCTCACACCTTAGGCATGAACTTGCATCAATAACGTTGAGGCACAAATGCTGCTATGAAACAGTTTTCTGAAACTAACTTTATCTAGTTGAAAGATATGTCTCCACCACCCCACCCCCAAAATGAATTGGAAGACAGAAAATGATGTGAATTAGTTGTGCAATAATTTTGTGTTTTAATGAAAGGCGCAAACGACCGTATTTCTCATACGAAGATCACATCATAGTGCATGGACTGGCCGTCGGCTCTCTTGACCTGAACATAACAACGTGAGGTATTTCTATGCGGCTGTCAAGCTCAGGGCAGGAGAGCTGACGTTCAGTCCAAGAATTGCGATGTGATCCTCGCACGAGTTATACAGCGGTCTGTCTTCCCGCTTAGGCCGGTTTCACACGTCAGTGTCTCCGGTACGTGAGGTGACAGTTTCCTCACGTACCGGAGCCACTGACACACGTAAACCCATAAAAATCAATGCATCTGTGCAGATGTCATTGATTTTTTGCGGACCGTGTCTCCGTGTGCCAAACACGGAGACATGTCAGTGTTCGTGGGAGCGCACGTATTACACGGACCCATTAAAGTCAATGGGTCCGTGTAAAACACGGACCACACATGGACCTTCTCTGATTGCAGTCCGTGTGGCATGCAGGAGACAGCGCTACAGTAAGCGCTGTCCCCCCCACTGGTGCTGAATCCGCGATTCATATGTTCCCTGCAGCAGCGTTTACTGCAGAGAAAATATGAATAATAGTGTTTAAAAGAAAGATCTATGTGTCCGCCGCCCTCCCACCCCCTGTGCGCCCCCCGCTGTTCTGAAAATACTCACCCGCCTCCCTCACAGTGTTTTGTGCTGGCCGGCCCTTCTACTGTATGCGGTCACGTGGGGCCGACGATTAGAGTCATGAATATGTGGCTCCACCTCCCATAGGGGTGGAGCCGCCTATTCATGACTGTAAATGAGCGGCCCCACGTGACTGCATACAGGAGAAGATGGGGCCAGACCAGGAAGCAGCGACAGCCAACGAGGGACGCGGGTGAGTATTTTCTGAACAGCGGGGGGGGGCGCACAGGGGGTGGGAGGATGGGGGACACATAGATCTTTATTTTAAACACTATTATTCATATCTTCTATGCAGCAAACGCTGCTGCACAGAAGATATGAATCGCGGCTTCAGCACCATGCAGAGTGGGTACCACACGCTCCGTGTGGTACCCACTCGGCACATGGGCCGCACACGTGTGCCGCACGTATGGCCTACGTGAGCTCACGGGCACACGGACACGGATAACTCCGGTACCGATTTTTTCCGGTACCGGAATTATCTGGACGTGTGGGACAGCCCTTAGATACAGCCAATGTTGTTGCGTTTTTGTAGCATTTTTTTCTGCAGGCAAAACCTTCTCTCTTGGCACTAACCCTTTGAGACAAAGCCCTTTTTCGTTTTTGCGTTTCTGTTTTTCGTTCCCCTTCTTCCCAGAGCCATAACTTTTTTTATTTTTCAGTTAATATGGCCAGGTGAGGACTTTTTTTTTGCAGGAAAGGTTGTACTTTTGAATGACATCATTGGTTTTACCATAGCAGGTACTTAAAAATGGGGAAAAAAAATTCCAAGTCTGGTGAAATTGCAAAAAAAAAGTGCAATTCCACAACAGTTTTTTTTTTTTTTTTTTCTTCCATGTTCATCAAATGCTAAAACTGACCTGCCACTATGATTCTCCAGGTCATTACGAGTTCATAGACACCAAACATGTCTAGGTTCTTTTTCATTTAAGTGATGAAAAAAAAGCGCCAAAGTTTGCTTAAGAAAAAAAAAATTGCGCCATTTTCTGATACCCATAGCTTTTCCATTTTTTGTGATCTCGGGTTGGGTGAGGGCTTATTTTTTTGCGTGCTGTGCTGACGTTTTTAATGATACCATTTTAATGCAATGTTACAAAAAAATGTAATTGTGGCGTTTTGATTTTTTTTTTTTTTTTATATTGACAGATTGGACGTTTCTGAACTCTGCAATACCAAATATATGTATATTTTTTTTTTATTTTTTTTTATTGCTTTATTTTTGAATGGGGCAAAGGCGTGATGGCCGGAAGTGTGCATTAAATGCCGCTGTCAACGTTTGACAGCGGCATTAAATGGGTTAATAGCCGCGGGTGGATTGCGATTCCACCCGCGGCTCTTCCGGGCACATGTCAGCTGTTCAAAACAGCTGACGTGTTGGGAAAGATATGGACTCAGCACCGGAGCGCACATCAAAGGGGGAGACGCGACATGTGCCGGACTAGTAAGGCATATGTTGTGAAAGGGCTAAAGAAAGTGCCTAAAAAAAAAATCAAGTTTTGCTTCATTTTTTTAATGTTTTTTTTTTTTTCCTGCAATTTTTGGCTGCGGATTACACGTGTGCTTTGCCTACAGTACAAGTTTAATAAAGTTGGTTTTATTCACCAAAATCGCAGCAAAAACATGTGGATTCTCATTTCTTTCTATGGGTGAATAAACGCTTCCAGAAGTGACCTGCTGCAGTTTTCCAATTCAGTCAGGGGGAAAAAAACAAGAGTATACATGAGATTTCTCTGAAATCTTAAAGATTTTACAGATATTGTAAAAAGCAGATTTTAATTTGTATAAAAAACCTTGGGGGGGGGGGGGGGGACGACGACGCAACGTGTTAAAGTAGCATTGTGCTCCAGAGCTGCATTCACAATTCTTCTGGCTTTAGAAATGAAATTTGTCATTCCTGCCTTTAATGTAGGAAAATAAAAGTGCCCCATCAAAGTCAGTGAAGATAGCTGTCAAACAATTTTCTCAACTGTTTTCAATGACAACATTGTGACTGCAGCTCGAGGATATAATACAGGATGTATTCAGGACATAGAGTAATGAATGCACAAAGCTGTAGTGCTCGACTTTACCCTTAGCTTGCATTTATCTGTCACATTTTCTTAGGAGACATATATACTTTTTCCTTTTTTTTTTTTTTTAATGATGTACACCCCTTTCACATTTAAAGCGCCATGGACTAAATGGCGCTATAATAATAAATAATAATGGGTATATCGGGACGCTGCTCAGTCTGTGGACTTACATGCAAGGAAAGGAATCTGCCGTAAAACATTATTTATTTGCAGTCATGGTGATAATCAGTAGGTGAATGCTGTATTAAATATATGTGACAGTTTAAGGATGTTTCCACATATCATCACAGGGCAATTACAATTAATATGCATTTTCTCGTGTCCTTTTTTTTGGGGGTGATTGCCCCCAAGAAAAATAAACAGCCTGAAACGTCCTAATTTGATCTTTCTAGTGGTTCAAACAAGTCAGTGGCAGTGTAAAAATAAACATTTAGCACACAGATGTCATTTACTACTTAATAAGAATTTTTCGTTTTTTACAAACGAAAAAAAAAACGGATGCAACAGAGGTTGTAAAAAGTGATGTATGGACCAAATATGGATCAAGCACATTGGTAAAAAAAAAAAAAAAAAAAGACTATTTTTCATATAGGAGTTAAAAAACTGAAATGCAAAACTGTCTTGTTTGGGAGTTTGGGATAACAGCGCTCTGATCGGGTGCACAGTGCTAACATCCCCCAGGTCTGCCCTAATGACAGGAAGTGAGCAGCTGCATGGAGAATACAACGACCTTTTCTCCCTGCAGCCGCACTTGCAGTGAGGCTATGTGCACACGTTGCGGATTAGGCTTAGGAATTTCTGGTGCGGATTCTGTCTCTCCTGGCAGAAAACGCACCTGCGGCTTTTTGTGCGGTTCTGCAGCGTTTTTTTGTGCGTTTTTGCTGCAGTTTTCTTGCGGATTTGCTGCTTTTTTTTACCCCTGTGGTTTTCTATAATGGAATGGGTACAAAAACGCTGCAGATTCACAAAAAAGAAGTGACATGCTACTTCTTTTAAACCGCAGCGTTTCCGCAGCGGATTTTCCGCAAAGTGTGCACAGCATTTTTTTTTTTCTCATTGATTTGCATTGTACTGTAAATCAATTGCGGATCTGCAGCGTTTCTGCACTGCAAAAAATGCTGCGGATCCGCAGAGAATCCGCAACGTGTGCACATACCCTTAAGGCCCCTTCACATGTACATGTCTCTGGTACGTGTGGCATCCATTTTCACACATACCAGAGACACGTATCCACATGTAACCATTATTACCTATGGGGCTGTTCACATGTAAATGGTCTCACACGCATGACCCACACATGGGTTTTACCTGCAGCACGGATGACAAGGCCAATGAAAGTCAACAAGTCCATGTAAACACGTGGGATATGTAAAGGAATGCAATCAAATATAATAGATATACAGTATAATTGGATATTCGTCAGATATATAATTTGTGCCTTGCATATGTAGCTAATTGTACATGACTTAACCTAATAAATAATTTAAAAAATGACATGAGGTGCCATTACTAACTCAGGAAAAAAATTAAACATACACAAAAAAAAAATACATTATTCAAATAAACACTCCCCAACACTTTCCCTGTTTCACCACTTTATTATAAAAAATACTATGCAGGTCTGCCGTAGCCCAGTGAATGGAAACCCGAAAAGAACATGCTCAAAAAACAAAGAGAAATAAAACAGACACTTTTCCTCTTTCACCACTTTATTAAAAAAAAAGTTCCCACACAGGTTCAACATAGTCCAAGCGAATCCAGCGAGTCTGCCGTAGATGGAGCCCCATTCTGATGCTCCATAGGCTTTGCAAACAACCACTTCTGGGTCACCCTGTGCTGTGCGAGACCCAGCGATTCTGAAGAGCAGTGAGGTCAGTAACATTACCGTTCATTAGCGTCCCTGGGTCACGCAGAGGGCAACGTGAACCAGAAGTGGATGCTTGCAAGGCCTACAGAGCATGAGAACGAAGCCAATTGACAAGGGCATCGGGAAGACCAGGATGAAGCTCCAGAATAGAAGCATCTAAAAAACAAAGGGAGAGACACATGCTGAGAAATAGGGATCACCAGTAATAAGAGCAAAAGACAATGCTTTATTTAGCAATCAATAATGCAAACAAAACACATTATTAAAAACATTTAAAAACCAAAACATGGTAAATACAAATGCCCTGCCCATAATTCGGCAGTGACACTCCCCCAAAAGACTGTTCCAAAGTTTGCGTGGCCTCAAATATAACTATATGCTGACTGAGCAATATTGGACACTTGAATAAGTTAATATACTAAGCTGAAAAAATAAGTGTAAGGAAGAAGACCAGGCTGTGGGTGTTGGCAGGGCATCGGGTCCGGAACTGCTTGGGCCATGCCTATTGTTGCAGGGGGAAAGGAAATTGAGGACGGAGGGGACCCATGACCTGCAGAGAGGGGGCATGGTGAGTCAGGAGAGTATGAAAAGGTTTGAGCGGGAAAAGAGAGAGGCTTCCTGCCAGAGACCAGAGTGTTGTGAATTAGACTTTTTGGCTCCCTCTGGTGGTTACTAGTGATATGACTCTGGGATTTTCTTCCCTCAGTTTGCACCCACCTGGGTCGTTAGTCCAGGGGTGTTGCTATATAAACCTCATGGATCCGTAGTCCAGTGCCTGGCATCGTTGTAATCAGATCCTTTTTGTTTGCTCCTATCTGCTGTTATTTGTGGTGCTAGGATTAGATATATGGTCAGCCCAGTTACCACTGCCCTATGAGCTGGTTTTTGTGTTTGCAGACTTGGTAACTATTTCTGAGACCCTCTGCCATTGGGGTCATAACAGTATGCCAGGCCAACATTGAATGTTTAATGCATTGCAGAAGTGGGATATAAGAAAGGAAATTCTGAGTTTTTTTTTTTTTTCCTCTCTTCCTCCCCTTTACCTTTGAGTGGCTTGTGCTTGCTGCAGACATGAATGTCCAGACCTTGATTACAAGTGTAGACCAGCTTGCTGCTCGTGTGCAGGGCATACAAGATTTTGTTACCAGTAGTCCTATGTCTGAACCTAAAATACCTATTCCTGAACTGTTTTCTGGAGACCGATTTAGGTTTAGGAATTTCAGGAATAATTGTAAATTATTTCTTTCTCTGAGACCCCGTTCATCTGGAGATTCAGCTCAGCAAGTTAAAATTGTTATCTCTTTTTTACGGGGCGACCCTCAGGATTGGGCTTTCTCGCTAGCGCCAGGAGATCCGGCATTGGCAAATATTGATGCGTTTTTTCTGGCGCTCGGATTGGTTTATGAGGAACCCAATCTTGAAGTTCAGGCAGAAAAAGCCTTGCTGGCTATTTCTCAGGGCCAGGATGAAGCTGAAGTGTATTGCCAAAAATTTCGGAAATGGTCCGTGCTTACTCAGTGGAATGAGTGTGCTCTGGCCGCAAATTTCAGAAATGGCCTTTCTGAAGCCATTAAGAATGTGATGGTGGGTTTCCCCATTCCTACAAGTCTGAATGATTCCATGGCGCTGGCTATTCAAATTGACCGGCGTTTGCGGGAGCGCAAAGCCGCGAATCCTCTGGTGGTGTTGTCTGAACAAACACCTGATTTAATGCAATGTGGTAGAATTCAGACTAGAAATGAGCGGAAAAATCATAGACGTCAGAATGGGTTGTGTTTTTACTGTGGTGATTCTACACATGTTATATCAGCATGCTCTAAACGCCTAACAAGGGTTGTTAGTCCTGTCGCCATTGGTAATTTGCAACCTAAATTTATTTTGTCTGTGACTTTAATTTGCTCATTGTCTTCTTACCCTGTTATGGCGTTTGTGGATTCTGGTGCTGCCCTGAGTCTTATGGATCTGTCATTTGCCAAGCGCTGTGGTTTTGTTCTTGAACCATTGGTAAATCCTATTCCTCTTAGAGGTATTGATGCTACGCCATTGGCGGAAAATAAACCGCAGTTTTGGACGCAGGTAACCATGTGCATGACTCCTGAACATCGGGAGGTGATTCGTTTTCTTGTTCTGCATAAAATGCATGATTTGGTCGTTTTGGGTCTGCCATGGTTACAGACCCACAATCCAGTCTTGGATTGGAAGGCAATGTCTGTGTCAAGTTGGGGTTGTCAGGGAATTCATGCTCATTCCCCGCCGGTGTCTATTGCTTCCTCTACTCCTTCGGAAGTTCCTGAGTATTTGTTTGATTATCAGGATGTATTCAGCGAGTCCAGATCCAGTGCTCTGCCTCCTCATAGGGACTGTGACTGCGCCATAGATTTGATTCCAGGTAGTAAATTTCCTAAGGGTAGATTATTTAACCTGTCTGTACCTGAGCATGCCGCAATGCGTTCGTATATCAAGGAGTCTCTGGAGAAGGGGCATATCCGTCCATCCTCTTCCCCTCTTGGTGCGGGATTCTTTTTTGTGGCCAAGAAGGACGGATCTGAGACCTTGTATTGACTATCGTCTTCTGAATAAAATCACTGTTAAATTTCAGTATCCTTTGCCTCTGCTGTCGGACTTGTTTGCCCGGATTAAAGGTGCCAAGTGGTTCACCAAGATTGTACGCACCACGTAGATCTATCTTGTGCGCATTAAGCAGGGAGATGAATGGAAGACTGCATTTAATACGCCCGAAGGTCATTTTGAGTACTTGGCGATGCCTTTTGGGCTCTCTAATGCTCCCTCAGTGTTTCAGTCCTTTATGCATGATATTTTCAGGAAGTATCTGGATAAATTTATGATTGTTTATCTGGATGATATTCTGGTTTTCTCTGAAGATTGGGACTCACATGTGGAGCAGGTCAGGATGGTGTTTCAGGTTTTGCGTGAGAACGCGTTGTTTGTTAAGGGCTCAAAGTGTCTCTTTGGAGTACAGAAGGTTCCCTTTTTGGGGTTTATTTTTTCCCCTTCTGCTGTGGAGATGGACCCAGTCAAGGTCCGAGCTATTCATGATTGGACTCAACCCACGTCAGTTAAGAGTCTTCAGAAGTTCTTGGGTTTTGCTAACTTCTACCGTCGTTTTATCGCTAATTTTTCTAGCGTTGTTAAACCTTTGACGGATATGACCAAGAAAGGTTCTGATGTTGCTAACTGGGCTCCTGCAGCCGTGGAGGCGTTCCAAGAGTTGAAGCGCCGGTTTACTTCAGCGCCTGTTTTGTGCCAGCCTGATGTCTCACTTCCCTTTCAGGTCGAAGTGGATGCTTCGGAAATTGGGGCAGGGGCCGTGTTGTCACAGAGAGGCCCTGGTTGCTCGGTAATGAGACCATGTGCTTTCTTCTCTAGGAAGTTTTCGCCTGCTGAGCGGAATTATGATGTTGGCAATCGGGAGTTGCTGGCCATGAAGTGGGCATTTGAGGAGTGGCGTCATTGGCTCGAAGGTGCTAAGCATCGTGTGGTGGTCTTGACTGATCACAAAAATTTGATGTATCTCGAGTCTGCTAAACGCCTGAATCCTAGACAGGCCCGCTGGTCATTGTTTTTCTCCCGTTTTGACTTTGTGGTCTCGTATTTACCAGGTTCAAAGAATGTGAAGGCTGATGCTCTTTCAAGGAGCTTTGTGCCTGACTCTCCTGGAGTCACAGAACCTGTTGGTATTCTTAAAGAGGGAGTTATCTTGTCAGCCATTTCTCCTGATTTGCGACGCGTGTTGCAGAGATTTCAGGCTGGTAGACCTGACTCTTGTCCACCTGACAGACTGTTTGTTCCTGATAAGTGGACCAGCAGAGTCATTTCCGAGGTTCATTCCTCGGTGTTGGCAGGTCATCCGGGAATTTTTGGCACCAGAGATCTGGTGGCTAGGTCCTTTTGGTGGCCTTCCTTGTCACGGGATGTGCGGTCATTTGTGCAGTCCTGTGGGACTTGTGCTCGAGCTAAGCCTTGCTGTTCTCGTGCCAGCGGGTTGCTCTTGCCCTTGCCTGTCCCGAAGAGGCCTTGGACACACATTTCCATGGATTTCATTTCTGATCTCCCGGTGTCTCAGGGCATGTCTGTCATCTGGGTGGTATGTGATCGCTTTTCTAAAATGGTCCATTTGGTTCCTTTGCCTAAGCTGCCTTCCTCTTCCGATCTGGTTCCTGTGTTCTTTCAGAATGTGGTTCGTTTACACGGCATTCCTGAGAATATTGTGTCTGACAGAGGATCCCAGTTTGTTTCCAGGTTCTGGCGATCCTTTTGTGCTAGGATGGGCATTGATTTGTCGTTCTCGTCTGCCTTTCATCCTCAGACTAATGGACAAACGGAGCGAACTAATCAGACTCTGGAGGCTTATTTGAGGTGTTTTGTTTCGGCAGATCAGGATGATTGGGTGACCTTCTTGCCGTTGGCTGAGTTTGCCCTTAATAATCGGGCTAGTTCCGCTACTTTGGTTTCGCCATTTTTCTGCAACTCTGGTTTCCATCCTCGTTTTTCCTCGGGACATGTGGAGCCTTCTGACTGTCCTGGGGTGGATTCTGTGGTGGATAGGTTGCAGCAGATCTGGAATCATGTGGTGGACAACTTGAAGTTGTCACAGGAGAAGGCTCAGCGTTTTGCCAACCGCCGCCGCGGTGTGGGTCCCCGACTTCGTGTTGGGGATTTGATATGGCTGTCTTCTCGATTTGTTCCTATGAGGGTCTCCTCTCCTAAGTTTAAGCCTCGCTTCATCGGTCCTTACAAGATATTGGAAATCCTTAATCCAGTTTCCTTTCGCTTGGATCTTCCGGTGTCATTTGCCATTCACAACGTGTTCCATAGGTCTTTGTTGCGGCGCTACGTTGTGCATGTGGTTCCTTCTGTTGAGCCTCCTGCTCCGGTGTTGGTTGAGGGCGAGTTGGAGTACGTGGTGGAGAAGATCTTGGATTCTCATCTCTCCAGACGGAGGCTTCAGTATCTGGTCAAGTGGAAGGGCTATGGTCAGGAGGATAATTCCTGGGTGGTTGCCTCTGATGTGCATGCGGCCGATTTAGTTCGTGCCTTTCACGCTGCTCATCCTGATCGCCCTGGTGGTCGTAGTGAGGGTTCGGTGACCCCTCCTTAAGGGGGGGGTACTGTTGTGAATTAGACTTTTTGGCTCCCTCTGGTTACTAGTGATATGACTCTGGGATTTTCTTCCCTCAGTTTGCACTCACCTGGGTCGTTAGTCCAGGGGTGTTGCTATATAAACCTCATGGATCCTTAGTCCAGTGCCTGGCATCGTTGTAATCAGATCCTTTTTGTTTGCTCCTATCTGCTGTTATTTGTGGTGCTAGTGTTGAGGAGAGCCATAAGATCAAATACTTAATTAACCTCAACACATAAGGTAATTGAGAGAAGTAACCCATAACATGTATTGTTTAACCTTACATAAGTTTTCCTCAGACAAAGTAAGACACTTAAGATGGCTGCCATCTCCTGTACCAGAGCCATGTGCTCTGGTATATGAACAATGAAGACACTGAAGATGGCTGCCATTTCCTGTTTCAGCAGACCATGCGGTCTGGTATCCAAGATGACGCCCACTTTGATGACCTCATGGATCCACCCACAGTGACGCCCATCCTGATGACCTCACGGACCAACCCACCTAGATGACCTCATGGATCCGCCCATGGACTTGCTCATGCCCAACCCACTAACCAATGGAATACATCCGATCACTCCCATTTTAGAGCTAACCGAGCCCCCTTACAGGAGATATATAACATTGTGTTTTCACTAATAAAATCCCTTCTTGGAGCTGAGCCATACATTGATCAAGGAGAGTTACAGCTGACTGTGTCTGGTGTATTTCTTTAGTGCACATGATCAATATCCATTAGGCCAGGAGTAGGCAACTAGAGAATTGAACATTTATATTAATTGTTCAACCCTAATATTTGGCGCCCAACGTGGGGCCAGCAGAGGAAGAGCCCTGAACCGTGAGGACCGGCGGGTGGAACGGCTGGATGCACTGAGTACCCCGAACCTGGAGACTGATCAACTCCTTAACAGAACACGGTAAGTCTGCTGATTTTTATAATCTGTAGTCTTTACCTGTGTCTTTCGGGGTATCCTGTGCAGATTGCCTGACCGTGTCCGGTTTTCTTGGTATCTGTAAGACGGCAGAAAGGGTATCTCCGCTGCTGGTCATTTAATTGCAAGAACCGTCACATATTTTAGTTGCCTACTGCCTGTTACATGTTGTGAAGAGGGGAGATGACTACTAGTTAAAGAGAAGTATTGTGTAAGGACAGACAAAGGGGTTTCTAAGGAAAAAAAAAACAAAAAAAAAAACAAGTGTTTACAGAGGGCTAGAGGCAAGTGATAAAACAGGAAAAACGGGTTTTTACAGAAGGAAAAGCATTGTGTTTGTAACAGGATGAGAAGGAAAAGCATGTGGTAGAACGGGATTAAGCAGGTTTTTTTTTATAGAGAAGGAAAGCAAGCAAGTGTAGAAAAATAATTTTTGTCTGTGGTATACGGTTGTCGCCTGTGATAAGATTTTCAGTTCTGTACAAGTAAGACTAGGACCTTGAGTGATTGACTCGGCCTAGGGGGGGCCCGGTAAATCTTGGAGCGAATTGGCTCAGTTCGGGCATAATAAATTGTGTAGCGGCTCATCAAAGCTTGGAGTGATTGACTCAGTTTGAGCCAATTAAATTTATAGTTTTCCTTTTTTTTGCCCCGTGACATCGAGTGAGTGACTCTGCACGGGGACCGGTAAGTTAGGGAGCAATTTGACAAAGTAGGGAATAATTGGTTTGTAAAGTACGGAGCACGGAAGTCAGACAGGGACCACGTGACAAGAAGCAATAGGAGCTGGGTACTGCAGACTCAGTTCCCTTTAGAATCTCAGGTTTGAGTCATCTCCCCCGTCTTATTGTTTGTTTGGTGTTTGTTATCTTGATAGATAGATATATATATATACTGTATATCTATAGAAAGATGGAGAAATTAATGCAGTTCTGCCGTATAGGCACTAAGCCAAATTCAGATGGCAAGTTAGACTCATGCACATTAGTAGCGACTCGTGAAGGGAAGAGTCATATTAAGCAATGTAAAAAGCTTATGAAGTTGTGTGGAATGCCAGAAGGGGGAAGGTTGCAGCCCCTGGACTGGAAGCTTGTCTTGAAAGAAAGAAAAGGTATCCTAGAAGACAATGGATTGTTGTCTACTGCTAGGGCATGGGAAAGAGTCTCTGAAAGTCTGTATAGAGAAAATTGGATAGAGGAGGAAAGGAAAAAAAGAGGTAGAGTTTTGACCTATGTGTATTACAAAAATATATCCTGTGAGCGGCCACCACCGTATAATGGTGGCCCAGAGCCATGTGGTAAATGTAATGGTGGCCATTTTGTTAATGGCCAATGTGTTAAATGTAAGAGCAGCCAAAATGGTGGCTCAGAGCCATGTGGTAAATGTAATGGTGGCCATTTTGTTAATGGCCAATGTGTTAAATGTAAGAGCAGCCAAAATGGTGGCTCAGAGCCATGTGGTAAATGTAATGGTGGCCATTTTGTTAATGGCCAATGTGTTAAATGTAAGAGCAGCCAAAATGGTGGCTCAGAGCCATGTGGTAAATGTAATGGTGGCCATTTTGTTAATGGCCAATGTGTTAAATGTGATAGCAGCCAAAATGGTGGCCCAGAGCCAGGTGCTAAATGTAACGGCGGCCATCTTGGTGGTGGTAAATATAATTCTGACGGCGGCCATCTTGGTGGTGGTAAATATAATTCTGACGGCGGCCATCTTGGTGGTGGTAAATATAATTCTGACGGCAGCCATTTCGTGGATGGCAAATGTAATTCTGAAGGCAGCCATGTTGTGGATGGCGAATGTGCTGCTCCTGGTGGTGAACATCTCAGATTAAGGCTACACGCCACATCACCAAATCCTTGTTACCCAGTAATGACCACTAACGGCCAATACTATATTCCTTCGGGAAGTGAACAGGCTTTACCCATGTTTCCTATCTCTGTTGTTTCCAATGGGGCACCAACCCTTTCCTCTATCACTCCTGTTGTGAATCCAGCAGTCCTCCCACCTGGATCGTCCCCAGCACCTACCCTTTCTACTGTCACTTCCACTGCCAATTTAGCCGCACACCCACATGAGATGCTCCAAGCAGCGGCCTCTCCTCCCAATGCTTCCACAACAGCACTCTCACGCAGCCTACATAACCCTATGCCCAGTACCTCACGGGCTGTCTCGCAGCCAAGCGCACACCTGTATGGGACGGTGGCGACTGTATCAAGGGGGGGCTCAATGTGGGAGGGGGATACCAATAGCACAGGAAGCACAAAGGGGAGGGAATGTTGGCAACCTATTTTTGAAAAAGAACTTCCTGAGGGACCCTTGTTAGTGGTGGGAAAGGGTGATATAACAACAATGGAGACAGACGCTATTGTTAATGCTGCCAATTCTCGGTTAGAGCACAATGGAGGTGTAGCTAGAGCTATAGTGGAAGCAGGAGGGGCGACTATTCAAGCTGACAGTCATATCATTGTTGAGTCACGTGGTCAGATAGCTGTTGGGGACATAGCGGTGACTAAAGCTGGCAATCTTCCATGTAGAATGATCATACACACTGTGACCCCTACTTATGACCCTATTCATCCAAACGTTAGTGCTCAACAACTTCATGCAGCAATAACTCGCATTAATGAGGACAGGACTGTTAAAGCTTTTAAGACTGCCTGCGTCACCTGGAGCCCACACCATGATACTGGAGCTGCCCAAATAGAGCCCCTCATTCCAGGACTGTTACCTCCTCCGGCTCCTCATACACAAGGGACTACATCTGCACTCCCGGTGCCATCTCTACTCCCGCCTCAGGTGCCACCGCCAACAGTGCCAATGCTCATGTCTGAGGAGCCCACCATCTGTGTCAAGTTTACACCCCGGCACGCTGCTACTCTGTTGAACCAAGTTCTAGATCCAGAAAAACAGCCGATGCCTTTCTACAGGAGCATGACGAGACATGGGACTCTGGTGTTGAGTTCTGCCAAGAACCTAAGACAAGGGCCTCGGATGAGTAGGCTGACCTATCAATTATTATTGTCGCAAAAGGTTTCCAGATGCCTCAAAGCTGATGCAGCCATTGTACGATGACCTCAAGACGTCAGCGTTTCCACTATGTACTAAATCCGTGGAAGCTTTCTACGCTCTTAAACAGGCCATACAGTCTGCACCAGCTCTTGGAATCCCAAATTATCAACTACCTTTTTACTTGTTTGTCAGTGAAGTAGCAGGACATGCTTCCGGAGTCCTAGCACAAAAACATGGGGGAAGAACAAGACCAATCGGCTACTACTCTGCCCGCCTGGACTCTGTGTCTCAAGCTTCCCCGACTTGCCTCAGAGCTGTTCATGCTGCACATATGCTTCTGGACAAAACTTCTGATATCATCTTAGGACATCCGGTTCTCTTAATGGCTCCACACGACATAAAAGCTATTCTAGGCCAGACTCAACCTAAACACCTGTCGCTATAGCGTCATATGAGACTCCAACGTTGGCTCTTGGTTCCGGATAATGTCACTCTTGTCCGCTGCAGCATCTTCAAACTGTCCACGCTGCTTCCTCTTTCCAGGGGGGATGTGGATGATACTGATGCTCTCGGAGAAGATGCCTCTACACACTCAGAGGATCATGACTGTCTCGAACAAATGCAGGAAGAAGCAGCCTCCAAGAAAAACGTGTCTGAAGACCCACTCCCACATGCTGACCTGACATTCTTCACTGATGGTTCCAGATTTGCAGATGAAACAGGAAGATTCCATACGGGATATGCCGTGGTTACACATGACCAGATCATCTCAGCTGGATCGCTACCACCGCACATGTCTGCACAAGAAGCGGAACTTAAAGCTTTGACGTTGGCTTGTCAGGAAGCGACAGAGAAGGTGGTCAACATCTACACGGATTCAAGATACGCTTTTGGAGTGGCTCATGACTTCGGCAGTATCTGGGCAGCCAGAGGATACCTAACGTCCAGTGGAACTCCTGTAAAACATGCTGCTATCATACAAGAACTTGTGGCCGCTCTAGATCTACCTTTGGAGGTTGCAGTAATCAAGATCAAAGCTCACGGGAGATTGGATTCTCCAGAAGCAAGGGGGAATTTCTTTGCTGACAAAACAGCAAAAACCTATGCTGTGCATCCATTCGGGAAAGAAAAAGCAGCGGTGTACGTGTCACAAGACACTGAAGAAGGGACTAAAGGCTCTCTTATGAGAATCATCCATCTACATCAAGACAAGACATCAGATGATGAAAAGAAGTCATGGCAAGAAGGAGGAGCTAAAAAGGATGAAGATGGAGTCTGGAGGATGAACAAAAAGGTCTGTCTACCCCGCAATCTGTACCCTTCAGTGACAGAATGGGCACACGGTATCACCCACAGAGGCAAGAATCAGATGAATGACCTGATTTGGAAGACCTACATGGCACCTGGGATTTCTACTGTCACCCAAAAATATTGCAAGTCCTGCCTTGTGTGTGCAACATGCAATCCAGCACCGCCTCAGAAACATTTGGCTAAACCACTATCCCTTTCAGAGAGTTCAGATCGATCGTATTCAAATGCCAAAAGTAGGGAAGTGCGAGTACGTACTGGTAGTGACTGACATGTTCTCAGGATGGCCCGAAGCCTATCCAGTAACCAACATGACTGCCAGAGTGACTGTTAAGAGACTGATGACTGAAGTAGTCTGCAGATATGGGGTCCCAGAGGTAATTGAGAGTGACCAAGTACCCGCATTCATTGCAGCACTGACTAAGGAACTATGGACACTGGTGGGAGCGGATTTGGGTTTACATACTCCATATCACCCTCAGAGCAGTGGGAAAGTAGAGAGATTGAATGGCACCTTGAAAAATAAAATACTGAAAGCCAGTCAGGAGGTCAGACTTCCATGGACAGACATTTTGCCCATTGCCTTATACTCAGTCAGAAACACTCCAAGGGGTCCCACTAAACTCACACCATACGAGATTCTTTTTGGGGGGCCTCCAAGGTTGGGTAAATATTTTCCACAACAGCTAGCCTTAGGAAGTGATACTTTGGTGAAATATGTCATTGCCCTTACTAAAGAACTGTCAGTAACACATGCACGAGTTTTATCATCCATTCCAGATCCAGATTCCATTGAAGGTACCCATACTTTCCAACCCGGTGACTACGTGCTGGTTAAGAAGTTCATCAGAAAGACATCCCTGGAGTCGAGATTTGAGGGCCCCTACCAAGTGCTCCTGACTCCTCATACTTCAGTCAGGGTTGCTGAGCGCCTCCTGGATCCATCTCTCACATTGTAAATTTGTTAGACAGTTAGGGACAGAGTAGGATCTGACCTGCTTGTCAAAGTCCAGCTACAAAGGGAGGTTTTCCACAAGGGAAAACTTGTCTCAAACTGGTGAAAACTCCAATTCCCCCTCCCGGGCAAGACGGTCAGATCTAGGATGTGTACAACAGGGTTAGTCGCACATGTGTATTTTACTCTAAGTAACCATGGAGATGGGAGATTGGAGAGTAATAGATCCAGCAGGTAGGGAAGTCCCGAGGACACTGGTAACACGCTCCGATATACCTCCGCAGTATACCCATAATCGGTCACACATTCTCTGGTGTCTATAGCATCCATATTGCCATGAAGCCTCTGATGTCATAATAACACTTAACATCGATGGGTTAGGGAACCACGGTGGGATCAAGATAAAAGAAAAGGTTAATAAAGTATTTAGGGGGGACTGTTGAGGAGAGCCATAAGATCAAATACTTAATTAACCTCAACACATAAGGTAATTGAGAGAAGTAACCCATAACATGTATTGTTTAACCTTACATAAGTTTTCCTCAGACAAAGTAAGACACTTAAGATGGCTGCCATCTCCTGTACCAGAGCCATGTGCTCTGGTATATGAACAATGAAGACACTGAAGATGGCTGCCATTTCCTGTTTCAGCAGACCATGCGGTCTGGTATCCAAGATGACGCCCACTTTGATGACCTCATGGATCCACCCACAGTGACGCCCATCCTGATGACCTCACGGACCAACCCACCTAGATGACCTCATGGATCCGCCCATGGACTTGCTCATGCCCAACCCACTAACCAATGGAATACATCCGATCACTCCCATTTTAGAGCTAACCGAGCCCCCTTACAGGAGATATATAACATTGTGTTTTCACTAATAAAATCCCTTCTTGGAGCTGAGCCATACATTGATCAAGGAGAGTTACAGCTGACTGTGTCTGGTGTATTTCTTTAGTGCACATGATCAATATCCATTAGGCCAGGAGTAGGCAACTAGAGAATTGAACATTTATATTAATTGTTCAACCCTAATACTAGGATTAGATATATGGTCAGCCCAGTTACCACTGCCCTATGAGCTGGTTTTTGTGTTTGCAGACTTGGTAACTATTTCTGAGACCCTCTGCCATTGGGGTCATAACAGCAGAGTGAGTGAGGACCGTTGCTGGACTGTGGGGAAGAATAGGCCGCAGAGTTGAGATTCTGGACGAATGCGGTGAGAACTATCAAATAGCGGCGCGCGTGCAGAGAAATGCACGCCGAGTGGAGGATTATGGAGGACTCCACTTTCTTGCACGGCAGCTGAATGGACTAGGGGCTCAGGGGGCAAAACCTCCGGAAGTTGGACTGTTTGTTAGGCGGGGAAGCTAGAAGACTCAGCACCGGCCTCAGCTGGCAGCTACACAGCTATCAGACTCTGAGAGAGAAACGGACAACCGGGTCACGATAAGTGAAACTGATAAACTCTTAACCCCTTAACTGTGTCCATCATTGGACGCCTCCCCGTTTGTTGCAGGCTCCGGCAATGACCACGCACCTTTTCCGGCACATGACAGCTGATCTTATCAGCCGAGATGTGCCTGGAACATCCGTTTGTGGAATCTCGATTTACCCACAGCTATTAACATGTTAATTGCCACTGTCAAACGCTGACAGCGGCATTTAACATGGACCCGCAGGAAGCACATCCTTACCTCCTCCCATCGGCGCTTGTGTCACATGACCGTGGATCGCCAATGGGTTGGCATGACAACACTGGGTCAGTAGGAGACCCCTGTGGTTGTCATTGCTAGATCGCTATGAGTGCCGCCTGGTGGTCAGAGCTCACAGCAAGTGAGTATATTTGCTGCAGCCCTGCTCTATGTAGCTGAGGAGATCGGACAACTGCAGCTTCAAGTCCCCCATGGAGACTATTGAAGGAAGTTAAAAAAAATGTTTTTAAAAAATAAAAAAAATGTAAAAGCTAAAATTACCCCCCAAAATAAAACAATTAAAAAAAAAAATCAAATTTACACATATTTGGTATAGCCGCATTCAGAATCGCCCGATCCATCAATATATAAAAACAATTAATCCAATCGGTAAACGGTGTAGCAAGAAAAAGAATCGAAATGGCAGAATTACGTTTTCCAGGTCACCACCTGACAGCACACTGGAGGACGTCCTTTTTATCCATCATGGGACAGGAAACATGAGAGGTTAAAAGGACCCTCCCCCTACCACCCTTCAGTGTTTTTTCCTGTCCCATTATGGATAGGAACGGACGAGAGGATCTACCGTTCTGTGCGGGAGGTGTGGATCGGGGGGGCTTTGCCTCACCCTTCCCTCCATGAGGCACCTGCTGGCCGAAACCCGCCCAAGGGTCCCTCTGCCTACCAGTGTAGCGCTGCTCCTGGTATGAGGATCGCTTCTCCCTGCCGGGGGCTCTTGATCCTTCCGTCGCGCCCCCTGGTGCATGCGGTCCCGGCGGCAGCCTCTGATGACGACAGCGTTTCCATGCGGCCGCCGGGAGGGGGAAGCCAATCCACGCTGCACCATGCTCACTTTCCGGCCGCACGTCACTTCCAGTTTGCGGCTGAGGGGGCCGGGCGGCATCTCTGCAGCAGCAGGAGGAGCGGTTAGAGAGCGTGGAAGCGCTGCATAAGAAGAGAGGAACAGAATAAAAAGGTATGTGCGGGGGCATTAAGCGATCTCCAGAGGATCATGGAGGACGCAGCCAGAGCAGAGGGGCAGGAGTCCATGGCGCTAGTAAGTAGGGCAGGAGCTCTGTACTATGGATCCCCACAAAAAAAGGGGGGCACTATACTAGCGTTTGCTATATATTTCTTATAGGCGGCCTCCTTGCCTGACAAGTCATTAAAGAAGCCCAGCAGGAATAAAAAGTGTCCTATCTGTGCAGCTAAGCTGAAGGATACCTGGCAGAAACCCCTGTGTGAAACATGCACCTTGCAGGATCATAGGAGAAGAGCAGGCTTCTCTTATGACAAATATGAGAGCCATGATAAGAGAGGAGGTTCAGGCTTCCGTATCAGGTCTGGTACTCCCTCAAGCCTCACTTCCAGAGAGATCTAGGAAAAGGCCGAGGATCGATTACTCATCAGTAGACTCGTCATCTTCTGTGTCAGATGTAGAGGAGGAAGAAGAGAGTAGAGATCCTCCAGAGAAAGGGAGAAGATATTTATTCTCCGCTGCAGACACGGGAGAACTGTTGGAGGCTGTACGACATACTATGCAAATTGAGGAGCCTCAGCCATCTTGTTCTGTTCAGGATGAGATGTTTGGTGGCTTACGCTCGCAGACCTCTAAGGTTTTTCCGGTAAATTCCCATATCCGATCCATGATTCTGGAGGAATGGGAGGAAGCGGAGAAAAGACTAACTATCCCAAAAGATTTCAGACTCCGTTTGCCGTTTGATCCAGACGAAGATAAAGAATGCTTCGACATTCCTAAAATAGACATACCATTGGCTAAAGTGTCTAAAAGGACTGCAATTCCTTTTCAGGACTCTTCCAACCTAAAAGAGCCCATGGATAGAAAGGCAGACGGCCTTTTAAAAAGGGCCTGGGAGAGTTCATCGGCGGTTATTGGAGCAAATATAGCAGCGACATCGGTGGCTCGCTCCATGGACCTGTGGTTAGATGATCTTCAGGATCAGTTAACAGCCAAAACTCCTAAAGAAACTATTCTGAAATCCCTGCCTCTGTTAAAACTGGCAACCACCTTTTTGGCAGACGCGTCTGCTGAGTCTGTTAGGTTCGCGGCTAGGGGTCAATCCCTATCTAATGCAGCCCGAAGAGCTATCTGGCTCAAAAGCTGGTCGGGTGATATGCATTCTAAGAACAAGTTGTGTTCGATACCCTTTTCGGGGGCAGGTGTTGTGAATTCCGTTCTCGAACTCCCTCCTGTGGTCATGAATGGTACTTCGGCGAGTTCTGTCCATGGACTCCCTCTGGTGGCTGTGAGTGGAACTGCTGGTTCTGAGGTTGCCTCCTCAGCTGCCCTCGTTTGCGGCTAGGCTGGCTTCTCTATTTAACTCCACTCAGATCGTTACTCCATGCCAGCTGTCAATGTATTAGTACTGGTTCAGATCTCTCTCGGATCTTTCTGATTACCTGTCTACTCCAGCAAAAGCTAAGTCCCTGCTAGTTCATTTGTTGTTCATTTTGTACTGAATATGTTTCTTAGTGCTTGCTAAGTTCTAGTCCAGCTTGCTAACATGATATTGCCTTGCTAGCTGGAAGCTCTGGGTTGCAGAGTGGCACCTCCGCACCGTGAGTCGGTGCGGGGGTCTTTTTGCACACTCTGCGTGGCTTTTTGTAGTTTTTTGTGCTGACCGCATAGATCTCTTTCCTATCCTCAGTCTATCTAGTAAGTCTGGCCTCCTTTGCTGAAACCTGATTCATCCCTGTGTTTGTGACTTTCCTCTTAACTCACAGTTAATATATGTGGGGGGCTGCCTTTACCTTTGGGGAAATTTCTCTGAGGCAAGGTAAGGCTTATTTTCCTATCTTTAGGGTTAGTTAGCTCTTAGGCTGTGAAGAGGCATCTAGGGAGAGTTAGGTACGCTCCACAGCTATTTCTAGTGTGTGTGTTATAGGATTAGGATTGCGGTCAGCAGAGTTCCCACTTCCCAGAGCTTGTCCTGTCTTTTAGTTTAACCATCAGGTCATTCCAGGTGCACCTAACCACCAGGTCCATAACAGGCAGGGTCTTCGGACCAGTCCTCGATGATATCTTAGAGAAAGCTGTCATGATCTCTGCAAGCAGAGATCATAGCAAGCCTATAGAGGGACAAGCTCTCGGAAGATGGAACTATACTGACCATGAACTAAGCCTGCCGCGCAACTAGAAATAGCCAGGTAGCATTTCCTATTTATTGCTAGATGCCCAGCTCTGGCCTAAGACCTAAATAGCTAGCAGAGGGAAATATAAGACCTGGCTCACCTCTAGAGAAATATTTCAAAAGCAGACAGTAGCCCCCCACATATAATGACGGTGAGTTCAGATGAAACAACAAACGCAGCAGGAAAATAGTCTTAGCAAATTTGAGGTCCGCTTACTAGATAGCAGAAGACAGATAGTATACTTTCATGGTCAGCAGAAAAACACTAACAAAACACCATCCAGAGATTACCTTAAACTCTGGCATTAACTCATAACACCAGAGTAGCAATCCCTGATCAACGAGAGCTTTCCAGACACAGTAACAAAACTTCAGCTGTGAACTGGAACAAATAGGCAAACGAAACATGGACCACAGTCCAACTTATCTAGTAGTTGTCAGAAGCAGGAACAAGCACTGAGAGGCATCAGATAACATTGTTGACCGGCAAGAAACCACCAGAGAAATGAGCTTAAATAGCGACACCCACTACTGATGGAACCAGGTGAAACAGGAAAGAGGATGACAAGTCCAATTCCACAAGCGGCCACCGGGGGAGCCCAGAATCCAAATTCACAACAGTACCCCCCCCTCAAGGAGGGGGCACCGAACCCTCACCAGATCCACCAGGGCGACCAGGATGAGCCCTATGGAAGGCACGAACAAGATCAGAAGCATGAACATCAGATGCATTGACCCAAGAATTATCCTCCTGGCCGTAACCCTTCCAGTTGACCAGATACTGGAGTCTCCGTCTGGAAACACGAGAGTCCAAAATTTTCTCCACAACGTACTCCAACTCACCCTCAACCAACACCGGAGCAGGAGGCTCAACTGAAGGTACAACAGGCACCTCATACCTGCGCAATAACGACCGATGAAAAACGTTATGAATGGAAAAGGACGCAGGGAGGTCCAAACGGAAAGAAACAGGATTAAGAATCTCCAATATTCTATAAGGGCCGATGAACCGAGGTTTAAACTTAGGAGAAGAGACCCTCATAGGGACAAAACGAGAAGACAACCAGACCAAATCTCCAACACAAAGCCGAGAACCAACACGACGATGACGGTTGGCAAAACGCTGAGTCTTCTCCTGGGACAACTTCAAATTGTCCATAACCTGCCCCCAGATGTGATGCAATCTCTCCACCACCGCATCCACTCCAGGACAATCCGAGGATTCCACCTGACCGGAGGAAAATCGAGGGTGAAACCCCGAATTACAGAAAAACGGGGACACCAAGGTGGAAGAGCTGGCCCGATTATTGAGGGCGAACTCTGCCAATGGCAAAAAAGCAACCCAATCATCCTGGTCAGCAGAGACAAAACACCTCAGATATGTCTCCAGGGTCTGATTAGTCCGCTCGGTCTGGCCATTAGTCTGAGGGTGAAAAGCAGATGAAAAAGACAAATCTATGCCCATCCTAGCACAGAATGCCCGCCAAAATCTAGACACAAATTGGGTACCTCTGTCAGAAACAATATTCTCAGGAATACCGTGCAATCGGACAACATTCTGAAAAAACAGAGGAACCAACTCAGAAGAAGAAGGCAACTTGGGCAGAGGAACCAAATGGACCATTTTAGAGAAACGGTCACAGACCACCCAGATGACAGACATCTTCTGGGAAACAGGCAGATCTGAAATAAAATCCATCGAGATGTGTGTCCAAGGCCTCTTAGGAATAGGCAAGGGCAACAGCAGTCCGCTAGCCCGAGAACTACAAGACTTGGCCCGAGCACAAATGTCACATGACTGCACAAAGACTCGCACATCTCGTGACAGGGAAGGCCACCAGAAGGATCTTGCCACCAAATCCCTGGTACCAAAAATTCCGGGATGACCTGCCAATGCAGAAGAATGTACCTCAGAGATGACTCTACTGGTCCAATCATCCGGAACAAACAGTCTATCAGGCGGACAACGATCCGGTCTATCCGCCTGAAACTCTTGCAAGGACCGCCGCAGATCAGGAGAAACGGCCGACAAAATTACTCCCTCCCTAAGGATACCTGTGGGTTCAGTATTACCAGGAGAGTCCGGGTCAAAACTCCTAGAAAGGGCATCTGCCTTAACATTCTTAGAACCCGGTAGGTATGACACCACAAAATTAAAGCGAGAAAAAAATAAAGACCAGCGCGCCTGTCTAGGATTCAGGCGCCTGGCAGTCTCAAGATAAATCAAATTTTTGTGGTCAGTCAATACCACCACCTGATGCTTAGCCCCCTCTAGCCAATGGCGCCACTCCTCAAACGCCCACTTCATGGCCAAAAGCTCCCTATTCCCAACATCATAATTCCGCTCTGCGGGCGAAAATTTGCGAGAAAAGAAGGCACAAGGTCTAATGACGGAGCAGTCGGAACCTTTCTGCGACAACACTGCCCCAGCTCCGATCTCCGAAGCGTCAACCTCAACCTGAAAAGGCAGATTCACATCAGGCTGACGTAACACAGGGGCAGAGGCAAAACGGTGCTTAAGCTCCTGAAAGGCCTCTACAGCATGAGGGGACCAATTAGCAACATCAGCGCCATGTCTGGTCAAATCAGTCAGTGGTTTAACGACATCCGAAAAACCAGCAATAAATCGGCGGTAAAAGTTGGCAAAGCCCAAAAATCTCTGAAGACCCTTAAGAGAGGAGGGCTGAGTCCAGTCACAAATAGCTTGCACCTTGACGGGATCCATCTCAATGGAAGAGGGAGAAAAAATATACCCCAAAAAGGAAATTTTCTGGACCCCAAAAACGCACTTAGACCCCTTCACACATAAAGAATTAGACCGCAGAACCTGAAAAACTCTCCTGACCTGCTGGACATGAGAGTCCCAGTCATCAGAAAAAATCAGAATATCATCCAGATATATTATCATAAATTTATCCAGAAAATCGCGGAAAATATCATGCATAAAAGACTGGAAAACTGAAGGGGCATTAGAAAGACCAAAAGGCATGACCAAATACTCAAAGTGGCCCTCGGGCGTATTAAATGCGGTCTTCCACTCATCCCCCTGCCTGATCCGCACCAAATTATACGCCCCACGAAGATCAATTTTAGAGAACCACTTAGCACCCTCTATACGAGCAAACAAATCAGTAAGCAATGGCAATGGGTATTGGTACTTAACAGTGATCTTATTCAGAAGCCGATAATCAATACATGGTCTCAAAGAGCCGTCCTTTTTTGAGACAAAGAAAAACCCAGCTCCCAAGGGAGAAGAAGATGGACGAATATGTCCCTTTTCCAAAGACTCCTTTATATATTCCCGCATAGCAGCATGTTCCGGCACGGACAAATTAAACAAACGACCCTTTGGATATTTGCAACCCGGTATCAAATCTATGGCACAATCGCACTCACGGTGCGGAGGTAACGACCCAAGCTTGGGTTCGTCAAAGACGTCTTGATAATCTGAGAGGAACTCAGGGACTTCAGAGGGAATGGACGACGAAATAGAAACCAAAGGTAAGTCCCCATGAATACCCTTACATCCCCAGCTCAACACAGACATTGCTCTCCAGTCCAAGACTGGATTGTGAGACTGCAACCATGGCAATCCCAGTACCAAATCGTCATGTAAATTATACAGCACCAGGAAACGAATAATCTCCTGGTGATCCGGATTGATACGCATGGTTACTTGTGTCCAGTATTGTGGTTTATTATTAGCCAATGGGGTGGAGTCAATCCCCTTCAGAGGAATAAGAGTCTCCAAAGGCTCTAAATCAAAACCACAACGATTGGCAAAGGACCAATCCATAAGACTCAGAGCGGCGCCAGAGTCAACATAGGCGTCCGTGGCAATGGATGACAAAGAGCAAATCAGGGTTACAGACAAAATAAATTTAGACTGAATGGTGCCAATGGAAACAGACTTATCAAGCTTCTTTGTACGCCTAGAGCATGCTGATATAACATGAGTAGAATCCCCACAATAGAAGCACAATCCATTCTTCCGTCTAAAATTCTGTCGCTCGCTCCTGGACAGAATTCTATCACACTGCATACTTTCTGGCGTCTTTTCCATAGACACCGCCAGATGGTGCACCGGTTTGCGCTCCCGCAGACGCCTATCAATCTGAATAGCCATTGTCATGGACTCATTCAGACCTGCAGGCACAGGGAACCCCACCATAACATCCTTAACGGCATCAGAGAGACCTTCTCTGAAAGTTGCCGCCAAGGCGCACTCATTCCACTGAGTAAGCACAGACCATTTACGGAATTTTTGGCAGTAAACCTCAGCTTCGTCTTGCCCCTGAGATAGTGCCATCAAAGTTTTTTCTGCCTGAAGTTCCAAATGAGGTTCCTCATAAAGCAAGCCCAAGGCCAGAAAAAACGCATCCACATCGCGCAACGCAGGATCCCCTGCTGGCAATGAGAAGGCCCAATCTTGAGGGTCACCCCTGAGCAAGGAAATCACAATCCTAACCTGCTGAGCAGGGTCTCCAGCTGAACGAGACTTCAGGGACAAATAAAGCTTACAATTATTTCGGAAATTCTGGAAGCTAGCTCTATTCCCTGTGAAGAACTCCGGCAAAGGAATTCTCGGCTCAGATACTGGAGCATGTACCACAAAATCTTGTAAATTTTGTACTTTCGTGATGAGATTATTCAAACCCGCAGTTACACTCTGAAGATCCATTATTGTCAGGTGCACACAGAGCCATACAGAGATGAGGAGGAGAGAGAGAAAAAAGACTGCAGCAAGGCAAACTGGAGGGAAAAAAAAAAAAAAAAAAAATACCAGCAGACTTCTTATAACTCTCCTTTCTCAACCTGGGTCTTTAACACTTTATTGGCCGGTCAAACTGTCATGATCTCTGCAAGCAGAGATCATAGCAAGCCTATAGAGGGACAAGCTCTCGGAAGATGGAACTATACTGACCATGAACTAAGCCTGCCGCGCAACTAGAAATAGCCAGGTAGCATTTCCTATTTATTGCTAGATGCCCAGCTCTGGCCTAAGACCTAAATAGCTAGCAGAGGGAAATATAAGACCTGGCTCACCTCTAGAGAAATATTTCAAAAGCAGACAGTAGCCCCCCACATATAATGACGGTGAGTTCAGATGAAACAACAAACGCAGCAGGAAAATAGTCTTAGCAAATTTGAGGTCCGCTTACTAGATAGCAGAAGACAGATAGTATACTTTCATGGTCAGCAGAAAAACACTAACAAAACACCATCCAGAGATTACCTTAAACTCTGGCATTAACTCATAACACCAGAGTAGCAATCCCTGATCAACGAGAGCTTTCCAGACACAGTAACAAAACTTCAGCTGTGAACTGGAACAAATAGGCAAACGAAACATGGACCACAGTCCAACTTATCTAGTAGTTGTCAGAAGCAGGAACAAGCACTGAGAGGCATCAGATAACATTGTTGACCGGCAAGAAACCACCAGAGAAATGAGCTTAAATAGCGACACCCACTACTGATGGAACCAGGTGAAACAGGAAAGAGGATGACAAGTCCAATTCCACAAGCGGCCACCGGGGGAGCCCAGAATCCAAATTCACAACAGAAAGCCTCAGATGTAAAGAAGGGGTTCCCATAAGAAAAGCCTAAAAAGTTACAGCCCTTTCGGAGACCCCGCTATAATCAAAAAACAGATTACAGGGGTAAAGGGAAACGGGGTAGATGGAGTTACCAGAAAAGAGGGGATAGCAGACCTAAAACCAAAGATTCGAGCTACTCGGGTTCGGGCTCTAGCTACCATAGGAAATGACGCCATCAGAGTAGGGGGTCGTCTGGCCGGATTCCTAGAAGGATGGAGGGAAATAACAATGAGCCCTTGGGCTCTACAGGTTGTGTCCCAGGGATACAAAATAGAGTTTACATCTCTTCCTCCCGAAAGATTCCTGATTTTCACCTCCCATCTAAAATCATCATCCCCCATGTGGTCAGATATACAGGACCTCCTAAAAATGGCGGCAATTGTTCCGGTACCCCCTCTGGAAGAGTACAGAGGCCATTACTCGAATCTCTTCTCGATAATAAAACCATCGGGAGAATCGAGAACAATAATAAATCTAAAACACCTAAACAATTGGGTGTTATACAAGAGATTCAAGATGGAGTCAATCCGGTCAACCATCCCTCTGTTAGGAAGGGGTATGGTGATGTGCACTCTAGATCTGAAGAGTGCATATTACCATGTACCCATTCACCTAAACCACCAGAAGTTTCTGCGTTTCGCGGTAAATATGGAAGGAAAGATCTACCATTTTCAGTTTCGCTGTCTCCCTTTCGGCCTGGCATCTGCTCCCAGAGTTTTTACAAAACTTATGGTAGAGGTGGTCGCCTATCTGAGAAATCAGGATATAATGGTAATTCCTTATTTAGATGACTTTTTAGTTGCGGCAGACTCAGTAGGCCAGCTCAGGATCAACTGTCAATCCCTCATTTCCACACTAGAGAGTCTGGGATGGATTATAAATTGGGAGAAATCAGATCTAATACCAAAATCCAGAATAAAATTCCTAGGAGTCATGCTCGATTCAGAGACAAGAATGTCCTACCTACCAGAAGACAGGCTAGAGGGCATAATAGAAAAGGTCCATCACTTTTCCCAGAGCCGAAATACGATCAGAGATGGGATGAAGGTCTTGGGATTAATGACGGCCTGCATCCCTTGCGTGAGCTGGAGCCAGTTTCATTCTCGGCAGCTTCAGCAGGGAGTTCTGAGGAGCTGGAACAGAAAACAACTCACTAAATCGGAGGCTGAAACTCTCTTTTCAGATCAAAAGATCCCTGGTGTGGTGGACTCTCTCTAGGAACCTCCGGCTGGGGGTACCATGGCTTCAAACCCCGAGTGTGTCGGTCACGACAGACCCAAGTCAGCAAGGTTGGGGAGGTCATGTTCAAGGAAGATATTTCCAAGGTCGTTGGGAAAGAAAGGACAGCGAGAAATCATCAAATCACAGAGAACTGCATGCAGTTTGGAAGGTCTTAACGGCGTCGCAACATCTACTGAGAAACAAACATGTAAAAGTCTTTTCAGACAATACGACAACTGTAGCCTTCCTTCGGCATCAGGGGGGCCCAAGACACATGGCATTGCAAGATCTGGCGGAACAGATCTTCAGATGGGCAGAGAAGTCGATACTGTCAATCTCGGGGGTTCATCTAGAGGGGTCCAAGAACCAGTTGGCGGATTTCCTCAGCAGGAAAAGTGTATCCCCTACAGAGTGGGAACTGAACAACGAAGTATTCAAAAATCTTTGCCATCGTTGGGGGAAGCCGACGGTGGATCTATTTGCTGCAAAGCAAAATGCAAAGGTCAAGATCTTTTACTCCCTAAACCCCTGGGAAAGCCCAGCTGCGATCGATGCCTTCTCACAACCCTGGAACAACGGTCTTCTGTATGCCTTTCCTCCTCTGGCGATGATCCCAAGAACACTCAGGAAGATCTGCGAGGACGGGGCCAAGGTCATTCTCATAGCTCCTCACTGGCTGAAACGAAGTTGGTTTCCGTTGTTAAGAAGGCTATCAGTAGAAGAACCCCTCCAGTTACCAAAAAGAGAGGATCTTCTTCAACAGGGTCCAGTTCTGCACCAGAATCCAGGAGCTCTTCAATTGGCGGCCTGGATCCTGAACGGAAGGTCTTGAGGGCAAAAGGTCTTTCAGATGCCGTCATTTCTACCCTTCAAGCCAGCAGAAAACCAGTGACATCAGCCATCTACACAAAAATATGGAAACAATTTTGTGGGTTTTGCGGGGAGATGACAGTTGATACTGACCATCCGAATATCCCAAAGATTCTTGACTTCTTGCAGTCAGGATTTCAAAAAGGTCTCAGTCCAAGTACATTAAGAGTCCAAATAGTGGCCCTGAGTGTATTTTTCGATTTTTCTCTATCTACCCACCCCTGGATTAGTCTATTTTCTAGAGCAGTCCAGAGGCTAAAACCGTTAATTAGAAGATCAGTCCCGCCGTGGGATCTTAATCTGGTCCTGAATTTTCTATGTGAACAGTCCTGGGACATATCAGGGGACATAGAGATTAACAAGTTCTCCCTTAAAACCGCATTTTTAGTTGCAATCACGTCGGCAAAAAGATTGGGGGAACTACAGGCTCGATCAGTACAGAACCCGTATTTACAAATCTTTGAGGATAAATTAGTACTAAGACTCGATCCGGCTTTTCTCCCTAATGTCGTCTCGGCTACTAATATGAATATATGAATCAGGAGATTGTTCTACCGTCATTTTGCCAGTTCCCTAAAAACCAAACAGAAAGATTTTACCATAATCTAGACGTGAGAGAGACGGTATTCCGGTACCTTGATTTATCTAGACCCTGGAGACAAGATAATAACTTGTTCGTTCAGTTCAGGGGTCCAAATAAGGGGAAGAAAGCATCTAAAGCGACTATCGCACGGTGGATAAAATCCACAATCAGTTTAGCCTATAAAGCTAAAGGGCAAAATTCTCCGGTTAACCTTAAAGCCCATTCATCTAGGGCCATGGCCACGTCATGGGCAGAGAAAGGGGGGGCTACGACAGATCAGATCTGCAGGGCTGCATCATGGTCTAATCTTTGTACCTTTTCTAAACATTATAAGTTAGATGTGGTATCGCCTCAGTTGGCTTTTGGTAGAAAGGTACTTCAAGCAGTGGTCCCTCCCTAAATACCATTCTCCTTTGGTATTTCTCCAGTGTGCTGTCAGGTGGTAACCTGGAAAACAGTAATTAGACTTACTGGTAATTGTATTTCCAGGAATCCATCCTGACAGCACTATTAGTTCCCTCCCTATTGTATGATCTTTATACTCATGTAATGTAACATTTGTATGATTGATTATTTTGTTGGAATAAACCTTGTTTTTTGCATCCATCCAGATGTGTTACTTTGGAAAAACACTGAAGGGTGGTAGGGGGAGGGTCCTTTTAACCTCTCGTGTTTCCTGTCCCATGATGGATAAGAAGGACGTCCTCCAGTGTGCTGTCAGGATGGATTCCTGGAAATACAATTACCAGTAAGTCTAATTACTGTTTTTTTGGTCGCTGCAACATTGCAATAAAATCAAAGATCAAAAGAACGTATTTGCACTAAAATGGTACCAATAAAAACATCAGATCGGCCTCCCAAAAATAAACCCTCACTCAGTCCCAGATCCCAAAAAATGGAGACGCTACGAGTTTTGGAAAATGGCAACTTTTTTTTTTTTTTTTACAAACTTTGGAATTTTTTTTCACCACTTAAATAAAATGAAACCTAGACATGTTTGGTGTCTAAAAACTCGTAATGACCTGGAGAATCGTAATGGCAGGTCAGTTTTAGCATTTAGTGAACCTAGTAAAAAAGCTCAATAAAAACCTAGTGTGGGATTGCACTTTTTTGCAATTTCACCGCACTTGGAATTTTTTTCCTGTTAGGCCGGTTTCCCGTGTCAGTGGCTCCGGTACGTGTGGTGACAGTTTTCTCACATACCGGAGACACTGACTCACGTAGACACATTAAAATCAATGTGTCTCTGCACATGTCAGCGTGTTTTCATGGACCGTGTGTCCGTTTGAAAAACACGGAGACATGTCAGTGTTCGTGGGAGCGCATGGATCACACGGACCCATTAAAGTCAATGGGTCCGTGTAAAACACGTACCGCACATGGATGCTGTCCGTGTGCAGTCCGTGTGCCATGCAGGAGACAGCGCTACAGTAAGCTCTGTCCCCTCAGCTTGTGGTGCTGAAGCCGCCATTCATTTCTTCTCTCCAGCAGCGTTCGCTGGAGAGAAGGAATGAAAAATCGTTGTTTTTTTCTTATTTTTGGGTTGAAATAAAGTTCCCGGTAACCAACCCCCTGTGCGCCCGCCCGCTGGAAATAAAATACTCAACCCAGCTCCCTCGACGCTTCCTCTCAGCGCCGCAGCTTGTCCTGTATGAGCGGTCACGTGGTGCCGCTCATTACAGTGATGAATATGCAGCTCCACCTCCCATAGGGCAAATAAAAAACCAACCAGAGGAAGCAGACATTAAACCTGCACATGTGAGGATGAAGACATTGCAGATGGGGCCATGCTGGTGAACAAGAATGAAAGAGGAGGAAGCGACGTCACGCGTATTATTTATTTTTTAATGACCTGAAGAAGACTCCAGGGTGTAGGAGTCGAAACACGCTGTCATGTAATTGTTTTTATTTATAATAAAGTAGATATTTATATATAACATCTATGAGAATCTCTATACGGCAGCGCCGGATACATACTGGGTTAATGACCTGTGATGCACATTTTTGCTTTAGGCTATTAAGCAAAGTATGAAGCTGGATTTAAAAAAGAAAGGAAAGAAGGAAAACATGGTGGCGCAGTTCTTCGTCTCAAGCCTGCACCCAGCGCCACCTACAACTAGGCATTCCTCTGCACCTTTCTTGTGTATGTTGCCCAAAAGACTATACTTTTTTACTTTTATACTTGCACGACAGAGGCCTGGTATCCAAAGAAAACAAACAAAATAAGTTGCAATTTTTGACAATTTAACATTTCTCCTCGACTGGCTCAATTTTATCAAAATATGTAAAATTATTTACCATGTACATTAAACGCTAAAAAGAAAAAAAACCTAGGATTTCAGATTTGTCTTTTTTGCTGCATCACATCAATCAAAACTTCATATGTGCACCAAAATGGAATCAATAAAACCGTCAGCTAAGGATTAAAAAAGCAAGACCCCCATACAATTTCATCAACAGAAAAATAAAAAAGTTACAGGCAGAGGTGTAGCTAGGATTTTGGTTCAGGGGGGGCGAAGCTTCTGAGTGGACCCCTAACCAGGTAACCCTGATTACAACTCGGTGACGCGCCCTAATACTGGAGGAGAACCTCAGCAGATGACCGCGCTGTTACTGAAGATAATCTCTATATAAAGACCAACATGGATATTACTGCCATATGGTCAGTGGTAGATAACAGTCCTACAGAACATATAAGACTACAGCACAGTTACAGATAATGACTTACCGCTGACGTGCTTTATGATGGCGTCGTCACTTTTCCCATCTTTTCCATCTGGCCCAGACCGACATGACAACTTCTTCCAGCTACAGCTCGTCTGCAGAGAATACAACACACGTTTCACTTCTCATATTCCAGCCCCATCACCATCTATCCCCAACCTGCACAAACCCCTTATCCTGCTGATACCCCAATACTGAGCCGCTGCTGCCGTATGTGTCCCTATTACTGCCCCTGATACCCCAATACTGAGCCGCTGCTGTCGTATGTGTCCCTATTACTGCCCCTGCTGTGTGGTTCTCTGTGCCTTCTAAATTCTAAGGCACCCCTCTATAATGTAAATGCATGTAGAAAAGCCGCGGAGACACCATCACGTGTTTCTCAACGCAATAACGCATAATGTAGTAATGCCGGATGCACGTGCCCTAGAAAACATTGCCCACATTTTGCCCCCTAGAAAGTAATATTGCCCTGTGTGCACCTTTGATAGTCACAGTAACCTGAGTTCCCCTATAACAATAAGTGCCCACTTTACATTTAATAATGTCCCGAGTCTCCCCCTGTACAGCTCCCCTAGACACAGTATGATGCTCTCTTATACACAGTATACTGACCCCTTAGTAGCCTCCAAACTGTTTGATGGATCCAACACTGTAATCCCCACACTGTATGATGCCCCTCTAGATGGCCTCCATATAGTATAATGCACCAGATATTCCTCAATATAGTATAACTAGATGGTGGCCCGATTCTAATGTATCGGGTATTCTAGAATATGCATGTCCACGTAGTATATTGCCCAGTTACGTAGTATATTGCCCAGCCACGTAGTATATTGCCCAGTTACGTAGTATATTGCCCAGTGACGTACTATACAGCACAGAGCCACATAGTATATTGCACAGCGACGTAGTATACAGCACAGAGCCACGTAGTATATTGGCCAGTCACGTAGTATATTGCCCAGCTATGTAGTATATTGCCCAGCCACGTATGTCACAGGTTAAAAAATAAACATATACTCACCTTCTGAGGGCCCCTTGTAGTCCTGTCGCCTCCTTCTCGCGCAGGCGCGCAGAACCTGTGATGACGTCGCGGTCACATGACCGTGTTGCGGTCACATGACCGTGACGTCATGGCAGGTCCTTCTCGCAGAGCATCCTTGCCACCGGAACTTGCTGCTTGCATGGAGCGGTCACCGGAGTGTCGCGAGGTGCGGGAAAGGCAGCGGAAGGTGAGTATATAATGATTTTTTAATTTTTTTAAATTATTTTTAACATTAGATGTTTTTACTATTGACGCTGCATAGGCAGCATCAATAGTAAAAACTTGGTCACACAGGGTTAATAGCGGTGGTAACGGAGTGAGTTACCCACGGCATGACGCGGTCCGTTACCGCTGGCATTAACCCTGTGTGAGCGGTGACTGCGAGGAATATGGAGCGGGCGCCGGGCACTGACTGCAGGGGAGTAGGGAGGGACTAATCGGACTGTGGACGTCGCTGATTGGTCACGGCAGCCATGACAGGCAGCTGACGAGACCAATCAGCGACTTTGATTCCATGACAGACAGAGGCCATGACCAATGAATATCCGTGACAGAAAGAAAGACAGAAGGACATACAGACGGAAGTGACCCTTAAACAATTATATAGTAGATGCACCAGATAGTCCTCAATATAGTATAATGTTCCAGATAGTCCTCAATATAGTATAATGCACTCCCCATAGGCAGACTCTATAGCACAAGGTAACACCCCGCAGGCAGACCATGTAGTATAAAGCAGCACCCCTATAGGCAGACCCTGTACTATAAGGCAGCACCCCCATAGGCAGACCCTGTACTATAAGACAGCACCCCCATAGGCAGACCCTGTACTATAAGGCAGCACCCCCATAGGCAGTCCCTGTACTATAAGGAAGCACCCTCCATAGGCAGACCCTGTAGTATTAGGCAGAACCCCCATAGGCAGACCCTGTAGTATTAGGCAGACCCCCCCATAGGCAGATTCTGTAGTATAAGGCAGCACCCCTTAAAAAATAAATACACACCTCTTCCTGGTTCCTTCACTGCTCTGAGCTCCCGCTCATCTCCTAACAGCGGGCGCCGGGCAGTGACTCATCGTGCCTGCTGTCAGTGTCGCTGACGTCAGACGCTGACAGGGGGATGATGGGGGAAGGAGCACAGCGCTGTATCAGCTAAATGACGGAACAGCTGACCCTGCGATGACAGGCGGGGGGCCCACTGCTGGCATCGGGCCCCCCTGCCGGCTCAGGGAGATCGATTCTCCCTGCTCTGCCGCAGAAGGTAACTGTATCATACAGATACAGTAGCGTAGCACCGGGTGGGCCCCCTCAGAGCACCGGACCCAGGGCGCCTGCACCCTCTGCCCCCTCAGTAGCTACGCTACTGGTTACAGGTCTCTGAAATTGGCGACACAAATTTTAAAAGTCAAAAATTCACATTTCTTTTTCACCACAAAGATAATAAATCTGGACAAGTTAGGTATTGCCGTAATTGTACTGACTATGAGAATAATACGGCTGAGTCAATTTTACAGAAGAATTAACTATGCAAAAGACAGCTCTGCCCCAAACAATAGAAAAATTGCCATTTTTTTCACAATTTTGGCACACTTGGGTTTTTATTTCCATTTTTCAGTACATTTGACCTTCTAATGAATGGTGTTGTAGAAAACTACAGCTCCTCTTGCAAAAAATGCATTATACATTTGTATGTACTGTGTGTGTATATATGTATATGTACAGTTGTGCTCAAAAGTTTACATACCCCGGCAGAATTTTTGCTTTGTTGGCCATTTTTTTTTTCAGAGAATATGAATGATAACACCAAAACTTTTTCTCCACTCATGGTTAGTGGTTGGGTGAAGCCATTTATTGTCTAACTACTGTGTTTTCTCTTTTTATATCGTAATTACAACCCAAAACATCCAAATGACCTTGATCATAAGTTCACATACACTGTATTAAAATATGGGGTATTGCCCCCTCCAACATCAATGACAGCTTGAAGTCTTTTGTGGTAGCTGTGGATGAGGTTGTTTATTTTCTCACATGTTAAAGCTGCCCACGCTTCTTTGGAAAAAGCCTCCAGTTCCTGTAAATTCCTGGGCTGTCTAGCATGAACTGCATGCTTGAGATCTCCCCAGAGTGGTTCAATGATATCGAGGTCAGGAGACTGAGATGGCCACTCCAGAACCTTCACTTTGTTCTGTTGTAGTATGTATGTATATGTGTATATATATATATATATATATATATATATATATATATATATATATATATATATATATATATATATATTGTAAGAATCATGTCGGTCTGGTAGTTGGGGGCAGGTATATCTCGCCCAGGTATTTGTCCTATGTGAATTAGGCCGCTCAGTATCTTCAGGATACCGAGGGGTTAATAAGTGCAGGAATAAAGGCTGACCAGCTGGAGGTTTCAGGTGTCAGCCTGGGGCACACAGATTGCCTGTCTGTGTGAGACAAACGTGAGTGAGAGCGGTGCTCAAGGACTGTGTGTTGTTAGCTGGGTGGGAAAAGCCCCCCCAGTTGTTAGATAGCAGCTTATTTGTTTAGTTAGTGCTGGACAGGCTAGGATTTATTTTTATGTTTTGTTTTTTCCTATGTTGCTTTCACGTTAATAAATCTGACCTGAGGTCAGTCATCTTGGAAACCTGCTGTCGCCTCAGAGTTCAATGCACAAACCACGTGACCTTTGACCCCAGCAAAGGCGATCCCGGAGTGTTTTGTTACATTGTGGTGGAGAACGCGGGCAACACGTGGCACAGGCGACAGTATGGAAGACGTGGTGAAAGCCCTAGTACAGTCCACTGCCGTACAGCAGCAGGCCACTGCCACACAGCATGAAGCTAATTGCTTGATGGCCGCACAGCTGAAGGAGTTATTGGACATGACGATTGCAGACTGCCAGCTTCTCCAACAGGTGGCGCAGCGCCTGGTGAGCATGCCTGAGGTAGACCCGGAAGCAGAGTCCAGAAGGATCCATGTGAGTCGGTACTGGCAAAAGTTGACTGCAGAAGATGACGTCGAAGCATACCTGACAACGTTCCAGCGGACGGCGTTGAGGGAGAAGTGGCCGAAGGCATGATGGGCCGATTTGATTGCTCCGTTTCTCTCCGGCGAGGCCCAAAAAGCTTACCATGACTTAGACCCGGAAGTCGCTCAGGACTTTGAGAAGCTGAAAGTTGAGATCCTGGCCCGGCTAGGTGTGACGACGGCTGTCCGTGCGCAGAGGGTACACCAGTGGACCTACCAGCCGGATAAACCGCCGCGGTCTCAGATGTTCGACCTGATCTACTTGACAAAGAAATGGCTGCAACCCGAGGTACTGACAACCCCAGAAATAATTCAGCGGGTTGTCCTGGACAAGTATCTGAGAGTGCTACCTCCAGCGCTGAAAAGGTGGGTAAGCCAAGGAAATCCCACGACAGCGGATCAACTTGTGGAGTTGGTCGAGCGTTATTCCGTGGCAGAAGGACTTCCCGACGAAACCACTGGCACCCGGTCTGTGCCTTCTCCTCGTGGAACCGGTAAGACTGTTCCAGCGACTACGGGTGAAGGAAAATCGCCAAAAACTATGGGGGAGGAACACGGGGCTGCTCGCACTCCGAGACCGAGAGTGATGGACGGTGGGCTCAATAGGGGGCCTGTTAGGTGTTTCCGCTGCCATGAGAAGGGCCATATTTCTGCGAACTGTCCTGTTACCACTGAACCCATGCAGTGCGATGTTACAGACTCTAAGAAACGCATGTCTTTGGTTACACGGCTAGTGAATGTGAATGCGGGTCAAAATGATATAGCAAAACACCTGTGTGAATTATCTGTTGATGGGAAAAGTGTTGTGGCGTTACTAGACTCTGGAAGTGTGGTGACTCTGGTGAAAGCTATTCTGGTGGCACTTCCATCGGGTTCGTCTGACAAATTTTCTGTAACGTGTGTGCATGGTGACACCTGTTCGTACCTAACGGCGGTCTTATCGATTTCCACTCCCTATGGGTCTGTGCAACACAAAGTGGGACTCGTTCCCGCATTGTTACAGGATGTAATCCTGGGCAGGGATTTTCCCCATTTCTGGCAGTTGTGGGAGAATCCGTTGCTCCTTCACCGTAGCTGTGAATCTTTTCCCATGCCATCTGGAGGTCCCGAACTCCTAGAGGAGGTCCCACAGGCAGACGTTGCTGGGGAGGTTATTGAATCTAACCTTCAGTTCCCCTTCTCAGTTATGGCGGGGGAAACTGAGGAAACTCAGCGAGAGGCGGAGGCAGACAGCCATCCAGCACCCTGCCTACCAGATTTGGGAGTCCAGTTGGATGACTTCCACAGCGAGCAAATGAGAGATCCTACCCTGACTCCGGCTAGGAAAAATGTAAAAATGATAGATGGGGTACCCGTAGAACCTGACACTAGGCTAGCGTACCCGTACATGGTTCTTGAAAATGATTTGCTCTACCAGGTAGAGAAAAAAGGGGAAGATATTGTGCAACAGTTAGTGGTACCCAAACCTTATCGGCGGAAGGTACTGGACCTGGCCCACGGACATACAGGTCCTTCTCAAAAAATTAGCATATAGTGTTAAATTTCATTATTTACCATAATGTAATGATTACAATTAAACTTTCATATATTATAGATTCATTATCCACCAACTGAAATTTGTCAGGTCTTTTATTGTTTTAATACTGATGATTTTGGCATACAACTCCTGAAAACCCAAAAAACCTGTCTCAATAAATTGGCATATCAAGAAAAGGTTCTCTAAACGATCTATTACCCTAATCTTCTGAATCAACTAATTAACTCTAAACACATGCAAAAGATACCTGAGGCTTTTAAAAACTCCCTGCCTGGTTCATTACTCAAAACCCCCATCATGGGTAAGACTAGCGACCTGACAGATGTCAAGAAGGCCATCATTGACACCCTCAAGCAAGAGGGTAAGACCCAGAAAGAAATTTCTCAACAAATAGGCTGTTCCCAGAGTGCTGTATCAAGGCACCTCAATGGTAAGTCTGTTGGAAGGAAACAATGTGGCAGAAAACGCTGTACAACGAGAAGAGGTGACTGGACCCTGAGGAAGATTGTGGAGAAGGACCGATTCCAGACCTTGGGGAACCTGAGGAAGCAGTGGACTGAGTCTGGTGTGGAAACATCCAGAGCCACCGTGCACAGGCGTGTGCAGGAAATGGGCTACAGGTGCCGCATTCCCCAGGTAAAGCCACTTTTGAACCATAAACAGCGGCAGAAGCGCCTGACCTGGGCTACAGAGAAGCAGCACTGGACTGTTGCTAAGTGGTCCCAAGTACTTTTTTCTGATGAAAGCAAATTTTGCATGTCATTCGGAAATCAAGGTGCCAGAGTCTGGAGGAAGACTGGGGAGAAGGAAATGCCAAAATGCCTGAAGTCCAGTGTCAAGTACCCACAGTCAGTGATGGTGTGGGGTGCCATGTCAGCTGCTGGTGTTGGTCCACTGTGTTTCATCAAGGGCAGGGTCAATGCAGCTAGCTATCAGGAAATTTTGGAGCACTTCATGCTTCCATCGGCTGAAATGCTTTATGGAGATGAAGATTTCATTTTCCAGCACGACCTGGCACCTGCTCACAGTGCCAAAACCACTGGTAAATGGTTTACTGACCATGGTATTACTGTGCTCAATTGGCCTGCCAACTCTCCTGACCTGAACCCCATAGAGAATCTGTGGGATATTGTGAAGAGAAAGTTGAGAGACGCAAGACCCAACACTCTGGATGAGCTTAAGGCCGCTATTGAAGCATCCTGGGCCTCCATAACATCTCAGCAGTGTCACAGGCTGATTGCCTCCATGCCACGCCGCATTGAAGCAGTCATTTCTGCCAAAGGATTCCCGACCAAGTATTGAGTGCATAACTGAACATTATTATTTGATGTTTTTTTTGTTTGTTATTAAAAAACACTTTTATTTGATTGGACGGGTGAAATATGCTAATTTATTGAGACAGGTTTTTTGGGTTTTCAGGAGTTGTATGCCAAAATCATCAGTATTAAAACAATAAAAGACCTGACAAATTTCAGTTGGTGGATAATGAATCTATAATATATGAAAGTTTAATTGTAATCATTACATTATGGTAAATAATGAAATTTAACACTATATGCTAATTTTTTGAGAAGGACCTGTATAATGGGGGGACATCTGGGGGTACAGAAAACCACAGAAAGGATATCGCATTGTTTTGTGTGGCCCGGAATACATAATGATGTGCGTAACTATTGTGAGTCCTGTCCAGAGTGCCAAATCTCTGCGCCTAAAACTCGGTTCTGTAGCCCTTTGGTACCCCTCCCTATCATTGGGGTCCCTTTTGAGAGAATTGGGATGGATCTGGTTGGGCCCCTTCCCCGGTCCGCACGTGGGCATCAACATATCCTCGTCATCATGGACTATGCCACTCGTTACCCAGAAGCCATCCCTTTGCGTAACACTGCTACCAAAACGATCGCCAAAGAGTTGGTACAAGTGTTTAGTCGGGTGGGAATTCCAAAACAGATACTCACCGACCAGGGGACTCCCTTTATGTCAAGGGTGATGAAGGAGCTCTGCAGGCTCTTACAAATAGACCAGTTGCGTACGTCTGTCTATCACCCTCAAACAGATGGCCTGGTTGAGCGGTTCAACAAAACCTTAAAACAGATGCTCCGGAAGGCGATAGACAAAGATGGGAAGAACTGGGATTACTTGCTACCCTATTTACTGTTTGCCATTAGGGAGGTTCCCCAGTCTTCCACGGGGTTTTCGCCTTTCGAACTGTGATACGCCCGACGTCCCCGGGGACTGTTGGACGTCGCAAAAGAAACCTGGGAAGGTCAAGTCACTCCCTTTAAAACGGTGATCGACCATGTAACACAAATGCAGGACCGTATTGCCGCTGTCATGCCCATGGTTAGGGACCATATGTTACGGGCCCAGGGAGCCCAGAGGCAAAGTTATGATAGAGGCGCTAAGGTCCGTACATTTGCATCCGGGGATAGGGTGTTGGTCCTAATCCCTACAGTGGATAGTACATTTCTGGCGAAATGGCAGGGCCCCTTTGAGGTCATGGAAAGAGTTGGTGAAGTGAACTATAAAGTGTACCAGCCCGGTAAGAGAAAACCAGAACAGATTTATCATGTGAATCTGATAAAACCCTGGAAAGACTGCTCTGCCCTAACGGCGGATCTGCCCCGTCCGGTTTGCTCACCTACCGTACCGGAGGTACAGATTGCCGAGACTCTCTCGGAACAACAAAAATCTGAGGTTAAGCAGTTTTTGTTACAGAACCGACAGTTTTTTCGGAAAAACCTGGCCGGACTAAGCTGGTGAAACATGAGATTGTTACAGAGCCTGGTGTCACAGTTCATGTAAAGCCATACCGGATTCCGGAAGCACGCCGTGAAGCCGTCTCCCGGGATGTGGTGGCAATGTTGGACTTAGGAGTCATTGAGGAGTCACACAGCGCCTGGTCCAGTCCAATCGTATTGATACCTAAGCCGGATGGCTCCATACGGTTCTGTAATGACTTTAGGAAACTGAATGCGGTTTCTAAATTTGATGCATACCCTATGCCTCGGGTCGATGAGTTAATTGACCGGCTTGGCAAAGCCCGATATATTACGACCCTGGATCTAACAAAGGGGTACTGGCAGATCCCTCTGGCCGAGGCGGCCAGAGAGAAGACGGCATTTGCTACCCCGGAAGGGCTGTTTCAGTATGTCTACATGCCGTTTGGACTTCACGGAGCTCCAGCAACGTTCCAGAGATTGATGGATCGAGTCTTGAGGCCCCACAGACAGTACGCTTCGGCCTACCTGGATGACATCGTAATCTACAGCATGGACTGGGAAACTCACCTCCGGAAGGTACAGGCGGTGATTGATGACCTGCGAGACGCAGGCTTAACGGCGAACCCCAAGAAATGTCACATCGGGCTTGAAGAAGCCCGATACTTGGGCTACGTGATTGGCAGAGGAGTGGTTAAACCACAGATCGACAAAATACAGGCAATTCAGGGCTGGCCGCAACCAGTGAACAAGAAACAAGTACAAGCTTTCCTGGGGATCGCCGGCTATTATCGCCGGTTCATACCCAATTTTGCAGCCATGGCCACCCCCTTGACGGATCTTACCAAAGGGAAGGATTCCGTCATGGTAAAATGGTCCTCAGCGGCTGAAGAGGCCTTCCACAGCCTGAAATGAGCTTTGTGCTCTCAGCCCGTACTAGTGACTCCTGATTTCAGCCGCGAGTTTGTGGTCCAAACTGATGCTTCTGATACTGGGGTCGGAGCTGTACTTTCCCAGGTGAGGGACGGAGTCGAACTCCCGGTCCTCTACCTCAGCCAGAAACTGAATGTACATGAGCAGAGGTATGCCGTGGTTGAAAAAGAGTGCCTAGCCATTAAATGGGCTCTCGACTCCCTCAAATATTACCTGGCAGGTAGGAAGTTTAGGCTGGTCACGGACCACGCCCCTCTCAAGTGGATGCACCTCCACAAAGACCGTAATAGTCGGGTAACCCGGTGGTTCCTTGCCCTGCAGGCTTACTCTTTCACGGTGGAGCACCGCCCCGGGGTGCAAATGGGGAACGCTGATGCTCTGTCCCGGGTACACTGTTTCGAGAGTGTTCTTGCTCGACCTGAGTGGTCTGAGCAGGGGGGGAGGATATGTAAGAATTATGTCGGTCTGGTAGTCGGGGCAGGTATATCTCGCCCAGGTATTTGTCCTATGTGAATTAGGCCGCTCAGTATCTTCAGGATACCGAGGGGTTAATAAGTGCAGGAATAAAGGCTGACCAGCTGGAGGTTTCAGGTGTCAGCCTGGGGCACACAGATTGCCTGTCTGTGTGAGACAAACGTGAGTGAGAGCGGTGCTCAAGGACTGTGTGTTGTTAGCTGGGTGGGAAAAGCCCCCCCAGTTGTTAGATAGCAGCTTATTTGTTTAGTTAGTGCCGGACAGGCTAGGATTTATTTTTATGTTTTGTTTTTTCCTATGTTGCTTTCACGTTAATAAATCTGACCTGAGGTCAGTCATCTTGGAAACCTGCTGTCGCCTCAGAGTTCAATGCACAAACCACGTGACCTTTGACCCCAGCAAAGGCGATCCCGGAGTGTTTTGTTACTATATATATATATATATATATACACATGGCACAGACCAAAAGTTTGGACACACCTTCTCATTTAAAGATTTTTCTGTTTTTTCATGACTATGAAAATTGGACATTCACACTGAAGGCATCAAAACTATGAATTTACACATGTGGAATTATATACTTAATTTCAGTTGTTTCACACTTTTTTGTTATGTCTTATATTCTAGGTTCTTCAAAGTAGCCACCTTTTGCTTTGATGACTGCTTTGCACACTCTTGGCATTCTCTTGATGAGCTTCAAGAGGTAGTCACCGGGAATGGTTTTCACTTCACAGGTGTGCCCTGTCAGGTTTAATAAGTGGGATTTCTTGCCTTATAAATGGTGTTGGGACCATCAGTTGTGTTGTGCAGAAGTCTGGTGGATTCACAGCTGATAGTCCTACTGAATAGACTGTTAGAATTTGTATTATGGCAAGAAAAAAGCAGCTAAGTAAAGAAAAACGAGTGGCCATCATTACTTTAAGAAATGAAGGTCAGTCAGTCTGAAAAATTGGAAAAACTTTGAAAGTGTCCCCAAGTGCAGTGGCAAAAACCATCAAGCGCTACAAAGAAACTGGCTCACATGAGGACCGCCCCAGGAAAGGAAGACCACGAGTCACCTCTGCTTCTGAGGATGTTTATCCAAGTCACCAGCCTCAGAAATCGCAGGTTAACAGCAGCTTAGATTAGAGACCAGGTCAATGCCACACAGAGTTCTAGCAGCAGACACATCTCTACAACAACTGTTAAGAGGAGATTTTGTGCAGCAGGCCTTCATGGTAAAATAGCTGCTAGGAAACCACTGCTAAGGACAGGCAACAAGCAGAAAAGACTTGTTTGGGCTAAAGAACACAAGGAATGGACATTAGACCAGTGGAAATCTGTGCTTTGGTCTGGTGAGTCCAAATTTGATATCTTTGATTCCAACCACCGTGTTTTTGTGCAACGCAGAAAAGGTGAACGGATGGACTCTACATGCCTGGTTCCCACAGTGAAGCATGGAGGAGGAGGAGGTGTGATGCTGTGGGGGTGCTTTGCTGGTGACACTGTTGGGGATTTTCTCAAAATTGAAGGCATACTGAACCAGCATGGCTACCACAGCATCTTGCAGCAGCATACTATTCCATCCGGTTTGCGTTTAGTTGGACCATCATTTATTTTTTAATAGGACAATGACCCCAAACACACCTCCAGGCTGTGTAAGGGCTTTTTGACCAAGAAGGAGAGTGATGGGGTGCTACGCCAGATGACCTGGCCTCCACAGTGACCAGACCTGAACCCAATCGAGATGGTTTGGGTTGAGCTGGACCGCAGAGTGAAGGCAAAAGGGCCAACAAGTGCTAAGCATCTCTGGAAACTCCTTCAAGATTATTGGAGAACATTCCCGGTGACTACCTCTTGAAGCTCATCAAGAGAATGCCAAGAGTGTGCAAAGCAGTCATCAAAGCAAAAGGTGGCTACTTTGAAGAACCTAGAATATAAGACATAATTTCAGTTGTTTCACACAAATTGGATATAATTCCACACCAAACATAAAAAAGGGGGTGGACAAAAGTATTGGCACTGTTCGAAAAATCATGTGATGCTTCTCTAATTTGTGTAATTAACAGCACCTGTAACTTACCTGTGGCACGTAACAGGTGTTGGCAGTAACTAAATCATACTTGCAGCCAGTTGACATGGATTAAAGTTGACTCAACCTCTGTCCTGTGTCCTTGTGTGTACCACATTGAGCATGGAGAAAAGAAAGAAGACTAAAGAACTGTCTGAGGACTTGAGAAACCAAATTGTGAGGAAGCATGAGCAATCTCAAGGCTACAAGTCCATCTCCAAAGACCTGAATGTTCCTGTGTCTACCGTGTTCAGTGTCATCAAGAAGTTTAAAGCCCATGGCACTGTGGCTAACCTCCCTAGATGTGGACGGAAAATAAAAATTGACAAGAGATTTCAAGGCAAGATTGTGTGGATGTTGGATAAAGAACCTCGACTAACATCCAAACAAGTTCAAGCTGCCCTGCAGTCCGAGGGTACAACAGTGTCAACCCGTACTATACGTCGGCATCTGAATGAAAAGGGGCTGTATGGTAGGAGACCCAGGAAGACCCCACTTTTTACCCCGAGACATAAAAAAGCCTGGCTGGAGTTTGCCAAAACTTACCTGAAAAAGCCTAAAACGTTTTGGAAGAACGTTCTCTGGTCAGATGAGACAAAAGTAGAGCATTTTGGGCAAAAGCATCAACATAGAGTTTACAGGAGAAAAAAAGAGGCATTCAAAGAAAAGAACACGGTCCCTACAGTCAAACATGGCAGAAGTTCCCTGATGTTTTGGAGTTGCTTTGCTGCCTCTGGCACTGGACTACTTGACCGTGTGCATGGCATTATGAAGTCTGAAGACTACCAACAAATTTTGCAGCATAATGTAGGGCCCAGTGTGAGAAAGCTGGGTCTCCCTCAGAGGTCATGGGTCTTCCAGCAGGACAATGACCCAAAACACACTTCAAAAAACACTAGAAAATGGTTTGAGAGAAAGCACAGGAGACTTCTAAGGTGGCCAGCAATGAGTCCAGACCTGAATCCCATAGAACACCTGTGGAGAGATCTAAAAATGGCAGTTTGGAGAAGGCACCCTTCAAATATCAGGGACCTGGAGCAGTTTGGCAAAGAAGAATGGTCTAAAATTCCAGCAGAGCATTGTAAGAAACTCATTGATGGTTACCAGAAGCGGTTGGTCGCAGTTATTTTGGCTAAAGGTTATGCAACCAAGTATTAGGCCGGAGACACACTGGTGCGAGAGACGGCCGAGTCTCGCTGGTTAAAAGCAAGCTGTGGCACCTGCATTCCGGAGCTGAGCGTGCAGCTCCATGTATTGCTATGGAGCCGCACGCTCCGCTCCGGAGTGCAGGTGCCACAGCTTGCTTTTAACCAGCGAGACTCGGCCGTCTCTCGCACCAGTGTGTCTCCGGCCTTAGGCTGAGGGTGCCAATACTTTTGTCTGTCCCATTTTTGGAGTTTTGTGTGAAATGATCAATGTTTTGCTCTTTGCTTCATTCTCTTTTGTGTTTTTTCATTTAAGACAAATTAAATGAAGATAATGATACCAAAGAATTTGTGTTTGCAATCATTTTCAGGAAGAAACTGAGTATTATCTGACAGAATTGCAGGGGTGTCAATACTTTTGGCCATGACTGTGTGTGTGTGTGTGTATATGTATATGTATGTGTATGTGTATATAAAAAAAAAAAAAAAAAGTGTAATATATATATATATATATATATATATATATATATATATATATATATATATATATATATATATATAATGAGTGTGTATATGTGTGTATATATATATATATATATATATATATATATATATATATATATATATATATATATAATTACACTTTTTTTTTTTTTTTTTAATAAATATGTATGTTTTGTTTTATGTATTTTATAGCATGTATGTGTATGTATAACATATAAACTTTTTTATGGTCACTTTTAATAGTATATCAATTGACTTGAGTGTTTGTGCTTACATATACATAGTGTGTAAATAGTATTTTAATGTGTTGTGCTTTATTATGAGCTATTAGTCATGCAATAAATCTGACTATTCTCTCTCATGCTCTTAAAGTTGCCGATTAGGACGTAATATAATTACGGGTGGAGACTAATGTCGATAAGTACTTAACAGCTATAACGTTGCTATACAATTACCACTTGTGACTAAAGGCGTAAAAATCCTAATAGTATTTGTATCTGTAACAGCTTTGAGTATACTGTATATGCGATCCTGAGCCCTGAAAATCACACAACAAGCATTCCGCACTTTTTCAGTCTGTTAGTAAATGGTCTTCCATTGTGATCAGACAGCCACAGCTACAACAGCGCAGGGTGCCTTGATATTTCCGTAAAATAGCATGGACACCGTAACATAGGATAGGGGTCTGTCTATTGTTGGACTTCGAATGGAAAAAATCAATTCTTGAATTTATTTACTAAGAAATAAGTAAGACCTATTCCGGAAGGTGTTTAGGGATCTATCTCTTTATTACATTGAGGTTAAGCCCCGACGATTAGTTTTTGACGCCGCAAATTTTTGGTCCTTAAAAAATATAGTGTCTTATGGGATTTATAGAAATCTCCTGCTTTTCTGTTATTCTGCATAAACTGACCCACGGTGCATATTTAACCACTTCACCCCCGGGCCATTTTCCTTTTTTTTTCCGTTTGTTCTTTCCTCCCCTTTTTGCAAGAGCTGTAAGTTTTCAATTTTTGTTTTTTTTCCTGTAAATATAGCCATATCAGGGCTTGTTTTTTGCAGGACAAGTTGTACTTTTGGATGGCACAATTCATTCTACGATATAGTATAGTCGAAAACATAAAAAAAAATTCCAAAGTCTGGTGAAATTGCAAAAAAAGTGCAACTCCACATTTATTTACTATGTTTTTACGGTATGGTAAAACTGAATATGATTCTCCAGGTCCGTATGAGTACGCTGATACCAAACATGTATGTTTATAAAAAAAAAAAACATGTTCCTGCACGGCTAGACACGGCCATTACACAGTACACAGCAGAGACATATTTATAAGATTATCTCAGCACAGGAACACTTATTCAAACATCCAATTGTGGAAATTATTATTTTTCCAAGATCTATTGATTACGATATTCTTTTGTTTGTGTGACAACCACTTTAAGTGGTAAAACATAATAAAAATTTGAAGAATAAATTTTTTTGCATTTGCACCATTTTCCGAGACCCAAAGGGATTTAATTTTTTGGTAACTGGGGCTGGGGGAGGGCTTATTTTTATTTTTTATTTTTTTGCGCCCTGAGCTGAAATTATGTTGATACCATTTTGCGGTATATACAATAATTTGATCGCCTCTCATTGTATTTTGTTGCAACGGACAAAAAACATAATTCTGTTATTTTTGATTCTTTTACTCGTTATGCTGTTTACCAAACAAATTAATTTTATTTTATGTTTTGATAGATCATGTGTTTCTGAGTGCAGCCATACTATATATGTATAGCATATGCAGACAGAAAGTGTACTTGGCACCGAAGTGACACCCACTTATAAGGGATTTACTTTGAAGATTTTTCTGTAGGCTTCGGGGATAAAGCGATCCTAAGAAGACTGAGGCGGTGCTATGCATGCAATTGTAACGATCCAAACAGGTATATGAGAAGAAAGAAGGTTGCAGCACTCACCATCGGCTCTTCATTTCTTTATTCGGTGAAACAAACCTTGATAGGTTGTGGCATTAGAAAAAGGCTTAGGCGTGACGAGGGGAGCGGGGAAGTGCAGGAACGAGACGGACGACGGCCGTTTCACGCTGTTGCGCTTCATGGACCCGTAGAAGCGCAACAGCGTGAAACGGCCGTCGTCCGTCTCGTTCCTGCACTTCCCCGCTCCCCTCGTCACGCCTAAGCCTTTTTCTAATGCCACAACCTATCAAGGTTTGTTTCACCGAATAAAGAAATGAAGAGCCGATGGTGAGTGCTGCAACCTTCTTTCTTCTCATATACCTGTTTGGATCTATATATGTATAGTTTTCTTAATTGCTTGATTTTCAATGGAGCAAAAGGGGGTCGATTTGAACTTTTGTGTTTTTTATTTCATTTAATATTGTAAAAAACTTTTTTTTTTTTTTAACTGTATTTAATAGTCACTTTAGGAGACTTGAATCTGTGAACGTACGATAGCCTGTGCTTATCATAGCAAGGTGTCAACCTCTATGTAGAGCAGAAATCATAATTTCCTATGAACGCTGGCCACCAGCCGCCGCTCAGAGGAGTATCATAATGACAGGCATGGGTTCTTCTGCAGACCCCCGGCTGTCATGACAACCTAATGGCATGTTCCGAAAACATGACAGGGGTGCAGATGGGTGGGATTAATGATGTGCTGGCACATGTTAAATCCCACTGTCAGTGATTGACAGAGGAATTTAACAGGTTAACTGTCGCGGGTGGATCACAGCTCCACCCATGGCTATTAAAGGCACTTGACAGCTGATTAAATAATATGTCATGAAGGGGTTAAAATCAGCAACATGTAAATTTCTCTTGTGGGTATGTAGGATGAAGCAGTGATGCCCCTGAAGAGCCCTTGCAGGATGTGACCATAAAGAGGAAAGACTGCCATCTGCTGGTCGGGTGCAATTAGGTGGAACCAATTTGTACTGGAAGAACTGCAGGGGGAGCAGCTTTGTATGCTGGACCTGGTCAGGTGACCCGCAGGACAGAGTTCTGGGACATAAAAGCCCCAGATGCCAAACCGCAGGCAGATTTGGAGCTGATAAAGAGAGTGGAGCAGACGCAGACCACACCACACATGGGATTCTACTGACTACCCATCTAAATTAGGTCTGCTTTCAGGTTAGGTAGTGGCAGCTCTGGAATGTGATGAATATACACTATGTTCCAAATTATTATGCAAATGACATTTTTCTCTGATTTTCCTAAATTGTTGGTGCTAATGACAGTCCGTCTAATAAAAGTCATCACCCGTTAGATTATACAACGAATTTTATTGAAGAAACCTCCCAGTGATAACAGTATAATCTCCAAAATGAATAAAAACTTAAAATGCACTGTTCCAAATTATTACGCACAGTAGAATTTCTAAACATTTGATATGTTTTAAAGAACTGAAAATGCTCATTTGTTGAATTTGCAGCATTAGGAGGTCACATTCACTGAACAAAAAGCTATTTAACTCCAAAACACCCTAACAGGCCAAGTTACATGTTAACATAGAACACTTCTCTGATATCACCTTCACAATTCTTGCATCCATTGAACTTGTAAGTTTTTGGAGAGTTTCTGCTTGTATTTCTGTGCATGAAGTCAGAATAGCCTCCCAGAGCTGCTGTTTTGATATGAACTACCTCCCACCCTCATAGATCTTTTGCTTGATGATACTCCAAAGGTTCTCTATAGGGTTGAGGACAGGGGAAGATGGTGGCCACACCATGAGTTTCTCTAATTTTATGCCCATAGCAGCCAATGACTCAGAGGTATTCTTTGCAGCATGAGATGGTGCATTGTCATGCATGAAGATGATTTTGCTCCTGAAGGCACATTTCTGCTTTTTATACGATGGAGGAAAGTTGTCAGTCAGAAACTCTATATACTTTGCAGAGGTCATTTTCACACCTTAAGGAACCTTAAAGGGGCATACCAGCTGTTTCTCCATGATTCCGGCCCAAAACATGACACCTCCACCTCCTTGCTGTTGTTGCAGCCTTGTTGGGACATGGTGGCCAACCAGCAACCATCCACTACTCCATCTATCTGGACCATCCGGGGTTGCTCAACACTTATCAGTAAACAAGACTGTTTGTCTTCATGTATGTGTGGGCCCAATGCAACCATTTCTGCTTGTGAACACTGTTTAAGGGTGGCCGAATAGTAGGTTTATGCACCACAGCAAGCCTTTGAAGGAGCCTACACCTTGAGGTTCGAGGGACTCCAGAGGCACCAGCAGCTTCAAATATCTGTTTGCTGCTTTGTAATGGCTTTTTAGCAGCTGCTCTCTTAATCTGATGAACTTGCCTTGCAGAAATCTTCCTCATTATGCCTTTATCAGCACAAACACATCTGTGCTCAGACACAGCCACAAATCTCTTAACTTAAGCGTGATCATCGTAGTATTTTCGGGAAATTTCTAATGTTTTCATCCCTTCACCAAGGCATTGCACTATTTGATGCTTTTCGGCAGCAGAGAGATCCTTTTTCTTTCCCATGTTACTTGAAAACTGTGACCTGCTTAATAATGTGGAACATAATTTTTAAGTAGTTTTCCTTTAATTAGAATCACCTGGAAAACTAATTATCCCATGTGTTTAAGATTGATTTCAGTGATCCATTGAGCCCTGAGACACAATACCATCCATGAGTTTATTTGAAAAACAAAACAATTAAATCTTTATCACACCTAAATCCAATTTGCATAATAATTTGGAACACAGTGTATTGATATCATACTTTAGTTATTGTAGCCTAGAATTGCTTAGTGGTTGCACAGTTCCACCAATTTTGTATTAAACTCCTCATTTTTCCACAACCTTTCCATGAAAACGTTGGGTAATTTGGCATGAACCTCGCTGGACCTTCGGAGCAGTTATGTCATCGCAATAAAATCTTGGTAATTTTTATGGTTCATACAGTAGTTGTCTTGTACTCTACTTCTATCTGGCATTCCTCCTATATAGACTCCTGTGTTTAAACGGACACTAGGTCTGAATTCTGATGGTATGTGCAGTATGTAGGCCGGGACCTTTTTAATTGTTAGGAGCAAGCTTGTTCTTCTGTGGAGTGGTGTTCAACATTCAATCTTGTGACTCTTATGGTGGTAAGCCCAAGGTCAGGAGTCTTGATGGGCCCTGTGGGTTTCTGAATGTGTCACCTGCCAGAAAGAGAGCTTTGGTGTGGGATGCCGTACAGGTGCTCCGACAAGCGACAGTGAGATTGCAGAGTGGCTGCCAGTGGTCTGGTTGTGGAAGAGGTGGCACAAAAATGTTCTATGTGGACTCCTGTTGAATTGCATTCTTGGTCTGAGTGTTGGGCTCTGGAGAGTCTGCTTGGGCTGCGGAAGTCTTCCTGGTTAGGGATCAAGTGTGGGGTTACATGTTGTTCTCAATCCTGTTGGGGAATCAGAAAATGGCAACTATGAGGTCTGGCTTCCCTGAAGTCCTTAGATGTGACCTAGTCTACAGTCCTGAACTAGAGTGGAAGCTCATGAGTAAGGGGAATGGTAGGAAGTCGATGTGAGTGTGTGGAGGGCCTAAACTGCGTAATTGTCATGTTGTAAGATTTCTTACAACACACATATTGAGCCTCTTAAAGTGAGAGCATCAAAAATAGCTTTATGTAACCCAGTATCTGCACTTGTGCTCAGTCAAGTTGATCTGAATTATATTTGTGACTGACTTTTTAATAATTTTCTGACATGCTCCATAGATACACAGCACATGGCGGGAGGTGCAAGAGGATGAAGCAGGCTCAGGAACTGATCCCGTACCCTACCTGCAGAAGGCCAGTTAGTTGTGTTATAGAGCCAGCATCTGAGTTTTGTCAGGTTGTGTTAAAGAGCTGGCTGAGCTCTTATCGCTACTATTAACTCATTAAATGCTGCAACGTTCCATGTCCCCGTCGGCCATACTGAAACAGGGGAGGTATCATGAAAACGGGGTGACTAACGGCAAACCCGGGTGAGCTGACTCGTCTGCTGGCTCTTGTCGTGCCTGGCAATTGCAGCATTATTAGGACTTATGAGAATGTGTTGTGTCAGTGAAATAACCCTTTTATCTCTGCCAGGTAGAATTATCCCTGAATAATGACTTCTTAACCGTAATGTGTTTAATCAATAGGCGGCTGGCGACAGGTAAAAAAGATGAAGGGTTTATAGGGTGTTAGGGTTTATGGCCACACCTAATATACATATCTATAAATAGTCTTTTCCGTTTCTGAATCGCCTTAAAATAGAAAGCTCGTTATTTGGACACAATATAACCAGCAGATAAGAGCTACACTTTGTCCTCTTTGCCACATGTGCATTATGTTATGTAAGTGCTCTAATATCCGCAATGAAGAACGTCAGTCCAGCCAGTACGCTAGGAAGTGGTCATTTAGTAAATCATTACTATACAAGCAAAACAGATTTTGCAAATTTTAAAGCCTGGGGTTTATGGAAAAATGTCTTACATGGGCAAATAAAGATGCATTTATGGCAACTTGTTTTTGCCAGCAGTCTTCTGATTTTTAGAATTTAGCATCGTCTACCTGACACTCTGAGTGATTGGTGCATTCTTTATCATGACGGCGTCATGCACCTCAATAACTGATAAATATAGCCGGCACAGGCCACATCTGGTCTAGCTCCGCCGTGTCTAGAATGGAGTTGCTTCTGTGAGGCATGATGTCAAGGGAAAGGGAGGAGCCTCATGGATAGAGATGTGAGGGGAAAATGAGAGATGTCAGGGGGAAAATGAGAGAAGTGAGGTGCTGTGCAGTATGAGGCTGTGCATAGGGAAGAGTGTGGCACTGCATGTGGAGGCCAAATTCACACGTTCAGTATTTGGTCAGTATCTTACCTCGGTATTTATAAGCCAAAACCACGAGTGGGAGTAAAATACAGAAGTGGTGACATGTTCATAATAAACGTTTCCTCTGATTGTTTTACTCCAAGTTTTAGGTAAAAATACTGACCAAAAAACATGTGAACGAGGTCTAATGCAGGAGGAGATGACAATCCGGTGTATATACTACATACAGCGGAGATGGCATACAGGTATATACTATATACAAGGGAGATGACATACAGGTATATACTATATACTGAAGGAGATGACATACAGGTATATACTGTATACAGAAGGAGATGACATACAGGTATACACTATATACAGGAGGAAATGACATACAGGTATATTCTATATACAGGGGGAGATGACATACAGTTATATACTATATACAGGGGGAAATGACACACAGATATATACTATATACAGGAGGAGATGACACACATGTATATACAGGAGGAGATGACATACAGGTATATACTGTATACAGGAGGAGATGACACACAGGTATATACTATATACAGGAGGAGATGACACACAGGTTTATACAGGAGGAGATGACATACAGGTATATACTGTATACAGGAGGAGATGACAAACAGGTACATACTATATACAGGAGGAGATGACACACAGGTATATACTATATACAGGAGGAGATGACACACAGGTATATACTATATACAGGAGGAGATGACACACAGGTACATACTATATACAGGAGGAGATGACATACAGGGGAGATTACATACAGGTATATGCTATATACAGGAGGAGATGACATACAGGTATATACTGTATACAGGAGGAGATGACACACAGGTATATACTATATACAGGAGGGGATGACACACAGGTATATACTGTATACAGGAGGAGATGACACACAGGTATATACTATATACAGGAGGAGATGACAAACAGGTATATACAGGAGGAAATGACACACAGGTACCTACTATATACAGGAGAAGATGACATACAGGGGAGATTACATACAGGTATATGCTATATACAGGGGAGGTGACACAGGTACATACTATATACATGGGAGATGACATATTTTACCGCAGTATTTATAAGCCAAATCCATGAGTGGGAGAAAAATACAGACTTGGTGACATGTTTCTAATAAACGTTTCCTCTGATTGTTTTACTCCAAGTTTTAGCTTACAAATACTGAGGTAAAAATACTGACCAAATAACATGTGAACGAGGTCTAATACAGGAGGAGATGACATACAGGTATATACTATATACAGGAGGAGATGACATACAGGTATATGCTGTATACAGGAGGAGATGACACACAGGTATATACTATATACAGGAGGGGATGACACACAGGTATATACTGTATACAGGAGGAGATGACACACAGGTATATACTATATACAGGAGGAGATGACACACAGGTATATACTATATACAGGAGGAGATGACACACAGGTACATATACTATATACAGGAGAAGATGACATACAGGGGAGATTACATACAGGTATATGCTATATACAGGAGGAGATGACATACAGGTATATACTATATACAGGAGGAGATGACATACAGATATATACTATACACAGGAGGAGATGGCACACAGGTATATACTATATACAGGAGGGGATGACACACAGGTATATACTGTATACAGGAGGAGATGACACACAGGTATATACTATATACAGGAGGAGATGATACACAGGTATATACAGGAGGAGATGACACACAGGTATATACTGTATACAGGAGGAGATGACACACAGGTATATACTATATACAGGAGGAGATGACACACAGGTATATACTATATACAGGAGGAGATAACACACAGGTATATACTATATACAGGAGGAGATGACACACCGTTTTTTTGGGCCTTGCAGCGCCGTTTACGGCTGTCTGCATGGTCTCCGTGAGAGTGCAGCTCACCCTGTAGTCTGTGTGCAGCCACAGCCGGTTGTATTCAGCTCAGGCTGCGTCACTGCCTCATACCATAAAATCCATTGTCCTTTTTTGCTAATCGTGCAGCCTGCTGCACATTTTTTCAAATAATTCCTATTAGTGGCTTTCCACCCGTATTTAGCTAAATTGTGGAAAAACACTACATAGGATAACCTAGAGGAGGTTTTTTGGGCCTTGCAGCGCCATTTAAGGCTGTCTGCACGGTCTCCGTGTGACTGCAGCTCGCCCTGTAGTCGGTTCTGCAAAAAAAAAAAAATAATAATAAAGTTCACCAAACACACCACTTTACAGTTGTGTAGGCCACATTAGCTCATATTAAAGTCTAGTCCACACTTTAGAAAATTAGTGTTTCTTATACCTGTTAGGAGCTGTTCAGGAATAAGCACACTAAGCCCTTAGTACTTTTCTGCTTATCTTTATCAGTCAACCAAGATGAAGAGAGCAGGGAGTAAGGCACGTGGGCGCAGAGCAGGGAGAGGACGTGGGGATTCTGTGCCTGCTGCGGGCACCGGTGACTCATCATCACCCAATTTCAGCAGGGAACAGTCCTTCATGCGCAGCTTTGTCGGAGAGCGCTGTACACCGCTGCTGCGTGAAGACCAAATTGAAGCCGTTGTCGGATGGATGGCAGCTAACGCATCGACTTCAATTAGTGCCACATCCTCTCAGGCACAGAGCACTGGAGAGCACCCATCTGTCTCTTCACCACCTGCCAAATTGCCCAGGCTTTCAGAGAGCCCAGAACAGGAGCCGTCTCTACTTCTGTTCTCTGAATCTCTTGGCTTGGAAACAGGGGGCCAGCCAAGCAGCATTGGAGAAATGGAAGACGAGGCAGTGTGCCTTGATGCACAACAGCTTTGTCTCTCTGACTCTGAAGAGGCGGGTGGGCCAGTGCCTCCGGTCACCACACCGCAGTACGCATCTGATGATGACTCTCAGGTGCCACTTTCTGGTGCATGCTCTGCTGCTGAGACTACCCAGGAGGAGCAGTTGGTGGCAGAGGGTAGTGTAGATGATGAGGTCCTTGACCCATCGTGGCGTGAGGTACAGGAAGGTGGTGGGAGCAGCTCTGAGGAAGAGATTCCCCGAACGGGCCAAAGAGGGAGGGGGAAGACTGCGGAGCCTGTAGCCTCCACTTCGGCACCCGTTAGGAGCATGCCTCTTCCAAAAGGCAAAAAGGGCGCTCCCAAGACTTGCAGTGCCTGGTCCTTTTTTGACACAGTTGCAGATGACATTTGCTTTGTCAAATGCAAGGTGTGTCATCATAAAATCAAAAGAGGGAGAAATGTCAGCAACCTCAATACCTAAAATATGTGGAAACATGTACGGACCAGGCACGCGGTGGAGTTACAAAAACACACTGAAGACCTAGGCCAACCAACAGCGGCAGCTACCACCTCTTCAGCTCATGTTGCCTCTTCCTCCAGCTCACAAACAGCTGGTTCGGCTGCCTCCCAGAATCGCCATGGAAGAACCTCTGGCACTGTTGTCCAGAGACCCACTGTAATTCCACCCACAGCACCATGTTCCCAGTCATCCTCACACTCCCAGCCCAGTCTACAGCCATCGGTAGTACAGGCATGGGAGAAAAGGCGGCCATTCTCGGCAAACCACCCCCGAGCATAGGCTCTGAATGCTGGCATTGCAAAACTACTGTCCCTTGAAATGCTGTCATTCAGGCTGGTGGAGACTGACAGCTTCCGTGACTTGATGGCATTGGCAGTCCCACAGTACAATGTGCCCAGCCGCTTTTATTTCAGCAGGCAAGCCATCCCTGCCCTGCACAAGCATGTTGAGGGACACATAAAACACGTGCTACTGAACGCCATCAGTAGCAAGGTCCACCTCACCACCGATGCGTGGACCAGTCACCATGGACAGGGGCGATACCTTTCCCTCACTGCCCATTGGGTTAATGTTGTTGAGCCGGGTACAGATCGTGCGAGTGGCGCAGGACGTGTCCTGCCCACTCCAAGGATTGCAGGAATCCAGTCTGTACGCATTGACTCCTCCTCATACACAAGTTCCTCAGAATTATCGCTGCAGAAGCCGTCACAGTCCACCTCCACATGGACCCGTGAACGTTTACCTGTTACGACCGACATGAGCACAGCCGTGGCCAAACGTCAACAGGCCGTCTTGAAATTAATTTCTTTGGGGAATCGAAGCCACACAGCGCAGGAGCTCTGGAATGCCATCAAGCAGGAGAGCGATGTGTGGTTTGTGCCAGCGAATCTCCAGCCAGGCATGGTAGTGTGTGACAATGGCCGAAATCTGGTGGCAGCTCTGGGCCTCGGCAACCTCACTCACATCCCATGTCTGGCACATGTGCTCAACTTGGTCGTGCAGAGTTTTTTGAGGGACTATCCGGATCTTGATGCACTGCTGCACAAGGTCCGCCTAGAGTGTGCTCACTTGCGGCGTTCCAGCACGGCAAGATCGCGCATTGCAGCTCTGCAGCTCCGATTCCGCCTTCCGGAACATCGCATCATATGTGACCTACCTACCAGGTGAAATTCCACGTTACATATGTTGGAGCGGTTGTGTGAGCAGCAGCAAGCAGTAATGGAGTACCAGCTGCATCAGGCGCAAAGAAGTCGCACTCCGCGCCGTTCAGACTTCACAACCACAGAGTGGGCCACTATGAAGGACGTCTGCCAGGTTTTGCGTCCCTTCGATTATTCCACGTGGATGGCGAGTGCAGATGATGCACTAGTCAGCATGACTGTCCCCCTTATCTGCCTGCTTCAACAAACACTGCAAGCGCTAAGGGATGATGTTGTGGAAGAGGTGGAGGATGAGGAGTCACTATTTCCATCAGCTTCTGGACAGTCAGCGCCACGTGGTTCCTCACAAAGGCGTAGGCAGGGGACACTTTGTGAGGAGGATGAGGAGGAGTCAATGGAGGAGGAAGACATCCATCCAGAGGAGGGAGGTACACAGTTGTCCAGTAGTCAGTGTGTACAGCGAGGGTGGGGTGATGAAGAGCGGGCAGATATCACGCCTCAATCAGGGGACAGCGTTTCTTGGCCAGTTGGCAGTCTGCAGCACATGGTTGATTACATGCTGCAGTGCCTGAGAAACGACCGCCGCATCACCCACATTTTCAACATGGCTGATTATTGGGTGTACACCCTCCTCGATCCTCGCTACCGGGACAACGTACAAAGCCTCATCACACCGTTGAACCGGGAGCGTAAAATGCGGGAGTACCAAGACACACTGGTGAATTCCATCATCTTCTCCATTCCAAGTGAGAGAAGTGCTGCTAGTGCATTACAAAGCAGCTCAGTGCGTCGAGGCAGTGGAGGAGGCTCTACACAAAGAGGGAGCAGAAGCAGTGCCTCTGCCCAAGGCAAGACCAGTATGGCCTAACTGTGGCACAGTTTTGTGTGCCCGCCACAAATGTCTACACCATCACAGGCGGCTCCAGTCAGCAGGAGGCAACGGTTCCGTCAGATGGTGACAGACTACATGTCTTGCCCTCTTACTGTACTCCCAGACGGCTCTTCCCCTTTCAAGTTTTGGGTCTCTAAGCTGTATACATGGCCAGAGCTAAGCCAGTATGCATTGGAGGTGCTGGCTTGCCCTGCGGCTAGTGTATTATCGGAACGCGTCTTTAGTGCTGCAGGTGGTGTACTAACAGACCGTCGCATGCGACTATCCTCCGATAACATTGACTGGCTTACTTTTCTGAAAATGAACCAGGCCTGGATCTCGCAGGAATTTGCCACTCCTCTTCCTGACTAAATAATTGGGTGAATGTCTACAGTATCCAGGTCTCCTGTTGTGTTCACCTTCTACCACCTGAACTGTAATTCCTGGGCTCCAACACCGCCAGTTGAGGCTCAGAAGTGCAGGCTGAACAGTCAAAACATACGACCCAGTGTTATTGGGTTTCAGTAACGTCAGCTGATCCCCAGCTGTGTAGCCGGCAATGTGTCCTGCGACCACCATGCTGACACAACAACTGAAATTTAAGGGAACCTGTCCCCCCCCCCCCCAGGAGTTTGTTACTGAAAGAGCCACCTTGTGCAGCAGTAATGCTGCACAAGGAAAAGGTAGCTCTTTTAGTTTAGCTCCTTGCACACGCAGAACTTGACACTTATAAAATGTGTCCACTGATACCGTAAAACCGTCCCGGAGGTGGGACTTTCCTTCGTAATGTGACGCAGCACAGCCGTCATTCCTACCCCCTTGGTGCCGTGCGCCGCCTCCTCAGCGTTGTTTAATTCTGTCCCGGAGCCTGCGCTGTTATGTTATCCCTTGGCCAGGCACACTTAGCGCTGCCTGTCTTCTGACATCATTTGGTGTCAGGCTGGCTGCGCCTGTGCGGCCGCGCTGCCCGAGATCCCGCCTCGCAGTGTCTTCTGATTTAATCACACTGCGGGCCTGGGATCCATGGGCATGCTCATTGAGGAGTTTAGGACCTGCGATGACGTCGCGGTTTGTGATTGGTTGCGTGAGCGGTCACATGAGCGGCACGCGACCAATCACAAGCCGCGACGTCATCGAGGGTCCTAAACTCCTCATTCTTAGGAACGGAGGCTGCCGGTTACAATCGGTAAGATCCAGGGGCCGCCGGACGGGTGAGTATATCCATATTTTTTATTTTCATTTTTTATTTTTTACATGAATATGGATCCCAGGGCCTGAAGGAGAGTTTCCTCTCCTTCAGACCCTGGGAACCATCCAGGATAGCTTCCGATACTTGTGTCCCATTGACTTGTATTGGTATCGGGTATCGGTATCGGCGATATCCGATATTTTTCGGGTATCGGCCGATACTATCCGATACCGATACTTTCAAGTATCGGAAGGTATCGCTCAACACTACTCAACACTAGTCAGGTCATTTAAACGTTACAGAAGGGGGTTCAATGCTTAGCAGTGGAAATTCACACGAACTTACAGTACGTAACGGTATATTATAAGAATATATCCTACAGCTTTGTATGGGACCATGCAGAGCTCACCCCAGAACTACTTTTTAAGTAAGGTTGTTCAATTAAGACAAGTCTACTAAGCTTAATTCTGATGAAGTACTCAATATTCATTAACAATTAATAGACACTGTAAAGTAGGCAGAATTTCTGATATTGTTTTCTACAAATAAGCTTTTATTGATGACGTCTTATCAGTATGTGTAATAACTGGCAGTGCTGTAGATGTTGCCTTCTGCTGGACACAAAAGTGATGACCCTACATTGATTAACGCATCTGACAGAGCATTAGTAAAAAAAAATCTCACAAGGTCACAGTCCTACTCATAAATAAGTAAAAAATTGGCAAAGTGAAGGAATCTAATGAATCTTTTGAACATTACATTGTGAGCTCTTGACTTTGATGGCTTATTACAACAGACACTATATAGAGTCTGCCTATGGGGAGTGCATTATACTATATGGAGGCCTATGGGAGTGCATTATACTATATGGAGGCTATCTAGGGGGTAATCATACAGTTTGGAGATTACAGTGACTGGTCCATCATACAGTGTTGGAGCCATCAAACAGTTTGGGGGCTACTAAGAGGTTAGTGAGGTGTTCATTATACTGTGTATAAGAGAGCATCATACTGTGTATAGGGGAGCTGTACACAGGGAGACTCGGGTCATTATTAAATGTAAAGTGTGCACTTATTGTTATATGGGAACTCAGGTGTCTGGCTGACACCTCTTCATTACTAAACCTAGGGCTGGGTGTCAGCGACAGCTGCTGACACCAACTCCTAATCACATTACTCTGATTCGACTGCACCAGTGCATCGGGAAGAGCCTGGACTAAGTGCCAGAATTGCAGCTTCAAGTATGAAGTGCAATTTCTGGGGTAGCTGAGGACTGGTTATTTTAGTCTAGGACGGGGCAAATAAGCATGAAAAAGAAGGGGTTGAACAAGGAAATTACATCACAAAACTTTTTTATTTTTTTCAAATCTCTTTAATTAGCTCCAAAAAGCATTCATTGCTGTACAAAAATGCGTGCAAAAAACTAGGCAAAACTGTGTGGTTTGCTGCCAAGAGATGCAGAAGCCTTGCAGAAATTTCTGCAAGCAAACACTCAACGTGCGCACATACCCTTAGAGGGGTATTCTACCCTGAAACATTTATCTATCAACCAGCTGATCAATGTTTAGCCATAGGGTGTCTGACTTCTGGGACCCCAAACGACCACTAGAACAGATGACCTCATTTCGCCAAGCTGGAAGACCGTTTCTAGAAGAAGAGCACAACTACACTGTGTGCAAAATTATTAGGCAAGTTGTATTTTGAGCACATGATACTTTTTATACATGTTGTCCTACTCCAAGCTATTCTGGCTTGAGAGCCAACTACCAATTAAGTAAATCAAGTGATGTGCATCTCTGTAATGAGGAGAGGTGTTGTCTAATGACATCAAAACCCTATATAAGGTGTGCTTAATTATTAGGCAACTTCCTTTCCTTTGGCAAAATGGGTCAGAAGAGAGATTTGACGGGCTCTGAAAAGTCCAAAATTGTGAGATGTCTTGCAGAGGGATGCAGCAGTCTTGAAATTGCCAAACTTTTGAAGCATGATCACCGAACAATCAAGCGTTTCATGGCAAATAGCCAACAGGGTCGCAAGAAGCGTATTGGGCAAAAAAGGCGCAAAATAACTGCCCATGAATTGAGGAAAATCAAGCGTGAAGCTGCCAAGATGCCATTTGCCACCAGTTTTGCCATATTTCAGAGCTGCAACGTTAATGGAGTAACAAAAAGCACAAGGTGTGCGATACTCAGGGACATGGCCAAGGTAAGGAAGGCTGAAAAACGATCACCTTTGAACAAGAAACATAAGATAAAACGTCAAGACTGGGCCAAGAAATATCTTACGACTGACTTTTCAAAGGTTTTATGGACTGATGAAATGAGAGTGACTCTGGATGGGCCAAATGGATGGGCCAAAGGCTGGATCAGTAAAGGGCAGAGAGCTCCACTCTGATTCAGATGCCAGCAAGGTGGAGGTGGGGTACTGGTATGGGCTGGTATCATCAAAGATGAACTTGTGGGACCTTTTCGGGTTGAGGATGGAGTGAAGCTCAACTTCCAGACCTACTGCCAGTTTCTGGAAGCAACTTCTTCCAAGCAGTGGTACAGGAAGAAGTCAGTATCTTTCAAGAAAAACATGATTTTCATGCAGGACAATGCTCCATCACAGGCCTCCAACTACTCCACAGCATGGCTGGCCAGTAAAGGTCTCGAAGAAGAAAAAATAATGACATGGCCCCCTTGTTCACCTGATCTGTGCCCCAAAGAGAACCTGTGGTCCCTCATAAAATGTGAGATCTACAGGGAGGGAAAACAGTACACCTCTTGGAACAGTGTCTGGGAGGCTGTGGTGGCTGCTGCACGCAATGTTGATCGTAAACGGATCAAGCAACTGACAGAATCTATGGATGGAGGCTGCTGAGTGTCATCATAAAGAAAGGCGGCTATATTGGTCACTAATTTTTTTGGGTTTTGTTTTTGCATGTCAGAAATGTTTATTTCTAAATTTTGTGCAGTTATATTGGTTTACCTGGTGAAAATTAAACAGGTGAGATGGGAATATATTTGGTTTTTATTAAGTTGCCTAATAATTCTGCACAGTATTAGTTACCTACACAAACAGATATCCTCCTAAGATAGCCAAATCTAAAAAAAAAAACCACTCCAACTTCCAAAAATATTAAGTTTGATATTTGAGTCTTTCTGGTTGATTGAGAACATAGTTGTTGATCAATAATAAAAATAATCCTCTAAAATACAACTTGCCTAATAATTCTGCACACAGTGTAGGTTTGCAAACACACATTTCCCCTATTGCTCTATGTAAAAATCAGCGGCACTAATTAGAACAGCCAAGCACAGTGCTCAGATATTTCCAGTGGATTGATGGTGACAAATGCTCCCACCTGGACTCAAGAATGAGTCCTCGCCCATTTTTATTGGTTATCATTCAGAATTTTGACTATGTTGAAAACTAATCCTATTTTATTTTCAAAACTGAGATATTACTGCCCACTGTAGATGGGTGTCTATAAAATAAGTAATGTGCATTGGTTTCTTTGTACATGGTGGCTTATCCTTAGAATGAGATGGGAATATATATGTCCATGAACATTACTAATCCCTAATGTTCTCTATTTTGGTGCTAAATTGAAAAATGAAGTTTTTTTTCTTACTTTTTTTTTGGTGAATTTTTCATTAATGGGATATACTTAACTCAAAACAGTCCTTGACTTTTCTCTATAAATCTGTGTTTGGCCGATGTTATGTAATGCAATATGTTTGTCTCTTGATTAGGCCTCATTCAGTAGTACGAGTGCAGTCTGTGGTTTTCACAGATATTACTCGTACCTTTGATAGTCTCTAGCAGTCCACAGAAAATTGTGGAGACGACCGATTTTGATCGAAGGTCAGGTTAAAATCGGCAATGCAAGTCTTTGGGTTAGTGAAAAAATCGGACCGCTTTCGGTTAACATCTGAGTGCGGTTCAGTTTTTACAAACATACAGAAAGGAGAAACTTATTTTCTTTTCTCCACGTTTGGGGACAAAAAAACTGGTTACACTTGGACCAATGTCTGATCAAAATGATCGATCTGTTTTTCTCATACGTGAGAAAGTCAGATATCCAAATAAGGCCTTAAGGTGAAGCACATGATAGGTCTAACAACATCTTGTTGGGAATGAATGTCATCTCACTTAATGTTGGCTTCTCATATTTCTTGATCTCCACCGTGATATCAGGCCTAGGGCTATTGTGTGTAGTCTTTTAGACAATGAAAATGCTGATAATTTTATTTGACCTGTTTTGTTGATTTTCAGCTTTCTTAGTAATGAGATGTGGGCCTGGGCACTATTACCGATTTTTCTAGCAGTATTTGCCACAGCTGGAATATGGGTGGTGTAAGTTGTTTTACTGTGAAGTTTATCTATGTAGCTGTACACTACACTTTTTTGCTTCTTGTTGACTCCTATTTCTCTAGATTCTTCTATATTTCAAATTGTTCTTCTATCCTGCCTTGAATCCTATTTTAATTTATCTCAATCTCAATAGGTTCTAAATTATTTACTTAATAACTACTTGATATAGCTTTATGATGGCCAAGCATTGGCTGACAGTTGCTTTCAATATGATTAGTACATAATAGTCTTTAGAAAGAAAGAAAACTTTATAAAACTTCTAAAGTAATGCCCCTGTGTCATCTTAGTCTTCTCCCAAATTAACCCCTATTAAAAAATGTCCACTGGTGGATTTTTCCTTCCACATCAGGAAAAAAAAAACAGAGCATGTCAACGAGCCATTGATGGATGGTGTACCTTTTCTCGTCCTCCATAAGTGCAACAGATGCAGTCCAGCTCACCTTGATTGAGGCTTTCAATAATTTTTGGCACAAAAATGCCACCCATGTGTCCAAACACTATATAGAAAATACAAAATTTTCCTTCCGATTCATGATTAAAATTTTTTTTTTCAAAATGTTAATTCCATATCTTAAAAATTATCACTCACTATGAATCCAAGAAAATAAAATATAATTTACTACAAGTTTTAGACTAAAAGAAGTCCTTAATCATGGAAGAGTAAGTGGCCATTTTCAGAACAGGGAAATTGAGACTGATCGGGAAAAAAAGGCTCAGATGACAAAGAGATGTTGTGTCAGAAAGTGGGTCCAGAACGTCTAAAAACTATATACTAGTAAGTTGCCCATACCATCTATACAAACTATTTAGTACTGATTTATATAGAAAGTGGTTAACTCTTTTAGGTGAGAATATGCTGGACGGAAATTTAAGGGTATATCTTTTTTTTACATTAAGTTAGTCCAAAGCCATGATCTGCATGAAATAAGAATATCCGTATTACGATCTACTGCCACTCCAATGCCGCTTCTTCCCATTGGTCTTCGTTGACATGACTCTGGTTGTGAGATCCGTTTACAGCATAAGACTACTGTAGACAATCATTAGTCTCGGCAATGTTGTACCTTCAACGTCTTTGGACTTTGCAGGCTCAGCCATATTAACAAAGGTGGAGCAACACAAGGCAAGTAATGCTGATATTCTTATTTTCAGATAAACATGCCTTTGGGCAAACTTAATATAAATCCTACACTCCCTTTAAGATCATACTGGTATGACTTGTACATTGAGCATAATAAGACAGTATGGCTACTGGCACACCGCATTTTATTATGTAATTTCTCATCAACATTTGGAGCTCACTCTCAGGAAAAGAAAAAGTCTGAATGCTCTGAATATACAAAAAAAAATAGACATAGAAATATAAACACAAAAACTATTTGATGCCTAAGGGGAAAATGTTCTTAAAATATTTTCCTTTGTTTAAAATGATATAGGTTTCCAAACCAATTTTAAGGGGTTCTCTAGAAAAAGGGGAAAAAAAAAGAAAATGACAGTGATCATGTGCAGTGGGATGCTCCGCTACTGTGACCTGGAGATAACCAAGTCACAGCAGCAGAGCTTCCTGCTGCACATGATCACCAGGATTTGCCCTACTAATATTTTAGAACAGGTTTCTTTTCAGTGTAAAAGACAGTGGCTATTTTATCATACTGCAGTGATTATCTCTGTAGATAATTAAACACTTTTAGGAATATATTCATTGTTACGGAACCCCCCCAGCACCCAGAATATATTGTGCAGGTATATGTATGTATAATAGGTTCCATGTGAGATGCATGTCCCTAATGCATCAGCCCACAGGCTGCGCCCCTGGACAGAGGGGACAAGATATCCCCCTTCTGACCTCCCCCACCTTTGTAATTCCCACAGTAAATATCGGCAGACTCTGGCCACCTGCGGCTATTGTAATGTATGTCTGGCCTGCTGATTTTCAATTGGCCCGCCCTCTGTATCTGTGTGATATATTCTGTGTCCTGTGAGTAAAGTGTTGACACACTGGAAATACGTGGAGAAGCAGTGATCTTTTATATGCACCCATGTAACCAAGCAATTCCAGCCAGCGTCCTTCATTCAGACTCCAGCCAAAGCAGAGTGGACCTCCTGAAACACGGGGTGGTACTGAAAGAGGTACTCCAGCACGGTAGACCCCGTTACACTGGTGGCAGACAGCAGGATGTGATACCCCATCTACAGGAGGAAAAGAATGAATGTAAAACAACTACCAGAAGTTAAAGAGGACTACATTAAAAGATCTGGTGGAAGCCCGAGGGTTAATCGCCAGCAACAAAACAAAAGCGGATTTGATAGCAGCCATCATGGAACATGACAGTGCAGCACCCCCCAATGTGAACGTGGAGGAGACTGAATTCCAGAGGGAGGTAAAGAACAGACTGGCGTTCTATGGCCCAAACCCTGCAGTAGAGATCATACGAGAGGTGATGGCTGATGTGCGTACTGATCTGAAGGAAAATATGGCTGAGTGGACCAGGATAGAGCTAGCTAAGAGAGAGTTGGCAGAGCGGACCAAAGTGGAGCTGGCCAAGATGGAGAGTCAGCGAGCAGGGGGAGCTCTGGCCTCCACCCAGGTACCTTCAACAGTAAGCCACAAAAAGGTCCAGTATAATGCCTTCCGACAGTTGGGGGAGGCAGAGGAAGACATTGATGACTTTCTGCAGGACTTTGAGCGGCAGTGTGCCCTTCATCAAGTGAAGCCGGAGGAACGTGTTCAGATTCTGGCCAGCAAGCTGACAGGCCAGGCAGCGGACGCCTATCGCACGGTACCTGATGAGGACTGTATGGACTATGAGCAGATCAAAGAAGTGATCTTGGCCCGGTATGCGCTGACACCAGAGGCATACCGCCAAAAGTTCCGCGGACTTATAAAACGAGTAACCGATACCCACGCTGAATGGGCCTGTAAATTACGGCGGTCACTGCTACAGTGGGTACAAGGGAGCCAAGCAACCACTAAGGAGGACGTCCTCCAGCTCTTCTTGTTAGAACGATTCTTTAATGGACTAACCCCCGAGACACAGGAATGGCTTCAGGACAGGCGGCCAACGACTCTTAAGGAGGCCGCTCGTCTGGCCGATGAACATCATGATGCCCGGAGGCCTCAGTTGTCCGGATCAAAGACCCCCAAACCACAGAAGATTGTAGGGGGACCAGCTAAAAACCCGGCCTACCACAGTCCCCCTGGGGCGCGATGCCACACCTGCCATCAGCTGGGCCACCTGCAAAGACAATGTCCCAACCGGACTCAGCATACCCAGTGGCCAAAGGCAGGAACAGCTTCCTTCAGCCGGGCCGCTGTACACTGCTACCAAGGCGAAGCTGACCCGGCATTGGGGGCTACAACTAACCAGGGGGTGGAAGAGATGGGGGAAGTGCTGCATGAAGTAGACCCCGTGCAGGCAGCCCGGGCAGATAATCGACAACAGCATTGACAGGTCGTGTGGGTTAATGGGAAACGTATGCAGGGACTAAGAGATTCCGGGGCAACTTTGACCCTTGTGAAGCCTCATCTCGTCTGGGACCAAGAGAAGACGGACTGGACAGTGGCAGTCCGTGTAGCAGATGGAGCCGTACATCGACTGCCCACTGCCAGGATTCACCTGAACTGGGGAGTCGGGGATGGCCTTGTTGAGGTCGGCTTGATGGAGGATTTGCTTGCAGACGTCTTGCTGAGAAATGACTTGGGGCCCATGTTGTCTGCCTTCTCGGTTGCCCCTCTGGCTGAGACATATCCTGTGACCACCCGGAGACAAGCTCGAGCTGCGGAGGCGGAATCACACTCAGAGGAGGCCCAGGTAAGACATCCCAGCCCTACACGTATTACCATAGCCAGACACATTTCTTGGGCCACCCCAGCTGAATTTAAGAGGGCGTTACTTGTGGATCCTTCATTGGAGGGATATCGTGGGAAGGCACAGGAGGGGAGCATTTTGTATGGAAGCAGGGACTCCTCTACTGCATCACAGAGCAGCACCACACAGGGACGAGCCCCATTATAAAACGACAGCTGGTAGTTCCCAAGAAGTATAGGCAGGAGTTACTGTGAATCTCTCATGACATACCCTTGGCCGGGCACTTCGGCGTCAGTCGCACCAGGCATCGTCTGACACAAAACTTCTTTTGGCCGGGGGTAACCTATGATGTTCGTCAGTACTGCCAGACCTGTGACAGTTGCCAGCGCATTGGCAAGAGGGGAGATCGATGCAAGGCCAAATTACGCCCCTTCCCCATTGTGGAGGAACCATTTAGCCGAGTAGCGGTCGATCTGATAGGGCCGTTAGCCAAACCCAGTCCATCAGGGAAAAGGTATATATTGACAGTGGTAGATTATGCCACACGGTATCCAGAGGCGGTTGCGTTACCTAACATACTGGCAGAGACGGTGGCGGCTGCCCTGCTCCAGGTTTTCTCACGGGTTGTATTTCCCCGGGAGATTATCTCGGACCAAGGTACCCAGTTTACAGCAGAGGTGACCACCTGTGGAAGCTGTGCGGCGTAAAGTACATTAGAAGCGCCCCATACCACCCGCAAACCAATGGGTTGTGTGAACGCTTTAACGGGACGTTAAAACAACTCATTGGGACTTTTACCAGGACCTACAGGGACTGGGAGAAATTCTTGCCACACCTCCTGTTTGCCTATCGGGAGGTGCCCCCAGAATCCACGGGGTTCTCCCTGTTCAAACTGGTAGACGGGAGGCAGGTAAGGGGACCCCTAGACTTAGTGCTAGAACACTGGGAAGGGGAGGGCATCATAGAGGGGGGTACCTATTGTACCCTATGTGCTGGAATTCCAGGACCACCTACAGGAGCTGACCCAGGCTGTATGTGGGAACATGCAGGTGGCCCAGCGGCGTCAGCGCGTATGGTACGATCGGAGGGCCAGAGAACGCATCTTGGAAATAGGACAGAAGGTCCTGGTGTTAGAGCCCACTAGGCAGAACAAGTTCCAAGCTGCATGGCAGGGGCCAAACCAGGTAGTGGGGAAAATACCCGACACCACCTATAATGTCGCCGATTGTGACGACCCCAGGGTTATCCGCATGTTCCACGTGAATGTGCTGAAGCCCTACCGGGAGCGCCCTGAAGAGGTAGTGGCCATCTGTGCACCTGAAGCAGAGGATTTAGCCGGACTTCCCTTGCCTGATGTCTTAGGGGAAAGGACTCAGTCTAAAACATGGGACCAGGTACACTTGGGTGAAGACCTAGGTCCCCGGGAGAGAGAGCAGGCAGAGGCATTGTTGAGGCAGCGACAGAGAATGTTTTCGGGGAGACCAGAGTACACTTGCCTGGCACAACACAAGGTTGAGACCCAGGATCAGACCTCCCTGCGACAACCTCCCTTCCGCGTTCTCAAGTCTGTACGAGAAGGGATGCGACAAGAGATACAAGAGATATTGTGTTTTTGGTCTGCAGTTCTTCTTTTTTTCTTAAGTATCTTGTTTGTGGAACCAATCAGTACTATAACTATCACCAATTTATATTATACTCTAGCTCTTCCTATCCCTTTCTTTCTTCAGTCTTTCCCATTCCATCTTAACACTCTAACATTCCTTAGATAATTTCTTCAATCTTGAAGTTTTGTTTTTGTTCGGTTCTCATGTTTTTATTCCTTTCTCAGATATGCAATGGCCGTGTCCAATGGCTCAGTCAACCTGGAAGAGGGTTTTCCTTATATCAGGTGATTATATATTTATATGTAGTATCAAAGACTTATGAATAATTCACAGGGATCGGCCTCATTCAGATGTCAGGAATTTTTATCTCATAAATGGGCTGGATCCATTTTAATCAGTTTTTACAAACCGTGTGTCATCCAATTTTTCTCTTATGAATGAAAAACGTATAAAGTTTTCTCAAAGTTTCCCCTATTAACTGGCCTGTAGAAAAAATAGACAGCACTTGGGTGACACATATGGCATCTGAGTTGTGTCCGATATTTTTTTTTTTTTTATGCAACCATTCACTTGAATGAGTGGGTTTAAAGATAATCTATCAGTCGGATCAGCCTTTTCAGCCATCTATATGGGCATGTAGGTCATAGAAAGTGGAATAAAATGATACCTTGATATCTGTGATCTGATGTCTCATTCCAGAGAAATTCACATTTTTCTTAACATGTAAATGAGCTGTTAAGATCAATGGGCCGGACATAGGTCTCCCTGATTATCTGCCTCCAGAGCTTATTATAAATGAAAATGGCATTACCAGTGTGAGAAATATAATGACTGACAGCCTGCTCTCCTGATCTCACTGCAGAGCTGTTTGTGATTATAACTAACACAGTACAGTAAAGCTAAATCTTGTCTCATTACAAACATTTGCACCAGCGCTTGTCCTCTCATAATGCTGTCTGCTCGGCTGTAGTGCTGTGTCTGATTACAACTAACAGTACAGCAGAGATGAACCTTGTCTTATTACAAACACACTTGCAGTTGTCCTCTCACAGTGCTGTCAGTGCTGCGGTACTGCCCTTCCCACACACAGGCTGCCTGTGAGATGGAAGGTGAAGCACTGAGAGAGGACAACTGCTGCTGCAAATGTGTTTGTAATGAGACAAAGATCAGTTTTGCAGGTACTGTGTTAGTTCTGATCTCACTGCAGAGCTATGTGTGAAAAATGTGAACATGTTCTATCCATGAAAAACACAGAACCCATGGGAGAATTATGGACACCTGAAAGAGGCCTTAGTAAAAGAAAAAGCTGGAATTCCATACTCTCTCCTAAAATAAAGACTATATAAAAGAAGGAAATAAAGCGTAACCTATGCACATCAACCAAGACCACCACTGATAAAGGTTAGACAAAGGCTCACCTTTAGTGGCTGTGCATCCAGGCACAAGCATGTGGTAAACGTGTGAATCAATAGGGCCACTGCTCCACCCGCTGGATCCCCCACAGGACCCAGAACATGTTGAAGAGGGAGGATTCTGGTTGGGGTGATCTTACAGCGCTGCTCACGAATGTCCAATCCAGAGCGAGAAAAGTAGGTTTTAAAAACATTCTTTGCTATTTGTTTCAGTTCCTGCTTCTTCTTCAGGCAAGCATAAAATAAATAAAGACTAGAACTAAGGCTAGGTCCATCTGTTTGGCGGAGCCTCTGTTAGGAACCTCTGTCGATAATTCTTTTATTTTACCATAAAAAAAACTCACTACTTTTCCTGGTGAAATAATCGCCACCCAAATGGTCCCCATTATAGTAAAAGGGAAACAGACAGTGGAAACGTGCGTACTGATCCATGGGCAGCATGTATCATGCACTGGCTGTATGACTTCAATTATGTATGTTTAACTCTGAAACTCTACGTCGTTTCCGAGAATTGCATACTTTATAAGCCTCTGAACACTGGGCCACACCTAGACTAGTAGGACAGGCTGGTCCCTGGAGGCTTCTCCTGCCTGCCGTGTACAGGGAGAGACTTGCCGGTCATTGGCAGTGGGCCTGGAAAAGCCTCTGCGGGACAGGCCTGTCCGACTAGTCTTTTTTTGATATTCCTAATGGATCGTAAAAGCTCCACATGCCGGTGAGATCCTAGCCTCACCTAATCACCTATTGATAATATAGAACTTATGCAGTCTTTAAAAAGCACATAGAGGTCTGGATTCAAGTACAAGTTCAGATGTGTGAGATTGCAGAGTGTAGACGGAACCCCAGGACTGTCCGCTGTATCCAGGACAGTTGGGACTAGAGATGAGGAGATGGATTCCCAGGTCTCTGGTCTAGGTTAGTGGTACCTGGCAGCTGGACAGGAGGCCACGAATCTCTTACCTTCCGGCTTTTGATTAGTCCGGGCAGCGCGACATCCACTATACTTGGACAGTTAAACCCAGCTGAATTTCTATGAAAGAAAAACAGCAGAGAAAATGCAGCACTTGCACTACGTGTGAACATGGTCTAAATGTCTAAGCAAAGTGGATATGATTCCATGAAATCTCCACCCTCGGTGCGCCCAAGTGCGCTGCTGAACTGTTCAGCTTTGGTGCGTTTTTTTCTCTATAGGCTTCTATGTGGAATCTCAGGGGAAAAAAAAAATGCTGTTGCATTTTTAAGAGCAGAATCAAAGCTTTTCTGTGGTATTAAAAACGCAGATTCACATCTGCACCAAACATGCATCAAATATGGGGGAACACGCATAAAAGAAGCACAGCAAAGATACAATAATCAGAGATTGTTACTGCGTCATGTGGTGCAAACTCGTGCAGAAAAAATGCAGCATTTAAGCTACGTGTGAACACAACCTCAGCTTACATCTTTATTAAAACATTTTTAAAGGTTTAATAGAAAAAACAATATCAATTTTTTTTATGCCATTTATGGATCCCTGTAAATAATCTGATCACTGCGTTGTGCGAGTCGTTAGGATTTTAGGGACACCAAATATGTCCTGTTATTTGCTGATTTGTAGTGTTTATTATTTTCTAATGAAGCAAATTATTGACATTATTGTAATAGTTTTCCCTTAGGCTACTTTCACACTAGCGTTAACTGCATTCCTTCACAATGCGTCGTTTTGCCGAAAAAACGCATCCTGCAAAAGTGTTTGCAGGATGTGTTTTTTCGCCATTGATTAACATGAAGCGACGCATTGTGACGGATTGCTACACGTCGCACCCATCGTGCGATGAATGCGTCGTGCAGTGGCGGACCGTCGGGAGCAAAAAACGCTACATGTAACGTTTTTTGCTCACGACGGTCCGCTTTTTCCGACCGCGCATGCGCGGCCGGAACTCCGCCCCCACCTCCCCGCACTTCCCCGCACCTCACAATGGGGCAGCGGATGCGCTGGAAAAATGCATCCGCTGCCCCCGTTGTGCAGCAGGGACAACGCTAGCGTCGGGGACCTCGGCCCGACGCACCGCGACGGGCCGAGCCCGACGCTAGTGTGAAAGAAGCCTTAGAATTTAGTTAATTTTACAGGGAGAAAAAAAATCTCTCTCTCTGCCTCTACAATCCTTTCAAATAGAAATACATTGTTACATTGTGCATAACAGTGCAATGTGCCTGTGGAGTCAGAGCCTGCAATACAGATCAAGTACACACAATTCTCCCCATTATATCACTGGAGCCTGTGGCTCATTATGCCTAGCTCCTGCCTGTGATGTTGAAGGTCATGAGCTCGAGACCTGGAGAGACAAACAGAAAAAGGTTGGGAGCTATAGTTCACTTCCAGTAAATACAATCTGCCGTGGTCAGTACACGAGTAATGCTATGTCTTGTTACATGCCCGGAACAGATTTTAAACAATGAAGACTCCTATTGAATTGCTAAAATCAGAAATCTGAAAAACTGAGGTTATACTGTATAAGTCATGTGACTTGTTCTTGCTTACTTCTAGTGGTAGACAGCGCTATCATAAGTCACAGTCTTTATTTTGTCAGAGACGATGGACCCTATTCCTCAATCTGCTCTTGTATTGATATACAGTTTAATCACTGAATGGGGCTACTATCCATAATACCAGTGCAGATATAGCCATGTGGACACTATAAAAAGTGCTATGTTCTTCTGTGGTGTAATATAATACTAATAAGTAATATACAAGGTTAAAGGGGATTTCCAGGATGTTACATAGGTTGAAAAAAGACTCTGGTCCATCAAGTTCAACCTTTCTCCACCAGTTCTATGTTCTCCATTGCTAGATTATTTATTACTCACATTGCCATTTGTTGTGAAAAAAGCATCTAGTCCTCCTATAAAAGCTGTTATAGTGTCGGCCATTACTACCTCTTGTGGTCGGCATTCCACAGTCTGACAGCTCTAACTGTAAAGAACCATTTCCTATTTAGCTCCTGGAATCACCTTTCTTCCACCCGTAATGAGTGCCCCCTGGTCCTTAGTATGGTCTTTGGAAGGAATAAGCCATGTGCCAGTCCTTTGTACAGATCACACATATATTTATACATATAAATGAGATCTCTTCTGAGGCGTCTTTTTTCTAAGCTAAACAAGATCAACTTTTCCAACCTTTCAACATATGAGGCCTCCATCCCTTGTAATAATCTAGTTACCGTCTTTGAACTGATTCTAACATCTGAATATCCTTTTTAAATTGTGCAGCCCAAAACTGGATCCCGTATTCTAGATGTGACCTCACCAGTGATTTATAAAGGGGTAGTAATACGTTGGGATCACGTGATTTTATCTCTAGTTTCATACACACACAAACCTTGTTTGCTTTTGCGGCTGCTGCCTGACATTGAGTGCTGCTGCTCAACTTACATGTAACCCGAATACCCAAGTCCTTCTCCTATTCTGTAGTCCTGAGTATACTTCCATTTAATGTATATGTAGCAATGGATGGATATGAAGTTTGAAAAATCCTCTAAGTCACAAAATTTTAAGCGCTTTTTTAACATTTTGTGGTCTTTTTTTTTCTTGACAGTGCATGCGGCTCATATCCTCCCCAGAGCTGTATATTTGGCCAAGTTCTTAATGTAGGTGCAATGCTGGGTAAGTATTTTTCAGCAGGTATCTAGCAGCCGCTATTTATTCATACTCATGTGTAGCCGTAATTATATGGTATGTTTCCTGTGTTGCCTACTTATGATGGCTTGATATTTAGTTTTTTTATGCAGTTCCCTTGTTAGGTTTTTGCTCCGTAATGCAATACATACTGTATATTCAAGCCAATGATAAAAGAGCAGATTTTGTGTTTGACAGATCACATCTACAACAAAAAAGTGATAGTTCAGTGAACTGGATTTACTTTTCCCCAGATTCCTTCCATTGTCAACTTTCCGGTTGCTGAGGACATTTCTAGTCTTCGAGCACATTTAGAGCAATACTGCAATGCTCCTTTTGCAACTAGTACACATTAGATGGATGTCACCAGAACACAGAAATCTAGGCTGGAGCGGCATGCTGTGTAAGGAGGTATCAAGACTGTCCCCCAATTGCAGATCTACTATTCTCCTCTTCTTATTAGGAACACATGCATTCTGAGCCAAGCCTTGTGCATGAACTTTCTAAAGCATATTGCCAGCTTTCTCACCATGATAAGGTGGTTGGGAATGGCTTTTCTTCTGGGACACATACACACTGTTAGAACAGCACCAGAGCCCCTGCATGAGTCCGCTTCCGCCTCTCAGCAGGGACGCCATCATGTTCACTCTCTTCTCCATGCTGCTCCGGTTCCCGCCATCTCTTTCTCCTCCCAGAGCCTGCGCACAGGTCTCCTGGGAGAATGCCTAGGGCCCGCTCTCTTCTGAAAATTTCCCAGCCAATGGCTGGGAAACATTAGGCATTTAAGGCACCTTCCCCAAGTGGGAGGTACTTTAGCAACGTTAGTACCAGTGAGTTTCCTATTACCCAGTTGTCAGGTTCCTGTACCTTAACACTCAAAAAACTCCCAGAATAACATATAGGAATTATGACTCATAACAAATTGAATACCACAAAACAAACTGGTGCTAAAAGACCAAAGACCAGAGTATAATCCAATTAATAAATATCTTTAGTGTATATTACACAATCAATACTAAAATCTAGAAATGACTGTTTAGAATTGAGAGTCCTCAGTGGTTGATACCTTTTTAATGGCTAACTGAAAAGATGGTAACAAATTGCAAGCTTTTGAGACTACTCAGGTCTCTTCATCAGGCATAGACTAATACAAATTCTGAAGAATCACATATTTATGCACAACATAGCACAGAACAAAAAAAAAACATGGATAAGACAGGTGGCATGAAGCAGAATTACCATGAGTGATAAACAGTTATGTCCATAAATGTTGGGCCAGTTCTTAGATAAGGAATGTTTTATTGTCCTGATTGGGGTCTATGTTGTGATGGGGTCTATGTTGTCTATGTTGTGGAGGCGCCTCCTGAGGAAGTCATAACGAAACGTGCGTTGGGGCGGCGGGGACCGGGCATTAACTGCACAACAGCCTTCAACATTGGTAAGGTATATTATATTCTTCCTTACAATTTGTTGCCGGATAGTTTGGCGGAGTCGCATTGAATTTGACTTATGCACTCGCACCATAGTATAATACAGTGTTGCTATTAGTATTTTATTCTATTTATAGGTATGTTTTTCACCCCTATGCCATGATTACTGTAAGGACGTGTACCTAAATATTCTATGTGGCAGGGTGATAATGGAGGTTATACCGTTTTCTTCTTAGGGCTAGCATTGTGTATGTATGTGCCTGGTCCTCTTGACTTGGTGTCCAGTCATTTCTAGATTTTAGTATTGATTGTGTAATATACAATAAAGATATTTATTAATTGGATTATACTCTGGTCTTTGGTCTTTTTGCACCAGCTTGTTTTGTGAGGTTCCTGTACCTGTGTGATCTGTATATGATCCTGTCCATCCCATTTACCTTACCCAGTCCACCCTGTCTGCACCTGATCTGCCCATCCTGCTGTACTTATACCTGAACCCGTCCTGCCTGTGCATAGTCCTGTTACTGATCCACCTGAACCTGTACCTGTGAACTCGCACCTGTTATCCTGTACCTGTGGCCGCCCTGTGTTACTGTACTTGTCCTGCTTGTGCCTGTTCCGGCATCTGTCTACTAGCCGTATACCTCCTGCTAACAAGTTCCAGGCCGGTCCTGCTTCCCTGCACATTTGGTGGTCAGCTGCGGCGACTCTGCGGTCTGTCCCGGAGTAGCACCTGTCGTCCACTTGGTCTCAAGTCTAACCACACCATCAGGAGCTCTAGTGAAGAACCAGGTGTTAGCTTATTTACAGTTGTTCCACAACCACGGTCATAACACATACTTTTCAACTGTCCCAATATTGTAATTTTGGAAGGACAGTTCTGCAAACCAGAGTGCAAAAAGGCTGGGATATCCAAACTCTGTCCAATAGAAAAATTATTTACATAGTCCCACAGGGAATACAATACAATAATTGATTGATATAAACTTGTAATCTGAAGACACCTAATTATAAGCAGGGTGTGACTAATAACTAAAATATAACTTTTAATAAATAAGTTTAAAAATGGAGTACCAACCCATATAAACACACAAAAACGGACTCACAAAAAGTCACATTCAGTAGAATGTAAAACCACACAAATCCCCGAGATTCAACACCTCTATTTAGTTTTATAAATCTCCTAGGGGAAAATAATGCTCAAAAACATGAGAATTTCAGTATAAAAAAACACATCAACCATCGCATGTCTCATATACCCAATACATGTTTATGGGATGGAATTTTAAACTTATTTATTAAAAGTTATATTTTAGTTATTAGTCACACCCTGCTTATAATTAGATTTTTTTGACTGGTGGAATTACTTCGTTTACTATTTGCTTTGGAGGGCATGGCCGGCTTTCTAACGAAGGGGATTGACACTGAGTCTTGGGCAGCTGAGGCAAAAGAGGTCTTTTCAGATCGGAATTTTGTACAGCCCAAATATACACCAACATACAACAATGCCTTCAAAGAATTGGCCAAAGTCTATAAGAACCAAATCTGCAGTTGGTGGGAGGTACAAAGCCTTGACAATTATATTAAAGCAGGCATAGTACCCCGCCACCTACGGATTACATTACTTCCGGGATTCAGGTATAGAAATTCCAACTTAAACGAACAGTGGGAAAAAGAGGCCACTCTGAGTTCCCTAAGGTTCATGAACCTTCTCTTGGAAGAAGAGAAAAAAACCTTGTCTACTCTGAATGATTGTCTCAGAGAACAGATAGAAATCACTAAGAAGTTTTCGGCAGAACCTGACTTTTCCTCAAAGGAAACAGTATTGCAAAATTCTGTGGAAAGATATCAGTTTCACCTTAAAGAGAGAAAACATCGTAATTTTGTAAGAGATTTGCAGGAGTTTAAAGAGAACAAAGCGTATCAACTTCCACAAAATAGACAACCCAATAGGGTATATGAGACTGATATCTCTTCCACAGATACCGATATTTCTGATTCTGATACACGGCCAAGAAATACAAGAGGAAAACGGAGAGGAAGGGGGAACCAGAGGGGGCGCCCTATTGATAGACCTAGTGGGGCTCGTTTTTTAGATCGGGAATACTTTCTGAGGAACAGACCCAGCCCCAACGGGAATTAGTACAACCCCAGGCCCCCCAAGTTATTAACCTCTCTTCAAGAAACCTCAACGACTCAGAGATTGGTATCTTGAACAAAGGTCTCAATTTTATACCCACTTCTAATTATCAATCTTTTGAGGGTATTAAGGATTTACATCTCTTCACAAGAAAATTAAAGTGGAGAAAGTCCTTCATTAGAGAGGACAAACGGACGTGTAGAGATATGGATATACCGGACTCCCTATTGGCAGATGTTAGATTTTTATATGACTTGGCAGATTCTATCCCGGAAAATACGGGTAAGGGGCCGTTTACTAAATTTAAAAATAAGAGTAAAAAGATGCCGTCAATACAAAGTGATCGATCTGCAATAGATATCTTCGAAGAGCTGGTCACTAGAGACTTGGAAAAATTAGAAGGTAAACCAACAGAAGGAAAGTACAATTTGTCCAAATTGGAGATGGAAACACTAAAGGGTTTAGAGAAGGACCCCAAGATCATAATTAAACCCTCAGACAAGGGGGGAAATACTGTAATTATGAGTCATGAAGGTTATGTTGAGATGTGTGAAAAAATCCTCAATGACCTAGAAAACTATGAAAAAATCTCTTCAAACCCTACTACACTTTACAAAAAACAATTAAAGGCGATCTTGGATAGGGGTCTCAGTGATGGTTTGATTGACAAAAATGAATTTGATTACCTGTTTCCACAGCACCCAGTAGTGGCGACCTTCTATTGCCTCCCAAAGGTCCACAAGGGCCTGGTCCCCCTTAGGGGGAGACCTATTGTCTCAGGAGTCAATAGCCTGTGTCATCACATTGGAATCTATTTAGATGAAGTTTTGAAAATGTTTGTGTCTTCGTTGAACTCTTACACAAGGGATTCAATGGATCTGCTACGGAAAATAGATGGCTTATTTTTGGAACCAGGGGCCCTACTTTGTAGTATCGATGTAGAGGCACTCTACTCCTCTATAAGACATAGTGACGGTCTGCGAGCAGTGGAGTATTTCATCGGAAGTAGAGGCCAACAATATGCTGGACACAATAAGTTGATTTTGGATCTACTTGAGTTCTGTTTGACTAAAAACTTCTTCCTTTTTAACGGCTCTTTCTTCCACCAGCTCAGGGGCACCGCTATGGGCAATTCCTGTGCGCCCGCGTACGCCAATCTGCTCCTGGGCTGGTGGGAGGAAACCGTAGTCTTTGGGGAGTCCTTTGTGGAAGAACAGGTCAATATAGGATTTTGGTCACGCTATATTGACGATGTGCTGTTAATTTGGAACGGGGATGCAACATCTTTGATTAATTTTGTATCGAAACTGAACGAAAACCAATTGGGACTGTCCTTTACTTTTGAATACCATGAGGACCAACTATCATTTTTGGACTTATCCCTTCAGAAGGGACCAGATGGTTATTTAAACACTAAAACCTATAGGAAGCCGACGTCAACAAATGCCCTCCTCAGATGGGATAGCCATCATCCGATACCTTTGAGGAGAGGCATCCCTAAAGGCCAATATTTAAGAATGAGGCGCAATTGCTCCTCGGATGAGGAGTTCAAAATACAAGCAGATGATTTGCGGACTCGTTTCCTAGCCAGGGGTTACCCTGATGGTGTCCTAAGGAAGGCTTATAATGAGGTCAAGGGGATTGATAGGAATGGTTTACTGGTGCCAGCTCTAAAAAGGGAGGAAGTTCCTACTTGTAGATTCATCACTACTTTTAACAATGGGGCTCAGAAAGTACGGTCAATACTGCAAAAACATTGGCCTATTTTAAATATGGATGAGGACATTGGAGAGATGGTGGGGGATTCCCCAAGAATCACTTTTAGAAAAGGTAAATCGGTGGGTGATAGGCTTGTACACAGCCACTATTCACCACCAATAAATGATACATGGCTCCCGAATCCGCCTAAAGGTTGCCATAAATGCAGTGGCTGTGTGGCATGCCCGGTTATTGCAGTAGGATCCAAGTTTGTGAGTGAAGTAACAGGGAGAGAATACCAAATCTACCACTTTATAAACTGTAGATCAAAAGGAGTAATTTATAGAGCAGTTTGCTTGTGTGGATTGGAGTACATAGGCAAAACTATACGCGAATTTAGAAGACGCGTGGGTGAACATCTGAGAGATATTGCTCTAAAAAGAGATACATCCCTGGCTAGACACATTAATACCGAACATAATGGTGATAGTCGGGGGTTAAAATTTATGGGGATTGACAGGATTGGTGCACCTAAGAGGGGAGGCAACTGGGATCAGTTGCTACTACAGTGTGAGACCAAATGGATCTTCCGCCTCAAGACACAAACACCAAGAGGTCTAAATGAAATTTTGACATATAGCTGCTTCTTGGATAGCTAGATCAAGTAATTAAATACACTATATATTTCTGCTCTTCCTTCCCCCTCCTTTCCTCCCTCTCATTAGGGCATAATAGGGCTGTTAACAGGGTCAGCCGTCGTTGAATGGGGGCGCCATTCTTGCGTTTTTTCTGTCCTAGGGTGCCAACCTCCATATGATAGGTAGGCAATGAGTATTAGGAGCACCTTAGGGCAAGAATGGGTGCCACATATAATTCTATCCTTCCATCTGTATTTTTCTATGCACCAATCCTTATGTCCGTTAGAGATACCCCCTCTCCCCCTCCATCTCTCTGATGTACTCATTATTATGTCCTGATTTGGACTTCTAGAACGAACTATTGTTCCCTCTTTTCTACCATTGGTAGGGATTATATATAGCTTTCACTTGACTCAGTGCCTCTTTTTTCCTTTCGTTTTTTAGCTGATATGTGTCCGTTTCTGTGATCCTCCCTCCTATTTAGGAGGTAGATAGGATCTTTGCATCTTTGGGAATTAACCCTCCAGTAATAATTGGTTGTTGTACCCCAATTGGGGCTTCACTAATAAAATAAGGGTTTATATATTTTTCCCTTTTTCTGTGGTAACGCTATCTGCAAGGTTTAGCTTGTCACAGCTTTAGACAGCGCGTGTACCTGGACTCCAACAGTCACGTAGCAACTAGCACGCCTCTAGGGAGGATCTGCCTTCATGGCGCGTTGCTATGGAAATAAGACTTTCACGCGTCACCGGAAATGACGCTTGCGGTTCAGCTATGCACTCCAACCCGGGCGCATGGCAGATTACACCACTAGCGCCACCGGAAATGACGCTTGCGGTTCAGCTATGCACTCCAACCCGGGCGCATGGCCGATTACACCACTAGCGCCACCGGAAATGACGCTTGCGGTTCAGCTATGCGCTCCAACCCGGGCGCAGAGCAGATGACATCATTTAGCTTGCTAACCTGTGGGAATACAGGGCGGGCTATTTAAAAACACCGGACATTGTCTGCTGATGATTGCTTCATACCCCTGTTTTTGAGTGCCCACCACGTTTGTGGAGGGACACTTTGTAAAATTTCCCCTGATGAGTTGGAATAGACGAAACGCATAGGGAAATGGTTTCTTCATTCTGGGGTTAAACAAAAATCCTCCTGGCAGCGTGGGTGGATGACTGTGTGGCCGGAATGTGCCCCCCCTCCCGGATGCAGCGCCAACAGTGAGCGATCTTTCCTTTATTCAGAGGAAGAGAATTTGGAGGTGAGATCGTTCCATTAGCATTTATCACCACCACCACTATTGTGTTTTCATCCCATAAACATGTATTGGGTATATGAGACATGCGATGGTTGATGTGTTTTTTTATACTGAAATTCTCATGTTTTTGAGCATTATTTTCCCCTAGGAGATTTATAAAACTAAATAGAGGTGTTGAATCTCGGGGATTTGTGTGGTTTTACATTCTACTGAATGTGACTTTTTGTGAGTCCGTTTTTGTGTGTTTATATACAGTGGGGCAAAAAAGTATTTAGTCAGTCAGCAATAGTGCAAGTTCCACCACTTAAAAAGATGAGAGGCGTCTGTAATTTACATCATAGGTAGACCTCAACTATGGGAGACAAACTGAGAAAAAAATATCCAGAAAATCACATTGTCTGTTTTTTTATCATTTTATTTGCATATTATGGTGGAAAATAAGTATTTGGTCAGAAACAAAATTTCATCTCAATACTTTGTCATTGCCAACAAAGGATATATTACAGAGGTCAAACATTTTCTGTAAGTCTTCACAAGGTTGCCACACACTGTTGTTGGTATCTTGGCCCATTCCTCCATGCAGATCTCCTCTAGAGCAGTAATGTTTTTGGCTTTTCGCTTGGCAACACGGACTTTCAACTCCCTCCAAAGGTTTTCTATAGGGTTGAGATCTGGAGACTGGCTAGGCCACTCCAGGACCTTGAAATGCTTCTTACGAAGCCACTCCTTCATTGCCCTGGCGGTGTGCTTTGGATCACTGTCATGTTGAAAGACCCAGCTACGTTTCATCTTCAATGCCCTTGCTGATGGAAGGAGCGTTGCACTCAAAATCTCACGATACATGGCCCCATTCATTCTTTCATGTACCCGGATCAGTCGTCCTGGCCCCTTTGCAGAGAAACAGCCCCAAAGCATGATGTTTCCACCACCATGCTTTACAGTAGGTATGGTGTTTGATGGATGCAACTCAGTATTATTTTTCCTCCAAACACGACAAGTTGTGTTTCTACCAAACAGTTCCAGTTTGGTTTCATCAGACCATAGGACATTCTCCCAAAACTCCTCTGGATCATCCAAATGCTCTCTAGCAAACTTCAGACGGGCCAGGACATGTACTGGCTTAAGCAGTGGGACACGTCTGGCACTGCAGGATCTGAGTCCATGGTGGCGTAGTGTGTTACTTATGGTAGGCCTTGTTACATTGGTCCCAGCTCTCTGCAGTTCATTCACTAGGTCCCCCCGCGTGGTTCTGGGTTTTTTGCTCACCGTTCTTGTGATCATTCTGACCCCACGGGGTGGGATTTTGCGTGTAGCCCCAGATCGAGGGAGATTATCAGTGGTCTTGAATGTCTTCCATTTTCTAATTATTGCTCCCACTGTTGATTTCTTCACTCCAAGCTGGTTGGCTATTGCAGATTCAGTCTTCCCAGCCTGGTGCAGGGCTACAATTTTGTTTCTGGTGTCCTTTGACAGCTCTTTGGTCTTCACCATAGTGGAGTTTGGAGTCAGACTGTTTGAGGGTGTGCACAGGTGTCTTTTTATACTGATAACAAGTTTAAACAGGTGCCATTACTACAGGTAATGAGTGGAGGAAAGAGGAGACTCTTAAAGAAGAAGTTACAGGTCTGTGAGAGCCAGAAATCTTGATTGTTTGTTTCTGACCAAATACTTATTTTCCACCATAATATGCAAATAAAATGATAAAAAAACAGACAATGTGATTTTCTGGATTTTTTTTTCTCAGTTTGTCTCCCATAGTTGAGGTCTACCTATGATGTAAATTACAGACGCCTCTCATCTTTTTAAGTGGTGGAACTTGCACTATTGCTGACTGACTAAATACTTTTTTGCCCCACTGTAGGTTGGTACTCCATTTTTAAACTTATTTATTAAAAGTTATATTTTAGTTATTAGTCACACCCTGCTTATAATTAGATTTTTTTGACTGGTGGAATTACTTCGTTTACAATCTGAAGACACCTGTCAGATTAGGAAATCTTCACTGTATGATGCCCTATACAAACTAAACTAGAGGGCACAATAGCACCTTATAAATGGCACAAATTTAGGACAATTTAGAAGAGAACATGAAGGAATGTTCCTAATTTTAGGTATCGGAGCCACAAACAAAAGCCCCCTCCTCCCTTTGAAAGTGATCCCAGATTCCCAGATGGGAGAGCAATGTGATTGGTGAAAAGCAATTTTCCTTCTTATTGGTCAAACTTTTCAAAGGCTGTATATGGAGGGAAATGACACACATTAATTCTGAAGGCATCGACCACTGTGAATGGGAAATTGTTATTATCGCTGATTTACATAAATGTTACAAGGCTTTATTTAGATTGTATTTTTAAGATTATGATTCCAATAATTAATTTAGTTTCAAACCATTTCTTTCCTATCATTCTACTAAGCTGCTTAGAAGGTAGGGTAGATCTTTCATGCCTAGTGCTAATGTATTCACCATCTGTCCACAACCTCTATAACTTACCCACATTTTTAATACTGAAAGCTTTATTCTGACTGTAGCCTTTCATGGGCTTCATGCACTGACCATTAGAGATGGGGATATGGAAGCCGCCAAGAGCAACTGAGCTATTCTCTTTCTACAACACCCGTAGAAATGAACAGGCCACTATGTAGCATAGTTAGCGCCTGCAATTTCATTGCATCCGTTAATGTAATGCCAATATTGTCTTCTCAGTTTTCTTTGGCCACATCAAGCTTTTAGTTCAGGCTATGCTGCCCACGCCAATCTATCATAGTCTACATCTACAGCCTTTTACGACTCTATGATTATGTCCTTCTGTTTCAGCTCATACTTACCTGCTTTCACAACCATCAGTCCAACCCTCCCAAAACTTAGTCCCTATATGCCAATATTTCATCTCCCATCAACTCTAGCCCAATATTACTAAGAGCTGCTGCGGTGCATGGACGTCGTTGCATAAGGCTAGTCCAGAAACTGATAGTAAATAATTATCTGTTCTCAAATGTGACCTAATGTCTTTATTTTTATCATTTCCTATTGTGGAAAAAATATATATAAAATTTTAATCAGCTTCTGAAAAAAAGAATGTAATATATTTACAGTTGTAATGTTCTAATCACACTTTGGTTCTTTTTTGTTAGTGGTCTGGATCTGTGTTATACGGTTTCAGCAAATTAGAGATTATGGCTGCCATTCTCATGTAAATTCTGTGGGCCTTGCTTTGGGATTTCTTTGTGCTTTAGGAACTTCAATGGTCGGTAATTTTCAGGTCAGTCTTCACTTGTAGTGGCCACTGTTGCACTGAGGGCTATTATTAAAGGGGATCTGTCAGCAGGTCACGACAATACCAAACCCTAACCAATGTTACAAATGACCAGTTGTCTGCCGAACAATCCATACTCTACAATCCTCCTCTTTGACCTGTCCTCTACCTTCGACACAGTTGACCACTTCCTCCTACTACAGGTCTTCTTTCTTTAGCATCGCAGAGCTTGCCCTCTTCTGGATCTCCTCCTACCTCACTGACTGCACATTTTGTGTCTCCTATTTCCACACTACTGCCTCATCCCTGTCTCTGTTGGTGTCCCTCAATACTCTGTCCTAGCTCCCCTATTCTTCTCCATCAATAACTTTGGCTTCCAGTACCATCGATACGCTGATGACAATCAGATCTACTTTTCTAGCCCAGATGTCACCTCTCTGATGTCCAGAATCCCAGATTGTCTATCAGCCGTATACTCCTCTCTACTTCTCTGCCAAGCCATTCACTTGCTTCCAATTCTCCAGCAAATCCAGTGTAAATTACGAACGATGATTTACAAGACTATCCATAATCTGTCTCCTCCATGCATCTCCAAACTAATCTTCCAATACCTCAGCACACATATCTCCTGTCCTCACGAGACCTCCCTCTCTCCTCCACCCTTGTACGTTCCTCGTCCAACGGGCTCCAGATTTATCTGGAGCATCTCCCATCCTGTGAAATTCAGTGCCTTAAAACATCTGATTGTCTCCCACATGTGACTTCTTCAGACGCCACCTGAAAACTCATCTCTTCAGGAAAGCCTACAATCACCCCACTGCTACCATACTACGACTGGAGCTGCTCCAATATACCCCAACCTTCTGTCTCCTTTCCCAATACCCTGTAGATTGTAAGCCTGTGATGGCGGGACCCTCTCTTTCTTTATACCAGTCTGTCATTGTAAGCTTCATTTGTAGCTTCCAAATTAAATAATAGTAACTATTTATTATTTTCCACAGCAATCCAGCCAGTTGGAAACTCACCTCATCGGAGCCTTTTTGGCATTTGTCATTGGTATTGTTTACTTCTGGCTACAAACCTATCTAACCTACAGAGTGAAGCCAAGACATGGCGGGAAGTGGATAGGACCTCTGCGATTTATCCTCACTCTTTTGGCAACAGTATCGATTATTCTGAGTATCCTTAGTAACATAGTAGACCATGAAATGCACATACAGTATGTCACAAAAGTGAGTACACCCCTCTCATTTTTCTAAATATTTTATTATATCTTTTCATGAGACAGTACTGAAGATTCTGACTTTACTACAGTGTACAGTAGTCAGTGTACAGCTTATATAACAGTGTAAATTTGGTGCCCTCTAAACTCCACACGCAGCCATTAATGTCTAAACCTCTGGCAACAAAAGTGAGTACACCCCTAAGTGAAAATGGTCAAATTGTGCCCAAAGTGTCAATATTTTGTGTTGCCGCCATTATTTTCAAGCACTGCCTTGGACATGGAGGTCACTAGAGCTTCACAGGTTACCACTGGAATCCTCTTCCCTCCTCCATGACAGCAGCATGGAGCTGGTGGATGTTAGAGACCTTGCGCTCCTCCACCGTCCTTCTGATGATGCCTCACAGATGCAGGTTAGACATTCATTGCTGTGTGTTGAGTTGTTTAGACGGCACACCAAATTTACACCGTTAAACAAGCTGTACACTGACTACTGAACATTGTATGAAAGTGTCAGATCCTCAGTATTGTCCCATGAAAATATATCACAAAATATTTACAAAAATGTGAGGGGTGTACTTACTTTTGTCATATATTGTATATAACTTCCCGAAAAATGTACCGTGTTAGCCAGTAGATAGAAAAATATTAAAATTTGAGTCCTCAGTGGTTCTTACATTTTAATGGCTAACTGAAAGGATGGTAATAAATTGCAAGCTTTCGCGACTACTCAGGTCTCTTCATCAGGCATAGCAATATAATGTACACAGACACACAATGCAATGATTGAGTCAACTTTTCCCCTTTTTTATCTGGTCTCAGGTGTGATTTTCATATTTCCCACACCTGTTACTTGCCACAGGTGAGTTTGAACGAGCGTCACATGCTTGAAGCAAAGTTTACAAACTATTTTAGAAAGGTGCCAATGATTTTCAGATTGAGTCAACTTCTCCCCTTTTTATCAGGTTTCAGGTGTGATTTTCATATTTCCCACACCTGTTACTTACCACAGGTGAGTTTGAACGAGCATCACATGCTTGAAGCAAAGTTTACAAACTATTTTGGAAAGGTGCCAATGATTTTTGCAGTAAATTATGTCTAATTTAGCTTTTTTTCTCTCCTTTTTTTTTTTTGTCTTGTTTCAATACACACAAAAGAAATAAACATGTGTATAACAAAACAGGTGTAATTGCAATAATTTTCGGGGAGAAATACTTTTTTTTTCCGGAGCAATTTCAAGTGTGCCAACACTTTCGATCATGACTGTGTATGTATCTAATATTGTCACTTATGATTCTTTGACAAATTTTACTAGTGATCGTATTTTTTAGCAAACAAATGAAATCTACAGCTGCGATATGTGAATGGATTTTAGCCATCATTTTATTCTTGCTGTTTGGACTCTTCTGCGTTGACTTCTGGTATCTAGAAGGACACTTCTTCCATGTCAAGAAGAGGAGAGTGGTTGTTCCCAACGAAGTTCAAGTTTCCACCGTCAACTTGAGTCTATAGATGCCAAGAGAATGGAGAATTCTGGTGATTTCTATTTATTATTTTTAGCAGAAATGTGGACTTTTATACCATCCAGTATTGTACGACTTCTGAGTATTTGTGCACATGGTAGATGATGGCCTTTACATTACATATATTACACACATACATATATATGTATATATGTGTGTAATATATATTACATAATATAAATACACACCCACCCATGTAATCAATTTCATTGTACATGACTGTTGCTACTCAATGCAGCAGAAATTAGAGTCATATAGTAGGGAATAGGGATATCAAACTTTTAAAACTCCGGTATTGTTGTTTAATATATTTTTGTCTTAGACATTCCAGTAAAACATTAGAATTAGAAACTTTATGCTGAGCAAAAAGAAAGACATTATTGGAAATGAGCTTCACCAAAAACACAGATAGAAGATTACAAATTTAGGATTTTTTTTTAGTACCGTATTTTTTTTTTTTTCTCCACAGTTGTTGTTGTTGTTTTTGTTTTAACCATTATTGCAATTAGGTTGTGGTTCATTTTATTGGCTTTTTATTTTTATTACATTACCTTGAATTTGTGAAAAAAAGAATCCTTGGTTTTAATCAAAACTTTTTAACTGTCTTGCATGCATTATAATACATTGATAGCTGCTCAAAGCCGCTTAATTTTAAAAGGGTTGTCTGGGACTTTAACACTGACGGCCTATTCTTAACAAAGGTTATCAATGTCTAAATTGGCAGGGTCACCCCACTGAGCAGCTGTTTTGGGCGTCGGTGGTGGCCGGAACTGCTCAGTTCCCCAGCTGCAGAGGACAGCTCCGTACACTGTTTAATGGCTGGGTCCCGTATTCCAATCCATAGTGGGTGGATGTACAGTACCCAGCCGTGGCCACTATGTGCAGCTCCACAACTTAGCAGTTCCGACCACCGACACCATTTCACTCCCCCACTGATCAGAATATTGATGACCTATCCTAACGATAGGTCATCAATGTTAGTCTTGGATATCCCTTTTAATCCTGACACCCAACTCCCTGCCAGTTCTGTCAAATCAGAATTAAGCTTACATTCATGATCAGGAGAAGACTAGTTGGGCTGAAGACTAAGCCAGCAGGTAGCCCAGGTGCTGGAGATTGATATTGAACAGCATTAAGCAGCTTGCAATGTATTGTAACACATGGAAGCTGTACATTTTTATTCACTTAAAATAAGCAATGAAATAAAAAAGGGTGTCCCAAGTTCTATATGCAATCTATAGGTGATTAGTGTTTTGGCCTGTATTATATATAGTCCAGGCTGTATTTGTAGTTCTTCTGGGTGCAGTCAATAACCTTGTTGACAGTTGGCAATCCCATATAAAATGAATGGAGAGGTGGTGGAGCATAAATACTACGAATACATTCAGATGGGGGACATAAGTGTCCGGTTCTGGCGACCTATGGGATTTTTAGCCGTTGATCCCCACTAATCTAGAAGCTATCATCTATGTTGTGAATAGGTGATAGCTTCTTCTTACCGGAATACTGGTACAGTTGTTTTATCCGATAATCATACAGTTAAGACTTTTCAGGGCACTTTTAACCTTCAGAATTTTGAATGCAGCTCTGGAGTATAATACTTACTGTATTAAGATTTTTACAAAATAAGAAATGCAACGTATTGTCAAAGCTATGGCTTTCAGTATATTCGCTGGTATTTTTGGTCAGTGTTTTCGTTAGATTTTATATGTCAAAACAGAGAAAAGATTTTCACCCAGAAATACTGATGAAACGCGAACCAAAACTGACGCGTGAATAACGCCTTGCCCACTGGGGTCTTTTATGGAGATAGATTTTATTTTATATTGTAAACTAATTAAAATCATTTTCAAAGTTGAACTTCTGGTTTAATCATTTAACTTCTCAGATGAGTAACTAACCCATGCTCTTTGTTTTACTCGTATTATTGAAGTCACATAACTTAATAGGTTTTGGACCTCAACAATTTTTTATCTCTTGCATAGTATTTCTTTGTTATATGAATCTGCTTTGTGATTAATCCTAGATCACAATAAGCTACATGTTAAATTTTATTTATTTCTCCCACTATCACGCTTTCATTATTAGGGTGGATTCATGTGTAGCAGATTTGTTCAGAAAATGCACTTACATTCATCTGAATAGGGTTTTTTGTCCGAAATGACATCATTTGTGTGTTTTTTTTAGTCTTATGGAATTTGCTAACTTATATCGCACCAAATTTTTGTTGTTGTTTTTTTTCTGTCCATAATCATTTTAGCAATCTTTTTTTAGCAAAACTTCACATCTTTTTCAAAATATTCAACTTTTCAGGGACAGGCATAAAATCTCTCCATGGGGGGGGGGGGGCGGTTACTTTAGTAGAGGTGCACCAGATTTTGCTACTTTTTAAAAAGTCGTAACTGATGAATTAAGCCAAAACATGTGGAGTAGCTAAGCTCTGCCCAGAAAAAACAGGTGAGTACATATGGAATGGACTTAAAAAACGTGCCAATAAAATAATGATGGACCCCACACAAGCTTTCACACTGTATGATAGCCCCCACTAGCCCTCCACACAGTATGATGGCCCCCCACACAGCTCTCCACACAGTATGATGGATCCCACACAAACCATCACACTGTATAATTGCATATAGCATAATCACCCCCATATAACCCTCCAAATATTATAATGGGCCCCACATAGTCCTCCAAATGTTATAATGGCCCCCACATAGCCCTCAAAATATTATAATGGCCCCCACATAGCCCTATAAATATTATAATGGTCCCCACATAACCATTGGCGGTTTGCCACTGACTTTGATGGGGCATACTGTGCATACTGGAGTATGGTCTATGGTCATCAGACTCACAATGAGTCTTTTCACATATGGTTAATTTGTTGCAAAAATGATTGCAACATTCCCTTTAAGAAGAATGAGTTTTGCAGAAATCAATGCTAATGCTGCAGTGCAGATACAATCCATTAACATGAATTAAACAGATTTTTAGCTGTAGATATTTCTGCAACAATTTTAACATGTGAACAAATCATAAGTTTGATGCAGATTCGTGATGGCTACACAATAACAGGAGGTTATGAGATTTGGCTGTTGATTGTGGTAAATCCCAGTGCGAAGGTAACACCTATTGGGGGAGGAGGCACATGACATTTCTTGTATGTATGTGGTTTCTTGTGTGCATGTGATTTCACGCATTTATGATTTCACATAGAAAAAGATCAAGGGGATCAAAGTGAATAAATCAGAGAGTTGTCAAAGTATTGTCCTCAGGAAAAAAAAATTATAGTATTAAAGATCAATCCGAGGACATCAAAAAAGTCAATTTTTCAACAAAAATCTTTGTTTATTGTAGACCAGACATACAGTCAAAATAAGCCAACGTTTCGGCCACAATTGGCCTTTATCAAGGCGATAATCTATAAAAGTACAATAACAAAAGGATGAAATTAATACATGCATCAAAATTATAAATAAGATACATCCAGTATCAATATCAATATGCTGGTCAAAAATAATCATCCAAAAGGGAATCAAAACGTATGTGCACCTAATAACTGAAGTCATGAATCTGTGCAAAATATATCTATGTACAAGGCAATATAATAAGAACTATACAGATGATGACCTCACTAACACCATAAAGAGAGAGGCAAGTGATCAATATATGATAGATACCCGTATTTTCCGGCGTATAAGACTACTTTTTAACCCCTAAAAATTGTCCCAAAAGTCGGGGGTCGTCATATGCCAGGTACGGCGTGTGCAGGGAGCGATCCTGGATGTTCCCAGGGTCTGAAGGAGAGGAAACTCTCCTTCAGGCCCTGGGATCCATATTCCTGTAAAAAATGAAGAATCAAAATAAAAAATATGTATATACTCACCCCTCCGAGAAGCCTGGCTGTCACCGCTGCAAGCGTCTGCCTCCTTTCCTAAGAATTGCAGAGCGTGAAGGACCTTCGATGACGTCACGGTCAGGTGACCGGTCACATGAGCGGTCACGGACCAATCACAGGACTGCGACGTCATCGAAGGTCCTTCACGCTCTGCAATTCTTAGGAACGGAGGCAGACGCTTGCAGCAGTGACAGCCAGGCTTCTCAGAGGGGTGAGTATAGCCATATTTTTTATTTTTATTCTTTATTTTTTATATGAATATGGATCCCAGGGCCTGAAGGAAAGTCTCCTCTCCTTCAGACCCTGGGAACCACACGCCGTATAAGATGACTGGGCGTATAAGATGACCCCCGTCTTATACAGCAGGTATATCCCAAATTCCATATTTTATATGGAAAAGTTGGGGGTCGTCTTATACGCCCAGTCATCTTATACACCAGAAAATACGGTATATATGATAATCACATATGGTCATAAAAATGTCTGTCGTATGAATGACACATCCAAGGTGGATCCTATAGGATAAAGTGAGCGAACACATAGAATATAAGTGAGAGAACACATAGAATTACCTGTATGGTGGTACTAGAGAGGAAACTGAAACAAAAATAAAAGCACACAGGAATGAGTGATGCAGGGAAATGGACAAACACGGGCAGCCTAAAGGTGCAGCTATAAGATGCAGGAATAGACATACCTAATGATCTGAGGAACGCGGGATCCAGGATACAGCCGCCATAAGGGAGAGGTGTATTACTACTGAGTGCCGGCATCTTTATATAGTAGCGACGCTGTACACCAACCGGAAGGAGAATCAAAAGCCGGAAGAAGGGAAAAAAAGCCAACCAGGCCAATGCGCACGCGCCGACTCGCCAGACCGCGCATTAGGTATGTCTATTCCTGCATCTTATAGCTGCACCTTTAGGCTGCCCGTGTTTGTCCATTTCTCTGCATCACTCATTCCTGTGTGCTTTTATTTTTGTTTCAGTTTCCTCTCTTGTACCCCCATACAGGTAATTCTATGTGTTCTCTCACTTATATTCTATGTGTTCGCTCACTTTATCCTATAGGATCCACCTTGGATGTGTCATTCATACGACAGACATTTTTATGACCATATGTGATTATCATATATATCTATCATATATTGATCACTTGCCTCTCTCTTTATGGTGTTAGTGAGGTCACCATCTGTATAGTTCTTATTATATTGCCTTGTACATAGATATATTTTGCACAGATTCATGATTTCAGTTATTAGGTGCACATACGTTTTGATTCCCTTTTGGATGATTATTTTTGACCAGCATATTGATATTGATACTGGATGTATCTTATTTATAATTTTGATACATGTATTAATTTCATCCTTTTGTTATTGTACTTTTATAGATTATCGCTTTGATAAAGGCCAATTGTGGCCGAAACGTTGGCTTATTTTGACTGTGTGTCTGGTCTACAATAAACAAAGATTTTTGTTGAAAAATTGACTTTTATGATTTCACAGCCACAAAAATCTGATATTCTGGAAATGCTGCACGTAAAATCACAGCAGAGCCCAGTGTGTGCATCTCCATCATAATCTTATAGCATCACTTTGAGTAGCCCTGATAAAAGGATATATTTGTGTTCATAAATTGTGAATAAATGTTCTGAATATTTTGCAATAATTATTTTTAGTTTAATGGTTTTCTAGGTGTACATCTGTCAACATTTCAAGTATGTTTTTGACTTTGACAATGCTGAAGACTTCTATATTTCTATTTCTTTCATAATACTCCTGTAAGATGCATAGCAGCGTACACTCTATAGTAGAGAGGACCCCGCTGACCATAAGAACTTACACACTAAAGAGAGATATTACTCCGCTGACCATAAGAAGTCACACACTAGAGAGACCGAATAATCCGCTTATCATAAGTTTACACACTAGAGAGAGAGCGAGAGTACCTTACTGACCATAAGAGCTCACACATGAGAGAGAGAACCTCACTGACCATAAGAGCTCACACACTACAGAGAACCTCACTGACCATAAGAGCTTACACACGAGAGAGAGAGAGGACCCCACTGACCATAAGAATTTACACACTAAAGAGAGAGATATTACTCCGCTGACCATAAGAAGTCACACACTAGAGAGACCGAATAATCCGCTTATCATAAGTTTACACACTAGAGAGAGAGCGAGAGTACCTTACTGACCATAAGAGCTCACACACTAGAGAGAACCTCACTGACCATAAGAGCTTACACACTAGAGAGAGAGGACCCCGGTGACCATAAGAGCTCGCACACGAGAGAGCGAGAACCCCGCTGACCACAAGAGCTCACACACTAGAGAGAGAGAGGACCCCACTGACCATAAGAATTTACACACTAAAGAAAGAGATATTACTCCGCTGACCATAAGAAGTCACACACTAGAGACCGAATAATCCGCTTATCATAAGTTTACACACTAGAGAGAGAGCGAGAGTACCTTACTGACCATAAGAGCTCACACACTAGAGAGAACCTCACTGACCATAAGAGCTCACACACTAGAGAGAGATATTACTCCGCTGACCATAAGAAGTCACACACTAGAGACCGAATAATCCGCTTATTATAAGTTTACACACTAGAGAGAGAGCGAGAGTACCTTACTGACCATAAGAGCTCACGCACTAGAGAGAACCTCACTGACCATAAGAGCTCACACACTAGAGAGAACCTCACTGACCATAAGAGCTTACACACTAGAGAGAGGACCCCGCTGATCATAAGAGCTCACACGCGAGAGAGCGAGAACCCCGCTGACCATAAGAGCTCACACACTAGAGAGAGGACCTCACTGACCATATGAGCTCACACACTAGAGAGAGGACCTCACTGACCATATGAGCTCACACACTAGATAGAGGACCTCACTGACCATAAGAGCTACACACTAGAGAGAGAGGACCTCACTGACCATTAGAGATCACACATTAGAGAGGGAGATTACTGTTGGACAATTGTAAGGGATGATCTGATGCAGGAGTACAAGAGACAAGCAAAAAAAGAGTCATCACTGAATGAGGACCGAATGTAGTAGGGCAATTTCTGTTACTGTTTATAATTTGCTATAGTGTTTAGACATGTTTTAGTTATTTTAATTGTTGCTAAGTTTCCTCTAAATAAATATCAGAAAATTGTCATAACAAAATATTCTGCATCTTTATATTTGCAAAAATAATAATGCTTCAAAGTACTGACATTTTTATGCATTAATTATATGTAGCTGTAAAAGGAAAACTCTTTATCATAGAAACAAGAGCCAACTAACATTTTTCATTATCAGATTTGATTCAGGAGTAGTGTTGAGCGATACCGTCCGATACTTGAAAGTATCGGTATCGGAAAGTATCGGCCGATACCGGCAAAGTATCGGATCCAATCCGATACCGATACCCGATACCAATACAAGTCAATGGGACTCAGGTATCGGACGGTATTCCTGATGGTTCCCAGGGTCTGAAGGAGAGGAAACTCTCCTTCAGGCCCTGGGAACCATATTAATGTGTAAAAGAAAGAATTAAAATAAAAAATATTGCTATACTCACCTGTCCGACGCAGCCTGGACCTCAGCGAGGGAACCGGCAGCGTTGTTTGTTTAAAATTCGCGCTTTTACTTGGTTACGTGAGGTCCCGGCTTGTGATTGGTCAGGGCGGCCATGTTGCCGGGACGCGGACCAATCACAGCAAGCCGTGACGAAATTACGTCACGGCTTGCTGTGATTGGTCCGCGTCCCGGCAACATGGCCGCCATTAACCAATCACAAGCCGTGACGTCACGGGAGGCTGGACATGCGCGTATTTTGAAAAGCGCGCGTGTCCAGCCTCCAGTGACGTCCCGGCTTATGATTGGTCACGGCGCCATGTTGCCGGGACGCGGACCAATCACAGCAAGCCGTGACGAAATTACGTCACGGCTTGCTGTGATTGGTCCGCGTCCCGGCAACATGGCCGCCATTAACCAATCACAAACCGTGACGTCACGGGAGGCTGGACACGCGCGCTTTTCAAAATACGCGCATGTCCAGCCTCCCGTGACGTCCCGGCTTGTGATTGGTTAATGGCGGCCATGTTGCCGGGACGTCACTGGAGGCTGGACACGCGCGCTTTTCAAAATACGCGCATGTCCAGCCTCCCGTGACGTCACGGCTTGTGATTGGTTAATGGCGGCCATGTTGCCGGGACGCGGACCAATCACAGCAAGCCGTGACGTAATTTCGTCACGGCTTGCTGTGATTGGTCCGCGTCCCGGCAACATGGCCGCCCTGACCAATCACAAGCCGGGACTTCACGTAACCAAGTAAAAGCGCGAAATTTAAACAAACAACGCTGCCGGTTCCCTCGCTGAGGTCCCGGCTGCGTCGGACAGGTGAGTATAGCGATATTTTTTATTTTAATTCTCTTTTTTACACATTATTACATTAATGTTGTTGCGATACCCGATACCCGATACCACAAAAGTATCGGATCTCGGTATCGGAAATTCCGATACAGCAAGTATCGGCCGATACCCGATACTTGCAGTATCGGAATGCTCAACACTATTCAGGAGGTCAAAATCATTAAGAAATGGCTCATTTCTGGATGGAACCAGACAACATTTGAAAATATGTAGGACAGAAATGTTATCAGAAAGAATAAGCTGCCAGACACATCTTTCTCTCTCTCTCTCCCAGTTTAAAACACAGGAACACTTAGGTGAGCTGAATGCACATGTGTATGGGGGATTTGGGAGAGAAAGCTTTCTGAAAACCAGCTTTAAAGTACCTTCACACGAAGCGACGCTGCAGCGATAGCGACAACGATGCCGATCGCTGCAGCGTCGCTGTTTGATCGCTGGGGAGCTGTCACACAGACAGCTCTCCAGCGACCAACGATGCCGAGGTCCCCGGGTAACCAGGGTAAACATCGGGTTGCTAAGCGCAGGGCCACGCTTAGTAACCCGATGTTTACCCTGGTTACCAGCGTAAAAGTAAAAAAAACAAACAGTACATGCTCACCTGCGCGTCCCCCAGCGTCTGCTTCCTGACACTGACTGTGCTCCGGCCCTAACAGCACAGCGGTGACGTCACCGCTGTGCTTTCACTTTCACTTTAGGGCCGGCGCTCAGTCAGTGTCAGGAAGCAGACGCTGGGGGACGCGCAGGTGAGTATGTACTGTTTGTTTTTTTTTACTTTTACGCTGGTAACCAGGGTAAACATCGGGTTACTAAGCGCGGCCCTGCGCTTGGTAACCCGATGTTTACCCTGGTTACCAGTGTAAAACATCGCTGGTATCGTTGCTTTTGCTTTCAAACACAACGATACACGGCGATCGGACGACCAAATAAAGTTCTGGACTTTATTCAGTGACCAGCGACATCACAGCAGGATCCTGATCGCTGCTGCGTGTCAAACGAAACGATATCGCTAGCCAGGACGCTGCAACGTCACGGATTGCTAGCGATATCGTTACAAAGTCGTTTCGTGTGAAGGTACCTTTATCTTGTGTATAGCCAACTCACTACGTGTCTAGCTCTCCAGCACTGGAATGTATGAATAATTAACTTACCCACCTTCTAATGGCAATGAGATGACTGTGCTTAGCAAGTAACATAATGCAGCAACTTATTGCTTCTAAAACATGGTAATAATAAAACTCTCATTTATAATGTGTTATTTTCCGTCAATATATTGGATTTACAAACAACTGCGGATCTTCAATGGTGCCGAATCTTCCATCACGAGTATGATAAGTTAACCTGCGCAGCCATCAATGGTGACAGGAATTCAATTCTGCGGTTTATTTGACAACGTGTTTGAAGTTTCAAACTTCTTCATCAGGACAAAACCACTGTAAAAATGGTTTTGTCACGATGAAGAAATTTGAAACTTGGAAAAAGCATCGGCCAATGAACCATAGAATTGGATTCCTGTCTCCTTATCATCCTTTGACGGCAGCGCAGGTTAACCCATTTGCTTCCAGTTCTCTTTATTCCTTCCTCGTGGGTATGCAGCAGCTGAAGTCTTGTTCAGTGGTTGTGTGTAAACCACCCAATTAGGTGAGTGCGATAGTGAATCCTCTTTCTCCAAACATTCAGCTACACAACACCCTATTGCACTTGTGGCCTTTCTAGTTTTTATTTTTCCTGTTCATCATCACTAGCATGATAGATACAAGTTGTACAGCGTGGTGAGACGTCACTGCCAGGACTACTTGTAGGTTTTTTTTTTTATAAAACCAATATTCTTTCAGCTGGAGGTTATCACTAGAGAATTAATAAGCCTACTGCCATATAGTCCTCAATATTTATGAGATCTGTATAATGTCAGACCCACCTCTAACTGGTGGCGTTCAGCCTATGCACAGTGCACACACAAAGCTGCCAATCAGTGGTGGGGTTATATGGAGCTCAGCATTAAGGGAACTTAGTAGCATTAAAGGCACATTCGATTAATTTAATTGTTGATTGCAGTGCGTTCACACATTGTATCCGCGTTGGTTTATTTTTTTGCTGTTGCTGCCGTAAAAAAAAATCCTTGTTCTTCTGCGATTTTCCAAAAGCTAAGCAAACAGTGCTGCTCTATTACGATTGTGGCAAAAAGTGCATTCTGTGAATTCAGCCTTATATATCCTTGATGAGGTCATTTCAGCTACAAGTAAAAGGTTATTTATTGTAGGGCTCATTTTGTATTTCTTGCCATCTGCAAGATTTGTAAAAGTATTTTCCAAAATCAAAGTTGAAAGACATTAATATATGGCAAATTAATGTACGGTACATTCCTCTAGTACAAGTATGTGGTTGCACCCATCAACGTAAAATAGAAATTGTCATTTTTTTTTATAAACAGATGCTTAACATTCTGTGTAAAGAATTGTATTCTTGCACCGATAATCCTTTCTTTGAAGACCAACCGTGTTGACGTTTCTTCCTTTTTGCAATCTGTATCTTCCTACCATACTTATAGCTGTGAACATATTGAAACATATGTTATGTTGGCCTAATGAAGGTGACCATAAAGGCCATGTACGTGGAAAAATAAGTGAATGGTCAAATTTGTAAAACTGTATACTGATTTGGGATTGTTGGAGTAGTTTTAGTATTTTACAGATGAAGTATGTAAGATCCAACTCAGAAATGATATAAAAGATATTGGAAACATCTAGACATTTTCTAAAGGATGTTGAAGTATTAATCCTTTATATCTGGCCACTTCTCAAGATCTTCTCAAATTTGCAAATCCGTATGAAAATGCGAAGAGTCTTAAAGAGGTTGTGCACTACTTTAGCAAATCCTTTGAATAGGTCAAAACCACCTTCCTGTCTTACAAGATATGTTACAACCTTGGGTTCTCCAGGTTTTCAAAATCGATTTGGATAGGTCATCAATGTCTGATCAGAAGGGGGCAGACACTCGGTACTTCCTGCGATCAGCTGTTACCGGTATTGACACTCGCTTGCGAAGCTGGCCATCTTCTAATAGTAGCCAAGACTTAGTACTACACATCTGCCTCCTATCAAATCTATAGTGTCTAGTACCCTGTGACGGCCACTATCAGAAGACAGCCAGCTCTGCAAATGAGTGGTAGTGGTCTGACATGCGGCACCCCCCTTACCAACTGGAAACACTCACTTGTGGAGCTGGCCATCTTCTGATAGTAGCCAAGACTTAGTACTACACATCTGCCTCCTATCAAATCTATAGTGTCTAGTACCCTGTGACGGCCACTATCAGAAGACGGCCAGCTCTGCAAGTGAGTGGTAGTGGTCTGACACCCGGCACCCCACTCACCAACTGGAAACACTCACTTGCGGAGCTGGCTGTCTTCTGATAGTGGCCGCCACAGGGTGCTAGCCACTACTGATTTGAATAGGAGGATGTGTAGTATGAAGTCTCGATTACTATCACAAGCTCCACAAATGAGTGTTTCCAGTTGGTGAGCAGAGGGCCGGACCACAACCAATCAGACAGTGATGACTTATCCTAATGATAGTTCATCAGTGCTAAAGTAGTGGACAACCTCTTTAAGGTAGTAAGGGCACCTATGTTCACCTGCTGCATGTGGGACCTTAAACATGTGCCCATTGCTTCCTACAACCGCACTGTGCGGTGAGCCATTTTTTTACATGAACCATTGGAGTCTAAAAAGTAACTACATTTTATTTATATAGATTTGAAAACCCATTACTAAAAATGTCCACCTTCGTTGTGGCACGCTTCCAAAATATACTACAAGCAGCCAAGAAAATAACATTTCTCAATGGTTAATTTGTTAGTTTTTTGCCTTTTCATAATGCATCCGAATAATATAAAATGGCAACTAAAGCTAGCAACATATATAAAGACAAATATTACCCAAAACTATTGATTTTTGCCAAGATACCGTAATTGCCTTGATTCATCATTGCTATTAATCCACTTTCTTGAAGTAATTTTCTCCTTTTAAGTAGTTTTAGTATTTGGATGTTTTTCAACACTTTTTGAGTTGTATTTCTTTTTTTAAGTTTTGCTTTACATAGCCAACGGATTGTGACTAATGTGTGAAAGGGGCCTTAAGGTTTCTGTAGGAGTTTTCAATTTGGTGCATTTTGCTACTTTTAAAAGGATTTGCGACTTGGTTGCTAAGAAGTTGCAAAAACTAATCAAAGACAAAAATATAGAGCATTTTTGATTTCACTCCAAATTCATAAACAGCAAGCACTTTTTTTAAGAATTTGGTACATAAAACATCAGTGAAAAAAGACGAAAAAAGAAAAGTGACTTCAATAGATCGCAAATGAAGAATCGACCCCAGTGTGTATAGGAGATTCCAATTGTCCCTTCACGTGAAATATGACCGTGTTTCACTATCAATGATTCTTTGCTACCATGGGCGAAATGTCTGGTAGAGACTTTTCTCATTTAGCCGCCGGCACAATTACATTTTTGTTAAGAAGATTTTTATACCAGAACTTCTTGACACACCGTTATTAGGAATTCTACTTAAGGACGTAACATATAAAGCAGATGATGGTTTTGCCTTCTCCCAATTCCCGCAAATATTTCATTTGTTAACAAAAAAGTACCAGGAAACCATTTTTGTTTATATTTTTACGATTTGTAATTGTTTTTTTTTTTTAGAGCATTTTTTAACTTAAAACGAAAACCAAAAAGAAAATACAGGTTAAAATGAAACAGAAACAATCAAGTGAAATCCAAAGGGGTGGAGGCTGTAAAACAGAAGTGAGAATTAACATAATAGAACAGTAAAGGCGGAAGAAGAAGAAAAGGTATGTTGTGGGAGAAGATCTACATTGTCTTCTCTTAGAAAACACATTCTGAATATTCAACCGAGATTTCCTAGTCTGGGGTGGAAGACAGAAAGTAGGGATAATGGAACATTTACATACATTAGATCTGGAATAATGTGCACGCCAGCATGCGTTGTGGTCCTCGCCAATAACAAATTATCTACCTAGGCTGCATTAACCTCGAAAGCTCCAACCATTGGAGGTTAATACATTACAATGTCCAGTTTGGCATACATTTCCACATAGGACACAGGTAAAACATGGTTCTGCATTCCCACCCGATCCCCAAACTTTATATAAATTAATTAGGACTATAAGAGCTAAATGGTGGAAATGTGATGGAGGAAGATGAGTGGTAAAGTTACATTAAGTGCATCGTTTTCGTTATGTCAAGCTCCATGAACTAAGGAGAATATTTAATGAACAAGGAAAGCTGCGTAAAAAAAAATAACTTTGGTATTCTGCTATTTTTTTTCCTCTCGCAAGCACATCATGCTGGTTTGAAAGGACACCTTTACATATGTGTTGCAATTTAGAAGACTATGGATATAAATTAATATTAAATAATGTAAGAGTAGGCATATGAAGTAGTTGTTTGGTAGAATGAAGGTGAATGCTGAGAGTATGGAGAAGACAACGTATGTGCCAAATTGTCTTCATGTTAAGAATGATGCTGGTTTGTCCTACCACCTTCCGGGTCCTACCAGATATGTTACAACTTTGGGTTCTCCAGGCTTTCAACAGCGATGGCTAGAAATTCTTGGAAACTAGATTCATTGCATATCACAGATTGGAAGCTAAGGGCCAAAATATTTCTCATGATGAAGAAGCATTGCAGTTTCACAACAGAAGAACCATGGGTTATGGAGATCTGTTCTAAACAAGGCACCATTGACACTTAAATCTTGATATGTGGACTGTAAACCAAATGGCCTCGGCATTTACTCTATATTTCTGAAGATGGCAGCTACATAGACAGTAGCTTTCTCTAGAGTTAGTGAATTCCTAAATATGAAGAATGTATGAGATCTGGTTATTAAGTAAAACGCTAGTTGAGCATCCAAAACGGTTAAGCAAAGATGAGCAATAAACTAAACTAAACTAGTGAAATTACGCAACGAAAAAATTGACCACAATTTTCTTCATTTAGATTTCTGACATGAAATAAGGGAAAGCGCCTCTATAATCCCCGATTAATACCATTATTTTAAGGAAAAATATAAAATGTCACGAAGATATGTGAGATGTAATTCAAGATATTTTGTCTCCTTATTGATCAGTACAAGTATTCGGACTCCGTGCTTTTCCAGGCAGTGTACAACTTCATACTGTCATTTGGAAAGGTTTCCATGGGAGTTGGAAGTCTCCCATTCTCCACACTGGCACTATAACATGCATGCCCATGCAGTCCCGTTTTAGTAAAGGGTAGATGTCTACAAATTCTTGTAGAAATGTTAATCTCTTATTCAAAATGGAAAAATCCAACAGAGATTTGTGACAGGAACTTGAATTTCTGCCACCGATCTGCATTTGGACCCATTTAGTGCAGCTAATCCACATGTGGCATTCTGCTGGATTATCTGTGAAAAAGCTGTTTGGATTAGTGACCCGTCACTTTTTTAGTTTTGTTGGACATGCATTTTCAAATCGGCATGTATACTTCTGCAAGTAACACAGATTTCACATTAAAATTGTCAGAAGTGGATTTCAGAGTGGAGTACATGAGGAAATGTAAGTGAAATTATCATCTGAGCATACCCTACTGGTCTCCAGCTCAGAGGATGAAAGGACACGGCTTTGGGTGGAAGCTATTTCCCCATTACTCAAGCATCCAGTGTAGGCCACAGCGTACAAACTCCCAATGATGACATCCTCTCACATGAGATGTTATGTCATATCTGAAAGGGGTTGTCTAACCAATAAATTTTTGAGAACTTCTTTAGAATGGTATAAAATAACAGAATAAATCACACCTACTTTAAAAGGAACCTGCCATGTCCACAAACGCTATGAACCTACATCTATGAGGTTAAATTGCAGGTTAATAGCATAACAAAGCTGTCCATCGCCTTACTGCAAGCATCAAAATTAACTTTATTCTTTCTGTGATCCGCCGGCTTTCAGTCCTAGAGGCTTGCCCGGAAAGGCTACTGTCTACTCAGCAAGAGGTGGGTGTAAGCATACGCATACCCAGGTGGCTGTAAGCAAGCTGCAGAGCCAGCTGTCAATCAAAGTGCCAGGGCGTGCTTATAGCATTGTGAGCCGTGACCGTAGCTGTTCCGGTCACGCCTCTATGACTGAAAGCCAGCGGGAGGAATAAAGTTAATTTTTTCCCAATAGCCACGCTTTTACTAAGGACAGCTTTGTAACACTATTAACCTCCAGATTAATTCTATATCTGCAGGATAATCGTTTTTGGGGACATAAAATGTTCCTTTTAACGATTGGGGACTGCTCTGTTTCTGGTCCACTGCCAATTTCTGTATTTCCTATTTCAATATAAAAGTCTCTGCATGGACGTGTAACTGCTGCAGTCAGCAGCAGTGACTCCTCAAAGTGGTTAAATGCCTGTGTCAGGACGTCATTTCTACAGCTGGAACTATAGAGACCGGGGGGGGACCGGGAAACCTCAGAGCCGAAGCTGCAGTACGGTATGTCTCTTTTTTTCTAACATTTTAGAACAATTCATGGCTGGACAACACCGTTAATGTAGCTAAAAAGTATTCTTAATTGCTATGAATATTTATATATTTTTTCACATGTTTGGGTCTGCACACTACAATTTTGAGGGAAATGCTAATCCTACAAACATGTCCTATGACTGATACCGTCGGCATCGTACTGGAGGAATCTTACAATATATTTTACTATTACTGAGCAGCTCATCTTCAGAATAGATTGGTCCCGCTGCCCGGAAGTGTTTTTAGCTGGATCTGTAAAATTTATGGCTTGAGAAGTCAATTTTAAACTGTGTAGATTAGGCCTTATTAATGGCATTTGCCTTCCACAGAAATTATCTTACCATTTAACGTAAATTACATCCCGTAAATCTTTGACTTGTACTCTCCGTTCATCTTCAGATTTTCAAGTTTTCATTGAAATTTCCTTCCCGTGAGCTTAAATGTGTTTTTAAGAAAAAAAAAATCCCAGTGTCCCTCTATTTCTTTCCTACAGCAGGTGCAACTGGCTTCAATAAAAAGTCGTGTGTGAAGATTGTTTTTTTACATTAAGGACTTTATAGAAAATTCTGACTTTGGGGAAAATATCACATAAATTCTGCATATAATTCAAAGTATGTTACAATATTTCATCCTTCCATCCAAAGCAATTGGCTTCATGATGAGAAAAACTCTTTGGAAGGACAATGTTTGGGCCAAAGTATGACAAAATCATCCAGACATAAAAAAAAAATCATATTTATATATATATACATGCAAATTGCCTATTTCTGTTACAGACTGAGAACATTGATGAGCCTTGAAAGCACGTCAGGTTTTGGTATCCAAATTTGTTGACCATTTTCCATGAAGAACCCTGGTCCTATATTGGATGTTAATGCAATGCAATACTGATTTAAAAGGCATAGACAAGAAGCGGGCGACTACGAGCCGCTCAGGATGGCTTCTCTCTGTGTCAAGACATAACCTTGAAATAGAATAGACAAGTGTAAAATAGGTTTCTTTGTCCTTTTTTAATCTTCCGGTTAATCCAAAAGAGAATGATGCATTATGTATGTTAGTCGTCTAAAGAGATCTGACCCCATTGACTTGGTAGAGATTGCATAATGTTTTCCAAAATATAAAATACATCAGGTAATAAGAGACAATGGAGAATGTTTACAAAGACAATGCATCATGAGGACTTTGAGGCCCAAAGAGAAGAGAACCGTACATCCCATATTCAGGTAATGACCAGGAATATCAACAATCATATCAAAGTATTCATGGTTTTCTTATCTGATCTGCTGATTATTACAAGCTTAATAGACCACCACTTACAATAGCTGTTTTCCTTCCAGCTCTTTGCATCCGTTCTTGTTGACCCTTTAAATTTTGAGTAGTGTCAATTTAATGGGGTTATCCAGTCCCATTATTTTTAGCAATGCTGAGTAATGCTCATTTTACCAATTCCCAGCTACTCAAGTGTTACTCAATTATGAAGTTGCTTCCTGAATCCCTCACCAGTCTCTGTATCCCAGCCTACAATTATCAATTGGGTCCTGGATCCCTCACCGGTCTCTGTATCCCCGTCTCCAATTATGAAGTTACTTTCTGGATCCCTCACCAGTCTTTGTATCCTGGCCTACAATTATGAAGTTTCTTCCTGGATCCCTCACCGGTCTCTGAACCCCAGCCTACAATTATGAAGATGCTTTCTGGATCCCTCACCGGTCTCTGTATCCCAGCCTACAAATATGAAGATGCTTCCTGGATCCCTCCCCGGTCTCTGTATCCCAGCTTCCAGTGATGAAGTTTTAGTATCACTGAGGTCAACAGCGAAAGGGTAAGATTTTGGTATCAAAAAAGGATAAGTAAAGGCCAAGATACAGAGACCGTCAGGGACTTGGAAATTAGTGGCATGGGGATCGATGAAGTGAGTATGACTGTTTGTTACTGTACACCATTCTAAGCTTTTTGTAATCTATGTAAATACTTTTATGCAAAAAAGAGAAGTATTTTAGGAGTCATAGCCCTGTTGGCTAACCAGAAAAAAATATTTGCTTTTGAAGTACAGAGACCCCTTCATCAGGTGAGATTCCAAACAAATGAATAAGACAAGACCACAACTTTTAAAAGGTGTAACAAGACCTTTGTACATGTAATGGATGGATGGGGAGATATAACAAAGTAATAAACCTTTATTTTTTTCAGAAATAAAGTGAAAGTCCAGCTCACCGGTCTTGCATGGACACAAAAGCACGTGGGTAATGAACATAAGAAGAACATCCAGCATTCCGAAAATGAACTTGAAAAACGTTTAACTCTTTTTTTTAAGGAACATACACGTGGACGTAAAAAAAGGCAGCAAAAACCAACGCGTTTCAACCGTAAGGTCTTGATATAACCATGAGTAAAATTTAAGGTTGAAACGCGTTGATATTTGCCTTTCTTACATTAATGTGTATGTTCCTAAAGCAAAAGTTTTTCAAGTCCATTTTCGGATATCTTTTTTGTTACACAGTGAATTTTTCTGGTTAGCCAATAAAGGCTTTTACATAGATTTTACTAACTTACATGAAACCACTGTATGAGATCTTGGTAAACAAAAAAAAATTGTAAGGGGCACAACAACCCCTTTCAAGTGTAATGAGGAAGTTTTAATAAAAGAGACAAAAAGCATTTTCTTAAAATATACAATTGTCAGCCCAACTATCTCAACGGGGAAAAAACATTTTTTGTTGGTTATATGGGATCTTAAGAGAAAGATACATAAATATTTTTATAAATATATCTATATTTATTATTGGTGCAACCAGGTGACTTCCACACTAAAAGAGAGTGGCGCGATGAATAATACGGATGGCGTCACAGCGGAGAGAATACCGTGACATGTCAATGATATGGCACAATAGGGATTTATAGAGATTTCCCAATCTAGAGGTGCCTTATTGCCATAGTAATTATGTTATAGCAGCTGATCGGATAGAGGAAAACAGCCGACAAAAGGGCTTCTGTAACAGATGTGCAGCCTTTTCTGAAATCTAGCTTTAATTCAATGAATTATTTTGCTTGCACCCCTGATAATATAGCAAACATAGAGGCAAATTGTAATTAGTAGTACTACTAAGCTTTGCAGAAAAGGTTTTAAAAAAACAACCATAAAACTAATTCCAGTCTAATGGCCTTGCTAACTGGTACCAAAACCTGTTCTTCTCTATCGTGGTCGGCTATGGTAACGGTTAGTGGTTGAACCTGTGTTCGGCGTGTTGTCACTATGGCACATGTGGTTTGCACATGCAGTTTAGCTTTCGACACAAGTCTTTTGATCGTAAAGTTCAAAAGGACTCGTCATTAATAGAAATCGACTCTCCTAATCTACAATGGAATCGCATCTGCCGAAGGTCATCATGGATGGTCGAGATATGGCCGCCGCGTACAGGTGCAGCCACAACAGTACTGAAAACAATCTGAGCTAGAAAAGTCGGCAAACTCTGATTAAAGTTCATGAGAATTATGTTTGGGGGGCACGTCTTTTGGCGTGAGAAATAAAAAGTGGAAAAACAAAAGACAAAAAGTAGAAATGAAAGAGCCCCACACCCGGACAATTTCCAATGAAATAAATAAATAAATATATTAAAAATAATAATAAACTTATTCATGAAGAATTGCAGTTTCTTCATAGATTTTTGTTGTTGTTGTTTGTTTTCCTTGCGGTTTTATTTTCTTGAATTCCATTTGTAGTTTGCTCGTTTTGTTTTTTTTTTGTCATTTTTGATTTTTTGGAAATATTTACATCTTCACAGTAACGCCAATCTTTAACTCCCGTCGCTTTGTTCTTTTCTGGGGTGTATGTGCTCATCGCGCTGTATGTTCGTGCACTTGTACATGTACTGTATGTAACAAATGGTTTTCTGCCAAACCTTAAGGTATGCATAACGGTATATCCTGCCACGCGCCGGAGCATGTGTACACCTGGGATAGGATATATGTCTGTGTACCTATTGATTTATGTAAGCGGATCCATGTGAGTTTTCGCTCATCTTCAGGGCGCTGCGTTCTCTTGCGTTGTTTTTGTTCAGTTTTTGTTTTTTTGTTATTGTTGTTCATTCATAGCTCCGCCAGATACGTCTCTGGCAATGATAGTTTCTCCATGGTCATGGCTGTGTTTGCGTTCCATTGGAAGCCAAAAGTTTCTTGTCTTTGGAGGATCCTCTCCGGTGGTGTTCTGCCATGTCAGGCTCAGAGCGACGCGAGTTCTGGCAGCTACGGGTTGGGGTTCCTGGCGGTCGGCTTTGCTGTCCGTTCTTCTCATCTGGTGGCAAGAAGAGAAGATGATCCAAGGAACACTCCATCTGGGTTCTTGTTGTTACATTTGCTCCTAAATGAAATCATCAATTGCACTTATCTCTCGGAAAGAGTTGAATACACAATAGAACAAGGAGAACCCCGCTGTTATATAATATTACTGCATAGTGGGGACATCCATGTCCTACAATCATAATCCATCCCACCCCCAGTGGTGTCATAAGACCACAAAGGTTAAAATGTTCATCACCACTTGTCACAACATTTGTCACCCTGCCTCCACCACTTTTATTTTAAGGAACTGATTACATTCAGATTTGATCAAGTCTATTGCTAGCTGCATAAATATGTATGCAATTAGCGCCCTCTAGTGGTGGCGTTCTTCAGCAGGAATATTATCCTCCACCAATTTTGAAAAGCTTAGGGAATCTGTCAGTAGTATCACCCCCCCAAGTCGTCTATATGGCCATGTAGGTCATAGAAATGTGAATAAAATGATACCTTGATATCTACGATCTGATATTTTATTCCAGAGAAATACATGTTTTTCTTAATATGTAAATGAGCTGTTAAGATCTATGGGCCGGACATAGATCTCCCTGATAATCTGCCTCCAGAGCTTATTATAAATGAAAGTTGGGTTACCAGTGTGGGACATGTAATAACTGACAGTCTGCTCTCTTGAACTACATGTCTCACACTGGTAAATAATTTCTGAATACAGATTCTCAGGGAGATCTATGTCCGGCCCATAGATCTTAACACCTCTTTTACATATTAGGAAAAACATGGATTTCTCTTGAATAAGACATTGGATCACAGATATCAAGGTATCATTTTATTCAGGTTCCTATGACCTACATGCCCATATAGACAGCTTACGGGGTTGATCCTGCTGGCAGATTACCCTTTAAAAAATTGTCACAAAATCATCACAGAATTCTGGACTTAAAAACAGAATGTAGACATTAATTTATAAAAAAGGTGTAGAACTTTTAATGTATTCCATAGTTACATGTGGGGCTTATTCTTTTATTTTTGTATGTGGCTGCACAATTTTTTTTTTTTAAAAGGTTTTTAAATAATATATATAGAAAAATGACTGACAAAATAAAGAAGCCATTTTTCAATCTGATTTTGAAATATAAGAATAAAAGAATTATACATTTTAGAGAAAAAAAACCACTTTAATATTTTTTGTACAGACTGCCCTTAAAAAAATAAATAAAATAAAAAGTGTATTAAAAAAACAGCACAAATCTATTTTAGAAGACTAAGAATAAATTGAATTAAATAATCACTAATAAAATGTTTAGTCATTTGGGACAAGAACAGCTTGGTCATGATTGTGTTAAAGAAAAAGTGGAAATGTTAAATTAGTGTCCAATCAATAAGCATTTAAGAAGAGTTTTCACATTTAACGTTTCAGGTCCAATATTCTGTATGACTTATGGTGCCTTGCGAAAGTATTCGGCTCGCTGAAACTTTTCAACCTTTTCCCACATATTACAGTCATGGCCAAAAGTATTCACACCCCTGCAATTCTGTCAGATAATTCTCAGTTTCTTCCTGAAAATGATTGCAAACACAAATTCTTTGGTACTATTATCTTCATTTAATTTGTCTTAAATGAAAAAACACAAAAAGAATTGTCCTAAAGCCAAATTGGATATAATTCCACACCAAACAGTGTGGACAAAAGTATTGGCACTGTTCGAAAAATCATGTGACGCTTCTATAATTTGTGTAATTAACAGCACCTGTAACTTACCTGTGGCACCTAACAGGTGTTGGCAATAACTAAATCACACTTGCAGCCAGTTGACATGGATTAAAGTTGACTCAACCTCTGTCCTGTGTCCTTGTGTGTACCACATTGAGCATGGAGAAAAGAAAGAAGACCAAAGAACTGTCTGAGGACTTGAGAAACCAAATTGTGAGGAAGCATGAGCAATCTCAAGGCTACAAGTCCATGTCCAAAGACCTGAATGTTCCTGTGTCTACCGTGCGCAGTGTCATCAAGAAGTTTAAAACCCATGGCACTGTGGCTAACCTCCCTAGATGTGGACGGAAAAGAAAAATTTCAACGCAAGATTGTGCGGATGTTGGATAAAGAACCTCGACTAACATCCAACAAGTTCAAGCTGCCCTGCAGTCCGAGGGTACAACAGTGTCAACCCGTACTATCCGTCGGCGTCTGAATGAAAAGGGACTGTATGGTAGGAGACCCAGGAAGACCCCACTTCTTACCCTGAGACATAAAAAAGCCAGGCTGGAGTTTGCCAAAACTTACCTGAAAAAGCCTAAAACATTTTGGAAGAATGTTCTCTGGTCAGATGAGACAAAAGTAGAGCTTTTTGGGCAAAGGCATTAACATTGAGTTTACAGGAGGAAAAAAAGAGGCATTCAAAGAAAAGAACACGGTTCCTACAGTCAAACATGGCGGAGGTTCCCTGATGTTTTGGGGTTGCTTTGCTGCCTCTGGCACTGGACTGCTTGACCGTGTGCATGGCATTATGAAGTCTGAAGACTACCAACAAACAAATTTTGCAGCATAATGTAGGGCTCAGTGTGAGAAAGTTGTTTCTCCCTCAGAGGTCATGGGTCTTCCAGCAGGACAATGACCCAAAACACACTTCAGAAAACACTAGAAAATGGTTTGAGAGAAAGCACTGGAGACTTCTAAGGTGGCCAGCAATGAGTCCAGACCTGAATCCCATAGAACACCTGTGGAGAGATCTAAAAATGGCATGTTGGAGAAGGCACCCTTCGAATACCAGGGACTTGGAGCAGTTTGCCAAAGAAGAATGGTCTAAAATTCCAGCAGAGCATTGTAAGAAACTCATTGATGGTTACTGGAAGCGGTTGGTCGCAGTTATTTTGGCTAAAGGTTGTGCAACCAAGTATTAGGCTGAGGGTGCCAATACTTTTGTCTGGCCCATTTTTGGAGTTTTGTGTGAAATGATCAATGTTTTGCTTTTTGCTTCATTCTCTTTTGTGTTTTTTCATTTAAGACAAATTAAATGAAGATAATAATACCAAAGAATTTGTGTTCACAATCATTTTCAGAAAGAAACTGAGTATTATCTGACAGAATAATAATAATCTTTATTTTTATATAGCGCTAACATATTCCGCAGCGCTTTACAGGTTGCACACATTATCATTGCTGTCCCCGTTGGGGCTCACAATCTAAACTCCCTATCAGTATGTCTTTGTAATGTGGGAGGAAACCGGAGAACCCGGAGAAAACCCACGCAAACACGGAGAGAACATACAAACTCTTTGCAGATGTTGTCCTTGGTGGAATTTGAACCCAGGACTCCAGCGCTGCAAGGCTGCTGTGCTAACCACTGCGCCACAGAATTGCAGGGGTGTGAATATTTTTGGCCATGACTGTATGCTGCAAACATAACAATACCAAATGTTAATTTTTGGTGAAGAATCATCAACAAGTAGAACACAATTGTGAAGTTGAACGAAATTTATTGGTTATTTTAATTTTTTGTGGAAATTCAAAAACTGAAAAGTGGGGCGTGCAATATTATTCGGCCCCTTTACTTTCAGTGCAGCAAACTCGCTCCAGAAGTTCATTGTGGATCTCTGAATGATCCATTGTTGTCCTAAATGCCTAATGATGATAAATATAATCCACCTGTGTGTAATCAAGTCTCCATATAAATGCACCTGCTCTGTGATAGTCTCAGGGTTCTGTCTGAAGCACAGAGAACATCATGAAGACCAAGGAACACAACAGGCTGGTCCGTGATACTGTTGTGAAGTTTAAAGCCAGATTTGGATACAAAATGATTTCCAAAACTTTACACATCCCAAGCGATCATATTGAAATGGAAGGAGTATCATACCACTGCAAATCTACCAAGACCCGGCCGTCCCTCTAAACTTTCATCTCAGACAAGAAGACTGATCAGAGATGCAGCCAAGAGGCCAATGATCACTCTGGATAAACTGCAGAGATCTACAGCTGAGGTGGGACAGTCTGTCCATAGGACAACAGTACACTGCACAAATCTGGCCTTTATGGAAGAGTGGCAAGAAGAAAGCCATTTCTCAAAGATATCCATAAAAAGTGTCTTTTAAAGTTTGCAACAAGCCACTTGGGAGACACACCAAACATGTGGAAGAAGGTGCTCTGGTCAGATGAAACCAAAATCGAACTTTTTGGCAACAATGCCAAACTATATGTTTGGCGTAAAGGCAACACAGCTCATCACCCTGAACACACCATCCCCACTGTCAAACATGGTGGTGGCAGCATCATGGTTTGGGCCTGCTTTTCTTCAGCAGGGACAGGGAAGATGGTTAAAATTGATGGAAAGATGATGGAGCCAAATACAGGACCATTCTTGAAGAAAACCTGTTGGGAGTCTGCAAAAGACCTGAGACTGGGACGGAGATTTGTCTTCCAACAAGACAATGATCCCAAACAAAGCAAAATCTACAATGGAATGGTTCACAAATAAATGTATCCAGGTGTTAGAATGGCCAAGTCAGTGTCCAGACCTCAATCCAATCAAGAATCTGTGGAAAGAGCTGAAAACTGCTGTTCACAAACGATCTCCATCAAACCTCACTGAGCTCGAGCTGTTTGCCAACGAAGAATGGGCAAGAATTTCAGTCTCTCGATGTACAAAACTGATAGAGACATACCCCAAGCGACTTGCAGCTGTAATCGCAGCAAAAGGTGGCGCAACAAAGTATTAAGTTAAAGGGGCCAAATAATATTGCACACCCCACTTTTCAGGTTTTGAATTTCCACAAAAATTTAAAATAACCAATAAATTTCGTTCAACTTCACAATTGTGTTCCACTTGTTGTTGATTCTTCTTTATGTTGATTCTTCTTTATGTTTATGTTTGAAGCATGATATGTGGGAAAAGGTTGAAAAGTTCCAGGGAGCCGAATACTTTCGCAAGGCACTGTACATTCTTAATAGAATTACATAGAAATCACAGCCCCATTTTTCTCAATAAAATAAGATACTTATCACCACTAGAGGGAGCTCACTGCATACTGTATTGTTATTACTTAGAACAAAAGAAAGTCCAGCTCACCACAATCGACATTCCTGGAAACTCGGAGCACGGAACCGCTGTGTCAGGGCGTGAACAAACAGGAAAAGGAAGGAGATCCAGCTCAACGATATAGTGAAAAAAATCCGTAACTTTATTCACTTCAAATCATATAGGATGAAGGACGTAACATCAGCAAGCAATAAGAATAAAAACAAGATCCAAGATCAACGCGTTTCTGGTGACAAAGCACCCTTAGTCATGATACTTGGTATACGTCATGGCCCATACTTTTATACTGGTATCCGGCAAACACACCGGTATGACAATTGGTTGGCTTAATTATCCAGCAAAGTAGAGACACATGGGGATGAATACAAAACAGACATCATTGTAAAAGCAAGGCAAATATTCAAACTAGATGGAAAAGCAGAGATACAGAAAATACAAATATACAAAATCACATATAAAAGTTCAGGAAAATTACAAAAGGTGTAAAAATTTATAGAAATTTGAATATATACAATATATGGTGCAAATAATTTATATAGTTGTATGAATCTGGAATAATCCAATGTAAAAACTAGTTCACTAGAAAAAAATTAATTAATTAATTAATTGTCAAAAGAAAAAAGGAGAATGAAATTTAATTTAATTGAAGAAAAAATGAAAAATAATAAATAGTATAGAAAATTTATTGAAGAATAATAATTTTGAACGAAAAATAACGTTAATAATAATAATAATACATTGGATCATACCAGATTCTGACAAATACCTATGTCAGAAAGACAAATAATGGCAATATAATACTATATGCCATAATTCATAATGTATGAAAAGAGGCAACATAAGTTTATTCAGTACATTTACAATCATGAACATTTGTTGATTTATTTTAGTTTTGTCAGTTTAAATAGATAAGAGCAGAAATGTTCCAAGAAACTAACTAAAATTGAACACGAATGATTGCAGACAGCAATGTGCGCCTATTAAATTCAAAGATGTAATGTATAGAACCTCACAAAAAATGGAGCTATGAATTCCTTATGAGAATCATCTGTAAAATGTGAATGGAGGAACAAAATGAACAACAGCAAGCCCCCACAAATCGGAGGCTAATATATACAGGATAAGCTCGGTCGCAAATACAGACACCACACAGTGCCGACACGGCTGGACAGCAAGAATTCAAGCCGTATAGTATTCCAATTCCAAGTTTACAACACTCATGAATTTGTGAATGGATATGGGTGAGGGAACAAGATAAACAACGGCAAGCCTCTCACAAATCAAAGGCTAACACATGTAAGATAAGCTCGAACGCAAATGCAGACACCATCATAATGCCGATACGGTCAGATGGTGAGAGAAGAGGAAAGGCAAATAAGCAAGATGCCATAAGTAAATATAGTAGACTATTTTGTTATATCATTCTACTATCGGGAAAGAGCAAATTCTACCCTATTAATGATATTGCTAAGTTAGTAGAATAAATTAAACAAACAATTAAACAAACACTTTATTAACCAGCACCAGTCCAATCTTGAGTCACTCAGAATTTATGCGATCGAAAAAACCCACAAACCATTTAGAGGAGGAGATATTGAGGTAACTCTCAGAAATAGAGAAACCTGGTGGATTTTTAAGCTTGGAACTAGAACACCGCATGGTCTGAATAAAAGAAAGGATATAATGCTTTTTTACTAGGCTTTTGCCAACATATAGGTATTAGGGTTATTTCCCTGTTATATTGGTTGTCATATTAGCAATTATATTGGTTGTATTCCTCAGTCAATTGTTTAATTTATTCTACTAACTTAGCAATATCATTAATAGGGTAGAATTTGCTCTTTCCCGATAGTAGAATGATATAACAAAATAGTCTACTATATTTACTTATGGCATCTTGCTTATTTGCCTTTCCTCTTCTCTCACCATCTGACCGTATCGGCATTATGATGGTGTCTGCATTTGCGTTCGAGCTTATCTTACATGTGTTAGCCTTTGATTTGTGAGAGGCTTGCCGTTGTTTATCTTGTTCCCTCACCCATATCCATTCACAAATTCATGAGTGTTGTAAACTTGGAATTGGAATACTATACGGCTTGAATTCTTGCTGTCCAGCCGTGTCGGCACTGTGTGGTGTCTGTATTTGCGACCGAGCTTATCCTGTATATATTAGCCTCCGATTTGTGGGGGCTTGCTGTTGTTCATTTTGTTCCTCCATTCACATTTTACAGATGATTCTCATAAGGAATTCATAGCTCCATTTTTTGTGAGGTTCTATACATTACATCTTTGAATTTAATAGGCGCACATTGCTGTCTGCAATCATTCGTGTTCAATTTTAGTTAGTTTCTTGGAACATTTCTGCTCTTATCTATTTAAACTGACAAAACTAAAATAAATCAACAAATGTTCATGATTGTAAATGTACTGAATAAACTTATGTTGCCTCTTTTCATACATTATGAATTATGGCATATAGTATTATATTGCCATTATTTGTCTTTCTGACATAGGTATTTGTCAGAATCTGGTATGATCCAATGTATTATTATTATTATTAACGTTATTTTTCGTTCAAAATTATTATTCTTCAATAAATTTTCTATACTATTTATTATTTTTCATTTTTTCTTCAATTAAATTAAATTTCATTCTCCTTTTTTCTTTTGACAATTAATTAATTAATTAATTTTTTTCTAGTGAACAAGTTTTTACATTGGATTATTCCAGATTCATACAACTATATAAATTATTTGCACCATATATTGTATATATTCAAATTTCTATAAATTTTTACACCTTTTGTAATTTTCCTGAACTTTTATATGTGATTTTGTATATTTGTATTTTCTGTATCTCTGCTTTTCCATCTAGTTTGAATATTTGCCTTGCTTTTACAATGATGTCTGTTTTGTATTCATCCCCATGTGTCTCTACTTTGCTGGATAATTAAGCCAACCAATTGTCATACCGGTGTGTTTGCCGGATACCAGTATAAAAGTATGGGCCATGACGTATACCAAGTATCATGACTAAGGGTGCTTTGTCACCAGAAACGCGTTGATCTTGGATCTTGTTTTTATTCTTATTGCTTGCTGATGTTACGTCCTTCATCCTATATGATTTGAAGTGAATAAAGTTACGGATTTTTTTCACTATATCGTTGAGCTGGATCTCCTTCCTTTTCCTGATTGTTATTACTTGCATTGTATAAACAGAATGTGATGAGCTCCTTAGCTCCCTCTAGTGGTGAACGTTATTATTTAATTCAGCTCTAAGTCTGTAGTGGGGCAAGAGCTCTGAATCCCCTCCATAGACAGACACTGCACATTGTACATGACTTACATTGAAAAAAATATTAATTTCACATTTACTCATCTTATTAAGCCAACTAGCTTGAGGCTTTTGGCCACAAATGAGATGATTACAAGAAAACAGTGCAGCGGTGGAGACTCAGCGCTCGACCGGAGGAGGGTCAATAAGGTGACATTTTTACTCTTTAAACAAACATGCCACCGGGGATAGGGGAATTTCTGAAAACAGAAAACCCCTTTAAGAGGTGAATGAAATTGATTCTCGCTCTACATGTGCACTCCAGTCATGGTCATTTATAATTGACTACACAGGTACACTGGATATAAGAAGTCTACACTTTTTATATCCACATGAAAGGATATGCTGCACATAGAACCCGCAGCGCACTACACCGCCATCACAGTGGGTGTGAATTTACCAAACGTCACCCACATGCTGCGCAACCAGTCTGTGCAAAACGTTCCCCCGCCGAGCGGATCCTTATCGCTCAGTACGTCAATATGTGGTTGAAATTTACATTGGAGATTTCACATTTTGTAATCAATATGCTGCAAATTTACAACAAAATCTGTGAAAATCCGCAAATAATTCATGAGAATGTTGTCACTGATTTGTTACACAAGGATTCTGATTAGTGTCTGTCCTTATAGGATATAAGTGTTTTATCATAATCATCTCATTGGTGGCAAACCGCTATCCATCCATTATCTATCTATTCATCTACCTATCTATTATCTTATCTGTCTATTTATCTATCTAATATTTATTATCTATCATCTATCTGATATCTATCTATCTATCTATCTCTAAAATCTATCGTCTATCTATTTAATATCTATCTAATCATATGATTATGGATTAGGGAGAGGATGCCTCTGGACCGCAGCCAGGTAAGGAGAAACTTTTTATTTTAACATTTTGTACTGAAAGCCACAATTTGGGGCCTGGATGGGAGGACATATAGGCACAGAAATGAGACACTGGGGGGGGGGCGGGATGCAGATGGGATGACATTTGGGGCCAGGAATGAGACGACACTAGGGGTCAGGAATGAGACATATTGTACCAGGACGAGGGACGTTATTACAGGAAGGCGCCAGGATGTGGGACATTATTACTGTAGGGGCTAATTAAAGGGAACCTGTCACCCCCAAAATCGATGGTGAGGTAAGCTCACCGGCATCAGGGGCTTATCTACAGCATTCTGTAATGCTGTAGATAAGCCGCCGATGTTACCTGAAAGAGGAGAAAAAGACGTTAGATTATACTCACCCAGGGGCGGTCCCGCTCCGATGGGCGTCTCAGGTCCGGGGCCTCCCATCTTCATTCCATGACGTCCTCTTCTGGTCTTCACGCCGCGGCTCCGGCGCAGGCGTACTTTGTCTGCCCTGTTGAGGGCAGAGCAAAGTACTGCAGTGCGCAAGCACCGGAAAGGTCAGAGAGGCCCTGCGCACTGCAGTACTTTGCTCTGCCCTCAACAGGACAGACAAAGTACGCCTGCGCCGGAGCCGCGGCGTGAAGACCAGAAGAGGACGTCATCCTATGAAGATAGGAGGCGCCGGAGCAGACCTGAGACACCCATTTGACCAGACCGCACCGGGACCGCCCCTGGGTGAGTATAATATAACCTCTTTTTCTCCTCTTTCAGGTAACATCGGGGGCTTATCTACAGCATTACAGAATGCTGTAGATAAGCCCCTGATGACCGTGAGCTTACCTCCCCAACGATTTTGGGGGTGACAGGTTCCCTTTAAGGGGTTTATTACTGCTGTGATGTATTTTATTTTTGAGGGGTCCTGTTACTGTGGAGGGCAACACTGTCATTTTTTTTGTCATATAGTGTAGTGTAGAAGTTGGGGGGTTTTGCTCTGTAAGCAATGCCCTAGATAACTGTGTTATTTTCTGCAGAGATGAGTCCTGGCTGGAAGAAGTGGCTGGATGAAAAACTTCAACTAGAGATGTCACAGGTGATTCAGTGTTACCTGTCACTAACACTATACACCATATACTATATAAAGGGCTCCTGTGTATAATGTCACTGGTGATCCCTGTATTACCTGTAAACTGACACTATATACAGAGCTCCTGTGTATGTCACTGGTGATCACTGTATTACCTGTACACTGACACTATATACAGAGTTCCTGTGTATAATGTCACCAGTGATCATTGTATTATCTGTACATTATATACAGAGCTCCTGTGTATAATGTCAATGGCGATCACTCTATTACTTGTACAGTATACACTATATACAGGGCTCCTGTGTATAATGTCAATGGTGATCACTGTATTACCTGTATACTATATACAGAGCTCCTGTGTATAATGTCACTGATGATCACTGTATTACCTGTACACTTACACTGTATACTGTGTTCAGAGCTCCAGTGTATAATGACAGTTATGGTAATATTAGTATTGTGGTTTTTTTATATTAATAATGGCTATTGTAGTATTCAGTCACTATGTGGAAGTAATATGTGGTCTGGTCATAGTGTGACCGTATTTGTTCCTTGTATGTGTCATTATTTGGTTAGTATGTGGTGGTAATATGTGGTGTGGTCATGGTTTGATAGTATTTGTTCCCTGTATGTGGTATTATTCGGTCATTATGTGGTGGTAATATGTGGTTCGCCCATTTTGTGACTGTATTTGTCTGTTTGTGGTATTTAAAAAATATATGCGACACATTACCTTAAAGAAACATAAATAAATGTATACCTATAAAGAGTATTGGATATTTTAACCAAATGTTTAATAGGATAGAGTAGAGTAGGGCCCAGCCAAAAGAGTCTACCTTGTCATGGTGGTGACTTAAAAAATCTTTTGGCCAAAACAAAAGCTGCCGGCTATGTATGTGATCTGGAGTTCGAAGGGAACTATTAATGTCTGATTGGGGAGGATGTGGTGCAGATGTGGAGGTTTTTCTAATATTCCTCCTGCATTATTCTATAGGCCCTTATCGTACCACACATTTTTTCACACGGATTAAAGAACAAAATCATGGCATGATCCATTGTTAGTTTTTGTAGATAATATATCCAGGACAATTGCTTTTAGGGTAAATAATGAAACTGTTGTATGGTGGCACATAGGGTGCCCGCGGGTCCCTTAGAAATTCGATGCCACTGTACAAAGTCTCTGATTACGACTTTGCGGTGTGAAAGAAGCACAGAATTAGAAGAAGGGTTTACACACGAGGAGGGGAGATAAAATACTATTGTCTTTGAATTTGCCCTTAAAGATCAGTTTTAGGGCTGGGAAGATGTCCTTAAGGAGAGTAGCTGATTTTGGAGATCAGTGGTAATAAGTTTGTAAATTAGCTCTGTCCCATAAAAAAATTAAAGAATTCCCTGGTGCCAGCCTATGAAGGTTGGTAGCCTTTAAACCCATGCCTGACCCTTTAACAAACCTTGCAACATGACTACAGATGTTAGCCAGGCTGTGTCGGAGCACTTGCCCCTCATCAGTGCAGAGCAGGGAACCTAGTAAGGTGGAGAAGGCCTCCTGTTAGCAGGGACTGAAGACCAACTAATAAGGAGTGGGCCTGTCCTTGCTGGCATTATATGTGGAAACAGTGCTGATAACTGTGGCTCCATAGTAATAAAAAATAAATGAGGGGTCTCCTCACTAGCTGTAAAAAAAACCTATGACTACTGCTGCTACTAATGCTTCCACTGCTACCACTACTATTGCTATTACTGCTGTTACTGTTGCTACTTCTACTACTATTGCTACTGCTGCTACAATTGCTACTACAACTATTTCAACTACTACTGCTACTATTATTGCTGCCACTACTTCTGCTGCAGCTTCTGCTACTACTTCTGCCACTATTTCTAGTACTGCTCCTACTACTACAGCCGCTGGCTGTTTGTTCCCTTCTTTTTCCTTTTATCTCCTTCACCCAACGTACTGTAATACCATCAAATAATAATGTCCTTTCACATATTTATGCTATATATTTACCTGCCAAGGCCTGGACTGACGGCTGGTCATGTGTGCTCAGCAGTTGTGCCTGAATAGTCTCTACGACCCTCTTAAATCGGCGGCTGGGACCTAGAAAATGAAAATATGCAGATAAAGACAAGTGAGATAAATGGCAAACATAAAAAGCTGTGAAATCAGACAACTTAAAGTTTTTTATGTGGTTTTTGAAGTGAATCCACTTCAAAACCTACATCAAAACCACCACGTGTGAACACACATCAGCTGATCGAAGAACCTGTGATGCCCGGTGGAGCGCTATGTCCTCCTTATTGCTAAGACTTCTCCATCTACCTGCACTGTCAGCGCTTAGGCACAGCTCTGCTGACTATTGCAGTGCTGTATTGCTCACCTGATTGCCTAAGGGTAATTCATCAACCTGTAAAAGTCCCTTATATGCTCTGTAAGCCATGCCGTACTCCCTCACATCTAAGGCCTCATACAACTAACATTGACGTAAGAGACTAATTCTAAACATACATATTTTTTTCTGAATTGTTAAAATGATAGATGGTAAAAAAACAAGAACTAAGTATGCCATTATACACAATATACAGTATGGAAAAAAAGAATTTGGATACCCCTATATTACACCCATAGGAGCATTTGTGACCTCCCATTCTAAATCTATAGGCATCAATATGGTTGGTCCCTTTCCAGCTATAACAGCCCCACTCTTCTAGGAAGGCTTTCTTCAAGATTTTGGAGGTGTCTGTGGGAATTTTGCACAATTATCCAGAAGAGCATTTGTGAGGTCAGACCCTGATGTTGGGGAGAGGCCAGGTTCACAATTTCCATTCATCCCAGATGTTGGATGAGGTTGAGGTCCTGGTTCTATGGGGGTCAGTTATGCTCCTCCACATCAAACTCTCCCAATCATGTGTGTATGGACCATGTGTACTGGTCACAGTCATGAGGAACAGAAAACTGTCTTCACAAAGTTGGAAGCTAAAATTGTCCAAAATGTCTGAAAACAAAAATATTTCCCTTCATTGGAACTAAAGACAAAGTCGACCCTGCTAGTCACTGAGGCTGGATTACGGTGTGGGACAAAACGATGGAGAGGTGAGGGATATGGTTGTTTTTTGTTTTATTACAGGAGACAATGGCTTCAGTAGAATGGGTGATGACGCGAGTATGGTTTAATTTAGAATCATTAAAGAAGTCTGTCATTCTTTCAATTAAAGGACTTTGTTCTGGTTGTGTGTTTATTTTCAATACAACTATAGTATTTGTAATGGATAAGTGTCTTATAGACGCCTCTCCATTACTAAGCTGTGGGCTTGATGTCATCTGATAATACAAAGATGACATCAACCCCACAAATATGAACCCCACTTGCCATCACTACAGGGCAAGTGGGAAATGCCGAACAAAGTGTCAGAAATGGCGCTTCTAATATATGTGCCTTTCTGGGCAGCTGCAGGCTCCGGTTTTTAGGCTGGGAGGGGCCAATATCCATGGCCGCTTACCAGCCTGAGAATACCAGCCCCCAGCTGTCTGATTTAGCAAGGCTGGTTGTCAAAAATGGGGGGCCCCCACATCGACATTTTTTTAAATTCTTTAAATAATTAAGAAAAACAGTGTGGGGACCCCTCTATTCTTGATAATCAACCTTGCTAATGCTGACAGCTGAGGGTTGCAGCCCCCAGCTGTGAGTTTTGCTGGCTGGTTATTGCAGCGCCCCAGGGTCCTGGTCGTTGCAGTAATATCATTCTCTAGGGGGGAGTGTGTTGTGAATTCTGCTCTTGGGCTCCCTCCGGTGGTTGTTTGTGATAGTGCAGTTGTCTCTGGGTTGTAATCCAGGGCAGGTGTTTCTGCTGATTGCAGCTCTATTCGGTATTTAGGTGTGCTGGATTCATTAGTCAGTGCCAGTTGTCCATTGTTCTTGGAGGGTTTACATTCCTGTCTGGTTCCTTCTGTTCTGCTGCCAATTCAGCCAAGATAAGTGTCTGGTTTATTTTCCTGCAGCACACATGTAGTGTGCTTTTCAGTTCAGAACAATTCATTGTTTTGTCTTGTCCAGCCTAGACTTGTTTGGATTTTTTCAGTCATGCTGGATTCTCTGGAGATGCAGATATACATTCTATGTCTTTAGTTAGATGTGGAATTTTTGTATTTTCTGCTGTGGATATTTTCAGAGTTTTAATACTGACCGCTTAGTACTCTGTCCTATCGTTTACTATTTAGCTAGAAGTGCCTCTTTTGCTAAATCCTGTTTTCAGCCTGTGTGTGTCTTTACTCTTATATTCACCATCAATATTTGTGGGGGGCTGCCTATCCTTTGGGGTTTCTGCTCTGAGGCAAGATAGAATTCCCATTTCCATCTATAGGGTTATTTAGTCCTCCGGCTGTGTCGAGGTGTCTAGGATGTGTTAGGTACACCCCACGGCTACTTCTAGTTGCGGTGTCGGTTTAGGGTTGCGGTCTGTACAGGTACCACCTTCTCCAGAGAAGGTCTCATGCGGCTCCAAGGCCACTGGATCATAACAGTACAACTGGCCAACAATGAGTTAAATGCATCTCAGAAGAAGGGAAGAAGGGTGTTGAGCCATTTTTTTTCTGTAGTCTGCTTTGTCTCTCCTTCCCTCTTTTCCGCTGGGTGGCTGTGGAGTCTTGTGCTAGTATGGATGTTCAGGGATTAGCTTCTCGTGTAGATCAGCTTGCTGCTAGAATACAGGATATTGCAGATAATATTGTTCAGACTCCGGTTTTAGAGCCTAGGATTCCTACTCCTGATTTGTTTTTTGGGGACAGGTCCAAATTTTTGAGTTTTAAAAACAACTGCAAACTGTTTTTTTGCTCTGAAACCTCATTCCTCTGGTGATCCCATTCAGCAGGTGAAAATTGTCATCTCCCTGCTGCGTGGCGATCCTCAGGATTGGGCATTTTCCCTGGAATCTGGGAATCCGGCCTTGCTTAATGTAGACGCCTTTTTTCAGGCTCTAGGATTATTATATGATGAACCAAATTCTCTGGATCAAGCGGAGAAGACCTTGTTGGCCCTGTCTCAGGGTCAAGAAGCGGCAGAATTGTATTGTCAGAAATTTAGAAAATGGTCTGTGCTGACTAAATGGAATGATGATGCTTTGGCGGCAATTTTCAGAAAGGGTCTTTCTGAATCCGTTAAAGATGCTATGGTGGGGTTTCCCACGCCTGTCGGTCTGAGTGATTCTATGTCTCTGGCCATTCAGATTGATCGGCGCTTGCGTGAGCGCAGAGCTGTGCGCGCTGTGGCGTTGTCCTCAGAGCAGATGCCTGAGCCTATGCAGTGTGATAGGATTCTGTCTAGAACAGAAAAAGAAGGATTCAGACGTCAGAATGGGTTGTGTTTTTATTGTGGCGATGCTTCTCATGTTATTTCAGTCTGTCCTAGGCGTACAAGGAGAATCGCCAGTTCGGTTACCATCAGTACTGTACAACCTAAATTTCTGTTATCTGTGTCCCTGATCTGCTCATTGTCATAATTTTCTGTCATGGCGTTTGTGGATTCAGGTGCCGCTTTGAACTTAATGGACTTTGAATTTGCCAGGCGTTGTGGTTTCCCCTTGCAGTCTTTGCAGAATCCTATTCCTTTAAGGGGCATTGATGCTACACCTTTGGCTAAAAATAAACCCCAGTTTTGGACACAGGTGACCATGTGTATGGCGCCAGCCCATCAGGAAGATTGTCGTTTTCTGGTGTTGCATAATTTGCATGATGCTATTGTGCTGGGTTTTCCATGGTTGCAGGCACATAATCCTGTGTTGGATTGGAAGTCTATGTCTGTAACTAGTTGGGGTTGTCAGGGGGTTCATAGTGACGTTCCTTTGATGTCAATCTCCTCTCCCTCCTCTTCTGAAATTCCTGAGTATTTGTCTGATTTTCAGGATGTATTCGATGAGCCCAAGTCCAGTTCCTTTCCACCGCATACGGACTGTGATTGTGCTATTGACTTGATTCCAGGCTGTAAGTTTCCTAAGGGCTGACTTTTCAACCTGTCTGTGCCTGAACATACCGCCATGCGGAGTTATGTTAAGGAGTCTTTGGAGAAAGGGCATATTCGGCCATCTTCTTCACCGTTGGGAGCGGGATTCTTTTTTGTTGCTAAGAAGGATGGCTCCTTAAGACCCTGTATTGATTATCGCCTCTTGAATAAGATCACGGTCAAGTTTCAATACCCTTTACCTTTGCTTTCTGATTTGTTTGCTAGGATTAAGGTTGCTAGTTGGTTTACTAAGATTGACCTTCGGGGGGGCATATAATCTTGTTCGTATTAAGCAGGGGGATGAATGGAAAACTGCGTTTAATACGCGCGAAGGCCATTTTGAATACCTTGTGATGCCATTCGGGCTCTCTAATGCTCCATCTCTTTTTCAGTCCTTCATGCACGACATCTTCCGGACTTATCTTGATAAATTCATGATTGTATATTTGGATGACATTTTGATATTTTCCGATGATTGGGAGTCTCATGTGGAGCAGGTCAGGATGGTATTTCAGATCCTTCGTGATAATGCTTTGTTTGTGAAGGGGTCTAATTGTCTCTTTGGAGTGCAGAAGGTTTCTTTTCTGGGCTTCATTTTTTCTCCCTCATCTATTGAGATGGATCCGGTTAAGGTTCAGGCCATTCATGATTGGATTCAGCCCACATCCGTGAAGAGCCTTCAGAAATTTTTGGGCTTTGCTAATTTTTATCGCCGTTTCATTGCTAACTTCTCCAGTGTGGTTAAACCTTTGACCGATTTGACGAAGAAGGGCGCTGATGTGACGAATTGGTCCTCTGCGGCTGTCTCTCCCTTTCAGGAGCTTAAACGCCGATTTACTTCTGCCCCTGTGTTGCGTCAACTGGACATTTCTCTTCCGTTTCAGGTTGAGGTTGACGCTTCTGAGATTGGGGCAGGGGCCGTTTTGTCTCAGAGGAATTCTGATGGTTCCTTGATGAAACCGTGTGCCTTCTTTTCCCGTAAGTTTTCGCCTGCTGAACGCAATTATGATGTCGGCAATCGGGAGTTGTTGGCTATGAAGTGGGCGTTTGAGGAGTGGCGACATTGGCTTGAGGGAGCTAAGCACCGTATTGTGGTCTTGACCGATCATAAAAATCTGATTTGCCTCGAGTCTGCCAAGCGGCTGAATCCTAGACAGGCTCGATGGTCCCTTTTCTTTTCCCGTTTTGATTTCGTGGTCTCGTATCTTCCGGGTTCTAAGAATATTAAGGCTGATGCCCTCTCTAGGAGTTTTTTGCCTGATTCTCCTGAGGTCCTTGAACCGGTCGGCATTCTGAAAGAGGGGGTGGTCCTTTCTGCCATTTCCCCTGATTTACGACGGGTTCTTCAGGAATTCCAGGCTGACAAACCTGACCGCTGTCCAGTGGGGAAACTGTTTGTTCCTGATAGATGGACTAGTAGAGTGATTTCTGAGATTCATTGTTCTGTGTTGGCTGGCCATCCTGGTATTTTTGGTACCAGAGATTTGGTTGCTAGGTCCTTTTGGTGGCCTTCTTTGTCGCGGGATGTGCGTTCTTTTGTGCAGTCCTGTGGGACCTGTGCGCGGGATAAGCCTTGTTGTTCCCGTGCTAGTGGGTTGCTTTTGCCTTTGCCGGTCCCTGAGAGGCCCTGGACGCATATTTCTATGGATTTTATTTCAGATCTTCCGGTTTCCCAGAGGATGTCTGTTATCTGGGTGGTTTGTGACCGGTTCTCTAAGATGGTCCATTTGGTGCCTTTGCCTAAATTGCCTTCCTCTTCTGATTTGGTTCCGTTGTTTTTTCAGCATGTGGTTCGTTTGCATGGTATTCCGGAGAATATTGTGTCTGACAGAGGCTCACAGTTTGTTTCTAGATTTTGGCGGGCCTTTTGTGCTAGGCTGGGCATTGATTTGTCTTTTTCCTCCACATTTCATCCTCAGACAAATGGCCAGACCGAGCGAACTAATCAGACTTTGGAAACTTATCTGAGATGCTTTGTGTCTGCTGATCAGGATGATTGGGTGGCTTTCTTGCCATTGGCCGAGTTTGCCCTTAATAATCGGGCTAGTTCGGCTACCTTGGTTTCGCCCTTCTTTTGTAATTTTGGTTTTCATCCTCGTTTTTCTTCAGGGCAAGTTGAGCCTTCTGATTGTCCTGGTGTGGATTCTGTGGTTGACAGGTTGCAGCAGATATGGGCTCATGTGGTGGACAATTTGGTGTTGTCTCAGGAGGAGGCTCAGCGTTTTGCTAACCGTCGTCGGCGTGTTGGTTCCCGGCTTCGGGTTGGGGATTTGGTCTGGTTGTCTTCCCGTCATGTTCCTATGAAGGTTTCTTCCCCTAAGTTTAAGCCTCGGTTTATTGGTCCTTATAGGATTTCTGAGATTATCAATCCGGTGTCTTTTCGTTTGGCCCTTCCGGCTTCTTTTGCCATCCATAATGTTTTCCATAGATCTTTATTGCGGAAATATGTGGTGCCCGTTGTTCCCTCTGTTGATCCTCCTGCCCCTGTGTTGGTTGATGGGGAGTTGGAGTATGTGGTTGAGAAGATTTTGGATTCTCGTTTTTCGAGGCGGAAGCTTCAGTATCTTGTCAAATGGAAGGGTTATGGCCAGGAGGATAATTCTTGGGTTTTTGCCTCTGATGTCCATGCTGCTTATTTGGTCCGTGCCTTTCATCTGGCTCGTCCTGATCGCCCTGGGGGCTCTGGTGAGGGTTCGGTGACCCCTCTTCAAGGGGGGGTACTGTTGTGAATTCTGCTCTTGGGCTCCCTCCGGTGGTTGTTTGTGATTGTGCAGTTGTCTCTGGGTTGTAATCCAGGGCAGGTGTTTCTGCTGATTGCAGCTCTATTCGGTATTTAGGTGTGCTGGATTCATTAGTCAGTGCCAGTTGTCCATTGTTCTTGGAGGGTTTACTGTTGTGAATTCCGTCTGGGCTCCCTCTGGTGGCCTTTAGCGATACTGCGGGTCTGTAGCAGGGCTCAGTTGCCTCATTTCCTGCTATGACTGGTCCCTATTTAATTCCACCTGGACCTTCACTTGTTGCCTGCTGTCGGTGTATTCAGTCCTGTTTCTGAGAGCTCCTGAATATTCCTTGTGACCAGTCTCCTGCTGGAGAAGTTAAGTTTGTTTGTTCATTTTGCTCATTATTTCCTTGAAAACGTTTCTCTGTATATGATGAGTTCAGTCCAGCTTGCTTATATGTGATTTTTCGCTTGCTGGTTAGTTCTGGGGTGCAGAGTGCGCCCCTCACATCGTGAGTCGGTGTGGGGGTTCTTGTATTCTCTGCGTGGTTTATTTTTGATAGTTTTTGTACTGACCGCACAGACTCCTATCTATTTTCAGTTTATCTAGTGTTAGCGGGCCTCATTTTCTGAACCTGTTTCATTTCTACGTTTGTCTTTTCCCCTTAACTCACCGTTATTATTTGTGGGGGGCTGACTATAACTTTGGGGTTATTTCTCTGAGGCTAGTGAGGTCTTTGCTTTCTCTCTAGGGGTAGTCAGTTTCTCAGGCTGTGAACGAGGCGTCTAGGATTTTAGGAACGCTCCACAGCTGCCTTTAGTGTTTGTGGATAGGATCAGGATTGCGGTCAGTATAGCTTCCACATCCCCAGAACTTGTCCTATATTCTGGTCATATGTGTCAGGTCAGTTTTGAGATCCTACCACCGGATCATAACAGTTTACATCCCTGTCTGGTTCCTTCTGCTCTGCTGCCAATTCAGCCAAGATAAGTGTCTGGTTTATTTTCCTGCAGCACACATGTAGTGTGCTTTTCAGTTCAGAACAATTCATTGTTTTGTCTTGTCCAGCCTAGACTTGTTTGGATTTTTTCAGTCATGCTGGATTCTCTGGAGATGCAGATATACATTCTATGTCTTTAGTTAGATGTGGAATTTTTGTATTTTCTGCTGTGGATATTTTCAGAGTTTTAATACTGACCGCTTAGTACTCTGTCCTATCGTTTACTATTTAGCTAGAAGTGCCTCTTTTGCTAAATCCTGTTTTCAGCCTGTGTGTGTCTTTACTCTTATATTCACCATCAATATTTGTGGGGGGCTGCCTATCCTTTGGGGTTTCTGCTCTGAGGCAAGATAGAATTCCCATTTCCATCTATAGGGTTATTTAGTCCTCCGGCTGTGTCGAGGTGTCTAGGATGTGTTAGGTACACCCCACGGCCACTTCTAGTTGCGGTGTCAGTTTAGGGTTGCGGTCTGTACAGGTACCACCTTCTCCAGAGAAGATCTCATGCGGCTCCAAGGCCACCAGATCATAACAGGAGTGATGTTAAGTTTGAAGGCAATAAAGGAGATCTCTTTACCAGGTATCACAAACCATGCAACACATTTCATACTCCAGTCCACCAGGGGGAGCTATGCTCCTATTTATTAGGGCACTCTTCACAATTAGGTAAAACTGGTGGTCTGGATAGGAAGTTAGGACAGAAGCTGGCTGGGCTTCACCCAGTGAGCTGCTATCTGAGCTCCACTCAGTTAGTGGGTCCCTGACAGGGGTGGGATCCTGTAAGAGGCCTAGAGAGAATGCCACGGAGCTGCGCCTGCCCGACGTGCGACAGCATCCTAAGAAGACACGAACAGAGAATTGTATTGTAGAGGGTGAGAAACGAAGTCATAGCAAAAGGAGAGGAAACCAGAAGGAGTTCTGCCCTGTACAGGCTGCCTCCTTCTGAGGTGAAGGATCCGGTAGCCAGAACACCGAGGGAGCAACAGTCCTTTATGCTTCGCTACAGAGACCGGCAGGACAGTTAATTTCAAGTTACTGATCCGCCCTATACCCAGGAGGCTCGGTGGCAACTTATGGGGGCCGGGGCATGCTAGAGTCCCTGTAAAAAGCCTCAGGCCACCAGTCATATGGGTTTGTCCTATCCTATCCATCAGGGGGACAGAGAAAGAGACATAACATCTACAACAGTTGTGAGGACCTTATGAGAGGCTCAGCAGTAAGGTACTACAACACCCAGGCGCTAGAGGAAGGCTACTGATTTCCACCTGGATAAGGGGACTCTGGATTTGCCTCCAGACCGGCCGGACTCTGCCTACCCTGTGATCTGGTGCTCTGGACTGTGGATGTTGAAGCCTTCAGTAAAAAGGTAAAGAGACTGGAACCTTGTTTCCTTGTTCTTCACTGCGCCTCTCACCATCCACCATCTACACACTGGGAAGCCCTAGGGATACACTTCACCTGTGGGAATGTATACCATCTAGCTGCCATAACATCACCCCAGCGGACCCCTTAAAGCAGCGTTAGTCACCCTGACCGAATACCACAGGTGGCGTCACAAACATTATCCCTTTAAAGACCTTTCCCCCCTTTTACACGGATGTCCCTAGGGCCACGGACCGGGTCAGCCACCGTGACATCCCCCTTGAGAACCGAAGGACCCGGTTCCGTGTACCCCACTGCCCTACGGGGGCGCTTCATTATCAAAAATACAGGGGAACTCGTGCCGCTTTTTAAAATTATTTATTTAGAGCACAGGCGCCAGCTCCCATCAGCCGCTCCTGCTGTCACCGTTATTATCATCAGCTGGCATAGGCTGATGGGAGTGGTAGTCTCATCTGCCAACACCAATGACCGGAGGTAAACTGTATATCTCTGATCAAAGCTGCGCTGTCATGCTGTCATTTGACAGCATGAGAACCGCAGATGTCTGACCGGCGGTAATGATTTTACCGCCGATCAGACGCAGTGTTTGCTGCGTTGTCATACAAATGATAGAGTGACAAACACCCGGTGTTCGGAGGGCCGAACCTGAACAGTAACACGGACTTCCTGGTGATGTCCGTGTTTGGCGTACGTGCCCAAACAGTAGGTTTTCGGTACAGATTCCGAATTTTACTGTTGGTGTTTGCCAATCTCTAGTCATAGGTCATGGGTCTTCCAGCAGGACAATGACCCAAATATACTTCAAGAAGCACCCAGAAATAGATGGAAACAAAGCGCTGGAGAGTTAAGTGGCAGCAATGAATCCTGATCTAAATCCCACTGAACACCTGTGGAGAGATCTTAAAATTACTATTGGGAGAAGGCACAGTCAAATTTGAGACCGGGAGCAGTTTGCAAAAGAAGAGTGCTCCAAAATTCCAGCTGAGAGGTGTAAGAAGCTTGTTGTTGGTTATAGGAAGCGATTGCAGTTATTTATCCAAAAGGCGTGCAACCAAATATTAAGTTGAGGGTGCAAATAATTTTGTCCGTCCTATTTTGGGGGTTTTGTGTGAAGTTATGTCCAATTTGCCTTTATTTCTCAATTCTTTTGTGTTGTTCCAATACACACAAAGGAAATAAACGTGTATAATAAAACATGTGTAATTGCAAAAATTGTCTGGGAAAAATACTTATTTTTCTGGAACAATTGAAAGAGTGCCCACACTTTCAGCCATGTATGTGAGCTATGATGTCCTCTCGCTATTCTAAATCACCTTAAAAAATGGCTGATGCGTTCCCTGTCGCAGCTTTTATACAGGCTATGATAGTCCCTCCTATTTGGCTGGGCCATACCAAATGATGTAATAGCTACAAGGTGTTATGAGGAAGCCTTGGGCACTTTCATAACACTATGGGTTAACCCTATATCTGCAGGTTAATAGAATGCGTATTGGGGGCCTTTTAGGTTTTTAGGCCCCCGTGCTTACTTTTTTGCTATTATCTGCAAAATGACTTTAGTTAGAATTTTTAAACTCTAGTATGTTCTCCAGCTTCTTCTGCTGTCAGTCCTTTTCAATGTTTCAAGAGAAAATGAGGAAAACATTAACATGAATATACATTAGTCAGTGCAGAGGAGATGAGCTGCTTTTATACAATTTTGCATATGGGTCATCTGCTGTGTATGGACAATTTGTGCACTTAATCCAGTAGATGCTGTTGATGAAATCCAGCAACTGTTGTAAATTGTGCCCTCCACTAAATCGCTGAAGGCAAACACACGGTCATTTGCTGCAGGTGACAAAGAGGCCCTGGGAAGGTAGACAGCAGAACCACACTGTACTGTGCTGGTCACGCGTATGACTGGCATTTAGCCCCTGCGTCTCATAGTCCAATATGTAATATATGTGATATAAAAAAAGTTTTAAAAAATCATAATCAGGCTGGTCTGAATTTCCAGGTAGCAATGAATTTTTTGAGATTAAAGCAGACTGTCCTTGGTGACAAGGAGCATCTTCCTCCAGGGGCCTGTGCCATCATCATCATGATTTGAGATATTTGGGAGGACACATGTCTATCAGAAAAGTTGCTTTCTTGGAGCAGAGCTGTCTATCAATGTTCTGTGTTGTGAATTCTGCTCTTGGGCTCCCTCCGGTGGTTGTTGATGGTAGTGCAGTTGTCTTGGGGTTGTAATCCGGGCAGGTGTTTCTGCTGATTGCAGCTCTATTAGGTATTTGGGTGTGCAGGATCCATGAGTCTGTGCCAGTTGTCCATTGTACTTGGAGGGATTGTATCTCTCTCTGGCTCCTCATGCCCTGCTGCAGATTCAGCTAAGATAAGTGTCTTGTTTTTTGTCTCTGTGCACACATGCAGTGTGCCTTGCAATTCAGTGCAATTTATTGTGTTTTTGTCCAGCTTAGACTTTGTTTGGATTTTTCAGTCATGCTGGATTCTCAGGAGATGCAGATATACTTTCTATGTCTTTATTTAGATGTGGAATATTTGTATTATCTGCTGTGGATGTTTTTAGGATTTTAATACTGACCACTTAGAATTCTGTCCTATCCTTTTCTATTTAGCTAGAAGTGCCTCTTTTGCTAAATCCTGTTTTTCTGCCTGCGTGTGTCTTTCCTCTTATACTCACAGTCAATATTTGTGGGGGGCTGCCTATCCTTTGGGGTTCTGCTCTAAAGCAAGATAGAATTCCCATTTCCATCTATAGGGGTATTTAGTCCTCTGGCTGTGTCGAGGTGTCTAGGACGTGTTAGGTACATCCCACGGCTACTTCTAGTTGCGGTGTTAGATTAGGGTTTGCGGTCAGTACAGGTACCACCTACTCCTGAGAAAGTCTCTCATGCGGCTCCAAGGTCACCAGATCATAACAGTACAACTGGCCAACAATGAGTTAAATGCATCTCAGAAGAAGGGAAGAAAGAGCCATTTTTTTTTTCTGTAGCCTGCTCTGTCTTTTCTTCCCTCTTTTCCTCTGGGTGACTGAGGAGTCTTGTGCTAGCATGGATGTTCAGGGATTAGTTTCTCGTGTAGACCAGCTTGCTGCTAGGGTACAAGGTATCTGTGATTATATTGCTCAGACTCCGCTTTTAGAGCCTAGGATTCATACTCCTGATTTGTTTTTTGGGGACAGGTCCAAATTTTTGAGTTTTAAAAACTGTAAATTGTTTTTTGCTCTGAAGCCTCGTTCCTCTGGTGATCCCATTCAGCAGATTAAAATTGTCATCTCCCTGCTGCGTGGCGACCCTCAGGATTGGGCATTTTCCCTGGAATCTGGGAATCCGGCCTTGCTTAATGTAGATGCATTTTTTTCAGGCTCTAGGATTATTATATGATGAACCAAATTCTGTGGATCAAGCGGAGAGGACCTTGTTGGCCCTGTCTCAGGGTCAAGAAGCGGCAGAATTGTATTGTCAGAAATTTAGAAAATGGTCTGTGCTGACTAAATGGAATGAGGATGCTTTGGCGGCAATTTTCAGAAAGGGTCTTTCTCAATCTGTTAAAGATGTTATGGTGGGGTTTCCCACGCCTGTTGGTCTGAGTGATTCTATGTCTCTGGCCATTCAGATCGATCGGCGCTTGCGGGAGCGCAGAGCTGTGCGCGCTGTGGCGTTGTCCTCAGAGCAGATGCCTGAGCCTATGCAGTGTGATAGGATTCTGTCTAGAACGGAACAACAAGGATTCAGACGTCAGAATAGGTTGTGTTTTTATTGTGGCGATGCTTCTCATGTCATTTCAGTCTGCCCAAAGTGTACAAAGAGAATCGCTAGTTCGGTTACCATCGGAACTGTACAACCTAAATTTCTGTTATCTGTGACCTTGATCTGCTCATTGTCGTCATTTTCTGTCTTGGCGTTTGTGGATTCAGGCGCCGCTTTGAACTTAATGGACTTTGAATTTGCCAGGCGTTGTGGTTTCCCCTTGCAGTCTTTGCAGAACCCTATTCCTTTAAGGGGCATTGATGCTACACCTTTGGCTAAAAATAAACCCCAGTTTTGGACACAGGTGACCATGTGCATGGCGCCAGCCCATCAGGAAGATTGTCGTTTTCTGGTGCTGCATAATTTGCATGATGCTATTGTGCTGGGGTTTCCATGGTTGCAGATACATAATCCTGTGTTGGATTGGAAGTCTATGTCTGTGACTAGTTGGGGTTGTCAGGGGGTTCATAATGACGTTCCTGTGATGTCAATCACCTCTTCCTCCTCTTCTGTAGTTCCAGAGTTTTTGTCTGATTTTCAGGATGTATTCGATGAGCCCAAGTCCAGTTCCCTTCCACCGCATAGAGACTGTGATTGTGCTATTGACTTGATTCCAGGCTGTAAGTTTCCTAAGGGCCGACTTTTCAACCTGTCTGTGCCGGAACATACCGCCATGCGGAGTTATGTTAAGGAGTCTTTGGAGAAAGGGCATATTCGGCCATCTTCTTCACCGTTGGGAGCGGGATTTCTTTTTTGTTGCTAAGAAGGATGGCTCCTTAAGACCCTGTATTGATTATCGCCTCTTGAATAAGATCACGGTCAAGTTTCAATACCCTTTACCTTTGCTTTCCGATTTGTTTGCCAGGATTAAGGGGGCTAGTTGGTTTACTAAAATGGACCTTTGGGGGGCATATAATCTTGTTCGTATTAAGCAGGGTGACGAATGGAAAACTGCGTTTAATACGCCCGAAGGCCATTTTGAATACCTTGTGATGCCATTCGGACTCTCTAATGCTCCATCTGTTTTTCAGTCCTTTATGCATGATATCTCCCGGAATTATCTTGATAAATTCATGATTGTATATTTGGATGACATCTTAATTTTTTCCGATGATTGGGAGTCTCATGTGAAACAGGTCAGGATGGTATTTCAGATCCTTCGTGACAATGCTTTGTGTGTGAAGGGGTCTAATTGTCTCTTTGGAGTGCAGAAGGTTTCTTTTTTGGGCTTCATTTTTTCTCCCTCATCTATAGAGATGGATCCGGTTAAGGTTCATGCCATTCATGATTGGATTCAGCCCAGATCCGTGAAGAGCCTTCAGAAATTTTTGGGCTTTGCTAATTTTTATCGCCGTTTCATTGCTAACTTCTCCAGTGTGGTTAAACCCCTGACCGATTTGACGAAGAAAGGCGCTGATGTAACGAATTGGTCCTCTGAGGCTGTCTCTGCCTTTCAGGAGCTTAAACGCCGATTTACTTCTGCCCCGGTGTTGCGTCAGCCAGATGTTTCTCTTCCGTTTCAGGTTGAGGTTGACGCTTCTGAGATTGGGGCAGGGGCCGTTTTGTCTCAGAGGAATTCTGATGGTTCCTTGATGAAACCGTGTGCCTTCTTTTCCCGTAAGTTTTCGCCTGCTGAACGCAATTATGATGTCGGCAATCGGGAGTTGTTGGCTATGAAGTGGGCGTTTGAGGAATGGCGACATTGGCTTGAGGGAGCCAAGCACCGTATTGTGGTCTTGACCGATCATAAAAATCTGATTTACCTCGAATCTGCCAAACGGCTGAATTCTAGACAGGCTCGATGGTCCCTGTTTTTCTCCCGTTTTGATTTTGTGGTTTCGTATCTTCCGGGTTCTAAGAATGTTAAGGCTGATGCCCTCTCTAGGAGTTTTTTGCCTGATTCTCCTGAGGTACTTGAGCCGGTCGGCATTCTGAAGGAAGGGGTGGTCCTTTCTGCCATTTCCCCTGATTTGCGACGGGTTCTGCAGGAATTTCAGGCTGACAAACCTGACCGCTGTCCAGTGGGGAAACTGTTTGTTCCTGATAGATGGACTAGTAGAGTGATTTCTGAGGTTCATTGTTCTGTGTTGGCTGGCCATCCTGGTATTTTTGGTACCAGAGATTTGGTTGCTAGGTCCTTTTGGTGGCCTTCTTTGTCGTGTGATGTGCGTTCTTTTGTGCAGTCCTGTGGGACTTGTGCGCGGGCCAAGCCTTGTTGTTCCCGTGCTAGTGGGTTGCTTTTGCCTTTGCCGGTTCCTGAGAGGCCCTGGATGCATATTTCTATGGATTTTATTTCAGATCTTCCGGTTTCCCAGAGGATGTCGGTTATCTGGGTGGTTTGTGACCGGTTTTCTAAGATGGTTCATTTGGTGCCTTTGCCTAAATTGCCTTCCTCTTCTGATTTGGTTCCGTTGTTTTTTCAGCATGTGGTTCGTTTGCATGGTATTCCAGAGAATATTGTGTCTGACAGAGGTTCCCAGTTTGTTTCTAGGTTTTGGCGGGCCTTTTGTGCTAGGCTGGGCATTGATTTGTCTTTTTCTTCCGCATTTCATCCTCAGACAAATGGCCAGACCGAGCGAACTAATCAGACTTTGGAAACTTATCTGAGATGCTTTGTGTCTGCTGATCAGGATGATTGGGCGGCTTTCTTGCCATTGGCCGAGTTTGCCCTTAATAATCGGGCTAGTTCGGCTACCTTGGTTTCGCCCTTCTTTTGTAATTTTGGTTTTCATCCTCGTTTTTCTTCGGGGCAAGTTGAGCCTTCTGATTGTCCTGGTGTGGATTCTGTGGTTGACAGGTTGCAGCAGATTTGGGCTCATGTGGTGGACAATTTGGTGTTGTCTCAGGAGGAGGCTCAGCGTTTTGCTAACCGTCGTCGGTGTGTTGGTTCCCGGCTTCAGGTTGGGGATTTGGTCTGGTTGTCTTCCCGTCATGTTCCTATGAAGGTTTCTTCCCCTAAGATTAAGCCTCGGTTTATTGGTCCTTGTAGGATTTCTGAGATTATCAATCCGGTGTCTTTTCGTTTGGCCCTTCTGGCCTCTTTTGCCATCCATAATGTTTTCCATAGATCTTTATTGCGGAAATATGTGGTGTCTGTTGTTCCCTCTGTTGATCCTCCTGCTCCTGTGTTGGTTGATGGGGAGTTGGAGTATGTGGTTGAGAAGATTTTGGATTCTCGCTTTTTGAGGCGGAGGCTTCAGTACCTTGTCAAATGGAAGGGTTATGGCCAGGAGGATAATTCTTGGGTTTTTGCCTCTGATGTCCATGCTGCTGATTTGGTCTGTGCCTTTCATCTGGCTCGTCCTGATCGGCCCGGGGGCTCTGGTGAGGGTTCGGTGACTCCTCTTCAAGGGGGGGGTACTGTTGTGAATTCTGCTCTTGGGCTCCCTCCGGTGGTTGTTGATGGTAGTGCAGTTGTCTTGGGGTTGTAATCTGGGCAGGTGTTTCTGCTGATTGCAGCTCTATTAGGTATTTGGGTGTGCAGGATCCATGAGTCTGTGCCAGTTGTCCATTGTACTTGGAGGGATTGCATCTCTCTCTGGCTCCTCATGCCCTGCTGCAGATTCAGCTAAGATAAGTGTCTTGTTTTTTGTCTCTGTGCACACATGCAGTGTGCCTTGCAATTCAGTGCAATTTATTGTGTTTTTGTCCAGCTTAGACTTTGTTTGGATTTTTCAGTCATGCTGGATTCTCAGGAGATGCAGATATACTTTCTATGTCTTTAGTTAGATGTGGAATATTTGTATTATCTGCTGTGGATGTTTTTAGGATTTTAATACTGACCGCTTAGAATTCTGTCCTATCCTTTTCTATTTAGCTAGAAGTGCCTCTTTTGCTAAATCCTGTTTTTCTGCCTGCGTGTGTCTTTCCTCTTATACTCACAGTCAATATTTGTGGGGGGCTGCCTATCCTTTGGGGTTCTGCTCTAAAGCAAGATAGAATTCCCATTTCCATCTATAGGGGTATTTAGTCCTCCGGCTGTGTCGAGGTGTCTAGGATGTGTTAGGTACATCCCACGGCTACTTCTAGTTGCGGTGTTAGATTAGGGTTTGCGGTCAGTACAGGTACCACCTACTCCTGAGAAAGTCTCTCATGCGGCTCCAAGGTCACCAGATCATAACAGTTCTGCTTCATGTCAGTATGCCACATAATGTTTCACAACTTCATGAGCAGAATAGTGATTGACAGCTCCTGATTTACAGGAGCCAATCTCATACCCTAGACATTACAAATACTCGGCATATGTGGTGTTCTGGCAGTGGCAGCTTGTAATCCTTTAGATTAATTTATCCTTTTCTCAAATAAAAACCTGTCACCACCACTCCACACCTTATCTCCTGCTCCTCTGGCTGTCTGGCATACCTGATATTAGAGTGAAGGTCACAGAGTAGATGCCATTCTCTTTTTGTGCCTCAGCTCCCTCTGAATAACTGATGTCCACCTGAAATTTGACAGGTTTCTGAAATACCGATGGACCCCCTGATGACTTGTACTCTGCTCTGAAGCTGGTCTGAGAGATCACGCTGTGACTTAAGCTGGGGATCTGGAGGAGGCAAAATTCAGAAAATCAGTAGACCTGGTATTTGCTAGCGCTCAATGTCAATGTAATGATGAACTACAAGTCCCAGTATTTTAGGGTAAATAAAAAAGTACAAGTTCACATTAACCCCAGAGAGGAGTTCAATACAATTATTTAAAGGGAGTCATCCCAAACTGACAGTAAAAAGTAAGCACATTATCTCTTTGGGCTATAGTTCCTGAAAAAAAAAATCGATGATGGTGATCTAATTGCTGCCTCCATTCTGCACAAACTGAAGTTTAGCCAGATATGATAATTCAGGAGTTTGGTGCACCCTTGGTGTGGCCAAGAGGCTCAATCCACTGGTTTAGCATGCCCACCTCCCCTACTTGTGATTGACAGCACTGGCTTTTTCTGGAGTGAGAACTGTCTGCATAGACAGTTTAGGCAAGCCTGTGCTATCAATCACCAGTGATGGAGGAAGGGCATGCAAAATTATTGGGCAGATCAGTGCACTGAGCCTGTTGGCCACACCTCTTGGCCTTTTTTCCAACTTTAAAAATGCTGAAAAACTAGGCCTTAGTAGGGTATATACACACAGAGTCTATTTGATGCTGACTTACCAGCATAGTTTTTGAAAAATTGTTTCCAGAAACATCTTCTTTGATGGAACGGCTTTGCTACTGGTGCTTTCCTTTTTTTTTTTAAATGTATATATAGAAAAGCGGCAGCTGTCAAGCAGAAGCCATCTGAAAAATGGTCAAGTCAGTTATTTTAGTCACTTCACAGCTTTCGAAGCCTGAAGTGGTTAAAAGAAGTTATAAAAGATTAATCTTCGGCACAGCAGTGTCGTTTTTGGCATTGCTGTGCATATGCTTATTATTTTTAACTTTTACTGAACACTTTTTCAAGCAGGTTCCAGGTGGTCTGTCTGAAAAAGCTGTCTGCACATATTCTTAAGGCTGAATTCACATGATTGTAATGGGAAAAAGCACACATCCATGAAAATTAGAAGTGTGAATGGAGCTTTATTCTGATTCACAAGGGCACCTGGAGATTTTCCAAGAGTGATTTCAAGGACTACATTATAAAAAGCAGAGCTCCTCCCTACTTACTGAGAGAAAGGCGTGGACTATGTCAGCTTTTATGGAGCTGAGAGGTTTATCTTTGATCACCACAAATATCTGCTCTTCTTTATCTAAGTTGATGAAGTTTCCAAACCATGACTTTTTGGCAAGCCTACGAGTAGAGAGAGAATTGGAAAAAAACATCAGAGAATCCGAAAACAGATCTAAAAGTAACTGGATTCAGTAATGGTGTTCGTTCTACCACAAATGAATGCATAAAAGTTAATACTCACTCCGGTGATGACTCTGGAGTGAGACTTGACATTTCTTCCGGTGTCGGTACTGAGGAAAAATGGGGAATAAGTAGGTAAGAAGAGGATATGGTTACATGAACAAACTGACAAATGGGTGTTCCATTTCACTTGTCAATAAGGTGTATCCATACACAATGACATTGTCAGCACTGATGGCACAGATTGTGCAGTGACAATCAGCATAAGACTGAGATTAAAAATGAACATTTTATGAGTTCATCTGTTAGAACACAACAGGGAAAGCTTTCAAAAAAAATCATACAGCCATTCTGACATGGATTTTCACGGTAGGAACATTAGCCTCATCAGGACTAAGAGATATTTTTAAAGTTATTTCCCAGCCTCAGAAGCAAACTTTGTAGTAAATCTATGTGACTGCAGACTCCGAATCGCGATAGTGTGTGATGTGCACACTGTCACGATTCCCCTGTGTTCCCCATTAAAAGGGGCTTTCATGTGACTGACTTCCATACTTGCTGTTATGTGCCAACAAGTCTTATCAAGCTTCTATCAGTAGAAAAGACCACGTAACTACAGGTAGGAAAATCGCATACATATGATCGTGTGACCATCCACCTGTATGGGGAATACCGGGAAATCATGACAGTGTGCAACATGGATTTCACCTGTGTTCAGAACAGGACTGTATAGAGCACAGAGGTGCATGCACAGCTTCTGCATCATTCATTTTTTAAGGGACAGAAAAAGGCGAATACAGGGGGTCCCTGAGCCCTGTTTTTAGGATAGCTATGGTGCCCAATTGTAAACGGTATTCAAGGGATAGGAAATACCTTGCAATTTTGGGAAAACTTCTTTAAGGTTTACATATTTACATGTAGGAGCAATATAACTATATGCATGTTGTAAGCAATATGGTCCCTGACCAAGGATTCCAAGGATTCCTCTGTATAAGCTTTTAATCTGTCTGGTTGGAGTATAAGGGGTAACATTTCTCCTTGTGGAGCGTGACATGCCTGACATGTCAGTGCAAGGAAACTTATAGGCCATGCATGCTCCTTTGGAAAATTAAATATTCAAATTGTTTCTGCAGAGAGGAAGAAGACTAAAATTCTAGTGCCACCTTTTGGAAGTAGCAATCCTAAAATGAAGCCATCTGCATACTCTCACCACTAGATGGCTCTCATATATTGGAAAAGAAAACCTACCTTGCAATTTCCGACGGTGGAAACGTGGGGAACCCAAGAAACTATTCTTGATAGAGTTGAGCCGTGTCTTCCAAGCCACCCCACCAACGCCTGGACTTGAGGGTGGGGTGCCACTGGGTGTCCCAGTCGGGCTGTCCTTGGGCGTATGCACTGGGGTACCCAGCGGGGTAGGGAGGGGACTACCACGGGGAGAAGGGTGAGGGGTCACCTGCGGCAAAGGGATAGATTTGGTGGTGGATTTAGTACCAGGGAAAAAACGAGCAGGTAGTGAGGAAGGGAAGAAAGGAGGGGATAATGGGGAGCGATGAGGTGAAGTTGAGGAGTCATGCGGTGGGGAGGAGGCAGTCATGGTAATTGGTAAGGGATTGGATTTAATGGTGTGGAGGGGCTTCTCTCCCAGGCTGGTCTTAGCAGGCAACGTTTGGGTCTTCGGGTCAGGCTGACGGTGAGCAGCTTTGGATTGCCAGATGGCACGGGGGTCCTCCCCATCAGCGGTTTCCAGCGGCGTGGGGGAGAAAGTGAATACGGGACTCTGGCAAGGGGGGACAGAAAAGTGCCGGATGGGCATTGATGTTTGACAATGAGATGGAGAAATGTAACAGGACATGGGCTGTACTGCTGTGTGTATAAGGTGTAACAGGTATGAACTTTCATCAATGGCCATTCTCAAATAGGTGGAACAAATTTGCGTTCAATATGAATTCTACACAAATTTGCTTTGTGTAGAAATGCTATTGACTAGAACAAACTGAATTGTGATTATTTGGCATGGAAAAGTCACTTTTGACATTTGGGGGCGATTACGAAGGAGTTTTTTAGTAGTTAAAACCCTTTCAAGGCCCCATTATACATGAAAAAAAGTCGAAGCCAAACAATGTCAACAAGACAGGCCATCTATCTTATGTGCATGGAGGCATGCCAACTCTTCTCCGAAAGGAGGAAGGAAGGACATTGGGTAAGCTGAATTTTCACACTCGATCCCTTTGTGCCATTGATATATTGAATTTCTTTATATACTGGGATACCACCATATTTGAGTATGGCTATGATGAATGATGCAGAAAACAATTGTGGCCATAAGGAGGGTTGGCCTGAAAGGGTGCAAGATGTGGCTTATGATGGTGTATGTAATGTAAGGTATCGGTGACAATGTGATCTGCCGGCACAGTAATGCCGTGGTATTCAGTCCGCTTCTGCAGTCTGTAACACTGTGTATTTCCTTCTCAATGCTTACCCTTGGGCTGCTGAGAGGGCTGGATGAGAGACCAGTCGACGCGCCACTCACAGATCTGGACCTACAAAAGGAAAGATCTATTACCTACGGCACATGGAACAATGACGCTGGCCCCGTTTTGCCCTGATCTAAATTGTATGCTTTGGGAGGATTACGTTTCAGCCAGATAGATATATAGGTCAAGTGGTATGATTTCACATGGCTATTCCTTCTGCATCTAGCAATTTCATGTGATCTTTCTCCCTTTAAGCCATACATCATTTTTCCTACAATATAATCAGGGATTGTCTCTTGTATTTTTCAAAATGATGTGATCGCGCTTTCCGAATAAAATGAAGGTACCTGGAATATGTGGTGTGCAGCCTTCCCATCTTTGTTACAGATACACTATAGTTCAGCTCCTTTATATGTAATGTGTTCAGAGGCTCTATCATATTAGATTCATGCTTACCCTATACTATACATATAATAGTACATTTATTATATACTTTTAACCCTCTGACGCCATCACCATTTTTCATTTTTGTTTTTTGCTCCCCTTCATCCAAGAACCATAACTTTTTTATTTTTCCGTCAATCCAGATGAGGGTTTTGGGGTTTTTTGCCAGACGAGTTGGAACTTTTGAACGGCACAATAGATTTGACTATATAGGGTACTGGAAAAAGGGAAAAAAATTCCAAGTGCGATGAAATTGCAAAAAAAAAGTGCAATTCCACAATTGCTTTTTTGATTTTTTTTATTTACCACGTTCACTATATGGAAAAATTGACCTGGCACTATAATACTCCAGGTCAGTACGAGTACGCAGATACCAACCAAACATGTATAATTTATTTTTTATTTAAGTGGTGAAAAAAAATTCCATAGTTTGTATGAAAATAGTTTTTATGTTTGTCGCCATTTTCCAAGACCCTTAGAGTTGTTTTTTTTCCAGATTTGTGGCTGGATGAGGGCTTATTTTTTGCGCCCTGAGCTGACGTTCTTATTGATACAATTTTAGGGTAGATGTGATGCCTTATTGCATTTTATTGCAATGGCCAAAAAGACGTAATTCTGGTGTTTCAATTTTTTTTCTCTTTATGCCCTTTACTGATCTGATCAATTTACTTTATATTTTGATAGATCGGACATTTCTGAAAGCAGCGATACCAAAGTTGCATTTTTTATGTTTATTTTCAATGGAGCAAAAGAGGAGTGATTTTAACTTTTTGTTTTTTACTTTTTTTATGTTTTTAAAAACTTGTTTTTTTTCTCACTTTTTACAGTATTTAATAGGCCTATCAGGAGACTTGAAGCAGCGGTCGTATGATCGCCTGTGCTATGCAATAGCACTGTTCGATCCACCCGCAGCTGTTAAAGGCACATGACAACTGATTAAATCAGTCATCATTTGCGGGGAAAGATGTGGGCTCAGCGCCGGAACCCACATCAAAGTCAAGGACACAACCTTTGACATAAATATACTTTGAAGGGGTTAAAAGATATGAAGAAAATAACATATACATATTTATACACTCAACATTAAAATTTCAGCATCAAGAAGTAAAAGTCAGGGAATTCTGGACATCACAAGATGGATAAACATATTATTGATCTGCAAATGATGAGGAAATGGAAACAAAATATTCAAAACCTCTCGATTTAAACAGTATGGAGTATGAGTGTAAGACCGGGATCACACTACAGCGAGATACGGCCGAGTCTCGCAGGTTAAAAACAAGCTCTGGCACCGGCACTCCAGAGCGGAGCGTGCGGCCGCATAGCAAAACATGGAGCTGCACGCTCCGCTCTGGAGTGCCGGTGCCAGAGCTTGTTTTTAACCTTCGAGACTCGGCCGTATCTCGCTGTAGTGTGACTCCGGCCTAACACAGAGAAATCCCGGCACTTACAACCTCGGCTACTATCAGTCGGGTTATTAATGGTCGTCTGAGGAATGGTCTGCTGCGCTAAATGCACTTGGGTAAATCATCAAGATCTGCTTCTGGTAGCTCCTGTGCAAATGACAAACAATGATGTCCTAGATGTGTTCAATGGTAGACAAGTCCAGAGACGCTGCAGCCATGGTAGTACTTTTAGACCCCATATGCTTTTCACATTAGTATGTGCAACATGTGGCCTGGCTTTGTCGTGTTAAAAAAACAGCTCCTGTGACACTTTTACGTTCCCTTGTGAAGGTTTCTTCTTACGTTGCCCACATAGTCTCCAGACCAATCTCCTGCCAGCATTGCATCCGAGACCAAAGCAAATCTCACTTCTTTGAGAGTGGTGGCGTGAAGTCAATGGAGCACTTTGTAACTGGATGTCTGGCTCGTGACACAATGACGTGCAAATCCCTTCTGATGGTTTGTGTAGACACTGTTTGATGCCTTAGACTTGGAATATGACATCCAATTTCACTTGCAGTACAGAATGGATCACTATGTGCCATTCTCTGCATTTGATGAGACCACATGGGCAATGCCATGAAGAGGCCTTGATGAGAGAACATCACACACACTCCTATTTCCAGGATTATTGTGTAGGGTGGTGTTAGGATCTGTGGTTGTGGGTTGTAATAATCACCTAAGCAGGGTAACGATGCAACTATTTTTTATTCCTCACTTCCATGGTCTTACATAAATTACAGGTAGATGGTCTTAATGCTATGCCCTGCATTCTACAAGATCCCAACTCGGGGCCGGTAGTTCTACTGCTCCTGTAACAGGCGATACCCACTGTCTCCCAACTTTTGGTTGGCCCACAGCTTTTGTATCTTCCACCAGTATAGTCTGTAATCAAAATCCATGCTCCTCCAGATGATGGATTCCACGACTGTACAAGTATATTCAGCTCCAGCCACCAACAACAGTCCTTAGGATACTTTCTTAAATCCAGACGACAGGTCCCAAAACTATAGCATGTGTAACCAGCTCCAGCTGGCAACCGATCTCCAATCTCCATAGGCCATCTATACATAGGCACCAAGACCTCAGCAGCAGATCGTCTCCCCTCAACATCACTCTACCAACTCCCTCACTACACCCTCCCTCTTAAACATTTGCTGAAAGATGGTCTAGAAGCCCATTCTCCAGCCTGTCTGCAGGGTTATGTATTAGGATACCCCCTGCAAATAAGAAAAAAGACACCCATGCCCCTATCAGATGCACAAAAGAAATGCTAATGTTGTCCTTATGTATACAGCAAACACGGCTTCCTCTGCTAACTGTCACTGAAAGGAAACATTGATTCGTGAAGCTGAACACTTTGCAGATGAGATTTTTGCACCTTTAACTGATGAGTAAGCAAATCTCTAATAAAATACAACAATTAGCTTGACATACTGGTGCTCTGTGTTGGAAAAAGGCTGTATCCCTTAGAGCCTTGGACTCTACTCTACGTCCATTGGTTCACTAGTCTTTTAATCCGTGGCCAACTCCTCACAGGTAGTATAATTGGATGGTAGCCAGACCACTCAAGTCTTCAATCCGGGTACACTAACAGCATGGTGTTAGATTGATTTTGTGGTGGAATCAGCGGTATGCCCATTTCTTCAAAATGTCCGTGGAGCCGATTATCAATACAACAACACTAAGCCACATATAACTCATGCAACTGTGAGCAGCCTGTGTGGCCTAAACATGCTACCATGGCTGTATTTTCTTTGGACTTGCCTGACACTGAGCACATCTGGGTTGTCATTGGTCGGCAATTGCACAGGAGCTGCCAGCAGTGGAGCTTGATGATTTCTGTCCTCAAGTGCATTCAGCAAAACAGAACATAGCAGCCGAGGCTTGTAAGTGCATGTACATCTCTTTCCATAATTACACAACGTTTCCTTCCTGGTGCAATTTTAATGTTGAGGAATATATATATATATATATATAATCTGTAAAAGTCTTAGGGACACCTGGAATAATTGAGCAAAGTAAGAAGCTTTCAAAGATGGAAATGTCAATAGTTTATTTTTACCAATCAAGAAAATGCTAAGTGAAAAATGTAAATAAAACCATCATTTGGTGTGACCAGTCTTTGCCTGCAAAATGGAAACCGGGCACCAGCTCTTCTAGGTACTTACACACAGTTTTTGAAGGAACTCAATAGAGATTGTTCCAAACAATCTGGAGAAATAACTACAGATCTTCTGTACATGGAGACAAATCCTTTTCTCTAATCTGTAATCCCAGACAGACTCTATAATTTTGAGATCAGGGCTCTGTGGGTCAACTTGTTCACTTCCAGGACTCCATGTTCTTAATGACATTGGCTGTATGTTTGGGGTCGTTGTTCTGCTGCCGAATAAATTTGGAGCCCATCAGACGCCTCCCTGATGGTAATGCATGATGAATAAGTGTCTGCCTGGATTTCTTAGCATTGAGAACACCATTACTTTTGACTAAATTCCGAAATCCATTTGCTGGAATACAGCCCGAAACTTACAAGGACCCTCCACCATACTTCACTGATGCCTGCACTCACTATTGTACCTCTCTCCAGACCTTCAGGAGCAAACTGCTTTCTGCTACATCCAAATATTTCACATTTTGACTCCTCAATCTAGAGTATCTGCTGACATTTTTCTGCACCCCAGTTCCTTTGTTTTTGTGCATAGTTAAGTTGCTTGGTCTTACTTCCTTGATTACGACGTGGGACAAATGGATTATTTCCTCGTTGGACAGGTGAGGAATATTTTTTTATTATTTTTTGTCTTTTACAGGGGAAATGGGCATTGATGGATTATAGGCATAGAGGTGAGTATAAGTTTTGTTTAAGAAACGTGCAAAAGAGGGTGTTGAGTTTTATTTCAAATAAAGGACTTTATTCTTGCTTTGTGTTTATTTAAAAACTTACTATGGGGTTAGGAATGGGGCATCTTATAGATGCCTCTCCATTACTAACCCCTGGGCTTGATGTTAGCTGACAATACAATACTTACATCAACCCCAACCCTATTACTCCACTTGCCACTGAACCAGGGCAAGAGAGACGAGGGATGCTAAGTGCCAGATTTGGTGCGTTTTATGGATACACCATTTCTGGAGTCCCTGAGAGCTGATGTTGGTGGACAGGGGAAGGGGCAATATCTCTGGCCCCTTCCCAGGCTATTAATATCAGCCCGCAGTTGTCTGCTTATCCTTTGCTGGTTTAAATTTATAGGTGGAAATGTCTTTTTTTATTTTTTTTTTTAGGGGCCCCCACTTAAATTAACCAGTAATGGCTGAGCAAACAGCTGTGAGCTGTTATTAATAGCCTGGGAACCTTTTGAATATTGTCCCTTTTCCCAGATTATTAACATCAGCCCTCAGCCGTGGGCTTTCCCTCTGCTGGCTATGAAAATTATGCGTGAGCACACACCATGTTTTTAATTTAATTCTTAAATTTACACAGGATGTATACAGTGGGTGCTGAATACAACTCCCACCATTGTCGCCTGGTAGCGCTAAACTCAGGGAGATCAGACGACAATGATGAGAGCTGCCTTCAGCACCCTACGGCTGGGAACAGCTAACTGTACAGCTTTTCCTAGGCACCAGTATGTGTCACAGGGACAGCACGCGGATGCTACACAGATGTGACACATGGACAGCAAACGGATGCACGGTAGTCACATATGTACACACAGGCATGGACCACGGATCTCACCAGTACTAGCTTTCCTGTACAGGAATCACCAGGACTTGTGAAGGAGGTCTAAGAATTATATTTGGCATAAAAAAGAACAAGGAGTCCTGGAAATGATTATCCGGCCCCACACAGAACCCTGATACGAACACCATCAAATCTGTCTCAGATTGCATAAAGGGGAACAAAGTTTAGAACAAGTGACATCTGCAGAAGACTTGTGGTTAGTCCTCCAAGATGTTTGGAACAACCTTCCTGCTGACTTCCCTCAAAAACAGTGTGCAAGTGTAAAAAGAAAAATTAATGCTGTTTTGAAGGCATAGCGTTGTCATGAAATTCTGTAGTGTGATTTAGATTTCAATTTTGTTCCTTTACTTTGCATTTTGTTAATTGATAAAAAATAGACTTTTATCACTTCTATTTTCGAAAGCCTTCTTATATTGCAGAATTTATTCCACACCTGCCTAAAACTTTTGCACAGTACTGTATACATATTTATACTTTCCCAAGAATGTTAATTAACGGTAACTTGTTATATCAAAAAGGAGGCCAATATGTCCGAATCATATAGATATATAAGATGCAGTATGACTTGTATTTTATACACTTAATTGTTTGCGCATTCTGGGTTCAGGTGAGTGGGCTCACTCAGTGGTCTACAGCTTTCTGTGTGTGCATACTCAATCAATAGGACCAGCCACTGGACTCTTAAAGGACGCATAGTCTACCAGTGGCAATCATGACCTGTTATCTGTCTTCAGTCTTGGAAATCAGTAATTGCACAGCAGAGAGATCCAATCTCATGACATTTCACTACTTATTTCTCTTATTTTATCCCAAAGATGCACTTACAATTTTGATCATTCTATTCGGAACTTCTATAATGTAGCGGGAAACTCAGAATGAATACCAAATATGTATAGCAACGACTTTTACAAAGGGGGTTCTCTTATGACAAAACCACCTTTCCATGTTGCCTCGTCTATGAACTCAAATAGAAAGTGGCTTGGTGAAGCCACATCTTTGCGCAACTGCGAATGGAGAGGTGGACGCACATTCATGACCACCTTTATTGGAGTCTTGAAAATAGCGGATCATGCTTACTCAATAGAAAAAATAATGAAAACGTAAATTGTAAAATACATATATTATAAAGTCTGGTTTCTACCTTTGACTGTGCTGTGCCATCTCAATAGCCCGTCGTGCAGGCACAGGTGAGCCACCATCGGTCACACTTAAGACTTCCATAGACTTTCTCTCAGGGCGGCGTTTTCCATGGCGGTTCAGCATTGGGGAATCAACTCTTTTCCGAGGTGGATCTATTTTAAAAATGTAAAGTATAATAAATAGGGTCATACAGAGATAATTTGGGCAAATTAAGCCATGTTTGACTATTCTCGCATTAGCTTCTTTTCATAGAATCAGAGAATGTTAGAGTTGGAAGGGACCTCAAGGGTCATCGTGTCCAACCCTCTGCTCAATGCAATGGGTTTTGAAGGTCTTAGTGTTCGTAATATTTTTCCATCCTCTCTATCATTAATTAATTTGCCTTTGCAGAAATAAACGGCGATTGTACCTTCCTTAGATCATTATTTAATACAAAGTAAGTAGTTTGTTTTTAACCAGTAGTAGGAGAGTTAGTAAAAAGTGGCAGGTGACAGATCGATTCAATAAAGATAAAGGTTACATAATAAAGAATTCAAGGCAGGGCTTGTAGGACTTGCTTAGGGAATATCCAATACTACAAGCTTCTGCGGAATTTATTAGTAATACGGTAAGTTATGTCTCTGGTTGCATTTTACAATTATAGACAATAATTCATTTTGGAAGTTAAAGCTCCCCATGGTGCAGTCTGACATCATACCTATAGAAACTCATAGCAAAGAGAATAGCATACGTACTAACATTTTCTGTTGAGAATGCCCTGGTAACCCCCCAACCTACACTGTATCACCCACTTTGGAGCAGAGTTCACTCATACCTCAACCTTTTCGGCCATAAATTTGCCGGAATTGTGCTTAAAAATTCAAGACAATATCTGCAAAATTGGGAAGTATGTAATAAACATGCATTAAATGCCCTGAAAGTAGGCTGAACTAAATACTGAGTTCACGCGCTTCAGATTGGTACATAAAATCATGCACACAGCTATGCAATATTCATATACAAATATTGATAGTAACATTGATTGTACTAAATAACTCATTGACTTTAAAAGGAATCTGTCAGCAGGATGAACCCTCCTAATTCGTCTATATGGGCATGTAGGTCATAGCAAGCTGAATAAAATGATATCTTGATATATGCGATTCAATATTTTATTCCAGAGAAATCTATATTTTTCTTAATATGTAAATGAGTTGTTAAGATCTTTGGGAGGGCCATAGATCTCCCGGAGAATCTGACTCAAAGGATTATTTTGTACAAAAGGAGGCATTACCAGTCTGAAACATGTAATGACTGACAGTCTGCTCTCCTGATCTACATGTCTCACACTGGTATCGCCCCCTTTCATTTAAAATAATCCCTGGAAGTAGATTCTCCGGGAGAGCTATGTCCGACCCATAGATCTTAACATCTCATTTACATATTAAGAAAAGCAAAGATTTTTCCGGAATAAAACATTGGACAGCAGATATCAAGGTATCATTTTATTAAGCTTCCTATAACCTACATACCCATATAGATGGCTTAGGAGGGATGATCCTACTGACAGATTCCCTTTAAATCTGACACTGGCATAGGATGCTATTTTTGCAAAAAGATTGCTTCCGAAATATCTGATCTGCCAGACCTGTCCTGTCAACTGTAAGTGTAATTATTGTGTAATGAAAACTTATAGAAGCAACAGCTTAGCCAGCACAACATAGACCGCACAAACCCACAAACCAGGGCCACCAAGTGCCAAAGTGCATGGCACTTAAAAATCACCTCTCCTTCTGTATCACCCGCTATGGAGTTCTAAACGAACCCTGGAAGTGACTTCAGCTCAAGAACTCTGCATCAGCTGCACAGAGGCCTAAAAACACTAAGCGCAACACTAAATTTACTAGGAGCAACATAAAGTGTCAGAAGGAGTGGTGTACCACCACTGGAGTGTGGAGCATTAAAAACCTGTTCCTTGGACTGATGAATGAAAGTTCTGTATGTGACATTCTGAAAGGTTTTTGAAGAATGGCTGGCTAAGTAGGGCTCATTTTCCTGGTTTGCAGAGTAATGTTAATGCAACAGAATACAAAACATTTTAGGCAAGTGGACCAGTTTTAGGCAAGATCTTTCCCTGTTCCAACATGACTTTGTGCACAAAGTAAGGTCTATACATAGACATGGTGTGACGATTTTGGTGGCGAGGAACTCGAATTTCTTCCCAAAGTCCTGACTTAACGCCAAAGCTGATACTGGTGTTTCATTTGCATCAGTGACAGTATACACCATACCTATATCATTCCGAGGAGGGAGGTCTTCATCCTCACAGCTTGGATATCTTTCTTTACGATCCAGGAGAAGATAATAAATCATCTTTTCTTGGTTTTCACTGAAAACAAAATATTAAAATGTTATTAAAAAAAATTGCAAGTAATGCAAAATGTGCAAATATTATGTATTAATAGGCGGCTTTCTTCTCAAGTTTACGGATCAGTTTGGAGGAACAAGTCTTGTAGATGGCAGTATTTTTCAGAAGCTTTCGGTCCTTCAAGAACTTTGTACTAAAGGACAATGGATGATTAATATGGAAAGCATCTGGCTGCACACAAGGTGACCCTAATTTAGAACATATAGATGAATGCACATTTCATGAAGGTCATAGTTATGCTATGAGTTGTCACTAAGAAACAAGTATCACATTACAATAGCCTTGTTCTCAAATCTGTCAGGATTTGTCCTACAGTTATGGCCAAAAGTATTGACACCCCTGCAATTCTGTCAGATAATACTGTTTCTTCCTGAAAATGATTGCAAACACAAATTATTTGGTATTATCTTCATTTAATTTGTCTTAAATGAAAAAACACAAAAAGAATTGTCCTAAAGCCAAATTGGATATAATTCCACACCAAACATAAAAAGAGGGTGGACAAAAGTATTGGCAATGTTAGAAAAATCATGTGATGTTTCTCTAACTTGTGTAATTAACAGCACCTGTAACTTACCTGTGGCACCTAACAGGTGTTGGCAATAACTAAATCACACTTGCAGCCAGTTGACATGGATTATATTTGACTCAATCTCTGTCCTGTGTCTTTGTGTGTACCACATTGAGCATGGAGAAAAGAAAAAAGACCAAAGAACTGTCTGAGGACTTGAGAAACCAAATTGTGAGGAAGCATGAGCAATCTCAAGGCTACAAGTCCATCTCCGAAGACCTGAATGTTCCTGTGTCTACCGTGCGCAGTGTCATCAAGAAGTTTAAAGCCCATGGCACTGTGGCTAACCTTCCTAGATGTGGACGGAAAAGAAAAATTGACAAGAGATTTCAACGCAAGATTGTGTGGATGTTGGATAAAGAGCCTCGACTAACATCCAAACAAGTTCAAGCTGCCCTGCAGTCCGAGGGTACAACAGTGTCAACCCATACTATCCGTCGGCGTCTAAATGAAAAGGGACTATATGTAGGAGACCCAGGAAGACCCCTCTTCTTACCCCGAGACATAAAAAAGCCGGGCTGGAGTTTGCCAAAACCTACCTGAAAAAGCCTAAAATGTTTTGGAAGAATGTTCTCTGGTCAAAGGCATCAACATAGAGTTTACAGGAGAAAAAAGAGGCATTCAAAGAAAAGAACACGGTCCCTACAGTCAAACATGGCGAAGGTTCCCTGATGTTTTGGGGTTGCTTTGCTGCCTCTGGCACTGGACTGCTTGACCGTGTGCATGGCATTATGAAGTCTGAAGACTACCAACAAATTTTGCAGCATAATGTAGGGCCCAGTGTGAGAAAGCTGGGTCTCCCTCAGAGGTCATGGGTCTTCCAGCAGGACAATGACCCAAAACACACTTCAAAAAGCACTAGAAAATGGTTTGAGAGAAAGCACTGGAGAGTGGAGACTTCTAAGGTGGCCAGCAATGAGTCCAGACCTGAATCCCATAGAACACCTGTGGAGAGATCTAAAAATGGAAGTCTGGAGAAGGCACCCTTCAAATATCAGGGACCTGGAGCAGTTTGCCAAAGAAGAATGGTCTAAAATCCCAGCAGAGCATTGTAAGAAACTCATTGATGGTTACCGGAAGCGGTTGGTCGCAGTTATTTTGGCTAAAGATTGTGCAACCAAGTATTAGACTGAGGGTGCCAATACTTTTGTCTGGCCCATTTTTGGAGTTTTGTGTGAAATGATCATGTGTTGCTTTTTGCTTCATTCTCTTTTGTGTTTTTTAATTTAAGATAAATTAAATGAAGATAATAATACCAAAGAATTTGTGATTGCAATCATTTTCAGAAAGAAACTGAGTATTATCTGACAGAATTGCAGGGGTGTCAATACTTTTGGCCACAACTGTATTTCACCGTTTTATCAACTCGCTGGTCCACAGACTACAATGGGAGAATCGATTCTCATATATTCACCAAATGACGATCACAAACATGGTAAATTAATTCACTAATCCATCTCACTGGGCAGTGAATCAACAAACCATAAATTGGGCAAACATTTATCTAACTTCTAGCCAGGAGCCTGAACTTTTATTTCACATTGAATTTTGTTATTTATCAGCAATGTAATAAGGTGTTTCTGAGTAATATCCAGCTCTGATAAATGAGGAGAATACAGCTGTTCCCACAGTGTTAATCTTCAAGAGCGTGACATAGCTGCATCCAAAGGAACAATCTGTAAGAAGGGGACATCTCTGCTTCTAAAGGGTTCATCTGAGTCTCCCACTGCATACTGAACACAGACTCACAAATGCCTGTGGCACAATTTTACAGTTTTTCTGTTCCAATAGCCTCCTCCTTCTCCTCCTCTATATTATTTTTCCTCTTTGTAACATTCAGCATTAAAAGCAAGGAATAAAACATGATAAAAAAATTAAACGCCAAAATTAAGATTTTTTTTGATCACCGCATTACCCCTGCCAAAAATACAATCAAAAGAGATCAAAAAGTCACATGTACTCCAAGATGGTAGAAATAAAAACTACAGCTCAGCACGTAAAAAAAAACAAGCTCCAGAGTGTTTTATAAATGTCCTCTATGGTGTCAAGACCTTTGATTAAATCCTATTATGTTATTTCCTTTTTGTTTGTTTTTTATCATGTATATAAATCTCATTATTTCTCCATCCATTGTATGTGTAACCCTATACAATTTTTAATAAACTCTTTATTTGGTTATATTTGCCCCAGTTATTACTAACTTATTTCTGAGCAGCAACACTTTAAAATATTTCCTCAATTTTGTAATATTCATTTATGTTTAATACAGTGGTGTCCGTGACCAGCTGTAAAAGGGTAAATAGCCTCAGCTGCCTATCGTTGCCTTAGCACATGAACACCGGAGTGTGTCTAATACCAAATCGTGCGAGGATTCCTCTCGAAAAGAAAACGGTAAGCAAAATACATGTATGATTTAAAAAAAATATAATTTCCTATAAAGATCTATGAATACTTACTCTTCATTCTGTAGTTCTAGTTTCAGTTTGGTTTTATCCCTGAAGCAACCCAAGGAATGCATACTATCCAGGACATCTGGGTCAAACTCACTTACTGAGTGAATTCTTCTGATGGACACCTTTCGGGGAGTGGGCTGCTCAGGCTCTGGTTCATTTTTGCCACCCCTGCAGAAAGAATCAATACATGTTACTATAGGAATACTAATGGGATTTAGCTTATAGAAGAATAACATTAGTTTGACCACGACAGAAGCAGTGAGTGGACACATTAATATATTCATGCCACTCAGTAAAGGTGTCCATACAACTTAGATTGCTGTCCACTGAACTTACCCAATATGACCTGTAAGGGGAGAGTTGAGAGACCCTCATATACATCAGATGTTAAGCCAATCTTTCCAAAGTCAACATTGATCAAATATGTATAGGGATCCTAAAGGTTCCCACACACATTAGACAAATATTGGCTGAACCAACCGCCATGAATCCTTTGTGCCAACAATCTAAAGTCTTTGAGGGCCCCAGACAGTTGATTATCGGGGGAGACAAGAATCCAGTGTGTCCAATTCTAGATTAACGATCCTTTTGTGCTCTAAAGGTACCTTCACACTTAAAGGTACCTTCACACAAAACAACTTTGTAACGATATCGCTAGCGATCCGTGACGTTGCAGCGTCCTCGCTAGCGATATCGTTTAGTTTGACACGCAGCAGCGATCAGGATCCTGCTGTGATGTCGCTGGTCGCTGAATAAAGTCCAGAACTTTATTTGGTCGTCCGATCGCTGTGTATCGTTGTGTTTGAAAGCAAAAGCAACGATACCAGCGATGTTTTACACTGGTAACCAGGGTAAACATCGGGTTACCAAGCGCAGGGCCGCGCTTAGTAACCCGATGTTTACCCTGGTTACCAGCGTAAAAGTAAAAAAAACAAACACCACATACTCACCTGCGTGTCCCCCAGCGTCTGCTTCCTGACACTTACTGAGCGCCGGCCCTAAAGTGAAAGTGAAAGCACAGCGGTGACGTCACCGCTCTGCTGTTAGGGCCGGAGCTCAGTCAGTGTCAGGAAGCGGACGCTGGGGGACGCGCAGGTGAGTATGTGGTGTTTGTTTTTTTTACTTTTACGCTGGTAACCAGGGTAAACATCAAGTTACTAAGCGCGGCCCTGCGCTTAGCAACCCGATGTTTACCCTGGTTACCCGGGGACCTCGGCATCGTTGGTCGCTGGAGAGCGGTCTGTGTGACGGCTCCCCAGCGATCAAACAGCGACGCTGCAGCGATCGGCATCGTTGTCGCTATCGCTGCAGCGTCGCTTCGTGTGAAGGTACCTTTAGGCCCCGTCTCACATAGCAAGATCGCTAGCGAGATCGCTGCTGAGTCACAAGTTTTGTGACGCAACAGCGACCTCAGTAGCGATCTCGCTATGTGTGACACGTACCAGCGACCAGGCCCCTGCTGTGAGATCGCTGGTTGTGTCGGAATGGCCTGGACCTTTTTTTGGTCGTTGAGGTCCCGCTGACATCTCTGAATCGGTGTGTGTGACACCGATCCAGCGATGTCTTCACTGGTAACCATCGGGTTACTAAGCGCAGGGCCGCGCTTAGTAACCCGATGTTTACCCTGGTTACCAGCGTAAATGTAAAAAAAAAAAAACAGTACACACTCACCATCTGATGTCCGTCAGGTCCCTTGCCGTCGGCTTCCTGCTCTGACTGAGTGCCGCCGTACAGTGAGAGCAGAGCACAGCAGTGACGTCACCGCTGCGCTCTGCTCTCACTGTACGGCGGCACTCAGTCAGAGCAGGAAGCAGACGGCAAGGGACCTGACGGACATCAGATGGTGAGTATGTACTGTTTGATTTTTTTGGTAACCAGGGTAAACATCGGGTTACTAAGCGCGGCCCTGCGCTTAGTAACCCGATGTTTACCCTGGTTACCCGGGTGCTGCAGGGGGACTTCGGCATCGTTGAAGACAGTTTCAACGATGCCGAAGTCGTTCCCCTGATCGTTGGTCGCTGGAGAGAGCTGTCTGTGTGACAGCTCCCCAGCGACCACACAACGACTTACCAACGATCACGGCCAGGTCGTATCGCTGGTCGTGATCGTTGGTAAATCGCTATGTGAGACGGGGCCTTAAGCGACTTTACAACGATAACGATAGCGATCCGTGATGTTGCAGCATCCTGGATAGTGATATCGTTGTGTTTGACACGCAGCAGCGATCTGGATCCTTCTGTGACATCGCTGGTCGTTGCTGAAAGTCCAGAACTTTATTTCGTCGCTGGATCTCCCGCTGACATCGCTGAATCGGTGTGTGTGTGACACCGATCCAGCGATGTCTTCACTGGTAACCAGGGTAAACATCGGGTTACTAAGTGCAGGGCCGCGCTTAGTAACCCGATGTTTACCCTGGTTACCATTGTAAAAGTAAAAAAAAAAAACACATACTCACATTCCGGTGCCCGGCGTCCGCTTCCCTGCACTCCTCCTGCATCCTGTGTCAGCGCCGAACATCTCCGGCATCTCCCACAGAGCAGAGCGGTGACGTCACTGCTCTGCTTTACAGCCGGCACTTACCCAGGATGCAGGAGGAGTGCAGGGAAGCGGACGCCGGGCACCGGAATGTATGTGTTTTTTTTTTTTACTTTTACAATGGTAACCAAGGTAAACATCGGGTTACTAAGCGCGGCCCTGCGCTTAGTAACCCGATGTTTACCCTGGTTACCAGGGGACTTCGGCATCGTTGGTCGCTGGAGAGCCGTCTGTGTGACAGCTCTCCAGCGACCACACAACGACTAAACAGCGACGCTGCAGCGATCGGCATCGTTGTCTGTATCGCTGCAGCGTCGCTTAGTGTGAAGGTACCTTAAGAGATGAGCTGCTGTCAGAGATGTCTGGTAGATAATACACTACCACTCATCAGAGGGAGTGCTCCTGTGGATGGGAGGGTATGTGCACACGTCAGGATTTCTTGCAGAAATTTCCTGAAGAAAACCGGAAATTTTCTGCAAGAAATCCGCATTTTTTTTTGCGTTTTTTTCCCGTTTTTTTCGCGTATTTTTTTGCATTTTGCAAGCGAAATTAGCTTGCAGAATGCTAAAGTTTTCCAAGCGATCTGTAGCATCACTTGGAAAACTGACTGACAGGTTGGTCACACTTGTCAAACATAGTGTTTGACAAGTGTGACCAACTTTTTACTCTAGATGCAGCCTATGCAGCATCAATAGTAAAAGATAGAATGTTTAAAAAAAATAAAAAAAATAAAAAAAATGGTTATACTCACCTGCAGACAGCCGATCTCCTCAGCGGCATCCGTTCCTATAGATGGTGTGTGTGTGCAGGACCTTCGATGATGTCGCGGTCACGTGAGCAGTCACATGAGCGGTCATGCGACCAATCACAAGACCGCGAAGTCAACGCAGGTCCTTCACCACACCATCTATAGGAACGGAAGCGGCAGCATGCACCTGAGAGGCGGGAAGACTGCGGGGGCCATCGAAGGTGAGTATATGACTATTTTTTTATTTTAATTCTTTTTTTTTTTTTACCAATTATATGGTGCCCAGTCCGTGGAGGAGAGTCTCCTCTCCTCCACCCTGGGTACCAACCGCACATAATCTGCTTACTTCCCGCATGGTGTGCACAGCCCCGTGCGGGAAGTAAGCAGATCAATGCACTCCTAGGTGTGCGGAATCCCCGCAATTCTGCAAATTTAATGAACATGTTGCTTCTTTTTCCGCGATGCGATTTTATCGCGGAAAAAAATGCAACATTTGCAGAAAAAATGCGGAATACCCTGAAAATAATGGGAGGCATATGTTAGCGTTTTTTTCGCGTTTTTATCATGTTTTTATAGCGAAAAAACCACAAAAAATACTGAACGTGTGCACATGGCCTGAGAGTTGGGTGAGATAGTTGCAGGTCAAACCATTGTTTGGCCAACAGCTATCTAAAGTGTATGCCAAGCTTATTAGTCAGACTTCCCCATGAGAGCACAAGATAACCCTTTGCTTAGCACAACTTGAAGCAACCACTAGTCACCTAATATATTAAGTCCTGAAAGGCATCACAAGATACCATTTGGTCTTATTTGGAGTTGGTCATTTCCCAGTAGGGTCTATCTCGTATGAGATTATTCACAAATAACCTATTAGATCACACTGATTATCTTCTCTGCACATGCAGCACATGCTTTGTGTAGATAAAATAGAAACCCACTCAAAATCATTTCTCTGGTGAGCCCAAGACATCCCAAGCTCACTCTATAATAGTGGTCATTGATGGCCATCATTTTGAACTTTAGAAGATTCTGCCAATTATATATATACATATATTTTAACCTTTCACAAGAGATAAATAAGAAAAATGCTTCAAAAGGAAAATATAAAATCTAATAATTATAATCTAATAATATCTAATCTAATATTATTTACTTTATTTATTATTACTCTCCCACCGTGTGAAAAAACTAAGCACAAACACAAATAAGTATATTATTTGTGTTTGTGCTTAGTTTTTTCACACGGTGGGAGAGTCAATTATTGGGGGAACAGATAGGGAAATCTGTCACAAAGATGTGGATTGTCAAATGGTGTTATCTCCCTGTTGCTCGAGATGCATTGCGGATGGAGTTGATGGATTACTGGACAGAACTCTTGTGAGGACTTGGCGGTCATTGTGCACATTGGCGCCAATGACAAAGTTAGAATTAAGTGGAAGGTCAATAAAAATAATTTCAAAGATTTAAGCCAATAGGTGGCACTAGAGTTCTAGTCCTCTTCCTCTCTGAAGAGACAATTTGCATATTTCCCATAGAAGCATTGCGGCTTTAAGTCTCCTCATCTCGACATGCTTAACATGTCACTCTCCGCAAGGAGAAACAATACCTCTTGGATAAAGATTTAAGCCAGAAGCTTATGGCAAAGACCTCAAACGGTAGTGATGTGTGAAATACCACCTCTACCACATACCAGCCCAGGTGGGTTTTGGGTTTCTGGGGAACTGGTCTGAGTTCCCTGGTGACTACAGGTGCTATGGTAGGGATGGGTTTGACCACAATAGGGAAGATGTATCTGTGCTGGGGAAACAATGGCTAGAAGGTTAGAGGAGTGTTTAAACTAGGACTGGTTAGTGTACAAAAGGGGAAGAAAATGTGTCATTTGATAAGGTGCCACAAAAAAAGTTGGTATGAGCATGAGCATGAGACTAAGGGAAAATATGTGTAAGTGGGTTAATAACTGATTCAGTGATAGAAAACAAATGGTGGTTATTAATTTGGTTATTATTATTATTGGCTATTAATTGGGCAGCACAATGGCTCAGTGGTTAGGTTCAAATCCCACAAAGAACAACATCTGCCAGGAGTTTGTATGTTCTCCACGTGTTTGCGCGGGTTTCCTCCGGGTTCTCTAGTTTCCTCGCACACTCCAAAAACATAATGATAGGGAATTTAGATTATGATCCCCTATGGGAACAGTGATGATAATGTCTGTTAAGCACTGTGGAAAATAAAATAAATGTCACACATTCTGATTGGATCACAATTAACAGTAGGATCCCACAGGGGTCAGTATTGGGCCCTCTTCTTTTTAACATTTTTATTAATAACCTTGTAGAGGGCATACAGAGTTGAATTTCAATATTTGCAGATGATATTAAGCTTTGCAAGGTAATTAACAAGATAATTTAATATTACAGAGGTATTTATCTAAGCTGGAGGTTTGGGCAGAGAAATGACAATTGAAGTTTAACATACATGAATGTAAGATCATGCACTTGGCCCGAGGAAACAAAATGTGCAATTATGCATTACATGGTAAACCTGGCACTGAAAAATATTTGGGTTGTATTAGTGGACAGTAAAGTCAATTTTAGTGAGTAGTGCCAGGCAGCTGCTGTGAAGGAAAACAAAATCATGGATGCTCATGACGAGAACATAAATTTTGCCTCCAAACAAGTCACTTGTGCGGCCACATTTGGTGTATAAGAAGGACAGAGCTGAACTAGAGCGTATGCATAGAAGAATGACTAAGATTATTAAGGGAATGGGTGAGCTACAATACCAAGCCAGGTTATTAAACATGGGGTTATTCAGTTTGGAAAAAAGAAGGCTAAGGGGTGATCTTACTATAATGTCCAAAATGTAGGGACCGCACATGAATTTTCCTCTAATATGGAGCCTTTGGCATCTGTCTCATGTTTTTTTTTTGCCTATTTATGAATCAACATGTTAGGTTATAGGTTGAGCTCAATGGATTTATCTCCACCTTCAACCTTAAAGCTAGCTATGAAACTTAAGTATGACCATGACATTGACTTTCCTCAAAATGGCAACAAGATATTAACTTTTCTACTATAGTAATAGAATTTCAAATGTTTTTTTCTCTGAGATCTACAGAAGTAAAATTAACATTTGTAAAACTCCCTGGTGGGCTTGTGGAAATATTTGTCTACACATACACGTATAATGCTCTTGTGTACTAGAGAAGGTCACAGATGGCATTATGCCCATTAGTAAATGCGCTATTTGTAAAGACTAAATCCTATCTTCCACCATGGAGGAGCTTTATATGTGTTTATATTGGAGTTTATGATTTTGCGACCTGATTCTGTCTACCTAAACAAGTGCTTTCCAACCTGAATGTTTGTTGTATAGCGGTCACAGGTTTTACGGAAGAAGTCGGCCACAAGAACTGTCATTTTTGCAACATTCCTACCCAATTAAAGAATAGCAAAATGCTTAATAAATTCCCGTAATGGTTTAAACAGACAGTACTAATATTTATAAGGTAGAAAAGATGGACAACTCGTTGAAAACAGAAGCAACAATAACATAAACCAACACAACAAATAAAGAATAGAAAGAAAGAAGCTCCAAAAAGATCCGCACTGAACCCGTTGTATGTAGGATCTTAATCGGGCCTGTCATAACCCATTATCTTATAATGGAGCCATCGGGGCAAAAATAGCAGATATGACCAGAACCTTAGCTAATAACAAATTATCACATATGGTTAAATATTCTGCTGAAAGCATTTATCCACAGTACAAAGTATGTAGGTTTTCTATCGAGAAGGGGTGAAAAATGATAAACTTTTAAAACAAATAACAAATGTATTACATAAAATTGATAAGCTCCAGTTCGTTAAGGTGTTTATGCCAGAATTCTAGCTAATAAACCTTAAAAAGTATCAAAATTTTGTTGTAAATTTGGGCTTTTGGCACCAGTTTTGTCCAGCTCCACCAAAGTGGGCAGAGCTCGTTCAAGATGGAAGTGTTGCAATACTCGCCTGTCTAATAATCAGTTGTGGCGTACCTTACACTACAGTAGAAATGTTACTCCAGTCTCTGCCCAGAGAAAGATTTCTGGCAAGAAGCACAGAGGCACATGCCACTTGTAAGATACATCTGATTCAGTAAGAAAAGTGTGCCTCTTAATGAATGAGGCACCTCTTTCTCCACCATGCAACCTTCATTAAGACTGGTATTTACAACACCAATCTTAAAGATGGGCATGTAGGAATAATATGTTTATAATTGACTAAGAGAAGCATGCCACTAAAGTGGAGTGCGCCTCCATGTGCCTTGTCAGAAAATGTTACTCCAGTCGGGGACTGGAATAACATTTCTAAAGTGTTTGGAGTGCGGGAGGAAACTGGAGGAAACCCACGCAAAGGCGGGGAGAAAATACAAACTTCTTGCAGATGTTGTCCTTGGTGGGATTTAGACCCAGGATTCCAACACTGCAGTGCGAACCACTGAGCCATAAATCACTTTATAAAACACTAGGCACTGTATAGGATTACCACAAATTAGTCATGTGGTTGGTGTCCAGTTCGGGAACAATCGCACAGTCAGCACTCCAATCCTACTCCTCTCACCTTGACATTTCGCCAACTGATGTAAGTCACCATCAGAAAGATGTTATAATCAAACCAGGAGGAATCGGGAGGAGATCGTGACTGTGTGAACTGCTCCTGGTCTTGACATAGGCCCTAATCCTGCTCTGGTCTACTAGACTCATCCTTGCATTTCACAAATTGGCCACTGAGTCAAATAGACACTGAACAATGCTTTACGAAAACTCTGATTGCTTCCACCCGCTACAATAACAGCCTATAGCTGGCAAAACATTCTTGCTATATCGAGGTCTCCTCCAAGGACATTTGCCTTGTTTTCACCTACAATGGATCATTCAACAAAACCGCATATTAGTCATTATGTTTGCAAAACGGGCATAAGACAAAGGGCATTGTTATATTACAATTAGAGATGAATGATTGTCTCCCATTGACTATTTTAAA